>NC_140586.1:654339173-655795387 GCF_964204655.1 Triturus cristatus
GAATAAGAAAAGGCTGTTTACTACTCTCGTCTTATGCAGGTGATGTGGGGAACTAAAAGCAGAAGTGCATCCGAGCAGCACAACGTATGCGCTAGGGCAGAGGGATAAAACCTGGATTGCACAAATAGGGCATGTTTGTAGAAGGCCCTGTGACAGATACAAAAAGCCTTAAAGGTGAAGTGTTCTACCGGAAGTCGCAGTAGGGAGTGGAAATAGAAAAATTGTGGGAAGGCCCAATAATACTCTGCTGGGAGGTAGGAGGCTCTGGGTCAATTGCAAACATTATAAAGACTTCTTCGAGAGTCTCAGATAAAGAGAGTTACCGTAATTGATGGAGGGTTCATTGTATAAAACAAATCAATGGAAAGTAAATGGAGTGCCATGTGTAGGTTTAAAAGTAACATGTAGAAGATATTAATTTGCTTTGTGAATGAAGGTCTATTTAGACCGAAATGCATTGGGATATGAAAATGCTTGGAATTGGAAAATGCTTGTGAACGCTTTCTGAGCTTATCGACACTGATGTGGAATGCTATCATGATATAAAGATACAATATCAAAGTTAAACATTTCACAGACTTTTGTTCTACTCAAGATACAAGATTTGGGTACTTGATATTCTTTAAAGTTTCAACCCCCTCCAGTGGGATTTTTGCTGTGCTCAGGGGGACGTCCCCTAACCAGGGGACGCTATAGTATGTGATTGTTACATTCTCCATTGGCTCTCTACTATCTTACATTACTGCATAGCAGTAGCAAGAGCCTAAGTGTGCCATGGAGCTAAAGGAGATGTTTTGCTGGGTTGTTCAGTTTTCAGTTGGGTCACTGAACTAAAGCCATAGTAATGCATTCATTAACCCGTTCGACGCTTGTGACGGAGCGGTTCCGTCACGTGCGTCGGTTGCGCTGTGCGCATGACGGAACCGCTCCGTCATGGCCCCGCCCGCGCACGGAATCTTCAGCGCGGCGCGGAAATCCGCGCCGCGCTGAAGGGGTTATGAAGAGTGTCATTACCGTTTACGTTCTCATGCCTGGAGTCCGGTTTTAGGGCATGTTGTAAAGCTACATTCAGCTTTGAGAAGTACTGATCATAGCCAAAAAGCATGTATATTTTAGCTTGGCATTAGCTGTGTTATGGGAGAAATTCTAAATGTAGGAAGGGACCCCATAGTTATGACCTGAGTACTGATGTATTGTGGCATAAATTTAATTCTAGGATCTTTAAATATGGCTGTTTTGTTTTCCCTCTCTTTTCCTGTATTGTCTAAGCATTCATATTACAATTTTGTGTCCCCAACGGTCTCTGCAAATATATGCAGTCACAAAATATTTGGGATTATTAGCTGCTCTATATCTAATAGGAGATGTATCTTTCATGACTATAATTCCTTCAAATTATTATGGAATGTATGTTAACTCGGTGATTGCTCTGTAGAATCTAATGTAACGTAACACTTCACTCAACTTTTCTACCCTTTATTACTTTGACTTGGCTTATTGTTTCATGTCACAGAGCCCAAGCATCCAGCAGCCTATTCTGTCTTAAGATGGCTATGCTGCTAGACATATCAATCCCGACTCAATTGATGATTCGGTACTTTGTATTTGTACTGGGTTTCTCTCTTCCAAATATGGCTTCTCTGTACCTTATCCCCTGAGAGTATTAGCATACTGACGTATACATGCGTGAACTTAATCAGGCCTAATCTCTCAAAGTGGACTACATCTATCGTACTTTAACACACTAGTTTTCTTCCAGCTTAAGATGGCTCTCAACCATACATCACCGCATTTAGCTTGTCTCGCTACTAATGATTTCAAAATTATTAAATTAACGCTCATGAAGTAGTTCCCACAACTAGACTACTAGCTTTGCACCCTCACTGCCTGACATTGTCTGCTAATCCTAGACTGCATGATACTACTTCTCAAATCGACCTCTAGGTAAGGCATTAAGCAAATGTCTTGCCTCCTTTTTGCTTCTCACAAGCCATATCTTATGTGCAATTCACCTTCCTTTTCACAGTGCTCTAGTCACCCATTGAAAACCACAACTTTCCTTCAACAAAGCAAGAATCCCGCCTTTCCCTTCCTAGACCAAGTTACTCCTTGACCCACTGACTTAAATGAATTTCAGATTTTACAGTGTTTGGATCACTTTACTTGTGACCACTTCTCCGGTACATCTAAAATGAATTCTCAACTGCTTCCTTTTAATTCATTTTCTCTCTTATGCAACTTTGTTCTAGTCACCAATTTGGATACATCTTTTGATTGCATTTTCTGGTTTAGCACAAACTATTACCATATTTCCACATTCTTCCTCTGTGTACTTCACGTTTGCTTTACCCCACATGTGAGTTTGAAAAAACCTTCGTAGTATTGTTTGTAGATTCTTAAATATTCTTTGTATAACTATCTTTACAGCCTTGAAAAGGCCATAGGTGCAAGTGTCCCTAGGAGGAAACCCTTGGTGGCTGATCCTTTAGGTTAAGAATCAATGCACACCAGATAATGATATGATAGATAAAAAATTAAGAATAAACCTTATCTTTATTCTATGTTGCTGTTTGTAAATGTTATTGGAATATGTGTGATAACTGTGGTTCCTTACACGCTCTTTATTTCAGAAGTCGAGAGGTAAGTCTCGCCATAAAGATACGAAGTGAAAGCACGGCCCATCTCTTTCTTGTCACATCTGATTGAATTTTCTAAGATGAGGAGATTCTTCACCTTAGAAAATTCCCCAGGTGTTAGACTGGATCTGGAAATTCTTGATCAGTACCTCTGTGCACCGGTAGGTGGCGTTGATTGGCTCCATGTCGGAGTTGTCCACGTCAGAAATGATGCCACTGTGCCCTTATTAGCATCGCTTCGGTGTGCTGGCAGTTCCTATCTTTCTGCGCCAACAATATGGATCCTGGAGAGAGGTACTTTGGCCAATTTTTTCAACTGTTTTTCAAATTTCTTTTTGAGCTGTTGGGGGGGGGGGAAGGGGTGTCCGTGTGTGTGTGTCCCGAAACCTATAGATTGTAAACCTTGTGATGTCCGTGTTGGATCTGCACCTCGCCTGTCTCTGGTGCCTGGGGTCCGGTCAGGACGCCAAGGCCTGTGCAGAGAGCACATCTATGCACCCGAAGACGATCCAGGAGCAGTCACTGACATTTCTGGCAGTGCGGCTAAGGAAGACCCCGTGCTGTTATCGGTCTGGCTCTTGGGGAAGATCCCAGGGCTGTTCCCGGAGTTTATCTCATGGACGCTTGTAGTGAAGGTCTAAGACATCTGCTTCATAGTTGGGTAGGTCTGAAAAAACATAAGTCGTCGTCGAAGGGTTCTTTAGTTTCCCCCACCAAGACTTGTGCTTTGTGGTCTTCTCCTGCCCACTACCTGTGAGCCTGCATCTGGCCCCTTCCCCCGCTACTTGAAATTTCCCAGCACCAGAGCTACTTCTGCTCAGTTGAAGGAGTTCTACGACACCATGCACAATACTTTAGGGCCATCGACTCCCTCTGGTTCGCTTTCGGGTCCCGTAGGGAACTGGTAAGACTTTCAGTGGTGGCTGACAAACCTCGAATGGGTCAATGGCAGGCCCCTTTCCCATCCAGAGCTTACAGTAGTGATAGATGTGTCACTCCTGGTTTGGGGTGGCCATCTGAGAGGTGATCAGAGGACTCTCTCACCCTCTCCCGCGCAATGTCATCGCTTCCGTGTGCTGGAATTTCCAAGGTGGCTCTCGCACAGAGACTCATTCCGCCTAGAGTGGACCTTGGGACTCCTATACAACTTTACGCTGATACTACTACTGCCCCAAGTGCTTAAGAAAATCAAGACCCACTGGGCCCAAGTCCTCTTAGGGGTTTCCGATCGGGCTCGGAGAGTGCAGTATCCAGAAATCCTGAGCATCGCTCCACCAATCATACTGCCCCTTCGGGAGGATCGCCTGTTACTGCAGCAGGGCACACTCTCATTCTTCATGCATGGAGATTGAGCAGTGACAGTTGAGGGTTTTTGACCTTCCTCACTAATTATGCTGTGTTGGCAATCAGGTGTCTCTACCAAGATCATCTAGGCCACCATTGGGTTAAGTTTGTGACGTGACGCCCAGTGGATCCCCTTTCTGCAACTCTGTCTGGGGTTTTGTTGTTTATCTCATTAGCCCGGCAAGGCATTGTTAAGGGTTATTTGTCAGCCATCTTGTCCTTCCTGCAGCTGCCGGACCAACGCTCCCTGTTCACGTCCCCAGTAAGGGTCTGCAACACCTTTTTCCGCACGCTTCATTTGTTGTGCCTCAATGGGACCATAATTTGGTGCTAACTCATCTCATGTGTACTCCCTTTAAACTACTACATAGTTGCCCTCCTGACTGTTAAAACTTGTCTTCTTGTTGGCCATTACATTGACCAGGAGGGTCAGTGAGCGTCAGGCTCTGTCGGTCCACTCTCCATAACACCACTTTCTTCCCAGCTAAGCTGGTCCTCCGGACACGTGCCTCTTTCCTGCCAAAGGTGGTCACACCTTTCCATGTTGGCCAAAGCATCACTGCCTTCTTTCTATGCTGCGCCTCATCCTTCCAAGGAGGAGGAGAGACTTAATTGTCTAGACCCTAAGAGAGCTCTTTCTTGCTACTTTGATTGCAACAAAGAAAACCGGTTGGACGCTCAGCTCTTTATTGGGTATGCAAGAGCAATAAAGTTCAAGGCTGTGTTGAAACAAACCATCTCTAGATGGATAGTACTCAGCATAAAAATCTGCTACACACGTGCAAAGAAGCGACTCCCTGAGGGCTTGCTGTCTCACTCCACCAGGGCTATGGCTGCCATTACTACGTTAGCATGTGAAATACCTTTCCTGGACATCTGTCCGGCAGTTACGTGAGCATCCCTGCACATGGTCACCAAGCACTACTGCCTTGACAGCCAAGTCGATTGTCATGGGTACTTTACCCGTTCGGTCCTCCAGGCCTTTGTGGTGTAGCCAGTTTGCAGTCCCACGTCCGAGGAGATATTGATGGGGTACCTATTATAAGGTGAGGAATCTGCTGTTAGAAGTCCCTAGCAGATGAAGAAGTTACTTACTTTCTGTAACGCCTTATCTGACCTAACGGACCCTCCCATCCTCTTTGCTCTGCGAACTGGGCTCTTCGTCCAAAAGATCCCTCTAGATGGTGCATACTGGTCAATAATGTACATTGGTTTTTATGTGACTGTTTTTAGTGTGGAAATCTCTTCAAAGACAGGCTTATATGTACACCGCTGCATCGCTTCTGATGTGAATAATGCATAGCGAATCGATGCCACCTGCTGGTACTTAGAGTTACTGCCCGAGAATTTCCGGATCCCGTCTGATAATTGAGGAATATTCTAAGATCAGGAATCCATGGTAGATAGTCTCTACCAGATAAGGTGTTTTAGAAGGTAAGTAACTTGGTCTTCCGCTCTAGGGAGAAGCTGAGCTGTTGTCACTCAATGGATGCAACTCCACCCCCGATTGCTGACTTGGAGCCTACTCAAAGGCTGGTACAGTCTCTCTCTTGCAGTCATCAATGCCGCAGCAGATAAAAGCCTTCAAAGAGGTTATCTTGCAACTTTTCTGGACGGTGCCGTATTCCTTCTGGAATGCCTTCAGGTACTATGGAACTGAAGGGGCTGCCAGTTGGACTTCCACCTGCAGGGCCTGCCCCGGCACCGACTGATCTGGTTCGGCTTCTGCCCAGCACCCAACCTGTGTCAGCTTATGCCTCCACTCCTGAAGGCCTAGTAGGTCCCACCCAATCCAGCACCAACCTCGGGTGCAGTGGTACCTACTCCAGATGTGATTGTTACTTAAAGTCTGCCTACTCTAAACATATATAATGCTAGAAGATTATCAGGGTGCAGCTTACCAGTCTCTCCCTCAACTATAGGTTATAAGGTCTGTTTGGATTGGATTTGGATGAAGTCCAGGGCTTTCAAAATGTCTTGCATGATGTGGATGACTACGGGGAGTCGGACAATTTACTTTCTCCTAATTACAATGATGCTGGTCTATATTTAGATTTACAGAATACTTCCCCTGAAACGGAGACAGACCTCCCTACAGACTCTTCCACAAGGAACAGTGCCTCTTTTGCCATAGTTGTCTGCAGGGCAGCAGAAGTGCTGAATCTTCAGCTACACATGATCGTGACTAAGGCTAATGTATTACTGGAAATATTCCAGTCTAGATGTGCT
Source organism: Triturus cristatus (assembly GCF_964204655.1). NCBI lineage: Eukaryota > Metazoa > Chordata > Amphibia > Caudata > Salamandridae > Triturus > Triturus cristatus. The sequence goes on from NC_140586.1 coordinate 654,345,383, forward strand.
ACTATAGAACCATTGCTGCCCTTTAAGAAGCTTTCATAGAGTGACTTTGATGGCTACCTGGTCTAAGCCGTGCTCATCTCCTCCAGTAAGTCGGCCTATGACTAGGCGTCATATGCAATACGCTATCTGGTAAGCAGGAAGGGGATGTGTTCGGATTAATTTTGCTGGTGATAATCTGAAACCCCAAGCTCTCAGAAATGGGCTGCTGGGTCAGAAATGCCTGGCCTCCGAGGCATACACCTGCCCCTGGGGCCAGGTCTTCCTGACCCAGCAGCCCACTCCTGAGAGCTTGGGTTTTAAGGTTTTCACCAGAAAAATGAATCCCAACACATCCCCTTACCAGATAGGGAATTGAATTGCGTTGACACATTTGAGAACTGTCTTCTCTGCTAGTTTGGATCTAAGGTACCTGAATGCTGGGATGCTATACACGGTTCCCTTTGAGATATATGGCATGATAGACCTTGCTGTCTATTCCTGGCAAATTCAGGAATGCTTTTGCTCAAATATTTCTAGACTGACTAAGCATGGCTTAGTATCCTGCGAGCTGGTCTGGAAAAATGGACTGTATAGATAGTGCCAGAAGGCATCATGGCTAAATGCTCAAAATATGATTTTCTGGGGGCGTGCCATATGAATTTGCCAGGATTTTCGGTGAAACAGTTGACTGTGCTTTGGAACGCTTCGAAAGCTGTGCTGCAGCCCACTCTTTGGGTTTGCTATCCCTGCCCTGTTATGTCCACCAGCAATACCAAAAGTTTAGTGGATATTCTTGGGGTCTCGCCCCTCAACCTGTGCAACAACCACTACAGCCGTTTCGTAGCTCCAGGGGATTTGATGGTAGCAGAGGCCATGGTCATCATCAATGACAGCATCCTCGTCATATTTGATTTCTCCTTCAATGGTTATGTAAGCTGTTGCAAAGTCATCCTGTGCCCTGGGCACCCCCCAACTTTTTGCTGACTGATGCTGGTGGTAAGTGACTCTGACTGACTCTGGGTTCTACCTAACCAGGCCCAGAGCCAGTGCTATGCTGAAAGAAACACATTAGAATACAGTTAAAACACCTACATGCACTAGGGTACACAATGGTATGGTGGGGTACCCCTGCGATTGGCATGACCTACCCTAAGCCCCTAGTATATAATAGGGCAGGGGGGTTGAAACTAACTAGAAGTCCCTAGTACCCTGGGGCATGGCAGTTTAGAGGCCAGCAGCTCTTTTTGTGCTTGCATGTGTGCACTGCTGAAGCCTGAGGTCAGTTTAAAAGCAGCACTGGGTACCAGGACTGCTTTTAAAAAGTAAATTGTGCCCAAACTCGACTTTTGTGTTTGGGGCACTTACAACTGGATAACCTACAATGTGTTGGCATATTAGGGACCCCCAGGGTCTCCCCTAGGTATCCCAGGGCTGGGGTTCAGGTATTTATAAGGTACACCCTTGTAAAGTGAAATTTCACATTTCACTACCCACATTGTGGTACAGTGCTAGTCAAATTCGACGTTGATGCTTGGAGCACTGTAGATGGAGAATCTGCTATCTTTCTACAGATTCAGAACCCCTAAAGTCTCAGCTAGTTGCACATGGGGTGGGGATCCTGTAGATATAAGGCAAGTACTAATAAAATATGTTTTTGTATGTCCTGGTGCTGGAAAAATGGCCAAAGTCATTTTTCCCATTGCAAATCCCCTGTTACATAGGTTAACATGGTAGGCAGTTATTGATTAATAACTATGGATAGGAGAGGGATAGAAATGCCATTCAAAGACTTCCCAGAATGGTATTAACAAATCCAACAATATCATATTGTTGAATTTCTTCTAAAGTGTACATACAAGAAGTTATAAGACTTTCTCGTTTGTAAGTCCAAATTCAGCCTTCCAGTGGTCTGCCCTGATTGGTCAGAGTTAAGTGAATTAGCCAGGCTGCCTTGAAGAGGTGATAAAGAGCACCTGGGGTTAACCAGCTCTGCTGGGAGGGCAGTGTGCTGTTCCATAGGAATGCCAGGCCAGGGAGGAGTCTTAAACCATGGTCTTCAAAGGCAGAGGGATGGCCACAGTGTCAGTTTCCACTTTACACTTTTGACCCCCACCAGACCTAGGATTAGAGAAGGTATGTGCAGATGGTAGGGGAAGAGTCTATGGAAATAAGCCATCCTAGGGGGTGTGTTTTGCAACTCTTACCTCCTTGATGGAAAAACAGCCATTATGGACTTGGAAGATTTGATGAACTCTGGGACAAAATAATACCACACTCTACAGGATGTGGTCATAACTTTGAGGAGTTACTCTGCTCCCATTAGTCAGAAGTTACCTCCTGTATGACCCAGAGAACTTGGAATAAACATCTGAGAGGGGCAGAGCCCTCCAGATCTGCTGCTTGAAACTTACTGTAGCAAGAAGTGCCCTGCTGAGAAGTTTTGCTGTGCAAAGATTTCTAAGGCCTGACCTCTGAAAACTGTACCAACTGAAACTACAGCCCTGTGGATTATTTTGCTGAAAAAGATCTAAAGAGTGGACTCCCTGAAAGCTACAGGTAAAAAGAGCTCAACTGGAACATCACCAACTAAATCTACACCTTGGAGACCCATCAGTGGATTTGTAAGGGTTTTGTACCAGTGGATTGTGGGAACTGACGTGCTCAACTTTCAAGGACCATCATGGAGCTTCCAGACCCTTGGAGTAAGTTTGAGACACTTTGGTACCCCTTGAGGAACTTCAGGAAGAAGTTCAAGAACGTTGGAGCAACTTTGAAAAAATCTCCATAGAGGGATCGACTCAACCTGGTCAGCCAGGCCGCCTGCCTTCAACCGCCAGCCGGCCAAGCCATCCAGGTTTGTCCCGCTAAAAGCTCCATGGGTCCAACTTCTAGAGTTTGACCGGGACTAGAAGAAAACTGAAGCCGGCGAATCCTCACCAGATCCAGCTACATGAGGCGCATCGAGAGACCCCGCGAGAAAAAGCTCCAGAAAAGTTTCTAAGTCCGCACGTAGAAAAGGTGACCGGGAGCAACCGCGAAAGCCAAGTCGCCTGCCTTCCATCGCGTGTCGGGCTGGATTCCTGGGTTGTCCAGCTGAAGCAATCTTGAAATATTTTCAAAGTCCGCTCCAGGGAAGTTGACCGGGACCTAGTCACAAGTCAAGCCGGCGAACCCTCACCGGATCCGGACTGGCTGGAAGCTTTGAGGACCCTCGAGAAGAAAAGCTCCAGAAAAGTTTCTAAGTGTGAAGGTAGAAACTGAGACTGGGACCTGCCAGGAGCTGTAGCCGCTCAGGGCTCCATCGCGCCCGGCCTGAAACTTTGACTTTGGTCCGGTCTATCGCGAGCAGGTATCACAATATGGTGCTATAATCTTCTAAGTGCTATATTTTATTAAATCTTTGAAAATTCATATTTCCGTTTCCCTACATTGGATTTCTGTCGTTTTGGTGTAATTTTAAAGATAAAAATATTTCCTATTTTTATAAATTGGTGTTGGATTTTTATTATGTGTTGTGTCTTAATTATTTACTGAAATGGTGTTTTTAAATGCTTTACATACCTGTCTTTTGAAGTTAAGCCTTTCTGCTCGCAGCCATGTTACCAAGGGTTGAGCATGGGAATAATTTTCTAAGACCTATGCTGAGTCCTATCATGTGTTAGTGGCCTTATTGCCAGTGGCAGACCTACATTTGCCCCTACCAATAACCCACTTTCCAACAGAAGCAGAATGTGTTTTTACCTCCCCTGTCTCACATACTCATCTCAGATCAGTGGGTGCTGCGGGTTGTTGAGCATGGTTACTGCCTCCCTTTTACATTCGCCCCCCCTCCTGTCCTGTCTGTTTGTGTTCAGACTTCAGAGCACAGAACTGAGACCAAAAGGAAGCCATCCTATGTACAGTCCTCCTAGGTAATCACAAATATACACTAATGATAAACAGGTTTTTTATATGGACATGAAAATGTGTTTCTTAGTAAGTTGCAGACATCCAGAGATATTGGAAGAGAACACCTCACATAGTGTTATTCTTGGCATGCTTCATTTCTGGTGTCCTTTCCTCATCTAGGTAAGTGGATACCGCCTAAATGCTCTTGACCAACATTGGGAGTTCAAAGATGTATTAAACGTGATAAATGCAGGGATCCAGATTAATTTAAAAATGTCTAGATATTTACCAAAAAGATATCTCCTTATTTAGTGGATTTCATTATCATGATTAAAATTTGCTAATGCTGGATGAAGGCCTTCTTCATGGCTAGAAGATCCCTAATTGGTGTGCATTCACTACCTGCAACACAAATATAAAGGAGGAATGCTCTCATGCCTGATGTTTAAACCATTATGTATCCTCCCCAATTTTGGCTTAGTTATAGGGCCATGGACATGTGAAGGGGAGACACATCCCCGTGTTTATAACAAAAGGGCAGGATCCTGCACCTAAAACCCCACAAACTATACGTTCCTGCATGGCGACTGAGTGGCACCAACTTTTTGCCACTTTCTGATTTGATCGGTCTGCAGTATTGGTTGATGTTGTCCATGAGGCTCTGCGCCAGTCTACCGAATCCATTTAGTCTGGGACTATGCAATTGACCCTCTTCAGGCGAAGCGGTTTGATGTTCTGATGTTTGTCATTGGCCCAGAAAGGCTTTGCTGTGGGCATTGTTTAATATATTTTGTTGGTGCTTTCAACTTTTCCATGTTTGCCTGACTAGCATTCATTATTCAAATACTGGTTGTGATATGTTTCCTAAAGGGCTCTCATATATGTTGCCTCCTGCACCTTTTACTATGCATCAATGGTCCCTTAACGTTGGAATTACATGCTTGATGTGCATGCCCCTTCAGCCTATGCACAGTTGCTCACTGCGATTGCTGACCATTAAGACCGTATTCTTCATCGCAATTACTTCTATGTGCAGTGCGCTGCGCGTGCTGTTAGTGCAAACTCCGTATACCAACTTCTTCCCTGAAAACTTATATTGAAAACGCACATCACTATTTCAGCCCTTTTCTCCCTAGTATTTAGAGCATTAAGGATCACTGAGTGGATGACCAACTCTTTATCAACTTTACTATTGTTTAGAAGGGAAAACAGTTCAGAAACAACCATGCTAAGGCCTGGCCAAATAGAAGCCTCCTGATGGCATTGGGGCTCATCCCACCAGAATAAAGGTTGCCACTACGACATTGGCTAGGGGTGTTCTGGTGTTAGACATCTGCCAGGCTGCTCCATGGATGTCACACCTTTACCAAACCTTACTAACTCGACCGTCAAGTCTGCAGGGAGGGCCATTTTGCCCACTCAGTTTTGCTTGCCATCTAGGGGTCAGTCCACTCCTGAGACCCTCCACCTTTTGGGATGCACTTCTTTGGTATCTATTCGAAAGGTAAAGAATCTGCAGTTAGATGTATCCATTAGGAAAATGCTTGTTTCCTTTTAATGTTCTGTCTAACTACAGGTTCCTTACTATTCTCCGTTCTTTGGGTTTTTCCTGTAGTTTCTCTGTTTCATCATGTATTCACTATTTGTGAAGTGCCTATCCTGGGAGAAAGAATAACAATATTCTCCTATTGTCAGAAAATGCTCAGGAGAACATCTAAAGACAATCAGGCCCAGAGATAGGGAATGTTTCATAAGAGACTCCTCAGAGTCTGCTGCATGATTGCAACCTTCTGAAAAACCTGTGTTGTGTAGTTCCTACTAATCCATAGGATCTTTTGTTGGACCACATAAACTTTGGGTGAGGTGCCTAGACTGTTTCCGGGCACCCCTGCAGGATATGTTGGCCAAGAGACCAGCTAGCTCACAGTACCCCCACAAGCCCCCCTAACCTTACCAGGGAGCGACCACTGAACATGACAACCCTGACCCCTCAGGGTTCATAGTAACAGATCAGAACCTTTCGCTCAGTCACTCATGCTTAGTTGTGCTCAGAGAAATATACAGAATACACAGTGAGACATTTTCAGTAGATTTATTGAACCAACGTCATTCTTGTATAGAATACATGTGCTGTGATAATCGATAGACCAAAGCAGATGAAAGTGATTACAAGCACCGAAAGCATAAATAGTAGATACAGTTCTACCATGATGCTAAAACTGTGTATATATGCAGGCATATAAACGAGGCAGTAATCTGGCGTACTCCTACTATGCAAAACCGAACTCTGAGTGTATCTAGAGTGTGTGTAGGTTTAAAGCCAAGATTCCACCCACAGGACGATCCAAACCCATTACCTGGCGAGAGAGAAGGTAGGAGCCCGCCTTGGTCACAAACTGGACACCCCCTCACGGAGATGTCAGACCGCTGCCTGGTGAAGTCTCAGCATGCAGGGACCCTCGATGTCAGCTGAAGTGCCTCCTCCGATAATCTATCAGGATGCTCATTATTTATAATAGAAAGTAGCGTTGTGATGTGCCTACAGATTAGCAATGTTATGGATATGTAGATAGCTCTGTCGCCCCGTGGATGAAGATAGAACAACTTTTGTACCTAGTGGGTATAGAGGCCTTGTACATGGTGCTCGAGGCAGCGTGATAATGTTGTGTGAAGCTAGATTTGTAAATAAAGTAGTTTTAGAGGAACTAATCCAACATTGTCGTGCATGCAAATATGTGCAAAAGTTCACGTAAGAAATGTGATTGTGGAAAAAAGGACAATGTAAGAAATGAGCGGCTTCGCTACATGGGCCTAACCCGGGAACATAACACTTGGAGTGCTACTGCCTGGTGCTTTAAGAAAGATTCTGCCTGCTCCTCAGTATTTTAGTAGGCACCTTTAGATTAACAAAAAACTGAGACCTGATCATTCTGCCCCCCAAAGATAGCCTAATCTACTGAGTGTCTGCTGTTGAGACTATAGTACACTAAGGCTTTGAGAAGTTTGACATCACGGATTTCAGTGTCAGAGTATTTAATTTTTAAATACTTACTGCCATATGGAATGCTGTCAATATAATACATGCTGTGGACCCAAAATGTAGACATTCAGTACAAGTCCATTAACGACACAGACGTCGATTGGGCCTCATATTGTCAGAGGAGAACAAAGAAGCTACACTTTTGTTTCCGATTAAAGGGCAGGAAAAGGCAGCATTCCAAGGAGGACATGTCCCCAAAGGGATCAGATCTCTCGGACTTCATCTAGGACACCTCGCACTCGGAGAAGCAACACTACCTTTATCTTGCCGTTTAGGTCATACTTCTTGGCATTGAACTTGTTAAGCCTAACAATGGAACTATTACTTACTCCATCTACTTATTTATTTATCTGTTTTGCCTGTTATGTTCTTGGGATATCTTTCAAGCGCTATTCTTAACATAGCAACGGTTCAGTTACAAAATATATACCCCAAAAGTCGGTCCCACTATTTTTCAGAAGGGAGACCCTGTATCAATGTTTGTAGTAGGAAAGAGGTGGCGAGCATCTGCATCATGCTCTATTACTACTGAAAAGGAAAACTGAAAGATAGAAAAATGTGTGTTTCTATATCATGAAAGCTGCTTATTTACTCTGCTCCAGGAGAGATAAAATAGATTAGTACCAGAGTATGTGCAAATGTTTTTGGATGCTCTCCCTAGTGAATAGAGAACAGCTTCATTAACGTGATCATTTCACTCCTCCTTTTGGAGAGGTCTCTAGCCTTTCCTGCCAAGTATCACGCCTCAGGTGTGACACTCATGCATTTCAGTGTGGTGTTCCGCATCACCGCACTGAAATGCATTGTCACGCATTTGTAATGCTACTCAGAAACTCGTGCTGACTTGTGTGCCGGCTTTGCTGCTCCCCTGCGCTGCAGACTCACCATCCAGTAGCCGACCTTAAGAGTCTTGGGGCCATATGTATGAACACTTTTTCCCATAGGCACAGAATGGGTAAAACCCTTTGATACATATGGCCCTTGGTTACTCCATCCATGTGGCCTGTCGAGGGATGGCGGAGCTGGACATGATTGGGCAGCAGTGCAAAGCCTACCACTGCAGCCAGCTAAGTTAAACATATGATACCAAAAAAGTGAGCAGTTAGTGCGGAGCCCAGGTAACCGAAAAGGGCTGCCCGGCCTGTGCTTCTCGAACTCCCGACAACATTAATTGCTGCTATGTTAACACGCTCTTTAATGCGCACTCTTACATAGAAGACCCTAAATTAACCATTTTTAAAAACTGTGGCAAAGAACCGACCTCCTGACCTACCGCGTCTGCTGCCCATCCTGTGTAGAGGCCTTCCCGAGGCTTGCGTCCGGTCACGGCCGTTATGAGTCTGAGGGCAGCTGCTCTGTGCGGAGTGTCTTTAAAAGACACAGGCACGGCTCTCATGCCCTAGTGGTGCCACGCACGGCATAAGGTCCTTGCTCTCGCTGTGCTAGGACTACTCCCACTTGTGCAAATTTCCAGCACCTGTCTGCAGCCAGGGATCGTGACAGACGCTTAGCGACCCAGCCATCGGCAGCAGCTAGGTTTATTTTACCACGTCCAACCACAGTGACTCAGACACGCTTGATAAGTGTAAAAAATTACACCGGTTAACCCTGCTACATTGATATAAATGTTTAATGTCGAAATTTTCGTGTACTGGCAGTTGGCTCGCGATGATTTACTATTGCAAAGGGTTAATCCCTGCTGGAAAGTCGGAAGTGTATGTGTACAATCAGTCATGCTGTATATTTGCAAACTGTATTTTATGAGGTTTGATGATACCTGTGAGTTACTTTTCTCACAGAGAGAGTTTTTTTTTACTTGTGGAACTTATACTTTTGTATAAATAACATGGGTTTAAAACCACCTGACAGTGGGGCTGAATTCCTTGTTGTCCAGACGTTTTCAGGCAACAATAAAAATGTCAAGATAATTCTAGTTTATAATGTTTTTTGTGGCCGAGATCAGCATTTAGTTTAGATGCAGTTTTCTCGCTAATAAAGTAGCGCAGAGGGTTAATGCCAGTTCATACTGATTTCTGAAGGGGGCCATATTAAACAGAAAAAAGTATGGCAGGTTGCAACAATGTTCAAAAACCCTTTTCACATGTGTGATTTATGTACATAGAAACTGGGCACTGAACACACAAAATGTCAACCCTAATTATAAAGAGGAGAATGTTTACATTCTGTAGATGTCACTTCCAAGTTCATAAATTCAACGTGCTTGCACATTCATTCTCCCCATTCTTAGAAATGCATGTGAAGGGTTTTGATCAGATGTTCACACACATACAACACTTTAGCTCTTTACTTGGACTTAATTCCTTAGTTTTACTTGTGAGAAAGTGTCACTCAGTATCACGAATCTAGCAGTAGAATGTCACAAGTACACTGAAACCATGAAAATGTCACATATAAGCAATCTGAAAACTTGGCATCTATGCTTCACTCTTCTGAAGCTTGCCCAGTGCTGTGCTGGGCTGACTGCTGAGTCCCAAAATCAGCGGACTGTTGGCCTTCCATTTCTGGTGCTTTGCACCAGTTTTAAGATGTTCTTACAGTTTCTCGTTGCTTAAATGGGTGTAATTTCTGATATTCGTATGTTTCCCTTGTCTTCTTTGCTTGATTTTGCTCGCGAGATGGTGTCACTCATAGTTAGTTGTTGAAATGTCACTCAGAATTACACTGGAATTATAAAAAAAAAATGTCACACATAGCAATCTGAAACCTTGGCAGCTATGTCTAGCCTACTGGCATATGGCTGTTGGTGTGGGATCTCTGTGTTCTTCATGACTGAGACTCACAGACCTGAACTGGGGATTCAGCAGAAGAAGAGGATTCTGGCTTTAAATATCCTTTTAAGATTTCATGGAGATGAAGTGTGCTTGATGAAAGCAGAGGCCACACTCTAATGGCAATAGTCCAGGCAAAATGAAGGGAGCACTGACCTTATTGTAAGTCTTATGAAAAGCTCTACCAATGTCAGGTTGACCAATGGCATTTTTGGGAGCACTTCTCGCTGTTGGCAAATGAGATTCTTTATAGAGAGTGTAGACCAAGAACCTGAAGTCAATCTGAGCAGTTATGCCTGCAGCTGAAATTCAACACTTGAGACTTGCCCACTTTTTTCTCAATCCATAGCAACTGCTTTAGGGGGCAACTGCTAAATGGAAATGTGGCAAAAATAGCCAACAGCAGAATGGTATCATGTGATCAGAGGAGCTACGCAGGCACTAAAATTCAAATCTGTGCCTCCAAATATCCTACCTACAAGTTCCAAACAAGACCATCTGCACAAACTAATTAAAGAAGATCATTGTTTACACCAAAGGCTTGGGATCCAGGAAGTGTCTATATAGGACCATATTGCATATGTTACTCACTCTCATTTTTTTTATTACATGATTTATTAATTGATTTTAGTACTCTTTAAAAAAAAAAATTAGAACAATACGAGCTTCATCCGTTTAGTATTCATTGTTTGCCTGAGACTGCAGATATGTCTGTCAGTGTTTTAAGGAATGTGTTTTTGTTGGGAATAATGTGCTATTGCGTAAAATTTGTTTCATGCAAAAGTATGGATTATAACTCAGATTTATATACAGAGTACATTGAAAGGAAATTAAAAGCATGCATTCTAAAATGAGGTTTTCTTTTGTAGTACACTGAAGAGTAGGTTTAACATTACATAGGTTACCCAAGTGAAATTTGGGGCAGGGTTACTGTTTGCTGACAGGGCTCTGCGTTGACTTTGTTTATTTGCAAACACTGGGGACGATTTATTGGTAGAAGCTTAAGTCAACGTTCAGCCTACAAGGGTGAGCTTGTTAGGTGTGCTGATTTATGGGCTACATGCAACACTGCCATTGGGAAAGCTTTTTCCTTCCAGCTCTGAAAGGAAAATGAAATTATGGGGAATAATGCACAGTTAGACCTCTTTTCTGTGAACTACAAACTTTGAAACCACAGGCAAAAATTCATTAAGATAGTTTACCTTAGTGTGTTTGTGTGCGCACACACACTTTCACTCTCTCTGCATTTAAAACAATTACAAATTAACGAAGTAAAATACGGAAATCTTACTCTCAATGTAAAGACTCCCGATGTACTTGCCCACAATGTAATGACTAACAGTCTGACAACTGCAAACTAAGTGTCTGATGCTGTTCAACAAGAGCGATACCTTGCTCCACCATGGTTTAACTTACCTCCAGTATTTTTAAAATCTGGCGTACAATGTTGCTTGATAGGTCACTTGGAAGCTATCATCACTTATAGGAGGAATTCTTCCCAAATCACCACCTTCACAGATTCAGTGACAATCATTTTTGAAAGGTCCTAGTCTTTCCCCCAACCAGAAACCTGCTCCCCCTTGTAAGTTGACCCTTCTCTTCTCAAAGTTTAATGGTCCATCTTTTTAACTGATATAGAACTCTTGTTATTAGCAGCGCCTTTCTCTGTAGGTTGCTTTCCTAGTCCATCATTTCAGATCGTAGTGAAAGTTAGATTCGAGCCCGGTGCTCTGTGTCCTATACAATATTCCAAAAGTAAAAAAGATCGAGAGCTCACGCATCTTTCCTTCCTTATATCTGGTTTCCAATTTCAATAAAGCATATACATTCCATTCCTTTTTCCGAAAAATCTTCTCTTACCAAAAAGGTACCTCTGTACTATTTGTGAAGGGGGTCCTCCTGTTGCTTAAATAAGACAATGGACAATCGGAAGTGCAATAGGTTGTTTGCCAGCTGTTGATCCATTCATACGGGGTCGAGACAACATCAAATCCGTAACCAGCTGGATATTGTATCTGGTTACTTAAAGGCCAACAGAAAAGTCAAAATGGTATCCCACAGTCCTATGTAGGAAAATCACTGTTGTTAAGATGTGTAGAGCAGCTACCCGGACATCAGTTCATATACTTTCAAGGTGCTACAACAAAGGATCTGTCTCTGGAACAGATGTCCAAGTGTACCATGCTTTTCTATGAAACCACTGTCAATCCGCCAATCACTTATTTTTTGTTTTCTAATTTGATATTATGGAGATAATCTTGCTTTTTTCTACATGAAGAAGTAGGGAACGTTGCTTAGTAGTTCTCCTAGTACTAATTATCCTAGTTCACTACCATTGGGAATCTTCACTGAAGTCCTAAACAACTTGCCCTCCACAAAACTAACCAGGAGGTGGACTAGTTGTTCAATTTTCAAGATACAAGTCTACCTCTAACATTCACGATAGGCTGCTTTTCAGCTGCCACAGTTGTGCAATCCAGAGTGGAAAGTCAGTGCGTGTTTTTTTTGTCAAACTTGTTTTTATTGATTTTTACAAAGCATCATACAACAAGTATGGCAGTACATCTTATCTGTATGTTCGGATAACGCTTTCAGACCTCTATTACCTTGTACAGATTCTATCGAGTAATCCGCAACATTTCTCATGCAGCTCTTTCTTCATGTACTACCTATAAATCCACATTGCTGAATGATAAAACAAATAAAGAGGATAACAATAACATAAACATACCCTTTGTATTGTCAGTTCCTCCCCATACCCCCCCCCCCCAGCTCCTTTTCTAATGGGGCCTAGGTCAATTATTTCTCTCTTTTTAGAGCTGTGAGTGGGGGATATGAGGTCGAGCTATAATAAGAAACGAGGGAGAGAATAGATCATAGTCGGGTAGTAAAAATAGCTTAGGGTGTGCGGGGTCTCTGGGGTCCGGTGTATCTGGTCTTGTCTTGAGGTGGTTTCACACGTTCGAGGTGGGTCAGGTTAAAACTGGAACAGGTAGAGAGCTCTAATTCTCATGGGGCAGGTGGTTAACGGGAGACCACTGGATAAGTATTTGACAAGGGGGCCCCAAGCATATTCAAAGTTTTTTAATTCGTCCCTGTAAATATCGCTCATGCATTCCATTGTGAGTGCCTGCCACAGCCTTGCATTCCATTGAAATATGGCTGGGGCTTCTTTCTTTTTCCAGGCGGCAGCTACCGCTATTTTGGCCGCACCCAGACCGAGCCAAATATGGCCTGGTCGGCTCTGGTTTGGTGTTCCAGGGATGGGTCCCTCCGACCCAACAACATGAATTCTAGGGAGTCTTGTTTGGGGTAGCCCACTATCTCTGCTGATTTGAGCAAAATTTCTGACCAAAAGGGATGAATTGTAGGGCAGTCCCACCATATATGTCGGAAATCGTCCAGTAGGCCGCAGCCCCTCCAACAAAGGTCTGAAGTATTGGGGAATATTTTCTTCCGTTTTTCCGGGTACTTATACCAGTCAAACATTATTTTGAATTGGGCTTCGCGTTGACTGAGGGAGTGACAGTGGCGTTTTATATCCTTCCAGAGACTTTTCCACTAGGTGTCCATAATAACTTGGTCTATTGTGCGTTCCCAGAATTCCAGGAAGCGAGGACGCCTAGACGGCAGTGTGTGCAATAATGAGTATAAGAAGGAGATTGCCCCTTTCACTGTGTTGGCACCTTTCACGTAGCGCTCCAAGGGTGTGAGTTCTCTGGTTGCCCCTTCTCTAATCTCAGGTTGGAGTACCCAGTGGCGTAACTGGAGGTAACACAAGTGTTCTGTTACATAGGTGGAATTCCCTTTGACAATTTGCAAATGTTAAAATATCCCAGTTGTGGAATATGTCTGCCATGCCTCGAAGTGATCTGGCTGTAGTGCCGGTGGGAAAGCAGGGTTGTAATGGATGGGGGTGAATGGTGAGGTAAACGTGGTCCATGGGGTCTGTTTTAGGATATCATCCCATACTTTAAGCGTCGTCTTAGTGGGTGTGTTAATGTCTGCGTTCTCCGGTCGGGCTCCCTTTGGTTTCCAGAGTAAGTCCCATATCACTCTGCCCGCAATTGCTCAGTCCCTATGTAACCAGTGTTTGTCTAACTCACGTTGGGACCATTCCACCAGCACACAAAGCTGGGCCGCCTTGTAGTAGAGGTCTAGATCTGGTATTGCTAGGCCTCCCTCATCGGTAGGTTTCCTGAGGAGGTGGAATGGCAATCTTGGTCTCTTATTCTGCCAGATAAATTTCCGTAGGAGAATGTGGGACTCATGTAAGAAATCTCTGTCAAGTGCTATGGGCAGACTTTGAAATAGGTGGAGGAATTTCGGCAGCACCACCATTTTAACGGCATGTATTCTGCCTAACCAGGAAAGGTAGAGAGGCACCCAACTTTTAAGATCCATTCGCAGTTGGCCCAAGAGTGGTGGATAGTTAGCTGTGAATAACCTATACATTTTTGGAATCAGTTTTTATTCCCAGATATGTTAAGTCTTTCTTGGCCCACTGAAAGTGGGTTGATGCCGCTAAGTTCTTCATCTCCACCTCCAGTAGCGTTAGGTTTAGGAGAAAGGATTTATGAAGATTGGTGCAGAATCCCGCTACGTTCTCAAAGCTTTCCAGCTCTTCACGTATATTCACAATGGATTGATGTGGATCTGCGATGGTTAGTAAGAGGTCATCTGCAAACAATGATATTTTGTGTTCGTCAGGGCCAAATGGAATTCCCTTAACCCCTCTATTGTCTCTAAGTCGTGCAGCTAATGGTTCAATACTAAGAGCAAAGAGGAGTGGGGATAGAGGGCAGCCCTGCCGTGTTCTCCATTCCAAGAGGAAAGAGTCGGAAGCCATGCCGTTGACCAGCACTCTAGTACTGGGAGTCGCAAAGTTAGCTTTGATCATATTGATAAATGTTTCACAGAAATCGAATCTTTGAAGTGTGTGAAAGAGAAAACTCCAATTGACCCGATCAAATGCTTTCTCGACGTCTAAGTCGAGAAGGACTGCGGGAATCTCTCGCTTATTTGTTTTTTCCATGAGATGCATCACTCTGCGTACGTTATCATAGGTCTGTCGTCCCTTAATAAATCCTGATTGATCTGGGTGGATCAATCGTGGCATCAAATTTTCTAGGCAGGTAGCCCAAACATTTTAATATAGTTTAGCATCTAGATTGAGAAGTGCTATGGGACGATATGATCCACAGTGCTTTGGGTCTTTCCCGGGTTTGGGAATCACAGAAGGGCTTCGCTCATGGTGTGGGTTGTTTGTGTGGTATTTGCTATGTGATTAAAAAGGGCTGTTAGCTGAGGGATATGAGGTCGAGCTATAATAAGAAACGATGGAGAGAATAGATCATAGTCAGGTAGTAAAAACAGCTTGGGGTTTTGTAGAATTGTGTTGTCAGACCATCAGGCCCGGGAGATTTGTGTAATTTTAGAGTCCCGATCACTTTTTGTACTTCTTCCTCCGTGATAGCTTCCCCTAATTGTGCATTCTGACCTAGTGTAACCTGCAGGAGCTCCACTGTGTCTAAATAAGTGGCTTGTGTCTGAAGATTAAATGGGTCACATGTGTATAATGTGTTATAAAAGTCCCTGAATGCTCTTGCTTTATCTGAGTCGTCCTGTGTCAATGATCCTGAGGATGGTTGAATGTCCCCAATAAAGTCCCTTTCCCTCTTTATTCGCAATTGGCGTGCCAGATGCGCTCCCACTTTATTGCCTTGTGCGTATGAGGTCTGCTTGAGTCTAAAGAGTGTTAGTTCCACTCTGTTAGAGTAAATCGCTTTAAGTTTCCCCTTCAGGGCTGTGACCTTTCTTTGAGTTGTGAAGGTAGGGTTAGCTTTGTGTGTGTGTTCCAGTATTTTCAATTCCCCCTCCAAGGTGATTCTTTCTATTGTTCTCTCCTTAGTGAGCACTGCCATTAGTGTAATGCATTGGCCCCTAATAACAGCTTTGAAAGCGTCCCAATTGTTCGATGGGGAAGTGTCTTGAGGGTCGTTTAGTTGAAAGTACTCCCTAATTGAGAAGCGTAAGGCATCGTGGAGCAGCTTTGTATCGTGTTACTTCATTGGGTAAATACCATCGTTTAAACTTCGGTTTAGGGCTGGGCCACTCCAGGACCACCGCCACAGGGGCATGATCGCAGATAATGATGGGGTGTATGCTTGCCTCCTGTACTGACTTGTTAAAGGATTGGCTTATGAATATGTAGTTGAGTCTTGAGTAAGTGCGGTGGACGTGTGAAGAAGTATGAAAATCTTTATCTTCTGGGTGTGCTTCCCTCCAGCAATCTCGAAGACCAAGTTCGTAAATAGATTGTTTCAGATTCTTAGGAAAACTACCTGTGTGGGCCCTATGTGGGTGGGTACTGTCCTTCCCAGAGTGCCATGTCAAGTTAAAGTCTCCCATCAATACAATATCGCCATCTGCGAAGCCCCCCAGAGGGTCAGTGTATTATGTATGAAAGTTGCTTGATTCGTGTTTGGTACATATATCCCCGCGAAAGTACATAGGCGTCCCCCTATACGGCCTTGTACTAGAATCACCCTCCCTTCCATGTCAGTTTTATAGTCTATTGATTGGAATTTGAGGGCAGAGTGAAAGAGGAGGGCTACTCCATTGTTTTTGGTGTTGGCGGAGGATTTAAAAACTAAGGGAAATGCCTTGTGTTTGATTCTGTGGTCCTCTGACCTTTTAAGATGGGTCTCTTGGAGTTCCACTATGTCACAATGTTGGTCGGTTAAATACTTCCAAATCCTTTGACGCTTAGCTGGGGCATTCATTCCTCTCACGTTCCATGTCAGCGTAGTGATCGCCATCATGACTCTATGTACTGTGTTGCTATATCATGTTGCTCTTCCCTCGCCTGTGGCTCTCTTTGCCCCCTCGCCCAAGTGCCACCTCCACCCCCCCTGCATCCCGCAACTGACCATGACCACCGCGCATGTCCCCATTGAGCACCATTAACATTGTTCTCACCTTTCCGGACCCCGTACTTAACAGAAAGAAAGAGAAAAAAGGGAAGCAAAAAAGCATGTAGACCTATGAAAAAAGGCCTAGTAACAGTCTTGGATAGCAAGATCGATGGGACAGCCTGTCCCTCATTTGAGTCACCTTTACAGTGTCAGAGTGGTGTTCAAGGCGAGTTGGATCATGGTCCGTCGCCGAGATCAATCCAGTAAACTCTAATTCAAAGACTAGTTCTGCTTTGCTGTTTGGAAAGTTGCAAATGTTTTGCTGCACTACAGTCCTTTTAACCGGCCTCTGAGTGTACAAGTACATGTGTTAGACGAAAGTTTTAGTTGAGGATGCAGAATGGAGTTATATGTCCTGACTATTAGGAACCATTTTGGTTGACGCTGTTTTAATTGTAGACTACCAAACGATTTCTGAGTATGGGCCGACCATTCCACTTGGTGTCTAGTTTCTCAGGGAATCTTAGCTGAGCCAGGTTTCTTCTGCGTTTTGGGGATGCGGCGAGTCTGTCAGCGGCCCCCCTCTCCATTCCTCGTGAGGGCCCGTCTTGTTTCCCCTCGTCACCTGCCTCAATAGTACTCTCCGTCACCGGTAAGCTCAGCACCTTGAAGGCCTCATTGACTTCAGTTATGTGATGTGTTTTGTTTTGGTATTCAAACCCAATACCAAAATGATAATTCCATCGGTATCTGATGTTGTCCCGTCTGAGTTTTTCCGTGACTGGTCTGAGTTGTTGGTGTCGGGCCAGGGTCGCGCGTGCTATGTCCTGGAACAGTTGACATGAATGACCCTGGAATTTTAAGACCTCTAGTTCCTTGTCGCCTGTAGTATGGCCTCTTTGGTCTTAAATGAGTGTAGTTTTACCAGTACGTCTCGAGTCCTGCAAGTCTCCCCTTGGTTGGGTCGTCCCACTCTATGAACTCTGTTTATTTTAATTTTAACTGTCGCTGACCCCATTGCTTCAGAGAACAGGCCTATGACAAAGGCCTCTAAGTCCGGCCCCTTCGCTCCCTCTTCCAGATTACGAATCCGTATGTTTTCCCGTCTTGACCTGTTCTCGAGGTCCTCATTCTTTAGTAGCACAGCTTGTAGTTGAGTTTGGAGATATCGCATAGTAGATGTCAGCTGTTCTGTTTTCTGTTCCAAGCTGGTGGTTGTAGCCTCTACGTCTAGCACCCTGGCCCCCACATAGTCCACATCCTGCTGTAAGCTGGTGAGTCTACCACTGAGGTCAGCCCTGAGTGAGTCCATGGATTGCACTATGTCCACCTTTAGCTCTTCTCGTAGCGCCTGTTTGAATTCCCTTAGTGATGTTAGGAGGTCCTTCTTAGAAAGCAACATGTTGCGTTCCTCCGGCGCAGGCGCCTGCACTTCTTTGGTGGCTGCTGTGGCAAAATAAGAGGAGACTCTGTTGCATTGCTGTTTTTTCGGCGGCATAGAGAAGCCCTGTATCGGCACTGGTTATTTGTAGTGTCCAGTTTCTCCCTCCCTAGAGTGGTGGAAGGATTTTAATTTTGTTTTGAAAAGTGGTGTGGTTCTGGGATTTGTTTAGGCGTCTAGTTTCTGCACGTGTAGGATGACTCTTCACCCTTGATGTGAAAGCGCTCTGATGCCTCTGTCCACTTTGCAGTTGCGCTATCCAGGGACTCTAGTTTCAGTACTTTTATAGCGTTGTCCTAGGCATTTAGCGCTGCTTTGGGGGTCCAGTGGTGTGAGTGCAGAGATCTCTTCCTTTGTCCGCAGTACCTGCTGTGGTTCAATAGTCACTTCTCACAGATTCTCAGCATGGGCTTGATCATTACACTCAGACTGCTCGTGTTGCTCTTGTTAGACCCATATTGTTCATTCTCTAGGTGTCATTAGGGGAGAGCATAGCCGGTATGAAGAGCGGGCACCGAGGGTGGAGCCACAGAGTAACTGCAGGCGCATCGTGCTTCAAGGCCTCCACGATGGGTACTGCTGCCTATTTGCATATGGAGCGTCTCTGCTGGGCGCTATTTTAAAGTCAGGCACTCGACCTCAACCACTCCCTGCCGCCTCCAATTCTCCTGCCGATGTGCCCCCACTGACCTCCTGTCTTCTTTCCACCTCTGAAGTGGTCGTAATGACCCTGCGACTCCGCAAAGGTTCCTTCGCTAGCAGCACCAATTTTATGGCGGGGGCTGGCAGCCTCCAAACTGTCGCGCCTCGCTATTTGCGCCTTTCCTGCACCGATGCTTCCCCCGGCGGCGACAGTCTGCTCAGGGGTGCTTCTCAGGACGTTAGTGTCCCGGGCAATCAGCGACCAGCTGCGGGGTCATTTTGCGGCAGGCTCACCTCGCTCATCGATTACCGCTCTAACCGCAGGCTACGCCCTGGCCTGGGCCCGACTCCCCTCGTCCCTCAGAGTCCGGCACCATCCACTGTCAGTTTCCGCCTTTCAAGCCGATTCGGAGTAAGTGCCTCATTCCCGCCGGGTCAGGAGGTAAGAATCAGCAATTATTTTGTAGTCTTAACCAATAATCTTGCCTTAATGGGACCTCAGCGATGGAGCCGTCATGGGTTACGGCCACACGGCGATCTTGGTAGGCCCAGTGCGTGTTTTTTACACTCTTTGAAGCTATGCTGCCTATGTACTCACATTCTTTGTTTTTTTTAGCTGCATGAAACAAGTTTGAGAACCTGTTGCTACTAAATTATTAACTCAGAAAGTTTAATTGGGCATTGTTAGAAATTGGGTTTCTGGTTGGCAGAGGTATGCGCCTTGTCCAAGCAGAAACCACAATCCTAGTCAGGGTAAGTCAGATACACACTTTAAATTAACCTGTGCTCACCCTCAGGTCGCTTGGCACAGAGCGGGCCGGCTTAACGTTAGAGGCGAGGTATCAAGAATTTGTGCAACACTTTAAACAGTAACACAGTGAAAACACCACAAAAAGACTTTGCACCAGTTTAGAAAAATAGATTATGATTTTATGAATAAAACAAGACCAAAACAACACAAATCCAATAAGTAGAAGCTGAGATATTATTTTTTAAAGATTCAATGTAAAAATAGCTCTTAGAAGCAATTGGTGCCTGTGGTGGTTATATGGTTGCGCTGGACCGGAACAAAGTCAGCAGTTCAGTCTGACCACGATGGAGCCTGTGCCGGGTACAGGAGAACTGCAAGGCCTGCTGAACAAAGTACCTTGATACTGGTCGCAACAGCGAGATGCGGGGTGCAGATGAGCGAAGGGTCAGTGTTTATCCCACAGTTGGGGTGATGCATCGATTTCCTTCACATTGTAGTGGTGTTGAGCCAGTTTCGAAGACGATTCAGTGAGTCGAGAGGCGTTGGTTCCATAGACGATGCACCGGGTTTCTCCACAGAGTCTACGGGATGTGCAATCTTGCCACACTGCAGCAGCGGGTTCCGATGCGTCGGTTCTTTAGGTGCAGCGCTGTTTCCGAGTGTGATGTGCCGACTTTGCACCCGCAACATCGACGATGCATTGGTCTGCTTCCCGCAGATAGGAGATGCCTCTGTTCGACTGGAGTAAGTACCTGGGTCCACTTACAAAGGACCAGGCATCGTAGCAGGTGGTGTGATGAGGCTTTGCTATCCCTGAGTCTCAGAAACCGAAGGCAAGCCAACAAGCCCTTGGAGATCACTCTAGGTTCAGAGTCCAGTTCTTCCTCAGCAGGGCAGGGGGTAGCAGGCAGAAGGGCAGCACAGCAGAAAAGTAGTTCTTCCAGAGCAGCAGTCCAGCAGAGTGACTACTTGTAGCAGAACAACAGTCCTTTTTGACCGTTTCTTTACAGGTCCAGAAGTGTCTGTCTTGGTTGGGTCAGAGAACCAATTGTTATACCCAGTTGTACCTTTGAAGTGGGGGTGACTTCAAAGAAGGATCTTTGAAGTGCAAAGAGGTCCTTTTTTCCTAGCCTTGGCTCCAGACTCACTACGGGGGTAATTAGCATTTTTTGTGGGGACACGACATTGCCCTTGCCGATGTGTTGTCTCATCCTGGGCAGGATGGGAGTAAGGAGCTATCAGGATGCACAAGGGCACTCAGACACACATAACCTTCCTTTGTATGTAGCCATCTAGAATGAATGCACAGTATCAAGCTGTCACCCGCCCCAGATCTGTTTTGGGGACTGGCTACAGATACACAGAGCTTTAAGAGCAGAGAAATGCCAACTTTCTAAAAGGTCTGCGGCAACAAATGATGGACAGAAGCTGACTAAATCAAACGTTTACCCCCAGTGAAGCGATGTGGGTTAAATCAATCATTCTTTTGCTCACTACACCAGCCCAGTTTGGACCCAACCATATGCAAATCAGTCTTGACCTTGCTCCACATGGGAACAGTCCAGCCCGAACTGCCAAGCCAAGTCCTCCCTGGACCGAAAACAAACATGAGACTGGTTTCGGGATATCGCCCCATATCAGCCAGGCTAGCTTGAATCCAGTGGCAATGATAATAACATCAAGTTATTAGCCTTAGCCAAGGAGCTGCCACTGCGTTTTGCGCACAATGGCCAAAAAAGTGGTAGGCGGCTGGCGTGTGTGCCTCCAGACATGCTTATCAAGCTGGCCACAAGGTGTACGCATACAACGCCTTGCAACAGTGTTGTTATACTGTGTTAACTTGCGTCAGTTGTCCTGCTGAGAGTGGGCTGTGTGTGTGTCGAACAGGCCTTGCTGTAATGTGCTGCCACCTTCCATGCTGTGGGCATTCCCCCATTTCATTCAGTTGCAGAGATCGGAGTTTCCTGTAGGATTGGCGCACAGCAGGCGTCCCCTTCCCTTCCTGCACAGCCCTGTGGTGCATGAGTGCATGGCGGGATCCTTCCCAGAGATGTTGGCAGAATACAGGCAGGCCATGGACGAGGCTGGCTGACGCATTGTGTACGTAGATACGGCTGCGACGCGCTTTCTGTTGCCTCAGATCCAGGGATGCTCTATTTAGATGCAGTCTTCCGGAACCTAGTCGACATTTCATGCAGGGAGTCTCCACCCTATAGCTTTCTGATATTTTTTGTTCTCGTGCTTTTAAAATTATTCTGAATAATGCTCTGTCCTGCTTGTCGACCGATGTGGATCGTTTGTGTTATGTAATGTGTATGTTGCCCGTTTGCTTGGCCTGTGTGTTAAAATTCTCGAACTGAACTACTTAGGAATGGACTTGAAGGTAAATAAATCATGTTCCTTACATTTCTACCCCCGCACCTTCTCCCTCTCTCCACCACTGGACTTCAGGGATGTGTATGCTGCTGGTCTAGTAAAGTGGTGTGTTAAGGTGGGGTGAAAACGCGGAGGACTCTGGGTAAAATACCTGGCGAGCAATTAAGAATGCAACCAGGGGAATCTGGATTGAAATGACGAACCTTTTGACGATTCCTTATTTTTAAGGCGATCCTGTGGATCCGAAACGTAATGCCGGGTGATCCACACCCCTTCCCCTGCAGTTCTCAATATACCCCAGTGTAGTACCAGTATTACACACCGGGATTACACCAGGGCATTTGTAATTTAAAAAAAAATTTTTTTTATTCCTTTAAGGGACATTTGTTTGGCTCTTAGTACATGGGTACAAACGTCATAGACGGACATTTATTTAATCTATATCAAGCTGTTGATTCATTGATCTCCCCACTCCTTTTAAACTTATTTTAGATGGAATGCATGAACAGGATAACATTCAATGTAATGTCTGTTGCACTGTAGAGTGAGTCTGGAGGGTGGAGATAATGACAAATGTGACGCTGTGGCAGTGCTGCGGCCTCTTTGGGATGTGCTGGGTTGTATTTCTGTTTAATTAGCTCCGCTCCAGACTTAAAACCTGTGACCAGTGTGTGGTTGTTACCGAATGGATGTCACATTAGCATCACATGGCTAGGCATGACATTTATTTATTTTACACAAACAAAATCTACTTAAAACAACTTCATGCCGTGGAATCCTTCATGAATGGACACATTATGTGGGTTCCAGTATATCATGTTGTACCGAATGCTCACAAAATGGAGCCATTGTTTGTCCATGAACAGCATTTACTGTAAACAAAATGTTTTCGAACTGAATGTAAGCAAACTGCTTACCCGGTGCCAAGACAAGAAAGCCTTTAGCTTCTGTTCCCAGTTATGTTTCAGTATGGTTTTTTTGGGGGGTGGGGGAAGGAGCAGTTATATGATTTATGTGACATTCCCTCACAATTAGATCAAAAAACACGAGGACATAATATCCAGCATGCTGCTGTGATTACGCTTCGTGGTCATCATATTTGTCTGTTGAACTAGACTGACTTCCCGTTCCCTCAACGGAATACTCTTAGCAAGATGAAGGCAACGATTGGTATTTATGTATCGCCATACCTAAAATGTACAGGACCCCCCCCACCCCCCCACCCCCCCTCCCCGCGAGAGGGCTGATGGTTCAGGACTGACGTTCTATGATTACTCAAAGCAACAGAGCAGAAGTTGTCAAAAACAGAGAGATTTTCATTATAAGGCGCATGACGCCATGAACAAATTTGGTTGCACGTGTATCCACCTTTGCACGGTTAACTACCATTAGAAAAGCTCTGAAATCCAAGCATGTACGTCCTCCTAATTCGAACACGTCTGTGGCACTTTTGGCTTCTTTAGCAGTATGTTTCGGCCTCCTTCAGACGACATTAGTCATCTGGTGGGTCTATACTAGATACCGTGTGTGGACAGTGCCTCTCTGTGACATGGGGTCTTCTAAACCCCGACGGCGGCACAGATGAAGCTGTGATTGAAAAGAGGAGAACGCCATAACATTTCTATAGGTTCCAGAAACCTATTTCTTGAATATATGTGACCAGTATAGCATGTATCTTACTTTATCTTCGTGAGTGACGAATTAAAAAAGTGGCATGATCACCTGAAAAGGGAATAAAGATATTGGTCTCTATAGTCCGTCATCTTCGAGGTTATTGTGTACTACAAAACTTTACATTTGAATCCTAAAATACTCAATAGACCTGGTGGGCCACAGCGGGAGAACAGGCATTTTATGGCGCGATAGAGAATGTCTAAATGTATCCAAAACAGCCTAGATGACAGTCAAAACGTCAAAATATGTTTTTATATATAATTCATGCTTTGTAGAAATGTATGAGTTTATAAGTCACCAGCTCGAATTTCATATCACGGTGTAACCTATTCACCTCTTCTTGTTCCTGCAGAGTTTTGGGAGCAGTTGCCCACTGGGAAGTATATGTGGCAACAAGTGGACCAGCTCCAGCATGATTTGAAGCAGAAGTGACTACTTGAGCAAAGACAACAGTGGTGACCTGTAGTGACTTGTGACCTTCGATAAGACAGGCCTTTCGCCCAATGATGTACAGTGGCGTGTAGAGCTATGCACACCTACTGCAGAGCCCAAACCGAGGGCAAACATTGGTGAACGAGCATGTACATGCTATATTTTAAAGACTAAAGTCGTAGCTGAAATCCATCATATCTATAGAAAAGGACTATAGTTTTAATTTTGTAGATGAACTTTTTTTTAATCCATACATGTGGTATTTGTTCGCGGGTTGTATTTAAAATGTGTACTTCAGAGTTTGTACTGGAATGACTGGGAATCCCGAACTTCGATCTAAAAGTGAGACTTTATATTCATGTGCAAATCTTCGACGGTTCCTCTTGGCAGCTAAGTCATGGAACAACGCTACCTATTCGATAGATCTCTTTCAGACCTATATTATGAAAGCCGTGAAAACCTGGCTTTATCCTAGTGGCTTGTATTTGTGGTTTTGGATTTTCATGCATTATTTCCTCCATCAGCACCAGGACATCCCCTGAGGTCATGGTTTGCGCTTTATAAATGTTTATTCATTCATTTTAAAGGGAAAGGTGAAGATGACTTTGTAATTTCTCTAAATGTTAATGAGAGGAAGAATGTCACTTTGAAACTAATTCATAGCAAATCAATCCTCAACATTAATGGTTTCTCTAATTAAAACATAACCGCTTGCTCTGTTGTAGTCCTTCACATATGACTATTCAGGTATATTGGGTTCCCAAATGTGCTATTTGGCGAAGAGCGTAGGATACCTGTGCTACATGCAGGTACTGCTGTGACCTCTTACCACATTATTGATCCTTTAAGTAACCTTGGTAACATAAAGTGAAAGGATGGAAGAGCTCTGTTGCCTTCCTCTCCCTTCTACCCATCTGGATAGAATCCTATAGAGTCCCAGGTAGGATCAGGGAGAGGATTCTCTGAAAGAAGGCTGCTTCTGTAAAAGTCTCAGTAGACCCCAGCATGAGGGCCTCTCTGTGCCCCATCACCTAGCAGTCGCCCAGTTTCTCTGGATGCTGCCCGGTTTCTGTTAGTGTCTTGTCTTTTTTTTTTTTAAGTATTCCCTTCTTAAAAGAAGGTTTTTACAGTGGGTGTTCCTTCGGATCCAACACTAAATATAAGGATTTTAAATAAAAGGGGGGCAGCTTTGGTGTTCTGAAGCCTCCCTGTGTTGCCCAATTATTTGTCCAGAGCTGGGTTTGTCCTTAGCCAGTGTTAGCACACATGTAACGCAGGGAAGAGTACCAAGCACTAAAGTATAGAAGTAATAAATGTCCAAAATCCAGTGGACCATCTGTGACCACATTCAACAGTCTGGATTAGACTCAGCTCTTCTAGACGCGCTGCAGCACACTCAGCCTCTCCTGCAAGCCACTAGTATTCCCACCAACCTGAGACCCCATCTAGCAGATCCAGAACCTGGTGAACAAACTCTAAGTCTCCATGAATTACTAATTATAGATACGCAAACCTCGAGGAAGCCCCAGACTGATTGCCACAATGATGTGAAATGTATGTTGGCTATTAATAATCATGAGCATGCTATTTACCCTAAAAATCAATAAAATTGCCCTTCTTATGTCTGTACTTTTGTTGATTGGATTTAGGCAGAGAGTTGGGTGCAGTGAGTAGTTCATGATTGCGACTGTCAAAAGTCTTGTTGCAATTTCTGGCAAGCTACTGTTTAGTGGGTTCTTGCCTTTGTATGCTTGGGTATGTCTGTGAGTTCTGAGAAATACATCCACTGTTGACGAAGAAGACGCAGATTTTGGTAGACATTCATCATTACATCCAAAAAGGCGAAATAGAGCTATGTCTGAGGTACATGGAGATTATTTGTCAGAACTCACACAGAGTTCAAGCGCCCATGGGATTATGCCCAATGTGGCTGAACTGCAGCTAAAAAAAAAACAAGCATTGGCATAGCCAATAGGTCTCGCTTTTGGGTCCTTATAAGTATTTAGTTATATAGCAGCACAATATCCTTGGTGCAACAACAACTGTTGCATGGCAAAACACTTATAAGGTCCCAAAGGCGAGACCTATTGGCTATGCCAATGCTTGTTAAAGTGCTGCTGACTGGCCTAGTGCTTGCGTGCACGTGAGCGTGCACGCGCGCAGCCGCCATGCGCTAGGCCAGCCAGCAGCACTCATGAACGCCTTTCTGAGTCATCGCGATCACTTTCGCTTTCACAGCGATCGTGATGACTTTTGTTGCTAATGCTTGTTGCAAAATACTATCTGACAGCTCAACACACCAACGTTTAAGTAGCAGACGACCCTGGTTTCCTTTTACAGCTGTTTAAAGTACACAGCTTGTTATGCGGTGACATCCTAACAGAGGCTCTTGTTAGGAAAATAACATTTTCTTTTAAAAGAACGAGTTTTGTCTAAAACCACACAAATACGCTGGACAACTGTACTCAATAAAACTTACATTGGGCAAAAGAGGTCTGACCTGACAGAGGCACAATGTAAGCGATGGCTGTTGCTGGCGACTATTCGTAGCACTCCATCTCCCGTAGCATCTGTAGGTCCCTAGCTACCATTCACTGATCTTCCCCGTCCCCTCTGCGGCACGCGCTGCTATCTCCCGTGTGTCGGTTGCGATGGTTCCGATGTCAACAATGATCACTTACAACCTAGGGAATCTACCAGGCTCCGCCCATGTCAGCACTGACTCACAAAGGTTACAGGGCAGTGTGGAAATATTATATTGTAAACTGCATTAATAGAGCAATTGCGAATTAGGAGCTTGAAAGCGGCCGAGTAGAATAGCCATTTTAAACTTCATTAGAAACAACTTGTTTTTAGGATCAGAGGTAAAATGCACTTTCAAATTTAAAAAATAATATTTTACATTGATTTCTTTAGAGCAACATAGTGAGTTAGAAGACTAAGTATAAAATAATCAAAATTGTGCAAACCAGTGTGCTTGAGAAAAGTTGCGTATGTTTTCCCTATAATTTTAATATGAGGAGGACACCACCTTGAAGTTTCAAGATGGCCGTACTGTTTGACGAGGTTCACCAGTATGGGGCATCCATAGGTTATGTGTATTTTCTGATCATTGGCTATCTTCGGAGCTCTGGCCTATTGGATAGCAGCTCCGTAACCCCGCCCATACACGGAGCGGTGTAAATAATGTTACTCCGTGCTGCTGCGCTTTGACGCTATATGTTCATCCCTTAATAAAGATAAGGTAACCCCCTAATGAATTAATTTGAGGTCAGGGATCAGGGGGACAAAAAACAACCAACAATAATAAACAGTATCCCTCTAGACCTAAATTGCTTACTTGGTGTGGGTACACATGGAGAAAAATACCACAAATGTGTTTGTATTTTTATCTATTTTATTCATGTTTTATTCATTTTATAGTTATTTTTTTTGGTTAATTTCTTTTTCACATTGTTTCCTCATACAATAAAAATGCATCTCTTTTTTTATGAATAAACGTACTATACAATAATAGTTATCTCTTGTTTTAGTACAACATGAGAGAAAATTTAATTTATGTCAAAAACATACAACTCACAACAATTATTCAAGGAATATCCCCACACCAATCACACCTCTAAATATACTACATGCATATCACTTTCATACGGCACCTTTCATACTACACCCCAAAGAGAAAAGGAACAGCGTATTTGGTGCTCGTCCAACAAGGGCGGGCCGCTAGATCCTCTGATGTTGTGCTAAACGTTGGGGTGTTTCATTCAAGCTGGTCGACGTACGTTTCGGTAGCCTAATTTTCTTTAGATGCCACCTTCCTCAGGACCTGTTGCTACGTGTATTTATCACGGGCAAGGGTGGGGGCCTTATTGTCTGAAAATCAATAGGATAGTATTAGAAACATATGTTTATATAATATTATTTTACCAGGAGTGTGACCCACAGGAGAATATACAATTATTCTCCAAACAGTTTTTCTTTTAACTCATTCTAACTGTCAAGCTAGCAATAGCGCTACTGAATTCATGGCTCTCTGACTATCATTTCAAAGATTGATTAGGATAAGGAAAGAAAAGAAAGCAGGATAGATAAGAAATGGGAAAGTGTGGGATCTTAGCCCCTAATTCTACGTCAGTTCTCATGTGATTCTAAGAAGCATTAGTGTAATCAGTTGTTATACAGTATAATATTTAATATTTAATACTAGCATGCTCCCTGTTTATTCAGAGTTAGGTAAATAATAGTCGAAATAACTTAGTCTACCTGTTTTGTTACAAAACTCTCGTAGCGGTGCCCAATGGTTGTCATTCTTGATCAAATAATTTCTTTTTTAGAACAACTTAACTCTAACTGGTGCTGTAAAAAACAATTATAATGTTGTAAATGGCTAGACTAGTTATGTATAGCATGTCTTCAATACCACCATCATAGCCCCATGTGTCACTATCTAGCATACATTGTATGTACCTTAGTCACACTATGTCTGTGGAGTGGAGTCGTAGATACGCCACGTAGTATATGCTCAGGGTCTTGTGTTGGAGGAACAGGGTTACATTCGACGTTCGTGTTCATTGCTTACCTACATTTGGTAATAAAGACTAACGGTTATTTCCTCATAAATTATAAGTAGTACTGAGAGAACTACGTGTTGCCAGTTACAAAGGAATCAGTCTGTTATTGATATATAACCTACTTCTTTTGTGCATATCCTAGTCTCTCTTCCTTGTAGTCTGTTCTTGTTCCTTTGTTCCGCTCACATCACACCTGATGTGGGTGACTGCATCGAACTCTATAATGTGTTTCTTGACACCCTAATCAATCATAAAAGGGAAGAGAGGAAGAAATGGGGGGAAGATTAGCTAGTTTGGATGATCACGGGGCCGGTTTCTGTGAATATATAATCCATAGTTATAGTGCAACAGCCATTGCCATTGCAGTATATATACTTCACAAAGAGTTTGTTATAGAATCTGTACCCTGCTCCTATCCCACTAGGGCCTCTCAACAAACATAAGCTAAAAATCAATTACCAGATTATCACTCCCCCTAAGTTAAATGGGTATCTCCCAGGCCTTACGAGCAGTTCCTTGTTACGCGCTGCATCGATTACGATCTTGTTACCTTCTGTTTAGAAGGTTATTTAAAGGTACGCTAAAATGCCGATCGCGGTGCTGGTTCGAAATAGAGATGTAAACGTACTCTCCAATAGGTATCTTACCTGTTGATATGTGACGCGTGTTCCCCAGTAAAGATTCTTGGCGTAGTCCAGCTCCGATAAAATGGTGATTGATACTGTTGCCTTTTATATATATATTCTTCCGAGTCCTCCTACTAAGTGTTTAATATGAGACACCTGTCGCTCGCTCCGGCGAGCTGCGTGACGCACTACGTACGTTTCCTATTCATAAGATGTTACGTTAACATGCCTCCATCTTGTAGAGCAGAGTGAGCTCTATGTAGACTCCGTCTGATCTCCGAAATATTACGGAGTATTGATACAAATCTTTGCCCAATTCTACATAGAAACCAGAACATAGTCTGGTCCGCTCATGTACTTAACTTTAGCCATTATCTAATATGTTAACGGACCCAGGGTGGTAGTAATATTATATTTGTATCGCGAAACATGGGCGCCATTTTGGAAAGGGTTAGTTCCGGTTCAAGTATCACCAGTAATTTGGCTATTATGGATTTATTAGACAGAATTCTATACTGAGCGCTGACACCATCCTAAGTGCAACTGATATTTATATCTTTATACTGGGGTTGAGCAGATATAAACATAATATTTAATCCGCTTGCATATTTGGCTACAGCTATTGCCTAGTTACTTCCATCATGTAGTGGTATAGAGCAAAGTGAGCTCTATGTAGACTCCGTCTGATCTCCGAAATATTACGGAGCATTGGTACAAATCTTTGCCCAATTCTGCATGGAAACCAGAACATAATATTAGGTCCGCTCCAGTACTTAACTTGAGCCATTATATAGTATATTAGTAGACCCAGAGTGGTAATAGTATTATATTAGGGTCGCAGAACATGGGCGCCATTTTGAATAGGGTTAGTACTGGTTCAAATGTCGCCAGTGATTTGGCTACTTTGGATTTTTTAGACAGAATTCTATACTAGGCGCTGGCATAATACCAAGTACAACTAATGTTTATATCTTTAAACTGGGGTTAAGCAGATATGAACATGATAGTTAATCCGCTCGTATATTTGGCTGGAGCTATTGCTTAGTTTATTAAAAGACCCACAGTGATTATCATGCTGTGTTTACATCGCAGAGCATAAACATCATTTAAAGGAATGTATGTTAGTTATCCAATAGTCACCTTCTCTCTTGCCTGTATTTGTGCATCTAATGGTGATCCACCACACAGTAAAGAATGGCATGCTCTGCATGTAGTAGAGGGAATGATGTTTGTAGTCGTGTGACAACTTATTATGTCTGATGAAGATAGATGGTTCATGGCATAATGGACATATGCATGGAGTGCAGAGGTCCCTTATCTTGTATGCCATACTATTTCCTCATTCAGACCGTTTTGAACTGTATCTAGGGTGTAGATCCAATAGGTCTCACGTATTTTTCTCATATCTTGTGTATCCTTGCCTGGGATGTTCTTTTCTAGGATCAGCCATCTCAGTTCTTTTTCATTGTGATGATGGTCGATACAATGTTGGACCATGGGGCTTAGTAGTTTTTTAGTTTTAATAGCAGATCTGTGTTCGCTGAAGCGAGTTCTAAACTCACGACCTGTCTCGCCTACATATCCTAGGGCACAGGGACACAATATGAGGTACACAAGATTGTGACTCCTACAATTGGTAAAATCACGTTGTTTACCTGTCTTTCCTTGGTAGTTCCAAGATTCAGTGACTACGGCACTCTCACAGGCAATGCATGAACCACATTTGTGGTTGCCAAGGATCGGGGGTCCTACTAACGTAATTTGTAAGTTTAGTTGTCTCTGTTTGGGCCTCGTATTAACCAGGCTGTCCTTAAGGTTGTGATTTCTGCGGTATGCGAGGATGGGCTTTGGGATGATCTCTTGCTCTACATCTAGGTTTAAGATGTGCCAATTTTTGTTCAGGACCTTTTTTATTTTGAAGTTGAGAGTGGAATGATTCACAACACAAACCAGTTTGTCATTTTTGGAGCGTGTATTACTTGCTAGGAGGGCATCTCGGTTGTAGTATGTTCATCCCTTTACTGATTGGGAAAGCCAGCCAGTGCCATAAAAGTAAAGGTTTTAGATCGCTTATGTTTGACATTTTCATAATTTCAGTGTGATTTTGAGTGACATTCTACAATTATGAGTGACACCATCTCGTAACCCAGCCAAGTGCCTCATTTCATCACTGTACCTCACTGACTTGCTCCGTGACGTCATGTCAGTGATTCTGTGCCGCGGGTGATTAGAAGACTATTAACGGCAATATTAAGATGAGTTCTTGCGCTGTAACGTCCAGCAGCTTCATGGTGTGTGCTTGTTGTGTGCATGCATGTGCGTGCACAGTATGAGTGGAAAGGTGCATGTCTATGGGTATCTCTGTGTGGAAGGGGCTATTTGGGGTATGTGTGTATCAGTATGTATGTTGTGTGTATCTTTGTGTTCTTTCTGCCTGTGGGTGTGTGTACATGTGCAAGTATGTCTGTGTCTACCTACATGTGCTAATGGCCATTTGTGGTTCTCTCCGAGTTGTGCTTGTGTGTGCATGCATGTAGACGTGCTTACCTGTGTGCTTGTTAGTGTGCCTGTATGTGGTGGTAATCTCTTCTAGCAAGACTATGGTTCTGTGTGTGTGCTTGTTCAATGCATGTGTTTCTGCGCGTGTTTCAGTAGGTCTGTATGTACATTTCTTTTCATTCAAGTGTTTTTGTATCTGCGTGTGAATGGTGTGTTTCTTAATATGCATGGGGTTGCGTGCGTCTTGGTGTAGGCTGGCTGTGTTTTCAAGTCTTGCAGAAGCAAAAGGCAAGGATGCCGGGCGGCGTTTAGGAGAGGGGCGCTTCCGTCCGCTGGACAAGCGATGGCTGCTACTAATAATGGAAAGCAGGAGATTCCTTGCAAGGGGGAGACAGCTCCTTCCTTATAAGGAGATATCGTGGATCAGCAGTGCCCCCCTGTGGTCGATTGGAAACGGCTCTTGCCTATTTAAAATCAGTGTTCGCTGACAAGGGAAAATAATGGACTAAAAAATGAATTTTCTGAGAACCGGGCTTTATAGGATTGCGTTTCGGTCAGACGAAAGAATATTGTTAAACAGAATGATCGCCTATCTCTGGCCTGAGGTATATACAGTTCACAAAGAGTCTTTCATATTCTGGAAAAAATCGTGAAGATATTGTTCGATGGAGCGAGTGGGGGACAGACTACAGATCAAACATCAAAGCGGAAGGGAAAGTAATCGCGGTCAAGCGTGTGCCCGCGCACATGCACTGTAGCTCTAGGCTGGCCTGGTAGCACTTTTTGGAGCCCTCTCAATAAGTCTCGCCAGACCAGCGCATGCGCTGGGTCAGGCGAGACCTAAAAAATGCTGTTCCTCATATACTGGTCTGACGCAGTTGCATATACCTATAAATATATGATCAACAATAGCAATAGGAATCTCAATCAGATTTGGTACTTTGGTCAAATGTCAAACAACTTTAGGTGTATTTTCCAGTCTGGAAAGTTGATTGATACCTGCTCATTCTAATTGCAATATTGTCTCCCAATCAGAATATGACCAGGAATGTAATTGCTGTTCCATCTGGTCAGTCCCTTTTTGGTAGTACTGTAAAAGATTAATATGCCACTTTGTTATAGGATGAACTGTGTTCTTTTTCACGTTTTGAGTTTTGTGTCTCAAACCAATGTCCAGTCACTCGGACCCTTTGGACCTTGAAAATGACAATTTTTACCATATTATTGTAAACACTGGTGTTTAACTTCTACGGCCCAATTCACACACTGCATTTGTAGTATGTAAAGTAGTACTACAGTAGTACTACTTACTAGAAAATGCAATTCACAAACCTATAAGTGTAAATCTCTAACGCTCATATATTTTCTATGGGGAGGCTCGCGTACATGTAAATGTACTACTTAGTAATACATGTGGGAGGGGGTAGTGGAAGTCTCCGGAAAATAGTCATTCTGCTAAATGTGAGCGGTTTAAGGAGGGGTTTAGGGTCAGGCTTGGGGAGAGATATGCACCTCCCACAAAAGAGTAAGCCCATTGCTGTTCACAAACTGCACTTCTAAAGTATAATACAGCCAGAAAGGACCCAAAACTAGTAAAGGTTACCCAAATATTTTAATAACCTTTTTTGTGATTACAAAAGAATGTAACATTAATTGTTAAAATAGGATTAAATTCTCTTTAATAAATTCTATACATCACTTTTAATAATTAATATAAATATAATTATTTTTACTTCAGCTGAGGTTTTATTTTTCATTTACACTTTATATACATGAAATCAGCATATATTCTATCATGCTTTCAGGCCAAGCCCCTATAGATCCCTCAGAACAATGGACTCTCTCAACACGACTTCAATTGAGATGGATATTACACCAAGTGAGTGATACTATATGATCCCACACTGCAAATGTACAGCTGGGTGAATACTTCCTATCAGGAGGAGGCATACTAACACCACTGGGGTGCTTTCAAGCAGTTATGTGGGGTAACGGCATTGCTGCCCTAGCTACTGTTAAACTGTGGAAGAAAGAAAAGATGTGCTCGAAGGACATGAAGCACAGCCACCTACTCCCACCTCAGAAAGCTGACAGCCACAATAAGCAAATGTAACACAATAGCTACAGATAAAGCCGAACTTACACTTATTTGGCTAGTAAAGATAAATTGCGAACAGGGAAATAAAAATAGGCTCCCAACTGGCGTTTCAATTGAGGCAAATGTTGGGGAAGTGATTTGTCAGGGAAGTAATTGCCCAACAAGACAAGGTCTTTACTGCAGAGAATTATAGAAATTTTTGTTAGAGGACTTAAGAAATTTTTTGTGCAGACCTATACAAAGCTGAGCACCTCTCAGAGGAAGCTCAAACTTGGTGTATAACATCTACAACCCTTCCTAAAATCTTCAAGGCCCAGAAAGATTAGCTAGATGCACTAATTTTTCAGGCATAGGTATTTGCAGCGATTAAATCCCAGAAGACTCAGAAGGTGGGTCCGGATTGCTTCAACGCAAGCTTCTCTAAGACATTTGCAGAGCCACTTGTACCTAATCTAGCTATTTTTCTTAATACATTTACAGAGGGAGGTGATATCACCTTTTACAAGTGAAGCCAATATCTCAATAATTCCAAAACCAGGCAAAGACCGTATGCTTTGTGCCCCCTACAGGCCAATAGTCTCGTTGAAAGTTGACAAAATATTCACAAAGATTCCTGCAACATAACTAGTACTACTGCTCAGCATCCTTTACCCACATCAGACTTTATTAAAGGTCAACAGATGTATAACATTCGCTGCACCTCCCACCTGTTCAAGAAAGCTAAGAGCAACACTATTCTAGCTATATTGATAACCGTAGATGTTGAAAAGACTTTCGACTTAGTGAATTTGGGTTTCTTAAACACGTCCTCACGGCTGCAGGATTTGGCCATACATTGATCACCTGGATTCTGGCAAGCTATTGAGCACCCTCCACAAGGGTGGCAGTCTATGGCAGATTGTCTCAGCCTTTTAAACTCTGCAGGAGGACCTGCCAGGAATGAGTGTTCTCCCTGTTTATTTGCTTTGAGTAGGTAGGCTTTTGCGGTGCAAATAGGAGCAGAACAAGAGATAAGGGGCATTTAGTTCATGGGAGTAGATCACAAGTTTGTGTTTTTCGCAGATGATGTTCTGTTGACTCTAAATCACCACTCAGATCCCCCTGATGACTACAGGAATATCTGAGCATATAGGAATGAGTAGCAGAGTTCACAATTAACCAGACATAATTGGAGATACTGAATTTAGTACAGACACCAGGTGAAGTCACTTTACTGCTATCACAGTTTCACTTTGGATGGGCTAAACGATCTGTCAAGTACCTGGGGATAGTGATATCTCCTAACCCATTTGAAATCTGTGAGGGAAATCTGCCTTGAATTTTAGTTTCTCTAAGTGAACACTTCCATAGAAGGACTCCCTGCTACAGATCATTGATAGGAAGGATAAATGCAATTAAAATTTATATTTTGCTGGGAGTACTATATTAGTTAAATTAACTTTATTCAGTCATATTAAAATAGACCACTAAAGTATGACATACAGCAAAACATCATACAATAATCCTGACACATCTAAAGATTCTTAAATAAAAATACGGTCATCAATCGTATAAGATACTGTGACCATATACAGTACATAAAATAACATCAATTAGAAGGCCTACCAGCGGGTATCTAAAACATGTGGGCGAATCAGAAGGCTGTAGTCAAAATTATTTTTGCTTCACACATGAGTACGATCACGGCCGGATGCATATTCCGTCTTTGTATTAGATTTTGTTATTAACTGCATCAAAACACTATCAAGATGTCTGGTCATCCTGCATAGCATGTTAGATCTAGAACATATGAAAGTGTGCCATTACAGTATTAAGCTACCCAAGCAATTTCCTTGCGCTTAACACCAACTTCAAAAAGATGTATACTGTAATTATAATCTCCTCTAAATCAAATGATTGTAGAAAGTGCAGTGCTTCAATGCAAGGAGACAGGGAGTACTTAACCAATAATAGCTTTAAGACAGAAGATCTATGTGGGAATAAAAGGTACAGATGAAGATGATATCCAAAGTGCTCTGTGCAGATTGCTAATCACATGGACAAGGTGGAAAATCATGTGACCAGTCGTCATATTGAGAGAAGGTGATTAATCTATGAAAACAACTTAACTGGAACCTAAGAATGATTGAATGGTGATAATTTGGTACGTTATAAAGAAAGAATGACGGAATGTCCCTAGATGGGTTAAGTTGCTTATATCAAGCCACAGTTGAGAGTGCCGATACCCTTGCCCACCTCTCTTCCTTCCAATGGGCATAACGCATGGCTCTAAGTGGTTTTATTTTAAAGTCTAACATAGGCATCACTCGTAGAGGGTTTATAAACAAATCCTGCCTACCCAGGGCCAAGTCCCTAATTGCCCTCAACCACGGAGCCTCAAGTCTTTGGGACAGGGTCACACAATTCTCAATTAACATTCTATTAATGGGGAGGGTCTTGTTAATCCAGTTTTAGCCGCATAACATCATTGGATGGGTTAAGAGGACATCTTCAATAAATTGAAGCCCTAGTTCCTTATAGGTAATAAAGGAGGCGGTGAATGGAGAAAGAGCCAGTAACAGTTGGTTTTGGGGCCCTTCCTGTATCCACAGGACATTACAAAGGATTTGCTGATATTAAACCTCATGTCTAGCCCCTCCTTGAAGGATGCAAAGGTGTTAAAGAGCCGCTGCAGCACAATAGGTAAGCGGCCCATAATAACATATTAATCGGCATATAATAGCGATGGTATTGGGAATTTCCCGATCTGGGTCATGTCGCCGCACCTAGCTACAAGCTCCCTCTCAAGATGATTGATGTAGAGGGAGAATAAGAAAGGCGTGAGGACACACCCCTGCCCGACGCCCCTACATAACCTAAAGCTCTTTGAGCACTCAACCCCCAGCCCGAACCTTACAACACCACTCGGGGCACAGTATATTTCTCTGATGGTATTGATTTTGGATCGATCAATGCCCAGGTCTTTCTCAATGTTCCGCAGTCTGGAATGTGAGACGTGATGAAAGGCGCTGAACTGGAGTACTATATCTCTTTCAAATTCTACCAATATTAGTTGACAGCGTTTTTTTAAAACCCTCAACCCATTGAACTTGAACTTTATATTCAGGAAGGCATGATTGGCCTAAAACACACAAAGCAAACACAGGTTGGAGGGAGGCCTAGCCATCCCAGATTTCACAGCTTAATTAAAGCAGCACAATTACTGGTTGTAACATAATGGTCTTTTTGGGAAATTGGCTCCACGTTGACGAGACCATGGTGGACAGAACTGTCTGTGACCTGATTTGGAATACAAAATGTGACCAGTCTTCAAATGCATCACAACAGCGACCATGCTTTCAATTTGGGGCCAAGTAAACAACAGCAAACCATTTATTACATTGCCACAACTCCACTACAATGCGGCATTCACACATGTGCACAAAACACATCCCTTTGTTAAATGAAGGTGTTAAAGTTTGTCAGATATGTTCTATGAGGTGGCATATCATAATTTGAAGAACGTAAATGAGCTTTTCATCTAGTTAAGAGAGAAATTCCATTATAATGAAATGAGGCAGAGGGTGATTCATCTTCAGATCAAACGGGACCACCTGGGACCTGGCCTACCTAGAAACATTTGTTCAACTGAGGGACAGCAGTGCAGGTCTGGCTGTGTGACACTCTGCCCTGTTTAGCTGCCTGATTGATACCGCTCCTAGTACTCCGAAAATATTTTAAAAAAACATTGGAAGTAAGTGCTTGGGAAGGAGATAGAAGAAGCTAAGTGGTGAGGTCTATTGTGAGACTCCCCAAGAACTCACATAGCATTACAGGCAGGCAGGCGCTCTACAAAGGTGGTGTTTGATTGGTATCCACCATGCAAAGCTTAACAAGATGCATCCACAGATTGATGGTTCATGGTGGCGGGTGTATGATACAAAAGGTCACTGTCCCCATTTTAATCCATTCTGATTATACTTCTGCCTGAATATATCTAGACTCCAGATTGGACCCAGAATCTTTTCTATACCTCTCCCACATTAGAAGGGTGGGGGAGCTAACTCCATCTTAGGCTCCAGAAGCAAAACCATAGTGAAGTCACTGGCACCATAAAGTGCCCATTCTGGTACACCAATGTGGGTTCCCTTTTCCATACCCTTCAAAGTGATTCCGGAGGTTCTCTCCTCACAAAAATCTACAGAGAATTGTCATCAAACTTCAGGAAAGTGCTATAGGGAAATGTCACATCCGAAGAGATCAAGATCTAAGCCCTGTCAAAATTGCAATGCCCAAAGACCTAAAACTGATCCCCACGAATATTGCCTGGGGTTATGACCTGATTCAAGGTCATGCTACCAGTGTCATAGTATTGACTTCAACTGCCAACAAGGAACACAAGGCCAAACTTTTCATGGCCAATGACGACTGTCCAGCTCATAGTCGTTTGCATTCCAGATCAAGGAGAAAGGCTTCCTCCAATTCCTAGCCTTCCTCAAAGCCCTGCAAAGAAAAGCAGAGGAAGCTTGGAGGTGAGTACCCTTTATGCAGATTGAAGTCCAAAGGCAAATGGTCTCCGCCCCCTCCAAGGCTTTTGCCAGGCCATTGCTACTCATGACTCGTCAGTCTACACCGCCTTGCTATCCCGAATTCCCAGCAGGAGAGGCCTATCAAGTCGTTTTCTTTCATTTAATAATCAAAATGTTCCATCATGCATCAGCCCCCTTCTAGTGCAGCCCAGAGCCCCCTAAGACTGTTTGGGGCTCTGCTTGGGGGTTGACCAGCAGGATTTCCCTCAGTGCTGAGCGTCACCCTTGTTCCAGTAGGATTCTAGGTCGGCTTCGTTTTTGTGCTAATGCCATTGAAAGTAAGCTCTTCACTTGCAGCAGTGCCAGCTTCAGCACCATTTCTGACCCCGTTGGCGCCACAGCCATCCAAGGAACAACCAGAGCTGGGTTCCACCGAAATTCTTGTGAGGTCCAGAAGAGAGGCCCAAAGGAATATGGAGAAAGAAAGATATAGAGAAGAATGTGCCTCCTTCCGCCAGAGCTACTGTCAGACAATGTAAAACTTCTTTGGGTCCTACTCAGATCTGCTGCCAATACCAAAAGGGGTGCCTCACAATTCAGATAACCGCAGCAAAGGAACAGCTGTGCTGCCACCCTCTTCTTCAGATATGGTAGACCTTTACTGATTCCACATGGACTAGACACATCCCTGGACACTGACCATCAGGACCAATTCCGTCAAAACTTGCCTCATTTCATAGTATCTTATGGAAGGCGGTTGAAGCATATTGCACTGCCCTTCAATAGAATACACACATACTTATGGAGGTCCTACAACCTGCCTTCACCTCGGCTGAACATCTACTGTCTTTCAACGAGGCACTAATGTAACCAGTGAGGGATGCGCCTGCCTGAGCAGTGAACTGCATTGTGGCCAGGAGTTACAGGCCAGCCCTTGGGGACACATTATTACAGACTGTTCACCCATCTCAAAACCGTCTGGTGGTGCATGCTTCATCCAGTTCAAAACAAGTCAGGGGATTTCCTCTCTCACTCTCTTGAGAAGGGGTCAAAAAAGCTAGAAGCCATAGGGAAGAAAATGCCTTCTTCATGTAGCCTAGTCCTCACTCCCTTAATGCTTCCTGTCTTCTAGCAGATGTATGCATGCTCTATTGGATCTGACAGCAATGGTTGTTCCCCATTTACAGGATCACCGTAAGGAGCGTTTAGTCAAGAAGGCCCCTGATGGACAAGACTTGATTTGATACAGCTGACTTTGTTGCAAGAGCCATGGCTCCTCAGTGGACTTACTCCAGCATGCTTATCTCAGGTCCACGGTCTTCCTAGGGGACATTCATGCTGTTCTAGTGGACTTGCCCTTCGATTGGAGCCCACCTTTTCAGAGATAAAGCACATATGGCCTTCGAGAGCTTTAAAATGGAAATGATGCGGCATCCAGTCTCTTGCAAGTTTTGAGGGTTTTCCTTTTAGACAGAAGCAATGCTTTCAGCCCAGCCGAACCAACGGCCCTGGAAGTAGGATAAGGTAGGGGCCTTTTTCTAGCAACCCTTCTCCTCCTCCTTCCTCAGTGCCACATGGAA
Source organism: Triturus cristatus (assembly GCF_964204655.1). NCBI lineage: Eukaryota > Metazoa > Chordata > Amphibia > Caudata > Salamandridae > Triturus > Triturus cristatus. Next base: position 654,385,194 of record NC_140586.1, read on the forward strand.
GGCAGCTTTAGCTTCCCCTTGAAGAAGCATGTGTGACCTGTGAAAGACTGGTATCCTTTTTACAGTCCACAACATTGGGCCAATGTGTCCTTCATATTGTAAAAAGGAGGATATGCTCTACCCTTCCCCGTGTCCCTCCCTGCCAATCTATTCACTCAGAAGACCATCTGTGGATTTTTCAGAAGGAGGTGGTAGCCCTGCTGCAGAAAGGAGCAGTAGAAGTGGTTAGTGGTGCTACTACAGATACATCCGCGTTCTCAAGAAGGACAACGGTCTTTGCTCAACCCTAGAACCCAGCCTCCTGAATTTTTACATCCTCAAGGAAAAATTCAAGATGTCCCATCTGTTGTGTCTTAGTATGTAGCCAGGCAACATGTCAACATTCCTTCCATAGAAACCAGGATGCTTTGTTCTGAGTTGGCTGGGAGAGAAGATCTGGCAGTTTCAGAGAGAGGACCTGTCTGTCTAGGGGTTGTACATGTGAACTTGCAATAAAGTTCTTCTTACAGATATCAGTCTGCGCTTCTTAAAAGTGGCGACGAAGGTGGGATGATAAAAGCAGATGAAATTTAAGCTTGGAGTCATCAACCCCTAGACGAGTGATAATCATCAAATTATTGAGACCAGCGAAAACCTGCCTGAATACAGCACAAGGTCAGTGAAATCCAATCAAAACTATTGAGACCAGCATTATTTTTATTATTAACATTACAAGCATGGAACTGATTGATTACTGCTGGTGCTACAAACGCGAAGAAGACAAATGAAAGCATATTTTATGCTTTGAAACTGACTAATGACTGTTGGTGTCACTAGTGCTGACAAGACGTGGAAGCTTATTTAAAAAAAAAAAAGGCTCCTATATCTGCGCAACAATATTATTGAACGGCTGGCACTGAATTACATACATTGCTGAATTATTCTGCAGTTGAGGAATTGAAAAGCATTGTTGCTGGAATCAAGCTGTTGATATGTTTGAACTTATGCGCATGGAATGAAGTCTTTTCCCTCATGTGATTTTAAATAAAAGGAGAAAAAAAGTACGGAGCGTGAAGTGAGTGGAAACCCTGACATGACAAAGATTACCAGCGTATATGCCTCTGATTTACTGTGCACATTGAATCAAGACTTCCTGGCTGTGCACCTGTGAATTTAATTAAAAACAAATACACCAAAGAGAAGCGTGTGTTTGTATATCCTGACATAATTGGGAGTGTGGGCTAAGCCTCCCTTGCCGTGCGCTTTGATCAGGGGTGGACACAGCGTGCGTTTGTGGCTCCTGCAACCAAAGCAGACTCACAGCAGCTCTGCAGCTCTTACCTGAATTGTCACTCTGAGGTTCCAATCAACTGACTCAAGTTTGTCTGGTGTGGCTTCCTATACACGTGGAAACAAAAGAAAGACTAACCCTTACAAGCTGTATCCCCACAAAGAAAACAGAATACATTGGTCCTTTATTTTAGATACAACGAATAATAAATACTAAAGTGTCATTGCATGCAAATTAAAGACCACAATAATAATCAGACCACTGTGACTACTTTTATTTTCTTAGTTTATTATATTACCAAATAATCACATTTTCTTTTAGGTACTTGGTAACAATTTGACAACGGTGACTACTTTTATTGTCTTAGTTTATTACTTTAATGAATATTCAATACTGTTGTTTAGTATACATATATTTTCATTACGTGTCATTTTACTAGGGTATAATTTAAGAAAGGTTCCAAATGGATATGTCATCCATAACTGCTCCACCCGAATTTTTACAAAATCCAGGAGAACCTCCCTTACCATGGGAAGATTGGATAGAATGATTTGACACATATTTAGAGGCTATTGGTGGGGAGGATTTTGTAGCTTCACGCAAAGTAGCCATACTTAAACACAATTTAGGCATTGAAGGCAGAAAAGTATTAAAAACACTACCTATTAACACAGAAAAGAAACCCATAATAACTAGTGATAAAACCAACAACAGTGAAGATGAAGAAGTGGTAGAATTTCAGCAGGACACAATAGATAGCACTGACGAATACATTGAAGTAATAAAAGCATTAGAAGAAAACTACGGCAAAAAAGTTAGTATTGTAGTAGAAAGACATACGTTTTTTTCTTGGTCACAGTTGCCAGGAGAATCTGGAGAACAATACATTTCTGTATTAAGAACATTAGCCGTCACTTGTAAATTTAGAAACCTTCATGAGGAGATCATAAGAGATCAATTCATCAATAGAACAAACAACATCAAAATACAAGAAAGATTACTAGACATGAAGGATCCTTCTTTGTCAAAAACCATTTAAGTAGCAAGGCACATTGAAAACACTTCCAAATATGTTAAAGAATTGAGTGCAGAGAAACCTGTATCGAATAAAGTGTGTGTGTGGTAGAAAAAGATTCAGTCAAAAAGAAGGAAAACAAAGGTAAAAGTGGTTTCATTACGAAAAACAATAAAGTATGTTATAGATGTGGTAGTACAAGACATACAGCTGATTCTGATAGATGTTTTGCTATCAAGGAAAAATGTTATAAATCTAAAAAGATTAGCCATTTAGCACGCATGTGCAAAGCAGGGTTCTTGCCTAATGCAAAATGGAAACCACCTGTAAATGCCATAAGAGAAAATATTGAGGAAGATCACTCTGACAGTGAGGGAGAAGTTGAAGTAATGGTGATTTGTGACAATTCCATAAATAAAATATCAGAAAGTTACAATCCTCCCAAATGTGATGTAGGAATAAATGGCACCGAGATAACAGTATGGGCAGATTCATGTTCACCTTATACTATTATAGATAAAAACGTTTGGGAGAGAATAGGAAGTCACAAGTTGAGCACACCTAATGTAGAACCTGTGGGGTACTGTGGAGTAAAACTTCCCATTTTCGTTTTTTTTGTATGTACTCTATCCCATAAAGGATATGTGGCCACCAGCAAAGTATATGTAGTGGAAAAAGGAAGGGCACTACTTGGATGGTGTGAACAAAGAATGCTAGGCTTGAAACTAGACCCCAATCATCCTCAACAAGTGTTAGTGACTGAGGATGCAGAAATAGCTAAATGGAGCACTAAATTTCCCAAACTATTTGATGAGAAATTAGGTTGCTTAGAAAAGTTTGAACACCGCATTGTGCTCAAATGAAATAACATACCATGTGTACACAAAGCAAGAAGTGTACCTTTTACTCTCAGAGAATTTGAAAGCTGAACTACAAAGATTATGTGATGCTCAAGTCATAGAAACCATTGAGTCATCTGAATGGCTCAGTCCGGTAGTTTTGGCACAAAAACCGGACGGAAATTTACGCTTGTGCATTGATCTGAGAGATCTCAACCGTAACATTCTTGTTGATGGGTATCCACTACCTCACATGAATGAAATGGTATCTTCAGTAAATAATGCAGAATACTTCTCATTAATTGATCTCTCAAATGCATACCACCAAATCAAACTACATGCATCCTCTAGACATCTCACCTCCTTTATTACTCCGGAAGGAGCTTTTCAATTTATCAGAATGCCATTTGGCCTGGCATCCGCGGTTTTCCAAGGAGTAATGAGTAGAATATTGGCGAATCAACACAATGTGCTAGTATTCCAGGACGACATATTGGTATGGGGATCTACCCGTGATGAGCACGACTCCAGATTAATGGAAGCATTAGAAAAACTACAGAGTGCAGGACTAACGGTGGGAATTAAAAAATGCAAATTTGGTGTAAAACAGATTGATTATTTAGGACATACATTGTCTAAAAATGGTGTCAAACCAAAAAAACAATTACTTGATGCAATCACAAATGCTCTGGCGCCTAAAGATAAAGAACAATTGCGCTCATTTCTTGTCTTGTGAAATTCTATTCCAAATTTGTACAGCACTTTGCTGACAAAGTTCACAATCTCAGAATTTAATGAAAAAAGGGGTCAAATTTGAATGGACTGATGAATGTCAAAAGGATTTTCTCTCCATCAAGAAACAAATCGTTAAAGCAGTTTCCCTTAAACCATTTAATCCTTCTCATCAAAGTATAATAGTAGTCGATGCCAGTGCTTATGGACTGGGGGCTGTGTTGATGCAAAAGAATTTGGGACATGAACGGGTTGTAGCATTTGCATCTCATACCCTCAAGGGTGCGGAGGCTACATACTCGGTCATAGAAAAAGAAGCACTGGCATGCTGGTGGGGTGTGACCTATTTTAAGAATTACATATGGGGCACACGCTTTGAGGTTAGAACTGACCACAGACCGCTTATCAAATTATTTACAACCAAGGGAGCGGCAAAGGCTACTCCCAGAATTGTCAAATGGTTATTCAGATTTCAAGGTTTCGACTTCTCCTTACAATATGTTCCAGGCATTCGAAATGTTAATGCTGATTGCTTGTCACGTTTGCCATTGGAATGCAATGAGGATGAAGTTGACATCAATGATGATTGTGTTGTAGCAAATATAACTGAAGTGTGTAAAGGTGCCATATCATGTGATGAGTGGAAAGAGGTTGTAACAAATGAGTCTATCTTCAAGGATTTAATAATTGAGTTATCTAATCCATCTGTATCCAACATCACACTCAAAAAGAAATTTGGGGAATTTTGGACTGTATGGTCTGAATTATCGCTGCTAGATGGTGTATTACGGAGGAATGGCAGTTTAGTAGTTCCAGATAGCTTGAAAGAAAGATTACTCAAACTATTACACGAAGGACATGGTGGCATGTCAGCCATGAAGAGGAACGCCAGAGAAACATTTTGGTGGCCAGGAATGGACAAAAATATAGAAGAACATGCACGTGGATGCATAGATTTCATGTGTTGTGACAAATCTCATAGAGTAGAGGAATCACCCATAACATCAACCACTTTTCCTACCAGATCATGGGAAAAAGTAGCCATGGACATTTGTGGTCCATTCTTAGCCAAGGGAATTGTCAACCAGTACGCATTTGTGTTAATTGATTACCATTCCAAATGGCCGGAATAAGCATTCATGGGGGACATCAAAGCCCGTAATGTCATAGAATTTTGTGACCAAATATTCCGCAGGTAAGGATGTCCTAGCACCTTAATCACAGACAATGGTCCACAGTTCATTTCCAGTGAGTTTAAAACTTATCTAGCCAACATGGGTATCACTCACCATACCACAGCTGTCTATAATCCTAGGGAAAATGGTCTTGTGGAGAGATTTAATAGAGCCTTAAAAGAATGTATACAGTTATCTGAACAATCTGGTGAGGATTGTAAAGAGGCAGTAAAGGAAATGTTATGGAGTTATTGCACTACACCTCATTCAGTCACTAGGCAATCTCCATTCAAACTTCTCAAAGGTAGGCAACCGGGTACTAAGGCTACTTCTGTGTGGATGTTCAAGGACTTTTCACGTCCAGTTTGTAGGAAGGGGCTAGAAAGTAGGGTAAAGCAATACCAAGACAAGTATGTGCACAGACACAATGATAAATTGAAAAGAAACAATTGCAAATTCACAGTTGGAGACTGGGTAAGGACATATAGTGTAGGTGTACAAAAAAGACGTTTATCAAAATGGTCTGTTCCAAAATGCATAAAGAAGGTTAGTGGCAACAACGTTTGGCTGAGTGATTGTAAAGTGTGGAACACACGATGTGTGACCGCATGCAACAAAGCGGAAATTGATACCTGGTTGGATGGGGATGGCAGCACTCAACTAAACAAAGGTTGTGACACTGTAAACAATGACAAACGTGTCGGGAAAATACCCAATTGGCATAATGATTATGTGACTTATTAATCGTCCAGATGTTGTTTTTTATTTTATGTATATAATGAATTTCACAAATTGTTAACTTAACTTATGAATTTGTTATTCCTTAAATTGTAATATATATTTTCTTTTTTTTTGTTCTTTAAGGAGGAAAGATGTGTTGTCTTAGTATGTAGCCAGGCAACATGTCAACATTCCTTCCAGAGCTGTACACAATAGAAAATCAGTGGATATGCTAAAGTGATCTGCACATCATTGTTTGTACATATATAAAGTTTTTCAAACAGTATAAATTCTAACAAAAATATTGGGTGCTAGAAACGAAGCCGAATACTCATCATCTTAAAGTATTGAACATATCTTTGCGACTGTGAATAGTCCAAAGATTTGAATCCACTAGATAGGCAACGCAGCACACCACAACGGTACAATAATACCACAATTTATCCACTTAGTCCAAAGAATGGGAAAAAGAATGGGAAAAACTATTATTTAATTCATCAGTAGGAATGATTGAAATCCTTATCAAGGATGCTGAACTTAAACACAGTAACATTTTGATAGAAATTACAAAATTGGAAGAGGAAATACATGAGTTTAATTTACCGGAAATAATGGCAAAAAACGTAGTGATCCTTAGAGGAGCTACGGAAACATCGACTATACTTGAAGGACAAGAAATTACAGAAAATCAGGAGGGATGAAAGTGATTACAAGAATGGAAGAGTTTATACTTTTGCCAAAAAATTTGACAATATTGGTAATGACAAAAATGTAGTAACTCCAGAACACCTTCCTCAGTCAACTGACACAGCCAGTACTCCAGACACGTCTAGTATCAGTAGTGAATCACTCAGCATACAAGCACAAATGGAGGGTGCTACATCTGATCCCTTTTTTTTTTTTAGAATTACAATGCTTCAGAATAGGGAACAAACAGGCATACAAAAGAGATATTGGCCAAAAAAGACAAGAAGGGGGAAATCTAGTTCTAGGCGGAAAGGAAAAAGTGGGTGTCACAGCGAGGTCAGGTTCACGCAATCAAAAGAATTAAGCTGTGAAAAAGATATTGTACATACAGATAATGTGAATGTTGTCAATCTATCTAACCATGTTTTGAACAATCATGAAATAAATGTATTGAGCAAGGGATTGAACTTCTGTCCTAGTGCTATGCCTAACTTTACATCTTTACATATAAGCTGTTTTAAATTTGTCAGAAAAGTGAAATTGTTTACATTTTTCCAAGATAAACAAAAACTGACTACTTTAGCAAAATCAGACATTAACACAGAAGTCATGCCCTCTATTAGGGATGTTAAGGATGTACAATTACTGTTGTCAATAGGTGAATGTGGAGAAATTCCCACACTACAAGATGTGGCATTAGATCTTGATTTGGACACATTTGCCAGCATTGATAGCGGTTTAAGACACAAATCTAGATTTACTCCCCAAATGTCAGGTTATAACCTTATTGACAAATTTCAACAGAATGTTTTTGGTGATTTGTACAAATTGGAAGACAAGACTTTTATTAAAAGAACACGGGCACAAAATCTCTCGATGGAAGAGAAAAAGGCATTGCTTAATCTTAAAAACAATCACTCCCTTGTCATCTGAGAGGCTGACAAGGGAGGGAACGTAGTACTAATGAACAAATCCGATTACATGGCAGAAATAGATAGACAACTGGGCGATGTTACCACTTACATCCATCTAGACCACAATCCACTTTCTACTACCAAAGAAATAGTACACAACAAACTAGTGTTCTGGAAAAATAGATGTCTCATTTCAGACACTGAATTTAGATATCTATATAATGATACTCCGACCATACCTTGTATATACTGTCTACCCAAAATACATAAAGAAGGGACTTTTTCCCCGGGCAGGCCCATTATTTCGGGGATTGGATCCCCTACGGAGAGAATTTTGGAATACATTGATACTTACCTGCAGCCTTTAGTTGTTAATCTACCCTCATTTATCAAAGATACAACAGATGTATTAAGCACAATCTCCGATGTTGACTGGGTGGAGGGCCACTATCTGGTAACACTTGATGTGTGTTCCCTCTACACAAGCATACCAGGGGACTTGGGACTTAAGGCAGTTCAATACTTTTTAGAGTCGAGACCAATACAGCTATTTGAACACACTGTGATGCTACTGGAATTAATTGAAATGGTCTTCAATAACAATATCTTTGTACATAATGGTGAATGGTACCGTCAAATTAGAGGTGTTGCGATGGGGGCAACATTTTCACCCTCATTTGACAATCTCTATATGGGGTACTTTGAGCTTATTCACCTTTGGAAGAAGGGTCCTTGCATACTAATGGAGAATGTACTAAGTTTAGGAAGATACATAGACGACATCCTAATGTTCTGGGTGGAACAAAGGAGATGCTAGATGACTTTTTTTCTCTTTCTGAATGACAATCCCTTCAATCTAACCTTCACCAAGACACAAAGTACTTCTCATATCAATTTCTTAGACATTACTATTGTGGTTGATAAGGACAAACTACAATCTAGACCTTTTAGAAAAGAAACAGCATGTAATGCAGTGCTTCATGCCAGAAGTGCACATCCCCCCTCACAAATCCGATCCATTCCTCTGGGGGAGATAAGAACTAAAAGGAATTGCAGTGACACTAAAATATTAGATGAGGAACTTAATTCAGTAGAGAAGAGATTTATGGCCAGAGGCTATAACAATACAGTGATCAAAAATGCACAGAATACTGTTAATAAAATAAACAGAACACATTTACTGACAGGCCATTCCAAGAAAAAGAATCCGACACGCAAGAAAAGAATAATTAGATTTATCACACCATACTCTACTGCAAGTACCGAATTATTCAAAATACTTAAACATTGGCATCTATTAACGGATGATAGTGAAATATTGGAAGTAGTGGGACGCAAACCAAACATTACATTTGAAAGAGGTAAAACTCCCAGACAATCGTTGTGTCCTAGCTTTATTCCAATAGCTACTAACAGAACTTGGTTACCAGAAAAACCCAAGGGCTTCTTCAAATGCGGTACTTGCAACGTCTGCCCTTTTGCATTGAATAAAACAAGGACCTTCAAATATAACTCGGAAAGAACTCACACAGTGAACGATTTCATCAATTGCAACACTAAGTTTGTAATTTATTGTATCATATGTATCTTTGGGAACATCTATATAGGAAGTACTATAAGACCCCTTAAGGAGCGTATACAGGAGCATATTCGGGCAATAAGAAACAACAATGCCCAATATCCTCTAGCCTCCCACTTTAATACAATGCACAATCCCACAGAGCTGATCAAAATAGGTTTTCATGGCCTGGAGGTAGTGCTTCCGAACCTGAGAGGTGGCAACAAAGTCACGAAACTGAGACAGATGGAGTGTAAATGGATCATTTCTCTGAGAGCAGTAGAGTATGGAATTAACATTGACAAAGAGATGTTTGAATTCCTGTAATGAAATGATATATATGTTGACAATTGTATTCATGTAATACGTAACGAATTATAACCATTGGATATGTAGCTTTCTTAATATTATGTTAATTGTATTAACTGACAGTTTTTGTCCAAAGAAATTTACTAATGTCTTACGAAGTATTCTTAGCATTAATTTCACTATCGAGGTGCCCTATGGTCTCTTCTCTCATTCACCATCTCCTGTTACTCATTCTTTCTTTTCTCTCTCTCCATATGACCAATATCCAATACAGAGGATGGCTGCCCCTAATTGCATTCTGCCATGATTTAGGTCATGACTAGTGAGGGACACTTCTGCTAGAAACTTGGGACTTTGTTTCCATTATAGCTGGTGTACTACACATCGAGTCGATTAACTAGTAACACCAATCGCAACGAATCAAGCGATATGCGATCGTGCACTTAGATGTAGATATAATATTCTAAATTGATTCCTGTTTCATACTATGATAATTTATTACATCTCTCGGAATGAAGTGTTAACGATGAAATACATAAGAAATTAACTTCATGCAGAAACGATATACACTCCCTCCTATGTTGGTGAACACTTCTTTGTGGAGCGAGATTACTTTCAACTCCACAATATTAGGTTATCTGTTTTAAGAAAACATTTATATTATGGGACCCTTGGTGCAACACGGGCCCAAATAAAGAATAGATTTAAAAACATTTAAGTTGGGTTTTTAAACTAAAGCATTGCACAGGTGTACTACTATAAGATGCCCGCCAAATTTCCAAAGAAAGTGCTGCTCACGGTCCATCTAGTCCGTTTTCCATTTTCACTACTCCACCTGTGTGCCGCTTCGTATATAATGGCGGGAGCAAACAAGCGTCAAGACGCCAAACGACAGGACGAGGTGTTCGCTCATACGGATACAAGGTGAGTGTTTAGACACGGAATCAGTGGCCGCTAATGGAGGCATGGAACTACATTCAAATTCTTAGTGTTCAATATAGCGAGTTCGTCTTATAGTTACCACTCAAACAGTCATATGCATGTTTTCGTTTGTGTAATATATACATATTTGGCTTGCTGTTGGTGTTGCTTAGAATCATTGGCCAGGACTAGAGACCTTTTAGTATTGTTTGGGGATACTTTATCTGTTAATATCACCGGTCAATTCGCATTTTGGGTCGCTCACATACTTTTTCTCATGTTAGGGAGTCATATATACCTCGACATATATATTCTCTAACTAGGATCACGAATGGTCCTTCAAATACCATTTTTAGACCTAATGCTAATTACAATTCAATCTAAAACGATTGAAGAAAAATTATGAAGAATATGTGTATATATACATATATACATAAACACTTTATTTAACATACTGGTAATCTATAAAAGGACGTTTTTGTACTTTATTTGAACAGAGAGGACGTTCATTGGTCCCAATACCAATCATCTCTATGGACTAGAACGAATTAGGACCTGACTAACTTGTGTCATTGGCGAATTGGTTTATAAACATTTGATGGAAATACTTATATTAGGTAAGATCTTGAATTTACAATCCACAAATGTGATAACAAAAAACCTAGTCACCTATACACTATCTTGCTATTTGAGGTGCTATGAATATACATTTATAACGTTTATACCTAAAGCATATATATATATATATATATATATATTGATTTATTTGCAGAATTGATTAAACAAGTTCTGATATTATCAGGAGGCACTTACAGTGCAGTGCATAACTATAATCATTCGAGGTGAGACATCGGCCCCTCCATTATTTAGACTATCTATCACAGTGTTAGGTTGTAGTTATTGGTCTTATCAATCACTATCTAATACTCTCCAAACACTACTTATTTAAGAGGAGTTTTTGATTCTGCTTCACGCCACAACCTTGTGTTGTGTTCTGTTACCCTTTACCCATCATTTTGCTCTTTTACTTTATCTGGCACAACGGATTGTTTCAGGTGGTGGTCAATACCTGGATTGAAGTTTTTTTACTCTTATCTTTATCACGGGTGTTCCAGCACAATCTCATTTTTCTTCTCTACTTTCATATAGCTAAGTGAGATTGTCATACTCCAAGGTATATTTACCTATTGAGTCAAGCAGATCGTTTTCTTTTCTTCTTTATAATGTATGCAGCCTTGAAAAAGCCCTGAGGGCGAAACGCGCGTCGGCTGCTGTTTGAGATTGTATACGTACTTGGAAAATAAACATTTAACACAACATCCCAATGAAGATCGGATAATGATTTACAATCGTTATATGGTGGTCGGTCGAGTTGGAAGCGAGGTGAGTCTCATCCGGATCCACCACGCCCCCGTCCCACCATGCAGGCCGTGGTCCGTGAGGGACCCCGCCCCAGTCCCTTAGTAACATGCTCACTGAAAGCTGGCCTGGCTCAATATTTATTACCCTGGGGAAGCTTTGGAACCGAGTCCTGACACCTTGTTGCTGAAAATCTGCTGGCGCCCTCGCCTATCTGCTGTCTCGCTGCCGCTCCTGGGTTCTCAAACAGCGTGTCTCCCCCGCTGCCGCTACTTTACCGTTCGGCCAAAGAGCGGGGAGACTACATCTCCCAGGTGCCCTAGCGCCCGCTTCACGCCAATCACGCACCCGGAGGCGCACAAAAGGCCACAGCTCCTTCCACGTCGCGGGACGCACGCGGGCCGCGCCGGGCTGAGCCCGGGCAGAGGGCGGGCCGTCTGTGGCCGTCCGGGGCCAGAGGAGGCCGGGCTGGGCATACTCTCTGCGATCTTCATAAATACAAGGTACTGTGTGTAGTGGCGCCCGTTAATTGTAACCATGGTGAAAAAGAAGTCCACAGGAACGAAACCTAATGGGATGGTAGGAGCAACCCTGGACTCATATTTGGTTAGAGCTGCTAGCGTTCTGTCTGAGGAAATAGAAAGAACGGAAAGGCGCTTATCAATGGGGGTAGGGAATAAGACATCAGCCCTCATCCATGAGAACCCTGATACCTCAGTCTTAAATTCGCTGCAGCAATCACCTGGCATTCCCAGGGATCTAGTAGATCAGCTAGAACACATGCCATCTCCACCATACACTACTGAACACTGTGTGTCTACTTCCCTAACACCCACTCAAGTGCCCCCGGTTGTAGATGCCTCCCCTTCCCCCCAGATTCCAATCCAGACAAGACGCACAAGAGCGGGGGGCCTGGCTCCAGCTGTACGACCAAAGAAACAGCCTGTGGGTCGATCTGCTAAAACAGGCTTGGGTCCCCTGTCCCAAGTGGAGGTTTTACCTAATAAACTCTGGGCAGCAATTAAAAAAAAAACTGGATGTTATATTGGCCCCTATCAATGATAGATTGACATCTATTGAGGACAGATTTTCGTCCTTGGAAGTGAAGCTTAATGCCATGACAACAATCGTGCAACCTTCTACTTTGGAGTTGTCAGGAAAAAGCATTCATGACCATACTCAATGTTCGGTGCCGGTGTTAATGAAGGAAGCGCCCTCGAATGTTGATCATTTGCCTCTTCCAGTGGTGGCAGGCTCTTCTTCTCACATCCCGACTTTAACATCAGCTTCGCCTACCCAAAACTCCCAGACTGTTAAGGTTTATCAAAATAAACCTCCTACTACCGACCCTATCACCATTATGAATGCAAAAAAATCTTATCCAGGGAAAGGACTTCCGTTCGTTAGAGAGGCCATCCCTTTGGTTCTCGTCCTTGCTAATGTTCCTCACCTAAGACCAGGCCAAGCAGAGTCAACAACTGAGCTAATGGATAAAGCTTTATACTGGCTTAGCAGGAATATGAACTTTGGAGGAATGGGTGGGCAACAACAACTGGCAAGAGAAATTATAATGGCCAGACGTGTCCCATGGCTTGGAAACAATACGAAAATATTTGGGGGAGATTGTGTTGTCATTAATTTTGCTACTATGTATGTACTACCCAATGTTCTTGCCAACTTATTGCCACCTCAGAAAAGGGATTCCGGTATAATTCCACTTACATTGGAATTTTTTGTTGGTAATTCCAGTTCCCTAAGACGTAAAATGATGCCAATACTATCAGATGGCCCAAATATAGCTACAGGGAGGAGGGCACTTTTAAGTTTCTCTAGTGATTTCAGGCTAGAAAATAGATACAATGCCCTGTCAGATCTGGAGGAATGCGATTGACATAGGGGGAATGATATCTACCATGCCCAAATGTACCCCCAAGAAAATACGTTGATCAGAAACAAAACTCAGGATGAAACAATTGCCTGTACTAGCACTCGAATTTCCTCGTACACCCCTACGAGTAACTACCAAATAGAGGTATCTGCTTGTAATAGCCCATCTGAACAAATGATTCCTTCTGGCTATACTGTAAATAATCCTTTGACAAGTGAAAGGTGTAGATCCCTACAAAAAATTCCTAATGGTAGTAGCAAATTATCCCTGATATCCTGGAACATTGCAGGCATTGCCCAGAAATTGTTGTCTCCTGATTGGGGTAACTTTATTGACAAACATGATATCTGCATATTTCAGGAGTCTTGGGCTGTTGATCCTGTTTTTAGGGCTGGATATCTTAATTTTTACATTCCTGCAAAAAAAAATCCTAAAGGGCGCCCTGTAGGTGGCCTTGTGGCCTGGGTTCGGCAAAAACTAGACTATAATGTGGTATTGTTTAAATCCTCCGATAAAGATATCTTAGTGTTTAAACTTAGTAGGGTTAACGAGAGTACCCTTGCCATTTTTAATGTGTATGCTAGGGGGCAGAGGGGAGGTCTTAGCTCAGAGACCATAACATCTCTGGACTTACAATTAGAAAATCTTCCCATTCACATTATTCCTATTGTAGCAGGGGATTTCAACACCACATTTGAACCACTGGGTAACGAGGTACAAGACCTATCAATAGAACAAGATCTTAGATGGGGAATTCCAAGGCTAGATTTACCCCCTGTTAAAAGATGGTCAAACGCTGCAATTCAACTTAAGGCGTTGTGTCTGGAAAGAGGCCTTAGGGCTGCAAATGGGCGTACTAGATCGGATTTGAAAGGAGAAATTACTTTTGCTAATGGGCGTTCCACCAGCCGTATCGACTATATACTGATTGATCTTAGGATATGGCATAGACTTGTTGACATGAAGGTAACATGGCGGCTCGAAAGTGACCACAACCCTCTATGTACTGATCTGTGGGCCACTACCAGACATGACCCATGTTGAGGGAACTGTTACCTCGGATTTAGTGATCACAAATGACAAACGCCGTGTAAAATGGAACAAATTAATTGAATATCCTGATAAGTTGGAAGCCTTTAAAGCTGAAGTAGTCAAGAGTACCAACTACCTTATGTCAAGAGTTTTGAGTGATGATTTCCCACAAACTGTGATAGAAGCCCATACTAGTCTATTTGATAACTTGAAATCCTATTTCCTAAAGGATGTGAAGCCAGGGAGACAGGCTTTGAAAACTAATGATGTTAGCTGGTTTGATACCTCATGTAGAGTGGCTCGACAGAGGCTGAGTGAAGCCCTAAGGCTAAGAGATCACTCGGGAGTTAGGGATGCAAGGGACCATTATAGGGAGGTGCAAAAAAAAGCTAAAAAAGACTGGGATCAATCATGGTGGCAGGATTTAAGAAGTGCCTGTGCAGCGAAGGATTCGAGAACCTTCTGGAGCATTGTCAACTGGGACAGGGGTGGGTGCCCGGAGCCCCCACAGAATAATGTTCCCCAGGCAAAATGGGTTGAATTCTTTGGACCTCAGTACGCTGGTAGCGCAACTAGTGAAGAGGCTTTACAATCACACATTGAAAATTTTTATTCTGGTACAGTGTTTTTTATTAAGGATGTCGAGGTAGCACTTGACTGTGTGGCAAAGGGAAGAGCTCCAGGTATGGATGGAATTCCGGCCGATATATTTTTAAGCGACAAGCCAACTTGGTGTCAGTACATAGCCCTTCTTGCTAATGCAGTGGCTAATGGAGCTCCAGTGCCCCCATTTTGGAAAGGTGCTGAGATAATTCCTGTTTTTAAGAAAGGAGACAAATCCCTCCCCAGTAATTACAGGCCCATAAGTCTTATTGATGCAATACAAAAGATTATGGGTCGTTTAGTGCTAGGAAAAGTACAGACCTGGGTAGAGGATGCTAATATTCTGTCCCCATTTCAAGCGGGATTTCGTTCCTGCACCAGTACCATAGACCAAATTTTTCGGTTTAGAACTATCTACTGGAGGAACGTGCTCCTGAACGAGGGGTCACTATACGCTGTTTTTGTAGATCTCAAATCAGCGTTTGATCTGGTCCCTCGGAGGAAACTATGGGGTGTGCTCGGAGACCTGGGGATGGCTCCGGAATTGTTAACACTCCTCGCCCGCTTACATGAGGGCAATTTTGCAAACGTTAGATGGGGGGCACAGGGGGAGGTTACCGACTCCTTCCCTGTTGGGCGGGGTGTCCGACAGGGGTGCGTGTTGGCTCCTACCCTGTTTTCCTTGTATATTAACGGGGTAGTTGAGTATCTTTCGGCGGCCCCCACTGATGCTCCCCTTCTGGCTGGCAACCATGTTCCTGTCCTCATGTTTGCGGACGATACTCTGCTCATCTCCAGGACTCCGAGCGGCCTCCAGAAGGCCATTAATGCATTTGTAGAATTTTGTTCCTTAAGAGGGCTAGAAATAAACATCTCAAAAACAAAGTTTATGGCTTTTAATCAGCATAAATCCTTTAGAGGCAGTATTTTATTAAACAATGAACCCCTAGAACAGGTGAGCGCGTTTACGTACCTTGGTATCTCCCTCCAAAAGGACCTGGGTTGGAACCACCACTTGGACCTTACAGCTCTAAAATTACATCAGCATATAGGGTGTTTGACCAAGAAATATAAATCCTCTTTTACCAAACCAGTTACTCCTGCCCTAGAAATCTATAACGCTAAAGCAGTGAGCTTGGCCCTTTATGGAGCTGAGCTCTGGGGATTTAACGATTTAAAACAGCTAGCAAGACTGGAAAACAAATTTTTACGTAATCTTGCTAGTGTCCCACAAAGCACCCCTACGATCCCGCTCCACTTCGACCTAGGGAGAAAAACATAGCGGACATAGCAAAGCTACGACCACTCCTTTATTGGAGGCGTCTCTGGGTCACCCCAGAACTTGTGCAATACGCTATGGGTTTCAAGGATGTGATCTTACGGGACTGTTTCCACAGAGTAGGTTGGTTAAAGGAGGTTAGGTCCCTACTTATTAAACTGGATCTAGAGATACTTTGGGACAATCCCGAGACGGCAGTCTTCCCATCTAAAGTGCAATTGAAACAGAAATATTGGGAAATGGTCTATGCATCTGTAGGTCATTCCAGTACTTCAACTAGCCTAACAGGTCGCTTTTTGGATTTTAAATCATGGCCAGTGTGTGAGGTTTACTGGGATTTGATCGAGAGGCCCATGGATCCAAAACTTTATTTCCAGTTCAGGATAGGTAGCTTGCCTATCAAGACCTTTACCTGTAAATGGGCTTCTAGAACTAATGACAAATGCCACTACTGTTTGACAATGGCAGAGACCATTCCCCATGTTTTCTTTGTTTGTCCGTTATATGCGGCCCCACGGCGGAGATGGCTGAGGCCGATCTGTAGCCTGTTGGGTATCCGGAGATGTGTCGTTGCGCTGAGAATTTTAGGGTCTGACTGTAGCCCTAGTTTAGCTATAGCAGTTGCTAAATTTCTGGGCTGGTCCTGGATTATTCGCACTCGCACTTTAAACAAAAATGTTACTGCTGTCTGATCTCAAGTTGCACTTTTTATTTAGGACCTGTTTATTGTGCTGCCCCTTCTCTTTTAACTGTTCTTAAAGTTTTTTAGATATTTGACAGTATATGGAATTTAATAATTTTTTTATTCTGTAATTGTAATGTATTATGTGTTATTTATTTGTGAGTCATGTGTTGTATGGTTGTGCTTTTATGACAAACTGTCGAAATAAAGCTATTGAATTGAATTGATTTACAATCCTATGTGAACTATACAATTCATGGATATGATTCAACTAAGTGGATAAATTGTGGTATTATTGTACCGTTGTGGTGTGCTGCGTTGCCTATCTAGTGGATTCCTTCCAGAGCTGGCAGTTGCAGAGAGAGGACCTGTCTGTCTAGGGGTTGTACATGTGAACTTGCAATAAAGTTCTTCTTACAGATAACTGTCTGCGCTTCTTAAAACCATCCATAGGTTCTTGAGGCACTTGAAGCAAAAGACTGATGTCCCTTCACTTGCAGAACGTATATTTCCACATACCGATCATTCAGTCATACAGGAGGTACCTGCGATACATGGTTGTGTCAACCCACTACAAGTTTGCAGTCCACCTGTTTGGACTTGCATAGATACATTGAGTCTTTACAAAGGTGATTGTTGTGACCCATCTCAGAAGGTCAAGGATCTCTGTATTGTGTAGACCTGAATGAATGGCTGCCCAAAGTCAGTTCACTGAAGATGCTGTTGTGCCACTTGAAGGAAACTACATCCCTGCTGTTGAGGTTATTTATCAATGTTCCCACGTCTCACCTAGAACCCTATCAGTGACTCTTGTTCATGGGGGCGATACTGGACACAGCATCTGTGTGATCCTTAACCCTAACCAGAAGATCTAGTACATTTGAGATATGATTCCAATGTTTCAGGATGGAGCTCGGGTTCCAGCCTTGAAGCTTCTTCATCTGCTTGGTCTGCTGGCTTCCTGCATCCTTCTATTCACTAACACATTCTACCACATGAGAGCTATACAGTGTTTCTTCCACAGGCAGTGGTTCCAATACATGGAGATTGTTGTACACCATTATTCTCTCCTGGGACACAGAGGCAGAGCTGGAATGGTGGCAGGTGGAAGAGCACCTGTTTCAGGGAACGTCCTATCACCACCAGCTGTGACTACAGGGGTGAAGTATGCATCTACCCTCGCATTAGGTGGTCATCTGGAGGAGCGGGCCAACAGAGGTCTCTTGTCTCTAGAGGAGTAGGTACTGTGTATCACCCTGCTAGAACTGAAGGTAATTTAGTTGGCACTCAAGGCTTCCTCTTTTCCCTTTGTGATCACGCCTGTTCAGATTTTAGCAGACTGTCATAACCGCAATGTTGATGTTGTACATCCACAACCGGGGAAGAGTCGGACCTCCACTTCTCTGTTAGGAAGCTCTGAGGTCCTGGGCATAGGCGCACCAACATGGAATATAGTTACCAAATAGGAACAACTGGGCCAATAGTCTGTCAAGCATGATTGGCAGCTCCATCTGGATGTGGTTCATTAATTTATGCAGGTACCTGTGGGAGATGTGTTTCGCTTAAGGTGAAACTTTCCACTTCTCTACGCATTTCATCCCATACCCTTGATTTCTTTAGTTCTAAGGAAAATTCACCAAGACTGGGCCGAAGTCATCCTCATAGCCCTTGATCGGAAGAGAAGAATGTGGTATGTAAAACTTGTAAGCATGTCCCCAACTCAGTCTTCCACTTAGGGTGGACCTTCTCTCCTATGAGGGACAGGTACTGCACCTAATCTCAAGAGACTCCGCCTTCATGCCTGGAGATTGAGAAGGGGCACCTAAGCATTTTCCAGCTACCACCAGAATTGGTTGTATGCTATTCACCCTTTTGCTGTTATCTACTCTGGAAGGTGGAATAGATTTGCCGTCTGGTGTGCGGAGCAAGATGTGGATCTCTGGCCCATTTGTTGAAAGGCCTTTGCTTTTCCATTTTGCTAGCCCAGCAGGGATGCAGGGTGTGCACTGTCCAGGAACACATTGCACACCTCTTGCGGTCCAAGTATGCTGATGAGATATTGCTGTTCGTAAGGGCTTTGGCGGTCAATCCCGCTCCACTGAATACGCAAGATTATCCGATTTGTGAAATAGTCTGGTATTTCCATTAATTGTCTAAATAGGACCTGTTCCCGATAACAGAGTAAAAAACAGGTTATCTTAGAATAATCAGCTGGGTTGCTGGCACCGCTAAATATCTTGGTACCTTTCTATAAAGACAGCCAGAGCAAGTAATTTGGCTCAATTATAACCCAATAATAGATCATTATCGTGACGTGGATCTGTAGCGCCAACTTCCATTGTCCTTTGCGGTCAGAATAACCTTACTTAAAATGAATATCCTCCCTGAATTACTATATATATT
The DNA here is from genome assembly GCF_964204655.1 of Triturus cristatus. Lineage (NCBI taxonomy): Eukaryota > Metazoa > Chordata > Amphibia > Caudata > Salamandridae > Triturus > Triturus cristatus. The sequence goes on from NC_140586.1 coordinate 654,404,580, forward strand.
TACAAATATTCCTATACCCCTTAGCAGGAACTTCATTCCTGCACTCCTGCCCTGGTTTGTGCGAATTAACCAGCAAGGATTGTTTGGACCTTACAGGTTCTTCGATATGGGGGCTGTGCCGCACACACTTTGCTCTGCCTGCTGTCAGGGATGCTTGGCACCTTGCATTGGGATTACTATAGTTGGGGAGATGCTCCCTTTCCAATGTGGCTCACCTGCTTGCATTTTAAGGGAAGAGCTGCTGCAGAGAGTAGCCGCCAGGGACTCCAGGTCCCACAAACCCTTTCTGCCACCTCCCTGCACTGTTTAAGCACCTTGCTGTCCCACGGCATGGGGGCTGCGCCGCACACAGACTTTGCTCTGCCTGCTGTCAAGGGTGCTGGACAGGTTGTATTGGTTCTTCCATAAACAAACAGGTGGGAGTGGGGGGTTTTGTAGTGCCAGAACCTGTCATAAATTATTTGTCGATCAAGTAATATATTATTTGTTGATTCAATGTCACTCTACCAAATTGTGTGCTATAACCCTGATGCCTGCATTCCCTTTCTCATCCTGAGGGTGATCATAATGATGGGATCCTACTGGCCTCACTTCTATCATTAGGCAAACCAGAGAAGGAAATTAAAATGGTCACCACTACCTGTTGGGCCTGGAAACCTCTCTGTTGTGAAACCAGCGAGCCTTCCCTGTAATCCCCAGATTTTAGGTGTTTTTCAATCCTCTACTATATAGCAGAAATGGGCCACCTAAATAAATATTTATGTATATATATATATATATATATATATATATGCAGTTTTTGGGATGCAGAAGTTGATTTATTTGGCAAAGATATATATGAATATATATATATATATATATATATATATATATATATATATATATATATATATATATATATATACACACACACACACACACAGGGCACAAGACCTAAAATCACAGGAAGTGACCTCACTGGAAAGACCTCACAAGAAGTGACATCAAATATTGAGACCTCACACATAAGTTTATCAGTTATATCATGAGTATATTTAAGCACATTATGAGACTTAGGAAATTAGATTTGGCATTGGGGGTGTGCCAAAAAAGTGGCGCAATCACGACGCAAAATCTGGGCCTCACCTAATACATTTATTTTTTTAAACCCTGCCACAAAGAAATTGGCAACACGGAGAAGCATGGCAGTAGATCTGTTCTGCTTAATTGGTTGCAAAGTCTCCATTTTAAAATATTTGATTGGGTTACGGTATCTGCTGTGAAGGTGCCCAGTAAATCTCAGGGAATAGTAATAATGGTGAGAACTCTGGAAGTTAATGCACTTGATGGATAATCTGTGTTTTGTGTAGTCCCAGATTTGAACCAAAGTAGTAGTGAAGGTAAATGTGTCTCCTGCAAAGCACATCATCTAACATGCAGATGACAGATTTTTATTTTATGTAGATAGGAAAGTGGGTTACTGCTTTTAACACAGAGATCCTTTTGTTACCTGCAGTTCATAAATTGTAATCCTTGTAAAAGACCACAGTGAGGTATGAAGAACGTTACTCCTACACCTTGTAACCCTCACTGTCCAATGTAACTCATCTTGTACATTGATTTACTCATGTACATGATTTATTGTCAATGTATAATATGTATGTTATGTAAAGAGCTTTTGTTCTGCTTTGTTCGCCATAAGTTGGCAGGGTATGCTCAGACGTGAGTCCCTTGCTCACTTTGCCACTGGATTCAAGCAAGCCTGGCTGAAGACGGCTGAAATGCCAGAAACCGGTCCTAGGAAGATTGTTTCCGCTCCAGGGAAGACATGGCTTGGCAGTTCGGGCTGGACTGTTCCCATGAGGCACAGGGTCAGACTGATTTGCATATGGCCATGTCTGAACTGGGGTGGCAGAGTGGGCTAAACAACGGTGATGGATCAAACCCAGATCTGTTGACTGGGTGTGAGTATTTGATTGGTTCTGATGCTCCGTCCATCACCACCCCCTTTTGTTCTGCTATGTAAAGAGCTCTGGCACCTTGCATTGAGTTGCATAGCGCTATAAAAGAAACAAAATGGTGCTATTGAAATAGGTGTTTGTGTAAATACTGGGACAAACAAATCTGACATTCTTACGTTGCATGCATCTCATATACAGGGGCTGAACAAAGAAAAAAGCATGCCTCTCTCAAGTACCTGTGAAGAGTTAACAAGCTGTGTGCCTTTGTTTCCCCTCCTTAGCATTTACTCTCAAGTGGGGAGGATCCAGGCCGCCTCCAGTCTGGATCTCCAAACAAAAGCAGGCCTGATGACCCCTTAACTTTGGCCCAGCTGACGGTGAAAAAAAAGCCCCCTCCCTCCCTGCACGTTGCTGCTGGGAATCGAATGCAGACAACGTGTATGTGCTGCTAAACGTGTCCCAGTGTTTTACACCGGGACAAGTTCAGCATATTTCTGTGGGGCCCAAGGTCTTGGCAGGGTGGGGGCGGCGTCCAGCCTGTGAAAAGAGTGGGTGGACGCCATGTACCTGTGTGTACCATATATATATTTATTCGCTACTGCACTTTCTCTTATCTTATGTATAGACTTCACTACAGTGAAGGAGCAAAACATCATGAGAAGCTGAATATTTATGACAGAGCAGGCAGCGTCACATAACTTAATGTTGATATAAAAGAATTTTTATTATTTATAATATGTAATTCATTAATGTTTTGGTATTTATCCATATACATTCAGCAACATGTCGACACATCAATATGACCAGTGATTTGAATTATCCTTTAATCAGAAATGTTGTAAGCTGCCGTAGTCTTTGTACAGTCTTTTTACTATGTTTATACATACCTTCATTGCACTGTCACTTTAAAAACGTAATGACGCTTTGTACCCCTGTCATGTGATCAAGGTTCTTTTCGAACCGAAACGCGTCAGGACCGAACAGGCTAATAAACTATACACTTTGGCACCTACTTGTGGTCCGTCTCCGTCTATGGCGTGAAGCAGAGGATTGACGGTGTGATATGATATATATATATATATATATATATATATATATATATATATATATATATATCCACCAAAAGATTGCTCACACGCTTGAGGCCGCAACCCACTGCAGAGAAAGGAACATCCTTTATTTAAACACAAACGGGCAGTATTGCACGCTGGTCTTTGCAGTCCTTTCAGCAAAATACGGAATATGGTAATGAGAAACACCAGATGCCAATCAGGAGCGTTTTAAAAGCACGAAGAAAACATTTGCAGAGCATTTCAATTTTGACCACCCATGTGACGAACTGCCTCTGAGGAAAGAGAGAGAATCTCTGAAACGCGTCAGGCTGGGGTGAATAATACTGGATCCAAAACTGCCCGTTTGTGTTTAAATAAAGGATGTTCCTTTCTCTGCAGTGGGTTGCGGCCTCAAGCGTGTGAGCAATCTTTTGGTGGATATATATATATATATATATACTTTGAACATTGCAGCCCATGATTAAGTGCTATCGAGCACGAAACGCGTCGGGAGCAAGACTTTATCTTTTGATGTCATCAGGTTTCCCTGTTTGCAGTGCCTTCAATAAAGATTTTTTGCAGCTGAATACTCACCGGTCGTGGGCTCTTCCTCAGCAGGCACCTTTGTTTGATGGATGTTTAGCGGTTCCGCCTGGACAGCGGAAGAGCCTTGCTGTGTACACAGACCTGCTGGAGCGTCACCTGACCCTCCGGCGAAAGGATACTGGTGGCTGTTTATTGAAGGAGAAGTCCGCCGCAGCATTGGAACACTGACCGACTCAACCCACTTGGGATCAACTTTTCACTATTCGTTTGGGAAGCGGCATGCAGCCCACTGGGGTGATACAAGAGACTACACGATCCATGATGCCACTGCTTGTGGCCACGCCCACTGAGGCGGGATCCTCGACAATCACAGATGCCTTAAATTGCGTTCTGCCGCCTTTCTGAACTTTGAACATTGCAGCCCATGATTAAGTGCTATCGAGCACGAAACGTGTCGGGAGCAAGACTTTATCTTTTGATGTCATCAGGTTTCCCTGTTTGCAGTGCCTTCAATAAAGATTTTTTGCAGCTGAATACTCACCGGTCGTGGGCTCTTCCTCAGCAGGCACCTTTGTTTGATGGATATATATATATATATATATATATTCAATGAAAAAACCATAGGTTTCACAAATGTTATAGTTAGCTGGACATTTCGTGATGTGATGTCATGAGTGATGTCACTGACCATGTCATGAGTGATGTAATATGTGACGTCATCAGCAGTGGATTGCGGGTGCGCGAGTTATAGTTAGCTGAACTAACTATAACGGGGGAATTTCATTGGTTTTTTACGAGCGAAATGTCCAGCTAACTATAACATTTGTGAAACCTATGGTTTTTTCATTGAATTTGCAAGGTTTTTTAAATGCTAATTCCTAACTATAACGTGTGTGAAACCTATGGTTTTTTCAGTGAATTTGCAAGGTTTTTTAAAAGCTAATTTCTAAATATAACGCGTGTGAAAGCTATATTTTTTTGTGTTTTTGCATGGTTTTTTGAATTTTAATTCCTAACAATAATGTGTGTGAAACCTATGATTTTGTATTGTTTTTTTTTTCTTTTTTACATCATTTTTTTCCTTTTTATTTTTTCCTTTAAACACTATTCTACCTATGTATATATTCATGGTTTTAATTCATTCTTCAATTTTTAAAGATTCACCTTTTTTAAATAATTGGTTAGATATAGTTGTATAACATAGTTAATATCTTCAACAAACCTTTTTTTTTTTTTTAATCTTTTTTACCGTGCGCGTACGGTAAGCTTACCGCAAGCGCACGGTTCGCTTTATGTACGGTGAGCGTACGTAATATTTCTACTCTGTTTGCGTATGCTTACGCAATTTGCGTAGGTGTCCGTACTTCCTACGCGACGCGTAAGCGCATGCTTTACACGCGCACGCGCACGTGGAAGTGTTCGAGCGTGCCTGTAATGCGCATGCGTGCGTGCTTGTGTCTTTCGTACGCGCATGCGTACTTTTACCGTACGCGCTCGGCAAGCTTAACGTGCGCGTACGGTTGGTCATGTGATCAAGAAACAACACTTTTGATTGGTTTAAACTACTTTCAGTTCTAGAATCTTCCTACACCACACCCATTCCCCTCATTACTGCTTGTGATTTCTTAGGAGAAGGAGCTGAATTGTCTTTGGGATACAATGGCAGAGCAGCAGACCTCTTCAGAGAGTGAGCAGGGCAGCAGCATCATCAGGCAGAGAAGGAGGAAACAAAAGAGTTCTTTTATTTGGGAGTATTTTACATTTCCTGAGGGGCAGAAAAAGGTAAATGCTCCTTTAGTTACCTGCTTACTTTGTGAGCGTGTGTTATCTAGAGGTAATCCTAGAAAGAAGTATTCCTTTGGTAATCACACTATGTTGAGACACCTTAGGGATGTTCATTCAAGGACTTTTGCTCGACATACTGAAGCAAACCCTTCAGTAAGTCACCCGAGCACATCCGCAGAAGCTCAGCCGAGTACATCTTCGGCAGCTCAGCCGAGCCCTTCCTCTGCGGTGGGAGCATCACCCTCTTCTGCTCCTCTGGAAACGAACCCTCGATTTCTGAAGGTACAAATGAGGTGCACCAGATGTTATGGTCTAATTGTTCATGGGGAGAGCAGTGTTTCCCTAATAAACAATAAGATAGACCAGCACATCTGTGGTCCTTGTTAATATTCCCATTCTTTCTTTCCTTCATTAATTGATTCATAGCTGTTTCAACTTCATTCATGGCTATTGCAGCTTCATTTTCTACAATTGGTTGTCCTAGGGGATCTTGACTGAGCGTTTCAGAACTTTGGCTGTCTTGAGAACTGTCTCTAGCTACTTCAGCTGCAATTGTTGCTTCCTGTTCAATTTCTTCATTTAACATTTGCACATAATTTATGAAAGTACTGCATTCAATCGTATCTTTACATGCATTGAATGAATCCTCATAGCTTTCAAATTCTCCAATTAGTTCGTCCTCTGTACGCCATGGTTTAAACAGCTGTAAAAGTGCCAAGTAGTAAAATTCCTTTTTGTCAGTAGTGTCGCAACTCAGCTTCCTATGATTAATCAAACTTCCTTTTGTTTGCTTCACCAAACATCCTTCCTCACCAATGACTTTATATTTTCCATTTTTGATGTCTTCTGTGGCTTTCCGTGAAAAAATGTAGTTTTGCAGCACTTCATAGAGACACATGTTCTCAAGATGACAACTTCTTTTTGGGTAATACGTGTCCAACATGTTTGTTTTCAAAATATCTGTACTTTCCGGGTCGTTCTCGGCCAAATATTCAATTTCTGCAACAGATTTCAGTACCCGATTTCGCATTGCTGCAAGGCCTAAACTTACCCAAATTATTCTTCTGGATTTCGAGTACAGACTTGCAGATGATAACCTATCTGAGCATTCGTAGGATCCAATTTCTCGATGCGATAACATCTTTAAACTGAAACTGTATAGTTTCTTACTGACAGTTTTGTCGTGAGAAATCTCTTCCCACATTTCCTTCAATTCCGTTTTCTCAGATTTAGTAATGTACGATGTGACATACCGAGCAACAGCAATAGAATTGTCTGCCACATACTGAATATCCATGTTAGCATTCCACATGGATAAAATGACTGGGTTGTAGTCATTTATCTACTTTGACTCTTCTTTGGTTGTACGTATTTTTTGGAGATTTTCTTGTAATAGTATGTCCCACAGCTGACATAAAACTATTTACTCTTCCTTTTGAAAGAACAGGTCTGGGAAATCCAAATCGACATTTTGTGTAGAATTTATCTTTGCTCTTGTACTTCCGTCGACAGTATTTTCCACACCGATGACTTTGGAAACGTAAAACTTGGTCTTTTAACTTTTTCTCTTCTGTGCTTTTAGGTATAGCACATGTTGCATATTCTTCGATGAAAGATAAAACTGCTTCATCAGCATCTGTTCCAAATTTTGGGGCATCCTTGATCCACAACAGCATATGAATATGAGGAGCACCTCTTGCTTGGTACTCTTTTCTCCAAAAGAAATCCACAACGTCTCCAAGAGGTGGATTTTTTTATTGCAGATGAAGGACATCATAACCTCAAATCTATGATTGAAATATCTGCAAACATTAACCGGATCCAATAAGCACAGTTCTCCTGCTGTCTTGTATTCGATGTTTTTAATGTTTGAATTTGCCTCTCGAAGAAAATCCAGAAGATCATCTCAAGCGTACTCTGCACAGCTTAGGGTAAGGAACCATGTAGGAGTTCCTAAATTCCGTAACATGCATTTCAATTCTCCATGGTGTCGGTACCAATATTCATTTGTCCCACGCTGACAAGCCATCAGATTGATCAATTGTGATTCCAAATGATCATCTCGCTGTTGCACTTTGTTCATAAAATCCTTAGCAGACACATTATGTAGATGTACTCCACTTTTTAAAATGTGATTTACTGCATAAGATAGTGCAGACAAGTCACTTTCAAATAACAGATGGAACAAATAAGGAATACTTTGACGAAATCTGGGATCTTCTGCATATAATCTGGTAGTCTGATACTCAGAAGCAGGAATCTGGACTGGACGTTCATCGTATCGTCCACCTTCTCCTGTAGGAAACAGCTGGGGAAAACAACGAGCTTCCAAACTCTCCTCCCATACACTTACGGGAGTTCCTTTGGCTTTTTTCATCTGAAATAGATCAATAGTGTTTGCCATAACTTCTTTTGAATGAAGAGGATGTATGCTGAAATGTTCATAAATTTCTTCTTCTTTTGACTTGTCCACTTTTTCAATTTGCCCAGTTGGTGTGTCTGTGTCTCCTAGTAAATCTTCTTCATCTATATAAATTGATTCATACCATTTGTTATTCCTTTTCAAATATAAATTTGCTCTTTGTACTTTCCGTACATCTACCAGCTCCTGCCAAATTTTCTTACTCTTTGTAGGTACACCATTAACCAGAATAACTAATGGTTCAGTTTCCAAAGTATCTGTATCAATAGTTTCCATATTTTTTTTCAAATCCAACGGCAAATAGACAACTCTTCCTTTTAAACCTCTCTGTAAATCTGAAGGAGGTAATTTGCCTGTTTTTGGCTCCATACGTACTATTGTCTGGAACGGATGAACACATTGAATGAGTATAGACTCATACGTATTTAAATCGGAAAGTTCTGCAGGAACTTCAACCAATTCTAAATGTATTATGTACAGCTCTAGCTGGCATTTTATTTTCTTCTAACTTGTTGTAACAGTATTTACAAATACGATGATCTTCACCCAAATCAAAACAATTTTCAAGAAATATATATGTTGCAAAATCCTTCCACTTATAATTATCTTCTTCTTCACTTTTTTTGTAGAGATCAACATTCCTTGTTTGGATTTTATAATGGCTTCTCCGGCAACAAATACAAGTAATATTTGGTCTTTCATTAGAGATGATAGCAAATTTTGTTATTTGATCTTCAAATTTCTTATTTATGGAGGGTTCTACATTCTCTTCCACATTTTCCTCAATAACTGTGTCATTCCCTGCACTTTCTTCTTCCGGACCAAAGTAACTTAACTGAATTTCATCAGTAACCTTCTCAACATCTGATACAGTTCCACGGAACAGAGCCCTATTCAACTCATTTAACTTTAGTGCTGGACTTTTAGAAAAATACAATCTTCTCACAAATTTTCTAATTTCAGTATGATGAACTGCCAGCATCCTAAAATGGTGAAAAACACTTTGACAAACTTTCCTAGATAGACAAGCCAGAGAGTGTCCTTGCAAACCAGTATTCTCTCTCACTCTGCATGGATCTAGTCCTTGAAGCACCTTAATCTTCTGTTTAACACTCTTTTTACTATATTCTCTTAAAAACTCATGTAATTTATCAATAGATTCCTGTCGCAAAGTACAAATACTACTACAATTCCAAGTATACACTGGGGCTTTAGGACGTCTCCCCATAACCTCATCCGCAATCACTTCTTCCTCATTTCTTGGAACGATTTTCTCCTTTTCCATTATACAACCATCTTTTACTTCATAAGCTCGTCCAGTGGTGTCAACTGCATGCAGCAAACTATTACTTTGAAGATAACTCTCTTCATTAAAAAATGGTTCAGTACTTGAACTATGCATCCATTCTCCTAAAAACGCTTTACAAAAGTTATTTCTTTTCACTACTCTTTTCGTTTTGCTTTGTGACTTCATTACATTGACTATTTTTTCTAATGTACGCATCCTGTTCAAAATTAAAATGAATAGTTTTCTTTTTAATTCTAAAGCCTTAGCTACAATGGCTTCAATATTGTTTTTTCTCTTGTAAAATTTCGCTCTTTTCTTATATTTTTTCACATCCTTTAGCAAATTGGACACCACTCTTCTCTGAAACATTTTCCTACGGATCTCTTTAAATGCTGATTTTCTTTTTAAGTCAATTTTTATTGCTTCTGCTTGTACATTAGCAATTAGTAAATTCTCACTTTTGTTCTGTTGTTTTCTACTTGAAACAGTTTTTCCAGTGGGGACATTTTTTAAATTTTTCATTTTTTTGAATATATTTTTAAAGAATTCCTTTGTCTGCTTACCAGAAGACTTTTTCTTTTTTCCAACATGAGCATCTTCAACTAACTTGGGTCCTCCAGTTGTCTTCAAATATATTTTTTTTTTCTGTTCTTTTCGCTTTCTTGATTTTATAGGCATCTTATATTTCCTTCACTGCTCTGCAGCAATACCTGAAAGAAACTAAAAAAAAAATACCTTTTTGTAATTTAAATATATTACTATATTTTTTATGAGCTTTTCTAATCTTAGAATACTATCTTCCCCTTTCCTACAAGTGAAAAACACAATAAAACCAACACAAATTAAATCTCTAAGAACAATTCGTGTGCACACAGACTCTTGGTGTGATTCTAGGCAGAACACGATATTTGATTTTCAATTCAAAAGCACACTTACTAATGTTTTTTTTGCAACTGATAATTATTCTAACAGTATGACACATTTTCCTTATAGTTTAGAGAGGCAGAAAAGAGCACATGTCCAAACAGCTTTTTCAGAGCATGTACATGTGTAACCTGGCTGACTGACTACACTCCAGCAAAGGTAATGAGCCTTGGTGATGTTCAATGCATTAGCGTTCCTCACTCCTACCTAAAACACCACACAGTGCTGATTAGTAAGCATGAGTGTACAGGAAAAACAGCTAGCTCTCTGCTAAGAGTGTGGTTCTGGAGACTGTCTACTGTCAGCTGCAAGAGAGACTTGAATGGACCCTTACATACCTGCATAAACACTGTAAACATGTATGTTAGACTACATGTGTGGTAAGGGTTAATATGAGTTTTTAGCATGTAGCAACTACATGACCCATTGCACGAGTGGAAGAAAAATCTACCATGTTGATTTCAAATATGTTAGCATTTGGCTCTTATTTGAGATACTGTTTTGGGCTGAATGCTAACCATCACATTTCCAGAAAACAAGCTTCCCCTTTCATACGAATACAATTCTAAATGAACCAGAGTGACACGAAATAGATCTCTGAGAACAATTCCTGTGTGCTCACAGACTCATGGTGTGATTCTAGGCAGAAAACGAAATTTGCTTGCCAATTTCAAAGCACACTTACTACTGTTTTTTTCTGCAAGTGTTAAGTACTCTAACAGTCTGATACATTTTCATGACAGTTTTCAGAAACCGAAAACAGCACATGTGCAAACAGGTTTTTGAAACCATGAACATGTGTGACCTTGGTGACTGACTACACTCCAGCAAAAGAAATCAGCCTTAGTGATGTTGAATGTATTAGCGTTACTCACTGCTACCTGAAACACCACTCACTTGTGAATACTAAGCATGATTCTACAGGATAAACAGCTGGGTGTGTGCTAAGAGTCTGCTTATGCAGACTGTGTATTTTCAGTTACAAGAGACATATGCATGGATACATCCATAACAGCATAAACATTGTAGTAATGTATATAAAAGTACATGTGTGGCAAGGGTTAATTGGAGTTTTGTATATGAAGGACCAACTTCACCCATTCCATGTTTAGTAGCAAAATCTGCGATATCAATTTCAAATGTGTTAGCATTTGCCTCCCATTTGTGTGTTACTGATTTATGCTGAATGGAAACCCTCATATTTACAAAAAGAAAGCTGCCCCTTTCTGACAAATGCCATTCTTACAGAACCGGAACATCGCTATTAAAATCTCTAACAACAATTCCTGTGTGCACACAGACTCATGGGTTGATTCTAGGCACAAAACAGTATTCCTCAGTGATACCAGTACACCTTAACTTATGGTAAAAACACACTCTATAATATTTAACTAGTTCAAGACAGTTAAATATCTCCCAAACCACAAAATGTAAAACATAACTTTTAAAGAAGAATGACAATTCTGATATTTATATCAAAAATCACCACATACATCCTCATATCTCACCTTTAAAATTACTTAGTTGACAAAGAAATGTGGCACTCAAACAGCAGACTATCAGAGTCAGAATATCAGAGCTCTACACCTCTCTCCTCTCTCCAGAACCAGTAAATGGCAATGTTTCCCTCTTTTTTCACACATATACATGTTAATTACAAATCTCAGTGCTTCCCACAATTTTTCAAATGAAATCACACATTTCTATTGGTTGAAAACTTCAACCCTTTTCCAAATGTACCCTTCCCCCAACTTGACTTCAGCCTGCTACCATAGCAACAGCTCATGGAACACTGCTGTTGGCAGAGAGGTCAGAAGTTCAGCACACAATGTTTCAAATCCAAAGAGCAAGAGTGCTTCACCTGTCAAACCTAACAGCAAATCCAAATTAATCTTCTGTGGGAACACAATTTTCTGAACCAATACAAAACATGCTTCTAAAAATGTACACATACAGCCTAGTTTTTACTGTAAAATGATTTGAATCAGCCAATGAGTTCTTTTTATTTAAAACCATATGTATGCCTCCATTTTACAACTGTCTTTCATTTCATATTGCCATTCTACTGAAAGACACCTCCTGAGTGCATCCAGATCTCCTTGAAAGATGTTCACAGTGTGGATTGTAGGTCACAGCTATGTCTTCTGGAGTGAAAAGTATGCAGAAAAAAGAGGTATGGTGAGAGACCTTGCTTTGCCAAATGTAGACATTAAATGGATTGGTCAGAGAGGGTTAAAGTGGCACCAATTATTGCCTTTGGTGAAAACCTTTCAACATCTCCCACTGTGGTGGAAATGACCTAGGCACTTTAACTGGGGTAGGTCTGGAAATGCTTATTAAGGACACCTTTGTGCAATTGATGTCGCTTTTTCCTCAATCTGCCTTTGTATATTCTAACATATGCCAAAGGCAAAAGTGGAACTGGTCCAACCAATTTTGTCCGCAGATTGACAAAGCAAGAAAGCACGTCAACAAATCTATTTCTGCTTTCCTCAGAGACTATGGTATGGGTTCTATATACCACAACAACTTGCGTTACAACATGCAAGGCATTTATAGAGGAGACAGTGTACATTTCACTGATGAAGGCAACAGAGTCTTCCTCTTGAACTTTAGACTCTGCATTGGTACTTACTTGTAAAGTACCACAAAAAAACACTTCATAAACACAACGGCCCTTTTTAGAGCCCCCTAATATCTAAACACTTAAATTTGTTTTTTACTTCTATTTTTTTTTATTATTTTTTTTACTGCCGTACGCGTACGGTAAGCTTACCGTACGCGCACCCCGCAATTTTTTTAAAAAAATTTAAATGTATTTTTCATACTTTTGTGACCTTCTTGGACCCCCTGACAAACGCTAGGGGATCTGCAACTCTCTTCGTTGCCCCCTTTTCACGTTCTCCACCTTTGTTTATCAGTGTAAGACACACAAAATGGCGGCCGACACTTCCTGATTTCGACCGATTCGAATGTTTACAGTCATGTAACCACCAATCAGAATTAAGCTCGCGCACGGCACCGTGCGCGTACGGTAAGCTTACCGTACACGCTCGGAGCGCGCTTACAGATATATATATTGATTTAAATGCTATTTTCTCAGCAAATACTGAACACATTTACACCAGACCTGAGGACTACCTCTCTGCCGAATTTCAAGTAATTCTGTTCAGCCGTTCGGGCTGTAGCTTGGACTAAAGGTCCTATGGAAAAATGCATGGAGAAAACACGTTTTGGGACCCCCCCCTTTTTCTCAGCCCCCGCTTGACGAATCCCCCCAAGACTTTCAGGATAGGAGCAGAGCAGAGCGCCCCACCTATTTTGAAAATTTCGCCAGGATTCGTCAATCAGCGCCAAAGTTAATCAAAATACAATGTTGCGGATTTCCTATGGAAACACGGTCCTAACTATAACTACCTACTGGCGACCGCCAGTAGGTAATATATATTCACTGAAAAAACCATAGGTTTCACACATGTTATAGTTAGCTGGACATTTTACTGATAAAAAACCATTGAAATTCCCCCGTTATAGTTAGTGCAGGCAACTATAACTCACGCGACCGCAATCCTCTGCTGATGACATATGTGTCTTTATGAAAAAAAAATATTTGTAATATATGTATAGCTAAAATTTAATGGAAGAAGACATGGGCAAATAAGTGTCTAAATACAGTATTAGCATCAGCAGAGGATTGCGGTCGCGTGAGTTATAGTTGCCTGCACTAACTATAACGGGGGAATTTCAATGGTTTTTTATCAGTAAAATGTCCAGCTAACTATAACATGTGTGAAACCTATGGTTTTTTCAGTGAATTTGCAAGGTTTTTTAAATGCTAATTCCTAACTATAACGTGTGTGAAACCTATGGTTTTTTCAGTGAATTTGTACGGTTTTTTAAATGCTAAGTTACTTTACGCCATTCGTGGCGTGCGCGCCCACTTAACGCAGTTCGTTCCGTGCGCGCACCGTGCGCGCACAGTGAGCACGCGGTGCGCTTTGCGCACCGCGCGCCCACTTTACGCAGTTAGTGCCGTGCACGCACGGTGGGCACGCGGTGCGCTACGCGCACCGCGTGCCCACGTTATGCTGGATGGGCCATGTACGCACGATGCGCTTCGCGCACCGTGCGCACATGGAGGACATATTATGCGCTTCGTTGTCAAAGGTAATCTTTTACATTTTCATTTAATAAATATGCCATTCACAAATGGTGCCATTCGGGCACCATTTGCACACGGGGTGGGGAGAGTGTGGATAATCTTTTAAATTTTCATTCGTTAAATATGCAATGCACAAATGGTGCCCTTCGGGCACCATTTGCCCACGGGGTATGGAGAGTGTGGCTAATTTTTTTTTTTTTTTTAATAATTTTTACCGTACGCGTACGGTAAGCGTAATCGCCGATTTAAAAAAAAAAAAAAAAAATTGACTTTTTGGCCTTGGGAGTTCTTTGGGGACACCTTCATCAAGGCTAGGTGGTTAGGAGCTGTCTAACCAGCCCCTTTACATGTTTTTTGCCTTTGTTTTTCCTCCCCCCTCAGAGTGCGAGAGAGAAAATGGCGGCCGCCGCTTCCTGGTTTCGACCGATTCGAATGTTTACTAAGATCTAACAGCCAATCAGAATCACGCTCGCGCACGTCACCGTACGCGTACGGTAAGCTTACCGTAAGCGCACGGTAAGCGCACCGTAAGCTGCCACAGATATATATATTGATTTAAATGCTATTTTCTCAGGAACTACTGAACAGATTTACACCAGACCTACAAAAGGCACTTCCTTGACCGGAGGACTACCTCTCTGCCAAATTTCAAGTAACTCTGTTCAGCCGTTCGGGCTGTAGCTGTGTCTAAAGGTCCTATGGAAAAATGCATGGGAAAAACGCGTTTTGGGACCCCCCTTTTTTCTCAGCCCCCGCTTGACAAATCCCCCCGAGACTTTCAGGGTAGGAGCGGAGCGTAGCGCCCCACCTATTTTGAAAATTTTGCGAGGATTCGTCGACCGGCGCCAAAGTTATTCCAAATAGAATGTTGCGGTTTTCCTATGGAAACAGGGTCCTAACTATAACTACCTACTGGCGACCGCCAGTAGGTAATATATATATATATATATATATATATATATATATAAATATATATAATGTTAGTGTCTTGACTACATGCTCCTGAACGCCGCTTGTGCTAGTTTGTAGCATGTCCACCACTCGCTTTACAAATACAAGCAAATCCTTTCAAAAATACCAAAAGGAACGGCACTCCAGGCGCGGTCTTTAGCATCATAAGTATTTTTATCCCACTTGGCTCAACACATCCACATGTTTCGGCCTACAGTGGCCTTGGTCATGTTGTTTGGGTACCATGATTGGTTACATAATATCCCATGTTTAAGTAACCCAAAATAAGTAAAGGACTACAAAAATAAATCCCTTTCTGTAGTATATGCAGTGGCAAATTTTGACCGTATAAAACCAATACTCCTATGTATGCAAAACATGACCGGGCCTGACATATTTATGTTCCTTCATGTATTAACAATATAAATCTGTCAGTTTAGTTACATCCTGATCATTAATGCTAATTAAAGCAGAGTTCAACAATGTTGCCCCAGTGGGCAAGCTTATTCAATAATGATATATTTGAACCTAAAAAAGCAGGATTTGAAACCTCATATTTAAAACAGGAGGTATGTATAATAACTTGTTTTTATAAGCAATATAACCAACATAATTAATTCTTGCATTGTCGTACACAATGAAATTCTGTTCTATGTATATGCTACTCTATATGCATAAAGCCTAAGTGGGCAAACATTCTTACTTTCCTCATCTGCCTGTTCTCTTTCAATCTTGATGCAGCCCTGAAAAAACAAGCACGGTACAGTAGTATTGGCCGGCATTATATGCTGCGTTAATGTGAAAAAGTCAGTAGGGTAATCAGGTAACCCCGGTTAAGCACCCTTTTCATGGTATTGTGCTACTGGGTGTAAATGAAGGGTCGACAGCACCACACTTGACATCCTCATTTACACCTGGTAGCACAATACTGTGAAAGGGTACTTAACCGGGGCTAACTGATGAGCTTACTAACTGCCTCACATTAACGCAGCATATAAACCTGGCTGATACTACCGGATGGGTTTCTAGGCTGTACACCCCCATATCACAATTCAGATGGGGACTGATCAATTTCGCTAGGGCAGCTTGGGAGGCGAACCTGGGTGTGTCTTTACCCGAGGCCCCATGGGCATACTGCTGTACACAAACTGGAATTCTTTCCATGAATTATAGACACAAGTTATTGCATTATAATTATCTTCAGCTGGCCTATTGTGCAAGATTGATGCCTGCCTCCCTCATAGTTGTCTCCACTGTGACAGGACACTTGTGGGGCTGTGTAAAGGGCATTTCACAGGGGTTACTCTGCTTTGCTGCAATGGCCTTCGTCTTAGCCAAGTGCAGAGTAGTTATGAACTGGGGATAGGGTAGAGTGCCCACTTCCACCGATTGGTTACGTGACATGGCAATTTTTAATGACTGGGTAGAAATATAAATCACGCTGCAGCCACCTACATCTAGACCACAGGACATTTTGGTACTCTATTGGTCTTATCTCCTTCTTAGTGCATCAGATGACCCTGCGGACCCGGTTGGGGAGGAGCCTGATTAATTACCTTGTCTTCTCATTATTCTTTATGGGTTTTTAGGTGTACCTCGACATTGTATAATGCTGCTTTTTAGGTTTTTTTCCTCAAGAGTTTTCCTTTTTTTCATGGCTCTGTAGCCATTGATCTATTGATCAGATTACAGATAGACTCTACTTTTGCATTAGCATGTGCCTTACACCATCTCTATTGCACAATACTTGCCCCTTGTTAAGTTGTACTTCTGTGATTTCTAGTATGAATGATCACTAATCTTGTTTATACATGACTGTACTTATGTTGAATCTAATAAGAGTAAAAAAAGGTTACATTGCAGTCTTGTTGTCTTTTCTCCGCCCTCCAGACCAACCAACCTTGTTCAAAACGCCCATGGTGAGGTTTTGAAGAGACTGCCATCCATTTCCACAAACATGGTTTCTCATGCCACAGTGAGATTTAAACTTTGTGCTGACCTTATGATGAGGTCCCCCTTGAAGCCCTTCTACAGAGGTCCAGTTCTAAGGCTCTCCACAGTTGCCAGTTAAGATTACTCGAGTTCAAACTATTTTTAATTCACCATTACCTCAGTGAGACACGTCAAGTTAGAGTTGATGAGTGTCTGCCTGCCTTAAACATGATTCTTCCCGGACAAATTGGTCCTCAGAACTAAAGCGGGTTCCTTTTCCAAGCTGGTCAGCCCTTTTCAACTTAAGATAGTCCATCACCCTTCCTACCTTCTATTCTCCACCTCTTCCCAATGAAGAAATGGAGAGATTACATTACAGAACGTGTGAGAACCATCTCTATGGATGGTACTTGGGAAGTAAGATGCCTTTGCAAAGAAGGAGCCACCAGAGGTAATCCAAGCCCATTCCACAAGGGCAAAGTCTTTCGTCTCAAGACTGGCCAGGGGGTGTTCCCGTGGCTGAGATCTGTCGCTTCGCGATCTGAGCTTCCATTCTGACCTGTTTGGATTCAGAGGTGAGGAGAATGGCCACTTATTTAGCGTGCACATTATTGCAGGAATTTCTTGTCTGACCACCACGTGGTAGGGTACTGCTTTGGAATCTATTTAACATGTGAGGAATCTACAAATAGAATTATCCATCCGAAGAAAAAGTTGCTTTGGGAATTATCTTTCTGGTGGATACTCCATCTACCTGCTGATCCCAGCCATCTTCCTGTTCGGAAGGATAGTCATAAACACTGTTAAACATGTTCCAAGTTAGATTGCTGCTCTACACTGCTGCAAATGGATTGTCATGTCCTTGTCTCTGCTTTTGATAGCACAGAAAATATGGATGGGGATCTGTCATTAGTGTGTCTGAGTGGGTGCTTTTTGGCTCCACTGACATCACAGTGGTATTTCTTCTGCTTCCAAAATGACATAAGTTTCCTCTACCTACTCTACCTACTTAGACTTGGACATTTTTATACAATTGTTTGGTCGCCTATGTAAAAAATGATCGAAGCCTTGAAAAAGTATATATGAAACAAAACACGTGTCGGCTGCCGGTTCAATGCTTAAAAGGAGGACTATCACGCCAAGCTGTTTAATCCTGATTATATTGTTATTGCTTTTTAACTTTGTTACTCAAGACTGTTATATACGCATATTAAATTGATACGGCAAGAACTATATTGATGTCCTGTTGGTACCTGGAATTGACTCGTTTAAATAACTTTATGAATTAATATAAAATTGCACAAGAGTGCCGAGGTTTATATATCTGTTTTATATTTTCACTGGGTCCAATTGGGCTTCGGTGTTTTAGCACCTTAAGTAGTGGGGTGCAGTCATCTCAACCTCGAGGGGCACCAATACTTTTATGCTTCTATTGAATGCACAAAGAGAACAGATGTGCTACCAATTAAACCACCACTGCCATCTGTAAATATTGTTACCTACTCAGGTGATATTCACCAGGTCAGGAATCCGCAGGTAGGTAGGGTTTCCAACAACAAGATTGTTACCAAAGGTACGTTAGTTTTTCCTTTGGGCTTGGACATTAGCAGCAATGAAAACAATGTTTGTAAAGCATGTTAACTTTGATACTGTAAAGCATTTGGCCAATCAGAACACACAGGTCAGTGGGGAACAATCAGTATCAAGTGACCTGGAATTAACAGATTTATTTCTCAGTGACAATGTCCCATTAAATCACGGGAGAATAGTAGACCTACTTCATACAATTTGCTCACTTCAATCACTCACTACTGCAGGAATAAAATTAGTCTCTTTCCCAAATAAACTCCTCTTTTCAGTGGCAGTTGTCGATTTCTGGTCTTATGTAATTCCTTCTATAATAATAAAAGAAAGAGACACTCTCCATAAAAACGGATTCGATATATCCGAAGTTAAAGAAATCAGTGCCCTCTACAAATATCCAAAAGATATTGATGGGGATGAGGTTTTCCTCAATAATAATAGCCAGTAACTCATGGGCCGCAAAACATTTAGGAATATACTGGACGGCCCTCTAATAATTTCGCTTAAAGACGGAGTGCGCTGGATCTGGAACTGTTCTGAGACAAAAAGATGCCCCAACCTGATGAAAATACCTGGGCGCGGATTGCTGGCTCCTTAAACAGCAATAAACCGGGCAAAGACCTAAAACTCCCTTTTTAGCAACCTCTCAATCAAAGTTCTACAATCAAACCCTGAAGAGTGGATCTCATTTTTAACCTTTTCCAATATTGTTTTGAAACTGGGAAAATATTGAAATCCTGGTGGGGGCGGCATTGTGGTCTCCCTCTTAAGAAAAAAAAAAAAGGTTCCAGATCGAATCAAATCAACTACAGACAAATCGCCCTCCTAAATGCCACTGGAAAGATCTTCGCAGCATGCATATTGGACTACCTAAAAGACTGGGCATTTTCGAATGATGTGATTCCTATGACACAGGCTGGCTTCTGTTCAAACCATTCAGTTATGGACAATATTGCTATTCTCCAGTCTGTCCTTGATAAGTATGTAGTGTTAAATTCATAAATAGTTTACTGTGCTTTTATTGATTTTTCAACCGCTTTTGATAGCGTGGATAGGCCAACATTATGGAAAAAGCTAGAGAGTCTGGGGATTCCCCACAATCTCCTTACAATAATCATTTCTTTGCATACAGCAAGATGGTGGGGGGAAAAGGGCCTAACCAGTCCAATTCCCACGATGCATGGTTTGAAATAGTTACCTTCTTGCCCCCATATTATATTCCATTACATAAGTGATCTACCGGGGTACTTTTCCAAAATTAATAATTCTCCACCAAAATTATCACAAAGCGATATCCATAGCCTAATGTATGCTGATGACATCGTTATACTCGACCGTACCCCAACTGGTCTACAAAGAAACTTAAATAAATCAATATGCCAAAGAAAACGTTTTGGTCCCTAACAACTCTAAAACCAAAATCTTACCTTTTAGAAGAAGAAGGAAATCTCTGCCTTTCACATGGACACTGGGAGGTAACGCTATCGAGATAGTTAAAGAATACATTTATTTGGGCTGAATCTTTTCGTATAATTTTCAAAATGTTATTGATTTTATTGCTCAACTGGAAAAATACATTTTAAATCTCTGCTGATGGTTAACAGTATGAAAATTCCATCTATTTTATCTTATGCCCTGGAATATATACAAATTAAAACCTGGCAACCAGTAAAAATGAAAGAAGGGATGGAAACTGCTAAAAGTCACCCGATCAGTCCCTGTACAAGCCTTGCGTCTTCAGCTTTCTTTAACGAGCATATATGCTCGAGCCATTTCCAATATTATAAGATGGGCCTTTAACCTTTTACACGCAGTTCCTGGCTCCCTAAATTACATATTAAAATTGGAGACCTTTAGAGGTGAATCGGCACAGCATACTTTCAATAGGAAGTAAACCTCGATGCATCCCAATGCACTGTAGCACTTTTGCAGGCTTGGTATCCAGCGCATCTGAAGCATTTTTAAAATATATGACGCAGAGAATAAGTTTTGAATTAGATAAGGAGTACTGTATCCAATTAAAGTATAATAAAACATTTGCGGAAAATATGGTATATAAAACCCCGAGCACTATTTACAGTTTCAGTTAGAGCATAGAGTAAGGCGCTGCATCCTTCTTCTGCGATTAGGAATTCTCCCCTTAAAAGTAAATTCCTCCCACTGGAACTTCCCTGAAAATCCCTAAGGTAATTGTGACTTGTGTAACGGCAGAGCACAAGATCTTTTTCACGTATTATTAATCTATCCGGATTCGATTTTGGTAGAGGCTCGCCGACGATTAATAAAGCCTATTTGCTTCAGAGACAACGCTATTTTAACTCAAGATTTAATTGTGTTGTGTAAGTCTCCGTCAAATGAATTTGTTTTCTATAACTTGTTTAAGTTTTTTAATAGTTTTTTAAAGCGGTTTTAAAAGCGCATACATTTACCAGTCCTAAACTCATGTATTCTGTATTTGCCGACCCCAGTTTACTATAACCTGTTCAAGTTTATGAGTTTTTAAAGCTCTTTTAAAAGTACAAAATATAACTTTTATATTTATGTATTTGTATTTGTTGACCTCAGTTGAGGTCTGAATCAAATAAAATGTATTGAATTGCATTGAATTGAATTGAAAACAATGTTTGGATACCCGTTGTCATCATATTTCTCCTTAATAGTGTGGGTTTGCACTCTGCTCAGTTAGAACTTCAAACAAAAGCATATCACCTAATATGGACCTGTCTTCAGGCACTAAAGACAGAACTTGCCTCATGTTAGAAGAAAAAGCACCCTCCCTCTCTTGGAGCTCATCCAGACGATAAAAAGAAGAAACTCTGTTATAGGGTGGGAAGTACCACGAGAGAGATATTAGCCTCTGTGTCATTAATAAGAAAATGACTTTATTCCCACCAGGTTGTGAGAGAGCTGTCTCTTGTGGCAAGGCACAGATGCCAATATTATGCCTGTTCATAGCATTGCGGTAATAGTTTCCACTGCTCTTTCAACTTGCCTCAAAATAAATTATTTGTAAGGTTTAATTTCCAAATCAATCGGCAGATGTCAAAATATAATTTAAGATTCCCCCATTGTGAAAACGTTTGTAGCCATTGCACCTCGTGCTATATGGACCACAAACCTTGACATATTGACTTTTGCTTATGCAGCTTCCTGAATTAAATCAACATTTGTGTCACCTTGATGCCTCGCAAATCACTTGTTCTCCTACTCTTTCAAGCATTTAACCACTCACAAGCACTCATGACTCATAAAACAAAGCTAAAATATACTTGTAGACAAGACATAGTCTTTGCCCGCTTTCTTAGGCAAAATCATAGTCCCTCTGGTTGAAAACTTCTTGCTGAAACCTCTAAAATTCTTTCCGGTCAAAAAACCTATTTGAAATCCACCACCTTTTTCCTTAAATTATGCAAATGAAGTATTCCATCATATGTCCCAGACACCAACACTGGGTCCCATTCACTTCCCACAAAGAATGGTATTTAACTGATGGTGGTTGCTTCCCATTTTCGCTTCTGACTAACCACCTGGCCAAAGCATTCTGACCTAGTGGTATACCATTTACAAATTAATGACCTGTTGAAATTCTCCACCTATACAAACTTGTTGAGCTGTAGGAGTGACCACCCTGAAACTATTAGTCAAGAAGTTTATCCCATGCATTATAGATGCTGAAAATTGATCCATATCCCACTGAAAACACCAACTAACCCATTTGGCCCATGTTTGGTAATATGCTTTTTCTAGTCTGACTTCAGAAATCATGAGGGGTCATGATTTCCAAAGCTTCCTCTGATAATCAAGGAACTCACCAGACTCTCCTGAAGTCCCCCATGTTATCACCTGTAGCTAACCGTCTGCCAACATACTGTGAAGTACCCTTTTAGGATGTGTTAGCAAAGCCGGGAACACCAACAACAGTACTATATCCTCTACCAACACATCCATTATCATAGGAAACCATGACTGATACTCCCCGAAAAGGTGTCTCCTACACCATCTCCATTTTTGTTTCCCACACTTTCAGAGGGACCTGTGGAATCATTGAAGGCGGCAAGAACGCACAGGACATCTTCATCTCCCAAACCTGTGCAAAAGCGGCCACTCCCCTGTCCTCTGGATCTGTACACCATCTGTACAAGACCTGAACTTGAGTATTCAGTCTGCATGCAAACAAATCTATTCCAAGGGAGACACATAAATTCTATAATCTCTGAAAGACTCCTCTGTTTAACATCCAGTTGATCAAATCACACAAGTTCCTCGAGATCCAATCCACTACTGCGTTCCACATGCCTGGTATATGCTGAGGCTGTAACATTAATTCCCTGTCTGGGCAATAGTTGCTAAGCTCTCTGGCTGTCTTTACCAGTTATTGCAAGCGAGAACCCCCAATCCTATGGGCAGACCACACTGCTGAGACATTACCCATCCATAACATAATTGATCCCTTGCCAAATTCTTCTCCGCAAAATAGCCTGCTAACAACTCTAGACAATTTATATGTAACCTCCTCCCTCTGGTAGTCACTTCTGCCACTTCTCGCACTCCAATCAGTCAAACTGGATTCTGACTGTGATTAACTTTCCAGAAATTATCCTGCGCTTCCATGCATCTACATTATCCAATGACCAAGTCAATTCTTCTTGTGCCTCCTGACTAAGCTATCAGTTTAGAATATTTCACCCCGCTACTCAGATGATCAACTTAAAAACAGTGAAGAACCCTTTAATGCAACACGCCTGGAAAAATCGCTTGTTTTGACTAGCCATAATGCTCGCCAACTGCCTCAAAGAAATGTTTTCTACAAACTGAATCTGTCTGATTACCCTGTGAATTTTGTCAACTTCTCCTTCAGTAACCTCAACACACAGTTCTTTGTGTGTAACTGAAAACCAATAAACTGAATCTCAATTTGCTCCTTCTCATGAGACATGATCAGTTTGCTATCTAAATATAAAATTAACTAAACTCCCTTTGTCCGTAACCAGTCTCATCACCTTAAGAAGACACCGCAGAGCTGAGGTACGGCCAAAAGAAAGGCATGTAAACCTCCAAAGCCTGCCTCAAAACCAAACTATCCTGATGCTTCTTACACTCTGTACCCATCTTTCAGACCTAACAGAGTTAACCAATCCTCTTTCCTCAACCTCTCTCCTTGAAAGATGGATTTCTTCCATCTTGAAATGGCAACTTTTCAGATTCACATTATTAGCCTCATTCTCTTGTCCATCTTCTCTACTAAAAATATATTGTTCACAAAACCTTTGTTCATCTCCTTCATTTCTTCGATAGTATCCTTCTCTAATAACGTTGCAATCTCCTGATTCACCAACTCCGTCAACTGGAAATGACCTTTAACCGTTTTGGCTTCTTTCTGGTCTGGTTTTTAGGCAACTTCTCCAAAATATCTTTAAACTGTTTGTAAAACCAATGGATCCTGAATTATTTTTCTCCACCGACCTAAAGACTGAGCTAGTCTGCCGCTCCACTTTCCAGAAGTCTTTTCTAAACATACCCATTTTGCTGTTGCACTATAATCCCATCTTGTGCATCAGGCACAGTTCATCTTTATTTGAAGAAAGAATCCTGATGCTCCTTGATGAACTCCATAGGGTCTTTCTACTGGCATGTAAGAAGCACAGGTAAACTCTGTCCTCAGCAAAGAAATAGAGCTTGCATTCTCTCAGCCCTGGCAAAAACCTTCTGCTTAAAAACTCTTCTCATGTCCCTCTGTGCCTCATGAAGAAAATTAAATGAGGAAATTAAACGTGCTCACATACTTAGAATACATTTCTGAATAGCATGTCCAATTTGAAGCATCACCAGATTTGGCAAGTTCTCATAACTTTGAACAGTCTTCATCAAACTACTTTAGCTGCATTCCATACTAATCACTTCATTTGCATTGCCTAGCAAACACTCTGCTCACTGGCTCAATTCCTCCACATCAATATATGATTTGTTTACAGAAGTGCATAGTGTCAAATCGAAGATATGACTTAATTGCCCTAACATATGAAACAGTCCGTCCAAGCAACTCTTTAAAGCATTATACAAACTGTTCCTATGATCCTTATCAGACCTATTTAGGAAAGCCAACACCTATGCTTCCAGTTCTGTAGTCAGTCACCTCACTTGGTAAGGATGACCTGGTCTACTCAGATATGAAGTTTGAACCTACCCCAATAGATATTTCACACCTATTCCAGTAGCTGCAGTGGTGTTAAGCACTAGCTCGCAACCATAACGATGAAATACCAATATTCTATGCCCCAAAGAACATTAATGAATTAATCTAGACACCCATCTATAAAATAAAGCATATGATATACAGTCATCATTCGCCTTCATGTGTGCTTCGATAAGCATCTTCATGAATTAGATCTTTAATCTTTTCAAATCTCTACAGATATATCATTTGGTTGAAAACATTCATAAAACCTGAACATGCACAAACTCTGCTCAAAAGCTTAGTGCTTACCATTGCATAAACAGCAACTAAAGAAAGAGGATGGCTGTTGGTTGAAGGATTTTATACATTTTCTATAATGTTGAAATAATTTCAGTAAGAAAGTTAGTGTCTTGCTGCTGTGTATGGATGCAATAAAGGGCAATTGATACATTAACCTCTGTCCCTTATCTTTAAATTATAGAAAGGCAATGTTCTAAATCTTCCTCCAAAACTATCCACAGGTAACAAATCCAGAATACATTGCCAGAACTTCTGTAAGGATTTCGGAATCCTCTTCTGGATGCAACAGATTGTTTTCAGAAAAAGTCTGAGGTTTCACTATACGTGCATCTTTGCCAAAGAGAAACCCCCCCACCCCCCATATCAGACTATCAATCTTTATAATATGAACCAGTTTTTGTTGTAGAAATCCTTTCACATGGTTACTCAATCATATATTCTGGTGGAAATGCAAATGACAATTAGGTGCCCTCAATGACTGTACTCCCATCATTCAAGAAGAGACAGTTATGGTACTTGAGACTCACAGTAGAGGGTTGACAATATCATTACAAATGCCTACAATTCAGACAATTTCTGTCTGTGGGTGTTAACAAAAATAGTGTGCTTTGGGGGCACCCATCTTCACCAGCAGGGAGGTCCATATTTCCCCTTTTTGGATTAGTGCTGGTCAGGTCCTATTGTTGTTTTAAGATTGGTGAGTCTTAATTGTTTGATACTTTACACGGCTAGAGGTTTCAGTTAATGTGAAAACGTCCCAGCTGTTACCTTCTCAGGGGTTCCACTTCATATGGACACTGATAGATACTACTCTCAACATGGATTTACTCCCTAAGCAATAATTCTGACATTCGATCAGAAAAACATTTGATTTTCCAGGTGTTCTAAGACATTAGCATGGAGGCCCAATCGCCTTCTACACATTGTTGCATCATGTATCTGAAAGAGACCGTAGTTATAGATTCCTTACCTTGGAATTACCCCCAGGCGTCGGACTGAATCTGGAAAAAAAAATTCTTAGCAATACCCCATGGCGTCCGTTGACTCTGCGTTCGTCGTTGGCATCGTGGTCGCCGGAATGAGATTGCGGTGTCTAATTAGACGCCGCCCCTGCATGCTGACGTCAGTTCTTTCTTTTTCTACGCCAGCCAGCGCAGATCCGGAGAGAGCGTGCCCCTTAGTTACTTTTTGACTAAAACCTTTTTGACTAAAACCTTTTTGACTTTAGTCGACATCTTTTTCAAGTCCTTCGACTCCTGGTGCACGTAGGGATGTCCCATCGACGGACCGGCTTCAAGCCTTGTGACTCCTGTCACAAGCTGATGTCTGTCACGGATCCGCACCTTGTGTGCCTCTGGTGCATGGAGCGCGACCACGACCCGTAGTCGTACTCCGACAGTCAGGCCATGAACCCAAAGTCTTTGCGTGAGCTGTCCCGAAAGCTTCTGGAGGCCCGGCAGTCGGCTCCGCGCCGCTCAAGAGGGATGTCTCCGGACCGGTCGCGAAGCCATTACCACTCGTCATCGAATTCTTCGCACTCCTCTGGTAAGTCGAAGCACAAGAAGAAGGCAAAGAAGCATCGTCGCTCTTTGCCTTCTCCCCGCCCATCAGCCGACTCGACGCGGGAACCCGAGCGTTGTCGCTCTCCGGCTCCGTTTCTGAGATGACGCCGCACTTCCCTCCCTTTCCAAGAGCCGTGGCGTTCCCGGCCCAGCTTTGAGCTTTTTACGAAGCTCTGCATAGCATCTTTGGGCAGTCCGAATCTGCAGGCGCTCCTTTGGGCCCCGCAGACTCACGGTACCTTCCCAGTCGCCGATTCCAGTGGCGATGCCCCTGACGCCAGTGGAGCCCCCAACTGGCATCGACCCCAGCCTCACCCCCGACTTGGACACGGAGCAGTCGACGAAGCATTTGATATCCTGAGATGACTTTAAACAAAAGAACTTAGCAATTAGCACTTCAAGCCGAAATCATAGGCCTTGTTGTAACAAACAAAGAAGTTTAGATATTGTCAGAATGCACAGAATGAACTCACGGTGCCAAGGTTTATTACGATATATTATCACATGGCACTTTTTCCAACAGACAAATTTGAACAAACCACATCGAAGGAACACAGGTGCATAGAAAAAGCAATATTATCATCGAGACACACAAGCAAGCGTTGGGAGTTATTTGAATGAAGTGATTATTCTTTCATTGACTAGATGGCCTTATAATAATTCAGTTCTGGTTCCTTTTGAAGGTTGTCTGGGGCTACTTAGTTCACCGGCTGGTGACTAAGGAGATCGCTGTTCGTTTGAGAGAAAATTGAGGTAAAGCGTGCGGAATTGCTTTTGAAGCTATTGGAGTATAATGAATTTGAATGGTTGAATGTTTCTGACCGTATGAATTTCTGTTTTTTAGCTTTTTGTTCTACGTCCTGAGGAGAACCGGACATTGATGTCCAAAGGGTTCGAAACTCGTCGACTGCTTATATTATAAACAAAATTGGTGTATTTACAATGGGTAGACCTCATGTTGCTCACTATTTAGGAAATGTATTAAAATTTAAAGACATCAAGTGAGCTTAGTAGGTCCCATCATTGGGATATGTGCTCTGAATTATAAACGAAAAATGTTGTGTATATAATTAAATAGATCAGAGGCACTGTTTATGTTGAAATAAAAAAAGCTAAAAACATGCTTAGGTAATTTATCTATTGGATATAATTTTGTATGATATTCACATTTCATTTGTTTGTCTTTGTGCTAAGTGTTGTTGTGTCTTCAGTGTATGTTTATAATTGCATTTCATTTGTATTGTTGAACTTTTAATGTATCACAGAGGTTTTTTAAAAGAACCCTCACTCACCAATCTGGTTGGTGTCATGCTTCATCATCGGGTTCCCAGTTGGGTAGCCGAATACTACCCAACTGTGCTGCGACACCTGATTACAGTGGAGCGGGTTTTGGTTTGTTTATGTGTGATGAAGTGGTGTAAGTGGTGAATATCAAAAATACCTATGGGAAGCTCACTATGTAATACTTTATTCCCAGTGGCCCATGGTATGCTTAAAAAATATATAAAAAATATATATAGTGGGTAATCTGAAAGAGCAATATATTTGCGTTGAGATTATCCCTAGGTCAGGTCGACATGTTTCACCTCAGTAGAATGATTGTTGGAGCTTTCTTCAGGGCCTATTAAATAAGTGAATGAAGTGCTAAGTGTGGAAGTGAGTGGTAAAAATAAACCACGTGTGTAGCGCAAATATACACACTTGCTAAGGTGTGTTTACCATGCGAAAAATCAACTGACCTTCAAGTTTCAGTGATAGTAAAAATAAAAAATCCTGTAGGGAGATGAGTAGACAAAACAATACAGCATGTAACATGAAGAACATGATGAGTAAATTACAGTTTTTGTCCCTTTAGTTATTCCCCCTGTGGTGATATTCACAACCAGTGCCACTCAAACGTGTAACAGCATTCATGATCAAACACAACTACTGTTAAAATTGTTGCATGCTCATAAAGACGGTCAGCATGCTGGTGAAGTGTGCAGATCATTGCAACATGCGCATCTATAAACCACAAATGTGGTGAGAACAACATATATGCGCTTAGTTGTCCTACGCGTGTAAATAATAGACACGATGGGGGATTTGACAAAAAACAATGCTAATATTCTAAGCGTGTTTAAATAATTCCCCCGACGAGAAAGGCGTGAGACTGAACGCTGTGAGCTCTGGCGATCGATCATCACAAAAATACAACATTACTGAATGTAATTACGTTATTCACGAGATTTCCATGTCAGTCGTATCCAGGGCGGGAAGAGCTCCTATTAGGTACTCTATGGGAAGGTGGTGTTAAAGAAAAGGAAGGGGAAAATGAAGCGTGAATGCAATAGAGTCAGGGCATGAAAGAAACAGTGGTAACAGCGTTAACCACTTGTCGATCGTAACGCATAGAACGTTCTTACTTTTGTCTCAGAGCTCCTCCACTGCTAAACCTGCTTCGGCGTCTCCTGGATAGTGAAGAACGCCATGGTGCCTGATGTTTAGGTATATATGCTTGGTGTGTGCCGGGAAAGGGGATTGAGAACTCCTGTACGCTTAGATACTGGAACGCGAACATCAAGTGCAGTGCGCCATGTACGTGCGTTACTGGAAGTGAGTAGAGTGAGGACGCACACATGATTGAGAAAAGAAACTAGACCGCGGATACGGCATGCATTTCTTACTCGTGCTAGAAGTGAAATGACCTCAAAACTCTATTTGGAACTATATATTTTGGAATCGTTGAGCGGAAAAAATGTTGTTTACTAGGGCAATTCCTAATCGATAAATGCAAAAAGGCTATTTTTTACGAACCGCTAAACGAAAACCATTAGGTTAATTGAAAATGCTCTCCTTGGCAGACAATGGTGTTAAGTGTTCAACGCTTGGCAGGGCAACTCCAAATCGTATACTAGGTAAACTATTCATGATCAAGAGACTGTACTGCTAAAGCATGGAGTGTCAATTTTGAAGCAGTATCTGTGTAGGTGAAGCATAGAAAGGGGTAAATGCTTCACATTAAATGGTAAATTTGCCACTTAATTATGTGTCCTGTAGAATGGGACCGAATAATGGATTACTAGGTCAAGCACCCTATTTGTGTCAACGATTCCAAAATATATCTTTCCAAATAGAGTGTTGAGGTCATTTCACTTCTAGCGCGCGTTAGAAATGCATGCCGTATCCGCGGTCTGTGAGGGTTCTTTTAAAAAACCTTTGTAATGTTTTGACACCATCTTCATTAAGTGGTCACTCCTTTAAGTGGATTGTCTCCGTTGATTTTGTGGTTACTACATAGGGACAAGGACGGCCCCTGCAAAATAGTCCTACCTCACTCGTTTGATTTTTGAACTTTTAATGTAGTCATTCATTAATACAAAGAAAAAAGAAATTAAGACTTTGAACAGGGAAAATAACCCCCCCCCCCCCCAAATGTTTTTTTTTTTCCCAGCCAAAGTGTTTAGGTCATCTGGTGTGCGGTATATTTGCTGAGTGCAAATGATTTTCAGTATTGGCATATGTTTTGGTTTCTAATGTTATATAGGTCCGGCCTTACTGATCCCTCCACGACCTGGGCCCAAGGTACCTCAACGACCGCCTGACCTTCTACACGCCCACCCGACAGCTACGATCCGCGAACCTCGCCGTCGTCCCTCGCATCCAGAGAGCCACCGCCGGAGGAAGATCCTTCTCCTACCTAGCGGCCAAGACATGGAACTCCCTGCCCGTCCACCTGCGGCTGACCCAGGACCACTTCGCCTTCTGGAAACAGCTCAAGACCTGGCTGTTCGAGCAGTAGCAGACCCCCTCCCCCAAGCGCCGTGAGACCCTTCCGGGTGAGTAGTGCGCGATATAAATTCCATGATTGATTGATTGATTGATTGATTGATTGATTAGGGGCCAAACCCTTTCTTGTTATTACTATTATGTACAAGGGCCTTACAGAGGAGGTCATGCTAATGACAGGGGTACCCCAATGCATAGTGTTCCCTAGTGTATATAGGTATTTTCACTGTATTCTAAGTGTCTTTTAGCATAGCACTGGCTCTAGGCCTGGTTAGTCAGTTACCACCAGTACCCGTCTGAAAAAGTTGTGGGCACAGGATGATTTTGCAACAAGGCCTCTTTCTGCACATGTCTTACTTCTTCCTGCACTTTTCTTCTTCTTTGTGGACTTCTGTTGCTTTTTTCTGCATTTCTTTTGGTTCTTTCTGTGCGTTTTTTTCTTCTTCCTTCACATGTCCTACCTCTGTATGCATAGATAGAAACTAGCATTTAAAAAACCTTTGAAATTCACTGAAAAAACCATAGGTTTCAGGCACGTTATAGTTAGAAATTAGCATTTAAAAAACCTTCGAAATTCACTGAAAAAACCATAGGTTTTAGGGAAACTTATAGTTAGTTGGACATTTCACTCGTACAAAACCAGAGAAATTCCCCCGTTATAGTTAGTTCAGCTAACTATAACTCGCGCCCCCGCAATGCACTGCTGATGACATCGCATATTACATCACTCATGACATGGTCAGTGAAAACACTGATGACATCACTGATGACATCTCAAATGACATCACTGATGACATCATCCATGTGATAATTTGATGCATCTTCTCACACCCTAATACCCTCACACCCACTCTAAATTACAGACTGCCATTCTCAAAACCATAAACACTCCAACACCAATAACTACATACCCACTCACTGATTCTTAGGTTTACACACACATCCACTCACTCACCCGTACAGTCACTCATACTTATGGTCACTCAGTACAGGACTATCATGTGCACTCATACACCTCTATAGACACTCACACACCGCCACTCATCCATAGAGGTACTCACACACCTAGTCAGTCATGCAAATAATTAACCACACTGCCATTTACTCACATATAAAGTTATACACACATCAGCTCAATTACTCTTACAAATACTAGCACATTCTTACGCTCTTATACAATCACTGATACAAGCACACACTCATCCATACAGCCACTCTCACAATCACATGCTCTCACTTATAGCCATTTATATACTCTAACACATCTATACTGCCTTTCACATATGTAGTTGCTCACACATGTACCACTGAGATATACATTCACTCACTAACACACCCATACACACACTCACCCACCCATACAGTCCATCACAGATGCACTCTTGAAACCATGCACCCAGTGAATCACACATCTATGCACAGAGTCACACATACCCCACCCACACAAACACTCAGGCACCCATACAGATACTCAGACAACCAATCAATAACTCATATAGACACTCATGTAGCTATTCGCAAACCCATGCAGCCGCTTACACACCAACAGGCAGACGAATACAGACATTCACACAGTTTAGTCACTAACCCATGCATTCAGTAAGATACGTTTAATCACTCACTTATAGACACTGTCATGCACCTACTAAATGATCCATTCAGACACTTATACACCCACTCATTCTTCAATACGCCTTTCCCTATATATATTAAACATATTTAAACTTTACAGAAACACACAGTCACTGAATGATGTCATCAGTGATGTCACTGACCATGTCATGAGTGATGTAATATGTGACGTCATCAGCAGTGAATTGCGGGAGCGTGAGTTATAGTTAGCTGAACTAACTATAACGGGGGAATTTCTCTGGTTTTGTACGAGTGAAATGTCCAACTAACTATAACTTTCCCTAAAACCTATGATTTTTTCAGTGACTATATATATATATATATATATGAGTAGATCCGAAAGCTTGCTGCGAACGCCACTCCACACCGTCACAGCATAAACGGACACGGACCAAAGTTAAGTGCTGGTTATTTTATTGTGTGCCTTTCTGCCGCCATATATATATTAACACAAAAACAAAGGTCTGGTGACTCCTTACGTGAGCGTGGCCTCACATCAATAAAATCACAACAATCGTACGCAGAGGACACTGAGCACTCTTGGGTTCCAAACACGTATTTATTACATCCAGAAGATGCGTTTTGACGCATTCGCCTTTTTCAATCCTGGTAGATTGAACAGACATGCATTCGTAATTGTTTAAATACATACGTTCTCATTCCAATTTGACAGTAATTGGTGGCCAATGAAAGGGGATTGCACTGATTTAAAATCTTCCATCACAGTGTGTTTCCTCAGACATTAGTTAATCTCATTGGTGAAAAGTAAGTGTTTTAAGTCATTTTCAAAATCAAAAATGCCTTAGTAGATGTTCCTTGCACATTGCTTCTTGGCATCAATCGACAATTTGAAGTAGCAGACCTCACTTTGCTGCCATAGCCAATACGAACGCTCCTGTGTTTATGAACAGCCCTTGTCCAGCTGCATTTTTGGACTCCTCATAGCACACGCCTGGAAGCGCAGGTTTCGTAACCCACTCTTGACATTAAGTAATGTCCCAACTTCTGTTAGCAGGCATACCATAACACGAGTCGGCAGCGATTCTGACGTTTCAATAAAATCCCAAAATTACGAACTTGTACCTGTTTGATCTACGAGGATCTAAAAAGGCAACTTTGCCAAAACTCATCTTCTGGATGTAATAAATGTGTGTTTGGAACCGAGAGTGCTCTATGTCCTCTTTGGACGTTTGCTGGAAATATATATTCACTGAAAAAAAACAAAGGTGACAGGGACATTATAGTTAGGCTCAGATTTCACTTTTTAAAGACCATAAAAATTCAGCAGTTACAATTACCTGAGCTAACAATAACTTAGGACCCCGCAATGCACAGCTTATGACCTCACATATTACATCACTCATAACATCATCCAGTGATTGTGTTTTCTAAAAGTTTGAGTGTTAAACGTATATACTAAGATACCACGAAAGTTAAATTAGTTTAGTTTGTGTACTACAAATGAGTGATTCTATTTTACCACATAGATTATGTGAGTCTCTGTGCAACTGTGTATGTCTGTGTGTGAGTGGGGGTGTGTGTGGCTGTATGGGTGAGTACGTGGCTGTGTGAGTACCTGTATGGGTGAGTAAGTGGTGTATGGATGAGTGGGTGGGTATGTGAGAAACTGTATAGATGAGTGAGAGGCTGTGTGAGTTTTTGTATGGTTGAGTGAGTGGGTGTGTCAGTGGCTGTATAAGCGAGTGAGTAGCTGGGTGAGTGGCTGTAAATGGTAAATGAGAGGGTGCATGAGTGGCTCTATGGGTGAGTGAGCAGCTATAAATGGTGAATGAGAGGGTGTAAGAGTGGTTGTATGGGTAAATGAGCAGGTACATGAGTGTCTGTATGGGTGAGTGAGAATGGTACATGAGTGGCTGTATGGGTTTATGAATGAGTGTATATGGGGGTGTATGAGTGAGTGGGTGTTTGAGTGGCTGTATGGGTGAGTGAGTATGAAAGAGGCTATATGGGAGACTATGTGGTTGTCTCAGTCACTGTATATGTTAGTGAGTACATGTGTTAGTATAAGTATGAGAAAGTGAGTGGATGTGTGAGAAACTGTATGGGTGTATGAGTGGGTGTGTAAGGGTCTGTATGTCTATATGACAATGTGTGAGTGGCTGTATTGGCCAGTGAGAAGGTACATGAGTGGCTGTATGAGTGAGTGGCTTTATGGATCAGTGCGTGGGTATGTGTATGGGTCTGTGAATGGGTATGTGAATGGTTATGTGAGTATATGAGATGTTCTATGGGGTGTGAGTGGGTATGAGAGTGGCTCTGTGGATGATGTCATCAGTGATGTCATTTCTGATGTCATCAGTGTTGTCTCTGACCATGTCATGAGTGATGCAATATATGACGTCATAAGCACTACATTGTGGGGGTACAAGTTATAGTTAGCTCAGTTAACTATAACTGATGAATTTCTATGGGTTTGTACAAATGAAATCTGAGCCTAACTATACCGTCCCTTTAGCCTTTGTTTTTTTTCAGTGAATTTCTACATTTTTTAAATTCTACTTCCTGATTATAACATTAGTTTTTTCAAAGAATTTCTACTTTTTTTTCAATGTTATTTCCTAACTGTAAATTTTGACAATGGGTATGTGAGTGACTGTATAGGTCAGTGAGTGGGTATATGAGTGGTTGTATGGGTCTGTAAGTGGGTGTGAGAGTAGCTGTATGGGTCTGTGAGTGGATGTGTGAGTAGCTGTATGGGTGTGTGAGTGCCAGTGTGGGTCTGTGACTAGGTCTGTGGGTGGCACTATGGGTCTGTGAGTGGGTGTGTGAGTGCCTCTGTGCATCTATGACTAGGTCTGTGAGTGGCACTATAGGTCTGTAAGTGGGTGTGTGAGTAGCTGTATGGGTCTGTGAGTGGATGTGTGAGTAGCTGTATGGGTGTGTGAGTGCCAGTGTGGGTCTGTGAGTGGGTGTGCGAGTGCCTCTATGCATCTATGACTAGGAATGTGAGTGGCACTATGGGTCTCTGAGTGGGTGTGTGAGTGCCTGTGTGTCTTGAGTAGATATGTGAGTGGTGCTATGGGTCTCTTAGTGGGTGTGTGAGTGCCTATGTCGGTGTCAGTCTGTTAGTAGGTGTCAGTCTGTGAGTAGGTATGAGTGCATGTGTCGGTCTGTGACTGGGTTTGTGATTGTTGATATGTGTCTGTGAGTGGGTGTGTGAGTGCCTGAGATGTTCTGTGAGTGGGTGCGTGAGTACCTGAGTGGGGTCTGCTCATTTTCTGCCTTTTTTTAGGTCACTTCTGACCTTTATTTTGCCTCTTTCTGCTCATTGCTGACCTTTATTCTTCCTCTTTCTACTAATTTTCTACCTCTATATTGCCTCTTTCTGCTCATTTCTGACCTTATTTTGCCTTCTTCTGCTCCTTTCCGACCTTTATTTTGCCTCCTTCTGCTCATTTCCGACCTCTATTTTGCCTCTTTCCGTTTGTTTATGACCCAGTATTTTGCCTCTTTTTGCTCATTTCTGACCTCTATTTTACCTCTTTCTGCTCCTTTCTGACCTTTATTTTGCCTCCTCCTTCTCGTTTCTGACATTTATCTTGCCGCCTCCTGCTCATTTCTGACCTTTAGTTTGCCTCTTCTGCTTGTTTCCGACCTCTAGTTTGCCTCTTTCTGCTCGTA
This sequence comes from Triturus cristatus, assembly GCF_964204655.1. Lineage (NCBI taxonomy): Eukaryota > Metazoa > Chordata > Amphibia > Caudata > Salamandridae > Triturus > Triturus cristatus. The sequence goes on from NC_140586.1 coordinate 654,440,245, forward strand.
TCAGATCTCTAGTTTGCCTTTCTACTCATTTCTGACCTTTAGTTTGCCTCTTTTTGCTTGTTTCTGACTTCTATTTTGCCTCTTACTGCTCCTTTCTGACCTTTATTTTGCCTCTTTCTTCTCATTTCTGACCCTTGTTTTGCCTCCTTCTGCAAGTTTTCGATCACTCTTTTGCCTCTTTCTACTCGTATCAGATCTCTATTTTGCCTTTCTTCTCATTTCTGACCTTTATTTTGCCTCTTTTTGCTCGTTTCTGACCTCTATTTGCTCATTTCTGATCTCTATCTTGCCTCTTCCTGCTCATTTCTGACCTTTATTTTGCCTCCTTCAGCTCGTTTCTGACCTCTATTTGCTCATTTCTGATCTCTATCTTGCCTCTTCCTGCTCATTTCTGACCTTTATTTTGCCTCTTTCTGTTAGTTCTGCTCAGTATTTTGTGGCTTTCTGCTCATTGCTAGTCTTTATTTCGCCTCTTTGTGCTCATTTCTGACCTCTATTTTGCCTCTTTCTGCTAGTTTCTAACCTTTATTTTCCCTCTTTCTGCTTGTTTCTGACCATTACTCTGCCTCTTTCTTCTCGTTTCTCACCTTTATTCTGCCTCTTTCCTACCTTTATTTTGCCTCTCCTTACCCTGGGATATCAGGAGGAGCCTCAAGGCCCCCGCAGTCCCAGCTAGCTTCCCCTCCCCCTCCTGCGAGAGCCGGCATAGCTCTCGCATGAAGGGAGTTGCTGGAAATGCAGCTCCCTGCAAGTGATAGCAATCTTTCATCTATTTCCCTGCCCGCATGTCTGCAGGCAGGGAAAGAGATAAAACCTTTGCTTCCTGCAGGTGGTAGCCCTTTAAAAGCTCCTGCCCGCTGGAACCAAAGTGTTTGCTTTGGATTGTTGGGTGCTATCACAGCTCTCACCAAGCAAAAGCAAGCATCTATATCCCGGGGGTGGGCACCCCAGGATATAGCAAGAGCCGGCCCTCGGGGTGGTGGTCCCCAGGGCCATTTTTGGTTCCAGGAGGGGGGCCACACAGCCCCCTCCTTTCATCTACGCGGGTCATCCATGGGGAGGTGGTGGCCCCCGGGACCGTATATGTCCCAGGAGGTGGGCTGCGCGGCTCCTTTCCCTCATCTTTTTAAAAAGGAATTGGCTCTGGGGAGGTGGTGGTCCCCAGGGTTGGGGGGGGTCCGCCCGGCCCCCTGTTCATTTTTACCTCTAGCCTTGGGGAGGTGGTAATCCCCAGGCCCGGCGGGATCCACGTGGCCCCTCAGCTAAATGTTATCAATAGCCCTGGGGAGGTGGTGGGTCCCGGGGCAAAAGTAAGCCCTTGGAGGGGGGCCCCGTGCGTCCCCTCCTTTTATTTCCCCTTAAAAGCCTGCATACCCCTGGGTCCTGCCGCACCCAGGGGCTATAATGTAAACAAGCGAGGGAGAACATGCTTGTTTTTTTTGCTGAGGATTCATGGCTCCAATGCACTTTCACGCCAAATTTTTAAAAAAAAGCTTTTTTGCCCTGGCGGAGTACCTATGGGACACCAGTGCCAGAGGTAAGGAATCAGAGAATTCCTACCCTGCCTGCTTTTCTTTTTTTTTTTTTTCTAATATTTTTTCAGGGACTTGGCTAAAGTTCAGTCCCAAGATGGCTGCCAGCACTTCCTGGTGGAAGTATTGACAGCCAATCATATTTCAGCATAAGAGATTGAGAGTTCACAGAGCCTTTGCGTGCCTATATGTATAAATTTGGATTTCTTTTAATATCTCGCAAACTACTGAACGGATTTACACCAATTCACAAAAAGGTCAATTCTTGAACCAACAGCGACCTTTCTGTCAAATTTTGAGTAATTCCGTTCAGCAGTTCAGGCTGTAGTCGTGTCTAAAATACCTATGTTAATTTACATTCGAAAACTCGTTTTGGGACCCCTCTCCTTTTCTCGCCCCTGCTTGACGTGTCACCCCAAAACTTTCAAGACAGCAGCTGAAGAGAGCTTCATACAAATATTGATAATAACTATAACTAGCTACTCGAGAGTGCCAGTAGGTAATACTAAAAAATGATTGTGTGTGTGTGTATATATATATATATATCTATATATATATATTTAAGGTTAAAGTAAAGTTATGGTTAGGGGAGTTTGTCAGTGTCAACATAAATGTTTTGAACTGCAAAAGAAGCTTGCATGAGTCAAATGCATAATCCGCTGTGTTGACTTTGATGGGGATGTACTTCCTGTTTGGCTCTCACGATCTTCCCGCGAGATGGTACATTTGAAATTAGGTGAATAACAGTGTTTCTGTGTAATTCTGAAAAAATTAAGACATTAGCGATTTTGATTAGCTTGAAAAGATTGATTATGAATTGTTCGATGAGATATATAAAGCAATAATATTTTTACAATCTCATGAGACGCTCACCGGAATCTCGCAAAGGTCCAGGAGAGGAACCACACCCTAGGGGAGGGTTGTGATTGGTTCACATGGATGTCTAATATTTTAGCAAAGAATGATTCCTTCCTTGTTGCTTCATTTACCTATTGGGTTTTGCTGTGGTTAGTCCTTTTTGGCTAGCTCTCCGACATTGCTAATTTTATGTCACCAGAATGTCATCCTCAGATTAGGATGAACGGTCTACTGCTGCTCCTACATCTCAGTCACCCTAGAAGTCCTTGGTGTGGCAATTTTTTTAAATTAGGACTTATGGGAAAAAGTATCTGATAAATATGCCATATGTAAATTATGCAAATAGGAGTTCAGCAGGGGCAGCAAGAACCAGCAGTACAGCATGAGTACGACTGGAATGTGGTGACATTTGAGGGCTATGCACCCTCGGCGCCTTGCTCAGACTGAGTTAGCCTGAGCTGCAGAGCTTAATAGCTCTTCAGGGGGATCCAAGTCTTTTGAACCTGATGATACTGTGCCTGCCAAGGTACTCAATACTCAAGCAGATAACCCTGCTTATTTGAACAAAGCCCTTTTTATATGCTAATACAAACAAATATTTTTTTCTTCTGAGAAACAGGGCTTCATAGTACAATCTTGTCCAAGATCATAAATGCCCACCTTGGCAGTAGCTTTTTAAAACTTGTTTTCTGTTTTTTTTCCCTCCAGTTTGTTTTGAAGGAATGTTGGTTTTTATTTAGTCCCAATTTTTTGTTTTTGTTGTACCCTTTTGAAAACAAAATACAAAAAAAGTTACATATGTTAAAAAAATAAAGAAAGTACAGTTTTTCAAAAATATTACTTTAAAAGAGCTCTTTTCAGAGCTACCCTATACTTTGTTGTTATATTATAATTTATATTGTTCTTTTTTTTTAATGATTCTCATGAGATACTCACAAGAGCCATGATGCTCTCATACATAGCATGGGTAACTCTCACGAGAGGCTCGTGAGATCCAGGTGCACAGTCCTCTGCATCTAATGTGAGGGGGCAGTGTTTGCTCCTTTATGATTGCAAGCGTCACGCGAGAATGTAATTTCATAATGGAATTTGTATTTTCATTGAACATATCCTGTTATATGTGTAACCCTATTTTTATACAATCCCACAAGACTCTTGCGCGATCATAAAATTACTTTAGAGGAAGAATTTACATTTTCCTTCATTACAATACTTATCTCTTACAATCCCTACTATTAGACTATGGGGAGAGAATGGCCTCTCCACTGAGACATTGCATGAAGATAACTAGTGTGTAGAGTAGGGTGTAAAGAGACACTGCCTCTCCAGTCATACCTTTCCCCAGGCTCAGTAGTATGCATACTAGGGCGCGGATGGAGCTCATCTCACATGTCAGACCTCACTATTCTATACTAAGTATAACAAGTACTAGTCTCCCCACTGACACCTCTCCCCAGGAAAATAACCATGTGAATTAGGGTGTAGGAATGGATTTGCCTGTCCACTAACAGCTCTCCCCATCATAACAGATATATACAGTAGTATGTAGGAAAACATTGTCTTCTGCAGTAACACCTATCTCCAGGACAATTTGGATGTACTGTACGGTGTAGTGAACCAGTGGCCTCTGTGGTCACACCTCTCCTTAGATCAACAGCGATATTAAGTGCTGTCTGGGAATGGAGTAACCTCTCTGGTAACACATCTTGCCAGGATAAGAGGTGTCTGTAGTAGGGTTTGAGAAAAATGTAAAATGTATCTGTCTACTCCTACCTTTTCTCATGCTGACAAGTATGTATTGTTGGCACACAAGACTATTGCATGATCATTCTGCGTAGTATAGTGTGGGGAGAGATGGGCCGCTCTCCTGTGACCTGTCTCTTGGATAATGCATGTGCAAATTAGGGTGTGAAATGTGGCTTTCCTTTCTGATCATCACTCTCCCCAGCATGACAGATGTACAAGTAAAGTATAGAGTTGAAATTACCTTTATGCTCAAACATCTTTCTTGCATTATAACTATAGAGGTTATGATATGAAAACACACTGCCCTCTCAGGTGAGACATCTCCCCAGAGTAACATATGTGCAAAGTAGCCTGTGAGTAGAAACTGTTCTCTCTGCGCTTACCTCTCTTCATACTGATGATTTTCTACAGTAGAGTATAAAATGGAGGATCCTCTCTGTTCAGAACTGTGTCTTGGACAACTCGTGTCCATATTTCATTGTGGAGACATACTGACCTCCGATTCAAACTCCTCTCAATGGTAACACCCATACATAATAGGATGTGCACAGCAGCTAATAGCAGTATGGATTAGAGCAGAGGTCTTCAAACTTTTTGATGCCGAGGCCCCCTTCTCAAACATTTTTAGGTGCAAGGACCCCCTCCTGACAAGAAAATTCTAGAACCTGTTACTCATCATCAATAACCATAAACGCCCTCAATTACCCTGGCAAATCATTTTTACGGTAGGGAAATATTATTAAACAGTGTATTCTGTGCATTTTGGGTAATGACTATTTAAATATGTTTTTGCGAGTGCTTTCACTGCGGAAACCATCACACAAGGGTCGTGCAATTGCACATTATAAATATAATATTTGGCAGAATTATGCCTCAATGAGAGCAAGGGATACAAAAATTAAAAGTTAATAGAAATAAATCTTAAAAATAATCTGCAAACATGTATTTAAAAGGAAAAATAAATATTAGCACCAGATGTCAATAAGCCTTTCCAGTACAAAGGTTTTTTTATGTACCACAATAAAAAAAACGAAAATGTTAAATCACTTCTAAATACAAGAACCCTTTACAGTATGCATTATAAAAGAATTTGTGTAGACTATGTGGAAAAAAACAGGAAACATGACAAATTTTGAGATAGCAGAAGGTAAGGAAGGTTCGTAGTTGGGTGGTTCTGGCCTCTGACTTCCATCCCATTTTCCCCTCGGTGAGAAAGGCCCCCTACTATCCCCTCCCCCGCCCCCCGGGGAGACTGTAAAAGGGGCATGGCCTTTGTAATCAAGGGATTACATGCCAAAAGTAAATTCCATTTATTTCTATCATTGGCACAACATTAGACATGCCTGAAATCAGCCAGGACTATTGGCTTCGTCAGTGATGGTTATCTATTTAAGATAAATGCATACCAACAATGATTTTATAAATAATATTGAATATGTTTACAGACTGAACATGTGTGACTGTAAATAAACATTACTGAAGCCTGAGGAAGGGAGAGTGGTGTTCAGTGTGTCAATCACGCCTAAAATTTCCTTCTATAATAGACACCTACGCTCTTTCTCGCTACATCTTTCATCTGAATATCTGACACCTATTTTCTTTCTTCTTCAGCACTGTCTTTTCAGTCACTCTGGAATGCACTTTTTCATATCCCCTTTACGTTGTAATCCTTCGCACGCTAATTTATACAGAATTACAATTGTGACTGGAATACCGTAACTTTTGTTCTACAGAGAGGCCAAGGACTGAATGGTCATGTATTCTGAACACCTTTATGACCCCACTGACGGCCACTGTGAGAAACTTGCACTGCATTTAACAATGAACTCCAGGGCTCTCAGTCCTGGCCTCCAAACACTCTTAGAGAAAGCAAGATTAAGTACAAGTGAAATATGAACAGGAAAATTTATAAATTTTGAGATAGCAGAACGTAAGGAAAGTTCGTAGTTGGGTGGTTCTAGCCTCTGACTTCCTTCCCATTTTCCCCTCGGTGAGAACGGCCCCACACCAGCCCAGCGTCACTGATTGCCCACCTGACTTCCCTCTGCAAACTCAGCCAGTGAACAAGGGACGTTGGTCCAGAAACGCGTATGGCATAAAGGTTTAAAGAACGGAGGAATTGCCGAAACTCACCTGCTTGTGTTGTTGCAGCCTGCCAATAAAGAATTTGACACGCAACGTGTGGCGCTTCCAATTGAGAGTCCCCTGCATATGGAATATTAGCGTCCGGCTCTGGCCGCGGAAACGCCCCCCCGCGAACCAAGCGGGTCCACGGCACCGATGACGGAAGTGGTGACAAAGGAGTTACGAGTTGTATTGAAGGTACGGGAGGCAAAATGCAAGCGGGACTTTGTTTTGTGCAACATCCATCTGGGAAAACAATTTGGTGAGAGGGACATAAGGTGGCTTTCATTATGGATTTTAAGACTCGAAATACCAGAATGCATCTATCGTTCACGCCCACTAAGGCAGGACTTAAAGACACGCTGTGAGCTCAGCGTCACTGATTGCCCACCTGACTTCCCTCTGCAAACTCAGCCAGTGAACAAGGGACGTTGGTCCAGAAACGCGTATGGCATAAAGGTTTAAAGAACGGAGGAATTGCCGAAACTCACCTGCTTGTGTTGTTGCAACCTGCCAATAAAGAATTTGACATGCAACGTGTGGCGCATCCAATTGAGAGTCCCCTGCATATGGAATATATATATACAATTCACAAAGCCTAGCTCATCCAGAAATAGCTTGTGCTGCTGAACTGCTGAACTGTTCAGGTGAGTCCACATGCTTCCAACCTGAATACAGTATGCCTGAAGAGGTAGTTATAGCTGAACAGAACAGTAATCCTGCTTCTCTTAACAAGCCTCTTCTTTGCTGCTTATGTAAGCAGAAAATGATTTTCTCAGAGGCCAGTTTACATTTTCTTCCGAAAAAAAAGACAAAATAACCAAAAAGATAAGTTACATTCTGGTCAATAATTGATAACAGCGATACATCAGTATATTGTTTAAACTTTTCAACATTTTTCACCCACTATCCCATATTTACATCTAATACACCAGTAACTTGTTATTCCTTTCTCCTGAAAAATTCCACACCCTCACCTAGTGTGCGTTTTTATCACAAATAAATTATAGTATGCTATCAAACCTAATTTCATTAAAGTTTATAAAGTAACATGTTTCTCTTGAGACACCTTTGCTAGCACTCACCACAGCGTTTCCCTCTATAAATAGCACTATCACCACTCAAACATTCATAGGGCTAAAGTATATGTACAATGAGGTTCATAACAACAATACAGCTTGTATTATTACATTCTTTGTTTTATAATTTGAGACACTGTTTCCTTTACTTACAAGTTTACACAGTTTGCACATTTCATTTTTGAACACAATCTGCAAACCTTGCTCTCATCCCTCTACATTCTAATCTGCACCTCTCAAAACCTATATTAACACATCTACACCTCCCCAAACAACTTTTCACTATGCAAACATAGTGTAGAATAAGTGTACCAACATTACTACACTTATTGACATTTCGCAACAAAGTTTTTGAAATATATTGCTAAAATACCTGAACTTGGAGTTATTTCTTAAAAGCAAATGACCACACAAGTCTTTTTCAATTCCAGATAAATTAACTTCTGCTGAGTACAACTGAAAGAGAATTCCTTCTCCTCCAAAGCACCAAGGACAATATGAACTATCTCTGGCTTTGCAGCTAATCACATCACAGCATTTCTTCAACCATGTAATAAGGATGTTAACTATTGGTTCACCTTCGCCCTGTTTTCTACTTCTCCCCATGCGATCTCGCAAGACTCTCGCAGAATCGTAAAACATCTCATCGCAGGTCCAGTAATTTTCCATGCGGGTCTCGCAAGAGGCTTGTGAGATCAAACAAACCCCATAAGAATTAACCATCTAGTCATCACAGTACCTATCTCTTACACAATTTGTAAATACAAGCACCACAATATGCATTCAAACTAATGTATATAGAGAACTTGTCTACTCCTTTTTACTATTCGTGATCCCGCAAGGTTACCTTGAGATCGTACAAATTAGTTCAAAACAATATACATTCATTTTCTTCACAGTAGTAATCCCTTAGACACCTCCTTTCTATACCTATGGGGACAGCATTCCTTTCTGCTGTGACCTTATATAGCTTTTTTATTCCATTTCCAAAACACCTCCAATTTTTTAGAGTAAATAGTAATGGCGGGCATTTAATTTCTAACATTTCAACAGCCAGCCAATCAGAGCGTTTGTGGGACTCGCGAGAGCCTCTCGATTGAATGGAATCGTAAAGGCTCATGGGAAAAATAGGCCTCTAGAAAAATCACAGGGCTCCATTTTTGATTTTGCGCTATTGCAGGATGCCCAAAGCACTCTCACGAGCCCAACTGCCAAAATATCCAACTATTTCTGACCCTTAATTTCTCAAAAACTACTGAACAGATTTACACCAAATCAAAAAAAGCACAATCTGCGGACCAAGTTCTAGCTTCCTGCTGAATTTGATGTAATTCTGTTTGGCAGTTTTTGCTGTAGAATTGTCTAAAGAAGTCCATGGAAAAGCATGGAGAGTTTGTTTGGGACCCTACTTTTTTCTCAATTCCCGCCTGATGGATTACCCTGAAACTTTTCAGGAAGGAGCTGAGGTTGATGAACGTTTTTGGGGGGGTAAGTTTCATGAAGATTCATGAAACAGGGCCAAAGTTATTAGCAAACCATAAAACACTCCGTCTATGGAAAATCAGAGCTAACTATAACTACCTGCTGGCGACCGACGGTAGGTAATATATATATATATATATATATATATATATATATATATATATATATATATATATATATATATAATAATCTACTGGTGGTCGCCAGTAGATAGTTATAGTTAGGACCGAGTTCCCTTAGGAAATCTGAAAATTCTATTTTGAATAACTTTGGCGCCGGTTGACTTATCTTCGTGAAATTTTAAAAACGAATGGGGCGCTCCGCTCAGCTCCTACCCTGAAAGTCTCGGGGTGATTCGTCAAGCGGGGGCTGAGAAAAAAGGGGGGTCCCAAAACACGTTCTCCCCATGCATTTTCCCATAGGACCTTTAGTCGAAGGTACAGCCCGAACAGCTGAACAGAATTACTTGAAATTTGGCAAAGAGGTAGTCCTCAGGTCAGGCATGTGCCTTTTGCATATATGGTGTCAATCTGTTCAGTAGTTCCTGAGAAAATTGCAGTTAAAAGTACATAAATATCTATATGCGCGCACCAAATGTGCGCGAGCGTAATTCTGATTGGAGGTTAGATGTCAGACAACATTCGAATCGGTCGAAATCAGGAAGTGTCAGACGCCATTTTGTGTGTGGCCGTGAAAAAAAAAAGGTGGAGAACGTGAAAAGGGGGCAGGGTAGAGAGTTCCTGACCCCCTAGCCTTTGTCAGGGGGTCCCTGAAGGACCCCGAAGGGTGAAAAAAACATTTTATTTTTTTTCAAAAAATCACGGTGCGCTGCCATTTTGAGTTTTAGAGGCAGAAGAGAGCTAAAAACACAAGTGGAGAACGTGAAAAGGGGTCAGGGTAGAGAGTCCCTGACCCCCTAGGCCTTCTCAGGGGGACCATGAAAGACCCCTAAGGTTCCAAAAAAAAATAATAATAATTTTATAAATATTACACGGTGCGCGCACGGTGCGCGCACGGCGGCAAAAAATTCATTAAAAAAATCGATTCAAAAATCAAGTTTAAGTGTTTAGATGTTGGTTGGCTCTAAAAAGAGCTGTTGTGTTCATTGAGTGTTTTTTTGTACCTACAAGTAAGTACCGATGCAGAGTCTAAAGTTCAAGAGGAAGACTCTGTTCCCTTCATCTGTGAAATGAACACCGTCGCCTTTATAAATGCCTTGCATGTTGTAACGCAAGTTGTTGTGGTATATAGAACCCATACCATAGTCTCTGAGGAAAGCAGAAACAGACTTATTGATGTGCTTTTTTGCTTTCTCAAACTGCGGACAATATTGGTTGGACCAGTTCCACTTTTGCCTTTGGCATACATTAGAATATACAAAGGTCGTTTGTGGAAAAAGTGACATCAATTGCACAAAGGTGGCCTTAACAAGCATTTCCAGACCTACCCCAGTTAAAGTGCCTAGGTCATTTCCACCACAGTGCACAATTATAAGGTCAGGCTGTGGGAGATGTAGAAAGGATTTCACCAAAGGCATTAATTGGTGCCACCTTAACCCTCTCTGACCAATCCATTTAATGTCTACATTTGGCAAAGCAAGGTCTTTCACAATACCTCTTTTTTCTGCAAACTTTTCACTCCAGTAGACATAGCTATGACCTACAATCCACACTGTGAACATCTTTCAAGTAGATCTGGATGCACTCAGAAGGTGTCTTTCAGTAGAATGGCAATATGAAAAGAAAGATAGTTGTAAAATGGAGGCTTACATACTTTTTTTTAAATAAAAATAACTCATTGGCTGTTTCAGACCATTCAACACTAAAAACTAGGCTGTATGTTTACATTTTTAAAAGTATGTTTTGTATTGGTTCAGAAAAATATGTTTCCACAGAAGATTAATTTGGATATGCTGTTAGGTTTGAAAAGTCAAGCACTCTTGCTCTTTGGATTAGAAACATTGTGTGCTGAACTTCTGACCTCTCTGCTCACACCGGTGTTCCATGATCTGTTGCTATGGTAGCAGGCAGAAGTCATGTTGGGGGTAGGAATCATTTGGAAAGGGTTGAAATCTGCAACCAATAGAAATGTGTGTTTCCATTTAAAAAAATGTGGGAAGCAAAGTGATTTGAAGTTAACATGTATATGTGTGAAAAAAGAGAGGGAAATGTTGCCATTTAGTGGTTCTGGTGAGAGGAGTACAGCTCAGAGATTCTGGCTCTGATACTCTGCTGTGCGAGTGGCACATTTCTTTCTCAACTAACTACTTTTAAAGGTGAGTTATGAATTTGAGAGGGGATGTATGTGGTGTATTTTGATATAAATAATAGAAATGTGTTTCTTCTTTTAAAGTTCTGTTTTACATTTTATGTTTTGGAAGATATTTAACTGCCTTGAACTTGTAAGATATTATGGAGTATGTCTTCACCATAAGTTAAGGTGTACTGGTATCACCCAGGAATACTGTTTTGTGCCTAGAATCACATCATGAGTCTGTGTGCACACAGGAATTGTTGTCAGAGATTTAATTTGTGTTGCTCTTGTTCTGTAAGACTTGCACTCGTACGAAAGGGGCAGCTTGTTTTCTTGAACTGTGATGGTTAGCATTCAGCACAAATCACTATCTCACAGATGAGAGGCAAATGCTAACACATTTGAAAACAACAGGGTAGATTTTCCTTCCACTCCTGCAATGGGTGAGGTAGTTCCTACATGTTCAAAACTCCAATTAACCCTTACCACAGGTGATCTTACATACATCTCTGCAGTCTTCATGCAGTTGCGCAAGCGTCCATGCAGATCTCTCTTGCACCTGACAATACACAGTCTCCAGAAACACACTCTTAGCACACAGGCAGCTGCTTCTCTTGCACTCCCATGCTTACTATTCAGCACTGTGTGGTATTTCAGATAGCAGTGTGTAACGCTAACATATTCAACATCACCAAGGCTCATTTCCTTTGCTCTAGTCTAATCACTCACCCAGGTTCCACATGCTCATGGTCTCAAGTAGCTGTTAGGACATGTGCTGTTTTCTGCCTCTCTAAACTATAAGGAAAATGTGTCAGGCTGTTACAGTAATTATCACTTGCTCTACCACAGTAGTAAATGTGCTTTGAAATTGCCAATCAAATATCGTTTTCTGCCTAGAATCACACCATGACTCTGTGTGCACACAGGAATTGTTGTCAGAGATTTAATTTGTGTTGCTCTTGTTCTGTAAGACTTGCACTCGTAGGAAAGGGGCAGCTCATATGATAGGATTTGAAAAGCTCAAAAAAAATATAGTAATATATTTAAATTACATAAAGGTATTTTTGTTTTAGTTTCCTTTAGGTATTGCTGAACAACACTGAAATAAACATGCCTATAAAATCAAGAAAGTGAAAAGAACAGCAAAAACATCTATATTTGAAGACAACTGGACAACAGAAATTAATTGAAGAACCTCATGTTGGAAAAAAGAAAAAGTCTTCTGGTAAGCAGACTAAGGATTTTTAAAAAAATATCCTCAAACATAGAAAAAATGTACAAAGTATATCCACTGCAAATAGTGTTTAAAGAAGAAAACAACAAGACAATAGAAAGAAAATACTAAATGCTAATGTACAATCAGAAGCAAGAAAGAATGACTTAAAAAGAAAAACAGAATTTCAAAACATTCGTAAAAAAAATGTGTCAGAGAAGAGTGGTGTTCAATTTGCTAAAGGATGTGAAAAAATATAGGAAGAAAGCAATATTTTATAAGAAAAAGAAACATATTGAATCAATTGTTGCAAAGGCTTTGGAATTAAAAAGAAAACTATTCATTTTAATTTTGAACAGGATCCGTACATTAGATAAAATAGTCAATGTAATGAAGTCAAAAAGCAAAAGGAAAAGAGTAGTGAAAAAAAAATAACTTTTGTAATGTGTTCTTCGGAGAATGGAAGCATAGTTCAAGTACTGAACCATTTTTTAATGAAGAGAGTTATCTTCAAAGTAATAGTTTGCTGCATGCAGTTGACACCAGTGGTCGAAGTTATGAAGTTAAAGATGGTTGTGTAATGGAAAAGGAGAAAATGGTTCCAAGAAATGAGGAAGAAGTGTTAGCTGATGGGGAAACGTCCTAAAGCCCCAGTGTACACTTGGAATTGTAGTAGTATTTGTACTGTACGACAAGAATCTATTGATAAATTACGTGACTTTCTAAGAGAATATAGTAAAAATAAGTGTTAAACAGAAGATTAAGGTGCTTCAAAGAATAGATCTGTCAGGCGCTGAGCTTAGGCGCCTACTCGGCCTCAACTGTGCCCGGGACTTCAACACCTGGCGTCAAGAAGGCGTGGCCTAGGGCTCAAGTATCGGAAGCGCGGGCCGGACGGCGCGCGTTATTTGTCTATTTGGAATCCGGAAGCGACGGAGGACTACGCGTTGTCGGAGACCCTTCGTTCAGCCGCCCTGAGTAGGAGGTTCCCGCACATCCATGTACCCGAGTGAAGCGCTGAGGTAAGCGCTTTGACTCCAACTCTGGAACTTGTCCACAGATACGCCCGGAGGATTGACGGGGTGTCTCTTGGTGTCCTTGACCCGGCGGTCTCACTTTTCACGCCAGAAGGGAGATGAAAGCAAGGACGCTGATATAGCGCCGCTAATCCTTCCTGGATTCAGTGAGCTAGTCACTAGCAGGCCCCAGTACATGACATTTACCTCGAAGTCTAAGCAGGATTCTTATCCCACCTCTTGCCCTGAACTAAAGGAAGGGGGACTATCCCTAACGGGACTTAGGCTGCAGCCTTTCTGGAGGTCGGAGTGGGCTGCGTTCTAGTAAGCCAGGACTCAGAGCCGTGTTTAGGGTTATAGTGGAACTACGGCTTATGAGACTATCCTAGACTAGCACGGCAACACCTCATGTATAAAAATCTGTGAATGCTGAAGGTCACAGCAGAGTTTGGATATCCTTTGAATCAGGGACGGGGAGGAGTTGTATGACTGTTCGTGTCTGATTGGGATTTCAGGGCTATTGAGGTCCTTCTTGTGATACGCGCCTCGTAAGAGGGATTCAAGGCATGCGAGGTGAAATGCATGTGGAGACACATATATTGAGGTGTATTTAGCGAGACCTAAAAGAGAGTAGATACGATGTTTGTTTTGTTATGTTTTGTATAATCTTTTATTACAGGTATCCTTTTCTCCGCTGTTCCCTTCCTAATTCCTTTCCCTCACCTGATAGCCCTAGCACTCTGTTGTGTTGAAGCCAGAGTCTGGGACGTCTGGAGGTGGAACCCTTTGTGCTTTGGTCAAGACCAACGGAGACGCAGTGGAACGTGACAGTATAACGCGCCCACGAACTTCTTGGGGGTTTTGAGCGAGGCACAAACATGGCGTCCCTTGATGACGTATTGCAGGCTCTCATGGTGGTACAGCAAGAACTGGCGGCCTCTAAAGCGGAAACCGCAGCCCTCAGGGAACGGGTGGATAGACAGGGTAGGAATCCGTTTGACGTCACTCAAGCATCATCCCCTATACAAGTCTCTCCTCCCATTCCGCTGGCCAGTCCCGAGCGGTTTTCAGGGGACCCCCTCAAAATCCAGACATTCCTCACTCAGATCATGTTGCATTTTTCTTGTAAACCAGCGTCATTTCCCACAAACCATTCACGGGTAGCTTTCGCCATCTCGTACATGACGGGAGATGCCTCCAATTGGGCAGTCCCCTTGGTGAAATACGATGATCCTCTGCTCACTGACTGGAACTCCTTTCGCACGGAGTTCGAGAGGGTGTTTGACCGCAGAGCCACCACATTCTCGGCGGACCGAGAACTGCTGGAGCTCCGGCAAGGAAAACCGGATCTAGTGACGTATCTCACCCAGTTTAATCGTCTTATAGCTGAAACAGTATGGAGAATGTCTCTCTATTATAAGGGGCTACGGGACGACATGAAGGACGAGCTTGCACAAATTGATCCTCAACCTACCACATACACCGATCTCATGAACCTCACCCTACGGCTGGACCATAGGTTGTCCGAAAGGAAGGGAGAGAGGGTGTACACTCATGTTGAGAAGACAGAGAAGGGCGTCAGAACGACGGGTTCCCCCTCTGAGAAACCATCGGAACCCATGGAGGTTGGGGCACTTCGAGCTCCGTTGTCCCGAGCCGAACGAGAGACCCGTAGGGCATCGGGCTTATGCATTTATATTGTGGGAAAAAGGGACATTACGTGCGGGAGTGTCCCGTAAAACCCAGGAAACCTAGTGGGTATTTCCCTGGTAAGAAAATGGCGGTCGCTAAAATCGCCACCCCTCCTCCCGTACAAGGGGTCCTCGGAGAGAGGTCCGATGCCCCCCCTCATACCGGTAATGCAGCTACCCTCGTTGGCGGTAACCGACTCGGTGGCATCTGAATCCCACATCACGTTGTCCATGCTTCTGGCCGTGGGCGCACAAGCCCATGAGGTAGGAGTCATGGTGGCCTCGGGAGCCACCGGTAACTTTATCGATAGCGGGTTGGTGCGGCGTCTGGGGTTGCAGCGTCTTCCGAGGACCATCCCGGAAAATGTTCTAGCAGTAGATGGAAAACTGCTGAAATCTGGGCCTATCACTGAAGTAACAGAAACACTCACACTAACCAAACCTGGTAATGACTGGGATCACGTAGAGGAGGTGTCGTTGAACATCATCGAGGCCCCTCAGTACGAGATTATCCTCGGTATGCCGTGGTTGGGAAGACACAATCCCACGATAGATTGGAAGAGAAAGACCGTTGAATTCGAAACCGAGCAGTGTAGGGAGAATTGCGTGAGGGTGCACCCTACCCATCTCATGGCACTCACGCAGGGTTACCATCTTGCCACAGCCGCTGAGAAAGAGACAGTCCTTCCCGCAGTGTACGAGGACTACCGAGAGGTGTTTAGTGAAAGTAAGGCCGAACAACTGCCGCCACATCGAATTTATGACTGTCAGATAGACTTGATCCCAGGAGCTCTCCTGCCTTCCTGTAGAGTGTATGCCTTATCAGATCCAGAAACCACTCATCTACGCACTTACCTGGAGCATTACGTGAACATAGGGTTCATTAGACCCTCGCGTTCCCCTGCGGCGACGCCTCTTTTTTTTATTAAAAAAGCCAATGGCGAGTTACGGGCATGCATTGACTATCGCGTGTTGAATAGAAACACCGTGCGCAACCGATATCCTCTTCCACTCATCCCTGTCTTGTTAGATCAGGTGAAGGAGGCAGCCGTCTACACTAGATTGGATCTAAGAGGGGCCTACCACTTGGTCCGGATCAGAGAGGGAGATGAGTGGAAAACGGCGTTCAAAACGCGTTATGGCTTGTTTGAATACTTGGTTATGCCGTTTGGGCTTTGCAATACCCCGGCGGCTTTCCAATATTTCCTCAATGATGTCCTAAAAGAGTTCATAGATAAAACCACCGTAGTGTACATTGACGATATCCTGATCTATTCCAACGATCAGGAAGAGCACATCCAGCACGTGTCACAGGTCTTGCAAAGATTAAAGGACAACCCTCTGTTTTGCAAGTTGACCAAATGTGAATTCCACGTGGACAGAGTGGAATTTCTGGGGGTGGTATTGTGTCCCTCTGGGTTGTGCATGACGGAGAGAAAGGTGGGGGCAGTGCAGGAGTGGCCGAACCCGAAGAATGTGAGAGATGTTCAGTGTTTCTTGGGGTTTTCGAATTACTATAGAAGATTCATTTCACATTTCTCTCACCTAGTGTCTCCTCTCACACGTCTGCTACGCAAAGGTCACCAGTTTTGTTGGACCCCAGAAGCCATGGAGGCCTTTTGCTGCCTAAAGAAGGCGTTCACCACAGCCCCGATCCTCAGACACCCACACTCAGACGTACCATTCATAGTCGAGGCTGACGCTTCAGACATTGCTGTGGGAGCGGTATTGTCGCAAAGAGATAAACACACGGGACAAATGCATCCCGTCGCCTTCCTGTCCAGGAAGCTATCTCCAGCCGAAGTGAACTACACGATCGCGGAGAAGGAATTGTTGGCTATAAAGCAAGCCTTCCAGGAGTGGAGACACTATCTGTGGGGGGCTCAACACCAGGTCACGGTATACACCGATCACCGGAATCTGCAATATCTAAAAACAGCCAGACATCTCACACAACGACAGATGCGCTGGATGCTGTTTTTTGCTGACTTTGACTTTATCATCACTTTTCGTTCAGGGTCAGAAAATAAGAAGGCGGATTCGCTATCCCGGCGAAACAACGGTCAGGAGTCCAGACAAGAGGTCATCGAAGCCATTATCCCTCCAGAGAAGGTGATAGGGGCAGTCACGGTGCAGACGTTTTTGGACACCATAAAGACTCATCACACTCTTGTGCAATGGGTCAGATGGATGGAGAGCAACCCACATCGAACCATCAAAGAGGGATTGCCCTTTTTTCACGACAAGCTGTTTTTGCCCTCGGTCGTTCTGAGGCGTAAGGCCTTCACCTGGTGTCATGAGTCACTGATAGCGGGTCATCCCGGATGCACGAAGACTCTGCAACTGATGCAGCGACAATTCTGGTGGGATGGCATGGACAAGGACGTTCGCCGATGGATAAAAGAGTGCACTACCTGTGCCAGGGCAAAAGGGGACCGCTCGAAAGCCAAGGGGTTGTTGGTCCCGTTGCCTACTCCTGCAGGACCCTGGCAAAACATAAGTCTCGATTTCGTGGTGGGACTGCCGGTAGACCAGGGATGCAACGCGATAATGGTCGTGGTGGACAGTCTCACGAAGATGGGGCATTTCGTTCATTGCCAGGTTCTGGAAGACGTGGTGCAAGGCTTTGCAAATCGACGTGTCCACATCCACCAGCTTCCACCCGCAGACGGACGGTCAGACCGAACGTCTGAATCAGACACTGAAGTCCTATCTCCGGTGCTACTCGCGAGAAGCAAGCGATTCGTGGGTATCCCTGCTTTGGTTGGCCGAACTGTCCTATAATAATGCGTGGCACAGTTCCATTAAAGAAACACCCTTTAGAGCCAATCATGGATTCCATGCCAAGGTTCTTCCGGTATCTTTCCCCGCCGAAGTGCGGAATCAGCCCGCTCTCGCGTCCCGGATGAAGGTCCTTTGGGCGCTCAGAAGCAAAATCAGGAGGAACCTGGTGCGGGCGAAGACACTGTACAAGTCGTGGGCGGACCAGCATCGTCAGGAAGGGCCCTCCTATGTGCCGGGCGACCGAGTGTGGTTGTCCACGAAGTACATTCGCTTCAAGATGCGAAGCATCTTCCATCCTCGTTTCATCGGCCCCTATACCGTGCTGCGCCGTGTGGGCTCGGTGGCGTATCGCCTGCGGTTGCCGGTCTCCATGCGCATCCATCCGGTCTTCCACTGTAGCCTGCTGAAACCCGCGTCTGGGGCTCAGCGGGTGGCTGTTCCGCCAGTGTGCAGAGACGGTCATTTGGAATACGAGGTGCGGAAGGTATTGGATTCTCGTTTCCGTCGGGGCCGCCTGTGGTATCTCCTGGCTTGGAAGGGGTATTCGGCGGAGGAGGACTCATGGGTCCCGTCGTCAGATGTCCACGCCCCGGCCGCGGTTCGCCGGTTTCACGCTCACTTCCCGGCCAAGCCTGGTCCTAGGAGGCGCTTGGGGGGGGGGGGGCGTACTGTCAGGCGCTGAGCTTAGGCGCCTACTCGGCCTCAACTGTGCCCGGGACTTCAACACCCGGCGTCAGGAAGGCGTGGCCTAGGGCTCAAGTATCGGAAGCGCGGGCCGGACGGCGCGCGTTATTTGTCTATTTGGAATCCGGAAGCGACGGAGGACTACGCGTTGTCGGAGACCCTTCGTTCAGCCGCCCTGAGTAGGAGGTTCCCGCACATCCATGTACCCGAGTGAAGCGCTGAGGTAAGCGCCTGAACTCCAATGCTGAGGGAAGCGCTGAGGTAAGCGCTTTGACTCCAACTCTGGAACTTGTCCACAGATACGCTCGGAGGATTGACGGGGTGTCTCTTGGTGTCCTTGACCCAGCGGTCTCACTTTTCACGCCAGAAGGGAGACGAAAGCAAGGACGCTGATATAGCGCCGCTAATCCTTCCTGGATTCAGTGAGCTAGTCCGTGCAGAAACGGAGAAGCGACACTAGCAGGCCCCAGTACATGACATTTACCTCGAAGTCTAAGCAGGATTCTTTTCCCACCTCTCGCCCTGAGTGGGCTGCGTTCTAGTAAGCCAGGACTCAGAGCCGTGTTTAGGGTTATAGTGGAACTACGGCTTATGAGACTATCCTAGACTAGCACGGCAACACCTCATGTATAAAAATCTGTGAATGCTGAAGGTCACAGCAGAGTTTGGATATCCTTTGAATCAGGGACGGGGAGGAGTTGTATGACTGTTCCGTGTCTGATTGGGATTTCAGGGCTATTGAGGTCCTTCTTTTGATATGCGCCTCGTAAGAGGGATTCAAGGCATGCGAGGTGAATTGCATGTGGAGACACATATATTGAGGTGTATTTAGTGAGACCTAAAAGAGAGTAGATACGATGTTTGTTTTGTTATGTTTTGTATAATCTTTTATTACAGGTATCCTTTTCCCCGCTGTTCCCTTCCTAATTCCTTTCCCTCACCTGATAGCCCTAGCACTCTGTGTTGTGTTGAAGCCAGAGTCTGGGACGTCTGGAGGTGGAACACTTTGTGCTTCGGTCAAGACCAACGGAGACGCAGTGGAACGTGACAAGATCCATGCAGAGTGAGAAAGAATACTGGTTTGCAAGGACATTCTCTGGCTTGTCTTTCTAGGAAAGTTTGTCAAAGTGTTTTTCACCATTTTAGGATGCTGGCAGTACATCATACTGAAATGAGAAAGATTGTGAAAAGATTGTATTTTGCTAAAAGTCCAGCACTAAAGTTAAATGAGTTGAATATTGCTCTGTTGCGTGGATCTGTATTAGATGTAGAGAAGGTTACTGATGATATTCAGTTTTGTTACTTTGGTCCAGAACAAGAAAGTGCAGGAAATGACACAGTTATTGAAGAAAATGTGGAAGAGAATGTAGAACCCACTGTTAGTAAAAATTTTGAAGATCAAATGACAAAATTTACTATCATCTCTAATGAAAGACCAAATATTACTTGTATTTGTTGCCGGAGAAGCCATTATAAAACTCAAACAAGGAATGTTGATCTCTATTAAAAAAAAAAGTGAAAAAGAAAATAATTATGAGTGGAAGGATTTTGCTACATATTTGTTTCTGGAAAATTGTTTTGATTTGGGTGAAGATCAGCGTATTTGTAAATACTGTTATAACAAGTTACAAGAAAATAAAATGCCAGCTAGAGCTGTACATAATAATTTAGAATTGGTTGATATTCCTGCAGAACTTAATGATTTAAATACGTATGAGTCTATACTCATTCAATGTGTCCATCCGTTTCAGACTATAGTTCGTATGGAGCCCAAAACAGGTAAATTACCTCCTTCAGATTTACAAAGAGGTTTAAAAGGAAGAGTTGTCTATTTGCCATTAGATTTGAAAAAAAATATTGAAACAATTGATGCAGATAGTTTGGAAACTGAACCATTGGTTATTCTGGTTAATGGTGTACATACAAAGAATAAGAAAATTTGGCAGGAGCTAGTAGATGTACGAAAAGTACAAAGAGCAAATTTATATTTGAAAAGAAATAATAAGTACTATGAATCAATTTATATGGATGAAGATGAAGAAGTTTTACTAGCAGACACAAGAATACCAACTGGGAAAATTGAAAAAGTGGATAAGTCAAAAGAAGAAGAAATTTATGAACATTTCAGCATACATCCTCTTCATTCTAAAGAAGTTATGGGAAACACTATTGATCTGTTTCAGATGAAAAAAGCAAAAGGAACTCCCGTGAGTGTATGGGAGGAGAGCTTGGAAGCTCGTTGTTTTCCCCAGCTGTTTCCTACAGGAAAAGGTGGACGATATGATGAACGTCCAGTACAGATTCCTGCTTCTGAGTATCGGACTACAAGATTATATGCAGAAGATCCAAGATTTCGTCAAAGTATTCCTTATTTGTTCCATCTTTATTTGAAAGTGACTTGTCTGCACTATCTTATGCAGTAAATCACATTTTAAAAACTGGAGTACATCTACATAATGTGTCTGCAAAGGATTTTATGAACAAAGTGCAACAGCGAGATGATCATTTGGAATCTCAATTGATTAATCTGATGGCTTGTCAGCGTGGAACTAATGAATATTGGTACCGACACCATGGAGAATTGAAATGTATGTTACGGATTTTAGGAACTCCTACATGGTTCCTTACCCTAAGCTGTGCTGAGTACGCTTGGGATGATTTACTGGATTTTCTTCGAGAGGCAAATTCAAATATTGAAAACATCCAATACAAGACAGCAGGAGAATTGTGCTCATTGGATCCGGTTAATGTTTGCAGATATTTCAATCATAGATTTGAGGCTATGATGTCCTTCATCTGCAATAAAAAAATCCACCTCTTGGAGAAGTTGTGAATTTCTTTTGGAGAAAAGAGTACCAAGCAAGAGGTGCTCCTCATATTTATATGCTGTTGTGGATCAAGGATGCCTCAAAATTTGGAACAGATTCTGATGATGCAGTTTTATCTTTCATTGAAGAATATGCAACATGTGCTATACCTAAAAGCAGAGAAGAAAAAAACTCAAAAGAGCAAGTTTTACGTTTCCAAAGTCATCGGTGTGGAAAATACTGTCGACGAAAGTACAAGAGTAAAGATAAATTCTACACAAAATGTCGATTTGGATTTCCACGACCTGTTCTTTCAAAAGGAAGAGTAAACAGTTTTATGTCAGCTGTGCGACATACCATTACAAGAAAATCTCCGAAAAATACCTACAACCTAAGAAGAAAAGAAGAGTCAAAATATATAAATGACTACAACCCAGTCATTTTATCCATGTGGAATGCTAACATGGATATTCAGTATGTAGCTGACAATTCTATTGCTGTAGCTCGGTATGTCACATCTTACATCACTAAATCTGAGAAAACGGAATTGAAAGAAATGTGGGAAGAGATTTCTCATGAGAAGACTGTCAGTAAAAAGCTATACAGTTTCAGTTTAAAGATGTTATCGCATCGAGAAATTGGGTCATACGAATGCTCAGATAGGTTATCATCTGCAAGTCTGTACTCCAAATCCAGAAGAATAATTTGGGTAAGTTTAGGCCTTGCAGGAATGCGAAATCGGTTACTGAAATCTATTCGAGAAATTGAATGTTTAGCAGAGAACGAACCAGAAAGTACAGACATTTTGAAAACAAACATGTTGGACACATATTACCCAAACAGAAGTCATCATCTTGAGAACACGTGTCTCTATGAAGTGCTGCAGAACTACATTTTTACACGGAATGCCACAGAAGACATCAACAATGGAAAATATAAAGTCATTGGTGAGGAAGGATGTTTGGTGAAACAAACAAAAGGAAGTTTGATTAATCACAGGAAGCTGAGTTGCGACACTACTGACTAAAAGTAATTTTACTACTTAGCACTTTTAAAGCTGTTTAAACCATGGCGTTCAGAAGATGAATTACTTAGAGATTTTGCAGAGCTATGAAGATTCCTTTAATGCATGTAAAGATAGCATAGAATGCAGTACTTTCACAAATTATGTACAAATGTTAAATGAAGAAATTGAACAAGAAGCTACAATTGCAGCTGAAGTAGCTAGAGACAGTTCTTAAGACAGTCAAAGTTCTGGTACGCTCAGTCAAGATCCCCTAGGACAACCAATCGTAGAAAATGAAGCTGCAATAGCCATGACTGAAGTGGAAACAGCTATGAATCAAGCTCAGGAAGATTTAATAGACTTACCAAATTTGGAACAACAACTGAATGATGAACAACAACAAATTTATGAAGAAGTCACAAAACAAATTGATCATGGATTACTACATGAAAATAAAGAGTGCTCATGCACATCATTTGAACCAATCAGAATGTATGTGAGTGGACAAGCTGGAACTGGAAAAAGTTTCTTAATTAAAGTAATTAGAAGCTACCTACAGAAAAAAACTGATTCAACTTTGTTTTGTGTTGTTACTGCTCCAACTGGGTTAGCAGCATATAACATAAAAGGAATTACCTTACATCGTTTGCTAATGTTACCAGTAGAGCATGAGAACAAAATAGAATACCGCAAGCTAACAGGAGAAGCATGTTTTGAAGTTTCAAGAGTGTTGAAGAAAATAAAAGTTCTCATTATTGATGAGGTAAGCATGGTATCAAACTTAATGCTTGCCTTTGTGCATTTAAGAATGCAGCAAATTCTAAAGACAGACTATGACGTGTTATTTGGAGGAAAACATGTTATAGTTTTTGGGGATCTACTGCAGCTCACTCCAGTTACAGGACAACCAGTATTTAATACTCTTGCACATGAAGACACAAAAAAGTAATTAGGAAGTATAGGTAATGTGAATATTTGGTCATACTTTGAGTACAAAGAACTCATTACCAATATGCGGCAAGCAAATGATGATGATTGTGCAAGTATTCTCAAAGATATCAGAATTGGACTACTCACAGAACATGGCAGAAAAGCTTTACAGAGTCGATTGCTATGTAATTTGTTTCCAACAGAACAAATAGTTCCAGAGAAAATATACAAGAAAACTGCAGAAAAAAATACTGTAATCTGCTTAATGCCAACACTACATGAATGCTCTATATTCAATGAAGAACTTTTGAAATTGGAAAATGAAGAGATTATGAAAATGGAAGCAGTGGATAAAATACAGCATGAAGGAATAACTATGATATTGACAGGCAAATTGAAAACTAAATTAGATTCTCTAGAGAAAAACATATCAAACAGCTGGTTTAGAAAAGAATCTTTATGTATGTATAAACTGTTGTGTAATTTCAAGACGTAATTTGAATGTAGAAAAAGGTTTCGTGAATGGAGCTATGGGTAAAGTTGTGGGTTTTGTTAATTACCAGAAAAAAGATGGAATTGAATTTTTAAAAATAAAATTTGATCAGATTGAAGAGGTTACAGACATTAGTCGTTGTTCAGTTCATTTTTTGCTTGTGAAAGACTTATATGTACGTAGGAAGCAGTTTCCGTTTTCTCTAGCATATGCTGTAACTATTCACAAATCTCAAGGATTAACTGTAGATAGTGCTTTTGTAAACATTGGATCTAGTGTGTTTAAAGAAGGTATGGCATATGTTGCTTTGTCACGAGTGAAAAAATGATCTGGTTTATTCATGATAGACTTTGATGACTCAAAAGTTAGTGCTGATGCAAATTGTGTAAAGGAGTATAATAGATTAAGAAGAAGCTATGCTCCTCATTTAGGTCAGTATCCTGTGTTTGAAAAACGTGTTGTTTGTCGGAAAAGGAGAATTGAGAATATCTGTAATAAGGATGTACAGAAGAGAAAACAAAAAGAGAGTGATGTGATTGCAAGCAAAAAGAAAAAGGACAATGTTGAAGAGGTTGTTGGTTGTCATTTTGAAAATAGCTCTGGTGTCAACTGCTATGCTAATGTAGTGCTGAATGTTGTATTTTATCTTGAAAGTTTGCAAGAGCAGATAATACTAAATCATGAAAAAAGATTTTGTTCTCTGCTGAGTTTCCTTTATGAGAAGTTGAGTAATGATAAAACTAAAATAGAAAGTGCTTCTGATGTTAGAAATCTTTTAGATGTATGTTCTGGATGTACACAGTTTACACAAAATGTCCAGCAGGATGCACAGGAATTCTTAATGTATATGCTTATGGTACTGGAAGATGAAGGGATAGAAATAGAAAATATGTTTGGTCTCTCTTATAAATGGGAACATTGTTGTGAAAACTGTATGAACACATGCAGCACTAATGTTGATTCTGAAAGGTTCATACATTTAACATTACCAGAGAGTAAATCAGTGACTTTTAGTAAATTAGTTAAAGATGCAAATCGCAACATGGAATGTTCTCAATGTAAAACAGAAATGTTATCAACGTTATTTTTAAAGAAATATGGACAGATATAATTTTAATGATGCAACGTTGTAGAGCTGATGGAACAAAATTGGACACTTTAATAAAGAAGTTTGTAGGAAATCAATATATTTTTTTTTTTTTGGAAGACCTTTATTATGCACAGCTGCGTCATCTTACAGTACACATTCGCCAACCATGGCTGCTAATCAAGGAGACAGTAAGCAGTTGTTTCCAGACATTAGAACACAGCCATTCAGCCGGCAACCCGGGAGTCCGGCGGCGTTACACACACTAGAAGTGTTACAGTCGTCAGGCAAGTGCCTTGAGAAAGTACAGGTCCATGGTTTGTGGGTTTTTTTTCTTCTCCTTGTTTGATTTGTGTGGTTCTGTATGCTTAGTGTCAGCAACGGAGATGACGCGGCACTCCAGCCCGCATTGCGGCCAGTGCGGTCGTCGCCCAGGCCCTCATTGGGAAGCGCCCTATGTGTCGTGGTGGCTCTGGACCGTGGGGGTACCCGGGCAGCGCAGTGTCAGCGTCGTGTGTGCAATGCTGGCCGGAGCACGGCAGTAGCGTGTCGGTATAGCTCACTGTGACATGAAAACTGTCGCTTAAAGTCGGCGAGTGCAGCCTACAGCTGCACAGTTAGGGTCTATGCGCGGGTTGTGAGGCGCTCGTCTGTCCCCCCAGCGCTGCACCCCCAGGGTCGCTGGTCGTCGGGGCTATGTCCAGTATTCACCCCAATGAGTCCTGGTCAAGATCTCACTGAGAGCTCTGAACATACCCATCCGTGATGGGGTGCTTGTGTCATCGCATCTCTGCTGCCAGAGAGCGGTGTATGCCTAGTAAGGTATCGCTCCGGGGATATCAGACGGCGCGCCCGTCCACTGGTATCCGCTATAAGATAGGAATCTGGTCAGGGAACATGACCAGTAAACAAACCGTCCCACACGCGTATACGGCGTTAGGGGGAGTAGGGGCTAAAATTGTAAATGCAGGTGAGGTCAAGAGGAGAGGGGGGGAGATCATGGTGTGCTGTAGCGGGAGGGGTTGGCAGCTGTCCAATGGGGCACAGCGGGGCAGTACACTGCGCGCAGGAAGCAGCAGGTGGGAGGGGGGGGGGAGGAGCCCCCAGGCTGGTTGGGAGCCCAAAGCTGTGACGCCCACATGTATTTTTTCGGCGCGCATGGCGCCCTACTGCGCCCGGGGGAGAAGGGCAAAGTGCGGCGGGGTGGCTATGTCTTCTCGCCGGCGTGCCCAGCCAGGTGGTGTGCGTGCAGCTTCGAAGCTTGGCAGCAGCGATCGTTTAGTGTGTGTTCTGTGCAGTAATGTAGCGCAGGCGCCGGCCTCCTGTAGGACGGGAGCAGAGGCCACCAGAGGCGAGCAGGGGGGTCGGGAGTTGTCTCCGCCACAGCCTTAGGTCCGTCTCTACTTGGCTGCAAGAGATCGGGTGGGTCCATGGTCTCAGGTTATCCCTCGGTCCCGGCAGGCCATCTGGAATGCCTTAAGGAGGTCATCCCAAGACTGGGCGATGGGGAACTTCCGAAGCCCCGCGGTTTCCTCCCGAAGGAGCACCGTACTCTCCGCTTGTGCCCAATTAATGAAGGAGGCTTTCCAGTGCCTAGCGTGCGGGGTGGTCGTGGCCCTCCAGTGTTTAGTGAGCAGGCGCTTGGCCGTTATAAGCCCCATGTCCCAGAAGCGTGCCTGCACTTTGTTAGTTTTCGTGCGCTTATACAAGCCTAATAAGCATGCCTCCCATGTGCGTGGCAGTTGCTCGTCGGTGTCGCGCGCAAGTAGTGTCAGTATTTCATCCCAATACGCCCGTATGTCAGGGCAGTGTCACAGCACATGTAACATTAGCGAGCAGCGCTGGCAAGCTGCGTCCATCAGTGAGAAATATCTATTTATCTTGTCAGGCGTGAGGTATGCGCGTTGCAATATATAGTATTGTATAATTTTAAAGCGGGGGTTACGTGGGATGTTGGTCGGGCTAGCCAGAATCATTGTCCATTCTTTATCTGTCCAATCTCTACCCCTGTCTGCCGCCCATCGTTCTCTCAGCGGTAGTGTGGGTGGTTGCGAGTGTGCCTGTAGAGCTTGCGCCAGCCAATGTATGATGTGCGAGCCATTGCCCATAACATGCAGATATTGCATGAAGCTGTGCATCGGGAGTTCCTCTGTGATGTCGCCCCAGGAAGTAGTGAGCGTGCGCAAGAGGGACGCATGCAGTAGGAACTGCCCCATCGGGAGAGCTGTGCCATCGGCCAGGTTTGTGAAAGTAAGCAATTCACCATCTGCGTACAGGTCACTCAGCGTGTCTACACCTGCACGCTCCCAGCTGGCTAAGTGGACGTCAATAAGCGGTCCCGTCGGGCCAGGTGTGCCCAAAAGCGGCAAAGTCGGGGCATATGGCTTAGTCGCTCGTGTGAGACGGAGGCACAGCAGAAAACACCTGCGCGCCACCGCCAAGTATATCTGGGATGGGCATTGCGTGCGGGTGATCGGGTGGAACAGCGTGTTGATTTGCATTCGCGTCCAGGCAGCTGCGTTCGAGGCAGTATCCTCGAGGTGCTTGCCGCTCAGCCATCCCGCCACCCATTGCATCTGTGCCGAGAGCTAGTATAGCTCCATATTAGGAACCGCCAAGCCCCCCGAGGCTGTGGGCATGTATAGCTTGGTCAGCGGTACTCGCGGTCTCCCCTTGTTCCAGATGAGGCTGCGCAGCAGCACCTCTAGGTCGCGGAATAGTTTGGTGGGAACATACGTAGGCATGTTTGCAAAATAATAGAGCAGGCGAGGCAGCACTATCATCTTAGTCAGCGCAATACGGCTAGGGACATTAAGGGGCAGGGTGTTCCAGAAGCCGATTTGCGCTCGGATGGAAGCTATTGTTCGGAGGAGGTTGCCCTCCAAGACGTCTGTTGGGTTTCTGTATATCCGTATCCCCAAGTAGCGAAAGGTAGTGGGGTACCACTGCAGCTTGTCCCCGCCCAGGCGGATGTCGCATTCAGGCGTGTCCGGACTGAAGGGGTAGGCTCCCGATTTGGACCAATTGACTCTCAAGCCCGACATTTCCCCAAAGGTGCGGAAAATGTCTGTGAGGGAGGCTGGGATGTCAGTTATATTTCTGACGTATAGTAACAGGTCATCCGCGTACAGTGATACCGCGTGCAGGCCGTCCGCTAACGGGATCCCCCATTCCAGCCCGTGCGCTCTGAGAGCCGCGGCCAGGGGTTCCATGGCCAGGGAAAACAGCAATGGTGACAATCGGCAGCCTTGTCTAGTGCCTCTGCGGACCCGGATGGCGTCTGAGAGGAGCCGGCCCGTGCGGACTCGGACTATCGGTCTGTTATGTAGCAGGGCGACCATGGCTCCGTACCCTTCCCCTAGTTGGTACTTCTCCGTAACTGCTCTCAAGTACGGCCACTCGACCGAGTCAAAGGCCTTCTCCAGGTCCAGTATCAGGCATCCCGCTCTGGGCCATTGTTGAGTGGCGTACTCCTGCACCCGAAAGAGGCGTCGGATATTGTGAGAAGTGTGGCGCGTGGGAACAAAGCCATTTTGGTCCTGATGTACCAGGTGAGGCACATGAGGGGCCAGCCTCCTGGCTAGTGCAGAGGCCAGTATCTTGTAATCCGTATTTAGCAGCGCCAGGGGGCGATAAGAGCCCACCCGTGTGCTATCTTTGTCAGGTTTGAGAATAGAGACCAGAGTGGCCTCGTTTAACGTTGGGGGTAAAGCGGCGTCTTCTACTGCCGCGTTGTACATTCGCAGAAGTTCCGGGACAAGGATATCCGAGCCGGCCTTGTAAAGCTCAGCTGGCAGCCCGTCCGGGCCCGGGGATTTGCCATTAGACAGGTTAAAGATGGCTTCTCGGAGCTCGTCTGGTGCGAGCGGATCTCCCAGCTCGGCCTGCTGCGCAACAGTCAGTTGTGGCAGTTGCAGGGGGGAGAGATAGCCAGCAATATCAGGGTGGGGGACTGGCAGGCGGGAGCGGTACAACGCTTCATAGTGGGCGGTGAAGGCATCGTGTATGCGACATTGCGTGTATACTAGTTCCCCTCCCTCCGCCCGTATGGCCGCCACTGGGGCTGAGCGGTCCTCCTGGGAGATCAGCCAGGCCAAAAGTTTGCCAGGCCTGTCGCTTAGGTGGTGCGTTCTCGCCGAGTGTGCAGCGTAGTTGATGTTTCGGAGTCACTCTAGTAGGCGCTCGTGTTCCGCGTGAGCGTCGTGTAGCGGGTCCTCGTCACCATCTATAGCTCCCTCCTCCCTAGCAAGCAAGTCAGTCTCCAGCCTGGTTAGGTCCCTCTCCAGCTGGTGTCTCATGTGGCCCTGTGTGTGCAGACAGTGTCCGCGGAGCACTGCCTTGAAGGCGTCCCACTCCACCTGGGGGGTGGATGCCGTGCCTGCATTGTCTTCAAAGTACTGTGCGGCACGGGCGAGTAGGGAATCACGGAAAGCCGCGTCTAGTAACAATGCAGGTTGCAGGCGCCACGTGGGCACAGGGGGGTGCGGTTGTTCCCAGGTGACGGACAAAAAGTGTGGGTTGTGGTCTGAGTGTGTGCGGCCCATGTAATGTGTATCTGTTATGTGGGGTAGAAGGCCAGTGGATGCCATGAACCGGTCCAGGCGGACGTGCAAATCATGAGCGCCTGAGTAGTAGGAATATGCCCGTGTCCCCGGGTTGCGCGCTCTCCAAACATCGTGCAGGCCCCACTGTGCGGCCCACCCCAGTAGTGCTTTCGTGGCTCCCCGTGTGGAGGCGTTAACCGGGGGTGGGGAGGAGCGATCCAGTGTTATATCTAGAGTGCAATTATAATCGCCCCCCAGTATCCACGAGGTTGCATGCCAAGGTGCCATGGTCGCTGAGAGACGCGCCAGGAAACTGCCCTGATCAACATTGGGGGAGTAGAGGGACACCAGTGCAATGTGCTGTCCATCGAGCCTGCCTTGTGCAGCGGTAAATCTGCCCTCCCGGTCTATTGCAATATCCGTGACCTCCCAAGGGGTCCCCGGGCGGAGCCATATCAGCGTGCCGCGAGCATATGAGGAATAGTCCGTGGCATACAGTTGCCCTCGCCATCTGCGGTGCAGCGCCCGTACCTCAGCCCTGTTTAAGTGTGTTTCTTGGAGTAGCGCTATGTTGATCTTATGCCGCTTTAGATATGAGTAAATATGATAGCGTCTAGCCGGTGTGTGCATCCCCCTGACATTCCAGGTGCATATTCGTACATCAGCCATAACAGTCGTATGCGTGCGCGTCTCCCGCTCCCTCCCAAGATGGAACGCTCAACAGTGTTCCCCCAAGTCCAGCGTTTCGCTCCCACCGCGAAGGTATTGTTGATGCCGTGTGTGTAGTGCCATGACCTCCAGCAGTACATGGGGTAGGGAAGATAGGGAAAACATATAAACTCAACGTAGCAACAAAGGTAAAAATACCAAAAGGTCGGCTGCACAACATGTCGCCGTCCAAACGCTCGAGTGAGCTCGTAAACTATACAGTCTTAAGGGGCACCTTGTGGCGTATATTTCAGCAGTAAACAGAACTATGTAGTCTTTGGAAAGCTCGGCGTCCCTCCCGGGTGAGGTGTGGAGGCCGCTGCTGTCCGGCGGATGCTCAGTGTCTGCCGCTCAGTACTGCATCAGCGGCCCTTCCGGGTGTCAGTGAGGCATGGGCAAAGGTCTCAGGGGGGGCGTACCCCTCTTCGAGCGTCTCTCGTGGTAGCAGATTGTTGGGGTAGTGTCTTAAGTGAGGCGTTTGTGCCTGTGTTGTGGGCGGGTGAGTCGCGTGTCTACAAACAGAAAAAGTACTCCCAGTGTCTGGCTCCACTCTCGAGTCCCCGGAGCGGCGATTGTCTGGACGCAGAGAGGCCCATGAGTCTCCCAATGGAGGGCGAGGCAGCCAGGCAGGAGCCGGGGTAGGCCCATACCGCGCCGCAGGGGGAACGCCGTCGCCGGTCCCCAGTCAGCCAAAGAGATCCACGGTCTGCGGCGTGACGTCCGGGGGTTCCCCCGAGCACTGGGTATCCGGGAGGCCATAGATCGCCTCATCGTCCGTCAAGGACACGGAGGGGCTAGCGCCCGGATGAAGTGATTGCGCTGGGGAGTTACTGATTTCCGCTACCTTGCGTAGGGCATCTCGCTGTCCGTGTTGAATCAGGTCCTCCGACGGGGGGTGAATCATCGCATCTCTGGCCAGTGGAGGCGTGGGCGACCTGCGGCGGCGCCGTCGTCATGGTCCTTGGGTCCGCACCGTGGCGGTAGTCCCCAACATTCTCCTCGGCACCTCGGGCATTCCCCCGTCCAGCCAGGCCTCCGCTTCCTCAGGGCTTGCAAAGAAGTGGGTCTTGTCTCGTGCTACCACTCGCAGTTTGGCGGGGAAGAGTAGCGAGTACTTGAGGTTTGCATCTCGCAGTCGTCTTTTGACCGCTAGGAAGGAATGCCTCTGTCTCTGAACTTGCACCGTATAGTCCGGAAAGAACATCACCGGGGCATTGTCTATTCTGATTTCCCCTAGTGTCCTGGCTTCTCGCAGTATGGCATCGCCATCCCTGTAGTTGAGGACATGGAGAATAAACGGTCTAGGGTTAGAGCCAGGGGGGAGCGGTCTCGTGGGCACTCGGTGGGCTCTCTCCACCACGAAGTAGGGGGAGAGCACGCCTGCAGGCAGCAGTTCTCTCAGCCAGTCCTCCACGCGGCGAGCCGGATCCGCTCCTTCCCATTTCTCCGGAATGCCCACCATGCGGATGTTGTTCCTGCGCGCCCGTCCCTCCGCATCCTCGGCCCGGTCTTCCAAGAAGTCCACTCTGTTCAGGAGGTCTTGTACTCTTTTGTCTGTCTGCGCCACCTGAGGTTCAATAACTGCCATGGTATCTTCCAGTGCCTTGGTGCGGTCTTGTAGCTTCTTATGGTCGGCTCTGAGGTGGGTTAGGTCTATCGCCACGCCATCGATCCTGGTTTCCAGGGAGGTGCGTGTCTGTTGGAGGAATTCCTCTATCCTTTCCATGGCTGCTAGGACGCTGTCCAGCTTCGACGCCACTTGGTCAGCGTCCATCCTGGCCGTCGCTTTCGCTTGCTTTCCTTTCGCCGACGCGGTCCCTGTTCCGGTGCGTGTTCGCACCCCTCCAGGCATGGGGCTGGCGTTGCATGTGAGGTACACCCTCCTATCACAGGGGGGTGGAGGCCCGTCACGCGCGGCGAACCACCCCTGCGTCGCCCAGACTGCCGCTGCGGGTCGGATGTCGCCTCCAGGGAGAGGGGTATCCCACACACCGGTCCCAGCGCGTTACCAAGTTCCGCAGCCGTGGGCCTCCGGGCCCCGCGTAGCGCGGCCTGATCGTCACGGCTCCAGGGGCGCCAGGCCGCGAAGGGCGTGTCGTCCGGTAATCGGATGCCAGGTGTCCCCTACCCGGTTGTGCGGTCGCGGCCGTAGCTCACACCCCCTCCGTGAAGTTGTGCACCTCCCGCGGCCTCCGGAGGCGCAGGGTCCTCGCCACAAAGATCAATGGGGTCCAGCCAGCCCTGCCGCCAGGTTCCAAGGTGCCGGCGGGAAGCGGCGATGGGGGCAGCTATGTGCATCAGTAGCGTTGCCCCTGTCCAGACAGAGGCCGTTCCCAGGTTCCAGTGCTCCTCAGGAAGGGGGAGGAGTAGCCCAGGAGAGTCCGTTTCAGAACGTGGGGGGGAGCCACAGTGTCCTCTCACACTCCCCTGGGTTCCAATGGCCGCGGGGACAGCCCACCCCCGCTGGAAGCGAGTCAGCTCCAGCGGCGTCCGGGGGGCATCAACCGTTGCATGGCAGCGGACAAGCGTCGTCTGCACCCCGGCTTCACCCCGCCGCTCCCGGGGCCCCAGGCAGGCAACTCACTTGTAGGCCAGGAGTCCAAGGCCTCACCCACGCGGGTCCCCGAGGCCCGTCACCTCCTCCGCTCATATCTCCGGGGGGGGGTCTCCAGAGGTCTCCGATTCCAGCCCCAGCTGTGTGGGGGGCCTCTCCGGGAAGGTCGCTGGCCTCCACGCGTCGCCGCGACGTCTCCCCTGTTGTCTCTTTGGGCCGCAGCGCAGGGCCTAGTAGGCCTCCAGAAGCCGCGGGCTTGCGTTGCCTGGGTCCCCCGCGGCGTCGCCTCTGTGGCCGCCCCAGCCCCTGCTGTTGGGGTCGGTGCGGAGTCTTGCCGCCGATCGTCGCCGGAGGCAGCCGGTGCGTGCACTAGTGTCCAAGGCAGGTCCGCCGGCAGTGCCTGGCTTCGCAGGATAAGTTTTCCCGGAGAATCGACCCGGGCACGTCCGTCCACATCGCGTGTTAAGCCACCAAGTTTGTAGGAAATCAATTATCAATATCAGGAAAGACTTTTGTTGCA
Source organism: Triturus cristatus (assembly GCF_964204655.1). Taxonomy (NCBI): domain Eukaryota; kingdom Metazoa; phylum Chordata; class Amphibia; order Caudata; family Salamandridae; genus Triturus; species Triturus cristatus. The sequence continues at coordinate 654,473,356 of NC_140586.1, forward strand.
GTTGCAATAATTTTCCATGATGGACCTTCTATAACTTCTGGTCATTACACAGTTTATCTAAAATGTGAAAAAGGCTGGACACTGTGTAATGATTCTCAATTGACTTTCAAGCAACGTTTGCCTGCAGAATTACCAAATTCCTACTTAATTCTTCTAAAACCAAAATTTTAGATACAAATTGCAGCATTATTTCAATTTTATAGGATGACCATTGGATATTTCACCTAAAAACGATTTAAAAATTACCATTTGGCCTCATGGAAAGGTAAATGTTTCTATTGTGGACTTCTTTGACAGATATTATTTTGGTGTATGTGCTTAAGCAACAAGATTTACAGACGTTATTTATTGCAAATAGTTATTGTTCTTAGAAGATATTTTTAATTTATATGTTACATTTCTATCAAGGTATGTTTTACTGAGGATAGATTCAGGGCTTTTTTAAACAATCTTTCAGATTGTTTATTTTTTTGCCCGCTGTTAAGTGATGAATACAATTGATACCACTATTTTCAGTGAAATTCAATATATTCTGAAAACAGCAAAAAAAAGGGCAAAAAATTACTTTGTTAAATATGAAAATATGTGTACTGTATTCTAAAATGTATTGTTAAATATTACTACTTTTTTTCTTTTTTTTCAGATCTAGAAAGAAAATTTAGGAAATTGAATCCAATTTTCTTGTAATTAAAAAACCCCATTTATTTCTAATTAAGTTATTTTGTTGGTCAGGTAAGTTTAAAATATCTGTATTTCTCACCCCTTCACTTTCATGCTCCCTTTTCTTCACTTCTCCTAACTCTGCTTTTCTCAGTCCCCTTCCCTCTCTCTTCTTCCTTTACTGCTCTTTCGTAACTCCCTTACTCCTTCTCTACTACTCCCCTAGGTTTACTGCCTCCATCACTATTTTTTCAACCATGTTTCTCTCCCTGTCTCCAAATGTCTCAGTCATTCTAACTGCCTTACTCCTTCTCAGTTCCTTGCTCTCTGTCTCTGTTTCTGTCTCTCTCCCTTTGTCTGTCTTACCCTTAATTTTCTTAACATCTCTGTTTCTACCACTCCTCCTCTCTCCATCACTCATTTTCCATCTATGTTAATTTTTTAACATTCTCCGTCATTCTCCTTCCCTCACTATTCTTTACTCATAGTCACTCCTATTCTCCTACTTCACTTCCTCCTGTCTATATCTCACACCCCTTCATCTTTTCGCATTCTTTCCTTCACTCTCCCTCACTCTCCTTTGCTCATTGAAATCCTGACTCCCTTTCTCTCACTCCAGTTTCCTAAATCCCTCCATCCCCTCACTCCCCATCTCTCACTTTCCCTTACTCCCTTTTCTAATCCTCATACCCCTTATCTCACCATCACTCCACTTCTCTTACTTTCAATCCCTTTACCCTGCTGTACTTCATCCGCTTCATCTGTTACTCTCTTTTCCTATCTCCGTCCCTTACTCCCCTTTTCTCACTCCCCCTCCATCACTCTCCATTACTCACTGCCATTCCCTTACTCATTCACTCTTCTTACCTGTATCCTCTACCCTTAGTCCTTTTGTTGCAGTCAGTCTTTCACTTCCCTTTCATGACAGATCATACTTTCCTTTTCTCACTCATTCTGTCTGTCCTTTCCTCCTCTTCACTCAGTCATTTCAATCATTCATGTATACACTACACATTCATTCAATAAAATTACAACACAGTATATTAGGAATATAGCTCTTCTTGGAGAAGTGAAGTGAGTTCTGAAAAGAACTGTTTGTCTTTTTTGTTTTGTATTTTTTTCTTAGTTTTTTTAACAACAATTTTGTATTTTTTTGATTTTTTTAGAGCACCAAAAAAAACTGGTAATGAAAAACTGTTCAACAGGAACAAAAACAATAAATGAAAAAAATTATGGGCTGGAGCATGTGTGCTGCTGTATTCTGTTTTCAATCATGTTGATACTGCTCTCACCGTAGCAAAGAACAGCATTGCACACATTGCAATGTATGTGCACCTTCTGGAAAAGTGGGTGGATGTCCAGTGGCCTGGTGCACGGAGAATCTGCGGCCGCAGATGATGTGCTCGGCTGAGCAGGTGGAGGGTTGTCCCTTAGGGCTCTAGTTGTCTCTCGAGCATAAGGTACAGGATGCACTGTCTTGACGTGTCTCAGCATTGAATAAATACTAAAGGAGTATTTCTTGCTGGGATCTCCTCTGGATAAGACAGTTCCACAAATAGTGCATGTCACCTTCGGGGCGTTGACCTTCTTTTGGCCCTCTGGAAAGGTGAAGAATTTCCAGATGAAAGAGTTTTTTTGTTTGCTCTTCCTTGGTGGTACCACAAAGGTCTCCTCCTCACTCCCTCAAGTTGACTGCTGTTCTGCCATTTTCCAGTAAAATTTTACTAGAGTAGCTGATCAGCTCCTTCTCCCAGGAAATAAGAAGAAATAGTGAGGGGAGTGGGTGTGGTGTTTGAAGATTCTGGAACAGAAACTACTATGAACCAATGAAAAGTGTGGTTTCGTAATCACATGACTTGCCGCGCTCGCACGGAGCTCGCATGTATGCGCGCACCGTGCGCGCACGGTGCTCGCACGCATGCGTGCACGGTGCACGCATGGATCAGAAATGAATTACTTTTAACCCGATTTCTAAAACATGAAAAGGAGGCAGGGAAGACACTCCCTGACCCCCTAGACCTTCTCAGGGGGTCCCTAAAGGACCTTGTAAATCAAAAAAACCCATTTCCTTTAATAAAAAAAAATTGCCGGTGCACGCAAGGTGCGCGCACCGTGAAAAACCCTTAAAAAAAAAACATTTTAAACTGTTTATGAGTTTATAGAAGATGTTAACTATGCTGTTCAACTTTTTCCACATTACAAAAAAAAAAGAGCTGAGCCATTCCATATTACAGGATACAGTCAATCTATAACTATATACATAGGTAGTTTATTGTAAAATAAATATATAAAAAATATAATAATACATACATAAATTGGCATTTAAAAAACCTTACAAATTCACAAAAAAAACATAGGTTTCACACACGTTATAGTTAGAAATTAGCATTTAAAAAACCTTGCAAATTCACTGAGAAAACCATAGGTTTCACACACGTTATAGTTGGGAATTAGCATTTAAAAAACCTTGCAAATTCACTGAAAAAACCATAGGTTTCAGACACGTTATAGTTAGGAATTAGCATTTAAAAAACCTTGCAAATTCACCCGTTATAGTTAGTTCAGCTAACTATAACTCGCGCGACCGCAATCCACTGCTGATGACGTCACATATTACATCACTCATGACATGGTCAGTGACATCACTCATGACATCACTGATGACATCTCAAATGACATCACTGATGACATCATCCTTGTGTAAGAGTGGCAGACCTCCTCTTATCCGAATATTAACTTTGATACACACATTGAAAAATACAAACTAAAGTTTTGAAAACTAAAGAGATACCAATACCAGTTAGAACAACCTATTCAGTAATTCCAAAATCTACATGCGCTTCCACTCATTCATCAACACTTATATATAGTCACTCATACATGTACTCAGTCATCATATGTACTCATACACCTATACAACCTGTTACACACCTACACTCATACATAGAGTTACTCACACACATACTCACACATGCAAATAAACATCCATTTACTTGCATATACAGCTATATACACACACCACTACACTTACTTCTACAGAAACGTACACATACTTACTCTCAAACAATCACTTATAGAAACACATACTTATTTATACAGGAAGTCTTCCAATCTCTCACTCTCATATATCCTCACTTATATACATCAATACTCACATATACTAGTTTAAAACATATGGACTTACTCATAAAGACACTATTGAGACAGTCATTCACTCACTAACACACCCATACACACACTCATCCACCCATACTGTCCTGCTCACATACTGTCTTCAAAACACATACAAACAGTGAGTCACTCATTCATGCATCTATACGCTAAGTAACATCCCCCACTGAACCATACAGACACTCATACTAATTCTCTAAAAACGAACTAATAACCCATATACAGACTCATGTAGCTACTCACCAATCCTTGCAGCCACTTATACACAAAGTGAGACACTGATACAGATATTTAAACATTACTCACTAATACTTGTATTCACTAAGATACTGTTAATAAGTCAGTTATACAATTAATTTTACAAAAAAACCATCCATTTAGACACTTATTTACCCATTTATTCTTCCATTAACCTTTAGATATACATATATAAAAAATATTTATTGTTCAGAAAGACACATATTCACTGGATGATGTCATCAGTGATGTCATTTGAGATGTCAGTGATGTCATGAGTGATGTCACTGACCATGTCATAAGTGATGTAATATGTGACGTCATCAGCAGTGGATTGCGGTCGCGCGAGTTATAGTTAGCTGATCTAACTATAACGGGGGAATTTCAATGGTTTAGTATGAATTTGCAAGGTTTTTTAAATGCTAATTTCGAACTATAACGTGTGTGAAACCTATGGTTTTTTCAGTGAATTTGCAAGGTTTTTTAAATGCTAATTCCTAACTATAACGTGTGTGAAACCTATGGTTTTTTAAGTGAATATATATATATATATATATATATATATATATATATATCCACAGAAAGGTTGCCCTGATGTAAGGACGCCTCCAAACAGCTGCATGCTTAGGAAAGCCTTTATTGTTAAAACCGGCAATTCAGCTCCGTGATTCAAAAGTCTCTTTTCTTACGCGTTTCAGAGCACGCTGGCTCCTTCATCAGAGAATGACATCGGGTACAGCTTCAGTATTCAACAGCACCATTCACTGCATGCAAAACGATTTTATACCTTCCCGGTGCCCAAACAAGTGCGTTTCCGGTCTGGAGCATGCTGGTGCTGGTAGTTTAGTGAATAATCTCCCAAGTGGGTTCCGTTTACTTCCGTGTCTTTATTTGACTTTCATCAGCCCCAGTGGGTTGCGGAATAGGATTCCCGGTTTTATATCTTCAAACACAGCAGTTCCTCAGGTTCTAAAGTGTTCAAAACCTTTTGGGCCCCATTTTTCTTGAAGGGTGTGGCGTCCTTCACGGCCAGGCTGCCGTGTATAAATCCACAAAAAGGTTGCCCTGATGTAAGGACGCCTCCAAACAGCTGCATGCTTAGGAAAGCCTTTATTGTTAAAACCGGCAATTCAGCTCCGTGATTCAAAAGTCTCTTTTCTTACGCGTTTCAGAGCACGCCGGCTCCTTCATCAGAGAATGACATCGGGTACAGCTTCAGTATTCAACAGCACCATTCACTGCATGCAAAACGATTTTATACCTTCCCGGTGCCCAAACAAGTGCGTTTCCGGTCTGGAGCATGCTGGTGCTGGTAGTTTAGTGAATAATCTCCCAAGTGGGTTCCGTTTACTTCCGTGTCTTTATTTGACTTTCATCAGCCCCAGTGGGTTGCGGAATAGGATTCCCGGTTTTATATCTTCAAACACAGCAGTTCCTCAGGTTCTAAAGTGTTCAAAACCTTTTGGGCCCCATTTTTCTTGAAGGGTGTGGCGTCCTTCACGGCCAGGCTGCCGTGTATAAATCCACAAAAAGGTTGCCCTGATGTAAGGACGCCTCCAAACAGCTGCATGCTTAGGAAAGCCTTTATTGTTAAAACCGGCAATTCAGCTCCGTGATTCAAAAGTCTCTTTTCTTACGCGTTTCAGAGCACGCTGGCTCCTTCATCAGAGAATGACATCGGGTACAGCTTCAGTATTCAACAGCACCATTCACTGCATGCAAAACGATTTTATACCTTCCCGGTGCCCAAACAAGTGCGTTTCCGGTCTGGAGCATGCTGGTGCTGGTAGTTTAGTGAATAATCTCCCAAGTGGGTTCCGTTTACTTCCGTGTCTTTATTTGACTTTCATCAGCCCCAGTGGGTTGCGGAATAGGATTCCCGGTTTTATATCTTCAAACACAGCAGTTCCTCAGGTTCTAAAGTGTTCAAAACCTTTTGGGCCCCATTTTTCTTGAAGGGTGTGGCGTCCTTCACGGCCAGGCTGCCGTGTATAAATCCACAAAAAGGTTGCCCTGATGTAAGGACGCCTCCAAACAGCTGCATGCTTAGGAAAGCCTTTATTGTTAAAACCGGCAATTCAGCTCCGTGATTCAAAAGTCTCTTTTCTTACGCGTTTCAGAGCACGCTGGCTCCTTCATCAGAGAATGACATCGGGTACAGCTTCAGTATTCAACAGCACCATTCACTGCATGCAAAACTATTTTATACCTTCCCGTTGCCCAAACAAGTGCGTTTCCGGTCTGGAGCATGCTGGTGCTGGTAGTTTAGTGAATAATCTCCCAAGTGGGTTCCGTTTACTTCCGTGTCTTTATTTGACTTTCATCAGCCCCAGTGTACCCGATGTCATTCTCTGATGAAGGAGCCAGCGTGCTCTGAAACGCGTAAGAAAAGAGACTTTTGAATCACGGAGCTGAATTGCCGGTTTTAACAATAAAGGCTTTCCTAAGCATGCAGCTGTTTGGAGGCGTCCTTACATCAGGGCAACCTTTTTGTGGATTTATCAACGGCAGCCTGGCCGTGAAGGACGCCACACCCTTCAAGAAAAATGGGGCCCAAAAGGTTTTGAACACTTTAGAACCTGAGGAACTGCTGTGTTTGAAGATATAAAACCGGGAATCCTATTCCGCAACCCACTGGGGCTGATGAAAGTCAAATAAAGACACGGAAGTAAACGGAACCCACTTGGGAGATTATTCACTAAACTACCAGCACCAGCATGCTCCAGACCGGAAACGCACTTGTTTGGGCACCGGGAAGGTATAAAATCGTTTTGCATGCAGTGAATGGTGCTGTTGAATACTGAAGCTGTACCCGATGTCATTCTCTGATGAAGGAGCCAGCGTGCTCTGAAACGCGTAAGAAAAGAGACTTTTGAATCACGGAGCTGAATTGCCGGTTTTAACAATAAAGGCTTTCCTAAGCATGCAGCTGTTTGGAGGCGTCCTTACATCAGGGCAACCTTTTTGTGGATATATTTATATATATATATATTACCTACTGGCGGTCGCCAGTAGGTAGTTATAGTTAGAACCTAGTTTCCATAGGAAAAACATTTTTTGATTTGCTAATAACTTTGGCGTCGTTTGACGAATTTTCGCAAAATTCTCCAAAAACAAGGTCTATCCAGGTCAGCTCCTGTCCTGAAAATTTAGGGGTGATTCGTCAAGTGGGGGCTGAGAAAAAAGGGGGGTCCCCAAAAAATGTTCTCTATGTTAATTTCTATAGGAAATTTTATTACAGGCTACAGCCCGAACTGCTGAACGGAATTACACCAAATTTGGCAAAAAGATCGAGCTTGGTTCAGAAAGCGACCTTTTTTTAAATGGTGCACATACGTTCAGTAGTTGCTGAGAAATTCAAAAAATAAAAGTCAAAAAATCATTTTCCCATAGGAAACTTTAGGCAAGGCTACAGCCCGAACTGCTGAATGGAATTACATCAAATTTGGCAGAAGGTAGTGCTCGATTCAGAAAGCGTCTTTTTTTTTTTTTAAATGGCGTAAATCCGTTCAGTAGTTGCTGACAAATTCAAAAAAGAAAAGTTTCGATATCTGGGGCAGCAGTGGGTTTGTTCACCCTCCCGAACGCGCGCTTCACTGTGATTGGGTGCCACGACCACGAGCTTCACTGTGATTGGCTGCCAACACTGCAAACCAGGAAGTGTTGGCAGCCATCTTGTGACTCTGTAGAACTGAGTTATAAGAAAACAGTCAAAAAAATATTAAAAGAGAAGAAAAGGGGGCAGGATAGAAACACCCTGACCCCCAAGTCCTGCTCAAGGGGCTCCCACAAGGACCCCCAGGCCTAATAATTATTTATTTTTTTATTAAAAAAATAGTCAGAATGCATGCTGGGTGCGCGAATCCAGATAAAAAAACTATTAAGTGGGGGCTTCCTCACTTCATTTAAATGAGCTCCTGGGTGGGCCAGGTTCCGGGCGCAATTATATTGTGGGGGCCTGTGGGGCCTCCGCAGCCCCAGGGACCGCCACCTCCCATGTAAATTAGGTGCGGGAGGGCACACGGCCCTCCCGCAGCCCTGGGGATCGCCACCACCCCGGGGCTTGTTTTGTAATTGTTCGGGGGCCTCCGAGGCCACTAAGTCCCGGGGATCGCCACCCTGCGGGGCTTTAATTAAATAAGCAGGGTGAGTCTCGCGGGCCCCCCAGAGCCACGGGGACCACCTCCACCCCGGGGCTTTGAAAATAGAGAGAGGGGGGCCGTGCAGTCCCCCTCCTGGAGCGCTTGATGGCTCTGGGGACCGCCACCCCACAGGGCCGGCTCCTGCAATGTCCCGGGGTGTGCAGCCCCGAGACATTGCCGCTTGCTATGACAGGGCGGGAGCATGGCTTCCACCCTGTGATAGCAAATAGGGATTTGCTTCGTTGAAGCGAGAGAAGGAAAACCTTGTCTCACTTCAATAAAGGAAGGAGAATTGCTTTTGGGCAAGGGAAGCTGCATGTTAGCTGCTGCCGTTGCCCAAAAGCAATGCCGGCTTCCGCAGGAGTCGGGGAGCCGGCGGGACCGTGGGGACATTGGCGCTCCCCCCACTGTCCCCAACAGAGAGGCCAGGCCCTGGGGATGGGGTCCCCAGGGCCAGAAGTGACCAGGGAGGGAGAGCCACGCGGCCCCCTTCCCCTTTAAAAAAAACTGAATGAAAATTAATTAAAATGAACGTTTAAAAAAAAAAAAGTATGGAGTCGTGACCCCCCCGTTCACCCCCCACAAACAAATGTGATAGCAACCTTCCTTAATCTGGAACGTAACAAATCGGCTTATAACGCACAATTATAAAAATCAAGATGCATGTGAGGTTAGACATATGAGAATCATAGTCATCTATGGATGTACATATAAAACATTTTATTTATACAAAACAACAAAATAAAAGTAGGTACAGCCATGGCGTGTCATCCCTTGACAATCTGTGAATCACAGCCTGCAAGACAAAAAGTAAGATAAGATTGTGTGTTATGCGGCCATCAAAAGAGAGAGAGAAAGAGTGAGGGAGAGAGAGAGGAAGAGAAAGAGAGAAAGAGGAAGAGAGACCAAAAGAGAGAAAGAGTGAGAGAGAGAAAGAGATAAAGAGTGTGAGAGAGAGAAGCAGAGAAAGAGAGAAAGTGTGAGAGAGGAAGAGAGAGAGAGAGTGAGAGAGAAAGGACTAAAAAGAGAGAGTGTGAGAGAAAGAAAGGAAGAGATGGAGAGGGAGAGTGAGTGCCGACACTGCGGAGAAAATCCTCACAGCTCACCTTTCCGCCACTGGTGTGTCTCTAACCACATGCTAGGACATACTCTAGCCCTCAAGCTCACTCATCTGAAACAGTATAGAATCAGAAATGGCAGAATATATACAACCGCACATGTCTTCATCGCTGTGCCGCCCCTGCGCTCCCAGGTTGATGCATCCCATCCACTCCCGCCGCCCAGAGGTGTCTGCTTGCAACTGCGCACCCAGGCTGCTGCACACCAAGCACTCCCAACGCCCAGAGGTGGCTGCCCACCCCTGCGCACCCAGGCTGCTGCACACCATCCACTCCCACCACCCAGAGGTAACTGCCCGCTGCTGCGCAAACAAGCGTCTCTGCTCACCTGCCACCGGCGTGTGTCCAAGAGGGCCCATGACGTGAAGGTCGCACATTTGATTCTGGTTCTTGATATCGCAATGGCCGAGAACATATCAAAGCACCGCACCGAAGAGTGTGTGACGTACACGCGGTCCAGCCGAGCTCACAATTCAAATCGGGTCTTGATTGCCAGGATGGTGTATCGAGGCCACGCATCATCGCAGGCTTCACACCCGCTCAGCTCTGGTGGCACTAATTCAGTGGAACCACATGGCGGGAGGCCTGTGTCGGGGGGGCCGACAATCTGTGAATTACAGCCTGCAAGACAAAAAGAAAGATAAGATTGTGCGTCATAAGCCCATCAAAGGAGAGAGAAAGAGTGAGAAAGGGGAAGAGAGAGAGAAAGAAAGAGTGAAAGAGGAAGACAGAGGGAAAGAGAGAAAGTGAGAGCGAGAGGAAGAGAGAAAAAGTGAGAGAGAGAGAGGAAGAGAGAGAGAAAGAGAAAAACAGTGTGAGAGAGAGGAAGAGAGAGAAAGAGTGAGAGAGAAAGGAAGGAAGAAAAAGAGAAAGAGAGAGAGTGTGAGAGAGAGAAAGGAAGAGATGGAGAGGGAGAGGGAGTGCAGATACTCCAGACAAAACCCTCACAGCTCACCTTTCTGCACCGGTGTGTCTCCAACCACGTGCCAGGACATACTGCAGCCCTCAAGCTCACTCATGTGAAACATAGTATAGAATCAGTAATGGTAGAGTACATACAACTGCACACGCCTTCATCGCTGTGCAGCCCCTGCGCACCCAGGCTGTTGCACACCATCCACTCCCACCGCCCAGAGGTGTCTGCCCATCCTTGCGTATCCAGGCCTCACTGCTCACCTTTCGCCACCGGCATGTAGAAAAGAGGGACCACCACGTGCCACTGCAAGCCCCAAGCCCGGGGTCCGTGGACAGGGCACCCTCCACATCATGCAGCCCCACTCCGCAGGCCACCAGGTCTCACATTTGGTGCTGCGTCTTGATTTTACCATTGCAAAGGACATACCAGTGCACCCGTCATCATCGCAGGTTGCACACCCGCTCAGCCCTTGCGGTGCCACTAACTGTGACCAGCGAGCCCACGCCATGTGGCGGTATGCCCACACTGTTCGATGGCTCAGGCCTACACTGCGGTCCAGCAGGGCACACAAAACCTGACCTGTCTAGACCGCCGGGAGGGGCATCATCGCAGGCTGCACACCCGCTCAGTGCACCGAAAGTCACCGTCCCGTGGCAATGTGCCTGTGCCGGCCGCAGTGCATCCGGAGCCAGCAAGTCTGAAATGGAAATAACGTAAGGCATGTGCGCCCGGTCTTTTTTATGGGCAGGGTCACGTGTCCTGTAACACCTGTGCTTGATGGGTGTGGTGTGGATGTAAACCAGCCATGAGGGAGTGGCTGTGATGTACTGACAGCTAGACCTGTGACCAGCAGGTCACTGCAATGAAAACCTGGGCCATGTATCGTTGTTGTCCCTCCCTGTAAGCGTAAGTGGAGTGGGCTGGACTGGCGTATGCCAGTCCTGCGGGAGGCTGTGAACAATGACTCCGGAGCTCTGGGCGTGGTTCCGTCATGGGCTGTATGAGGAATCAACTGATTCAGGTGTCCCTGTTGTACTGCTGCCACCACCCGGGCCGCAAGCGCCAATGTGTCACCCTGTGACCCAAGTCCCACAACATGGCCAACATGGAAGGTAGGGGGAATCACTGACCCTACATTTATCCATACTTCCACACATAAAAGATCGTGGACATGACACATCTGTATGGATATGAATGTTTATTGCACCTTCAGTGGAGTGTTGCAGCTGTAGCAATACAGGGCCATGCAAAGCCAAAATTTCAGTTTTTGGCACATAGAGGGCAGCTAATTAGAGCCAAGCTCATGCTCGGGGGTTAGGCTCTGCCAACATATGTACTTATCCAATCACTCCACAAATCCCCAAGCACTTATAAAGTCACTATATGCTCTACTTGCAGTACTCTAATTATCCAGTCTATACACATGTACTTATACAATGACGAGACAAAGTTACATAACCAAAGTTTTCCCCACTGCTATAGGTAGCTTGGTTGCGTGCGCTGTCCACAGCACAATGTAATGTGGTAGGGTCCAGGGGCATCATGCATACATAATGAACACACAGACACAGTTAGATAGATAGTGGAACTGGGTACGGGCATGCTCGGCCCCTTTTTATTACCAGGGTCGCCTGTGCTGGATGCATGTGGGGTGAGTGTAAGCCAGCCCTCAGGGAATGGTTGGTGCTGGCAACAAGTACAACAGTAATCATCGAATCACACAGAGATTCTATCATCAAGGGCCCATGACTTGTGCTGCACTAAGGTAGGGGCACCAGATGTGAAATAACACACAAAAGATTCTATCGTAAAGGGTCTATGAGTTGTGATGCACTGAGTTAGGAATATCAGAAGCATTCAGCGTGTGCGCAGGCAGCGATGATGCGTGGTGAGGGCAGGCCGCACTGGGAGCAATGTGTCTTGCCTACTGAACTGCGTCATCTGCAATGGCGACTTGATCTGAATTGTGAGCCCTACTGACCGCAGTGTAGATGGAATGCAGTAGTCAGCAGAGACATCGAGGAATGCTTTTTGTCACTTCCTCTTGACAAAATCTGTGGACATAGAGTACAGTTCACTCTCCAATTAATAAATTAAAACTGAAATTCGAACTGTGAGCTCTGGTGTCCACAGTGTAGACTGCCATTCAGTGTTCCTTTAGACTTGCAAGATGAATTTGGTCATTGTACTAAAGCTATAACTGATATAAAACCAGTTCTTGAAGCAAGGATAGTAAAAGGATATTGGTTGGATACACTTGGAGGACATTGACTTTTATTTTGGTGCACCTTCTCTTTTGTATATGGATTACATTATAGTTAGTTGCCTGCTGGACTGTGAAGTTAATGAATCAAGATTGAATTTTAATGGTGAGCCCTGCTTACCGCAGTGTAGGCTGGAGGCAGCAGTCAGGAAGGGCCCACAGCCATGTGGCATTGACTTGAACTGCACAGTTAGTGTTACCTGAAGCACTCAGCGTGTGTGCAGCCTGCGATGATGTGTGGTCCGGGCATGCCGCACTGGTAGCAATGTCTTTTGTCTAATGAATTCTGCCTTAATAAGGCTATGTGGCGATGACTTATGGTGCACAGAGTTAGTGGTACCTGAAGCACTCGGCTTGTGCGCAGCCTGCGATGATGCGTAGTCCGGGCGGGCCGCACTGTGAGCAATGTCTCTTGCCTACTGGACAGCCAACTTAGAAGCGTGGCTAGGTTACACTTTGCGCAAAACCAATATTCAAGTGACAACAGGACCAAATATCATCAAGGTTGCTCCAGGGAGCAAAATGGAAACGGCCACCCACGTTCCAACAATCCTCTGTGAACAGAAAGTACACAGTGGATAAACAATAAACAAAATATCGCTCCCAAGCAAAGGACAAATTGACATTCAAAATTAAATCATACCAAACTATCAGTCCAATAAAGTTTCCGGATTCAAGGTATTCTCAAAAGGTTATCTTCTTTAATTTCTTGTCTCCTTTATTCTTATCACAATTGTAGACGTATTACACATAACTTCTTGGTGGTGAGTTGGTATAGATGACATCACCAAATGTAGCCAGTAGCTGACACGTGTTTCGTCTCGGGGAAAATCACCCGAGGACTTCCTCAGGGCAAGCACAAATCTCAATGGACAAGTTCACCACATTCCAGGTAGAACCTGTGTTTGGTCCCATATAACATGGGTCTAGAAAATATATAAGATATATGTCCTTCAGCGTTCTGACGTATTGTGTGAATAAGAATCTCAGTCGGACTTATAATCTGGTCTAGATAAATATAGGTAGAATTAATTCATAAGAGGGAGAGTACTCCTGCCGTCATCGTCGGTTCGTAAGTCAGTGCCTACTGGACTGCGTCATCTTCAATCGCAAATTGATTTGAATTGTGAGCCCTTCTGTCCGCAGTGTACATCAAAGGCAGTAGTCTGTACAGATATTAATCTGCCGTGCTGTGCCACTGGGTTCGTGGGGGGCCTATGTCGAGGAGGCCGGCGGTCACGGCGGCGGCCTCATTTCAGAGTGAGGGCCCGCCGCTCTGGTATACGCGTTGGCCTTCCCAGAAGTGAACGACGCCCAGAGTCCCGGCCTATTTATTCACACTTCTACGCTAGAGTGGCGTACGTTGGAGCAGCCCACTCCGCTTCCGGTTCCGTTTACAGGGAGGGACACACCTACATAACTGAGATCTTCCCCACTGCCTGAGGTAACATGGGTGTGTCCACTGTCCACAACAGTACAAGCACCAGCAGTATATGTACACATGGAGAGGGCTGTGCTCTGCATAGTGAGGTCTGTCCAGCACATTACCACTACAATTGGCATTGTGTGCATTGTTATTGATGGGTGTCTTGCATCCTTCACACATACTTCATTCCCACGTCTACCAACATTCAGCTATTGTGTGGCTGAGGTACCATGCCATTTTGGGAACGTTCGCTGTTCTGTTCTGCGCTGCCTCGGTGGTAGTAGGGGGTGGGTGGTCCAAGGGGGAGGTCCTGGGGGTGGTGGTGGTGGGTGTTGTGGCCTTCTTGGGTGTCAGAGCTGCATGATCAGTAGCTCTATGACATGTGTTGATCTTCAGATGTGGTTCTGGGCTGGGCTCCCTTTTACACTGTAGGTAGTCATCCTGCTTTACACCAATAAAAGGCAGATGTTAAATTCCAACTGCTATCGCGGCTTATCGCCTGTTTTTGGATCGCATCACAGATTTCGCTGGTCATTGACAATATCAGGAAGTGGTGTTTAAGTGTTATTTTTGCACGGGAACGCCTACTCTGCATATCATTAGCGTTAGTTGTCGCTCTCATTTGTGGCGATTTATTTTGCAGAAGCGATCGCTGGGAAACTGGCAATATTGGCTGTTTTCACCAGGTTGAGAATGGGATGATAATGTAAAATCACTGAAAAAAACATAGGTTTAATGAACATTATAATTAGAAATTAGCATTTGAAAAACCTTAGAAATTCACTGAATAAACCATAGGTTTCAGGGACGTTATAGTTAGAAATTCGCATTTAAAAAACCTTAGAAATTCACTGAAAAAACCATAGGTTTCATTGACGTTATAGTTAGTTGGACATTTCACTCGTACAAAACCAGAAAATACGGCCGTTATAGTTAGGAGAGCTAACTGTAACTCACGCCCCCGCAATGCACTGCTGATGACGTCACATATTACATCACTCACAACATGGTCAGTGACATCATTGATGACATTACTGATGACATCTCAAATGACATATATTTATTTATTTCACTGGGACCCTTATGGAAAATACTTCACAGATCCTTGTGAAATGTGGGTTTCATCATCATCATAACAACCCCAAACCACTCTGTATAGCTTTATCATTGTCAATTGTTTAATCAACGTTCTATTCATGAAAGTTAAGCGAAACTTGAACATTCTATTTACAATCGGTGCCCCTTGTTAACCGGAAACTGAAGAGAACAGCTTCAACAATCTCTTTGTTCTATAGACAGAATGTGTTTTTTAACAAAGCAGAGTGTGTTTTTTCTCAAATTCTACTTTCCTAACTACGCGGTGTAGGTGTTTTTCTTTTCTTCTTACAACAGAAAAACAAACCGTATAGATCAGTATTTTGTTCACCATTTTCAATAAACATATAACTATTAGGGAAACAACTTTTCAAGCTAACTGCCCCAAAATATAAATATGCAATAAAACAAATACATAAGGTGTTAAAGGTTCCTCATATATTGCCATCTTGAATTTCTGGTGACATTTACAAACCAATTGACCTTTACCTTTGTGGTTTATGATATCACCAGAACACCTAAGTGGAAACATAGGACCATATTACACAATTACCCGTTATGTATCCTCTTTACCAGGAGTGTCCAAAGTGGGTCCAACTGAGCATGTTCTATGCCAGATTTTCAAGAAAACGCTGACTGTGTGAATGAGTTCTGTTTATTTTGACTGAATGTTTAAATTATTTGTAAACCGTGAAAATCTGAAATGGAACTGGTTCGCCTGGAACGTTGGCACCTCTGCTCTATATAACTTTTTAAGAAGTGTACTTTGTATACACAGATTATTGCTCTCCAGACATAGCAGCAGTAGTATAATGGAAAAGTAAGTGAATTCTTTCCTGAGAGGATAAGTTGCAGATGTCTTGAATATTAGTTATTGTTTTCTGTAACTCAGCACCATGATTTAAAGAACATGCTGGAAAATGTTATGGCCATGATGCACTCGTAAGCTTCCTAGAGCGTACCAGATCTGAATTAACTAAATACAATGCATTTATGATTAAAGAAGTAGAAACATAAATAAAGAATGCAAAATAAAATACAGTCTAGGGTACATAAAATATGGATGGTGCGGGTCTCAGAAGAGAGTAAATGGAGAGTCATCACAGACTTGATTAATCACAAGTGTTGCTTTGAGGGATACACAAAGCAGCTCACACTAAATTGATATTGCCCACAGGATCCTACACAAAGTTCATCCTGCAGGATTCACTTAAAAAATGATTATCATCGTTTTATATAAAATGAAGGCGAAATATTAGATAGCTTGTGGGAAAAAAAGTTAACTTATAAAAGTAATGACATGTCCTTTTCTGATTATACCCCGCAATATCCGGCACAGGGTGAGTTTCTAGCACTTAAAGAAAAACAAAAGTCTTAAGGACAAAATGCACCGCCATTTATTCCAAATTGTGTATGCATGCAACACCTAAAGGCTCTTTCAAATTAACTAAACATAATTGCTTACCATAATTGTATGTGAAGATCGGGGTGGTTAATTAGTCTGCTTGTTTATAATTCTGACAGAAGAAAGGCATTGAGGGTCAGCTCATAACCAAAGAAAACTAAAATGTGCCTGAACACTGGAATAACTGTCCAATGATAAGTCCCGAGACAGTACGCTAAAGTCATACTGGGTTTTAGTGTATATGCCCATGTCTATAACACCAATGTGTTTTCTTGCTCCTGACTGCAATGCACATATAAGGAGTTGTCACACTTTGCACGTATTAAAGGTTTTCCTTTGTGGGTTCAGTAAAGCTATATCTCCCAATATGGTTGATGCAAGAAATGCTATTTTCTGGCAGAAAGTGAAATCAGTATTGAGTTGCGCAACTTTGATTCTTTATGGCTGAGAGCTTAATCCATTGCTATATTTTTGTGTGTCCCAATGAGTGTGTGTCGAGTGTTGACAGCTGTCTTCTGATTGGAATCTCATGACAGGTCATAGGTGCATGGCTGAATTTTTTTCCTGCACATTGGTTTTTGCTCAAAATAGGTGTTCGCCCTGACCACTGAAAGGCCTCAGGTGTAATTTGGGTACACATTAATATGGGTTAGCATGCACAAGGCAGGTAGACTTAAAAAAATAAAAGCTGGGAGGCACTTTTTAATGGGAGCTTTGAAGCACATATGTGTGTGCTTTCAGCAATTGCATGCACTTTAGACAGGATGAACTAGAATAGGCACTGATGGGGGATTTCCTGGTCGCCAACAGACGGAGGCAAGGGTGTAGCCTCGCCTCCTCTAGGCTTCTTTCATTATTTCATGTTTTCTGGGTGGGCTTTTCATCAAGGCATTACATTTTGTGGCTGTTTACAGTCTGTTGTGTTTCTTATTGTTTTTGTGATGTGGAGTTCTTTTGTTAGACTAGAACCAATGTGTACTCTTTGATGTATTTGCTTTGCTGACTCCAGGACATTTTAATTGCTGCTTTATGTGTACAACGTTTTTGTTGTGCTTTCACCTATAACAGATACAGAGTGCTATTCACCGATCACCCATGTTTGGTTTTGCTATCATAGCAACATGTTGTTCCATATATTTGAGAAAAAAAAAAAACCTATTGGCTTTGCATTGCTTGTTTTAAATATGTTAAGTGAAATAGAAATGTCTGACTGTAAATAGTCAGTCATTGTGGCTAAGTTGCCAAAATACACCTACAGCACCTATATCTTTGCCAAATACTGACAATAGTCACTGAACGCCCTGTCCCCACCCACAGAAAATCTGCAATACTGTGCTGAGCTCTTGCGTGTGCCGACAATAAGTTTTCAAAGACCATGTCCCAGTGGGCATGGGAAATCAACTGGGCATTCAAGCTGCGTACACCAGGACCAAAAAGCCTGACAGAACTAAGATTAAAAGGGTTGTCACTTGAAAACAAAAAGAATGGGTACCCATGCAAACCGGTACATGACATTGTGAATGGGGTGGAAGAATGCCCGGGACTGCTGGTTGGGAGGATTTCCTCTGTCTGGAACAGCTGTTCATCAATAGAATGACTTCACAGACACATCCAGCCATTCATAAAAGATTTACAAAGCCATGGGAACCATGGAGTCTAGGCAACTTACGAATATTTGAGTGGAAGCAATATTCTACATTGAAGCTTTGGGGTTTGCAGTCAAGAGCATCTGGTTGAACTAAGGCTCCAAAGACGCTGCAACCTGCTTGTGGATGCTAAAGCACAAAGTCAATAAAATAGGCGAGAGCACATTCTCCGTCTGGTAGGCAGTGCCACTGTAACAAGTGTTGTGCATATCTTGGTGCCTCCATGTCACTAGCAAGACGTCCCCATGGCTTGAAAAACTGCTAACCAGTCACTGCAGCAGTGAAACTTTGTTTGGATCTTTTACCTGGAAACTGTTATGGGAGCAAAGCTTTGTGTCCTGCGATAATGGCCCCATTACAGAGCCAGGCATTGAGGTGCACCAGAGAGGGCACTGAGTTTTGTAAGTTCCACTAATAGAGACTTTCCTACTGTAACTGCCTGGCTGACTAGCATCCTCCTTCCACTCTGGAGGTGCATGTGGGTAGCCTTTGTCGACCATGGCTCCGTACCTTTAGTCTCCATTCTCAAATTTGCCATGCATCGGCTTAGCACAACAAAGCAGTGCCAGTCGCGGCGGGCATGACTCGCGGGTGGGGGGGGGGTGTCGCACTAGCAGGAGGTTGCGTGGGAAGGGGGGGTTAATTTCATTTCTTTTCTTTAAAATCTTTTAACTTACCATCTCCTCTGGTCCCGCTTCGCGTCTCCTCTCTCCATACAGGAAGGAGGCAGCCTCCCTCCCCTACCCTAAGCCAATGACAACGCTGCAATGGCAGCGTTGTCATTGGCTAGGATGCCGAACCCACAAGCGTCTATGGGGAGGCCATTTTCTCTATGTAGGCTGCATGCTGCCTACATAGAGAAAATGCAGAGTGTGTATAACTGGTTTGGTCGGCCCTGGGACTGACCAAACAGTCAGCGCCCTCAGAGTGGGCAAACCACTCCTCCCCTGGATTCCTGCAGGACCGCCCACCCGCCCGCCCCAAACTAGGCAAACCCTTCTGCTTTCTTGCAGTGAGAGAAGCAGAAACAAAATGGTCTTTGAAATACCATTTTATGTTTCTGTTTCTCGCACTGTGAGAAAGCAGTGGGCGATGCTCCTCCGCCCATTTAGAGGAGCCGCTCCTGAGCGGTGCACAGACAGACTATGCAGTGATGAACCTTCGTCATGAGAAAAGGATGTGTAATACAGCTTCCTATAATGTCATTTGGATCCAGGTGTGTGTGTGTGTGTGTGAGATATTACTTTGACATTCCCTATCATTTTGGTGGAATTACACACCTGCACTTGAGGATATGGAGGCAAACGAGACCACGTTGCCCACTCCCCATCTCTGTTAATCATTGCATGCGTGTTATGAAAATGGTTCAAGAAGAAGGAGTTGCAAAAATTGTGACACTACTGGACCCAAATAATCAGGTGCATTTTCTTGATTTGTGCCGAAGTGCATCCTTAATCCAGATCCAGACTGAGTCAGTGCATCTGATTATACTATAGCAATGCCGTCCCCTGCGCAAGTCAGAAGTCTGACATTTGGCGCCTGAGCTAAGAACAGAACATTAGTGAAAGACAGAGCTGCTGTGCAAAATCACAACTCTATCTTTCAATGGAGGGGGGCGGGGGCCTGCCTCTGTTTGAAGTGGGGAAGGCATCCCCCTGCAGGTAGATGTATCACAACACTGTACGTCTGCAGGGCAATGAATGTGCCGCCTCCTACCAACAGCATCTTTGCTTCAGCGCCCGCGTTTGTAATACGGCATGTGCACAATGTGCAAATGATGGGACATACCCTTGTGAACACGCTGGTGCCCAATGTGCGCCGGCGTAATCCATATTACTCAAGCATCTGAGGCCTCTTCTATAATACCAAAGTGCCACTGGAGTGCAAATAGTAGGCATATATGTAAAATCACCTTCTAGCTTTGTTCTTACCTTTGTAAACACCAGTTCCATCAAACCACTTTAAATCAAACTCTAGAGAGCAAATTAAACTATCAATTCGTCCAGGCTGCCTTGATTACCTGTGGTTTTGCTGTCCGTGTTAAATGAGGCAGTAGTATTGGCGTTGTGGTGATGTAAATCGCAAGAGCATATAACACTCGTTAAACAAACATCCTTGAAATATTTTTACAATATATTCTAGTAGCATTACTAGCATTGTGCAGTGATATTAACCAGGTCCCTCTATGAAATAGAACATGATTCTCAGAATATTTGGAGCTGGATATGCATCCCACATGTAAATGTTGTCTTGCAGGGGGCATAGCTGCTTATATGGGTGTTCTGTGTTAAAGAAATCTGGTGAAATGCACAGGATTTGACTTGCTGTTCATCAATTTTGTATT
Source organism: Triturus cristatus (assembly GCF_964204655.1). Classification (NCBI taxonomy): domain Eukaryota; kingdom Metazoa; phylum Chordata; class Amphibia; order Caudata; family Salamandridae; genus Triturus; species Triturus cristatus. The sequence goes on from NC_140586.1 coordinate 654,493,779, forward strand.
TAAGTGGTATAAATTACTGACTCCTAGGACATTACAAAATATCCAGGTGCTCTGTATCTGCTGACGAAAACAAAATAGAAAAGAAAGACTGTAATAATTCTGACTGGTTTTCTCTGCAGAAGATATTGATTATTTGTGTGTGGTGGGAGATTTGGAAAATTCAATTAAAGGAGTTGTGCAAAGGTTTCATAAATTTTCCTTCTACAGCGTGTACACAGACATTGTTGCCTATTAAATCAATGCAGCACTTCACAATATATTTTCTTTGAAACATAAAAATAAATAACATTTAAACAGTTCTGCTTACTACAGAAACAGATTTTATTTCCTGTGAAGCATTTAGTCATGTGCGAGCACTGACTCATACACATTTGCCAGCTGTAACAAATTTTATAGACGTTTTTCCCCCAGCCATATCTTATATACTATGAATTTTTAAATGAACAAATGGTGAAGAAGGGATGTCAGCAATATAAAAATTGATCAGTTGAAAGATAAAAGCATAAGTAAAGAGATTTGTATGGGAGTCTTAATAGGTTTTATTAAATAAAAATACTATAAAGAGACAGTAATGAATAGACTGAGGATTTTAACTGTGGTTGGGGTGGACAGAAATTATTCTGCCGCAGTTAGTAGAAGATTGGTTTTATATCACTTGACAAGAGAACATTTTTTTCTTCCCAGCCTATTAGATCTGTAAATGTTTCTGGGCCTTGGAATTTGACATCCTAAAAGAACTCAGGGGTTGTAATCACAAAGGTTTATTAATACAGGTAATTGAATTTCAGACTTTGTACCACACCAAGCGTCAATTGGGTGGGGATGTATCCCTCCTTGCTTAATATTAAAAATCGCATAATCTTGTGTGCCTTTTTCAATTATATTTGTATTATTGATGTCGGGTGTGGTATGAATATAACTGTAGATGTGCATAGTGAACCGCCCATATAGCCTTCCAAAGTTCAAAATAGTTTCCACTTTGCCTGAAGCAAATATTCACTTCACACAACTTATTCCTTGCCACCAGAGATCCTGCCCAACATGGACAGGACTTCAGGCTTCATGGAAGTATGTCATTGCAGCAACTCAGGAAAGCGAGAAAGGACTCTAGTCATGTCCTGCTCTTTGCCTTTACAGGTAGACCTGCAGTGAGACTGCCAGCAGCAGGTAGAGTGATTTAATGGTTCTTGCACATAGTAAGGCTGTGACATGGCTTACTGGTGGACCTTAGGGCAGCGGGCCTGTGCCCACTGCACTTAGGGCATTGTAATTTTTGCCCCACCCCTAATCTTGAGGCTGGTGAAGTTTAAAAAACAAATCTGCAATATTGCAATTTGCGAAACTTTGCACCCATCTAGACAAACTTGATATAAATGTGCTGTTGAGGAGTCAACCCTTAGTCAACTATATGGGTTGGCAATGTGCCCTGCATGTGATAGTGCGGTGGATTGTGTTGATTGTGTAATGAGTTATATTTAGATTTAGATAGTTCCTATTGACAGTGCCCCAAACTGAACAGATGACATTGTGTTTGCTTCGGCATGTCTGTGACGCATTGGATGTAAGGAGTTTTATCCGTCTATAATGTTTTGTTGTGAATTGGGCCATCCTTTGATAGGCCAGGGAAAAAGTACGCAGGTTCTGGAGTTCATGCAGCAATGCTAAGCCAAATTTATTTTATGCAATGTTACAATCATTGATATAGCCTATTTCTCCCATTCATATGGGCGATCGGAGTCAAGGTGGTCTGTGGATAGTGGCTTCTTTGGATAGAACTGGCTAATGTATTGTTTAATAATGGTTTACATTGCCTAGTAGCCTGCGAGACCATGTTAAAGACCTGTGTAGCACATCATGTGTATAGATCTGTCTGCGGAAGGACTTTATTGTGTTGCTGGTGTGCACAGCTGGTCATTGCTGCGCTTTGGGCGGCTATTCAGTTGGGTGCATCATTATCTGATTAAATGGCTTAAATGCAGTATTATGACCATTTAAGTGTGGTCTACTAAGTTACCTTTTTAACTGGGTACGCAGTTTGTTTAGAGGATATGGATGTGCAGTTACTCAACATTTATATTTACTAAAATGATTTAAATTTGCAACTGTCTAGTTTACTCTCAAGGAGTGAGGAAAACTATTGCTGCAGTACTTTAAAACATTTTGACATTAACTCTAAGTATTTTCTTTTCTTTTACATACATTGCGACTTCTGCTACATTAAAAGCATGGAATTAATTCTATAGATCTATCAAGCTTAATTCATCTAAAGATTTTTGTGACAAAATCCTTCCCTTTTTGAGCAAACAATTGTTGCAATCAGAACTGCTATTGCCCTTGAGTCAATGCCCGTCTTATCGAATTATCTTTCACCAATACATGGGATCAATTTACTGGGATCCTTTCAGATCGCTGCCTCTGCTGTTAAAAGTTTGGAGATTAAATTATATAATAAACTGGATATGACCCAGTAATCTCCACAGCTTGGAACTTTCAGTTGAGTAGACTATTCAAGCTCATGCTTTGCTCACCGAGATGCCAGTGGTGCTGCAGTATCTTCCCTAATCGGATCTAAACTAGATTATTGCAAGTCACTCTAAGCAGGCATGAACAGTTCTTTGCTTCACCAGCTCTACTATATACAAAACCAGGATGCGAGATTCTTTCCTGTAGCCCCTCGATTTTCCAGAGCTGCTGCTTTGCATTGTTACCTTCACTAGCTACCGTTCAGTTCTAGAAACTAATTTCAGATCCTATGCTTAGCTCATAAAGGATTGTACAGTTCTTATGTTAGTGACCCATACACATGAGCCATCACCAGCATTCGCTATGCTAAATTCCTGCTATTAAGACCACCCACTTCCACTGTCGGACGGAGCTATTTTTCATAACAAGCCCCTAAAGTTTGGAACCTACTACTTCTGCCTTCTACCTCTGTCCTTAAGATTTATTGTCTCCAAGATAGAAATTGGGAAGAAGCTAAAAACATTCCTGTTTTAAGATTGACATTTGCAGCATTCTTCTTCTATCAGCACAATGAGACTTCACGTTGACCATGCAACTTACAATATCCGTAACATTAACTTTTTCCAACCTCTTTACCATGCATTCTAAGGAAATGGAATGCAGGCCCTTAATGATCCTTGTCGCAAACAAGAACAAAATTCTCTGCATCAGTTGTTTATAAAACTCTTATGGGGTCAGGGGCTGGGAAAGATTGGTCAGAAGAGTTTAATGCGGCTCTGTGATTATCTCTGCAGTGAATTTTTACTTGTAAATGTTCAAGCCATGATGGAGGACAGTCTTTCAATCAACAGATAATTCTTGGGAAGCTCACTCATAGCTAGATGCCAGTTTAAACTAATCTGCATTAATTACAAAGCAGTATGTTAAAAAATGTCTAACTATCTACCACAGAAACGTCACAGTTCGGGCGGCCAATGAGCTCAGACAACTTGCAACTTGGAATTCCAGCATTCAAGAGGGAAAACCCCCAGAAACAAGCCTTCTCAAGGAATACTAGCACAAACTGGTACACTATTCGTTCCCTGTTTAAAACACTGCCGACCCTACAACTCCTCAAAAGGGAACTCAAAGAGCCAATCTTTTATTGCTTCTTCTCTCCTGAACAGCTATCCATACCCTATTGCTCTGTCCTATGAATCCAACAGGGATTTCATTTTCGTCCATTCGGAAAACACCATCTTGCACATACATCAAGCATTTTACCGGCCGCAAACGGGCCGATTCCCAGAATCGGGCCGTTTGCGGCCGATAAAATGCCATTTCCGATGCATCAAACCGAAAACCCATTCGCAATATAGGTAATCGCAAATTTTGCGATTACCTAAATTACGAATGCTTTTAGGGAATCGCAAATTGTGATTGCCTATTTGGGATGCATCAAAGCCTTTCCTAAATGCGACTTTGCATCTAGGAAACGCTAATTACCATCAACTGCAAGTTGATGGTAATTTGCAAATACGTTGAAAAATCCACAAAAGTGCATTTTTCAAAGTGCCATATGACGCACAAATATGCCCTTAGGCAATATTTGTGCGCCACATGAGCATACATGCCAAATTTGGGGGTGCAGCAGGGTGGCCTTTAAGGCCCCCTAGCACCCTTCAAATTGCATTCGCAATTTGCGAGTACCTATTTGGTACCCGCAAATTGCGAATGGCTTCCCATTAATTCCTAAGGGGCCTATAGGCCCATAGGAATGAATGGGAAGGCATTCCTTAATTGCGAATCGTAATTTGGGATTCGCATTTAATGAATGTGTAGGAATCGCAAATATTTTTGCAAAACCTACATGCATAGGCAATTGCGATTCCTTAATAGCGATTCCTTAATAATCGCTATTAAGGAATCGTAATTGCCTAGCTTGGTCATGTGCCCGCATGTTCTTTATAATTTTTCTCTCATGTTGTACATTCCTTCTTCTTCATGGGCACTGAGCTTAGGGTCCATCATATACTCCCACATCGCAGAAAAAATCCCCATGTACCTCCGGACCATCACCTCACTTCCGGAATTCCGAAGTGCTCTCAAGACCTGGCTGTTCGAATAAGCCTCTGCGGCCTGCAAGTGACTGGATACTCTATCGGGTGATTAGCCGCGCTTTATAAATCCTGATTGATTGATATTCTAAATAAACTCCCCAATCATTTATATTCTACATACAATTGCAAACTTGCAGGAAGCTAATGTTTTAGAAAGTGTGCAGAAATGTATGTTCTGCCACCCTATATCTCGTATATAGTCTCAATGTTGTAAACAAGCAGTGTTTTTGAGAGCCTCTGTGTCAAGAATTCCTGTCATACAAGGGAAACACGCCCTTATGTAAACAGGAGAGCTGTTACATAACTCAAGGAAAACACGCCCTTATGTAAACAAGAGAGCTGTTACATAACTCAAGGGAAACACGCCCTTATGTAAACAGGAGAGCTGTTACATAACTCAAGGGAAACACGCCCTTATGTAAACAGGAGAGCTGTTACATAAACTCAAGGAAACACGCCCTTATGTAAACAGGAGAGCTGTTACATAACTCAAGGAAAACACGCCCTATAAAGGGAGGAACCGGGAGGTACAACGCTGTCGGATATTGTGTTCACACCGACGTACCTGCTTCGTGAAGAGCAGTGTTCCGGAGTGGTGCTCCAGTAAGGCAAGAACGGAGGTAGGTCGAGTCGTTACTCCCTGGGCCGTGTCTTGCCCCATCGTCACCTGTGAAGGACCCGGAAGCTCTACCGGTCAACCATTGAGCTTCGCTTTTTGACTCGGCTGAGTCCAAGCGCAGTGGCGCTTTTGCTGGTTGGAGTCGTAACTCCCAGCCCGCCCAGAGACACAGGGACTGCCAGCTGTAACGCACACCAGGAGGTGTTTGCCGCGTTACAGACTCGGAAGTCCACAGGATCGATCGAGCGGCTGCTCTCGGTTCAGTCTTCTTGCTTGTGATTGGGGTATCGGTGACGCATCACCAGGAGGTGACTCCGCGTCCCGGTGCAGTCTGAGGAAGAGGTTGAGCGGCTGCTCCCTTCAGGTAGAGACCCCGGCTGGGTGTTTCCCTGACTCCTCGATTCTCCCCAACACTCTTCGTGCCCCTCACAGCCTACCGATTGGCATTGTCGGCCATTTCATTTCTGCCCTCTGTTGGCATACGCCGGGACCGGCGTATATGCAGAGGACGGTTAGGACCATCCGTGCTGTGGGCTGGTAACGTACTTAGCCTGGAGGATTCCAGTGACTATAACTTGTTTATTCTTTGTATTATATTTGCCTTCATTAAAACAACTAACCCTTCACTAGTGGTTGCGTCCTCATTGTCGTGTCTGTTAAACGATCCTGAGACATTCAGGGCGTTACAAAATATCCGACCTCAATAACACTAACTGTCTCCCGGTCGATAACAGACATGGCAACACTTGATGATGTGCTGGCTGCTTTAGCGGCCATGCAAGTTGAAGTGGCTGCCTCTAGGCAAGAAACAGCCAATGTAAAAGCCAGACTGGATGCTATCCAATTGGACCCGCTCACGCCCAGCACCTCCCTCACGAATCAGACCCCTGCGGTAGTAGTGGAAATGCCGGTAGCCATCCCCTTGGCGACACCAGAGAGGTACAGTGGGGATCCTAACACAGTGCAGGTATTCCTCACACAAGTGGCGCTACATTTATCGTGCAAACCAAAGGCGTTCCACACGAGTCAGGCTCGTGTGGCTTTCCTTATATCCTATTTGGCTGGAAACGCGGCACAATGGGCCGTACCTCTGGTGAGCAGGGACGACCCCCTCTTATGTGATTGGGGTGCTTTTCGTGAGGAATTCCTGAAGGTATTCGACAGAAGGGCTGACTCGTACACGGCGGACCGTGAAATGCTTGAGTTGAGACAGGGATCCAACGACCTGGTGCAGTATCTCAACGCGTTCCGAAGGCTGGTTGCGGAAACCAAGTGGCCTGTTGCTAAACAGACGGCGCTCTTCCATCAAGGGCTGTGCGATGAGCTCAAGGACGCCGTGGCTCATATTGACCCTCAACCCAAGACATGTGAGGGCCTTATCAACCTGGTATTACGGCTGGAACATAGGCTAAGTGAAAGAAAGGGGGATCATGGGAGAAAAGGAAAATCCCTTCCATCCTATGTGACGGTGGGAAGTCCTGAAACTTCCACCGCATCCAAGGGAGAACCCATGGACATCGGCGCAATACGAGCGAGCCTCACAGCCACGGAGAAAGAGTCACGCCGTAAACAAGGATTGTGCCTATATTGTGGCAAAAAAGGCCACTACGTACGTGAATGCCCTGCCAAACCGAAGACGTCACGTTATCGGGCCAACCGGTCGGTAACAGCCATGGTGGACATACCGGCGGAAAACTAGAGGACTCCAAGACCAGAGAAGGGGCATCTCGGAGTCACTCATCCATCCCTTCACTTTCCAACTCGGTCACTAAGGGACAACGACACCTGTTTATCACGGTGCACGTGGGAGTGCATGACCAGTGGATACCCGTTGTGGCCATGGTGGATTCAGGGGCCACTGGCATGTTTATGGACCACAACGAGGCATGCAGGCTAGGGCTAGTGCTTCTTCCCAAAGCTGTACCCGAAGACGTCTATGCTGTAGACGGAAGGCGATTGGTGACGGGGCCCATCGGGCAGCACACGGGGGTCCTTCCGATGAGATATGGGTGGAACCATTTGGAACAAATCGATTTTAACATCATCCGAGCGCCCCAATATGGCGTCATATTGGGATTGCCGTGGCTACAGAAACACAACCCCTTTGTGGATTGGCCAACACATCGCATCGAAATGACGTCACCGTATTGCATCCTGCATTGTGGAATAAGAACGGAATCCCTTGACGCAGATGAGAGCGGGAGTCAGACGGTGGCTACAGCGGCAGAAAAAGATGTGGCTCTCCCCCAGGCTTATCACAGTTTTGAGGATGTATTTGATGAGGTGAAGGCGGAAGTGCTACCACCACATAGACAGTTTGACTGCCAGATTGACCTGGTGCCAGGGGCCAGCGTTCCCAGCGGCAGGCTGTATGCCCTGACGGAGCCTGAAAACGTGCATCTCCGGGGGTACCTGGATAAACTCCTCAAGCTAGGATTCATCCGCCCGTCCAAGTCTCCGGCCGCCTCGCCACTCTTCTTCATCCCGAAGGCTAATGGGGAGCTGAGAGCCTGTGTGGACTTTAGGGCATTGAATGCGATAACCATAAAAAATCGGTACCCCTTGCCTCTCATCAGTGTACTTCTGGAACAGGTCAAGAAAGCTCGTATCTACACCAAGTTGGATTTGAAAGGGGCATACCATCTGGTGCGCATGAGGGACGGAGACGAGTGGAAGACCGCCTTTAAGACCAGGTTCGGCCTTTTTGAGTACCTCGTCATGCCGTTCGGTCTGTGCAACGCCCCGGCAGCCTTTCAGTACTTTTTGAATGAGGTATTCAGAGAGGAGTTGGATATCTACGTGGTCGTATATATCGACGACATCCTCATCTATTCGTCCAGTGTGGAGGAGCACGTACACCACGTCAAAGCTGTGCTCCAAAAGCTGAGGGAAAACATGCTGTTTTGTAAACTCAGCAAGTGTGACTTCCACGTCACATCCGTGGAATTCCTCGGAGTGATGCTGAGTCCAGAGGGACAGGAGATGGCAGAACGAAAGATCAAGGCGGTGAAAGAATGGCCGGTGCCCCAAAGCGTGAAGGACGTCCAAAGTTTCATTGGCTTCGCCAACTTTTACAGGCGGTTCATAGATGGATTTTCAGGAGTGGTGGCCCCAATCACACAGCTACTGAGGAAGTCCAAGGAGTTTGTCTGGTCCCCTGAAGCGAACAAAGCCTTTGAGGCCCTGAAAAGCGCCTTTGGTAAGGCGCCGGTGTTGGCTCACCCCGATCCGGATCTCCCCTACGTGGTGGAAGCGGACGCGTCGGATGTGGCGCTGGGGGCTATCTTGTCCCAACGCAACCACGACACAGGGGTGCTTCATCCCGTTGCGTACATGTCCCGCAAACTCAACGACGCCGAACGCAACTACCATATTGCGGAGAAGGAGCTTCTCGCAATCAAGGACGCCTTCACCGAATGGAGGCATTGGTTGATGGGGGCAAGACATGTGGTATCGGTGTACACGGACCATCGGAACCTACAGTTCATGACTGCCACTAGACACCTTTCTCCCAGGCAGCTGCGGTGGATGATCTTCTTTGCGGGGTTCAACTTCCGCATCACATATCGGCCGGGGACGGAAAACCGAAAGGCGGACGCCCTGTCCCGTCAATCTGCAGTTAAGGAACCATTGCCTGCGACCGAGCGTTCCATCATTTCCCCGAGGATGGTATTGGGGGTTATCCAACCGGATACTTTCCTGAGGGGAATAAAGAGAGGGATCAGGTCATTCGCATGGCGGAGGTGGCTCCTCAGTCACAGAGAATGGCAGCTGAAGGACGGGATACCCCTGAAGGGCAGGTGCCTATTGATACCCACGCCTAGGCTAAGGAAACAAGCATTCATCTGGTGCCATGACTCTCCATGCGCAGGTCATTTGGGCTTTGAAAAAACGGTGGCTAGCATGGGACGGCATTTCTGGTGGCCAACCATGAGAGTGGATGTCAGGAGGTGGGGACAGGAGTGTCCTACGTGTGCTACCATGAAGGCCGACCATGGCCGAACCCAAGGGCTCTTACATCCACTTCCAACCCCGGATAGACCATGGGATAGCATATCACTGGACTTCGTGGTGGGCCTACCGGTAGACCAGGGGATGACGGCAATACTGGTGGTGGTGGATTACTTGACGAAAATGGGGCACTTCATCCCCTGCAAGAGAGTCCCTACGGCCGGGGAATTGGCGTCACTACTCCTAAAGAATGTGGTACGACTGCATGGATTACCTGGGGTGATCGTGTCGGACCGGGGGTCGCAGTTTACTGCGCAATTCTGGAAGACTTGGTGCACTGCGCTGCATGTTAAGACCGCCCTGTCCACCAGCTACCACCCTCAAACGGACAGCCAAACCGAGCGCCTGAACCAAACGCTCAAACAGTATCTGCGATGTTTTGTGGACCAGGGCAGGGAAGAATGGGTCGACTTGCTATGGGTTGCAGAGATAGCCTATAACAACGCCACTCACAGCTCCACACAGTCATCTCCGTTCTATAGCAACTATGGCCAACATCCCAGGTTCTTGCCATTTCTACATCCGTTCAGAGAGGACAGGATTCCCGCCACAGCGGACAGGGTGGCACACATAAAAGACACATTGATGCGCTCAAGGGCTGTCCTAATAGAGGCCAAGAGAAGATACAAGGCTGCGGCAGATAGGAAGAGAAGGCCCGGGCCACTGTACCGCACTGGAGACTACGTCTGGATATCCACAAGAAACATGAGGTTTCGAAAGAACAGTGTGTTCCATCCCAAGTACATGGGCCCCTATCGAATTACCAAGTGTATGGGTCCCGTGAACGTGAAGGTGTGCTTGCCCCAGTCATTGCGGATACACCCTGTCTTTCATGTATCATTGCTCAAACCAGCACCCTCCAAGCCGTCTGGGACACCTCGGCCGGTATGCGTGGAGTCGGAGGTGGAGTATGAAGTGTCGGGCATACGGGCGTCCAAATGGCGCAGGGGGAAGCTGTGGTACCTGGTTGCGTGGAAAGGCTATGGCCCGGAGGAGCATTCATGGGAACCGGCTGAAGGGGTTCATGCTCCGCGCTTGGTCTCCTTGTTCCATCGGCATTTTCCTGCCAGCGCTGGACTCGTGGGGAGCCGCTGAGAGGGAGGATGTACTGTCAAGAATTCCTGTCATACAAGGGAAACACGCCCTTATGTAAACAGGAGAGCTGTTACATAACTCAAGGAAAACACGCCCTTATGTAAACAAGAGAGCTGTTACATAACTCAAGGGAAACACGCCCTTATGTAAACAGGAGAGCTGTTACATAAACTCAAGGAAACACGCCCTTATGTAAACAGGAGAGCTGTTACATAACTCAAGGAAAACACGCCCTATAAAGGGAGGAACCGGGAGGTACAACGCTGTCGGATATTGTGTTCACACCGACGTACCTGCTTCGTGAAGAGCAGTGTTCCGGAGTGGTGCTCCAGTAAGGCAAGAACGGAGGTAGGTCGAGTCGTTACTCCCTGGGCCGTGTCTTGCCCCATCGTCACCTGTGAAGGACCCGGAAGCTCTACCGGTCAACCATTGAGCTTCGCTTTTTGACTCGGCTGAGTCCAAGCGCAGTGGCGCTTTTGCTGGTTGGAGTCGTAACTCCCAGCCCGACCAGAGACACAGGGACTGCCAGCTGTAACGCACACCAGGAGGTGTTTGCCGCGTTACAGACTCGGAAGTCCACAGGATCGATCGAGCGGCTGCTCTCGGTTCAGTCTTCTTGCTTGTGATTGGGGTATCGGTGACGCATCACCAGGAGGTGACTCCGCGTCCCGGTGCAGTCTGAGGAAGAGGTTGAGCGGCTGCTCCCTTCAGGTAGAGACCCCGGCTGGGTGTTTCCCTGACTCCTCGATTCTCCCCAACACTCTTCGTGCCCCTCACAGCCTACCGATTGGCATTGTCGGCCATTTCATTTCTGCCCTCTGTTGGCATACGCCGGGACCGGCGTATATGCAGAGGACGGTTAGGACCATCCGTGCTGTGGGCTGGTAACGTACTTAGCCTGGAGGATTCCAGTGACTATAACTTGTTTATTCTTTGTATTATATTTGCCTTCATTAAAACAACTAACCCTTCACTAGTGGTTGCGTCCTCATTGTCGTGTCTGTTAAACGATCCTGAGACATTCAGGGCGTTACACTCTGCCACGTGTTCAATTCTAGTTGATGCTATATAAAGCCTTATAATAAATCAATTGACCAGGTGGGTTCTGTTGGAAGGGGACTTGGGTTGCGTCATTTGCTTGTCATGGTGGACGTTGACGGTGGTTTTGGAGATGCATTGGAGTACATTGTTTCTTAAAAGAATTTATTAAAAGGCTCTTATTGGTCCTGAAAGGACAGGTCTAGGACTTCCGCAGACTCCTCGTTATAGGCTTTGAGGAAAATATTAGTCAGCTTCATAACTTTTCTTGTTTGTTTTGATTGCTAAAGGAAATGCTGTGGGTTTTAGTTTGCTATTTAGCTGTGTTTTCATTACTTATTTCTTGGTTAGTCATCTACCTTTCTATGTCTTATTTCCTCTGCCCTCTATTCTTGTTGCTGGGCAGCACTTCTGCATTCCATGTGTCATCCATGACAACACAATGCTCTATCTTCCCCAGCTGCATCTGTGGCAGTTGGATTTGAGCTGCTGCCTGGGCTGGTGGTCTGTGTACGTACTCCTGAATAAAACTACTGAAGAATTGCTGAACGTTTCCTGGACTTTTTAAAACTGGTGACGAGTTGTGCCTGCATGGGGACAGGCATCCCTAGACCATCAGCTTTCCCATCGGCCCCATTGGTGAACTGCAGCGCTTACTTGGCCATATTTTGTTATCTCTTTGGATAGTGGAGTGTAGTATATGCAGTACTTTACTTGATTGAAATGAAAGTTTGTTTAACCTGTTCGGATTGGATTGATTACTACAACTATACTACATCAATTTGGCAACGACCCGGGATGCGTATTCCCCGCAACTGATATATATATTTTTTTTAAAAGAGAACTTTCTTGATCATTTTTTTTTCTCACTACGGAATACAGCCACGGATTCTTTATCTACGTCGCACTAAGTATGTACTACTCTACTACTTAGAAGCTCAAGCTGCATTGCGCACGCTGAGTTTCATGGAATTTGCATCTAAGAGCCTGCTTTGACGATGTTCCTTTCTGCTGAATGAATTTTACTCCCGGAAGTCACATTCGGTGAGTTTCTGCTTTATTTCTTTACATGAGTTTTGGCGAGCATAAAATTATTTCTTTTAAGATACATCTGAGTTACGCTCAGGCCACTCACCAACGGTTCTTTTCGAATGTTCATCGTCCCCGGCTCCAACGGTCCAGTTACCTGGCTACTACTTCAGCGCGTTCCTACTTAGCTAAGCATCTTGGGAATATCATGACGTGAAAGGTCATGCAACGCAACCTTTACGCGGCGTACGTGCCACCATTTTTTTTTCTCCTCAGGTGTAATCCTTCTACGGTGTTTAGAAGTACTCCGTGCAACCCAAGATTATCAATCCACTTGTCACTTTCAGTTTTCAACAAGTAAGTTATTTTCTTTATAATGAGAAATTTCCTAGTTAGCACGAAGGAAAGTTTCAATTCTAATAAGGAGACGGAGGCGAGGATTATGCATTACTTTCCTCACTTTATTCCAACAGCAAGTTAAAAGACACAGTGTAAAAACAAAACACAAGACCACAACTCCCATGAAGCTCGGGAGAAACCGTGGCAACCAGTAGTCCAATCATAACACAAAGGGTCCCATAAACAGTAGCAGACTCCGTAGTCCTTCCTCTTTCTCTGCTGCAGGAAGTTAAGCCCCGTGGGATCTATTCCGTTTTGGAGTCGGAACCTAGGATGACAAATACAAAATAGTGAAGTCTGCTACCAAACCCTGACATTCATCAAGGTTCATATGCTACATAAGTTATCAAAGCACTTGCAACTTTGCGAAAACAATCATAAACAGGTATATAATACGAGTATGCCACAGTATGAAATAATATCCAACAGATGCAAAACAAACTATTGAACATCAGCAATAAATAATGACAATAAAAATCTCAAAAGATACTTCCTTGATACGAAACTCTGCATCACTCCACTCATGAATCGCTGATCGGAATTCCCAAAGGGTGGGGAGGCATAAGAGAATCATGCCCGGGTGGGATAATCCTCGCCTCCGTCTCCTTATTAGAATTGAAACTTTCCTTCGTGCTAACTAGGAAATTTCTCATTCTACAGCAGGAGCGGAGGCGAGGATTATGCATGTTCAAAGCCTCCTTACCACCAAAGCGGCCGCTTCATGGATTGGTTTAAAGTAGAACTTTTTAAAAGTTGAATCTGAAGACCAATCCGCCGCATTCATAATGTCCTCCAATCTACCCCCTACCTGAATGGCCTTAGAAGCCATTGCTCCCCTGGTAGAGTGTGCGCCAAACTCAGCAGTGTCAATACCGGCCTCAGTCATAATCCACCTGACCCATCTGGCAATGGTCGGGGAAGATACCGCCTTAAACGGTTTCTTAATGGCAATCAGAAGTTGCCGTTCTCCCGGAGGCCGTACCTCCAATGTCATATCCTCATAGGCCTTGAGGCATCTCACTACACACAATTTCAGGGAGTCTGGAAAAGCAGGATAAGATACTGACCTTGTACTCGTCTTGGTTCTCCTGGATATGGTAAAAGTGACCCCTTCCGGGGTAAAGATCCGAGCTGTGAGATCCAAAGCTCTCACATCTGACGCCCTCTTGCATGAAATAAGGCATAACAACATAGCTAGTTTCGCTGATATCTCCTTTCTAGACAGGTACTGATTGTCTTTCCAGGACATCAGTAAACGTAAAACCAGGTTGACATCCCAGAGGCCTGAATAACGGGGCTCAGGGGGTCGAGAAATTCTAATGCCCTTCAATAGTTTACACACCCAGGGATGTTCTCCCACCGGAATGCTGTCAATGGGCACATGGCCCGCCGAAATAGCCGATCTAAAGGAGTTGATGGTACAATAAGCCAGCCCTTCCTGAAAGAGCTCTGTTAAGAAATTGATGACATCCGAAACTCTGGAGCCCACGGGATCCAGGTGTTTCGCCATACACCAACGTACCCATCGCCTCCAAGCTGATCTGTACCTTTTGATGGTCGCCGGGGCCCATGCCTGCTGGATGAGGAATTCAGCCTCTCGCGAAAGAGTTCCGTCCGACCAATGTCGCCTGAAATCCTCCACGCCATAAGCTGAAGATGGCCCTGAAGAACCAGGGGATGAGGGTTGCCCAGGGGGTCCACTAAGACCTCGTTGAATACAGGCAGACGAATTGGAAGGTCCCAGCTCAGCTCTAGCAGAGAAGGGAACCACGCTTGAGAGCGCCAAATCGGAGTCACCAGGATCAGAGAGGCTGTCTGTCGCCGAACCTGGGCCGCCACTCTCTGGATGAACAAGAACGGCGGAAAGGCATAAGCCGGTATCGAAGACCAGTTCTGGAGAAAGGCGTCCACCGCTGCTGCTCCGGGATCCGGTTTCCAGCTGAAGTACCTGGGAAGCTGGGCGTTCCACCTGGAAGCGAAAAGATCCACTTGGCAAGGACCCCAGGAGTGCATCAGAGAGCTGAAGACTGTCGCATCTAGTCTCCAGTCGCTGGCGTCCCGGAAATGTCTGGAGTTCCAGTCCGCTACCGAATTCTGAGCTCCCGGGAGGTATTCGGCCGTCACCGAAATCTGACGCTGAAGGCAATAATGCCAGAAGTCCTTGGCTAGTTCCACCAGGACTCTCGACCGCGTACCGCCCAGGCGGTTGATGTACTGCACCGCTGTCGTGTTGTCCATCCGGAGGAGCACACAACAAGACACTCTGTCCGTCGTGAAGGATCGAATAGCAAAGGACCCCGCCAGAAGCTCCAAACAGTTGATATGCAGGGAAAGCTCCCCCTCCGTCCACCTGCCCCCCACTGAGGTTGAGCCGCAACGGGCTCCCCAACCGAGGCGACTGGCGTCCGATTCTATCACCAGGTCCGGCTGCGACCCGAAGATCGCTCGGCCATTCCACGCCTCCATGTGGTCGATCCACCACTGGAGTTCCCTTCTGGATTCCTGATTCAGAGAGATCAGCTGGGAGTAGGTAAGTCCCCTCCTTAGATGGGACGCCTTCAGTCTCTGGAGGGCACGGTAGTGCAGGGGGCCCGGGAAAATGGCCTGAATCGATGAAGATAACAGGCCGACAATCCTGGCCAGCTGTCGCAAGGAGATCCTGTCCCTCCGCAGGATCTTCCTCAATTCTTTCTTGATCTTCCCAATCTTCTGTTCCGGGAGATGTAGGGTTGCCGTACTGGAGTCTATCCTGAACCCCAAAAAGGTCATGCATTGCTGCGGGATTAGGTCCGACTTCGCCTGATTGATGGTAAACCCCAAACTCTGGAGGAGGGAGACTACCTTCTGTAGGTGGGAGAGAAGATGTGTTCTGGACTGATCCATTATCAGGATATCGTCCAAATAAATGATCAAGCGAATGCCCAAAGTCCGGAGGTGTTCCATCACCGGCTTGAGGAGCTTCGTAAAGCACCACGGAGCCGAAGACAGGCCGAAGGGAAGGGTCAGAAACTCGAAAACCTGCGTCCGCCACCGAAACTGGAGGAACCTGCGGTGCGGTGGAAAAATGGGGACCGAGAGGTAGGCGTCCTTGAGGTCCAGACGCACCATCCAATCGCCCTGCAACAAGAGGTCTCTGAGAAGATGGATCCCCTCCATCTTGAAGTGGCGGTAGACTAGCCACTCGTTGAAGTCCCTGAGATTGATAACGGGACGGTAACCCTTGTCCTTCTTTTCCACCAGGAAAATGTTGCTCAGAAAGCCCGTGGGATGAAAATCTGAAGGGCCGATGGCCCCTTTGGCTAAAACTTCCTGAACCTCTTGGTCTATGAGAGACTCGTCCTGCGAAGAAAACACCAAGGGCCTGGGTCTGGCCTCTTGAACCGGGGTTCCGTAGAACTCTATGTGAAACCCCCTGACAGTCTCCAGCACCCAGGGATCGTGAGTAATCTCCGCCCACCTGTGATAGAACAGGGCAATTCTCCCTCCCAACCGAACCGGGGTTAACAAAGGTACGCTTACCGCTGTATCCTCCGGTGTTGTGGTGGGCGCCTCCCCGGCCTCGGTTGTTCTTTCCTCTGCCGCCCCGGGAGGGGTAGAAGGTCCCTTGGCGGCCGTCCTGCCATCCATTATTCCGCTTGGCCTGGGCTCTATTGGGGCCTTGATGCGCTTGTCGGCCGGAGGAGCGACCCCTGCCTCGTCCGGCCCCACCGAAAACCTTCCCCGGGAAAATCTTCTTCATCGAGGCTTGCGCCTTGTCAAGGGCTGAAAATGTGGCCACAAACTTACCTAACTCTTTGACAAAAGGGTCCCCAAACAGGGAACCCTGAGCTATCGGGCCTGCCTCCGAGGAAGAGAGTTCCCCAAGTTTGGGGTCTATCTTTAGCAGTAAGGAACGGCGGCGTTCGGCCGAGAGGGCGCAATTCGCATTGCCTAGCAGGCACATCGCCCTCTGCGCCCAACCCGTAACCTCGTCCGCCGACAAGGGCTCCCCAGAAATACGGGACCTCTCCGCTAATTCTATCACCTTAGTCAAAGGGCCCACTACATCTAAGAGCTTGTCCTGGCAAGCCCGCCATGATCTATCTATCCCTTTCTTGGGATCCTTCATATACTTAGCAAAGAAAGTGCACAATCTGGGATCAATATCGGGGGTCAAAGTGACGCCATTAGGCAGGGAAGGTCTGGGACATTCCGACCGCAGACGGGCCCTAACTTCCTTATTGAGCGGACGCCTAATTTTGTCGGCCACATAGTCAGCCACCTTTTTGTCGGGAACCCATTCCGAGGACCGGGGTCTATAAATGCACATAGGATTAAACATATCCTCTGAGGGACCTTCCCCCTCTCCTACTGAAGATGCAGAAGACTTAGGACGCCAAGATCTGTCCTGCTCCTGGTCCTCATCTGAGGACTCCCCATCCTCCTCCAATTCCACCTCCCCCAATTCGGGAAACCCCTCTTCAGGGTCGAAATCTGTGGCGCCTTCGTCGCCGTTTTCTCCGGGTACAACCTCCTCCCGGTAGGGTGCATCACGCAGCGTGCGCGCACTTTTGTGAAAGGCTTCCGCCAGACGGCTGAAGCCCTCAAGGTGCCCCGCGTCACGCTTGTGGGCCTTGCGCGGGATAGAAACAGGCGCCCCGCTAGGCCCGGCCTCCCCGTCCCCCAAGATGCCTGTGCCTCTAAATACATGGGCGGACAGACGGTTAACGCTCTCCTGCAGAGGGGCAAGCGCCTGGGCGATGGCCGAAGAGAGGAGCCTGTCCACCTCTGCAGGTCTGCGCACCTGGGGTAGCCGGTCGTCTTGAGAGGATAATGATGGGGTATAATCGTGCTCCTGCATGATAAAAGGAGGTGAGGGCACCAGTGTTAGCAACGCCCCAACTAAATTAAGGGGGGCTCTCCCCTCGCCGGTGCCCCGTAGCTGATTCTCCTCTGATAACCTTCACTACACGTGGAGGAGTCAGCTCATAAAATTATACAGTAGGGCTATGCCCGTCAATCCTACCGCGAAAGCGGTGTCAGGCGAGGGGTAAATACTAAGAGCGAGCGCTCTAAACACCGAGGCAGAAGCCTCACACACGGCGCTTCACAGGCGCCTGAAACGGAGCGTTGCGCGCGAAGCGCGAAACAGTGCCACCTAGCGGACCCGCTCCGTATTAAAAATGCATGCGCTCGGGCCGAAGCCTCCCGCGCTACTCCCAGTCAGAGAAACTGATCGTAAACAATGTCGTACAGAAACGATTAAAATCAGCAATCAATTACATTAAAATATGACACAAATCCCATGCAGCCAAGACCCAAACCCACAGTAAGGAGAGAAGGGACTTAACTGACGGGCCAGCAGTGAAGAAAGAGGAAGGACTACGGAGTCTGCTACTGTTTATGGGACCCTTCGTGTTATGATTGGACTACTGGTTGCCACGGTTTCTCCCGAGCTTCATGGGAGTTGTGGTCTTGTGTTTTGTTTTTACACTGTGTCTTTTAACTTGCTGTTGGAATAAAGTGAGGAAAGTAATGCATAATCCTCGCCTCCGCTCCTGCTGTAGAATTTTATACGAACTATACACATTTCAAATAGATACCAGTTCCAGTACCAGTGGCAGAGCAATTACTGCTTCCAACTCTAATTCTGGCATTAATTTAAGTAATTTGAAAGAGTTTCTAACTGGGCCTGGTGAGCCCATTATTAAATGGGTAGAGCAGAAGGAATATTTTTTCAATTCTATAGCTGCAGAAGCGGATAATGCAGGAGTTTTGTCTCCAGAGAGAAAAAAAAAGAATTCTTCTTCATTGTTTGGGTCCAGAAGGTTTAAGAGTCTATAATCAAATGCAAAAACCTGAACGATCTGGTGATATAGACGTTTTTAAAGCTGCCATTCTAGATCTTACTGAACACTATTCCCCTACAGTTTGCAATGGTGTAACCAGACGTGCTTTCTTCAAAAGAAAGCAATTACAACCTGCATCTGTGGAGGAGTATGTCTCTGCTTTAAAACGTTAGCTGCATATTGCAAGTTTGGTGTTTTGTATGACAAATTAATACGAGACCAAGTAGTTGTCTGCACAAAAAACAAAGGCATCCAAGATAGATTATGGATTGAAGGTGATTTCTGTTTAAAGGACGTCATCGCTTTAGTTAAAAAAGCAGAACTTTCTGACAGAAGTTCCAAGGCCTTGTCTAAACAGAACGAACCTTCCACTACGGTTAATAACATTTCTGTGCCTAAAAAAGGGAAGGACAGTCAAAATAAATCCTTCAATTCCAGAAAAGTTTCTCAATCCAAAGTTAATCAATCTGATCCATCTACCTTTGCATGTTACTGTTGTGGGAGCAAAAAACACAACGCTAGCTCTGAGAATTGTCCAGCAAGAGCAACCAAGTGTTCAAATTGTGGGATTGTCGGACATTTTGACAAAGCTTGTAGAAGAAAGTTAAAACAAAAATCCAGAGTCACAATTCTCACAGAGACTGATTCAAATTCATCTGATTATGACTCTGATACTCAGTGTGAGCCAAGTGTTACAGAACAGAAAAAGTGCATCGGCAGTACAGATAGGAGTAAACCGTTATGCATAGTAAAATTTGGTGGTGTCCCTTTGCAGGTTGCCGCTGATTCTGGTTCCCCATTTACCATAATTGCCAAAGTGTGTGGGACACAAAGTTAGTTAGTGTTTTAGGCTCGCATTTAGAACCTACTGATGTTGCTCCTGAAAGTTTCACAGGTGACAAGATTGATATGTTGGGTTATCGTTCACTTGTATTTAATTTAAAAAAATGTACAGCTGTTTGTAAAATTTACATTGCTACTGAGGGTCCATCTGTTTTGGCCTGGAAGGATCAGAGGGCTTTGCATATCATTCTTGATCCAAACAGCCCACAGCAGGTACTTGTTGCTTGTGAAAGTGAAAGCACGAAAGATTGGGTCCTGAAGGAGTTTCCTGATGTATTTTCAGGCATAATTGGGAAACTCAAGGGATTTTCTCACTGTATTAGAGTTAAAAATAATGCTATACCCAAAATACATAACATAAGGAATGTTCCCATGATTGTCAAAGAAGAAGTGAAAAAAGAGTTACTCAAGCTACAGGAATCTGGCATTATTGAGCCTGTGGAGACTTCCGAATGGATCTCCCTATTGGTTATTGCTAGACGAGCCAATGGAAAAATCTGTCTATGTGTTGATTTAAGAAGTTTAAATGATAATATAATTGTGGATCAATTTCCTTTGCCTAGAATAGATGAAATGTTATCCCTTACTCGTGGTGCCCATTGTTTTTCCACAATCGATTTGTCTTCAGCATATCACCAAATTTCTTTACACCATTCTAGTCGAGATTTAACAGCATTCTGTACTCCTTTTGGGTGTTTTTATTTTCGCCCATGCCCTTTGGCTTAGCCTCTGCGGCTGCTGTCTTTCAGCGACTTATGATGCAACTTTTTGGTGATATGCCTGGCATCACATTTTTTCAAGAAGACATCTTAATTATGGGGCGTGATTCTCAACAGCATGATTCAAGACTGAGAAAAGTACTTGGTGTTCTCAATAGCAAAGGACTCACTGCTGAAATTTCTTAATGCAAATTTTCAGAAAATAAAGTGATCTATCTAGGTCACGGAATCAGTAAACATGGAATTAGACCCAAAACTAAACTTGTCAGGGCTATCATTGATGCTCCTGCACCCAAATCGAAGGATGAGCTTAGATCGTTTTAGGGTTTAGCCGAATTTTACTCAAAAGTTGTCAGCAATTTTTCTGAGAAAACTCATCCTATGAGAAATTTACTTAAAAACAAAGTTACATTCGAATGGTCTGAGGAATGTCAGCAAGCGTTTGTTCTCATTTAGGAGGCTGTTTGTTCTGCACCCAATCTTCAAGGTTTTGATCCTTGTGCCTCCACTTTTGTCACTACTGATGCGAGTTCAAAGGGTTTGGGTGCTGTTTTGACTCAGTTAACTGATACTGAACAAGAAGTTATCGCTTTTGCTTCTAGATCTCTCACTTCTACAGAAGAGACATATTCTGTGATTGAAAGAGAAACTTTAGCATTTGTGTGGGGTTTAGAAAATGTTTGAACATTTTTATGGGGCAAAAGATTTATTGTCAGAAGTGACCATAAACCCCTTACTAAACTTCTCACTACCGATGGTCTTCACAGAGCCACCACCAGGATTGCTGGACTTTCTATGCGTCTCCAAGATTACTTATTTGAAATACAGTATGTTCCTGGTGCTAAGAATGTAATTGCGGATTGTCTTAGCAGACTTTCATTGCCGTTGACTGAAATAGATTCTAACTCTTGGAATGATTTCTCTGTTGCTAATGTTCTTTTTGATGATAATCTTAAAATAGTATTTCTCAAGAGCAATGGATGAAAGCTGATAATGAAGACATTCTTTCAGCTGATGTCAAGTCAAAGGTTATTGATGGATGGAACATCTCTTGCAAGAAAGATCTTCTTTATAATTTGAGAGGCTACTGGGAAGTCAGAGATGAACTTTCTGTCAGTGATCATTTACTGTTAAGGGCTGACAAAGTCATTCCTCCTGCCTCCTTAAGAGAGCAGATCATACATTTATCTCATGAGGGTCATCCTGGAATATCTCGCACTAAATCTAGGGTCAGAGACCTTTATTGGTGGCCTGGAAATGATGATTCCGTAGAAAAAAATGTAAGATCCGGTGTAAGTTGTTACACTGCTGACAAATCCAAGAAAACATGTAATCCACCTTTGGGTGTTGTTTGTTCTCCAAATGTACCCTGGGAAGAAGTATCATTAGACATTATGGGCCCAATCTCCTGGTTTGATAGTACAAATAAGTACATTCTTGTTCTTGTCGATTTGTTCTCCAGATGGTTTGAACTTAAAGTTGTTGACAAAGTAGACAAAAAATCTGTTCTCGAATTCTTAGATTCTATTTTTATGCATGAGGGTTTTCCTGCTTATGTATTAATTGACAATGGTGTACAATTCAAATCTAAAGAAATGTTGAGTTTTCTTACCACAAATGGGATTAAACAAAAATGTACCACCCCCCCCCCCCCATCATCCCTCCAGCAATGGCACTGTTGGGAGGCTCAAAGAGTCATCAACGGCACTTTACAATTGTGTAGGAATTCAAAGTTGTCATGGGAAAGTGAATTAAAGAAAATGTTGTGGGCTGATAGAATCACACCACATTCCTCATTAGGGAAAAGCCATTTTTCTCTTATGAGATGTAGAGTTCCATTTTCTAAAATTAATCCTGGTTGGATGAAGCGGAACAATATGTCGTTTTGCAATTTAAATGATGTCAGAACCACTTTAGATAATTCACAAATGACAAATAAGATGTATTACGATACTAAACATGGTACTAAACCTGTAAATTTACAAGTTGATCAATGGGTTTGTATTAAAAGTGCCAGAAAAGTACCCAAAGGGTACAGCAAGTTTAGCCAACCAAAAAAGATTTTCAAAATTCATCGGAATACTGTTACTTTAGATAATGTTGAAACTTGGCACATGAGTCGCCTAGCCTTGGCTCATTTTGTCGAGACTGGATATGTGCCATCTTCTTCTCAACAATTGTGCGCTGGACTTAAGTCACCTTCTCGTCATCGTTTTTGGTGTCATGAGGATACGTGTAAAGATCTTGACTTTGCTCCTGTAGTTGTTTCCAATGATGTTAATGACAATTGTGATGTATTAAATGAAGCATCTAGTCATTCCAGTCCTTGTTCTAATGTTAAAACTTCTTTTGGAAGAATTGTTAAAAAACCTGAAAGGTACTATGAATTTATTTGTTATCAAGTTTTTTTTTCTTTTAAGGGTAGGATGTGTACTATATGCAGTTTTGGGTAAGTGAATGTCCACTTGCTTATCCACCTATTTATCTCTTGTATCTTGTATTCAGAGTTCCACATTCTATATTCCAACTTACTTGTTTCCTTGATGTAGAATGTTGATTCATTCGTTACCGACCCTGTCCTACCATCAACTTGTATCTTACTTTACTTGATTGGAATTAAAGTTTGTTTAACCTATTCGGATTGATTGATTACTGCAACTATACTACATGGAGATTCAGGTACTCTGTATATTTAGCCAGAACTGTTTCTACTTCCTGTTTTGGATTGGTTTTGAGGAAATTATTTTACTTTTTCAGTGCTTTACAGTTGAACTTTAAAAAGTGCAGGCCTGAAGTAACAGCAATTTTCTACTCAAACCATCTAGCAGAGCAGGCCTTGTGACATCTCTTACCTGAGGCCTCTTCGTGTGCTCTGCTGTTTCCCTGGTAACGGATGGTGCGTGTGCTGTGACACACGCGCTCCTCCATTGCCGTTAAAGTCGGATTTCTACGTAACGTTCTAGCCCCAAGCCTCTGAGTTGCCATTCCTGTGGAGAGCTTCTTTGTGGTTCGCAGAGGATTGTTCAGGCTGCTGGATTCGCCGCGCCACTTCCGTGGTGCACTCGCTCTTTCCTGGCGTGTGCGGTGCATGTGCAGTGTGAATTTGCGAGTCTTTAGTCCTGCAGGGAGAATGCGCGGTAATGCGCACACCTCCATCTCAGCTACAAACATGCGCGGTGATGCGCACACCTTCTCGGAGGTTTTGAGAGATGCGCATTGTGTTCTTCTGTTGCTTAGCCCAATTTTTATTCAGTTTGGAATATGCAGGGTGATGCTCACACCATTCCTTGAGGTACTGTGTTTTTGCAGCGTGTCAGTGACGCGCTCACTTCTTCTGGGTAAATTTAGTTCCTCGCGGTGATGCACACACCATTTCCTTGAGGTACTGTGCTTTTGCAGCGTGTCAGTGATGCGCTCTCTTCTCCTGAGTTAATTTAAGTTTCTCACATTTTGGGACATTTCTATCTTGCGCACAGCATTTGTAATTGCTCTATCTTGCACACACCATTTGTAATTTTTATCCCAGGTATTGTGTGTATTCCTTGGCAATGTTAACACATAACTTTAAATGTTATTACTTTTTGATACTATTTGATACTATTTGATTTACTATTTGTTACAGTTTTGATTTTTTTTTCTCTTCACAGTGGCTTCATTCAGCATGTCTTAGCCTCCACGGTTTCTTTCAGACAAAGGTGACCCAATTTTACCTTGGAACAGGTGGAAGCTACTGTTTGATTCTTACTTATTCGCTATTGGGGATGAGAAATTCTCTGTCTTAAGAAAACATGCTGTGTTGTTACACAATTTGGGGGTTGAGGATAGACATGTATATGATAGTTTAGATGAAATTGTCTTGGGGCGTGGAGAGGGAGAACCTGACAATGTATTTGCCATGATGCTCGAGAAGCATTTTGGATCTAAAATCAGTGTAGTTTTAGAACATCACAAGTTTTTTTCTAGGGTTCAGGGCAAACAAGAAAAAATTGGTAGTTATGTGGCAACCTTGAAAACATTGGCTCGCACTTGTGAGTTTGAACAACTTACTGATTCTCTTGTTAGCGACCAAATTGTCAGGTGCACTAGTGATGTGAAGGTTCAACAGAAACTTCTTGCCAAAAACCCGGATCTTAAAGAGACATTAGCTATTGTGGAAAGTATTGAGAACACCAACATGTGGGTGTGTGAATTGAGAGTTGATAAAGTCAACGATATTTCCCCGGAGGACAAGGTAGTCTATGAGGTCAAGAAAGAAGATGCCGAAGGGATTGAGTTTAAAAAGGGTATTCTTGGAGAGAGGGATAAAAAATTGTCTGATTCTGAGCAGTCTGGTTCCAGGTACAGCAAGCCTGGCTTTAAGTGTTTTAGGTGTGGGAGTGAAAGCCATTTGTCCAACAGCCCCATTTGCTTTGCGAGGTCTGTCACCTGTAATAGGTGTGGCAAAAAAGGGGAATATGCTTGTGTATGTCGTGGTGCTAAGAATCAAGCGGTGCATTGTATCGAGGAAGAGAAAATGTATATGTTGAGCCTCAGAGAAGATAGTGTTGTGGATGGAGACAAGTTAGAGATGCCTGAGTGTGAGGTGTTGATTGACAGTAAACAGTTCTCTGTTCTGGCTGACTCTGGTTCGCCTTATACCATGGTTGGTGATGCCAATTCGGATGTTGTGTTTGGTCAGGACAAGGGTGAACTGTCTCCACGGGATATTAATCTGGACGGCTACGGTGGGGTCAGAATTAATGTTTTAGGTTATGTGGTCAGAAGAATTCAGTTCAGAGACAGAGAAACGGTTGGAAAAGTGTACGTGGCTAAGAGGGGTGATAATCTTCTTGGATGGAGACACCAGAAAGATATGGGGTTCACTTTAAACCCCAGCTCACCCACAAAAGGTTTGCTTCTGTCTTGTGGTTAACTGTCTAAGGATGTGAGTTCTCAGTTCCCCTAAGTTTTCAGTGATGGTATGGGCTTGCCCAAGAATTTTGAGCACACGATTGTTTTGAAGCAGAATGCCCAGCCGTTTGTCAGCAAGGTGAGGAAGGTACCTCATATGATGATGGATCCTTAAGGATAGGAGCTTAAAAGGTTATTAGCTGCTGGCATTATAAATGAGATTGAGTGTTCGGATTGGTTGGCCCCAATTGTTTTAGCATCAAAGGATGGCGGCCAAGGGATCCGCATGTGTGTGGACATGCGCGGCCTGAACAAGCATATTTGGGTCGACAGGCAGCCTTTGCCGAACATCTCTGAGACTGTTGCTCTTATTAAGGATGCTAAATGTTTCAGCGTTATGGACTTGTCTTCCGCCTACCACTAGGTATTGCTCCATCCGGATTCTAGACACTTGACATCGTTTGTGACTCCTTTGGGTGCCTTCAGATTCATCCGCATGCCTTTTGGTCTGGCATTTGCTGCTGCCTGCTTCCAGAGAGTCATGAACAAAGTACTGGATGGGTTGTCTAAAGTCCCCATTTTTCAGGATGATATTCTTGTTTATGGGAAGGATTAACATGAACATGACAAGCAGTTGTGGGAGGTTTTGGAGCGACTCGAGGATGCTGGTCTTGTTATCAAGAAAGAAAAATTCAAATTTCGGGTGTCATCTGTGAATTATTTGGGTCACACGATCTCTGGAGAAGGGATCAGTCCCAAATTAGATCTTGTTGAGAGCATTGTAAAGGCACCTGTACCTGCAAACAGAGACCAGGTTCGATCCTTCCTGTGGTTAGTCGAGTTTTGCTCCAAGTTTGTTGTTCATTTTGCTTGTGTGTCTTCTCCATTGAGGTTATTGCTCAAGAAAGGTGCCAGATTCATATTGTCTGATGATTGTACTCTTGCCTTCAACACTATCAAGGATGTCATTGGTTGCATGCCTACTTTGGGACATTTTGATGCTTATAACAAAACGGTGCTGTCCACTGATGCCAGTATGCTTGGTTTGGCTACTGTCCTCTCACAGGTTGTGGATGGGGAATCCAGGATTGTTGATTTTGCTTCTTGTTCACTCGGGGGTGCGGAAGAGTGATACTCTGTGATTGAGCAGGAGGCATTGACGGTTTTCTGGGCCATTCGCCATTTCAAATTTTATCTTTGGGGTTTACCTCTAGTAGTCAGAACTGATCATTGTCCTTTGTGTCACATTTCTGCTTGTAGGGAGGTCGATAATCTCAAACGTTGGATGGAAGGGTTGACTGAGCTCAAGTTCACAGTTGAGTATGTGCCTGGTCCGAAGAATGGTGTTGCTGATTGCCTGTCTAGGATGCCTTTGGATCAGTCTGGTGTGGAGGTTGAGAATTCCCTTGTGGCGTGGGTACATGAATCTGCTGTTAATTTGGAGGAGTGGTCTTTGGCTTCTCGGAGTGACAAGGATTTGGAGATAGTTAATGAATATACTGTGAAACGTTGGCCGGCGGACAAGGATGGATAAATTGTATGTATTTGAGGAGAAGTTGTTGAGGGGTAATCGGCTGATACCTCCCAGTTATCTTAGGTGCAACTCATTAACTTGGCCCATGAAGGGCATCTAGGGAGGATCCTGACTAAAGCTACGGTTTGTGAATGGTATTGGTGGCCAACCATGGATCAGCAGATTGAAGATGTTGTTAAGGATTGTTGGGAGTGTGCCAATAGTGACAAGAGCAAGAAGACACGCACTGCACCTCTGTCACCTGTGGAGATTCCCGCTGAGCCTTGGTCCAAGTTGGAATTGGACATCGCTGGTCCCTTTGAACTTTTTGCTCATGATGAACATTATGTTTAGCTGTTGGTGGACTACACTTCCAAGTGGGTGGTCACCAAATGTGTGCCTACTGTCAACACCAGAGCTGTTATTGAGTTTCTTTCTGAAGAATTTTCAAGGGAAGGCATTCCTAAACACCTCATTATAGATAATAGTGTTCAATTTGTTTCACGCGAGATGAGTTAGTTCCTTAAGGAGTTGTCCATTACTCATTGCAAGACGGCTTTGTATTCACCACAAGCCAATGGTTTGACTGAGAGTATGAATACATTGGTGAAAAGTTGTGCCCAGAAGGCTTTGCAGACTAGGTCTTCTCTTAAAAGGATGCTCAGGGAGACGTGGTAGGTTCACGGCAATACACCTAACTGTTTGACCTCGGTTTCCCCCTTTTCTATCTTGCGAGGTAGGAAGCATCATGATAAGTTGAGTCCTGCATGGTTGAGGCTGTGTATGGATGACGTGAAGAGGGATGAACAGTTTTTGTCTAAACGGAGACTCTACCAGGAAAAGTATAAGAACAGGTTTGACTAAAATAATTCTGCTCTTTGCAGGGCTTGGTGTGTGGGTGATGAAGTGTTGATTAGGAATTCTGGGCTCTTGGAGAAAGATCGTTCTAGGTTCATGGGACCTTTTGTTTTCAAGGAAGTAAGGAAGAATGTTGTTGTGCTGAACTCTGGTGAGGTGTGGAGCATGTCCAGGTTGGTTATGTGGAGTGGTGGTTCCAATGTGCCTGAACATAGTCATTGTCCTTTTGATGTGTCTGAGAGGTCTGGTCCTTGTGATGTTCCTGGTTCTGGTGTGTCTGATTCGGGGAGTTCCAGGAGGTTGAGGTTCAGACCGACTTGGCATCATGACTATGAGATATCCTGAGATGTCAGTGGCTGTTTTGCCTTGGTTCTCTATTGCTTTTGCATTTTCACTTTGTATCTTTTAATGTTTTTCTTTTGTTCATTTTCTGTGGGGGTAAGATCTGCTGTGGGTTTCAGTTTGCTATTTAGCTGTGTTTTTATTACTTATCTCTTGGTTAGTCATCTACCTTTCTATGCCTTATTTCCTCTGCCCTCTATTCTTGTTGCTGGGCAGCACTTCTGCATTCCATGTGCCATCCATGACAACACAGTGCTCTATCTTTCCCAGCTGCATCTGTGGCAGTTAGATTTGAGCTGCTGCCTGGGCTGGTGGTATGTGTATGTACTCCTGAATAAAACTACTGAAGAATTGCTGAGCGGTTCCTGAACTTTTTAACAGGAAATGGGAGAGTTAACAATTCTCATCTGTTGGATTCTGGACCCAAGTGCATAGATAGCTTTAGAAAATATTTTACACAAAGGAAGGGGTATTTAGAACATGGATGCTGAGGTGCCATCATATTTTATAAAACTGCAGGTAGACCGATAATTTATCTACAGATTTCACTCTCTCTTGGCATGTTTGCTATTTGTTATTTACTACAGTTAGGTTGGTATAAAAATGTGCCCTCCATAAAGATGGTTGCTATTTCCCTTCCGTGTTGTCTTTCTTTTGATTCTACCTCTTTATGTTGTATCGTAGGCAAGGAGTTCCAGTAGACGTGATGAGGTTGAATATGAATAGTTTATTGTTCTTAGATTTTAAGTAGGTCTTTGCAGTAAAGTTGTGAATAAGCCCCACCAGGAGCAGCCTCCCTGCTGCTCAGCCCAGGATCCAACTGACACTTCACCTCACAGCAATCCACACATTCCATTACATCATCATCCACACCAACATTCTACCCAACACATTCACACTGGCTGAGCAGCAGGTGCAAAAAAAACAAGGAAGGTGCATAGTATGAAAACCTTAGATATAACACACCTTCCCTCTTTATAGACTACACAAAAAAATTGCAAATATAAGAAGAAAGATCACCATGATACAAGAGAAACTAGCAGGAGAAAATATAGCAAAATGCAAATTGTAAACAGCATTACATAAGAAATGCTGTATAAACATTGCAGTTAAAGAGAACAAAAATGCATGAGAAGATATTGCAAATACAAATAATATGCAGCATTACATAAAAATGCTTAAATATGCTGAAACATGCAATGAGAAAAGGGAATACATAAACGAAGCATAAAATAAGTGACAACCCAAGGATGGTAATATCGCTTACAAGTACCAGATGCGACACACATCTCCCTTCTTTGCAGAGCAAAAGAAAATGAGAAAATGAATGGAGAAGTATGATATTCCATAAACAACATAAAGTAAAGAGGGAACGTATAAAAATAAGTACAAGTCTTCCACATGCATACAAATCAAAAACAGAATGCTCCAAGTTACCACCACACCCACATCAGCTGGCCAGACTGGTGAAGAAAAGGCGGGAAACACGGAACACAAAAAAGGAGAAGATGAAACTCACCCTAAAAGAAACCAGATACACCAATAACAAAACACCACACAGAACTACCCAACTCACACACGTGCAAAAACAGCTAAAACAGAATAAGAAACAGGTGGCTTACACCTAACCAGAAACCAAGTAAAGGGTTGCTTACACCCAAACAGAAAGCAAGCAAAGGGGCTTACACCCAATCAGAAAAAAGCAAATAGGTGACTCACACCCAACCAGAAAGCAAGCAACAGGTAGCAACACCCAACCAAAAAAGGCAAGCGATGGGTGGCTTACACCCAATCAGAAAAAAGCAAACAGGTGACTTACACCCAAACAGAAAGCAAATAATGGGTGGCTTACACCTAAACAGAAAGCTAGCAAAGGTGCTTACACCCAATCAGAAAAAAGCAAATGGGTGACTTACACCCAACCAGAAAGCAAGTAATGGGTTTCAACACCCAACCAAAAACAAGCAACTGGTGACAACACCCAAGCAAAAAACAAGTAACGGGTGAATGCACCCAACCAGAAATCAAACAGACGGAGACTAAATGAGTGTACTGCTCCCCACTGAGAATCAACAGCAAGAAAAAACAAGAAAGTAAGAAACGAAAAACTCCACCAAAATAGGGAATCCTCAACAGCAAGCGCAAAAACTTTGCGATCTGGGTGGACTGCACCCACAGAACATCAATAGTGCAGTCTCACCTCAAGTAAGACCACTCATAAGAATGAATGCCAGCAGACATAATAACTTGCACACGAAAGCAAAAAGAATACACTGTAAATAGAAGTCATATAAAGATACAAAAGATTCAAAAGAAGATGCTCTACATAGAAATACAGACAGGAAAAACGTATAAAACCTGCATGCCCGAAAGAATGCATTAACAGCACACTAGCATATAAATGGCAATATGGTAAAAATTACATTATATGAATAAAATTAAAGCAGGAATATCAGAAATAAAATGGTAGTACTATACGAAACAAATGTATAAGAGATTGTATAAGAGAAACGTTAATTATCATAGGTGAAATGGCAAGAATAGAGATGGAGAAGGAGGAGCCTAGCGCGCATCCAAGATGGTCGCGTGAGCACAGGGCTCCCCGGACCCTCGCTGCTCCTCGGAATCTATCCTGATAATATCCTGATGTGGTTTGTGGAATCTGGGAGATGAAGACCGGCTGAGCACGTATCTCTTTTCAGAAATTGAATCGGACCTGGGAATCCTGAGTTATCGTTATTAGAACTTTTGGGACCCACCCGACGGAGGTGCCCGGGGCGAAGGTGAACAGTGGAGCCGTGTCGCAATTGAACAACAGCGGCTGCAGCGCGGTGCCAGGGGCCGCTCGACCACTTTCGGTTTCACTTTCGGACCTCAGGGGGCTGGCCGGTGGAGCGCTTGAGGTGGCGGGGTGTATCCTGGGCCTCTGCACGAGGCTTTGTCTCCATCTGCCACTAGAGTGCCTATCGCCTTGGGTCCCCCCGCACCGCCATATTGTGGTCTCGGATGAGGCACTAGTCTCCGGTGCCGGTGCCTCTGCTACTTTGATCGGCGGTCCCCTTCGGTGTCCGTGACCACATGGGGGGCAAGGGGGGCCCCGAGGGGCGTAAGACTAAGGCCTCCCTCCGTGGGGGATCGGTCCAGACCAACAACATGGACCGCTACACTCAGGGCAGAGGCTCCCCTGGAGCGGCCGGTCCCCCCCCGGACGCCACCGGTGGTGGCACGTCCGTCTCTTCGGAGCTTTCCCTACAGGATATCATGGGCGCCATTGATGGCATCAGGGAAACCATCGCCACGCAATACGAGGCCCTGGCCCGTAAAATCGACACGGTGGCAATTGATGTCACCTTAATACGGGCGGATCTCTCCAAAACAAATGAGAGGGTTCAGGCTCTCGATGCGCGGACCTCCACCCTTGGGGCGGATGTGTCGGGCCTGCAGGCCGGGCTTGGTGACATCAAGGTGGTCAACGACCAGATGGCCCGGCGGCTGGAGGACTTCGAGGGACGGGCCCGACGCAACAACATCCGTGTCATAGGCGTACCGGAGTCCTCCGACGACCGCCCGGTTGACCTCCTGGTCGAGGAGCTCATCCTCCAACAGTTGACCCCTGCTGGCTTGAGTAAGTTCTTTGCCGTGGAGCGGGCCCATCGAGTTCCGGGCGGTCGACCACGGCCGGGGGCCCCCCCGAGGCCTATCGTGGCCAAGCTGTTTTACTACAGAGACCGGGATGCGATTCTGCAGGCCTCACGTGTCCATGGCCCGGTTCGATATGAGAACTCATCCATTAACTTTTATCCGGACTTTACCCAACTTGTCCAGAAACAGCGGATGGGATTCCAGGGGGTGAAACGTCGTCTTCGTGAACTGGGCCTAAAGTACTCTATGCTCTACCCTGCAAAACTCCGAGTGGAACATGAGGATCGGACTGCCTTTTTTGACTCTCCTGTGGCCGTGAGTGACTGGCTGGACTCGCTGCCGGACAGAGGTGGCCGTCCCGGGCCCTCTGCAGGTGCCAACGGTGACGGGTCCCCTTTGGAGTGACTTTTGGTCCTTGATTTTGCTATTTTGCACTGTTCAGCTGGGTTGTACTTCTTTGGTTCATTGTGTCTTGCTAGGACCTGTGTGGGGGGCGGGCGGGGTCGGGTCCCTTTCCTCCTCCGGGGTCTTTTCGTAGAATGGGGTTAGTTGGGCGACAGGCACACTGCAAGTTGGGGGGGTTTTTTGGCCCGCAGGGGTGCAGGGTGGGGGGAGTTGGATGTTGGGGGGGGGTGGGGGGGAAGGAGGGGTTGTTTTGTTGTGTGTTTTTTGTTTGCAGGGCGAGGTATTGATTTTTGTCCACCATCGGGAACTGTGCTGCTTACTGGGGGACCTTTGACTTATTGGAGGGGATGGGGGGGGACGGGTTGAAGCTGATGTCATGGAACGTCAATGGGTTGGGGGACCGTATCAAACGGGGTGTAGTACTGCAGTACTTGCGTCGTCTGACTCCTGATGTGGTGTTTATCCAGGAGACGCATCTGGTTGGTAATGTCTGCCATGCAATGAATAGGGGGGGATACCGCCTCGTGGCTCATTCTGGTTTCACAACTGGCTCCAGGGGGGTGGGCATTCTCCTGCGATCCTCACTTCCGTTGGAGATCACCAGGGTAGTCTCAGATGACAGAGGGCGTTATGTGTGTCTGACTGGGAGGTGGGAGGGGCATCCCCTTGCCCTGGTCTCAGTTTACGTCCCCCCGGGCCTCCAGAACTCCACCTTCGCGGACTTGGGTCGAATGCTGCTTGCACTTCCGGACAGTCTTTTGCTCATGGGCGGGGACTTTAATTCGGTGGTCTCGGGTGACCTGGATCGTCACCCACCCAGGGCCCTCCCCGCTGCCCAGGCATGGCTAGGTGGTCTGTTGGAGACCTTCGGCCTGGTGGATAGTTGGCGATTAATGCATCCGACCCAATGTCAGTACACCTTTCACTCTGGGGCACATGGGAGTCTTTCTAGGTTAGACTATTTCCTTATGCCCGCGGCGCAGACTGGTCGAATTCGAGAGGTCAGGCACCTGGCGAGGGGTATCTCCGATCATTCCCCGCTGTGGCTGCTCTTTGACACCGAGTCGCGGTCTGCAGGGCGGATCGCCCCCATTAACCCGTGGTACTTGCGAGACCCTACGACTCGCGATAGCCTGGTTAAGGCTATGGACCAATACTTCCTTGAAAACGAGGGGTCGGTGTTGTCTGCAATGTCCCTGTGGGAAGCCTTTAAAACCGTAATCCGCGGACACGCCCTCTCCCAGATAGTGGTGGCTAAGAAGCTCAAGAGTGAGGCAGTGGTGAAGCTGGAGACTGACATCTCTGGGCTGGAGTCAGCCTTGGAGGAGGGTGTCACACCGGACGGGCTCCATGCCCTCAGCCTGAAACAGTTTGAATACAGGTCTCTTGTCACTGACGCCGCCAAAACTATGTATAGGGAGCAGCAGGGTCGATTGTATGATGCCGGGGACAAGGCGGGTAAGTTGATTGCGTGGCTGGACAAGAAGGAGAGAGTGAATCGTGTGGTCCCGGAGCTGCGTGTCTCGGATAGAGTGTGTGTGACTGAGCCTGGTGAGATTGTGGAATGTTTCGCCGACCACCTCCGGGCCGTGTACTCCCCGGTGACTGATAGGGATGAGGAAGACTCTTGCCTTCTACTGAGGGATATTGCTTTGCCCGGCCTGTCCGTCGAGAACCGTGAGCAGCTGGACGCCCCCTTGTCGGTAGATGAGATAGCAACTGCGATTCGATCCCTTCGCTCGGGCAAGGCTATGGGTCCCAACGGTCTACCTATCGAATTATATAAGTTGCGCCCGGATAAACTAGCCCCCTTCCTCCGTCGTATGTTTCAGGAGTCCCTTGAGGCAGGTTCCCTTCCTGTCGACCAGCGACTGGCCACGATAGTCGTGATCCCCAAGGAAGGTAAGCCGCGGGACCGCTGTGCCTCCTACAGGCCTATCTCACTGCTAAACGCAGAGCCTAAAATCCTGGCTAAAGTCCTCGCCAATCGTTTGTTGAGCGTCATCTGCGATCTGATTCATCCTGATCAATGCGGCTTCATCCCGCATCGCAACACCGCCCTCAACTTGCGGCGTCTTCATGGCGCCCTCGCCAGGGCGGAGTACCTCTCCGAACCGGCCGTGCTGGTTTCTTTAGACGCCACGATGGCCTTCGACACCATCGAGTGGCCGTTCCTCTGGGCTGTCTTGACCAAATTCGGCTTTGGGGAGGGATTTCTTGGCTGGGTGAAGCTTCTCTACACGGGACCCATGGCTCAGGTGGTGGTTAATGGGCGGGTCTCTCGGCCCTTCGCGCTCGGTCGGGGTACGAGGCAGGGGTGCCCGTTGTCCCCTCTGCTCTTTGCTCTAGCCCTGGAGCCACTCGCTGCTTGGCTCCGCTGGGAGCCCTCGATCAAGGGGATCCGGTGGGCCCCGGGCTTCGAGGATCGGGTCTCGTTATATGCTGACGATATTCTCCTGCATCTTACCTCGCCGCGGCAGTCGCTTAACGTTCTCTTTGATGTTCTGACTTCCTACGGGAGAAATTCGGGTCTCACGATTAACTGGTCTAAATCCTGTGTCTATCCTATCTCCGGTGGCCCTCCTCTCTTGCCGCCTCGGCTTCCGATCCAAGTATCTCTGGCCGGCTTTAAATACCTGGGGATATACGTCTCGTTGGACCCGGTGGCTCGCTATGAGCAAAATCTCCTGCTTCCACTGCGGCGTTTGAGGGAAGACACGGCTCGGTGGTGTAGGCTGCCCTTGTCCCCGCTGGGTCGGGCAGCACTGTTTAAAATGATGTCCCTTCCCAGATTCCTCTATGCACTTCAGAACTCCTTCGATGTCATTCCAGTGGCCTACTTTCGGGAGGTGGAGAGCCTGCAGAGGAGACTGGTGTGGGACGGACGGGCGCGTATCGCCCTGGCCAAGCTTACTCTCCCCTGGTACGACGGGGGCATCGCGCTTCCCGACATTCGCAGGTATTATTGGGCCTCGCAGTTATCGGCCATTAACCATGCCACGTATGCGCCTGGCTTGAATCCGGCGTATGAGATGGATAAATTCTTGCTTCCCGGCGGGAATTATAACAGGGCGCTTTACTCCCGCTCGGCTGGACGGACCCTGACGGGCCCTACTAAGATTGCGGTGCGGATCTGGAAGGCGGCCAATGTAGCCATGGGCTGGAGTGAGCGACTAACATGTGCTACTCCTTTATTTGCCTCCGACCGACTGGGAAGCCTCTGGACGACGAAAGGGTTTGACCG
Source organism: Triturus cristatus (assembly GCF_964204655.1). Lineage (NCBI taxonomy): Eukaryota > Metazoa > Chordata > Amphibia > Caudata > Salamandridae > Triturus > Triturus cristatus. The sequence goes on from NC_140586.1 coordinate 654,528,816, forward strand.
TTGGGACACGATTGGTATTAGTAGAGTGGGAGACCTATGGAGGAAGGGCGCGGTTAAGACATTCGCGGCGCTCCAGAGCGAATACGAACTCACGGACAGGGAGTTCTTCCGATATGCCCAGGTTCGGCACGCCCTGCTCTCCGTCTTTGGGGAGGGGACTAATATCCCTGCCTCTTCGCCCCTCGAGGACCGCATACTCGATGGTCATGTCCCCGACAGTACTATCTCTCTAATCTATAAAAAACTTATTAATAATCGGGCTGACCTATTGGTGCGCCTTCGGGAGATGTGGACGGGGGATGGGGTGGAATTAGACGACGAGGACTGGCAGTCCGCACTGTCGTCCCCTAAGGAAGTAGCCATTCCAGCCCGTCTCCGCCTGGTCCAGTTAAAGATTCTCCACCGGGTGTATGTGACGGGTCCCCGTTTGGTCTCGATGGGATTCTCGGAAGATGGGCTCTGTAAGCGGGGATGTGGGCTCAGTGCCACCTTTCTCCATATCCTTTGGGAGTGCCGCGAGGTGGCGGAATACTGGCGTCGGGTTCATGGGGTCATGGGACAAGTCACCGGAGTTGCGCTGCTGCCCGAGGTGCGCCGCTGTGTCCTGAATGTGTGGGAGCCCAATGATTATAACGCGGCTCAGACTCGGTGGGCGGCCCTGGGGAACATGATTGCCAAGAGGGATATAGCGCAGCTTTGGGGCTCCCAGCGGCCTCCCACCGTGTCAGTATGGAAGGAGAACATGGACTGGTGTATGTTCAGGGAGAAGACTGTGTATGTGGCCCGTGGTAAACCCGGGGCATGGGGTAGAATTTGGGGGCAATGGAACGCATATCGTGGGGGTATCTGTGCTCCCCCCCTTGTGGACACCGATATTGCCCTGTCCCCCTGACCCTTGATAGTTCCTTGCAACTTGTTGTAATAATCGAATATAGATGTTCCTCTCACGTTACCCCCCCCCGATCTTTCAGTACTCCTTCCTCTTGATAGCTAATTGAAGGTCCGAAGTAGAGTCCCCCGGATGTAGCCTGACCCACGTTTTTTGCCCTTATGCCTCGCCTTTTGGGTTTTTTTTTTTTTTTTAGTTGTTATTTATGTTAAATTTATGTCTCCTGCCTCCTTCGAACTATCCGGAGCCATTTACGGGGCTGGGCCCCAGGAGTCGCCTACTGCCTTACCTAATGTACGATCCTTTCTGAATCTAGCGGCCGGCCCTGGTGGTTGTAGGCCCATGCTTGTAACTGATTTATTGTTCAATAAAAAATTTAAAAAAAAAAAAAAAAGAATAGAGATGGAAGGAAAAATGCAGGTGTGAGAAGAAACAAAAAATGCAAAATAGTAAAAACGCCGCAGTATGGGAGCCAAAATGTGACAGCAAAACACGTTGTTTGGGTACCAATTATAACCCGAAGTTCAGCCCATCAAGGTGATAAAGAGAAACGAAACGAGGAAAACTGAAAAGACGTAAAAAACTACAGGCAGGAAAATAATGTCCCTTAAAGTACTTCACACATATACGGCTCCACTGATGTCAAAGAATGCAGCACAGAAAAAATCTGGACTGGAGCTGAAGGAAAATTGGTCCAGTCAAAATGTCGGCATGTAGGAATGACGCGCACCGGATGGCTCAAGGCATGTACGTCTTAGAGCAGTCCTATCATTTCAGGTGGGCAGCAAAAAGACGAATGAACATCCAACAGCACTCTCAAGTGGAAAAGAGCGCACGCAGAGCAGCTGTAGATTCCTCGCAGCCGATTTGAAGGCGCACATTAGTAAGAGTAAGTGCGTGTGCTGAGCAACTTGATTGAAATACCGCATCGGGCAATAATATTGACCCTGGGCCAATAAGTGGGGTAAAAGGCCGCTTTATTGGACAGGTGGCAAATAGTACAAAAATATCACAAATACATATTCCTACCTATCACCCCCCACCCCATCCAAATTTCCCCAACAACCGTCTTCCCCTAACGTTGTCGTGCCTAATCCTCCTCCCCAAACCCCTATCTACCTCTCCTGCCTACCCCTTGCCTCCAACCTCGCTCCCTTGCTTCCCTCTGTCCGAAACTCTTCCTGATGCCCCCAACCCTTTCTGCCTGTCTTGCTCTCCTCCAACTCTGCCACCTGGCCAAGCGACAACCACCCAAAGGGTTTTTCATTTTTTTTTATTTTTTTATTTATATATATATATTTTTTTTTTATTCTTACATACATAAATATATATATATAAATATATTCTTTTTTTTTTTTGTTTTTTTTATTTTACATATGGGGAGGGCGGGAGGGCCAAAAACGCCACCGCCTTCCTCAGCGCACCTCAGCCGCAGTGAGTGACGGTTAATACGTCACCACTTGCTAGCGCTAAAAACAAGCCAAGCGCGCAGCGCGCGCGCCACCTGTCTGGGCATACCATTGCCCGAAGCAGCCCGGGGGTGGACAATCTGCGATTGCCACCCCCAGGAGGCCCCATCGGGTAATAATAATGACCCTGGGCCAATAAGTGGGGTAAAAGGCCGCTTTATTGGACAGGTGGCAAATAGTACAAAAATATCACAAATACATATTCCTACCTATCACCCCCCACCCCTACCAAATTTCCCCAACAACCGTCTTCCCCTAACGTTGTCGTGCCTAATCCTCCTCCCCAAACCCCTATCTACCTCTCCTGCCTACCCCTTGCCTCCAACCTCGCTCCCTTGCTTCCCTCTGTCCGAAACTCTTCCTAATGCCCCCAACCCTTCCTGCCTGTCTTGCTCTCCTCCAACTCTGCCACCGGGAAAAACCCCAACACGGGAGTTCCCCCCCCCCCCCCCACCCCCCCGGCAAAGAAGAACTCCAATCCCCTTGACTGGACGCTTGTCATCAGTTAATGTAACACATGCCACCACTGTCGCCAACAGGTGAAACTTTATTCGTAAATAGCAATCCATAAATCTCAGATTTGCCAAAGTCTTAATCCCCCAAAACCAGCAATATTTCAAACAAGAAACATAAATTCATCCCTTGTAAGCGAATTGACATTTCTATGTAATCATGGGGGAAGAGGGTGGTGGGGGGGGGGGGGTGGAAGGACAAGAAAAAGGAAGAGGGAAGGAAAGATAAAAACTTGTTTGATCGTTAAATGCTGCATGACTATACATTAGAGCAAATCAACCAAACTTTCCCCACAACACAATGCATTTTATGCAGAGAAAACGAATGTCGCCAAAACATCGTAACTAACACCATGTGTTAATCTGAAACTTCTTCGAAACCTTTTCCCTTATATTTAGCAAATAGATTTCATTACCTATAAAAGATAAGTGGACCCCATCGTGTCTAAAAAATTGATAATCATCCTTTGTAATGGAGTCATGAGACAACCAACCTATTCCCACCTCGTGACAAAAGCGATGAAGGTCTCTATTCGCTTTGCGTCTTGCCCTCTCGACTGCTGTAAACTTTTCTGCTCCTTTCCAAACTCGTCGTGGCATTAATGCTGTTAGAACCAAATGCGTTTCAGGCCATGTCTTTAAGAGGATTTTGAGATCTGCTTTCATGTCTAATTAACCCAAGACCTGACAATTGAATGATATCATTTTCCCCAAGATGAATCAGCAACATTGCCGGTTTGCTTCTACAGGACAGTTCGCTGATAAGAGGCAAAAGCTGACCCCACCTCATGCCGCTCTTACCAAACCATGACAACAGGATCTCCTCCGAATGGAAGCCTAAGTTTCTCCCAAATTGCCTTTTCTCAACCTGCTTAGCGGCCCACTTAATAAACGAATGTCCAATGATCCATACCCGGCGTTGAGAAAATGCATCACTGGCACAAGGACCTGAAAAGAAAGGGCAATTAGTATCATAATTTAGGGACCTCACTCTCTAAATGGCGAATGTAGCGTAAGCAACAATCAGAAGTCCATCTGCCCAGCTTCTTTACATCACTGATAGAAAAGCCCCACCTGGCAGCCTCTGAAGCCGCACCTATGCGAAAGGAATGAGTCCCAAATTGACAGGGGTCCTCCCCCACCCTTACCAACGCTCTGCGCAGGATCGCCAGTGTTTGGTAGGCCGTTAACCGGGAGCCGTCCTGATGCCTGAAGACAAACCTTGATGTTGCCCCTCCAGCAGATATGAAATCTGACCATGCTCTCAAAGGGCATAGCTGGCCCTTAAATGCTTGTAAAACCACAGTGGACCCTTTACCAACCTGATCTGTTTTAGACTGCTCCAAAAAAATGGAAATGGAAGAGAGGGAAATGGACACATTCTGTACTTTTAGTCCCTCGACATGAGCTGTACTCAACAATTCCGAAATACGGAATGCCCCAAAGAAAAGCCAAATCATGCATAGTTTCAACAATTTACATTCAAATTGGGAAAAGCAGACCCCGCCCAAAACACAGATAATATTGTGTAACAATCTAAGTGATATGGGTTCTCTCTTGTACTGACCCCTCTTTTTCATTAATGCCCAACCCTGCAGGACTCTCCGACCCATCTCCCCCGCCGAAGGTTCATACCCCCAAAAGAATTTTCCATAAAAAGACACCCCGGCCAACTTCCCAGCTATGGTAGTGGAAGATATGCCTCTTCTGATGTTGTCTATTATAAATCTAATGATGTCATCATTACGCTGCCTGAAACCTGCCCCGCTAGGAGATCTATACTTAGCTCCTGACTCTAAAAATTCCAGCCAAGCCCGTCTGTAAGCCAACTTGGTGCTGGTAGCCAAAGAGCTCTCGATGAGATGATGCGTGGTCAATTCGCTAGATCCCACACCTCCCGAGGGACCGGTGTCTTCTGACTGTCTGCTCCGGGCGCCAAACCACGGAATCTCGTCCACTGGAAACGAGAGAGGGCATCTGCGATGTTATTTGCCACTCCCGCAATATGTTTGGCTTTGAAAATCATATTAAAATGCAAACATCTTAGCATAAAATTTTGTAACAATTTTAACAACTTTGTGTCCCTGACCTTCTGCCCATTAACTAGATCGACCACAGTTCTGTTGTCTACGTTGAAAACCACTGCCCTGTTGGCTAGCTGTGGGCCCCAAATGGCCAATGCCACTATAAGCGGGAAAAATTCCAGAAAAGCTATGCTCCTTTTTTCATCAATCCATGCCGGTGGCCACCGTTCTGAACACCACTTCCCCTCCCAAAATATGCCAAAACCATTTGCGCCCGATGCATCCGAATACAACTGAATTTCCCAGTTGAAATCAACATCCAACGACCAGATTGTGACACCGTTGAAATCTTTCAGGAAGCGTAACCATACTACCAAATCCGCCCTTATACTGGTGGTAACTCTGATTCTGTGATGAGGCATCTGAATGCCCGACATGGCAAATCCCAACCTTCTGCAGAATGACCTCCCTGCCCGGACCACCCTACAGGCAAAGTTCAAATGGTTCAGTAAACACTGCACCTCACACAATTTCAACTTGTTAGCTCCTATGGCATGTTCCAGAATTCTGGTGATCTCAATCACCTTACTCTTCGGTAATCTAGCCTCCATCCTGTGGGTGTCCACTTCGATACCCAGGTATGTTAAACAACAGTTTGGCCCCTCAGTTTTCTCTGGCGCTAATGGAACGCCCAAATCTTGTGCAAAGGCTTCAAAGTCCTCTAATGCTTTGGCACATTGTTGTGAACCTGCCGCACCTATGAACAGGAAATCGTCCAAATAGTGTGTCACTCCCGTATGGCCTGATACCCATGAAAAACACCATTGCAAAAAAGAGCTGAAAGGTTCGAAGAACCTGCAAGACGTTGCGCAACCCATGGGAAGGGCCTTATCCACAAAAAACTGTCCCTCAAAATGTATGCCTAGTAAGGAAAAATCTGATGGGTGAACCGGCAACAGCCGAAAGGCCGCCTTGATATCACATTTTGCTAGCTCTGAATCCTGCCCAGAAAGCCTTATCAACCCAAGGGCCGTGTCCACAGAAGCAAACCTTACCATGGAATCCTCCCTGGCAATGAAGTCATTGATGGATTCCCCTTGAGGCCAGGAAAGATGGTGGATCATACGAAACTCACCTTCCGCCTTTTTGGGCACCACCCCCAGAGGGGACACAATAAGATCTTCCAATGGCCATGTACCAAAAGGACCTGCCATCCTACCCTCAGCCACCTCTGTCAACAGTTTCTTCTTCACCACCTGTGGGAACTCCTCTGCAGACCTTAAATTTTTTGCAAAACGGCGACACCTGGGTCCTTGATAGCCTAGCTTGAAACCCTCCTTGAAACCCCATGCGAGTAGAGAAGCTTCGTGTATGTCAGGGTAATATGCCAAGTATGCAGTCAACTTCCCGATATTAATTGGTGTAGAAGCCTTTGACACCAGATTGAGGGCCCCCGCCCCTACCTCTACTTGGCAAGCTGTTCCCCCCCCCCCACTGCCACTGCTCCCCGAAGCATTGCGTGACGGCATGCTTCCCTCCACAACGTGAACATTCATGTTTGTATTTGCAAGGATATTTGTTGAAAACCCTTTGTTGAAGTTCCAACAAGCACCGGAACTTGCGATTTGTTGTTTGTTCCAACTACCCACCCCCCCAGGGTGGGCTTGCTTTGAAAGGGCCGATTGTGTACCGCTAAACTACTCGCTGTGTAGTTGGTTGGCGGGGGCCTTTGTGGATACATCAATTGCACCCAAAGCTCATTATCCACCTCACCCCATGGTTTTTCAGGTAAAAGAACCAACCGTGCTCTGAATTCCTCATCATACCGCAGCCATGCATACCCACCAAACTCAATGGCAGCTTTCCTAATGGTGTCCATATAATTAAATATAGCCACTGACCTGTCTGGGAAATGTTCGCAATATATGCTTGCAAAGATAAGAAACGCCGAGGTCCAGGAATCAATATTGGTGGGTACCCTAGGCCTTCTGGACAACTCCCACGCCTCCTCTTTGGAACCCTCCTTTGCCTGGACCTCCCTGTGTAATAGCTTAAAAACATCTACAAATTCACCCTTCCAAATCTTTTCTTTCGTGGTTTTGGACAAATGAGCACCCAATGGCATCGAGAAACCCATATACGGTAAGCGCTTTAAAACAGATGATTGTGTTGCGCCAACCTCCGTTTTTGTCCCTTCATCTTTACCTGTAGACTCCTGATCCTGTTTGCCTGAGCTGCTATTATCCGCAGTTGCCTGACTGGCTGCCGTTCGTGTTGACTTGACCCCGCCTCCCTCCGTGCCCACACCCTTATCCACACATGAAATCTTACAACGTGCTTTCGTAAGTGCCTCACCTGGTGGTATGGCCTGTCTGCCTTTTCGAAAACACTCTTCTCTTCCTCCCTGTAGTTTCCGATCGTGACTTGCTCCCTGTATTTGCCTCCACCTTTTCTTTTCCCTGTGAAAAATAACTTCTGGAAAAGTCTTTAGTAGACCCCCCCCCATGCTCCCCAAAGAAAAAGAAAAATCCTGCGCCAGGTCATCTTCATCCCCAATTTCCCCCTCCTCCAAAGAAAAGGTATCCACTTCTACCTGCTTGCGCCTCAAAACCCCTTCCTCACCTACTCTACCACCCCTTGTACTGCAACCCGGCAATTCCCCGTCCCCAACACCCCCATTATACACAGTCCATTTTATCTGTGGCGCAAAACGAGCCGCCTTCTTGGGATCCAAAGGCGTGGGAAATTTCGCCAAAAAATTCCCCTCCTCTCCGCTTCGTTCGTTGCAGAACGCCAAAAGCCTGGATGTAGAATTCCCACTGCCCTTTTTTGTGCATGGCAGCGTTTTTTCCCCGGCGGGATGCAAGGCGCTTGACCTCGCAGCTGCTGGCGCCCCCTCAACTTGAAAACGTGAAAGCGGCGCCGAGTCCTTAATTTCTGTAGGCAGCCAAACCCAACAGCCATCAGGCGGATTGACAACGTCATCGTACACCTGAGTTCCCCCCCGATTCCCAACACCAAAACTGGCAGCCCCCCCCCCTCCCCTTGCCAACCCCACCCTGTCAGGTGCCAGCAAAATATCTTCATGCACCTGTGCTGTCGTAGCCTCGCCTATGTCCGAGGCGCCAAGACCCTGCACTGAACAAGCCCTTGAATCACCCCCCAACTCTGGAAAAAAACGGTGATAAACTTCGCTCACCAGAAAATTTTGTACCCTCAGCTGAGCCACTCAAACTTTTCTGCCTAAATATGTAAATGTCATGCTTGCGTGCTGCCAATGCTTGTTTTCCAGCCAGCCCCTCCTGCAATACCGGCCTCAAGCCACCAGATGGTGTATATTCTTTTCCTGAAACAACTTCTGTTGATTTTATTGAAGCCGGGCCCCTTAGTGTTGTATCTTGTTGCTGAGGCAGCAACACTTTGGAGACGCGCGTGCGCGGCCTGCCCCTCCCTCTCTTCAGAAGTGCCGGTGAAGAAACATCCCCAGGAGCCTGTTACAGTGAAGCGCCCTCAGCCTGAGGTAAAATCTTGTCTTTTAAGCACTTGCCCTCAATAGAACGAGCAGGGGAGCTCTCGCTCGACATGCAGGCCACCACCGCAGCAGAGACACCACCCACCACCCCGCGCGTCTTCCTTTCCATGCCCACCCATGCCTGAGACAGCACACCCGGCATAATGAGGTCCTCACGTCCCGCCTCACACAGCGTGCGCAGCGCTTCCCGTACCGAAGCGGCTGCTTTATTATCTCCCTCCATTATTGTACTTATCAGGTAAATCTTCACCCCGCCGCCAAAAACGCCACCGCCTTCCTCAGCGCACCTCAGCCGCAGTGAGTGACGGTTAATACGTCACCACTTGCTCGCGCTAAAAACAAGCCAAGCGCGCAGCGCGCGCGCCACCTGTCTGGGCATACCATTGCCCGAAGCAGCCCGGGGGTGGACAATCTGCGATTGCCACCCCCAGGAGCCCCCATATTGAAACCGGACTAGAAAATATCACAAAATTAAAATTGTAACTCACAAATTTTCATTGACCCCAGAAGAATGGAGAGCACCTCACTCCCGCTGTTGAGCCAGCGGCATCAGAATTAAGTCCAAGTTCATAAAAAATATGCTGCAGACAGACGTTGCTCAAATGGAAAAACAGATGCCAAAGCCAAAGCGAGTGCACAGGGTCAAAGCGGCACCAGGCTCAAGTAGAGATCCAAATAAGAGGCCAACGCAGGTTCACAGCAAAGACAAACAGTCTTGAAAGGGCGTGCAGGCAAAGCATAAGTTAGGCTTAATCCTTGAAGAAAAGGAATATGAATTCACGTCGGTAAGGCAGATGAAGTGAAGACATCGTGCAGACAAAGCATGAGTACGCCTAATCCTTGTAGAGAAGGGTTATAAATTCCCACCTTTCAGGTAGAAGAAGTGAAGACATCCCTAGGGAGATAGCTGAAATGTTGCCACTTGACTTGTAGTGGATGCGACCAGGAGCAGGAAGCATACGCCCTGTCAATGGGCTGACCGGTGAATCTGGACACTGGTGGGGCAGCAGGGCACACAATCGTTGAGAGGGTTCTTTATATGTATAATCTTGAAAGAAAATTCCTTAGAAGTAGCTTGAAATTGATCCAACTCGCTGCCAGTTTATGTTGTATCGTAGGCAAGGAGTTCCATTAGACGTGGTGAGGTTAAATATGGATAGTTTATTGTTCTTAGGTGTTAAGTAGGTTTTTCCAGTAAAGGTGTGAATAAGCCCCACCAGGAGCAGCCTCCCTGCTGCTCAGACCAGGATCCAACTGACACTCCACCTCACAGCAATCCACACATTCCATTACATCATCATCCACACCAACATTCTACCCAACACATTCACACTGGCTGAGCAGCAGGTGCAGAGAAACAGGGTAGATGCATAGTATGAAAACCTTAGATATAACACATTTGTTATTTACTACTGTTAGGTTGGTATAAAAATGTTCCCTCCAGAAAGATGGTTGCTATTTCCCTTCCGTGTTGTTTTTCTTTTGGTTCTTCCTCCTTGCATTATTGTGAAAACTTGCACAGTTCCTTTTTTTGTTCTGTACACTTGAGGTTGTTTGATCATGTTGTTAATTATTAACATGAGTGTTTCTTACAAGAATTCATTACTGTTAATTTAGTTATAACTTGGAGGTGAACGCGAAAAACGATTTTGTGTTGATAAACAAAGTATATATTCATATCAAATGTATGTTTTATTTTGGCATGTCTGCTAACCAGTTTAAAATTTAGTGATTATATTTAATAAATCAACAATGTAAAATCACTATCAACATTGCTGATGCAAAATAATTCTATTTGAAGATAAATGGGGAAATGTCTTCACTTGGGGCGAAGGTTGTATACTCTTGGGTTGATATACACATTTGTGAAGTATGGTGCACTGCAGCATACACGTAGGAACTTTAGGGAAATTGCATTCTTTTCCAAGCTTTACTGTCAGCCTAAATTTTCTATCGACTAGGGCAATACTTACTCCCATGGGAACCTGGGTATACAATACATCATAGCAACAATGCTTCTGATTTGCATCATTAATCATCATGTACAAATAATCAGCAACAATTACCAAGATCAATTAAGGCAAACAACTTAAAAAGAAAAATCAGTCCAATTCATTTATGGTATGATAGTTTATACAGCAAGTGTCATACATCAAGCTCACCCAAACAGTGCCTGGTGTTCACAGTAAACAGTATCACCAAGAAACAACAAATATAGCGAAAGGCAATAACCAAGAACAAACATGTGTGTTACAAACAGCTATCAAGCCTGAATCTTCAGTCCTTCGACCCCATGTGCCTCAGCCCATTTCGCAATTAGGCATACTGGGGTTGTTTCTACATGTAGTGTTGAGGACGTTTCGATCCTTGTTGCTGGATATAGGGTCTCATCAGGACAGGACGATAATGGGACATCCTCCAAAGACAACAGAACTGTATAGATGTCAAGAAAAAGGTTTGAGTGGCATGGTGAAACTCACCTAGTGTGTGAAACCAGATAAAAACTAAAGGTACTTACTCAGGGGGCACGCCTGGTGGTACCAACACGGGAGCACTGCCACAGAGACAGTAGTAGCGACTCATCCCCAAGGCACAGGATTCCAATAGGAAATCCGATGCAGCAGGGTTCGCGAGTGTACTAAGGGAGACGCGTGTTGGGGTGTGCTCGTTGAAGACCGCGATCGTCCGAGTCAAGACACTGAGTAAGCATCTTTAGTTTTTATCTGGTTTTACACACAGGGTGAGTTTCACCAAACCACCCTGCTTATTTCGTGCAAAATCTTTATGTACTATATCCTTGAATAAACTCAGTTTGCTCCACTTATATAATTACAACACAATTGGGGTAACATGGGTTTGGTCTCCTTTTTTCCCACCACAAAGTACACATCATACAACCCTTTGCATGAATGTCAACACTTGTACTGAATTCACCTCAAATCACCTTAGCGGGCTATAATATTTGGCTGCCTATGCTGACTTCCTTAGCCTGTGCCTCGCTTGACCTCAAACACAGTGTGCCTGAGCCTACAAATGCAACTGAATCTTTATTAGATTTAAGATTTATGTGTAGTGATTTTGTAACAATCGTGAACCTGTCAGTTGGCGAGTCCGACCACTCACGTTTATTGTTCTCACTGAATGTCGAGTCAGCCCAATATTCACTCCTCCACTTCACTGGCCAACTGTCCTGCGACTCTAGTAAACTCTGGTGATATGATAGAAGCTCTTCCTTTCAGTTTAGGGTCGGGGGCACTAACTTCGGTTCCAGGATTTTTACTGTGTTAGAAGCAATTGCTCCTGCTGGCGGTGTCAAATCTCCCTGGAAAGGCCATCTGCTCCTTGGCATACACCCCTGACAAGTCGGCAGCCAAACGATTAGTTGGCACAGCACCTACCATCCCGAAGCAAAAATGTAACATAAGGCTGCAAGACTCATACTTGACCTCCCAGCCCTCATCCACATCACGCTGCGCCTCAGGAAGCTTCACTGGAACCCCATCCACATGTGCAGCCAATTCAAACTTCTCACACACACAGCACGAGACCAGAATACCTGAACAGCCACATACACTTTCACCAACCCACCAGATGAATACGATCTGCCTGACTCTCACTCACACACATTCCCACATTCGCAAAAGTACAACTGGAGGCCGCTCAGTCTCCTACATCCAAACCAATACATTTAACGACCACTCTCAACACATCAGAGCCTTTTTTCCACTTCATGAGTTCCCCAAGAAGCTGAAGACCTGGCTCTTCGTAAAAACACCATGGAGACCACAAATCTACACACATGTCCAAGTGCCTAGATACCCTCTGGCGTGTTTAGTGCGCCATACAAATCAATATAACATTATATCTGTGCATCTCCCTGCTCAACATCAGTAATGTCTCTCAAGAAATGTACAAATTTGTTAATGAACTAATCCTGCAAGTACCCTACAGGCTGTCTCTTCGTCCCTATCTGTCAAATTATTTAAATCTAGCCCCCCTCGCATCAAAACATCTTTGGGGGATATTATAAAGAAGTGGCGATAATTATCGCTAACCGCCGTTAGCGTGACTTTTTTTATCGCTGTCTATCGCGGGAAATTATCGCCGTGTTAGCGGCGTATTAACAACATGCCGCTAACAGGCGATAGTTTCTCTTACCGGCTGAAATGTTCGGTGATAAAAATTAGCGGGATGGCGATAAAAATCCTCGCGCTAACGTTAAAAAAAGTGGTTGTGAGAAGTTGGCCTGGTATATGATGTTCACTAGTTAAAGTGACCACCTTGTACCATGCCAAGCAACCCTTATGGTGTGGTTGTAAGTCAACCTTTTCGGACTAGCTGCCCTAGTGGTAGCGTAGGCTAAGCAGTCTTTGAGGCTAAACTCGTTAAAGCGTGTTAAGCAAGCTGTTTTACCATATGTAACCCCCCTTTATACCAATGAAAGGACACCACACAGATATATATTCAAAATATATATGTATCTATTTCTCAAAGTATCCCCTAGACTCTTTATGTGCACAGGAGCACAAATCGTTAAACAAGACAACGTTATAATATACAGAAGTTGCACTTTATATGGATGGGCCCTGGTGGCCACTCAAACCATATACTAAAATAGTGGTATAAGTACCACGAACAGGAAAGGAAAAAGGCCTAGGGCCTCTAGAATCGCTGGGCCTACAAGGAGCTAACTTCAGTTAGTGACCAGGAGGTCCACGGGTCGCGTGTGCAGTGAGGAGAGTTACACGCGTGCTCCCATAGGTTTTCAATGGGTGCGTAAAAGTTAAAAAGTTACTGCAGAAAGGGTCTTCTGGGTGGACTACGATCTTAAGATTCAAAACATAGACACTAGAGATGTTTCTCTACACTTGGGCACTGGAGTGCCAGCTTTACCTCACCCACAGGAAGCGGGTGCATAGGTCTCGAAGTGCGTCGGGTTTCTTCTATCGATTCAATGGAGCCTGATGACAAAGATGCTGCAGGCGGTCGGTCCAGAAGGGATGCGTTGGATCCAAGGGTGGATCGGAGTTGTAGAAGACCTGAAAGCAGAGGGGACAGTGTTCACAGTCACTAGCCAGTGACCGGCGTGGCACCAGGTAGGTACCAGGCGATGTCGGGTGCAAACAGGTGGTTAGGTGTAGCTTGTCTCCGCAGCCACGTGGTCCCTCAAGGTCGACGACGTCCAGGAGTCGGTTCACGAGCTGTCCCACGCAGGCTCTCGCTGTCGGCGGTGTTGGCGACTCGAAAGAAGCAAACAAGCCTTGGCAAAGGCAGGAGTCGTGGAAATTCAAGAAAGCTGATTGTTCTGACCAGCAAGGTCAGAGGGGCTGCTCTTTTGGGGAGCAGCTAGGGCCAGTCTGGAGCAACCAGACCAGCGTAGTTGATTTCAAAATAGGTCGCCAAAATGGCCACTAGCCAGCGGGCAAGATGCAAAGTGCAGAGGGGCCCCACGCAGATCGTGGAGATGCTGGAGGGCTCACCTTTAGTGCAGATGCTGCTCGGATGTTGGGCTTCTCAGGACCCAAAGCACAACTTGGAGGGAGCCTCTGTCGTTGCGCTTGCAGCTTGTCGTCGGTCTTCCAAGATGGCTGGCTCCACGTGTCTCGGTGCCTCCACGGGTTCCTTCTTTGCAGGGACTGTGGATCGGGCGGTGAGAGGTCTGGAGGTCTAGGTCTTGTCGGGCTCTGGGCTCGGGCTCCGGCGGGAGGCGGCGGCAAAGCAGATGTTGAATAGCTGGTTGGTGCTTGCGTTAGCAAGATGGTCACTCCCTGACCATAGGGGAGATTTCCTTCAGTCCTCTGTGCAGCAGAGCGTCGAAGTTCCCGTCTTCTTCTTTATTTCAAGTTGATTCCAGGATGTCTGAAGTCTTAGGACACAGCTCCTACCTTTAAGTGGATTCTAGGGGCCGGACTACCTGCTAGGTCCCTCCCTAAGGGTGGGACCAGGAAGGGGGGTGGTTACACCCCCAATCCTTTGTCCAGCTCGCCCCAGGTCCGGGGCTGGTCTGCCCCAGGACCGGTTTGAACTGGCATATGCACCGAGGCTCCTTGTGAGCCTCAGGCATGTCTGTTTCCTTTCAAGCCCTACCTGACCAATACACAAAATCCTGTCTGGGGTGGTGCTCACACCTCCCCTGGCAGGAAACCCTTTGTCCACGTCTCCCAAGCTGGAAGGACTCCCAGCAGCAGGAGGGCAGACTTGTGTCTGTGGTGGCAGCATCCATTTTGTGGAGCTGAGGCTATGTATGATTTCACCCGGGTTTCAGGTACTGTACATGTCGTGTCCCTCTAGAAGGGTGGAATGCTAACCCTGTCGCCAGAATTGGCGAGGGGTTAGTATTCCAATTCGTATGACACCTTACTCGACATGTTTTGATAAAGCCAAACCAAAGATAGCATTTAACCGCGAGGTTCATAATGCACCTAAGAGTATATGGTATGACGATATCTGGAAACGGTAGAAGGAAGTTGTTCCGACCACTGCAGACAGGCTCAGCTCATGCCAGAGCACCATCTCACATGGAACCAAGCACTCTGCCTTCAGGATTGTCAAGGCCTGCCATAGGAGTGACTTATAGGTTAACATGTGTCCCATTTAAGGTTAGGTATAGGTATACTACACCTAAGTAAGAGGTGGTTACACCAACTTACCCCAGCTGAGTGATCAGCCAGTTGTGTCAAATTTGTTAGGCCAGGCCTGGGGTGGCATAATACATGCTTCAGCCCCTGGTAGGCCTTAGATACACCAATGCCCTGGGTACCTAGTGTACACTGGTACAGGGGCTCACAGAGTGATCCAATTCCAATTGGTTATGCACCTAGGGTACATAGTGTCAATTTAGTTAGAGAGAACAGCAGGCTGGGGGTCTGATTAGCAGGCCCACAGCCTCAATATGTCAAAAACCAGTGAAGCAAAAAGCAAAATTTTGGGGTGACCATAGGATAGCAGACCCTACTCTCCTACACAACCCCCACCCCCAAACGCAGGGACATTAAACTAGCCTTGACCAGTCTCGTCTTCATGTCCTAAGTGGAAGTACCTGGAGAGACCATCTGCATTCCCATGGTCTGTACCTGGCCGGTGCTCCACTGTAAAGTCCATCCCCTGTAGGGAAATGGACCACCTAAGCAGTTTGGGGTTTTCACCCTTCATCTGATTTAGCCACAAGAGGGGCTTATGGTCGGTCTGAATCTTGAAGTGAGTGCCAAACAAGTATGGCCTCAGCTTCTTCAGGGCCCACACCACAGCAAAGGCCTCCCTCTCAATAGCTGACCAATTCTTCTCTCTGGGGGTCAACCTTCTGCTAATAAAAGCAATGGGTTGGTCTTGACCATCTACATTAAGTTGTGATAGCACAGCTCCCACACCCAACTCAGAAGCATCTGTTTGGACAATAAACTCTTTGGAGTAGTCAGGACTTTTCAGGATAGGTGCAGAGCACATGGCCTTCTTCAGGTCATCAAATGCCTTTTGACAGCTTACTGTCCACTGAACCTTTTTGGGCATCTTCTTGGATGTCAGATCATTAAGAGGAGTCACAATGGATCCATAGTTCTTAACAAACTTCCTGTAATACCCAGTCAAGCCCAAGAAAGCTCGGACTTGAGTCTGGGTGGTTGGAGGGGACCAGTCCTTGATGGATTGTATCTTACTCTCCAGTGGTTGAACTTGGCCTCCACCTACAAGGTGGCCCAAATACACAACCTTACTCTGCCCTATCTGGCACTTAGTAGCCTTGATAGTGAGGCCTGCCTTTTGCAGAGCCTCAAGTACCTTCTTCAGGTGGATCAGGTGATCCTCCCAGGTGGAGCTAAAGACAGCAATGTCATCAAGATATGCTGCACAAAAGTCATCCAACCCAGTAAGGACTTGATTCACCAACCTTTGGAAGGTGGCAGGTGCATTCTTCAGACCAAAGGGCATCACCAAAAATTGATAATGCCCGCCTGGGGTTGAGAATGCTGTTTTGGCCTTGGACTCCTCAGCTAACCTGATTTGCCAATAGCCAGCTGTCAAATCAAATGTGCTCAAAAACTTAGCAGAAGCCAGTTTATCTATGAGCTCATCTCCCCTTGGAATAGGATGTGCATCTGTCCTAGTGACAGCATTGAGTCCTCTGTAATCCACACAGAACCTCATCTCTCTCTTGCCCTATTTGGTGTGAGGTTTGGGGACCAGAACCACTGGGCTAGCCCAGGGGCTCTCTGAGGGTTCAATGACACCCAGTTCCAGCATTTTGTGTACCTCAGCCTTTATACAGTCCCTGAAGTGGTCAGGTTGTCTGTAAAGTTTGTTCTTTACAGGCAGACTGTCACCAGTGTCCACCACATGGGTACACCAGTCAGTTTGACTAGGTATCAGTGAGAACATATGTTGAAATGATTGTAGAACCTGTCTACACTCAATCTGCTGATGATCAGTGAGGTTGCCTCCAAGGGTCACTCCTTCAACTGAGCCATCTTCAGGGTTCTGAGACAACAAGTCTGGGAGAGGGTCACTCTCTTCCTCCTGTCCCTCATCTGTAGCCATGAGCAAGCCCATGTCTGCCCTGTCAACATATGCCTTTAACCTGTTAACATGGAGTACCCTGTGGGGACGCCTGGGAGTTCCTAGGTCCACCAAGTAGGTAACCTCTCCCTTCTTTTCCAGGATTGTATGGGGTCCAGACCATTTGTCTTGGAGTGCTGCTGGGGCCACTGGCTCCAACACCCATACCTTCTGTCCTGGCTGAAACTCAACCAAGACAGCCTTTTGGTCATGCCAAGCTTTCTGTAAGGCCTGGCTTGCCTCAAGGTTTTTGGATGCCTCCTCCATATACTCCGCCATCCTGGAGCGGAGACCAAGTACATAGTCCACTATGTCTTGTTTAGGCTTTTTGAGAGGTAACTCCCATCCTTCCTTCACTAAACACAGTGGGCCTCTCACAGGGTGCCCAAACAACAATTCAAAGGGGCTGTAGCCAACTCCTTTTTGTGGGACCTCTCTGTAAGCAAACAGAAGGCAGGGTAGAAGGATGTCCCATCTTCGCCTGAGCTTTTCAGGTAATCCTTTGATCATACCCTTTAGGGTCTTGTTGAATCTCTCAACAAGCCCATTGCATTGTGGGTGATAAGGAGTGGTGAACTTGTAGTTGACACCACATTCCTTCCACATAGCTGTCAAGTATCCTGACATGAATTTGGTACCTCTGTCAGAAACCACCTCCTTAGGAAACCCCACTCTGGAGAATACTCCTAGCAGGGCCCTGGCCACAACAGGAGCTGTAGTGGTCCTAAGGGGAATTGCCTCTGGATACCTGGTGGCATGATCCACTACCACCAGTATAAATCTGTGCCCAGATGCAGTGGGAGGATCCATGGGACCCACTATATCTATTCCCACTCTTTCAAAGGGGACCCCCACTACAGGTAGTGATATTAGGGGGGCCTTTGTTGTGCCACCTGATTTGCCACTGGCTTGGCAGGTCACACAGGAGCGACAAAACTCCTTTGTATCTTCATTCATATGAGGCCAGTGAAAGTGAGGGACAAGCCTGTCCCAAGTCTTGTTCTGGCCTAAGTGTCCTGCTAGAGGAATATCATGGGCCAAGGTAAGAAGGAAGCCCCTAAATTGCAGAGGTATAACCAACCTCCTGGTTGCACCAGGTTTTGGGTCTCTAGCCTCTGAATAAAGGAGCCCATCCTCCCAATACACTTTATGGGTACCTTGAGCATTCCCAGCAGCCTCAGCAGCAGCCAGCTGTCTGAGGGGTTCAAGAGATGGACAGGATAACTGAGCCTGCCCCAAGTCAGCCCTGGAAGGTCCCCCTGTCCCCAGAAACTCAACCTGATCAGGTTCAAGCTCTTCAGGGACAGTTCCTTCAGGGTCCTCTAGATCATCTTCCTGGGAAGGCTGATCATCACTTGGAGGCAGGGGGGAAGGCACAGCCTTAACCCTCCTGTTCTTCTTCTTGGTAGGTGCTTGGTCCATTGTTCCAGGATCCAAGACCTGTGGTTCAGTAAGGCCTGTGACCTGGTCACAGCAAGGACATGTGGTGATATACCTAACATCTCTGCATGTGTCCTGTACTCCACTTCTGACCATAGAGAACTCTCTAGGTCATTGCCCAACAAACATTCTACTGGGAGGTCTGCACTAACCACAACCCTTTTGAGGCCAGTTAACCCTCCCCATGAGAAGTTAACAACTGCCACACTATGTGAAGTAGTGGCATTGCTGGCATTGGTCACCAGGTAATTCTCACCTGGTATGTACTGTCCAGGGTCCACAAAGCCTGGTGTCACCATAGTGACACTGGCACATGTGTCCCTGTAGGCTTGAGCCACTTTTGCATTTATTAAAGGAGTCTGTCTGTACTTGCCCAGGTTACTGGGGCTCACAGTCAGGGACAAATCCATGTTCCCATCACAGATCAAGACTGCCTGTGTAAGGGTTCTGTCTAAGTCAGAATCTCCTTCAGTTCCCATAGTGATTCCCACTACACCCTTTGTCTGGGGACCAACACTGCTAACAGTAGTACTGGGAGCAGGTACCTTAGGGGCAACAGTGTTGGGGGCTCCACCCTTCTTACAATCACTGGTCCAGTGAGTTGTATTCTTGCAAGATTTGCACCAGGGTTTCTTTGGACCTTCTTTCTTCTTCCCTTTAGGCTGGGACCCACCCTCGTTAGTACTAGTTTGGGGCCCTGTTGAAGACTTCTGGTCTTTAGATTTCTGATCTCCACCCTTTTGGTCTGTTTTCTTCTGATCACCCCCTTGGCCCTGGTTCTGGTTCTTTTGCTTAACCCTGGTTCTGACCCATTTGTCTGCCTTCTTTCCCAAATCTTGGGGAGAGGTCAGATCTGAGTCAACCAAGTGTTGATGCAGTTGCTGGTTCTGACAGTTATTTAAAATCTGTTCTCTCATCATCAAATTGTACAATCCTGTATAATCAGATACCTTACTTCCCAGCAACCAACCCTCCAAAGCCTTAGTGGCACATTCAATGTATTCAGACCAGTCCTGAGTCTGTGTCTTCTGGGTGTCTCTGAACATTAACCTGTACTGTTCAGTGGTTAAGCCTAACCCATCAACTAGGACACTCTTCAGGGCTCTGTAGTTTCTGACATCCTCCTCTCTAACAGTGAGGAGTCTATCTCTGCCTCTTCCTTCAAAGGAGAGCCATAAGATTGCTGCCCACTGGTCTTCAGGAACCTGCTGCACTTTGCAGGCTCTCTCAAGAGCAGTCATCCATTTGTGGATGTCATCCCCACTTTTGTAGGGGGGCACAGCCTTGGACAGGTTCCTATTGTCAAAGACCCTATCTTTGTCCTTAGGGACAATGCTGCCACCAGTGGGTATAGACCCACTCTCTCTAGGTTGCCTAGCCTTCTTCAGTTTCTCTTCCATCAGGGCTACTTCTAGCTCCTGTCTCCTGATTCTCAGCTGAGCTTCCTGCATTCTGGCCTCATGTTCCCTCCTCTGAGGGGTGGTCATCCTTCTTCTGGAGTGACCTTGAGAGCATCTAGAGGCATGAGAAGCATTAGACTCACCTGAGTGATTCCTCTGCCTCCCAAGCCCCTGGTTAAGTCCACTAGGGAGATCCAATGGGGTGACCCCATTGTCAGTCCCCAGTAGCCTTAAGTTAGCTGGGCCACGTATAACACTTGGCACTGGGCTAGTTCTCCCTTCATCCCCACTACCTTCTGTATCAGTACCCTTATCACTTTCATCCTCTGTAGTATGATTCTCATCTAAGGGGTGACTATTGGAAAGGGGTACCTCAGTAGCATCTTCAGAAGGGGGGCCTCCTGTTCCAGTCCCTAAGGGGCCTAACTGGGAGGCTTTCTTGAGAGCTTTCTGATCTTCATCAGCTTGTAAAAGCTCTCTGAGTTCAGCAGAGGTAGGGTTCTTGGGCTGTTTAAGTCCCCTGATAGTTGCCAACTGCCTGAGCTCATTTTGGTTTAGGGTAGCAAAGATGGATGGTGCCCTCTGGGGGTCACTCTCAACAGAGATGGGTACATTGTACCCCTCTGCCCCACCCATTGCTCTTAAGTGTGGGTGGATGTGTTGCAATCTACCTACACTTGGGTTTTCCTACTAAACCTATCTAGTAGTTGTAGTCAGGGTGTGCTACTCCCTTTGCTCTACAACAACTGAGTTCAGTAGAACTTAAGTATATCTATCTTGTTTTATATGTACCTAAAGGTACCTGTATGATCTTTCAATTGGTAACAAAGAGATAACAGAGGTAAAACACAGCAAGCTCAAATCCAACCGCTGCTCACCAATGTGAGAAGTTGGCCTGGTATATGATGTTCACTAGTTAAAGTGACCACCTTGTACCATGCCAAGCAACCCTTATGGTGTGGTTGTAAGTCAACCTTTTCGGACTAGCTGTCCTAGTAGTAGCATAGGCTAAGCAGTCTTTGAGGCTAAACTCGTTAAAGCGTGTTAAGCAAGCTGTTTTACCATATGTAACCCCCCTTTATACCAATGAAAGGACATCACACAGATATATATTCAAAATATATATGTATCTATTTCTCAAAGTATCCCCTAGACTCTTTATGAGCACAGGAGCACAAATCGTTAAACAAGACAACGTTATAATATACAGAAGTTGCACTTTATATGGATGGGCCCTGGTGGCCACTCAAACTATATACTAAAATAGTGGTATAAGTACCACGAACAGGAAAGGAAAAAGGCCTAGGGCCTCTAGAATCGCTGGGCCTACAAGGAGCTAACTTCAGTTAGTGACCAGGAGGTCCACGGGTCGCGTGTGCAGTGAGGAGAGTTACACGCGTGCTCCCATAGGTTTTCAATGGGTGCGTAAAAGTTAAAAAGTTACTGCAGAAAGGGTCTTCTGGGTGGACTACGATCTTAAGATTCAAAACATAGACACTAGAGATGTTTCTCTACACTTGGGCACCGGAGTGCCAGCTTTACCTCACCCACAGGAAGCGGGTGCATAGGTCTCGAAGTGCGTCGGGTTTCTTCTATCGATTCAATGGAGCCTGATGACAAAGATGCTGCAGGCGGTCGATCCAGAAGGGATGCGTTGGATCCAAGGGTGGATCGGAGTTGTAGAAGACCTGAAAGCAGAGGGGACAGTGTTCACAGTCACTAGCCAGTGACCGGCGTGGCACCAGGTAGGTACCAGGCGATGTCGGGTGCAAACAGGTGGTTAGGTGTAGCTTGTCTCCGCAGCCACGTGGTCCCTGAAGGTTGACGACGTCCAGGAGTCGGTTCACGAGCTGTCCCACACAGGCTCTCACTGTCGGCGGTGTCGGCGACTCGAAAGAAGCAAACAAGCCTTGGCAAAGGCAGGAGTCGTGGAAATTCAAGAAAGCTGATTGTTCTGACCAGCAAGGTCAGAGGGGCTGCTCTTTTGGGGAGCAGCTAGGGCCAGTCTGGAGCAACCAGACCAGTGTCATTGATTTCAAAATAGGTCGCCAAAATGGCCACTAGCCAGCGGGCCAGGGACTGGGCAGGCGCGTCAAGATGCAAAGTGCAGAGGGGCCCCACGCAGATCGTGGAGATGCTGGAGGGCTCACCTTTGGTGCAGATGCTGCTCGGATGTTGGGCTTCTCAGGACCCAAAGCACAACTTGGAGGGAGCCTCTCTCGTTGCGCTTGCAGCTTGTCGTTGGTCTTCCAAGATGGCTGGCTCCACGTGTCTTGGTGCCTCCACGGGTTCCTTCTTTGCAGGGACTGTGGATCGGGCGGTGAGAGGTCTGGAGGTCTAAGTCTTGTCGGGCTCTGGGCTTGGGCTCCGGCGGGAGGTGGCGGCAAAGCAGACGTTGAATAGCTGGTTGGTGCTTGCGTTAGCAAGATGGTCACTCCCTGACCATAGGGGAGATTTCCTTCAGTCCTCTGTGCAGCAGAGCGTCGAAGTTCCCGTCTTCTTCTTTATTTCAAGTTGATTCCAGGATGTCTGAAGTCTTAGGGCACAGCTCCTACCTTTAAGCGGATTCTAGGGGCCGGACTACCTGCTAGGTCCCTCCCTAAGGGTGGGACCAGGAAGGGGGGTGGTTACACCCCCAATCCTTTGTCCAGCTCGCCCCAGGTCCGGGGCTGGTCTGCCCCAGGACCGGTTTGAACTGGCATATGCACCGAGGCTCCTTGTGAGCCTCAGGCATGTCTGTTTCCTTTCAAGCCCTATCTGACCAATACACAAAATCCTGTCTGGGGTGGTGCTCGCACCTCCCCTGGCAGGAAACCCTTTGTCCACGTCTCCCAAGCTGGAAGGACTCCCAGCAGCAGGAGGGCAGACTTGTGTCTGTGGTGGCAGCATCCATTTTGTGGAGCTGAGGCTATGTCTGATTTCACCCGGGTTTCAGGTACTGTACATGTCGTGTCCCTCTAGAAGGGTGGAATGCTAACCCCGTCACCAGAATTGGCGAGGGGTTAGTATTCCAATTCGTATGACACCTTACTCGACATGTTTTGATAAAGCCAAACCAAAGATAGCATTTAACCGCGAGGTTCATAATGCACTTAAGAGTATATGGTATGACGATATCTGGAAACGGTAGAAGGAAGTTGTTCCGACCACTGCAGACAGGCTCAGCTCATGCCAGAGCACCATCTCACATGGAACCAAGCACTCTGCCTTCAGGATTGTCAAGGCCTGCCATAGGAGTGACTTATAGGTTAACATGTGTCCCATTTAAGGTTAGGTATAGGTATACTACACCTAAGTAAGAGGTGGTTACACCAACTTACCCCAGCTGAGTGATCAGCCAGTTGTGTCAAATTTGTTAGGCCAGGCCTGGGGTGGCATAATACATGCTTCAGCCCCTGGTAGGCCTTAGATACACCAATGCCCTGGGTACCTAGTGTACACTGGTACAGGGGCTCACAGGGTGATCCAATTCCAATTGGTTATGCACCTAGGGTGCATAGTGTCAATTTAGTTAGAGAGAATAGCAGGCTGGGGGTCTGATTAGCAGGCCCACAGCCTCAATATGTCAAAAACCAGTGAAGCAAAAAGCAAAAATTTGGGGTGACCATAGGATAGCAGACCCTACTCTCCTACAGTGGTGATAAGCCCATTAGCGATAAAAAAGCACACGTTAGGCAGGCCAACATGAGTGATTTTTCCCTCTAACTTAAAAAATAGCCTAACAGTCCACCTCCCATAGAAAAGATGCCCAAAAAAATAAGTTTAATGCACATTGAAGCAGCCAGGGCCAAGCGCAGCACACATAAACAACCCCCTCAAGCCACCCAACATCCAGGATGACCAGGATGAGAGCCTGGATGCCCCGCTGGACCTGCGTCTTGAGCCTGGATGCCTCCCAGGACCTGCGTCTGGAGCCTGGATGCCTCCCTGGACCTGCGCCTGGAGCCTGGGTGCCCCGCTGGACCTGTGTCTTGGGCCTGGATGCCTCCCTGGACCTGCATCTGGAGCCTGGATGCCCCGCTGGACCTGCGTCTGGAGCCTGGATGCCTCGCTGGACCTGCATCTTAAACCTGGATGCCTCCCTGGACCTGAGCCTGGATGCCCCACTGGACCTGCGTCTGGAGCCTGGATGCCTCCCTGGACCTGCGTCTGGAGCCTGGATGCCCCGCTGGACCTGCGTCTTGAGCCTGGATGCCTCGCTGGACCTGCGTCTGGAGCCTGGAGTGGGATGTGGAGGAGCTGTGGAGTCGATGAGCCTTGGCGGGAGGCATTGATGCATGACGATCACCAGTACCTGGTGGTGAAGTCTGGCAGGTCGCATGGAGCCACGTAGCTGACCTGTATGAGAAGACCGCCTTGCGACCCTTATAGCAGTTAATGGTAGAGGCACACCTGCGCACCAACGTAGTGAGGTCCGCATTGCACACTACAATTCACCACAACACCGGCGTGCACGGAGGGGATTACCAATGGTGTGTTTCGTCTCCCTGCATCAGAGGCCGGATGATGTTGGGCTGGCTGTACGCTGGGGAGGCTGAGGCCCCTGTGCTACAGTGAACTTGTGTGGCGTGAGCGCTGAGCCTTCACGGCTAAGGGGACCCTGCTTCATCAACTGCATCGGGAGGTCCACCAGCGTACTAGGCGGTGACTGCTGTACCCAGCCGAGTGAAATCACACCTGGCTGAGGCTCCTGCTGGCTGAGTCACAGATTTGGAGAGAGTGCAGTGGATTGTGCCACGGTGTCAATGTCCAGGTAAGGAGAAGGTGGGATGCGTAGCGCAAGAGGGCAGGGGGGTGAGTCGCTCATGCCTAACACACGTAGACACGTAGACACACCCCCAGTGGCAGCTCTTCCGCTATGGCGGAAGAGCGTTGCCCCACCCCCTCAAGCAGTGCAGAAGAGGAACAATCATCACATGATGATAACTCAATCAATGAATCAATCAGGGGAATTGTAAGCGCGCTACTCACCCATGAGGGTATCAAGGCACTGAGCGGGGGGAGGTGCAGAACTATTAGCCGAATAGCCAGGTCTTGAGGATCTTCTGAAGGTGTTCAGGGAGGGGGCGCATCTGATGTCTGCCGGCAGTTTGTTACAGGTCTTGGATGCAATGTGGGAGAAGGATTTGCCACCTGCTCTGGCTCTGTGGATGCGCGGGGTTTCGGACAGTGCAAGTTTGGAAGATTGGATGTCTCTTTTAGGTACGTGGAAGTTGATTCTGTCATTGAGGTATTTGGGTCCATTGTTGTGTAGGCCTTTGTCGGCGTGAGTGAGGATTTTGAAGGAGACTCTTTTCTCCACGGGGAGCCAGTGGAGTCTACGTAGGCATTGGCTGATGTGTTCGTGCCGGGGGATGCCGAGGATGAGTCTGGCGGCGGTGTTCTGTAATATCTGGAGTTTGCGGAGTAGGGACTTGTAAATGCCGGCATAGTATGCGTTTCATTAGTCCAGTCTACTGGTGATGAGTGCATGGGTGACTGTCTTCCTTGACTCCAGGGGGCTCCATTTGAAGGTCTTGCGGAGGATGCGGAGGGTGTTGAAGCAGCTGGAGGTGATGGTGTAGACCTGTCGGTTCATGATGAGGGATGAGTCGAGTACGATGCCAAGGTTTTTGGCATGGTCCGAGGGGGTGGTTGGGCTTCAGAGGGCGGCAGACACCAGTTGTTGTCCAATGCTGAAGGGGTAGTTCCAAGGACGAGGTCAACTGTCTTCTCAGCGTTGAGCTACAGGCAGCTGTTGGTCATCCAGACTTCGACGTCATGCATTCCTTTCTGGAAGTTGTGTCTAGCGGTGGTGGGGTTTTTGGTGAGGGAGAGGATGAGCGGGATGTCATCAGCTTAGGATATGATGTTGAGGCTGTGTTGTCGGACGATGGCGGCGAGGGGGGCCTTGTAGATGTTGAAGAGGGTCGGGCTCAGAGATGACCCCTGGGGGACTCCGCAGGTGATTTACGTGGGATCGGAGTGGAAGAGTGGCAGTCTGATCCTTTGGCTTTTTCCGGTGAGGAATGATCGGATCCAGTCTAGGGCTGTTCCTTGTATGCCAGCACCGTGTAGACTAGCGACTAGTGTGCGGTGGGAGATGGTGTCGAAGGCCGCTGAAAGGTTGAGTAAGATGAGGGCTGCGGAGTGGCCTTGGTCCAGGAGGGTGCGGATGTCATCTGTGGCGGCGAGTAGAGCGATCTCGGTGCTGTGGTAGATGTGAGGAGGGCAGGGGTCGGTGGGGGCCCCCCGTGTGGATGCCTTTCATGGTTGAGGCAGTGTATTTGGTTGTGACCGGCGTCCAGGTGGGGATGGTCGGCTGGCTGGTGTGTCGAAGGGGTGGCTGTGGCGTCTGGTGGATGGTTGTCAAAGTTGTTGTAGAGTTTTTTGATCTTGAGGTGGAAGTAGGTTCCACGCTTATCGCAGAGGTCTTGGGACGGGGTGATGGCTGGGGCTTTGCTGCGTGGGTTGGTGAATTCATGAATGACCTTGAAGAGTTGCTTGTAGTTGGTGGAGTTGTTAATGATTTGGTTGTGGTAGTCCATCATGGCGTCCTTGTAGGTGGTGTAGATTTCGGGTGTCTTGGTGTTTCTCCAGTTCTCCTCCAGGCATCTGCAGGTGCATCTTGTTTCTTAGAGATCGATGGTGAACCAGGCGGATTTCCTGGGGCACTATTTGTTGGACTTGCGAAGCGGGGCAAGCTTGTATGAGTAGTTGGAGATCCATACGTGGAGTTCTCTGGCTGCGACGCTGGCGTCTGACGTGTTGGAGGCCGGGGTGGTGGTTAAGGTCTGGTGGCAGTATAGGCAGGAGAACTGGCCGTGGGTCGTGTTTGGCGAGGCCTGTTGTCGGTCTGAGTTTTCTGTGGTTGAGTGCGTGGAGGGTAGCTGAGCTGTAGCAGTGGCTGGCTCGAGATCCAGGGTTCCTTGCTGCGGTCAGGTCACAGACGGACGCAAACAGGCTTGGCTTAGGCGCGCCTTCTGCGCGCCAGAGGCGCATGTCCGCTGCGCAACCGCACAGCGTCCGCCATTTAGGAGGGGGGAGGAACGATCAGCTGGGAGGTGGCAAAGGGCGAGGACAGGGGTGCGGAGCCACAGGGGCAGCAGCGGCAGGAAGCGGGAAGTGCGGGCTCCGAGAAGCCAAAAAAACAGATCACAAGATAAAATCAAGTGATAACTAACTGATGTAATCATTCTATGTATCCTAAGGTTAGGACAGCTCCAAACACAGAGCAGGTCATGGGCAGATTGGCATGCCCACTCAAGTGCGCAATAACTGTTTGGTTGGCCCACTCAGGCCGTCCAAAGCAGTCATGCGCACTTCCCTGTTCGCAATGAAGGCTGCATTACAGCCTGCATGGAGAAAATGGCCACCCCTCCGGCCCCTGGCTGCATGACTTGTCCCCTTGCCGATTTCCAATCCCACTGCTGCATCGCAGCGTTGTGATTGACTCAGGGGAGGGAGCCTGGCTGCCTACTTCCTTTTCCTGGAAGCAGATGCAGGAGAGCAGGAGCTACAAAGACACGGGACACAGCTTTGAGGAAAGACTTCCCTTAATACATTTTTAACAACACACGCTCACACACATATCCCCGCGTCTACGCATCATCCAGTGTTATTTCCGGCGTTTACCACCTCACAGCGGTCCAGCACACCCCGCACTTCTCAATGGTGGCCGCTGTGCCCATGCACAGCAGGCGTACCACTCATGTACTAAAGGCACATACGTAGTTGTGACGCATGCCATCACCTCGCATCCCATTCCAATGCATACTAATACTTGGCACATTGCAACAGTAGAGTGGGTGTTGCATAGCGGAGACATAAAGATCACTGTTCCCACTTCAGTGAGTGCAACCCAAAACTAACCTTTGCACCACAAACCCAACCGTGAACCCTGGAATTCCTTTTTTGAGCCCCAATACACACACAAAAATCACATTTGCGACAAATGCACACCCCATTTTTCAAATTACACCCCAACAAACACCCCATTTTTCATATTTTACCCCAAAAACCACCAGATTTTTCATATTTTACCCCAAAAAACACCTGATTTTTCATATTTTATCCCAGAAAACACACAATTTTTTATGTTTTACCCCAACAAACACCCCATTTTTCATAGTTTACCCCTACAAACACCCCATTTTTCATATTTTTCCCCAAGACAAACATACATTTTCAAATTTTACCCCAAAACCCATACACACCTGAGAAACTTTAAATTACCCCATTACTGACCTCACAATGCGTTGTGATCAAATGCGATGTTAAGGCACCCGCGTTGTCGGAGTTGCGTTGTTAACAATGTATATTCTGCGTTGTAATGTTCGTCTCCCGTGCCAAAAGCATCCCATAGGCTACGCCGTTTGCATCCGTCTGCCCCTGGACCTCGCTCAACACCAAGGAGCATTCCTCTCTGACACTGCACCGCTACGACGCCAGTGCCCTCCTCGTCATCAACCCTGGACGCCACCTCGCCTGCCAGGACCAACATCTGTTCCATGCCGGACATCGCCTTCGCCATCACTGACGGCTGCAGTATCACTAGCAAGGAACACCCTGACCGTCAAGGAGGAGGCATTGCCGTCACCTACAGAGGCACACTCCGACTGACAACGCACTCTAATGTGCCAAGGGGGACCATGGACCACATCAACTCCCAGATCCGGACCAAGCCCAAGAAGATCCTCTGCAGCACCTTCATGTGAAGGACCCCAGGCCATGGTCCCCCATTCTCAAATACCATTGTAGACCTCATTGCACCCCAGGGTCTCCCATCCACCGATGACATCCAACTCGGTGAACTCAAGTTCTACCTGGACAACCCCAGTGACCAGAGCACCACCCCTTCCTCGGGAGGGTCACCAACATCAGACGCAAGCAGCAAGTCACCTAAACAGGCCACATAGCAGGACACACGGTCGAGCACGTCACCTCTGCCAGTGGGTACTTCAACTACAGCCAAAACACCAGACTCTCCTGGACCGACCATCATTGGTAACATCACGTCTTCACCTTGCCCACCGGACGCCACCGCCATCATCGCACCCCCTCGCAGCTGGATCAAGGCCAGCGAAGAACGTCTCGTCAACTCCCTTCGCACCAACACTCCACCAATGCTTCCAAACGATGACACCGCAGCATGCAACCACCACCGATGGATCTCCAACAGCGCCGACATTCGGGCACCCCTCATGAACAGCACTGCGTCAGTACCTTTCGCCTGCCTGATGGCAGGCATGAGGGTGAGGCAGTGCCACAGGGATAAGCTGTCCACATGCTTTGCTGTAGTTGCGTCATGGTTGTGACACTACTGCAGCAATGCATGACTTTAGCGTAGGCAGATATGTCAGGATTCCTGACGTATCTTTCATTACTTGCGTCATGGAGTGCTGTCCAGTGATTACAGCGCATACATGCTGTCCCAAGAAGGGTGTAGTGAGAAGTGTTGCAACGCTGTCTTGTCGCAGCGCATCAACACTTTTCATGACTGTGGCACAGGAATGTGCACTATTTTATTGATTGTGTGCATTCCTGTACTGTAGTTTTGTCGCAGGGCAGCGCTGCAACATTGCTTGCAGCGCTGGCCAGTGCCAAAACCTGAAGAGATATGGGCCCAAGTTTTATCACCATTTTTAAGACCAGCTATTTTCTGGTATTAAGTAACTGGCTCTAACTGCAGTTGGAGACAGTTTTTCAGCTCTTCAGAATATCAAGAAGCCCCTTGATAATATGGAGTAGTGGTGTTTGGGCGCCTTTTTGCACGGGAATGCCCACTTTGCATGTCATTAGCGATAAATAACGCTAACATACTTTGAGATAAAAAAAGGGCCGCTATCGCCCAAAAACTTGCGCTAAGGCCCGTTAGCTGCAGCTTGCTACTAGGGCGATAAAATTATCGCCGCTTTAGCGGCAAAAAAGTGCCGCTAAAGCGGTGATAGGACCTTGATAATATGCCCATTTGTCTTTTGACTTGAATTTAGGTGCCACTCAGACACTGACCAAATGAAGGCCTGTTTCCCCAGATGAGACAGCTTAAATTGTTAATACTATTAAGTCAGTCTCACGAGATTATCCTTTCTCAGCTCTTATTTTCCCCTTAATAAGAAGGCCCATCGTTTCTCCATTGGTCTGTCGGTTAGTAAATCCCTCACCTCTGTCTTGATCACTTGCGACATTGATTTTCCTCTCCTGAAGAATCCTTTCCGAGATTCTTCCGTCTTAAGAAACTACCTTTCTAGTGCCCTTCTGCCCCTTAGTGCAAAGTTTATAGAAAACACGGTTAAATCTCAGCGAACGGAGTTTCTTACACCTGACTTTCTCCTCAATAGCGTACGAGCAGGGTTCCAAGGACCGGAGGCGGTGTGGCCGCTGTCCAGAATGATGTAAGGAAAAATTTGGATCAAGGTTCTCTTATCCTTTTTGACCTCTCCGCACCCTTTAAGTCACAATAAGCTACTCGATAATCTTAGAGGGGTCTGAGTGCAGACCAGGTCCATTGGATCTGATTATTTTAACTAACTGTAGGCACACAGAATTGATGTCACCCTTTAGCTCTTCACCCAGCCCTGTGCTATGCGGTTTCCCACAGGGGTCCTCACTGAGCCCTACACTTTTTAATGTTTGCGGCGACCCTTGAAGTGCTGGTTAATGGGGATCACCTCACTTGCATGTGCTATTCAGATGATACTCAAGTAATTGTGAGGCTAGACGGCAACAGGAGTGAGGCCATGCCAGTTGTCCTTCTGGGGCCAGTGCCGTGGCAGCCTGACTGACCAGAAACGGGTTGAAGCTGAACTTGGACACACCTAGGTAATGGTGCTAAGCGATTCACCTAATTTATGGTCCTCGGATGGTGACCTGGCTCTTTAGGGCAATGTCCATCTCCTGTTCAGAATGTGAAAAATCTTGAGGTCATGTTTGATGATGAACTGTCACGCAGCGCACATGTGGCGAAAGTCACCTCTTCTTGCCTTTGTCATCTAATAGTTTCACATAAGATTCTACCTTTTGTAGTGGTAAAAAACACCATCCTATCATGGAAGCAGATAAATTACAGAAATGCTGGGGCTCCTGCTCTGCACCATTCAGCTACTGCAGTGGGTACAGAACGCAGCAGCTCAGCTTCCCCTTAACCTCCCCTGACGTGAGCCCATCTGCATGGATCTTCAGACTCCACCAGCTTCCAATTTAGAAGCATCTTCTTTTCAAAATCCAGTGTTTGTGTTAAGGGTCTTCATAATTCAGCTGCTTTATTTGTTTCCCAACTGTTTTCCGGGTATTCTCCTAAGTGGACATTCACGCTCCACTTCTGCCGTTCTCTTTCAGAAACCTACGGTAAGGAAGGGTCAACTGAGGGGTAAGTCATGAAACTCGCTGCCCCGGAACTGAGGTGCCTTGAGAATTTCATGAACTTCAGGAGGCAGATAAAAACTCGTTTAATCAGTAATATTCATCTTTCCATATTTGCTGGTTGTTAACGCTAGGACACCTTTTGGTAACAGTGTGCTTATCGAAGTAAAATTCAACTCTCATACCTACTTGAAGTATAAACACATTTATTTAGGAGACATTAACAATCTGTGAAATCACACCTCGAAGCGACAAACGTTCTCCGAGTCCCACCGCAGTGAGCATCCAATTCTAAATTTCCCCCAATACTTGTGTTTTTGTTGACATTTGCATACAAGCTCCAACAGAACACGCATGACAGAAACCGAAAGACAGAATAATACAGGTGAGCAGTGTTCTCGTGAGAAATGATGCCGGTGACCTTCAGGAAACATACACGAAATACAAACTTCTAGATACCAAATTGGTAAGTATAACTCATGTAGAGCTGCCAAGCACGAGAGCGGGACTTAATATGACACAAGTAGCATGGCCCGCACAACAACGCTTAACATAGGCAACCAAAATGGTGTCGGTTGTCATGGTAACGCTAAGGCAAATGAGTCCAATTTTGCTCTAAAGCAATTCTATAGACCATTCTGCTAACTGCATTGCTCGTTCCATCTATGTTGATGCCGTTTTATGTCCTGTATTCAAAATTGCTTCCTATACCATTATGGACTTTCGGAAAAGTAAGAGGAAAGGAAAGGGTGAGCCTTTATTACTAGTGAGGCAATGAACGGCAAACATACAAACTCGTATATGTTAATAAAAAGGGAAAGGACGAAAAAGACACCCGCAATTATTTCAGTTCTCCTCATGCCTGCTCCACCAAAGATATATTTTAATCAGAACCAAAAACGTTACACTATTTTGACTCCATCATTTATTTCATTTAACTCATTAGGGCAGACAGACACATTTGGTGACTTCTTTCACAGTCGGAGCCAGAGCAAAGAATCAGTTTCAGAGTGACTCTGGGCAGTCTCTTGAGATGGATGGAAGAGCTTATTGGAAGTGTGATGGTGCTGGAGTGGGGTTTTGTTTTGAAATTGTATACCCTCTCCATTTTGCATGTTTAGATTAATAAGATTAATTTATTAATTGTAATTATACTAATGGTTTGCTGTGTGAATTAATCAACATTACTAATATAACAAATATACGTGGGAATTGCAGTGGCATGGCCCAACTAATGACGTAAACTAAATTTGTATGCATATTAATAATATATATTCAGAAATTGCATGATTATAAGTTGCTTTCGTGATGTATCAGTGATTTGTGCTTTATTAATGTGATTATAGCCCGCATTAAGTGTTGCTTCTGCTAGATAAATACATACACATATGGGTATTAGTAAGGGGATAACAGATTATTAGTCATTTCTATGTATTAATTATATTTTTGTGTTTCTTTGCTTAAGTTGACCATTTGGTGGCCACAAAATGGCCGACGTCCCTGTTAGACGAGAACAACTCCATTATGAGCATCTCTGGGTGAAGTGCGCATGCGTCGCCATCAGCTGCCGCAGCCTTTGCATGACCCCGACGCAACTGTGACAACCAAGGCTATTTCCTGGGTTTACGGCCAAGCTGCTCTGAAAGAAACAATGAAAAGATACTATTGCGTGGATTGGAACTATATCTAAAGACACATTATATGTATGGGAAAGAAGTCGAACTTTCCCCAACGGACCAATCAAATTTGTTCAAAAGTTCAATGGTTACACTTTGGAATGTAAATTTACTATAAAAATGGTAGATTAGAGAGGGGCCTTAGCTTTTGCCTTTCAATTGTTCGAGACCCTTCAGAAGATTTGTGATTTACTGACGGAGAGGACGGTGACACTGCGGAACAGCTGTTTCCAAAGACTCTGACAGTATGAACCGATGACCGGGATTTTGACTTAGAGGGCGACTTTTAGCCAGAATAGGTAACTATGATGATCTAATTTGCTTGATTAAAACCCAGAGAATCAAATTCAAATATTTAGATAAAATGTAATATTCATTACAAAGTGTTGGGTCGTTATTATTTGAGAAAATGTATTTATGTAAATGATGTTATAGATTTCGTTATCACTTCAACCTGCAGCTAGTAGATCCATGGCCTATACATGGGAGGAGTACTAAAGGTATAGTTTAGATCTTTATGAATAGGGTTATGTGAGTACTCTCTCCCATTACAGCGAGTGGAACGATCACCTCTTTTGAAACAGGTTATTTGATGGGTGTATGTTGGTGTTATGGGCCCCACCAGCGTATGTAGTATTGTTTGTGATCTACGACCTGTGACGAAGAGAGGGATTTTGCATTCCGCGCTGCATCAGTTTTTCTTGGTAGCAGAGATATGGTTTACTACTGTTTTGGTTTAGTGATCATTGCTTGTAAATAGCTTATTGATTATTGATTGGTATTGATTTATGTACTAACAACTATATGTTGAGTTGCGTCGAGTCGAGTTATATGTTGTTTGCACGACTTCTGGGATGTAGGAAGTCGGAAGTTTGTAACAGTTCCTTAGCAGAGCAGAGGTAAGCGCTGCTCTCGGGAAAGACGGAATTGTTGTAGCCCTGTAGGTACACAGGGGAAACGTGTGACAAGTGAAGTTGCACGGCGCATTGTCTGGGTTCGATTCGGTGGCATCGTCGTGTGTTGCCATTAGAAATATTCTCGGTGTGAAAGAAGTATGTATGAAAGCGAAGGTTACCTGTGAAATTTTGGTCTTTAAGTACCAGGAAACCAATTGGCATACCAATAACGCTTATCACTGAAAAGGTAGCAGGTGTTCTCTGAGCTTGTTAGAAGGACTAAGTAGAGGGAAGTGCTGCTTTGTTAACGTGTGTCATTCTGTAGTAGGACAGACTGTTCGCTGTTCTCAGAAAAGACAGGATTCTGTACGTATGTACTACATTTTCTTGTATGAACGAGTGTGAATGTAAGGCATTCGGGTTGATTGCGAAACTCTAGGTTTATTTCTAAAATGCCAGAGAAACAATTAGCCAATGCTTGCTAGAAGGGTGAAGTAGAGGGATGTGCTACTTTATCAACGGAAGTAACGATTCCGTAGTAGGGCAGAGGTAAGCGCTGCTCTCGGGAAAGACGGAATTCTCGTGAGAAAGGTCTATTGCTATTCTTTGGTTAGCGGAGCAGACAATGGAGATGTTTTAGTGTTGTTACTAACAATCGTAAAAGTTGCAGTAAGAGTTCACGGAGCGGTCTTGTAAAGGAGGGGTAGACAGGAGCAGAACTGCCGCAGAGGCTGCTGACGTCAGAACGACCGCGCTGGGATTGGACAGTGGGTCAGAAGTGTAGAACGCTCCAGATTGGTGCGTTATTGTGAAGTCGCGCTGGGATTGGAGAAGTACAGGGTGATGTAAACGCTCTTCATTGGTGCGTTAGTGTGAGTCGCGCTGGGATTAGAGGACTGAGACAGTGACGTAGACGCTCTTGATTGGTGCGTTAGCGTGAAGTTGTGCTGTGAGTGGATGAAATAGCGGTACAGTCGTAAGAGACTAGCGATACACAAAAAAAACAAGAAAATGTATTACCAGCCACCAGATAGAGAAAAGAAATCCTGGTTTGGTAAAGTTAAAAGGTGGTTCAAGAAGGACAAGCAGGTCAAAACTAGGGAAGGACAGTTAATTCCTCCACCGAAAACCCCCGCAGCTCTAATGATTGCGAAGTATGGATATCATACTTGTATTTGGGTAGATAATTGGGTAAAATATACCAAGGACGATAGAGTCTTGGCATTTCCAGAACATGGTTCTTTTAATTTGGCTGTTTTAAGCAACTTGCGCAAAAAAATGATGTACTTAGAACCAAGACCTAGACCGACGCAGTTTGAGGCATTGACAGAGTGGGAAGACGAAGCACATGAGCGAGAAAAACAGAGAAATGGTAGAGGTTACAGATATATGTTTGGCAGGTCATATGGACATGAAACGCATGATGATCGGATGAAAAGATGGAGGAATGCAAGTATGACTGAGGGTTTGTTTCCTGTAAGAGCGGTAGGAGAGAATGAAGGTAGAACATTTGTGGAAAAGAGGAATAATGTGGAATCAAGAGGTTACGGAGCAAATGATTCGGATGATGATGTGTTGGATGATGTGTTTTATAAAAATCCACCACCGTACCGACCAGAACCAGAAATGTTGACACCAAATGCCCCAATGAGAGAGAAACATTACGAATTATCAAGACAGAGACTATGTCACCAGATTTAGAAAAAAGAAACTCCATCAGAGAGGCAGAAAAGAGATTTGAGAATAAAATAGATAACGAAAATTCAACAAAATTGGCAAAAACCACTCTAGAATTAACAGAGAAAATAAGAGAATTAACTAAGAATCTGGAAGATGTAACAGTCCCAGTGACTATAGGTCCAGTAATGCCTGTTTTTGAGAAGCAAAAGGATAGCGAACATTGTTTAACGGTACCATACCGGAACAATAATGTGGTCGAGAGTCCAGAACGGAGTCAAATTGAGAATCCATGGGGACCGACAGTAAATATGTTTGAACCACACGTTTCAAATAATCCCTTTATTAATCAGAATTATGCTGAAAGGAATAGAATGACAGTAGAAACTTTGTTAGAACCCCAAAGAAGTCCAGAATAGAGTAGTGTAGAGAACCCAGTAGGACCATCTGTGGAAGAACTGAGTGAATGGTTAAAGGGGTTGCAGAGAACAGATAAAGATTCTCAGTCGATAGATGTGGCAAAATTACGGATGGTATTGGAAGAATTGATTGTAGGGACTATTCCGTTAGAAAAATTTAAATTTTATCAGGATGAGGATATGTTATTCCTGTGTAAAAGTGTGACATGGAGAGCAAGGAATCTACATGAAAGACTAGGAGAAGTTGCGAATGAAATGGGTATAGATATTGATAAGGTGAAAGCCTTACAGAAACCCTATCGAGTTGATTTTACTGAAAAAGACATTGAAAATATGAACACCACAGGACAGATAGGTCAGATTAAGGACATAATCATTGTATTGAGAAAATGGGGAGAGGTGGATAAATGGAGAAGTAAATGGTATAGAAAACGTAATGATGCCTCAGACAGGACAGTTTCGGCATTCCCTGTTAGAGAAAAAGAAAAGGTAGCGACTGAATACCCCATGAGAGAGATCCCAGGAGGAGGATATGTACATGTCCCATGGACAAGACAGGACATTTTGTCATTTACGAATGATTTCCCTCGACTACGCGAAAAGCCCGTCGAGTGGTACAGACAGGTAGACAGATTTGTAAAATTATCAAAAGTATTGTGGATAGACTTAAATAGTCTATTCGACATAATAGTACCAGCAGATTTGTGGTCTGAGTGCAAGTTGATGATCAACTGGCCAACTCAGGAGTACCCTAGGGATCCTAAAACAGGAGCCCCAGACCCTGAAGTAATGAAAAAGTATGAACAGGTTATGGTATTTTTGAAAAACAAAGTGCCCCCTTAAGAGACAGATTGGGTAAAGATTGATCGAACGCATCAGGAAGCAAAGAAATCAGTACATGCATACTATGAGAGACTAATTCAAGCCTTTAAACAGTTCAGTGGAGATGAGAACTTAAGTGATAAGGATTTGAGTCATTTCGTATACAGATTTGTATATGGTTTACGCCCAGAAATTGGTGACATGATAAAGCAGCATACAGTTGATTGGCAGAATAAGAAAATAGATGAAGTACTGAGACATGCTAAATATTTCAGTGATGAAATTGAGGCTAAACAGCGAAAATTAAAAGAAAAGGCAATGTGGGCACAAGTAACGGTAGCAGAAAGGCAGGAAGCACAATTGGTCGAACAAGCAAATAACCCAGGAACTAAACCGAGATTTGGCTCAGGAAAAGGGAAAGGTAATATAGAAGAAGCTAAAAAGAAGGTCCCATGCCATAATTGCGGTAGGTTAGGGCATTGGAAATCCGAG
This sequence comes from Triturus cristatus, assembly GCF_964204655.1. NCBI lineage: Eukaryota > Metazoa > Chordata > Amphibia > Caudata > Salamandridae > Triturus > Triturus cristatus. The sequence continues at coordinate 654,565,951 of NC_140586.1, forward strand.
TGTAAATACCCTCCAAGTACTAATAATGAAAATGCATCATTGAATCCGCAGGTGCAGATTGAGGTGAGTGGTCAACTGCAGCAACAGCAGCAGGTGGTTACTTCACAGAATTAGGTGCCAAAACCACCTTTCCCACAGAGCAGAAACACTCAGAAGTATAGTAATGAATCGGGATTCTACAATGAAGAACAGATAAATAAACCGCCGCGCGCTCGCGCCGTTTCACAGTATTGGCTGCAACGCGATGAGAGTGACTCAGAGGAAAGCTATTGACGGTGCCGAAAAGAAAAAGAAGAGTGTGTAGTTGGCGCAACTCTAGAGGTAGACCAGACAGGACCATTTGTAGATGGGAAGGTTAATGATGAAAATATTACTTTCTTAGTGGATACTGGTGCTACTCGATCAACTGTTAGATCAGCTGATGTTAAGAATCTTCCTCTTTCGGATGAAACAATCCAAGTGGTTGGTTTTGTCCAACAGACAGTTAAAAACATTTTTGACAGAACCAGTGAAAGTCAGTATAGGGAAATTTACAGAAATGCACCGCTTTGTGGTGTGTGACACCAGTCCAGTAAATTTATTAGGTAGGGACCTGTTGTGCAAGATGAATTGCACCATATTCTGTACTCCAGATGGAATAGCATTTGAAACCCCAGATGAGGATGTGCTATATAAAATGACTATAGCTAATAGAGATAACTGAGACCTATGCAATATTCAACCCTGATGAATTACCTAAAGAATTAAAACAGTCAGTGAAGGCAGAAGTGTGGGATTTTACTGGAGAAGATGTAGGGTTAATGAGAAATGTAGATCCAATCAGGATAACTGTGAAGGAAGGAATAAGTTATCCAAACGTCCCTCAGTACAGATTGACACCGGAGATAATTGAAGGGGTTACTCCAATAATTGAGAAAGTGATCAAGCAAGGAATTTTGAGAGAGATTATGAGTAGTCCATGTACTTCACCGATAATGGGACTGAAAAAGCCTAATGGGAATTTCAGGATAGTGCAAGATTTGAGAAAGGTAAACAAAATTGTGGTATAATGCTGTCCTATTGTGCCGAACCCATCAGTAATTCTGTACCAGATTCCTCATGATGCGGAATGGTATACAGTAATTGATCTATGTCATGCATTCTTCTCTATCCCATTGCACCACGACAGTCAGCCAATTTTTGCATTTCGTTTTGGAGAGCGGATTTTGGCATGGTGCCGAATCCCACAGGGGTATACAGAGAACCCCTCAATATTCAATCAATTGTTGAAGAAATCGTTGGAAAGTCTGCAAATGCCTGAGAGTTCAGTACTAGTGCAGTATATCGATGACCTTTTGGTGGCGTCGAAAACGCATGAAGCTTGCGGGGTAGACACAATAGCACTATTGAATCATTTGGCAGACGGAGGGTTGAAAGTGTCACCAACAAAATTACAGTATTGCCAGAAAGAAGTGCAATATTTGGGACATGAAATTGAGAAAGGACTGAGAAAAATAACAATAGACAGAATCAGAATTATAAAAGGAATGAGAGCCCCCATGACCCAAAGAGAAGTGAGAATGTTTCTGGGAATGGTGGGGTATTGTCGTCAGTGGATTAGTAACTTTTCCCTGATTGCAAAGCCCTTAGTGCGATTAACAAGGAGTGATGTAAAAGATCCCCTTGAATTGAACAAGGAAGAATTGGCAGCATAAAAAAAATTAAAGGAGGAATTGTGTGAAGCACCAGCACTGGGCATGCCTGACTATGAGAAAGAGTTCGAGTTGTATTGCAGTGAGAGAAATGGATGTGCACTCTCTGTGTTGATCCAGAAGCATGGAAGATTGAGGAGACCAATCGCATATTTTTCCTCAATGCTTGACCCAGTGGCTGCAGCTTTACCTGGGTGTCTGAAAGCAGTGGCTGCAACATGTCGAAGTTTGGAGCAGAGTGAAGGTATTGTGATGGGGTATCCATTGAAAGTGTTTGTTCCTCATGATGTGGCTATTCTTTTAACAAGGAGTCGTACTCAGTATATGACGCATAGTCGGCTAACTAAGTATGAGAAGGTCATATTAGGTGCAACGAATGTGAGCCTTGCGAGATGTGTGAACGTGAATCCTGCAACGTTGTTACCTGATGCTGAGAATGTGGAAGTGAGAGATGAAGCAGATCATGACTGTTTGGATGTGCTTGAGTATTGCACAAAGCCACGACCAGATATAAAGGATGTACCACTGCCTGAGAGTGATTTTGTGTTTGTTGATGGGTCATATTTGAGAACAGATGAAGGAGTGCTAAGGTGAAGTTTAGATCTTTATGAATAGGGTTATGTGATTACTCTCTCCCATTACAGCGAGTGGAACTATCACCTCTTTGAAACAGGTTATGCGATGGGTGTATGTTGGTGTTATGGGCCCCACCAGCGTATGTAGTATTGTTTGTGATCTATGACCTGTGACGAAGAGAGGGATTTTGCATTCCGCGCTGCATCAATGGATAGCTGGGATGTTATGAGCTGGGTAACAGGATCCCAAACAATCAACCAACAACCAAGGGTAGGCACAGCTACCAGAGCCAAAGTAAGTACCAAACTGGTCTATTGGTTGGATATGGGAGCACAGGACTCCAGTGGCGTCACTAGGGTTGGTGTCACCCGGTGCGGGTAACTCATGGTGTCACCCCCTCACGACTTACCTCATGGACCTCCGCTACGAGTCCGTGGCAGGGTAACTGTGGGCGGAGAATCAGAGGGCGGGAATAACGCAAGGATTGGATCAGTGGGAGGAGCCAGAGGTGTGGCCAGAATGCGCAAACATCCCAATTTTTTGTATTTGTTTGGTTTCACTGCCCAGTTTTATCAACCAATGGATACACCAGATTATTTAAGGTTATAATGAGTTATTGACAGTAAAATGTATTCACAAAGTGGGATATTCTTCTAATCACAGAATTTCCCCAAATATGATAAAAAGCACAAGCCATTTGTCTCCGAGCCATGGAGTTTCTGTCATCAGCACTTCTCCCTTTTCCACAACACCAGTTCAAACATAAATGGCTAAAAATCCTAGTTTGCCAATGTTTTCTAAATAGTAATGGCTCTGCCATATTTACCTCATAATGCAAGATCTGCAGCATGATCTGACCATTTCAACTAATAAATTGTTTGTAGCTCAAACGTATCAAAAGTTAATAAAAAATGTGACTTGTTTTGCTGCGGAGTAGATGAAAGTTAATAGCTCACTGTTCTATGTTAGGATTTTAACTTATAAACTGCAAGTAACAAAAGGATCTCTCTGAAAAAAGCAGTAGCCGACTGGCCTATTTACATTATGTGCACTTTGTAATCTGCATGGTACATGTTCTTTGCAGCAGGTACATTAACCCTCTGAGCTACCTTTCCATGAGTCAAATCTTCCATTAGATAAAATTCCGATCTCTCTCTACGAAGAACATTAATCACCAGAGTCATCATGACATTTTTATTGTTACCGAAAATTGCTGGAGGCCAGGAAGGAGGCAGCAAGCGCTTTTAAAACCATAATATACTTGCAAAAATGATGCCTCCACCTAAAGTCAGCAGCTGGTGCGGTCACACCGGTTGTACCGGCCTAGAGCTGGCCCTTCTCGAGGGTCCTGTGATCTCTGTGACAGGGTCACTGTTGTTCTAGGGTATGCTGCTTCATAGGCCTGCCTCAAGACTGGAGGTGAACTTCAGTATGAATAGTGTTGGACAAGCCTTGAAAGTTAACCTACACTTGTCATGCTAGGGTCCACCTGCTGGTGGTACGACACCGGGGCTTCTAATGTCTTGCGAAGTCTTCTAAGGTCTAGCATGAGATAGTGCTCTCTCAGGAGAGTGGTCTGGCGGACTGGTTATTAAGGCTGCACCAGTTCCAAATTCAGCAGCTCTGGCCATAGTGCCACATCCTCTCCCCCCACTGAACACCATACTGTCCCACTGAGAAAAACTCAGACTGCCTTCAACTACAACCCAATTGTTGCCAGCTATAAACACCTGGATGTGGCTCAATTTAAATTACACACTGGGCAAGAGCAATATGTGGCCTACATTTACAAAAAGAAAGTGACAGCAGCCTGGAAAAAGCAAACAATCATAGGGGATGCAAAATTTTAGAAACCATGTGAAATGTAAGCAGGAACAACATGGTTACCTTAACGCTTTTACACTCACTGTTCAGAAATCAGTGAGTGCTTCTGTCTGAAAAGTTAAGGACATGACTACAGGGCCCTGAATGGATCCATTTCAATGGCCATTGCTTATATCCTTACAAAACGTAAGCAGTATGGTAAAAAGAGACAACATCCCTAGATGCAGAGCAGCAGTAAAAATTTTGTTTTTCAATCCTCACATTGCAGTACCTCCAGGATTTGGTGCACTAGTTCCAAGCCCAGGGAAAACAAAGCCAAGACAACAAAAATAACGCTTCACTGGCAAACTCTGTAAAAGTGGCCCTAATGTGTTTGGGTGTGAATACAATAAATCTGGCCAGTTTGCTACCACTCTGTCTTACATTATTTAGTTATTCATTTTTCATATTTTTAAACTTTTATTCCCGATGCTGCACTTTGGAATTAAATGTCAGAAAAATACGACATTGATTTCCTGCAAAAGTGATTTTCTTTTTTTGATCCATTTCACAGGGGTGCAAATAAAAGAAAGGAGAGGAAAGAGAGTGAGAACCCCGTCTTGCAGGCAGCCACTGTTTTCAGTAAGAGTCAGACTCAGAGAAGAACTGCTGTGCTAACAGGCGAGACTAAGGCCTGAAGTTATTTACAAGAAGAGATACACACAGTATAACACCCTTAGAGGGACAGACACGAGCGGAGATCTGCCTCCTCCAAGAGAAGGCACTTCCTGGGTTAAAGGTCACTTTTTTGGAGACGGATAATTAATTAAAGCGGCTGCAGCAACATCACCAGATCACGGACCACCTGGGTTGAAAAATGCAAATTGGGTCAGGACATTTCTGTAATTTATTTTCCATCATTTTGAGTGACGCTTGTCAAGTGTGTAGCGCCTAGTATCTGGAGTGAGCTTTAAGTTTAAACAGAGAGTTTTAACAATGCAACAGAGACCCTGGTGTTAAAGCGCCTCGGGTCCTAGCCACAGTCCTGCATCCAGGGCCTCTGGGCAGGTCCAGCCAGCATGTACACAGAGGCAGAGCTGCTGTGCCTGAAACTGAAAATCGTCTCTTCGCACTGCAGGCCTCCCGAGTCCCGACAGCTCAAAAGATGGGCCCACCGCCCACAACTCTCGAAGACGACGTGATCAGAGCAGAGAGGCAGTGATTAGAGAGGCAGGCCACCTCGCTACGCACTGCCTCCGCCCTGTACGCTGTCACACCCTGCTCAAGAAGTCAAAAAGTCACAAAAGTGAAAACTTAAAAGTCGACACTCCCAACAACACACACAGCACACAGGCAGCATAATCCTAACCAGTCCGCAGCGTCCGTGCGACCACCGTGACCTGACCCATGATGACCATTATTATTACAGCGCACAGGCAGGCAGCATAAACGCTTGTGCTTGACGGTCTTGAACACCACGCACCACCCACCCATGCAGCCAGCATAACCGCGGCTTGACCACCACCCACCGCCACCTGACCCATGACATAATCGGTTCCGGTCTGCCGGAGAAACTCACCTGCTGAGTTGGTGGCAGACAGGGGGGGCTTCGTCGGTCGGCGGCTAGCCTTGAGCCAGGCTCCTTAGAATAAAATTAAATTATAGCGGCCCACGGGTGGTCAAACCTGAGACGACCTCCTCGTCCCTCGTGATGCCAAGTCACGCGCACCTTTAGGGCCCAATGCGCATGGGGGATTCCCGAATTCAAAATGACATCACTGCACCCCTCTAGTGACGACGCCACGGCCGAGGCGCGCAGACGCGGCTGAGGAGGAGACAGTGCGCTGCGCACAGGCACCTCCTCCTCCTGAAAGGTTAGGTTGCGTTGCGCGGTTGCGTTGCTCTGCACACCGGCCCTTTGGTGTCACCCCGTGTGAGGGTGTCACGTGGCGCGGGCCGCACCCCCGCACCTCCATAGTGACGCCCGCTGCAGGACTCCAAAAGTTAGCTGAAAAAGGTATGGACTGAACTTGGACTCCGGGTCTGTCTGAAACAGTAAAGTCACAATCACTATAACTGTAAAGACTCATGCCCACACCAGCGCTCACAATATGGTCCCCACCAGTGTGCACACTCTTGCGCCCACCAGCTTGCACTTTTGCCCCCACCAGCATGCACACTCTTGTCCTCACCAGTGTACACACTCTTTCTCCCACCAGCGCTCACACTCTTACTCCCACCAGCGGTCACCCTATTGCTCCCACCAGAGCTCATGCTCTAGTCCCCACCAGGGCCCTTGCCCTCACCAGTACTATTGTCGACATCAGCATCAATCAGCTGGCTTCTGGCTGTCCCAATCAAATTCTTCTAGACCAATGTCCAGCAAAGGTGATTTGGGCTTCCTAAAAACATACCCATACCATATTAGGTTTCCAATAGTGCACCTCCCCAAGATGCAAGAAAGGTGGTTATGTTTGCACTATTGAGCGGGTTGTTTGTGGGCACGGCAATTATGTTGGCACTCTAGAAGATGTCATTGATTTGAAACAATGGGGCATATTCTTAAGGAGCTATCGCCGAGTTATCAGCACTTTATCGCAGCCAAAGTCACGACAAATTTATCGTCCCATTCACAAGCTGGTGCTAACAGCCGATAACACCAGTTTACCTGCGATAGCAGCCGCAAAAAACATCTCCACAGATGAGCCCGGCAACTATCGCTAATGAGATTTAGAGTAGGCGTTCCCGTGCAAAAAGCGGCGACAACACCACTCCGCAACATTCTCAACGACCAGCCAGATCGGCGATAAGATCTCAAAACATGCAATAAGGCGCGTTAGCAGCAGGAATCTAACACCTGCTCTGACCTGGTGTAAAGTCGGATGACAACCTGCACCATCAAAGGGAGCCCAGCCCAGAGCCACACCTGAAGAAAAACAGATGTCATGGAGCTACTGACTATGCATCCCGGAGCCCCAAGAGGGCAACAACACCCACCGCCACCATCCCCAGGACCCCCCCACCCCCTCCTCCCGGGACCCCACCCGGACAAAGATATGTCACATCAACGTTACGAAATCATGAACAAAACAATTTGCCTGATGTCACACAATTACAACACCTAACATACATGTGTGGTCAGAAAAAGGAGAATCATACATTCATCTTAAATTTCCAAATTATTTGTTTCATTCAGAATAAACACAAAACAAATATTTTGAAGAGTTATGGTGGGCCCTCTCAGGACAATCTGTAAGTCAGTCACAGCCTGCAAAATAAAAATTCTAGATAAGAAGGTGTGTCATGCGCTCATCAAAGGACAGAGAGAGCGAGTGAAAGAGAGAGAGAGATAGAGATAGAGATATAGAGAGAGTGAGAGAAAAAGAGGGAGAGAGAGAGGGAGAGAAAGATAGAGATAGAGGGGAAGAAAGAGAGATAGAGGGAAAGAGAGGGAACGAGGGAGAGAGAGAGCGAGAGAAAGAGAGAGGGAGAGAGAGAAAGACCTGCGTCCAGCCCTGGTTCCACTGTCGATCATGCACATTCGAGTGGTCCATGGAGGTCTGCCTATCTAAGACAACGATAGCTGAACTGGATTATGCCTTGTGTGTGCGCCCCCTGTTGGCCTACGAACAGGAGTGTAACCATGATACCCATGCATGGGTTGCCTTGATATTTGGCATATGTGCAGGCAGTTGGGCATGGGAGATTGCACAACTCCTCGTGTGCAGTGACCAGATCAAGGCGCTCCCCTATTGGGCTGTGTTGTGGATTGGTGAAACGGCGTTGACAGAGCATAGCTGCCCGGACCAGTTAATGGATTGGCTCGCACTCGTGTTCCTTGAACTCGACAACAACTTACTCTTGAAACAGATTGCCCATGAAGCTGCGCTTGCATTCATGGACGAGTAACTACGTGCATACAGCTACAACTGATTGTCACCCACAGCACAGGTCCCCACACCTTGTAGCATCTTGGATGAATGGTCACATATCCCACTACAACAGTGGACATGTCTGCCTTTGCCTGGACTCAGAATGCATGTGCGTGGACCTACGCGTGTATACACACACCTGTGCGAGGTGATGCAGTCCCATGGGCAGAGCTGCACTGCGTCGTTTGGCAACGTTCCAAAATCGGAGAAACTGCTGGGGGGAGAGTACACACATGGCAATGTAGTACGACATGTGACCTTGTAGGACCCTTTCACCTACTCACTGTCTGCAAAGCACACAGTTGGCACAGTCCGGTGGTACAGCACTATGCAGATGCCATGGGCTGTGAGTCGTGTCCCCTGACACGGGGCAATGAGCAGACGCCAAACATCACATGACTCGTCCAGCAAGGCAAGGTGAGCTGAGACGTTGACATCCATAATGATTTGTGTTAAGTTTTGCCACCCTATTTCATGCACCTCGACATGTTCCTAAGCTATCTGTAAGTATCTTAAACACTGGTCTGCATGTTGTGGCCCTTGCCTTGCCCGTACTGACACGCACATGCTAATAAAGTCTACGCAACTTCCCTAGTGTACAACTGTAATGAGTGTTGATTATGACAAATCGTGTGCCTCCATGAGCATTGTCCATACAGAGGGAGGGATTGACTGATGCTTCTACATTGGGGGTGAGTCCTTATTGACAGCTCCATCTCTTTGAGCCAGACATTGTGGTTGGGATAGTTGCTGGCAGACCTGTGCTCTTACGTGTCTCCAGCAATGTGAGTATGGTGCCCAACGTCTTGCCATGTAGATAAATGTTATCCATCAAAACAGACTGTGTCCACACAGATGTGTGTGATTAGGTATGCGAAGAGACGTTCTGTTGTCACATGTGATGGGGGACACAACTTCAGGCCTGCTACCGAATTTGACATTTCTACACACAGCCCTATTTAATACATGGACGTGGGGCTACGTTGGGGGGTAACTAGATTGTTGTTCATGTGCAAAGAGGCCACAGCTAGTTCACACCTTCACAGTCATCTAATTGGCCATGTGGGTCAGGGTCAAACATGTGCATTGATGACATTTACCAGGGTGTACCTTTTAGTGCAATCAATGTCCCTATATTCATCCATACTTTTATACGTGAGTGAACATGACATATCTTTGTGATTTGGAATGTTTTATTCACATTCTGGGGAGGGTCGGAGCTGGAGCAGTACATGGCCATTTCAAGCCCACATTACATGGTTGCCCAGTACTGGGCCAACCAGAGTCCTTGGGGGAATGACAAGTTAATCTGAAGAGGAAGAGATCAGTCCGCAGCCGGATTGCTGTGTCATTGGTACCAGAGCAGATATGGCAGTCCATGTCGGGGTCCAGGTGAATGTCGCAGAGTGTTTTGGGGGACAGTGGGAGGTGTTGCTCCAGGGCATGATGCATAGGGCTGAACCAAGCAGGGACAGGCATATGGCAGGGACTGATGCTACTACCTCCTTCCTCATGCAGTCATTACCCTCCACATCTTACTCCTCTGAAACGTCTTCTCTGTCCGGTGTATCAGGTGGGTGTGGTGGTGTTATGGCTGCATCACTCTGTGCCACTGACACATCAGGGTGCGAAGGTGATAGGGCTGCAACACTGTGCGCCAATGACACATCAGGGTGCGAAGGTGATAGGGCTGCATCACTGTGTGCCAATGACACATCAGGGGGTGGAGATGTGTGTGTCGAGGTTCCTGCAGCAGTCATCTGGTACAGGCTCAGTGGCAGCAATGGCTAGATGAGGATCTACAAGGCATGGAAGATCCCAGCTACATCTCGCTGCTGTTCAGCCGTGGCAGCCATACTTCCAGGCTGCATCAGCTCCATGGTCTCCATTGTCCTTCGCATCTGTGCCAACTCTGTGCTGTCATCGCTGGAGACAGTCTGACTAGACAGTCCTTGTATCCGAGTCATGGCAACAGCGATGTCAGCCAAGGTTTGTTGGTGAACATGGTGCGGACACTGGGTGTCCGTAAGGGACTGTAAGTGCACCGGGAGTGCTCAGGGCTGGTAATCCAAATGCTGCTGTTGGGCTTGCAGCACTGATTGTGCCACCCACAGAAGCAGCCTGTTAAAGTGTACCTCAGGTCTGCCATTACAGAGCCTGTGTGCAGTCTGATACTTCCATGTTGACTGGGCAAGTGCACCCACTTGCCAGTCCATAAACCTTCCCTTTTCTGCATATTAGTCACCCCTATGGTAGGCCCTTGGGCAGGGTGCATTGTAAGTAGAGGATAGGACAAGCCCTGATGTGTGTGGCATGCCCTAATAGTGAATTACAGCCATTTTCGTTTTTCACTATTGCAAGGCTACCTGTTCCCCATAGGCCAGAATGGGCAGTTTGATTACTACATCTTATAATCCTAACTGACTCAGGGAACTAGGTAGAAATTCGAGAGTAGTATGCCTGAACTCAGAATGATAAAATACATCTTTTAGTGAGGTTGGTTTTAACATTCTGTGTTTGAAAATACCACTTTTAGAAAGTAGGTATTTTCTTGTCTAACCATCCAAACCTGCCTCTGCTAGGTTGTGTATTCCTTGCCTGGAGTTTGAGTGACAGGGGCTGGGGAATTCCAGGGGGCTGGGGAATTCCCGGAGACAGGGTGAGTCAGCACAGGGCTGAATAGAGAGGTCTCCTTGTAGATGGGTGGGAGGAGTTTCACCTGGGACCTGAATAGGGCTGTGCTTTCCCTCCACAATGCTGGCTCCACCTCCCGTGGTGCGTCTGATGTCTCTGCCCTGCACTGTGAAAGGAAAGAAGGAGTCATGTCAACAAAGTGCTCCAGGACTGACCAGAACTGGTTTGGACTAGGCAAAGACCTCTCTGCCTTCAGAGAACAAAGAGAAACTTGGTATAAATATTGGGACCCAAACCCAAGAGCTTTAGATCACTTTGGGAAACGAGAAGAAACCTTTGCTGCCGAGTGGAACCAGAAGAAACTGAGGAGAGGCTATCCTAAGCTGAAGTGCTGCTTGGGGGATTGGCCTGCAGTGGTTGCCTGACTGCCCAAAAAAAGGAGAAAGGACTTTGTGTGCATTTTCATTCAACTTGTGAAGGATCTCCAAGGGATTGGAAAAGAGCTTGCCTCCTGCTGAAGTCTCAGGGACAATAGACTTCAACCACCAGCTCCCCAAGAGTTCTTTAGAAGGGCCTGTAGCTGTATTTGGGCCTACTGAGGGACTGCGTGTCGCAAGGAACAGGAAGCGCGACTCAAGAAGAAGAAGCGTGTCGCCGACACAGCCGCTGGCGTCGCATCACTGAACAAGGGTGTCACCACTGTAGCTGTCGCATTGCACCGCATCACGAGAAGCGTCCCGCAACACCGAAGAAGCGTGTCGCCGTCGCAGACGCTGCCGTCGCATCACGGATGTCGCCGCTGTAGCTGTCGCATTGCACCGCATCACGAGAAGAGTCTCGCAATGAAGAAGAAGCATGTCGCTGTCGCAACCGCTGCCATAGCATCCCGGAAAAAGGGTCTCGCCGCTGTAGCTGGCGCATTGCACCGCAGAAGTGCCTCGCATCCACAGAGAAGTGTGCCGCCATCGGAGCCGCTGTCGTCGCATCACTGAACAAGGGTGTTGCCGCTGCAGCTGTCACATCGGGCGGAAACGTCTCGCATCATCAGAGAAGAGTATCGCCGCCAAAACCGCTGTCGTCGCATCACGGAACAAGGGCATCGCCGCTGCAGCTGATGCATCGAGTCGAGACTTCTTGCAACATCAGAGAAGCGTGCTGCATCAAGAAGAAGACAACATCTTTATTTCTTTGCACCAAACTTTCATCGCATCACCATCGTTGCAACACTTTCGTTGCTCTGCATGTCGCATCTTAAGGTACATTGACTCAAAGTGTCGCATTTAAGATCTAAAGAGAACTAAGCTAAATTCTACCATTCTTTTTTTAAACAATTTTTATTGAAAGAAATGTACACCTTTAGCAATACAGGCTTCATTCTCATAACACATTTCGTTATCAAATCTATCATCGTACAACACTCATTAACCGTATTTTGTCCTTGCGACTACCATGTTCACACATCCTACTGTCTGTCCCATCTTCTCTCCCGTACTCTTGTCGTGACCTCCCCTACAGTGCAATGTTGCCCATCCTTTATTCGCTTAGTTCGGACTCTGAGGCCGACCGAGGGAGTTCACATATATTACCCCTGAATGTGTTCCATTTTCCCCAAATCCGCTGCCATCTACGGGGGCACCCCCTGTTGCTACACATCACCCCTTCCGCCAACATGGCCCCGTCTAGATCCCGACACCACCTCGTGGGGGAGGAGGCTGACTGCGCCCCCCACTATCTCTACCATTTTTAAAGTAACAGTATTGTGGTCTTGTGTTAAATCTATATAAAGAATACTTATTTTTAATATACAACTGTATGGTGTCCATCTGTAGTGTTGTCACTCTATTACTGTATGTGTTCACAAATGCTTTACACACTGCCTCTGAGATAAGCCTGTCTGCTCGTGCCAAGCTACCAAGGGGGTGAGCAGGGGTTATTTTAGGAGTGTACCCCCCTTACCCTGACTAGAGGCAAGGGTCACTATTTGTCACAAGTACATACCTGTGCCAACTAGAGACCCCCAAATCTAAATGCTAGTTTCTACGCACGAGCGGCACGAGTTGTGTCCTCTGTCCTGTGGTGTAAGTGTTGCACTTTGTATCACATTGTCGTCAATGTTGATGTACTGTGATTGCTATGTGGGTGTGCTGCATTGTTGGTGAGTCGCCCATGCAGCTCTGATTCAGAGGCCCCTTATTCCTTTGAGTCGGTGTGCCTTTGACTTGTGTGCTTTTCGGGTGCTGGGATGTGTGCGACTTGGATCATTTGTGCTCTTGGACACATTTTGTACTCTTGTGCATTGTTCGTCTGCAGATGTGTTTTTGACGTCATGGGTTGTAGGTGCACGTGGATGTGTCAGAGTGTGACCTGCTCCTTTATGGATGTGGTCCACACTCAGCCACCTCGATGTCATCTCGTGCACCACGTCATGTATTGTGACTGCAGCCATGCTATTGGTCATGCAGTGTCACTTGCATTGTCAGTGTGGCTCACAGAGCTGCTGCTTTGCAGGATTCAGGACATGTGCATGGGTAGGTTGTGGCATTGGTGAAATGGAGGGGGGCCCATTTGTGCACATTGTGGACGGGGGCCTACTTGCTGTTTCTATGTGTGCTGCAGTGTGCAAAAACAATAATTGATGGACAGAATGCAGAACAATGTCATACATTCACCATAGTACAGAGATCTGGGCCTAAATCCATCTTTTTTTTGCTCTCCATTCCAGTTTGGACCCAGCAATATGCAAATCAGTCTTGACCCTGTGCCTCATGGGAACAGTCCAGCTCGAACTGCCAAGCCAGGTCCTCCCTGGACTGGAAACAAACATCCTAGGACCGGTTTCGGGGTTTCACCCCTCTTCAGCCACGATAGCTAGATTCCAGTGACATGGCGAGCACGGGACCCACGTCTGAGCATACCCGTCCCACTTGGGGTGACAAATGCAAAAACAATCATTGATGGACAGAATGTAGAACAATGTCATACATTCACCCCAGTACAGAGATCTGGGCCTAAATCCATCGTTTTTTTGCTCACCATGCCATTCCAGTTTGGACCCAGCCATATGCAAATCAGTCTTGACCCTGTGCCTCCGTTCCGGCACACGCGACGGTGGGGTAGGTTCCTATGCCTACGATCTGGCGAGTACTATTTCTCTGCCCGATTACCTTTACGGTGCTGATGATGCCTTCTCTTCGAATGGAGGGGTTGGTCATGGGTTTCTCTAATTAGAGTACCTCACAGCGCGTGGACGCATCTTCCTTTAATTTTAAGGTACCCTAGATTCACAGGCTCCTCCTGGAATCTTTTTGTTCTTTCAACCACTTCACTTTACTCTTTTTGTCACCGGTCCTGACGAAGCGCCTACGGATCCCTTAAGGACCAACATTGAGCGCGAAACATGTTGACCCTATTTTTAATTCTTAACACTATTACACCAGTCCTGTGAGCAGCAGCTAGTCACACACCTGCCCTCTAGATTCTTTCCCAAGAGGTACTCCAGGATCCACTTCATTTTAACTTACTGATTGGACCCATGAATAAAACTTAGGTTCAGAGTCCCATCTAGTGATTTTAATACACCTTTTCACTTCTCATTTAGAAGCCCACACACATCCATGCACAACTGCGGCGACTCCTTTAAAAGATCTCCGTTAAAGAGCCCTCCTGCGGGGCCCGTGAGGGACTGCAGCGCCACCCCCACGAGGAGCATCGCCCTATGATGAAGCATGACATCCGCTAGGGTGTGTGAGGGCACTAAAAACTAGAGGAGAAATCCCCTCTCTACTCACATCGATTAGTTCTGCGTGTGAGCTTTAACTACCAACCTTTTTTTCTCTTTTGACTCACTCTGAGGAACAGCTACCCCCTAGGTTTATATAGCTAGATTCCAGTGGCATGGAGAGCACGGGACCCACGTCTGAGCATACCCGTCCCACTCGGGGTGACGAATGCAAAAACAATAATTGATGGACAGAATGCAGAACAATATCATACATTCACCTCAGTACAGAGACCTGGGCCTAAATCCATCGTTTTTTTGCTCACCATGCCATTCCAGTTTGGACCCAGCCATATGCAAATCAGTCTTGACCCTGTGCCTCATGGGAACAGTCCAGCCCGAACAGCCAAGCCAGGTCCTCCCTGGACTTGAAACAAGCATCCTAGGACCGGTTTCGGGGTTTCACCACTCTTCAGCCAAGATAGCTAGATTCCAGTGGCATGGAGAGTACGGGACCCACGTCTGAGCATACCCGTCCCACTCGGGGTGACAAATGCAAAAACAATAATTGATGGACAGAATGCAGAAAAATGTCATACATTCACCCCAGTACAGAGATCTGGGCCTAAATCCAATGTTTTTTTGCTCACCATGCCATTCCAGTTTGGACCCAGCCATATGCAAATCAGTCTTGACCCTGTGCCTCATGAGAACAGTCCAGCCTGAACTGCCAAGCCAGGTCCTCCCTGGACTTGAAACAAGCATCCTAGGACCGGTTTCGGGGTTTCACCCCTCTTCAGCCAAGATAGCTAGATTCCAGTGGCATGGAGAGCACGGGACCCACGTCTGAGCATACCCGTCCCACTCGGGGTGAAAAATGCAAAAACAATAATTGATGGACAGAATGCAGAACAATGTCATACATTCACCCCAGTACAGAGATCCGGGCCTAAATCCATCGTTTTTTTGCTCACCATGCCATTCCAGTTTGGACCCAGCCATATGCAAATCAGTCTTGACCCTGTGCCTCATGGGAACAGTCCAGCCTGAACTGCCAATCCAGGTCCTTCCTGGACTGGAAACAAGCATCCTAGGACCGGTTTCGGGGTTTCACCCCTCTTCAGCCAAGATAGCTGGATTCCAGTGCCCATATGCCTCCGTCCCGCCAGTCCCTGGTCGTTACTCACCCTGTTGCTGTTGGGTCAGGTCATATCGAGCTGTGTCCAGACCCCCAACTCCTTGCACCGTCTCCACACTGATGACTGTGGCCACCATTTCCTCCAGCTCATCCAGCTCCTCCTGTGGCGCAGGATTCCCACCTCCAGTCACCTTTTCTGCCATCCTGTTGGCAGCGAGTTTGTTTGGTTTGGCTGTGCACTTCATGCCAGCGCCTCTTGACCTCCTCGACACTCTGACTGTATTCACATTGGTGATGATGGACTGCCATATTTACGTTTGTGTTGCCAATGACGCAGTGGAGGTGATGAACAGTTGATGGTAGTGTTCTATCACACCGTCTTCCTCTTCTCCTTGCCCTTCCCCGAACACGGGGTTCCTGACTGGTCCTCAGTGGGGCTTGTGGGGTTTGGGTTGTCCTCTGCACTCGGTCCGGGTGTATCCATGGTGCTACGCAGTTTGATTTGGTTTTGATGTGTTTTTTTTTGTTGCTTTTATAGTGCATTTTCCTGCATGACGCGTGGGAATTGCAGGCCTGTCACTGGTTGTCGCTGATTTTTGTATCGCGATTTGGGGCATTGCAGGTTTTTTCGTGTTTGTGTTTTGCATTTTTTAGGCGTAGCATACATTTTTAGGCGGTCATTTGGCGCGTAATCCTGTTACTATTGCATGGTGCCGCCAGGTTGAGAATACAACGTTAACACAGTGTTATTTTTGCACGATAGACTGCGATGTGTAGAGTTGCATTAAGCTAATTTTGTGATGGTTATCACACGTTCTTGAGAATATGCCCTGATATTTGGCAATGCGAGCTCCAGTGAGATCACCTTAGCAAAATCCTATGTGTGCTCTCGTGAGATTTCAGACTCCAAATTTCGGCGGCCATGTTGGTGTGCAGTACTATAAATACCCTACCCATCCTGACAGCAACCGCTTGACTTTGTTTATTCCTTGATGAGTCTAGCGTCTTGGAACAGTCACATGAGTTTTAGAAGTTGATCCTGTTTCTGTCTATATCCAGCAATTCCATAGCAGGGCAGAGACTGCTGGCTATGACATCCCAACCCCCCACATCCCTACTATACTGCGGGTCAGACATATTTACATCAGTTTGAGCCACGGTCCATTGGGGGTGCGGATGGATTAGCATTGTCCCTGAAGAATCCCTGGATTTGGGGTGAGTGGGGTCTGACAATGCCCTACAAATATGTTACCTTTTTGTGTTTTGCAAGCTTATCCCTAAAGATCTGAGTTTAATCCATCATTCTTTTGCTCACCACCCCAGTTTGGACCGAGCCATCTGCAAGTCAGTCTTGACCCTGTTCCTCATGGGAACAGCCCAGCCTGAACTGCCAAGCCAGGTTTTACCTGGACAGGAAACAAGCATCCTGGGACTGGTTTCGGGGCATCACCCTATGTCAGTCAGGCTAGCTTGAATCAAGTGGCGCAGTGAACATGGGACCCACATCTGGGCATTCCCTTTCCACTCAGGTCAACAAAAGGAAAAGGAACAAATGATGAAAGGAATGCTGAACAATGCAAACATTCACCCCCAGTCACTAGGATCTGGGTTTAATCGATGGAACCTTTGCTCACCACACCACCCCAGTTTGGACCCAGCCATGTGAAAATCAGTCTTGACCGTGTTCCTCATGGGAGCAGTCCAGCCCGAACTGCCAGGTCAGATCCTCCCTGGACTGCAAATAAGCATTTTGGCACTGGTTTTGCAGCATCACCCCTCATCAGCCAGGCTAGCATGAATCCAGATGGCACAGTGAGCACGGGACCCACGTCTGATCATATCCTTCCCACTTAGGGCAACAAAAGCTAAAGGAACAAATGATAGACAGAATGCGAAACAATGCAAAGATTTACCCCCTGTCACAAAAATTTGGGTTTACTCCATCGTTTTTAGGTCGAGGACTACCGGTTTGCCAAAAGGCAGAACCGGAAGTCGGAGATTTAATGACTTGGAGAAGAGGGGCTTGAACCCGCCCCTCTTCTCCCCTGTTCTCCATTGGCTGGCCTCGTAAATGCTGGCCAGCCACTGGAGAAGAGGTCAGTCACTCCGATTAGGCCCCGTCCTTTTCGGATCGGGGGGCGTGTTTTTTGCGAGAAGTCTCAAGGAGGAGACATCAGCAAAACACGCCCCCGAATCCGAAAAGGACGCGGCGTTTCTCCGAGGCATTTCTGCTCTGCCTGCCTCGGAGAAAGGCGATGGTGTGCGGAGGAAAGCGAGGGTTGAGAGAGAAAAAGATAAGAGAAGCACACTACGAGATAGCGAGGCCACAGTACACATATTATCAGAGAAAGTGAGTCTAACGAGGGAATCGTAAAGTCTGTACAGAGACGGGCTGAAGAGATAAAAGATACGAGTGAAAAAACACAGATTCTTGAGGGGGGCGGGGCAGTAAAAGAATCAGACGATTAGAAGCCCGGGATAGCAAACCATACGGGTTAACAATTGCCACGCACAACAGGCTCGTCGCCTAGTCTTTTTTTTGAGGGACGACTCGGCATTGTGTTAATAATTTGTGTGGACTTCCCTTATTTTTCATCTCATTCCCTCCATGGAAACTATATTTTCTACAGTTGGCTCGAAATGTACACACCTTACGAACACTGTCTCTTATGATAGGTGTTAAACGCGGGACACTTTAATCCACACGCCTTTGCTTTAATCCCCTCCTCAATCCTCCACCACCCCCCCGGGGTGCAGGGACTTCCGTCGGCTCCCCTCCTAGTTACGAGCCCGGCGGTGGCTCGCACGCTTATCACGAAGCGCAGGAGGCGGGATCCGACGGTGGCCGGCACGCTTCCCTGGCTGGGCGGAAGTGGAGCACGCTGGGCCCGGAAGAGAGTCTGGCAGGCAGTAGGCGATAGTGAGTCACGAGACCTTAGAGCAGTGATACCGGGCAGTGAGCAATGTGTACGGAGGAGCGCGTTCCAGCACACGCGTGACGTCAGCAGATCTCTGACTCACCCACCGACGCGCAGTACCGGTGACAGAGAAACCGCACTACTATCTCTGTTACCTAACAGGGCTAGCAGCCCGTCCACAGAAACTCGTAGCCTCTCCCGGCCTTGGACACGCGGTAAAGAGTTAAAGCGTTGCACCCGCGATGATGTATTCCTGTCTTTTTATTAGCATAGTGACGTGACTGCAACAAGTATGTGGTGTATGCGTTTTAAACGTAGCTTCACCAGAGCTACATTTCTACTTACTGGAATTTTAATGGGAAATGGCCCTAGGTTCTAGGAAAGAGGAGAGGGGAAATGGAGAGAGGGCACAAATAATGAAATAGAAGCCCGATTCACGGCTGAAAGGAATACCACGTGTACTGTACTTAACAGCTAGATTCTCTGTCAGGAACTAAACAAAATGTGTGAACGCGTCGGAAACGCGCAGACAGTTTCGTTGACTGGGCGCACCCAGCTTCCTGAGCCCCGGGCGCCTCCATTGTTTCTTCCTAGTGCGACTGTGCCTGGTCTCCTGTTTCGCCTTTGTATTCGCTGGGCCGGAGGCCGCCAGTCTGCAGGCCCCAGCTACAACCTGAAGAGGAGACAGCCATTTATTTAACCGCCATCTCCACTTCAAGCACAAACCCGGTCTACCTTACACTTTTCTCAGATGCCTCTTGAAACAAAATCACAATAGACCGGCACAAATCACAATAGTAGGGTTAAAAAAACTCAATGTACGGAGTACAGCAGGTTATCTACTAATGCGTTGATTTTTGATTCTCACTTCTTTGATCCCCTCTTCACTTTGTTCGTGTATCCTGTGATTTTGTTTCAACATTCGTTCGTTCACGGCAACTCTAGTGAACAAGCATTTACAATGCAATGGTCTCGGCATTGGTAAAGTTAGAGCTATTGGCATTGCTCATGACATTATTTCTGTTTTATGTTTTTTGTTTGTAAAACATTTAAAGAAACGGCATTGTCATGAGCAATGCCAATAGCTCTAACTTTAACAATGCCGAGACCGTTGCATTGTAAATGCTTGTTTTGTTTACTACCCAGTTTGGGACCAGCCATATGCAAATCAGTCTTGCCCAGGTGTGGGTCCTGTGCTCGCTACGCCACCAGATTCAAGCTAGCTTGGCTGATATGGGGTGTTACCGCAAAACCAGTCCCAGGATGCTTGTTTCTGGTCCAGGGAAGGCCTGGCAATTTGGGCTTGATTGTTCCCATGGGGAACAGGGTCAAGACTGATTTGCATATGGCTGGGTCTAAACTGGAATGGTGTGGTGTGCATAAAAACGATGGATTTCACCCAGATCTGTCACTGGGAGTGAATGTTTGATTAATTCAACATTCTGTCCATCATCTTTTCTCTTTGCATCATGAGAAGGTAGGACTGCATTCTAGAGCACGTAACACCATGGATGACCAGCAGCTGGAATTCCTCCCAGTCTCTTTAAAGCATGGCGGTTTAGAAAAGGGCAGCTGAGATGTAACATCTGCACAGGTGCTGAAATCTGGAGATTCTGTAACCAGCTTGCAATGGGTGGAGCAGATCTATCCAGGGATTCCTCAGCACTCTACATGTTGTTCATGCTGAGTAAACTAGGAAGGAATAAACCTTTGTGCATAGGTACTGGACAAGTCATCTGTTTGAACAATGTATATTGTCACTTCAGAATTGGGGATACAGTAGCTTTTTTTGCTGTTAAATCTGCAAATACATCACCCCAAGACACCTTGTTTTGGGAAGATTAGTGAGTAGCACATTCAATAATAGCAATTTTACAATGTAACAAAAGGGCATTCAACACATTTTTGTACATAAGAACTGTTTTAATTAGTGACTCTAATGATAAAAGAAACCCTGGTTGCATCCATGAAAGGCCAAAGTCAAGGTTGACGCCGAAGGCATTTTTAGAATCTGTGAATATTGTAGCCACTTTTCGTGTGGAGAGCATACGTGCTCAGTTGAGTTCAGTCATCTCTGGTACCTGGGCAGAGCAGACCTGGGGTAAATGGCAACTTTCAAGAACTTCGTACAATGCGTGGATAGCATAACCAGCTAATAAAGACCCTACTTTGTTTCTAAGACAAGAGCTGTCTACATAGTATATGAGTTTTCTTTTGGGTGTAGGAGAATCAGATAGATCAATCCAGGCCGTAGTCAGAAGATCAGCGACTATTAAGCAATCATTGGGGTAACTGTCTTATGCTGTAGGCAGTAAGCAGGCCAGGTTCACAGAGGACCAAGGTGGGGTAAGCAGCAGAAAGCAAGAGGATTTAATTACAGGACAGCCTAGTTGTGGACTGATGTTTGGTTTCGGTGGTGAGCAGGATGGCCATGAAATGGGGTATAGCTACCATAAGTGTGGAATTGAGTGTAGGTGGCTTGCTTTTTATGTAGTGCACCAGTCCAGATGACCCGTATTGGCTTCCAGGGCTTAAATTAATAATCCCAAATGCTCTCTTTTGTGGTACTGTGGGCAAGCAGTTTAGGCTTATTAGAGGGTAGTGTTAAGCATTTGTTGATTACACAGAGTCAATAAATGAGACACACACTCAAGAAGAAATTTTAGATTAATTTAGAAAAGTAACACAGGTTTTTATATAATTTTTAACACCAAGATTTTTGGAATCAGGTAAGTACTTTAGACGTTATCAATTTTTACAGTAGAAACAGTATAAAATTACAGCTGTCTGATGTGAGGCATGAGCCTCGAACCCGGTAATGTTATCCCAAGGGAGAAACATACACTGCTTAGGTACACTTAAAGACTACTTAGAGGACTGTTCTTCTGTGCTTAAGGTAAATAGCGGCCAAGGTTCAAGAAGCACCAACAGTACAAGTTTACCTGCTATGGGGAGTCAGGGTGCAGAGGTGCTTTACGCGGTGGTAGCCTCTAACACTACACACTAAAGTCAATGGGGAAAAGTACCTGTAAGAAAAAGACTGCAAGTGAGGGACTGGAGGGCCAGTTTGGCAGCACCCAAGTGGGGCAGGGTCTAGGCTCTTGAGGGTCTCATAACTGCAGAGACACCTTCAGTTTACGTGAGCCCGGACTGAGGAGCTTGGGTGCAGAGGTATTTTGACCAGCGGTTCGGTAAGTTAGAGGCTCTCAAGGTTCTGGGGATAGCTGCCGAAGAGGGGGAAAAAACACAGCAGGGCCCCTCTCACTGTGGAACTGGCCTCTCTCGAAGTCCCTCGATGTGCAGGTAACTTTTGATGGCGGTGGTGTTCTGTCTGAACACAAACAAGCTTTGGTGTTTGCAACTGGCTCCGGTACCTCGGGTATTGTTGGTGGGCGGCTCCTGGGTGTCCTGGCATCCTGGGGCTCAGTTCCCTCAAGGGCTTACAGGTCTTCTCCCTGAGGAGAGGGGACCTGGGCTTTTGTCTCTGTAGAAGTTGATTTCCCAGACTTCTTGCCTTTTCTCTTGGAGGATTGTGCCATTATTCCAGGCTCCAATTCCTCCTTTTCACCCTGGGCATTGCTCTGTGCTCCTTTTTCACACACACCCAATCAGGTATTCCCAGCATGTATGCATGTGTTTTCATCTCTACCTCAGCCCATGCTGAGGTCTCCAGATTATTACCTAGCAGACATTGTACTGAAATGGCAGAGGACATGATCACCTTCTTTTGGCCAGTAACCTCTCCCCACTCTAAGGTCACCATAGCCATGGGATGAACCTTCAGAATGTTATCAGCATTAATAACTGGGTAAGTTTGTCCGGTATGCCGCGCTCTAGGTATATCTTTTTTTCAGTCAACACGGTGACACCTGCACTTGTATCCCTCAGTGCTTCTACGTCTTTTGTCTGTACTTCTCCAATGTTACTGGGACAGACAGCCAGGAAAGCTATATCAAACCCCTTTTCCCCCCAGAGACTAAAGTAGCTTCAGTGAGCTCTCTGACCGGGTCAGGGAACACAAAGTATGCCATCTGGAGACTCACAACCCCTGAGAGTGCTGCACTAGTGTGGGCCGTTTTGGGACAGGAAGAGTTCCCAGTTCGATGTCCATTCTGCTTATAGTTGAAACACCAAGCCTTTTTGGAGTCCCGGTTTTTACCCTGGTACCCACCCTTTGGTCGGGAAGTGTCTCTGAGTCCACCTTTCTAAACAGGTTTTTGGGGGGGCTTTAAAAGACTCTTTGGGTAGTTCCCATTTGTGTTCCACATCTTTCCCTTGGTGGGGGATTAGCAACCTTTCTTTTGGTCACCACCTCCTTGTGCCTTCCTTCTTGGGCCACCCTTATTATGGCCCAATGGTCAGCTTTCATCCTCTGCTCTTTGGGAGAAACTAACCCTAGATCCACTAGGTACTGATGTCGTTTTCCTAAGGTACAATTACTTAACAGATGCCCTTTCATTAGCAAATTGTAAAGCCCTGCATAGTCTTGCACTTTACTTCCTTTTAACCAGTCACCCAGTGTTTTTCACTAAGTCAACATAATCTACCCAGGATTGACTCAAGGTTTTGTGAGTCTCTTAATATTGTGCTCCTCATTGGTGAGCTCAAAGCCCTCAATCAGTATATCCTTCATGAGGGCATGAGACTCAGCATCTGCCTCATCCAGTGTCAGAAATCTTTCACTGCACTTTCCTGAGAACAACTCCCAAAGAAGAGAGCCCCAGTATCTCTGTTGTAACCTTCTCATTTTACATGCCCTCTCAAGGGCATGTAATGCCATCACCCTCGACATATTTATAGACAATCCCTTTGGGGATTTTGGGGGGAAAACGTTTCCTCTTTCTTCCTATTTACTTTCCTGCCACCATTAATGGGCTCCAGGCCCATCTCAACCATGTCTCTTTCTATGGGCAGGATTTTGCTTTTCTGGCTAGTCTCTCAAGAGCAATATATTTATCCTCTAGCCCTTCTCTGGACCCTGAGTTGCCTGACCTACCCTCAGTAGAAGACGGCACTCCTGGTACAGGTTTTAGGTAGATGTGTGTAGGCACAACATCACCCTCTAAAGGTAATTCAGGGGGGTCATCCTCATGATCACTGGCCAAATCCTGCTCTTCAGGATTGTCAGTGTCTTCTGTTGCAGTGGCTAAATCATACTCTGCAAAGAGCTCCTGGAGCTTGACCTTGGTAGGATGTGAGCCAGTTTTTACAGAGTGTTTTTTAAGCTGCAGATAAGGGTTCAGATTGAGTTCCTGAACCATATCTCCCGTGGAAGTCATTTTCTAGTAAAGTTGGGACCTTTTTAGAAGGTTGAAAGAATTCTAAACAGGGTTTTAAGGCCTAACTAACTAGTACACTTTTTACATTTCTGATATCAAAGGACTAGGGGACTTAGCACAAGGCACTAACAGTTCAGATTAGAAAATTAAAAAAAAATCAGAAATCAAAGAATTTGCAAAACATATTTTTCACTAAAGTCAATTGTGGAATTCTTCATGGAATCACCTATTGACCAAGTCGTATCAGTAAATGCAAAGTCTTCTACCCTTTCCTCTACTTGATGTATCCAGGCCTGCTGCCCCCAGCGCCATTGTCAATACCCTGCCAAACTGAAATTTCATGAGGGGGGGTCCCATCCTGGTGAATGAATAGTGGCCCTCCCGCGCCTTGTTGCCTGCAAGCCAGAAAAGCCTCTATGTAGCCTACCGGGCAGCATGTGCTCCCTGGAGCCCTGTGCAGAATTACATGGTCACCCCTCCCGTTCTGGTCCGTCTTGGACCTGGGAATTGATAGGGATACAGATCCTCCCTGCAGGTGAACATGTGCAAATTGCATCCCACCATGCCAATCATGCTTGTTACGCACTACCAATTCTCCCACCCTCAAAGCACCATACAAGGCAAAGGAAAAAGCGGACCTAAAAAGCTGGACCTCCCCAGTGGATCTACATACTTTCCCCACTGCCTCCATGAGGGCTGACAATACTTCCACGCTAATCGGGTGCCGGATGTCCAGCTGGGAACCTTGCAGGTGCTGCCAACCTTTCAGAGCCCTTTGTACTACAAACGTGCCCGTGGGATCCCTATGTCCCTGCATCTTTGCAAAAAAGGCTATCACCGCCATGTGGCGTCTGGCGCTTGCCACAGAGCTGCCCCATCACTCAATTCCTTCACGAATGATATGACAGATGTTGGCTCGTGCCATGCCGCCTCCCCGCCATCCCCCAGAAAATTGCAGTAGGTGGTAAAAGCTCCTTCATAGGCCCGCCTGGACCTGGGTGCTAGGCTGGCTGCCATGAGGTCTGATAGGTTGGGGCACCAAGTTGCCACAGATGCTCTGGGAAAGGTGTTGGACTGTCTGCTGCTCCTGGGTGGTAGGACCTGAAAACCTGCCTCTTGAAATGAGACAGTGCATCAGCAGCGTGGCTGAGTACTCCCGGGACATGCCTGGCCCTAAACATCACATTTAATCGCATGCATTGAAGCACTATCTCTTTTAACAAGCAAAGCATCATCCTATAATTAGCAGACTGCTGATTAATGCATTCCACTACTGCCATATTATCAGACGGGAAATAATTCCAGAACACCAATGTTACCTGTTATACCGGGGTCAACCCACCAACTTGGCCAATGTTGCATTGTGGGCCCAGAATGGCACCAAAACCCTCACTCCCGGCAGCGTCTGTCATGAGACCAAGGTCCGGGCTGGACCTACTAGGGCTGGGTCCCACTATAGTGCCATTGAAATCACGCAGGAATGCCATCCAAATCCGCATATCCTGCTTAACCTCGCTGGACAACCGAGTGTGGTGATGCTTCTCCTTCAAACCAGACATTGCTTGTGCAATGGAATGCGAAAGGGGGCGGGCCATTGGAATGATTCTTAGAGCAAAATTAAGCATTCCCATTGCCTTCTGCAGTTGACGTAAAGTGACCTTTACCTTGCTCAAGCAATCCTCCAATGCTAGCGTGAAACCTCTTACCTTACTCATTGGCAGGTGTGACACACCCTCCACTGAATGCAGTTCTATGTCCAGAAACTCAATTTGTGTGGCCGGTCCCACTGTCTTTCCTGGTGCCAGGGGGACCCCAAACTTGCGCATGAGGGCACAAAATGCTTCTAAAACCCTGTCACACTCCTGTGACCCTGTCGCCCTTAACAACAGGAAGTCATCCAAATAGTGCAATACCCAGTGGTGCTCAGTCACCTGCCTGAAAACTTACTCTAGAAAGGAGCTGAGTTTCTCAAAATATGACCAAGAGACAGAGCACCCCATTAGCATGCACTTGTCCATGTAGTACTTCCCCTCTAGCTGGAACCCCGAAAGATGGAAATCTCGTGGATGAACTAGCAGTAAACGGAAGGCAGATTCTATGTCAGATTTCGCCAACAACGTGCCTGGGCCAAGCGACTGCACAGTGCACAGGGCCCCATCAATAGTATCATTCAATGACTGACCCCTGGGAGTGGATAAGTTATGAATCAAGCTGAACTCCCCCGGGTCTGTTTTGGGCACCACCCCCAGCGGCGAGCAGACAAAATCTTCAACCGGTATTGTATCAAAAGGACCAGCCAGTCTTCCTAAATGCAATTCCTTCAACACCTTAGCTATCGCCACAGACTTGTTATTCCGCACTGATTGCTGGTTGCGGCAGTAAGAGACCCCAGAATAGCCAGGTGCAGGAATACTAAAGCCATCCCTGAAACCTTCTAACAAAGTCTGGGCTGTGTTTGGGCAACAGTATTTATTTAGCCAGGGTATCAAAGCCATTGTTTTTATGGGTGAGAGTGCCTTGCTAAGCAACAAGCCCTCATTTCTATTTTTTACCTCCCTTATCTTTTTATTTCTTTTGGATTCTGGGTGGGAAGATAGGCAGCAGAAAGAACAGGCATTCCTGAATTTGCACGAACCAGTGGGTCTAGTGCAGGACCGCCTGTTAAAATCTGAACAAGGCCCCTTCTTGCCCCCCTTCCCCCACAGCTATGGGGTGTACCTGACCGAAAGGACTACCCTCTTGGTGAGTCTTGGCTCTGGGTTTTCATGTGCCGCAACTACAAGATGACATCCATTTGATCCCAGGTTAAGCCGGATCTGATGCCTTTGCCCTCCGGAAATCCTTGTCATACTCCTTCCAACCCACTCCCGCATACTCATCATGCGCACAGGTGATCCTATTGTGATAGCATGCTAATTGCGCGCCGAGCCCGGGGAACCATTCCACCATTATCGCATGATAGTTGGAGAACGCCTTTATCCAATTGACCAAGGTTTCATCAATCTTCTTTCAGGTGGGCCAATTGCCCCAATCCCTTGGAATAGCCCATTCCCTCATCTTTTTTTGCCTCCTCCTTCTCATCCTGATCAACTAACAAAGAAAACATGTTCATATATTTCCCTTTCCTGATTTGTTCCTTCGCCTCCTGAAAAATGTGTCTCCCCAGACGCTCTCGGGAGGAGCGCAGCTCTCCCAAACCTAAACTTGGTAACACTTGCGCCATACGTGCAGTCGTGACAGCTTGCATCTTGGCGTGCTCAGTTCCTGTAGATGGGCCAGCTTTGGAAGGCTCAGGGACACTCTTGTCGCTCACTGTGCTGTTTTGACCTACCCCGCTGGTAACCCCAACGACTGCTGCCGGTGGGCCCATCTCAACTGATTGTGGCACCCCCTGCTTAGCCCCTTCCATTTGTGCTACCAACTTCCTGGCCCTTTCCACTGCATCCCCCTCGGCTAGCATGACACAACTGCCTACAGAAGGGATCACTGTCCCCGCTTTGGCTAACCATGGGAGCACTGCTGCTAGACTAGCCACCAAATCTGGTTCTGCAGGCACACAACCTGCTGGCGACCCACAGGGGAGTACTACCGGCTGGGTCGGGGCTCCCTCTAAACTGGGACCCTCTGATCGCCTGGTTGGCTGGGACCCCCCGCACCCCCTGGTGGGGTTACTCCCAATGGAGCTGCCCAATTCCCCTCCTCTGGCCGGGATCCCCCTGCTGGGCTGAAGGCCCTGGATCCCTGGACTCGGTAACCCTGGAGGCACAAACCCGCTCCCACGCCTGGGTTTAGACCTCTGGGGTACCGGAGTGAATGCTGACCTTGGGGTCACCCCCGAAAGCCTTGGCCTTTCTTCCGCTTCCTCCTGCCCATCTACTCTCCTACATAACTCAGACAAGGACTGCCCCATATCAGTCATCGTGCGCATCATTTCCTCCATCCACTCCTCCATCTGAGTTGGAACCTGACCCCTCTTTGCCTTGGGTGCCGTTACCAAATTAACACACGAAAAGAGGGCCCCCTAAGATATATGGCTGCTAGCCTAATGTCTTGGACCGTGGCCTACCACACAAGTACCCCTAGCAGTCCCAACAGGCAAAAACACAGCTTATTGCAGCAGTCAAAATCACCTATGGAATGCGGACTAATATATAATATGCCACTTGCACAGTCAACAAAAAGCTCTAAAATCTATGCTGCAGGCCCAGAAATACCACTCGCAACGCTGATGTGGCTGCAAAAAACCCTAGACCTAATGCACACCCGGGGTCCAACTACCCTGGGTGCAGTTAGGGCGAGGCCCAAACCCTTCCCTCCCTTTTAAATGAATCAACACTCAAAGCCCCGGTCGACCGCAAGCACTCCCACAGCCAGAGTCACTCCCACAAGTCCAATCAAGTTGGGCAGGTGAGTATTCACTCTAACCCGCATGGCTCCCAGCTGTGATGAAGTGCAGGTCCACCAAGGAGGTAGGAAAAATGCCCCATCTGCTGCTCCAGTTGCTGTGTTCTCTCCTCGCGCTCAAAAGTCCTGGGTAATTCCAAAGAATACAGCCTGAAAAACAAAGAATAAGGGGTTAGTGGAAAGACCTCCGTCGCGTGGACGGGGGCGTGCAGTTGTCCCAAGGCGGGGCGGTGAGGAAAAGACCGTGCTGTCGCTCCGCGCTCCTTTTAAAGGAGCAAAACACCACAATTCCCGTTGTAACAGGTCCTGGCAGGATCCGGGACCTGTTCTTCCTACTTTGCCCCGGAAGTGCTTGTTGCGTTTCTGGGGCATTCCTCAATGAACCAATCAGAGCCTGTGGCGTGCCCGAGTTCCCAGTGGCGCCTATTGATTTGGACTTTCCCCGTTATATACAGATAAAGTAACGCAACGCAGTGCGGCAAGGGGAAACAGCGTTTACAATGCTGCCATGACATCGCAGTACTATTACAACACGGTCGTTACAACGACCGCGTTGTTAGTACGTGATGCATTTACATCGCAAGTCATTACAACGACTTGCTGTAGGGGGCGCTGAGGTATAGGAAATTAATTGTAAATAATACTATTCCTAGGTCCAGCGCTCCCCCTACTGCAAGTTGTTGTAAAGACTTGTGATATAAATGCATTGCGTACTAACAACGCGGTCGTTGTAACGACGGCATTGTATAAGCATGCGATGTAATACATTGTATAGTAATGCGCTATATTCCCAGCAAGTCACCTTACTGTGCTGGCTTACAGGGAAAGGGCAGGAATGTGCTGTATTTTAAAGAAGACGATGCATTGCTGTCCTTTTCCCTGCACTGCTGTTGTTTTGGCTGCCTTGTGCCAACGCCGGCACGCAGGCACCAATCCTGAGAGGCAAATTCCTCTTTCTATGTGTGCTGCAGCAGCACACATAGAAAGAGGAAGTAATGAGGAGAAATAAAGATATTTATCCTCGTAACATCTAACCTGGGAGGTAAATATGAGAATGCGTAAAAAACCATGGGAGTTGCTCGGGAACACCCGCGCAACGCCAATGGAACGCCTCCCTGGCGCAGAGTAAAGCAACTCAGCGATTTGCGCTGCGTTGCTGTATTCGAGATTTATGAAGCCACTCAGGGCCAGCAAGGTGCCCTTGGGTGGCTTCATAAATCTCTTTTTTTATGATGCATCTCTTGCACAACGGGGCTCGTAAATATGCCCGTGTGTGGAACCAAGGGTGTTTAAGCTTGAGAAGAGACACTTGACCAAAGCCAAGAAAACTGAGTAAAAGGTCGAGGTGTTAGTCTTGATGTGAGTGTGCAAGAGCGCCATTTCCATATGGGACCGGGGCTGTAGAACGATTGAACATGCAATGATAAATAGTTTTATGCAGTAGAAAAAAATGAATTGTAGATTTAAATTATACCGATTTGTCTAATTGTTTTCATCGTAAGCATGTATTTTATACACTCTGTAAATTATGCATTGATAAGTATAGAAAAACGGCATATTAGTTTGCTTTCTATCCCCATATGCTTGTATCTCTTCTTTCTGACACTTAAAAGTTACAATCCTTTGAAAAAGAAAGTTTTGTGAATATCCCAATAAGGAGTAATGTACAATCACACTTAGCTCTAAATTACTCAAGTCGAAAACTCCCACTATTTTCATATACCAGGTTTATGTTTTTTGTGATGCTATTATTCACGGCTTGATTGCTTGAACTGACCAAAGATGTTAGTTCTGGTGTAGCCACAAAACTTCTAGTACTGCATTTTCAGTTTGTAAAGTAGTAAGTGAGTAAAAGCAGACAATTACTACTCATATTGGCTAGCCGTCACCATCGCCCACTGAAGCGATCTCTGGCTTCATGTTTGAAAGCTGAGGCACGGTCGGCCTCTCGTCTTTGTTAGGATGGTAACCATGTACCATTTAGTAGGTTAATGCGAAGGTGGATTTTATAAAACGTTATGCAGTGGCAAACATGTTTTAAAATACAATGTATTCGGTATAAAAAATAAATGCATCAAGTGCCTACAATATAAGCCAACGTGCTGTCCCCTTGGCATTTTGTATACATCATCCTCGTATCTTCGTTCCTTTTTAAAACAGTTGATTCTCTTTCTGTTTATCACAAGAACCTTACAACACACAAGATAATCGCAGCCACGGTCACCTTAAATTGGCAGGAAGTCCAACTGTACTAATCCCGTCGCGTTTTTGCAAAGCAATAAGGGAAGCTGAGAGGAATTACAAGGAAGCTCCGTGAGAGACATTACGCGCCACCAGCAGCCCACAGAATTTCAAATGCGTCACACACCCTCTGATAGCAGGTCTCCACATGGGGTGCCCTCTCCCCTCCCGGGCACCCCACTGACATCAGATAACGTGTTTGTCAAGTGCAGGAAGGGAGCAGCTGCGGCCATCTTGTACTCCCGAGTGTTGGGGAGAGGGTCTGCATACGGAATGTGAATACATCCCTACAACAGTGCCTTGGCTAAGTGCAAGCCAGCACTTTACCCCGCCCCGTGGAGAAGCCTGTGCTGAGAATTCAAACCAGGTCACATATAACGCTGTGGGAGTTCCCTTGCCTAAAACGGCCCTCCTAATGGGCCCTCTGTGTCAAATGCAATCTTATCTTGTACAGGAGTGACTGTAAACAATAACAAATCAAGCATCGAATTCCAAATGATCGAGTGTGACGTTGGTAATACTACATTAAAAAATGTTCCAAAAAAAAAAAAATACTTTTCGACCTTTAAAATATTATTATTTTTATGTTAGTTTATTCAGAGTTCCTTCTTTTTCTCAGACAAAAAAAATTTGAGGACCAAATTCAGTCAGTGGTGCACATTTCGATGCCAAATTTCCTGTCGATGTTAAAAAAAAATATACTTTCTTTGGGGACCAGTTTCGATAGAGAGAAACTCTTGCAGTGAAATTTTGCACCGGCAGTTTTTTTTTAAAATATGGCGCTTCATACCGCATTCCTGTGTTTGAAGCGCTGTAAATTACACATCTTAAAGTAATATAATGGTTCTCAATTGGGTGACATGGGAAAGAATGGAAGACTGAGCTGGTCTTGCCAGGATTCGGACTGAAAATCTGCAGGTCACAGACAGTGGTTAACTCACTGAGCCATTTTACCTGATAAAACATATCCACTGACCTAGCAGTTCAAGAAGTACGTTTTACCTTCGGAAATTCCAATGTGTTTGCTTTGCCTGGTGCACGAAAATACATTTCAATTGCATATGGTAATGCAGTTTTTCATTTCTGTTTATTTCAATAATTATCTTTTATATCACAGGCCCATTAAATTAAACCTGCGTTCAGCTGTATATCTCCCTGCTCATCTTTGAAAGGAGACAAGGAATGCTTGTAAATCAATCTGCCCAGCAAATGCTAGTTTAGGGTGGCTCCCAGCACCAGGCAGGTGCAGTTCTAGATACAATTTCTTGCATCTAATTTAAACTTTACAATGCATCGCGCTGTATAGCGTCCCCATAAAAAACAGGTCCGAATTCTCACTTCAGTTCTACCTACATTTCTGGCTGTTGATGCAGTGGTAAGAATGGGGTGTATTATTTCTCTTAAAATAGTATTAAATAATAACAGAATTGGCGTGTTTTCTGATTTTCCGTGCACACGACATGCACTTTCAACACATATTTTTTATGACGATGTTAAGAGACGATATCATTTTATGTGCTGTGACAGTTTTATGATTTTTCAATATGTAAAGGAGTACTGATAAACTTGTTCTCCTACTTTAGTGCGGTGATTCCCAATCAGATTGCGATCTATTAGTCTGCCAGATACCAATTCACTATGGAAGCTCAGTGGGGTTATTTACAAGCTCCTTGCACCGCTGGTAGCGCACTTTTTCCCCTGTTAAAAGTGACGCACCGGGGGACTTGAGAATAAGCCCCAGTGAGTTTTATGTGTGTCGGTGTATGCACGTATGTACTCCTCCGCCCTTGAAGCTCTCAGTGAGGACACAAACCTTTAAAGCCTAGATTTACTAAGGATTGCACGGTTGCTCGCGCGGTGTTGCGCAACTTTGCGCCCCAACCGTGGGCTTTCATAAGGATTACATTGATGCAATGCTTTGTGCGGTGCGAGCACAAAACATTAGCAAATATCCCCTAAGTGTCTTTGTCAACTACACACCAGACATGTCGGCTTGGCATCACTGCAAACATCCATCCATTCATGCTCTTGCCAAACTGGCCCTCCTTCCATGCCATGTGGCACTGAGGGAATGGAAGTTGTAGTCCGTCAGTCACAACATATGTACTTGGAGGGGCTAAAGTCCAGATTAGTGCTTTCAAAGCCTGGGTTCTGTAAAGGTCAAAGCGGCTGACCTTTTCACTCTCATACAAAGATCTTCTTTAAGACTCGTCCTTTGTCATTCAAGAAAAGGTACAAAAGGGAAAACGCAGCACCGCGGCGCTCTGCACACAGTCCCTGCATCTGCTTATGTCCGCCTTTTCCCCTTAGTTCGAGCCCATTTCGAACACAGCAGTTTCAAAAAACGTGTAAGCAAATGTTTGCATGCTTCCCGTGAAACTCCAGCCCGGCAGGCCGCATTGAATTACACCGTAAGATGCATACTGCCGCAATGCATGCCGGGGGACATACTTGAGGGGCTCAGTTTTCACATGCTTTCCTGGTGAAGCAGCATTCTTAACTCAGTTTTCACTGAGCTACGTACACTGCCAAGGTCAAATCAGTAAAGTTATCCAGTATAGAGCTGTTGAGTTGTTGTTTGAAAATGTATCCCTCGCGGCAGGGGGTATTTACTGCTCAGATGGGTGTTCTTTCTAGCATGGGGTGTGGAGGCTTCTCACGCACGCTCCCGATAACCTGCCCTGCTGCTCAGACTCCTCCGGATTGCAAGTGCGCTTCCTGTGGGAGCTGATCTCCAGTACAAAGGGCCCCAGGACAAAAAACACTTGACTGGTCTGTGTTTGAACTTCCTAGTTTGTTCTTTCATTGAGGGCGGGTGTTCTAAGTGGGGGTGTCACTCGGCCACCCTGGCACCCGGGGGCCTAGAACCCCCGAGGTTTAACCGAGTTGAAAGTGACGTTAAGTTTGAGTTCAGCTCTACTATCTTTATTAAGAGCTGGCTCTTGGTTCATCCCATCAACCTGTGGCTGCAGACCCTTTAGTGTAAAGTGCGCTGCACAAAAGCCCCACAATTCACCTCAACTGCCAATTGACACGATGTCTGCAATTTTCAGTAATGATTGTTTAAAAATGTATAGCTGTTAAGGTCAAAGGTCGATATATGTCAATTCCTAAAATGCCATCAGGGGCCAACCAGTGGGTAATTGGTCAAATTATGCCGCAGATCACTACTACGTTATTCACCATTTATATACGTGAAAAGAACTCCTATAATCATGAGGGACTTCAAGCCAACATAAGAGGAAGGCGTGATTTGTGGTTCATTTTGGTGGCAAGTTCAAATATAGGGCGGGTGAAAGAGCAAACCAACCTATCATTGGCAACAGGAGATCCATATGTGGACATGAACAGAAGGTACTCACTGATTGGAAGACAGGCATGTTTTCAGATGGTGAATATGAGCCACCACCAAGCCATAGGTTGGGAGCAGACATTTGCTCGACCAGCAAGAGCATCATTGGTTCCCATTGACGCTGGGTTATTCACTAGGTTGATTCAGAGTGAGATGTTTGTCCACATTGAAAAGGGAGGACGCTTTTTGTCAGATGGTGTCAGTAGCCGATAATAGTCAAGTTGTATAGCTCACAAAAACATTTTGAATGTCTGTGGCTTCTTTCTTAAGGGATTAAGGGCAGGACTTGCCCAATATGGCACAAAAAAGGTGATTTCCACTGTTCATTAAACATCAGAAATAATACTGCATTGCATTGGCATTTCTGCTTCGATCTGCTGTAAGTGTTTCTGGGTGGCAGGTTTTATGGGTTCCAAGGTGAAGTGCAGCAGCCTCAAATACCAGAAAGATCTCTGGAACTAATCAACCCACCCCCGGACGCCTTTAATATTTGCCTGATTCATTTCCCTGCCCTGTGGGAACAGTGTGCACCACAAACTAGCCTTCAGATGTGTTTATAAATGATGTCATCAAGGTTTCTCCCACACACGCCAGGCTCCACACGCTCTATGTCCCCTGGGTAATGCACCTTCATGCCTATTATTTTCAGTGACTGCAACCGAGTCTGCAGCCATTGCTGTTTTAAGATTGATTCCTTTTTCAGCTTTGCTTGACTAGCATCAACAGATTCAAAGTTACTTGTGGCAGA
This sequence comes from Triturus cristatus, assembly GCF_964204655.1. Lineage (NCBI taxonomy): Eukaryota > Metazoa > Chordata > Amphibia > Caudata > Salamandridae > Triturus > Triturus cristatus. The sequence continues at coordinate 654,600,385 of NC_140586.1, forward strand.
TCCCTAGGACTGACACACTCTGGGCGACAATTTTCTCTTTGATCAATATGCTCGCACTGGCTTCTTGCGCGTCCTGCTTCAGATAAGAGGACCCCACACAGTGAAGACACCCGTAGCAAGTCCAGTCGAGGGCAAATAATGGACTTCATTCTAGGTTGCTGAACGCTAGTGTTGATTGGGAAGAAGCTGGTAACAAATGCAGTAATGTACCCATAAGTTGGAACACATTTTTCATCCTAGGCCTTATATTAAGCATATTAAATGAGCCACCATGACCCACTCAATGAAATAGTTCATCTGAGGTCACTTAAGATATCACCCTTTAACTCGAAACGCTATTTTGTGGTCTTCATTACCAAGAAGGGAGACTGGTAACTATGCACGATTACCTTCAAATTATCACGTCTCAACAAAACCCCTTCCAAAATATGAAAGATTCCTGCTAAATTACATTTATTGAAACCTCTACCTCACCACGAGCAAATGGGAAGGTTTGTAGTCCCAGGCACAAAGCCTTAGCAGCGGCGAGCCGGGACACGATGAGCCCTTTCAAGGGAGAAAAAAGGGGTGAGCTGTGAGTCGGGCGTGAATGACTTGAACCAGGTCTCTAGGTAGGCCGTGGAATCGGACCCTTCGACCCCCTTCGGGAGTCCCAAAATCCAAATGTTGCTCCTCCGGGAGCGTCCCTCGAAGTGGTCCCCCTGCATTTTAGCTGAGTAACCTGGCCCTGAAGATCGCAAATCACCGCCTGGTGATCCTTCGTAAGAGGTTGCAGGGCAGAGAGGGCTTTCTCTCTTCCACGACCCTGTCAGCAAGCTTACGGAGGTCATCCTAGAGAAAGTTGAGGTTGGTGGCCAAGTCTCCAAACCGGCCTTTCATGGTGACCCTGGTGTGTTCTATAGCCACCAGCACTTTGTCCAGCTTGTCAGATGTGGTAAAGGTCGGTGCATTTTCATCCTTCCCTTGCAGGGTGCCAGGGGCCGTAGAGGGCTGCCGTGCAGGGGCCAGCATCTGTGACCCTGTGGTCGAGCGTAGTCTGCCCATGGTGTGAGGTGACCTGGCGTCATTAGCTGGAGGTCCCACGCAGGGGACACCTGCGGCGGGGTAATTGACGTTGCACCCCTGATCCAAAGCTTGTCGGAGAGACGGGTAGGATGAGTAGTCCTTCGTGTCCAGAGAGAAGCGGCTGCACGGCCTCGGTTAAGTGATGGGAAGCACCCGCCGCCACTCTCCCACATAGGACCGGTGTCCGCGCCAGACGGGGCACCCCTAGCAGCAAGCAGGGGTCACCGCCTCCTGGCCCCAGCCACTTGTATACTGGGTCTGAAAAGAGAGAGTTGGGGGGCAGGGCATCAGACCCATAAGGTGGCCCCGTGTCCCAGTTAGAGCATCGATTCAGGGGCCAAGAGTTGTTCAAGGCCACCACCAGCTGTTTAGTGGGTGACCCCTCAGGGCAAAGGTCAGGACGGGTAGGGTAGAGCTCAACAGAAAGGCAGCAGCAAACCGGGTGTTATTGGATTTCGGCCACCCAATAGCCACACACAACCGCTCCTCGAATATGGTGCTGAGACAGGGGCCAGACATCCCGAGGGGGCTTTACCCGGGGAAAGGAGGCAGCAATTATCCCCCTCCACTGTACTCAGGGCCAGGGGATTGAGGAGCGGAGGAGCGTAAGGGTTAGGCAGGACCTGGCTCTTCAGCTGAGGATTTACCCCCGCGCCTCGATTATGGTGCCGACCCCGGGGTCTGGAAAGGGGCCCAGGCAAGCAGTCCGGGCCCGGGAACACCGCAGCGCTCCTCGCCTGTCCAGTCCCGGTGACTGTTGATCAGTAGAGATACCCCCGGAGTCATCCGCGCCTCGATGATAGCGCTGAGACAGGGGCCAAAATTGGAGCCCAATTCAGCAGCCCCCCTGCCTGGGCACACCACCGCACTCACCGCCGGAATCAACAGCGGTTGCCCAGCGGGAGCACACTGGAAAGCCATCTTCGCTGCAGTCGTCACAGCCGCTGTGGTCAGCTCTGGCCTCATTGCAGGCGACGACTTAAGCACTAAGATAGGTTTAACCTGTCTGCACCATCCATGCACTCACACTTCCAGCCATACCTTGGAATCATTCACCCATAATTACAATAATTATAGTTTTAGAAAATGTGAGCATTTGATGCTAGGGCAAGGATGGCTAGAAAATGCGCGAGCGCATTGTGGGAAGAGTTTTAGAATTGGGCATGTATGGCAGAGACTGCACACTCTGTGTGTAGTAACTGTGTCTGCATATGGGTGTAGGAGAGAAGTGTGGGACCATGTTGAATACTACCATAGGAAGTGCCCAGAGGTGGAGGTGGTAGCGTGCTTTACAAAAGTGGAGATTTTTAGAGTCAAGTATTTTTAAGTGTGACCACCACTCAAACTGCATCGAGGATGACCTTCGAGGTTGTGCTTTGAGGTGGATTTCTAAAAACCTCCAAGTCATTTAGCCAGGCTTCCATGCAGCACATCACACGAGTGTTTTTTAATTAATAGCGTGTTCCCGGCACATGCTTTTTCCCTTTCATGGTTCCCCCCACTGTTATAATTGTGTCTGTTGGCAAGTCGCAAGAGAAAAGTCAGGGTTAAAAATAAACACTTTAAATTATAAAACAATCTTATCTTGACTCATATTGGTCCAAGTTATGTGTGCGAGCTTAAGGCCATTAAACCAGTTACTCTGTCTTTGAGCACTTGGTGTAGCAAGCTTCCGCCTCTTGGAACAGCTGGGCCGGCTGAGAACCGTTTCTCAGTTCTGCACAAGGTGTATCAGATGACTCTCGCTTTAGCACCCATGGAGGCCATCTGAAGGACACAGCAGACAGACCCACACGCAAAACTAATGTTTCTTTAAGACAGAAAACACTTGCCCTTGATCTTGCAGGGAACACAAGAAAGGAGATACATTGACATTTGAAATAGGGAAGTGCAAAGTTTTTATTACACAAGTGAAGTCTGAAATAGATCGTGTACTTCAAAGTTTTCTACTTTCCCTATTTTTATGCCCTGCTAAAGCTTTCCTCCAAAACTGTATTTCCTTGCCAATACTAGTTGGTGATCAAAATGGAGGTGCTAGTTATCCCTAAACCGTTTTCCTCACAGCTTTAGAAATGGGTGGAATTTTGAGACTTTTTTCCTTAAAAGTGTAAAAACCCACATGCAGAAAACCACAAACTGAGGGTGGAGGGTGGCATGACTGGAGCAGCCAAGATGGCAGACAGGTGTTAATGGAGCTCTTGGCTTGTGCCCAAATATCCTACATAATCCTGTTGCAATTTAAAGGGACCATCTGACTCCCAGCTCTTGGGGACCTGTTGGTGTTGCTGCCAGGGGCTGCCATTAGCTTATTCCTCACTGTAGGGACGTCTTGGAGCAGCGTAGGCTGAATGGGAGGACAGCGACCCACGCTAGCAGCCTGCAGAGTGTGATGACTTGCCAATGGCAACTAAACCAAGGTGCCAGAAGAACTTGGTGAACTCACTCCCCCGCCCCTATTCTTTAGACGATGCTTCAGTACCCGACCACCACGTCCCTGAAGCCATCCAAGCTGAATCATATCCATTAACTGTGGTGCACAGAAGCCACCTAAATACAAGCAATAGCCACACAGGAAGCAGCATATTATTAAGCACTACAGACACTAGAGCCGGATCAACAGACTAGATACAGTCCCTAAATGTCGTGGTGAGTGTGATGGCAGTGCACTAGAAATCATACAACTACTTCACCATGGGGGGGGGGCATGGAACATTTTGCTACCCAGGCTCTGCCTCTCTCTTGAGCCCGACTGGCTGATAAGGAACTAAGCTCAGGGGGAGCAGAGTTCGAACTTGAAGACACGCAGAAGCGAACTCTTCCTCGTAGCCTTTTCAATAAGTTCTTTCTTCTCCTTTTTCAAGATCAAAGCACATCAACTGGTGGAGCACAATCTCTCATTGATGATCACAGAGTGGCAGAGTAACAGGCTTGGCGGATAACAACGCCTGAAGCTACCTAGATACGCGGCTCCAGCCACCCTGACAGAGACAGGAGCCCAACAACCTCCGTGTGACCCCTGCAGTATAACCAGGTTTCAGGCTATTTCTGAAGTCATCGTCTGAAGTCCTACTAATCCCTGAGCAACGTAACAACCAATATGGCAGGGGGTCACCATGGCAAAGGACAAGATGGGAACATTATAAAACGAGGGGAAGCGTGACAAGTACCCTCATATGCAACCACATTGCTTGGATCTGATGGCACACCATCCGTGGCAGCTAGTCAATTGCCTCCGTAGGAATGAGCTTCCAGCTCCACAGAGCCTATACCGCAAGCAGTTCAATCTTCAAAACACCCTTAGAAATCAAAGATCTGTGCACTGTTTAGATGTGACTCTTAGATCTCTGCAACCCAGGCATGCCCTCTCTCCCTCATCCTATCTTACCAGCATCGATGTCCTAACACACTTCAACCCTCTAGAGACATAATTAACTACCTCATTATTGTTGGGGGGAAAAAGGTTTCCAGAGTGCACATATTGCTAATCATCCACACCAAAGATACTTTACACACTCGCAGGTTGGATTGGGATCAGACCTGGACCAGTTAGGCAAAGCAGACAGGCAAGATGGCCTCATGGTTCTGAGAGAGATGGCCATTTCAGGTATATTCTGCCCTATTCAATTTAAATTTCTGCATTGAGTTTATTTCGTGAGGTAATGGTTATGACATATCAACAGAGACAAGTCTCCTACTTGCCTTTGTTGTGAGATAGAAGAGGGTGATTTTTACCATACTGTATAGAATTGTGACGTCATTGAGGCCTTCTGGGTGGCAGCTGGAAACACCTTGGCAGAGGCACGTGGCAGACACATTACACTCACACCAAAGGCAGCATTACTAAAGATTCTGGATGACATTGATTTCCATGGGTATGAAAAAGCATTTTTGGAGCTGGGGCTTGTCTTAATGAAGCGAGATATTGCACAAACCTGGAGTATGCCCGAAGCCCCATGCTTCAACAAAGGGAGAGCTGGCGTGAACCAATGTAGGCTAATAAAGCTGCTGATTTATATAGCTATAGGATTCCCCCATATCACTCTAAAATATGGGGAGTAGGGGAACTGGGTACAATACTGTGGCTTTGTATGAGGTGAAGAGACATCAGCGGAAGTCCAAGACCGAGAGAAGTGAAGCCATTATTGTTTATAATAGTATAGAGTCTTCACGTTTATCTTTTTTAGGTTAGTGAACAAAGAAAAGTTCTCACAAAACGATCTTTCCACAGGATCCACAGATCTTCTCTAAGCTTGTCTCTTGTCCCACCAGCAGAACGCAACCTCGGAAAACAACCAGATAAGTGTTAATAATGAGAAAGACAAATAAATGAAAAAACTCCTAGAGCTTCTGTCTTCTTTTCGAATTTCTTCTTTCTATACTCAAGTTTCCCAGAAATAAGTCATGTTTTTCTACGTGACAGGTTTCCTGAAAATTCTTCCTGCCTAGTCCCATTTATAATTACATATTTCCTGCTCTATACTTTTGCTTCCTATTTCTTTGCTTTTGTTTGTTTTTTCCAGGTTTGTCTTTTGCAGTTGCTCTAATCTCCCTTAATTTTTATTCTGTGACTTTCTCTTCCTGAAGTCAGTTATAGGCACTATTCCTTAGAAAGATAAAATCTAAGACTTGGTGGGAACACGGGAAAGCACTGTGCAGCTTATTTAATTACTTTCCCTTTCTTGTGCCTAGTAATGTCAGGAATGTTCCTGTTCCAGCAAGGGATAGCCAGGCTCTAGACTCTGATGCTAATTCACCACTCTCCCCGTGAGGATTTCGCGAGATGTGGGATGGTAGAACAGTAACGGCTGGTATCTGGGCAAAGTGGCGGGGCAGGGGGAGGGGGAAATGGGGACGGACAACAAAATAAAAATAAATAAGTAACCTCCATCCATGCTTCGATATGACTCAGTGCACTGCAGGTACAGACTGCCAGAATCCCCTGTGGCCAATCCTGCGGCTGCATGAAAGCAGTGTCAGGATTAGTCTGAGCACCATGGAATTTCACTCCAAGGTAGACTGGGAGCCTGTACCCGCTGTCTCCAACCCAGCAACGCATCTGAGGTTGGAGAGAGCTTCAGTGCGCATGATGGCTTGGCCAGCCTTGAACGTCCGGCCGAACAGCCATGCACACTGATTACAGTGCCAAACACTCCTCCACCATCCTGTCATATCTGGCACTGCCCCCAAGCCTCAGCTCCGACAGCCAAAATAAAACGACAATAAACAAGTGTTTATTGCCGTTTTATTCCTTATTTTTGTGGCTGCTAGCGGGATGGGGGCTGGGGGTGACGCTCCTCCCTCCATAGCTGAGGAGCCGCCGAGGTGGTAGAGCAACCTTCGGGCTCAGTCCTGAACTGATCCGGTGAAAGAGGGTTGCAGGGATAAGGAGAGGTGGGAGAGACACAACACACAAGCAAGGACTCATTGCAGAAGAATCCCTCTGCACGCCCGGAGTGGATTACATTGTAATGAGTGATTTAAGAACCAGGGCTACAGGCCTTGTAAAAACAAGTGGCACAATGACAATCAGTATATATGACTAACACACATGAATGCAAACACGGCAAGAGAAGACAGTTTGCACTCACCGGGAACTTCAGAGGAGATTGTACTAACAGGCCCAGAAGCACCAGGGAGACTGTCAGGCAAAGCAGTTGTAGCGATGGAACCATATGACCAAGAATCACAGAGTACAAGATTATAAAAAAGGAGAAGCAGTAAGGAAACAAGAGACCAGGAGAAACATGAAACAGGGAGGGGATAAAACAACAAATGTGCACGGTACACAATACTATGCTCATGTAAAGCGCTCTGATACCTGATTTCGGGTCAAGTTTGCGCTATATAAAACTTCGAGAAAAAAGAAAAAAAAATACTAAGACGAACAAAGCATGATAGAGAGTCATACAAAAAGTCCCTGATGAAACCTTTCTTTAGGTTTGCATTAGGATACTCATGAAGTGGTCTTCCTTGATAGTTAAAGGATCCTTCCATGAGCCAGGAACCAGATACATGGGGCAATCATATACACCATAGTGGGTGCCGGGAGTCAGCATTGAGGTTCATTAAAGCCATCAGCAAAGTCTTGACGCACCTCTGGAATGGCAGATAACGATGAAGCCTCCTGTTGCAATGCGAGGCATGTGAGATTCTGCTTTTTCTAAAGACCTCCTCTCGGAAAGCACTCTTCTTGTCAGAGTTTGGATGAACATTTAGTTAGATGAGTCTTTCAATCAACAGAGGAATTATAGATTTGCCGCAACAGAGTGACTAGTACAATGGAAATAAACAGTGCATCAATCAAATTGCAGGTAAACGTTTCCACCTGCCTTTCAGAAGAGACCATTAAAACGGGTTAGGTGGCTTGTGAGATATTCTAGGGATAGTTGGGAAAGCCTCAACCCCTGGAGGTCTGAGACGCTGTTGTTCTGTTCAGTTATTGCTGTCATCTTCTAAAATGTACAGTCCATAAAACAACCAGCTGCTCTACAGTTCAATTACAGCCAAAAGAGTGCATGGCTCATTAGGAGTTGTAAGTTTAACGGGGAAATAATGATGTGGTCTTGAAGGTGCAAACTTTTGACACAGAAAGGCCTGTCCTGGGTTTTTGAGTCAAGGACAGGCCAAGGCGGGTAGTTTTCCTGCACCCAGGGACAGCTTCATAGAAAATGCACCTCTTTACCACAATAGATCTATAGACACACTTTAGGGTGGTGATTTTTTTCTTATTTGGTCAAAGGTTTTTTCAAATTCCTGCATAGGTTCCTCTGGCTTTCCTTCTGTTAATGGGGGCACTTCTATTTCTTTTAGAGGCGGTGGACGAACCCACCCTCATCATTTATTCTTCCAATGTCATTTCTGGACTTCTACCTGAAGCATTACTTCTTTAGGGCTTCAGTCGTGGTAGGTCAATTTACCACTAGTGACAAAGCATCTTTCTGTTCTTCTCGCAAGCCACTGTAGGACGTGTCTGTGTTCCGTCCACTCTAACTCCTTCTTTAATTTCAAGAACTTGCTAACATATGAAATGATATCTCGAGGTCCATGCTTAAATGTGAGCAGATTATCGCGAGTGTGTTTTCTGGAAAAAATAGCAGAGAACTGTTGAAGAAAGTCTGACTAATGCCGTAATAATGGGCTATCTCCATTAATTCAATTCATGGTGTGGTGAAGGCTAGGGCCCCTTAGGCCAAGTGAGAGAGAATGAACCTGATCTTTGACCGATCTGTTTGGAACAGACAAGGTAGATTTAGAAAATGTAGTTTACACTAAGCAGAAAATATTGTAATTTACGAGGATCCCCTGAAAATATCTCTGGTAATGCCTAAATGGTGAGTGAGGCCTGTTAATGGAAGTGAACCATGCCTGGAATTTGAATCCACTGTGTTTTCTCTAGTCACCACAACAGGATTTTCAATCCTCCCCACAGATAGGTTCATTGCTAAGAGATTGATCTTGTTTAACAAAAAGGTTTGCTCTTGAAAAGCTACCTCCAATCTACTCTTTATCCTATTAATGGCTTGTGCCATAGCCTGAAGTGGGATAACATCTGAATCCGTGCCTCTAAGTGGGCCTGGTAAACTCTCAGGAATGTGCCCAATCCTCAGTGGGAGAGCAAGGGTCTGGACTCAAGACGGCAATCCATCAAACTCAGTGTAAAGACTTCCTGAGAGATGTGATGGTACAGCAACCTTTCGGATCAGTTTGCAACAGAGCGAGAGGCTAATAGGTCTAAAGGAAGGAGAGAGACACACACCATGCCAGTGAGGGCATGTCACAGGAGAGTCTCTCTACATACCTGGAGTGGATGGCACTGTAACGAGTGATCTCTGAGTCATGGCTAAAGGCCCTATAATAACAAGTAGAACAGTGACAATCAGTAGACACGAGTAACACACGAATGCATATGAAGTAAGGGAAAACAGTCTGCACTAACCGGGTTCTTCAGAGGAGATGGCAATAACAAAGCACAAGGAAAGACAATCAGGCAAAGCAGCTGCAGCGATGTAGCCAAATCAACCAAGGACCATGAAACTCAGGATGCTAACAAAGGAAGAGGGGGGGAGGCAAAGGAACAAGAGAACATGGGAAATACACATCTGGGGAGATAAAAAAAAACAGCATACATGGCGAGCACACAATACGGTGATGAACTAAACAAGAGCGAGGTTCATGAAACAAACAGAAAATTGCTGGTGCTATCTTGCTAGATCGTAGCCCTTTTATAGTAATCAGGAGTTGCTGTGCTTCTGCTCCTGGCCCTGACCTGGAACTATCTATTCTTGACCCTCTGTGCTTTTGAGTGGGCCACCCACCAAGAACAGTTACTCCACAATCTCCAATCCTGCCTTGTCCTTCATGCATCTCTTAGACAGAATCAACTTTCAATATACACAGTCAACCCCTTCAGGCTATCAGGCCATTCTATGCCCATTTACATCCTCCTCTGTTCTGCCTCTCAGTTTTACGTCATACACCTGAGTTAGTCATGATCTATCCTTTGGGGGGATGATGGGTGCCACCACTCCTCACTCCACAAGTCTTCTCTCTCCTCCTCCATGGCAGAATTTGGACTACTTTGTCAACCACACTCTTCTGTGAGACAGGACTCCAAGGGTCCTCCTTGGGTTCAGGAAAGTACCCTTCTGGATCCATTTCTGGACTCCCCTGGTTTACGGCTCATAGCAGAGCCTTAGATAGGCCCTGCCTCAGCACGTGCCTTCATGGGAAGTAATGGACCATGTCGTGCATTGCTTCCCATGTAGGAACTGGGGGTGCAATACCAGGGGGGGCACAGCATGTGCTCCCCCAAGCACCCCAGGACCATAGGAGTTTTGTTACCTCACAGCCACCCTTTTCATGGTGGGCTCACCGCCATGGAAAGGGTGGTGGTGAGGCAACTCAGAAAATGCTCTGCACTGCTGGCTCAGGTACCGCCAGCATATTCCTGCCCTTGAAAGACTGCTGGCCCAGCGGGATCCTTGGTCCCGGCAGTGTCAGCGGTCTTGCGGCGGTCCGACCAACGCAGCTGTAATACTGCGGTCAGTCCTACAGTGTGGCGGTGGTCGCCGAACTCATAATCAGGCCCTTAGTCTTTCTTCTTGCTCTATTGGGCACTCAGGACCTGTTGATGAGGCGTTTCTCCCAAAGGTAAGTGTACTCCGTCGCAGGGACCTTCCTACCCATCAACCCTGCGGACCTTGGAATCGATGTGGGAGTATGGCATTGCAGTATGTTATGTGATTGTTTAAATTACTGGTAGTATACTACAAACACCCATAAAAATATTTTCAAAAAAAGACGTAAATAACTAATCTTTAAAGCGTTGATGAAATTATGGGAAGTTCAGGAGAGAAAAACATAGCAACTTTCCATCCCTCTACAATCTGAAAACCAATGAACTTCATCTGTTCTCCTCCCGCTCCCTTCTCGTGAACCGAGCGGTTGCTCACTCTGCCCCGACGTCTGGCCGTGCTTCACCCATAGTGCATTTCGTCCTTTGGAGAGAACGCTGCTTTTGTTGTCATCACCAGGGACAGTGGCTCACACACGCCTTGTATTTGTACTGTTTGATACACACAAGCTCCCACTCCGCCTCCTCCCAAATAAGAAACAGGCATTTTACTGTGCTTGCAGAAACTCCAGGCCTCACCAGTGGACGCTTATTTATGGCAACTCCTTCACAGGGAGAATATTAAGTGGCCCCAGCAAACAGCCATTTGTTCTGAATTCTGAGGAAGAAAGCAAATGTCTTAACTTGAAAAACACACAGCAGCATGAGCTCACACCTCCCACTCTCGCGGTCTGCGTTTGTTTTGAATCAGTTAGGCTGCATTTATCCCTCTCAACAGTGAAAAACAGAAACAACTGACGTTTATTGTATACTGCAATGCCTCTAAGCATGTTGACGAAGGCAACTGAGTGGGTTGCCAGCTATAATGGCGGCAAAGCATTCTGTATGCCATTGTCCATTCAACAGTCCCTGGGGAGATGGGGTTCTACTTCCCTGAGGATTCACATTTTAAACGAATTGCGCTTGGGGCACAACAGAGATATGCACAACATGCAGTGGTAAAGCTAACAGGCCAGGACAGCATTTTCACTCCGGAATACATTATTTACAAAAGCCTGTTTCAGTGAAATAATAAAACAAAACACAATTGCTTTCTGTATATGGTGCATCTATGAGATCAATAATTTGTGTTTTGATTCAGTGTACTTTTTTTTTTTTTTTAAATATCTTTTTGATTGTATTTTGTAACAAGAAACAAAAGGCAGCCTGGACCGAAACATCTGAGAATGCTGTAATGTGACACAGCATTGCAATTGGTTATTACAAACATACATCGGCGTACATAGAAAAGCAGTGCCCAGAGATCCTGGGATACATAAACAGGTAGAGTACCACATTACATCCTGAAAGTAGTCAGTCCATTGTCCGAATATCTTTTTATGCCTCCCAGGGCAGCCGCGGGTCTTATAAACTGAAGCCTCCCCCAATGCACAGTAATCCATGCCGTGTAACCATTCCACCTTTGTGGCGGCCTTTGGTGAGCGCCAAGGCTTCGTAATATCCCTCTTGGCTATCAAGCAACCAATATTGTTCAGTATCTTGTCCCCTGTTGGAACGTCCCACCCCCTATGGATGCCCAGTAAAGCCCTGCAAGGTTCGCGCCCCACGCAGTGGGCTAGGATGCTGTGTAGAGTTTCATTCACTCTAGACCAATATGTTAGTATCAATGGACAACCCATATATCATATGTAGCAGGGTACCTACGTCTCTCGCACAGCGAGTGCATTTGGGAATCGGGGACTTCTGCATTTTATATGCATTCTCTGGGGTGTAATATATACAATGAAAGTATTTGAATTGCACTAGGTGCAATCTAGATGATATAGCCTTCATCCTGGCTGCCATCTTGGCTTCTCTTCAGTCGTCGTCATTCAGATCTCCCACATCCACCATTCCCTCATAGTGAAAAAGGGTCTGGGATGTTTATGATTAATGTTTTGTACGGTTTAGATATTTCTTTATCGGAGTAATAAGTGTATGCCTGATTGGTTGAGTGGTGTATTCTCCATGCATCTGCAACCCCCTGTGAAGAGGCCCAGGTTGGCAGAGGGCTATTACGGAGGCAGTTGCTTCGTGTATAGCTATCTAGCCCCTCCTATAACAAGTTTACCTACGGGGAGCTCCAGGAGTAGGCAGGATAGGGTAGTCAACGTATTCAGTTGGTGCCAGTGGGACATAAATGCTAACAAAGGACCAGGGGACTCCCTCCAACAGAGCCGACACTCCCCTATAGTGGCCTAGGGAATGAGTGTATGTGTTGGTGGCTATAAACGAAAAGATACAATACAGCAAGATCGCCCCCCTTTTAGAGCCTGCTGTGAACTCTGTGTGGTAGACCATGCAGGAGCCCTGCCTGCCTTGGAATCCACACTTAGTGCCTAGCAGGTGGGTTTCCTGTAGTAATATTAGTTGGGGATTGTGCATTCTGAGGTATTGCCGGACTGCACCTCTTTTGATCTTGTTGTTCAGTCCGTTAATGTTCCAAGAAATCATTTTGAAATCAGCCGACATGTATAATAATGATGGTATTGTGTTGCTAGAGTGGCCATTCCTTCCCATGGGTTATAGGCCAGTACGCTCTAAACTGATTAAAACTTGACCCGCCCCCGCCCAAAACTCATCCAACTACCTCGACCCAATACTTCCTAACTTGAAGCCTTTATCGCCCCAAAACTCAACTAAGTAACTTCAGGTCCAAGGTTTGGCCGGTTAAGCCGCCTAAATGAATGTAGGTTCATGCAATCAGGTAATTTTATCATTCACATTCACCCTCTACGTCAGAACCCACCTCCTCCCACTACCACCCCTTGTCATTGTGATCCCCAGGGCCTCCACCCCAGCTCCCCTTTCCACCTTGAGTTTCAACGTCACCACTGGAAACAGGAGAACCAGAGTCAGTATCTTCTGTCCCCTTTCGATGCTGTGACAATGTCTTTGTTGGCTTTTACTCCCAGGTTGGATGCGACCCTGGGGTCTCCTGATGCTCCTTCAGTGAGCTTCCACAGTGCCCAAGGAGGTTCTTCCCTGTTGTCCTCGGAAGTCATTCTCCTCCTCCATGGCAAGGAGGTCCTCTAAACCCAAGTTTCCTATGCTCTTCCAAGGGATGCACGCTGGAGAAATGGAGACACTTAAGGTGGGAGAAAAAGACTGCGACCCCTCCTGCCCCCGGTCTCAGCCAATGCAAAGATGCAGCAGGGAGTCCCTCAGAGACCATCTGTGCTCCTTGACATTATCTCCTAAAAGGCCTACGTCTCCTCAGAGGGCAGAGAGCTTTCCTTATACTACCAACACTGTGCACATATAACCAAAGACGTGGGTTCTCTCAGTGGTGAAGAAACTCTGTGCTCTACAGCTGCATCAATATCCAGCATCCAGGCTCGCCTGCCCTAGGCAGAACAGGTTTTAAGAACTGTTGATCTAGTCCAGCCCCCCGATTGGGGGTGGAAAGGCAAAAATACTACTTTCAGTTACATGAAAAAAGGGAGAGGGGCAAGGAGATGGTGCTCTGGCTCTTTCCGGATCTTTGCTTTCTAAACTCTTTCCTTCCCCAACAGAAGTTAAAAACCTGGTCTTTGGCTGTACTAATGGAAACTGTACTGAGCAATGACTATGTGCTCAGTGCATCTTCAGGATGCCAACTTTCTTCTGACCTTCTATCCATATCGCCATGTCTCCTCAGCTGATGAAATACTGCACAATTTGGGTGAAATGGGCTTCGTAACTTCTGGAACAAACTATGCCAGCTAATTGACTGCTAGGGCAACCACTGCTAGATGGACATTATCTTGTATCACTATTGCTACAGCCTACCAGCAGTCTGTCCTAAATCTGGTGTTTCAGTACATCACGGCTGAGGCTGCATCAGTGGCATGCTCCAGGCATGTGCTTATCGGAGAGGGATGCCGGCAGCTGTGTGAGGTCCTCAAATTATGCTCTAGGACTTCCTCCTGGAATGTCAAGTCAATTATACTTTTATTTGATTTCGTTAAAATCATATAAGGGTGGGACAAGCCACTGAGGTACATAAAGCATCAAGCAATCATTTGATTAAAAACAAAGAATAAAAACACATCAAATTCATATAATCGAGGAACGATCTTCTAAATGAGTAGATTTAAAACTATCTTGCTTCTACAGAATGTGAGCAAGAAGATTAAAAAGTAAATGAGCAAGGCGATCCCATTTTGACAGATTTGGATCAATTCTCTTTATTTTTTTTTTCCATTTTATAAATAAATAATCTCTTTTTTGTCTAATTCTTTTGCCGCAATGTTCCAAAGTTTTATAGCTCTGCAGGACAATTGAACAGACGAGCCTCCGAGGCATTTTATGACGGCAGCTCTGCAAGTCCTTATTTATTCTCTCCTCAGCATTTCCCAAAGGAGGGTTTTCCGGGTGTCTAGGAATGAAGGACAAATGCATAGAAGATGTAATAGTGACTCCTCACCTTGTCCGCAGAGGCGGCATTCCTTTGTCATCCACGTCTGTTTCCATTTTGGGGTGAGATCTTTTGAGGGGAATGATCTCAGCTTCAATAGTGTCAGGTTTCGCTTTTTATGGTGTAAAAAATGTTTGGACAAGTACGGTTGGGGTTTCCGTGTTTTGTAAGATTGTATCACGACCCTTGTGTGGCAAAGGCAGCTTTACCCAGTAACAGTGAGATCTGCTTGGTTGCTTTATTTGCTTTGTTTTTAAATCCAAAGTAGGTAGTTATTGTAAACCAAGCCTCATCTAGCTGTTATGCGGTAAGCGGTTCTTTTAAAGCTGTAAAAAAGGATTTGCTTAGCCTAGATTGATTTTCAATTTCCTGGCAACAGTAATGGGCTAAGGTGTTATCTTCTGCTGCCCTCATCCTCCAATAATATTTGGCCAAGGCTCCTTGTCTTGCTGGTATCTGATTTTCTCGGCCGTATTCTAATCGTATTTGTGCTTGTGAGATGTGTCATGGGATTAGGAACATTTTCTTGAAGAGGCTAGATTGAGCTGTGTTTAAAACCGTTGAGTCCTTTGTGTTCAACATTTCTGATCTGTGTGATATGGATGGCAAAAACTTTGCTGCAATAACCTTAAGCGGATTACTTGTAGAGCAGACGTTGAGTTGTTTCTGTAAAGATTTGAATGCGAATAGTAGTTGTTTGGCTTTTATTTTTCCTCGGTCCAGGTGTTGCTTAAAATTGAGGTGGCAGTCTAGTTGGAACCCCAGATATTTATATGAATCCACCTGGGACAGTGGTTTCTCATTTAACATCCTGATGAATTTGGAGCGTTTTTTATGGCATTTGGAAAAGCACATGACATTCGTTTTTTGATGGTTGATTATTAATTGAGCAGAGGTGGTGTATGGGCCTAGTTGGGAAATCAGTCGCTGCAAGCCTATGGGTGTTTGGGATAGGAGAAAAATATCGTACGCATATTGGAGACTAGTTATTGGTGTTTTACCCAATTTTGGGGGGTCAGCTTGTTTTAAGTGAAGTGACTTCTCTAGGTCGGCTGTATAGATGTTAAATAGACAGGGGGCCAGCACGCACCCCTGTTTTAGTCCGTTGCTGGTTGGAATTTTGTTTGTAATGCTTCGCCCGTCTCGTTTCCTCATTTGAACCCATGTTTGTGAGTCGGAGTTAATGATTACCTCCAGGAGTTTGGTTGGGGCTTCCCATCTTTTCATTTTTGCCCATAGCTTGGTTCTTGGTACTTTATCAAATGCTGCTTTAAGATCTACAAAGCACGCGTACAGAGTGCGAGATTTTGTGCAGGCTTGATTGGCTAAAAGAGTGACTGCAGATATGTTCGTGAGGGTACCCATCCCTGCCCAGAATCCTGTTTGTGTATTTGGAATGAGTTTTTTTTGGCTGACCCAGTCCTCCAGGTCTGCCAACAGGTTTGAAGCGTAAATTTTTGCCTCAACGTCAATGAGTGCTATCAGCCTGTAATTGGATAGATCAGAGCGTGCACCAGATTAAATATTGGGTGTAGAATGCTTCATCGCCAGGAGTTAGGTATCATGCTAGTTTCTAGAATATGTGTAAACAGAGGGGTGAGACGGACAGACCAAAAAGATGGATCTTGCCTGAATAATACGTTTGGAAGGCCATTTGGCCCTGGTGCTCCATCTGATCTCAATTTTGTTATGGTTTTTAGTACCTGCTCTTGTGTGATCCGCTGGAAAAGTTCCAATGATTCTAACCTGGTTATCTCCTGGACTGCTGATTCACAGTAATCCTCCACCCCATCGGTTTTCCAGGTTTAGTAATGTTTGGCTCACCTGGAAGTAAGATCGCGTTGTATGTAACTTCAATAAGGACTCTCCATGTGTCCTCCATTATATCCGAGTTGTGGTGTTGGTTCTTGCCATTTGATAAGAGGTTTATGGTTTCCCAGAAAAGTTTGGAGTCTCTTTGTTTGCTGGCGTGGAGAAGTTTCGCCCCAAATTGTTCTTTGTAATCTTGCTTTGCCACCTTGAGGTCCTTTTATAGTTCTTCTTTTATTCTTGTGATTGACATGAGGATCTCCTCTGAGGGTTCTGGGCCCTGAGTTTGCAGTAATCTTAGATGTTTACAAGCTGCCCCAGTTGGTCTGTGCGCTTTGTGACCGTTGCCCTGTTTGGAGAATTTTTTGTTTAGGGCACAGATGAATGACTCCCAGGCCTTTATACGTAGTGGTTCAGCTTCAGGTACCTCTAGTAATCTGAAGCATGTCTCCATGATGTTATCTATGCTCTCCTTTTTCCAGATGAGGCGTTTCAAGTTACAAGATTGAATGGTGAGTGACATAGCTTTGTCTTGTCCGGATCTTTCTACGATTGTGGACAGTGTAAAGGTTTGAGAATAATGGTCACTTTATGCTCTCTCTTATCCCTGTGGAAATCCGGGATAAGAGGAAGGAGGTCCTGGTCCGTGAATCTATAATTGATAATCGAGTCTGTTTTGTTAGTCACTCTTGTAAATGCAGCTGGGCTATATGACTGCCCTCGTCTGTTAAGCGCGCACAGTGAAAGATCGTCCAGACGAGCCGCACATCTCTCGCCATATGTGTCACATCTAAGTGTATTTCTTTGTCTGGCCTGTATATGGCCTGTTGTGTTTTTTTTCCTGCCCTGTAGTAGGTTCAGGTTGAAGTCTCCAGTCAGTATTGTGTTAGCTTGTGGGTAGATAAGTTTTAGTGTCTCTAGCGTAGCGATTAATAGCTCGATTCTTGACCCCTTTTGTTTGGCAGCTGGGTGGATATAAATGCTCAAAATTATCAGACTGGTAAAGGGTGATGCGTCGAGTTTGGTGCATAGCATCCAGGAGAAATCGAGATCTATAACAGAGACTTTTAATAAGATGTCTGTCGAGATAAAAATCGAAAGGCTGCCTTTTGCCCTCCCATCCCTTGTCTCTCTCATATCCGGGTTCAGATATTCCTTATAACCTACTATTAGTGAGTTATTCGTCTGCTATGTTTCTTGTAGAAGAAGTATGTCGTTCTACAAAGTCTGCTTCTTCTAATTTTGCGCTTAGGCCATTCACATTCCAAGAGCAGATCTTGCATCCCAGGATCAGATTTGTGTCCTTGCTTGGTTTTAATCATGCCATTCCAAAGTTGGTATTTGGAAAATCGGTCTGTCGAGTGCCATTGGACATGGCTGCTTTGGGATGGGTGAAAGTGATCGTAATTTTCCTAGAGCTTTGGCCATTGCCATTTGTTGTACTAAGTTGTCCAGGCCTTTACCGCCTTTTAAGATGCCCTCTGTCTGGTTGTGTTGTTGTAACAGTCTTGGATAGCAGAGGTGCTCAGCCTTTTTTAGCTCAATGCCCCATTTTGAGAATGACTCCTTTTGCCGCCAGATCTGCTCGACAAAGGAGTTATCGGACCATGTTGCTGTTGTCATTTCTTGACCGATAAAGTTGGGATTGAGTTTGAACGCTGGTTTTGATGTGGCTCCGGGTAGGAAGTGCTTTAAATAGTGTTAATAATGCGCTTCTGTTTAAAATGTTGTGCGTTCCCCATAGTGTGGTATCAGATCAATCTTGTGACATTTACGCAAATAATCGAGCTGTAGTTCCTTGGCCGAGCCCCTTTCGGTCTCTGTTATGACCTCAATAAACTCCAGGTGGTTTGAAAGTGAGTTTGAGTAATCTTGTGTAGTACTTTGGAGATTCATTGCAGGGTTGGCCTCCTTGCCTCCCTAGCAGTGTGTGTTTATTCTGATTGCTTCACTGTTGCGCCTCTCTTCTCGGGCGGCTGGCTTGGTGATGATGGCCTCCTGTGGGCAAGTTGGTATAGTATTCGTTGTTTGAGTGGCCTGAGTTGTTGGATTACTTTTCCCTCGCCCATCCGAGGGTTTAAATATGCTATATATTTTTGTTAATGGAAATATTTCCCTTTCTTGTTGATTTTGGCTGCTTGAGGCTGCGGACGATTTTGTGGGTGGAATAGCGTTCTCCTCGGTGCATGCTGCGTCCGTGATAGTTTGTTTAGTGTTGTCTTTACCTTTATTCCTATCATACTCGATTGGTGCAATGGTTGTGTTTGGCCCCTGTCCAATTGATTGGCTTTTCCTTGCTTTCCTCAAGTGTTTTCTTTCCCTCTTTGTTATCAAGGTTGTCGTTTGTTTTTGTTTATGGCTTGCTTCTGCTGTCAGTTGCAAATGATGGTCAATGGGCGATGCGTCTATTATGCCAGTTTTGCCAGGGTTGCTCGGTACTTTAAGTATGGATGAGCTTGCCTGTGCTGGGGCGCTATGGATCTCCTTTTCTCTTAGGCTTTGCCCCTTGGGGGGTACGCCTGAACGTCTCTCAATGCATCTTGTTCTCGGCCGATTGTCATTTCGGTCTTCGTTGTGGGGTCTCTGACTGCCCCCAGTAGTTCTAACATTAAGGTTGGAACCGCTGCTAGTTTGTCATTAATTTGGGTGCAGTGGCACATTTGGTATGTTATTTCTCGGTCTCGCTGGACCTTCGCGATCATCGCATTAAAACTGTACAACTTTTGTTCTACCCCCTGGACATGGGTTGCTCGGATATTTAGGAGCTCAACTTGAGTGTCTAGCTTGTCTGCATGATATATCATTGCCTTTGCAATGGTATCCATGAAGTTTAGCAAGTGGAGCCATATGGAAGATTTTGGTGAGCTAATTTGTACTTCTGACTGGGGGCTGGCTGGTTGTTCCAGTTAGAATGGTTAATGTGGAGAACCCGGGATCCTGCTTGGTTGTTCGTTTTTTTTGTAAAGATGTCGTGGTGGGAGCTGCTTTGGGTTTTTTAGGTTTAGTTTGCGAGCTTAATTTGTAATACAGTAATTCCTGATCGGGTTGATGTGCCGTTTCAAGTGAGAGGAATGATAGGTCGAGAGTGTCTTGCTCATGAACGCTGTCTTTTACAAAACCCGGCTGTTCCAGGGATGTTGCTACTACCAAGAAAGTGTGTGCTTCTCCAAAAGGGCTTAGGATGTTTTTGATATTCTGACACCTTAAATCATCCTCAGTTTTTACAATTAGTATTTGCTGTTGCTGTGTATCTGAAGGGGACGTTTGACTCGTTAAAATTTCCCAGCCTAGGTCGGGCTTGTTGTGAACTAATGCCTCAATGATTTGGTGATTATGCCTTTGGCAGAAGTCCGATGAGTTAGGGACTTTGAATGTTGTTATTTGTGGGCCCAGGGCTTCTCTATTTGTGGCATGAAGAGTGTCTGATCCCATGCAATAAAGTCCTTTACTTTTGTTGTTGCTACTGTCATGGGGGATATCCTTGTTGTGTTCGCTTTGAAAGTTTGTAGTATTGTTGCTTGCTATGATGTCTTTTGGATCCATGGGGTCCATGTGATCCTGGTTGTTGTCAGTGGAGATTTTGCGGCATACTTTTAAGAAGTCTGTGATCAGTGCACGCTTGCTGCCCTTAAGGCCCGAATTGTGCGTAGTCGATACTGACGGCACACCTTTCTGGTTTCCTTAGTGGTCTGCATATAGGGTGGTCTCTGTGACATTTTTTGAGGCAATTGTAGTGATTGCTGCAATTGTTTTGGTTAAAGTTCTTGCTCGAGTGGCTCTTCTTTTTTTAATGTCTCTAGCTCTGAGGGGTTCAATGCCTCTGGCTTTCCTCTAGGTGATTTGTTTGTCTGATCCATGCCCAATGGGTTGTCCTTTTCCTTTTTGGACTTGGCTTGAATTTTTTTTTCTCCACCTCTCGTTCTCCCTCACCTCATGCCAGACTAGGTTTTGCCAACCCTGGTGGGTTATGGGCACTAGCTGGTACCCTGCTGGTGCCCTGATGGAACCAAGGCCCTGGTCTGCTTCTGCTAGGCTGCTAGTATGGCCAGGTACTACCTACACCCCCTCCTCCCCACTCAAGACCCGTGACAGGAGAGAAGTTTTTGGATGCGGGGGCGTGACACCCCCGGCCGTATTTGTTATACAAAATTAATAAACATTTTTCAAAATTACAATATTTACAAAATGTAGCAGAAAATATACTTTACACTGATTACAATTGATACGTACAGATATCAGATGGCTAACCTTAACATAACTCTAATACAAAGGTTTCCTATCCATATCTAAACATACCTTTAATAATCATTACAATCTTTATTTTCTGCGTACCTAATAGAGCCTACGGCAAGGTCACTAACTGGTGTCAGATCCTTATCAATTTCTAACTACGCCCTCCAGCCGGAGTGCGCATGCGCAGAGGGCCCATTCACCGTGAGGGTACTTCCCCCCCCCGGTTACCCCCGTACGCGCTGTACCTGATCTCCATAAAGGGGCCCTTGCAGCTGTGTGCTAGTTACTGGCGCCGTTGTGCATGTGCGGGATAGCCAACTAGCCTAGAGAAAGCGTGACTCCCTCCTCCCCCGCACCCAACTGCCCCTGGAGTTCTAGGAAAGACCACTTGTCCCTCCCACTTGGGCGACACCATTCAGGAATGGCGCCGCCCTCTAAGGACCTTAAATTTACTGCTCACCCAATCATGACCTTACCGCCACAGGCTAGCATAGTTGACCGACTATCTAGCCCCCCCCTGTGCTCACTAGAAGGTCATCCGCTGTGACTAAGGCCCCACAACAACGCCAAAATATTCTCCAGGAAAACCTCATTGCCTCCTTTGGACAAGTGAACGCCGTCTTTTAGGAAGCACGGTTCACCCCAAATGCATCCATGGGCGATGGTCTGTAAGTGGGGAGCCCTGAAAAGTCTCTCAAGCTTGTTATTTATTCTCCTCGCTGAGTGATTCACAGCCTTCACAGATTCCCCTCCTCTCCATTGGAATCGGGGTATCATCTGAGACCACCTGATAGTGCAGCCCTGACAAGTCTTGGCTAACCAGCCTATTTCTGTGACTATAGTTTCCACCAACCCTCTTCTTCCCAGTCTTGCTAGATTGTTCCCCCCCCAAGTGTAGTATGATTATATTGGGGGGCGGACCACCCTTCCTTACTAAGTCCAGAATGATACCCCTGAACTGATTAAAACAGAGCCCCCCTTTCCCATGACATGTTATTTCAAAACCCGCCTGCTGTGCTCTGTACCTATAATTACCTGTAGAGAAAAGGTTAGACAGACGCCTTACATATGAATGGCCTACAATTCAAACTGTTTGTGGTCTTTCCTTTGTTGGTGATGATCTTTGCGTTGCCAAATGTCGCTGTTGCTGTGTCCTCAGTTTCTCCCCTGCGTGACAGGCCTGAGAAACTGTAATCGAAACAGAGAAAGACACATGCATCAGCGTTTTGTGACATATCTCACTCACAGCATGTGTAAATGCACATATCGTTTATAACAATTGGAAGCCCATCTCCCGATCCTCTGTACATTGCTGTTTGGCAGACCCCTGGCCGTTGCTTCAGTGGCAGCCCCTATCCTAAAGGAGTGGGTACCAAAACTGCCTGGATGCAGACCTGCCTTTAGAATTGCCATGTCCAATACCCTTTTGAATTGAAAGCGTGTCAGTGGGACCCCATCCGCATGTATCAGGAAAGGCCCCCCTTTGTTATGTGGTCTAACCTGCAGGTAGCTCTCAACATGTGATATAGGACAGCATGGGTTACCCTGTGCCCGGTGTAGAACTACCCCATCACCACGGGCCTCCTGATCGGTCTTGGACTTCTTAATTGATATTAGTAAGGTGTCGGCCTTGACCTTAAGGCATTCAAACTGTAGGCCGCCGTGTATATCCAGTTTGTTTTGGGCCACTAATTCCCCAATTCTAAAAGCTCAATAGAAGGCAAACGAAAATGCCGCCGTGAATAACCGTACTTCCCCTGAAGTGCTGCAAATTGCGGGGAGTGCTGCTAGTAATGACGTCAGGAGCTCAACCCCAATTGGCTGCCTAGTGTCTGGGGCTGAACCCTTGAGGCGTTGCCAACCTTTTAGAGCCTTCCTCACTGTAAAACTATTAGTGGGATCCCCCTTGTCGCTGATCTGAGCGAAGAAGGAGATCGCCGCCACATGCCGCTTAGCTGCTGCAGCTGAACGCCCATTGCTCTTCAACCAACCCAGGTACTCAATGAGTGCCCCGGCGTCATGCCACCTCTCAGCCCACCCCATACCTAAAAATGAAAAATACTGTCAGAACGCCCCTTCGTATGCTTTCCTGGTCCTGGGTGCTAGGCTAGCTGCCACGAGGTCCGGTAGGTGGGGGCACCAATTTGCCAGAGTTGTTCAGGGAAGAGGTGGCATACTCTGCTGCTGCTGGGAGGTGAGCCCTGAAAACCTGCATCTTAAAGCGAGAAAGTGCATCAGCAGCATGATTAAGGACACCAGGCACGTGTTTAGCCCTAAATTGTACATTCAATTTCATGCATGTGAGAACAATCTCCTTCAGGAGGCGGAGAATCATCTTGCACCGGGCTGCTTGCTGGTTGATGCATTCAACGACGGTCATGTTGTGTGACCAGAAAACTACTGACTGATTACACAATTGTTCTGGCCATACAGTCAAAGCCACCCAGATGGGGAAGAGCTCAAGGAAACCAATGTTACCTGTTAAGCCGTTCTTCACCCACCATGCGGCCCACTGTTGTGCCACCCACTCGGTACTGAGTATGGCACCAAATCCCTCACTGCCCGCGGCGTCAGTCATTAAACCCAACTCCGCGGAAGCAGTGGGCGGACCGGGCCACACTACTCTGCCATTGAAATCCTGCAGGAATGCCATCCAAATTCCGCATGTCCCGCCGTACCTCAGCTGACAGCCTTGTGTGGTGATGTTTCTCCCTGAGCCCAGCCATGGCTGCAAGATGGATCTGGGGAAAGGTCTAGCCATCGGATTCACCCTTAAAGCAAAGTTCAGTTGCCCTACTGTCTGCTGAAGCTGGTGTAGTGTGACCTTCTCTTTGCCCAAACATAACTGTAAAGCAGCTCTGAACTTGTTGACTTTGTCCATAGGTAACCTAAAACACCTCTGAATAGAATCCAACTCAATGTCCAGGAACTCAATCGTAGATTGCGGCCCAACTGTCTTTCCCGGGGCCAAAAGAACCCCCAAAGCCCGCATGAGCGCGCAAAATTCCTGCAGCGCCCACCCACACTCAGGGGAGCCGCGTGTCCCTAGGATAAGAAAGTCATCCAGGTAATGCATGACCCACTGGTGCCCTGTCTTCCATTCCAAAAATGAACTGAATTTCTCAAAATATGCGCATGACACAGAGCAGCCCATTGGCATACACATATCCATATAAAAACTTCCCTGAAATTTAAAACCAAGCAGATGATAATCGTCCGGATGTACAGGGAGTAACCGAAAGGCTGATTCTATGTCAGTTTTTGCCATCAATGCTCCCGGGCCCAAACCCCTGAGGATCTCCACCGCTTGGGCAAAAGAAGCGTATTTTACACTGCAGAACTCATCATCAATTGCATCATTCAGTGAATTTCCTTTGGGAGCTGACAGGTTGTGAATTAGTCTGAATTCCCCTTCCACTTTTTTGGGGACTACACCCAACGGGGAGCAGACAAAACTTTTAACCGGTACAGACCTGAATGGGCCCGCTACCCTACCCAGGCGTAACTCCTTGGCAATTTTTGTGGAGACTATACCTGGATTGGACCGAGCAGATAGTTCGTTCTGGCACTCAGGTGATCCCACATAGTTCGGAGCTAGTATCCTAAAACCGTCCCTGAAACCCTCCAACAGAGTTCTTGCCGTAAGGTGACATGGGTATTTGTTGAGGCATGGTGTCAGTGCCGCCACATCAATGGGGGACCGTGCTTTGAGCGGGGTCACCACCTCACTCCTGCTTTTTCCTACCCTTGTCCTTTGATCTTTTGAGGCATTTGGATTGGGGCTGGGATGGGTTGGCGTAAATGGAACACGCATGCTTGAACCTGCACTGACCCTGTGGTCTGGTGCAAGCCCGTCTGTTAAAATCCCAGCATGTCCCTTTCCTCCCCCCATTGCCGTTTGAATTAGAGTTGTAACTTGTGTTACCCTGTGACCGAAAGGGCTGAAAGGGCTGAGATGACTGCGGGGACTGACTCTTTGTGTTACTATGCCCCTCACCCCCAAAAAGATCCAACCAAGATATTGTGTAAATTCGGTCCCATGAGAGCGAAGGGTCTGATGCTTTAGCCACCCTGAAATTCTTGTCATATTCCAACCACCCTCCGCCTGCAAATTTATCATGGGCCAGAACTATCCTGTTTTGGTAGCAAGCCATCTGCGCCTGCAAGTTTGGGAAACGCTCCGCTGTGACCGCCATGAATATGGAAAAGGCTCTAATCCAGTTGAGTAAGTTTTCCTCCACCCTGTACTTCAACATCTCACTAGCCCATTCCCTGGGAAGCATATGATCTTTGTTCTTTCTTGCCTCCTCCCTCTCCCTTTCGCAGATCTGTAACAAAAACATGTTAATATATTCCCCAGCCCAAATTCTGTTCTTCAACTCCAGAGAAACATGCCTGCCTAGAAACTCACGCTCAGAGCGGGACTCACCAATGTCCAACATTGGTAATGTTGGCAGTTTACCTGCAGCCGCGGTCCCAGGTGCCTCCTGCTGAATCCCTGCTGCCGCACTGGGGACTGACAATCCCTTGTTCTCCAGAGTGCCGGTACTACCCCCTGTAATGATAGGTAACGGTGCAGCTGGCCCAACAACGATTTGTTCCCTGGGGCTCGTATTAAACTGAGACACAATTCGCGTTGCTTCTGCTAAAGCGTTGGTACCCAACTCTTTCGCCCCCACCGCCGGAGCGAGAATGCCTGCCTTCCCCAACCATGGCAAGATTGCAGCCGAATGTGACACTATATCTTGAGGGACCACCCCCCCCGGCGGTGTCTCCCCAGCGGGTGTTGGTAAAGGAACGGCGACCGGGATACCCGTGACTGGTGCCCCTGGGGGGGCGGGTTGGGGCACTGGGACCACAGGAATCGCTGGCGGCTCTGGACGCAGAGGTGGGGTCTGTGATGCCACTGGTGGTGCCAGCACTGGTGCAACCGGAGGGGCTGTTGCCGGGACTGGTGACATTGGGCTCACTGGTCCTGGTACTGGGACAGGCACTGGGGTAGGTGGCACAGGGTTGTTACCACTGGGGATCTGGGGAGTGGGTGGAGCTAGTCCCTTTCCCACGCGCTTCTTAGTTCTCACCCTTTTAGGGATTGGAGGAAAAGCAGCCTTGGGGGGCACATGGGGCGCCTAGCCCTCTCTCCCTGTCCCTCCCGCCCCTCAACTTTCTCCCTGAGGTTAGCAAGATCCTGTCTCATCTCAGTCACTTTCCTCATCATATCCTCCATCAACCTCTCCATACGAGAGCCCTGCTCCCCCTCTTAGATTTTCCCGCCATTATGCAATAAAAACCTAAAAACACAACCTTGATCTTACAGCGGTAGCAACGATGTGAACGGAGGGTTATTTTAATGTATGGCCTTTACCCTAAGATGAATGAGCTAACAGACCAAGCAGGCTGATAATCACATTAAAACACAAAGAAGTAAAAATCACGGTTGCACCACGAAGAAGTAAAACAGCCCTGCGTAAGAATTCACTCTAGTTTAGTTTACTGAGAACCCACACAAGGTAAGAAATCAGGCAACGTATTAGCAGTTCAATAATTGCCCCCAAAAACCGGTTGGACTGTGTTCTATTTGTTGAAACTATCACAAAAATATTTTGCCCCTGTAGAATGACATCAGCACATTTAATACATGCGCTGCAACCGACAAAACAGCTGACGCGCGGTGAGCAATCTCGCAGGATGAGCAATACCCCGTAAATCAAATGCAGGCTAACAACTGCGCTTGCTAAAAAACGAAAGGGAATCTACCCGCCGACCGTGGGGATTGAACCCTCGACCCTGAATTTAAAAGGCAAGCTGCTGACTAAATCACCGCGCGCGCTACTAATTTCGGATGCGCGGTGAACAAACAAGATTGTCCTCGTAATAACAAACGTCTAAGCAAACCGGAGGGGTGCGGGCTACGGCCGGTATTTGCACAACCCCAACCGGGTACCTGAAAACGAGCTCCTGCCCGCCTGCTCCGATCGTCGACGAGCCCTCGCCGTCCAGCGTCCCCTGGCTGTATCACACACCGAATTCACCGCTGTCCGTGTCCCGCTCGCCGACGATGGCAGACTCCTTCCCCGGACTGCAGCTGCCCGACGATGACAAAACGCCACAGACCTGTAAGAAAAATAAAATCAACAGTTAAAGCCTCCTAGCGAGGCTTGGGGGCAAGCTGGGGAGCCAGGAGCAAAGAGGCAGATTCCTGAGCTCTTATAGCCCTAGATGGCCCGGCCAGGGCTACTGGCCGGACGTTGCCATTCCGCGCGACCCGGAAGTGATTCGAATCACTTCCGGGTCGCGCCTCAAAGCCAGGACCTATGGGTGTAGGGGTCGCGCCTGCCGTGTCACAAAGGTGCACGAGAGGCACGCCCCCTGTTGCAGCGGAGGGGGCCGGCTCGACCGCCATACCTTTGGCGTGGCCGATGCCGGCCCCACTGTTCTAGGTCTAATGTAAGGGCCGGTCTGTGATGGCTTATGTTGAACTGGACTGGACTGGCTGGGGGCCGGAATTTGGGGGTGATTTGATTTTTGTTGTTGTACTTTTTTGTCCTTACTCTTGCTTGCTTTGTGCTCGCCTTTTCGCGCCTTTTGTTCCTTTGCTTGCTATCAAGCACGCTTAATGAATGCTTAATTACTTGGTTAGTTGGTTCGTGCTATGGTAGCACGTGTAGCACTTGTGGTAATTATGATACTTATGTTGCTGGCTACTGAATGGTCGTGGTCGCTGTCACTCTTGCCAATGGCTATATTGCTCCCAACTCTTCATTTTTTTTTAAACACCTTTTTTTTTATTTTGCAAGAGAGTGGGCTCAAAAGAGCTCCGAAGAGTTCACCACGGAGGGTCCTGCTTGTCCTACTTTCCTGCGATGGCAGAGAGCAAGGAACCGGCTCCCGCGAGGTGCTGTCGCACCGTGCAGTTCGCGGCCTACGCCGACTCGGCTTGGTCGCTCAGACTCAATCAATCGTGCAAAACTAAGTATGGCCAGGAACGTCTGTGAAAACTCATCGATAGGGCTTAAGGGGTCCGATTATGCTTTTTTTCCTTCTCTCATACTTGTACTCAAATACTTTACCATCTACCCACGTTTTGAAAAGGAATGAGCTAAGATATTATAGTAGTATAAAGTTACTTTTATTATGATCCGGTTACTGTTAGTGCATAAGCTCCCATTATCAACTGCCTCCTGCTGACCACTCTACAATCGATCAAAATTTAAATTATATACATGGGCTCTTTTTTTTTTAACTGAAGCAAATTGGAGAGGGTGCACATATGTACAAGGATGGGGACATTCTATGCACAATACGAACAGTTGTATGCTTCTGGCTTGCTAAGTTATAGAAACAGTTTCCAATCCCACCACTAGATGGCAGGGATAGCCACAGTTTAGTATTTGTAAAAAGCACACAGACTAAGACAACCGAGTCACCATAAATAAAACTTTATCTTTCTATAGCACTAGTACCTTTTATAGTTTCGTAAACTCTGTTGAATATTCAAAGACGGCAGAATCATTGGTAAATATAGTTAAAATATACATGATAATGCATCATTTTTCATGGACCTGCACAACAAGTTACTTTACCTTCAGTAACGCCGTTTCTGGTAGAGACTATATCCAACCACTAATTCCTCACCTTGTGAATTTTCCCAGGCGCAAGTCTGGACCAGGAAGATTTTCATAGCAACTGCATGCCGGTAGGTAGCGTTTTGCGGCTCCATGGCGGGTCAATCCCGCCAGATATGACGGCTGGGCCATTATATATGCACCACCTAGACGCGTTGATATCAGTTTCATTTTGATCTGCACTGTGGGACACAGAGCCAATAGAAATCAGAGTTTGCCAGTGTGCAGATCTCTAGACTGGAACCTTTTCAATGGACTGTAGGAGTCTTTTCCACAAGACGAGGAGGATATTTGGTAGGTGAGGAATCTGCGGTCTCTACCAGAAAAGGCATTACTGAAGGTAAGACACTTTTTCTGCTAGAGACTTCTAAGAGCAGACTCCTCACCTTGTGAATAGTTACCACTGCAGTACCTCCCCAGGTAGTAGGTCTGTCGTAAATTGGCTGCGATTAAATTAGCGTTAGCAGAATCCATCTGGTATTTAGAGGCTAACTTGTACATTTTGTGGAATCCATTTTGTATTTCTGGCAGCTATTTTGTCTGCCATGTGCTCACCAAGAGCTGTTTCCTTCTTCACTGTTGTTTATCCTTGTGCTCTGTTTAAAGGACTGGTTATACTTAGACTCTGCTACCCTGCACATGCGCAGGAATATCTAACTGTCCATGCATCTGTTTTTAGTCTGTAACTATCCGGTTGTTTCTACCAGAGTCAGCAACTGCTAGCTCCTCCTTTACTGTTTACTGTGCATTTTTGTATGACCATTTATGTATGTAACTCTTCTCATGTATACTTGTACCGCCTTCTTTTAGCCCCTGCGTGGGTATAAAAGACCCATGGTTCTTCTACTCTGGGTGCTACCTTCATTCAGCACCACAGGGTGCTGGGTGAATGTGGTTCCACCTCGTGAGGTTTATTAAACTCTGTATTTTCTATTTCAGTTTCTGTGCCAACTTCTTTCTAATAGTCTGAGGACTCTGTGCAGAGAAGGGCGAACCCCTTGCACTGGTAGGCCTAGCTGAGGCCTATTTTCTACAATTGGCGCCCAACGTGGGGCTCATCGGTGACTCGGATGCCCATAGGATTGGTCACGACGAAGGATTGGAATCTCGCTCTGGACGTGATCACTGCCCAATAAGACCCGAGTCTTGGCATCCACGGCGGCTTTTCCTTTCTTTCTGATCTGACCATCCAGATGGCACCGGTCCTCGACTGAGATCTCTTCTGTTGATTCACCGTGCAGTGACCATTTGGTCGATTTTAGAACTTGGCAGGATGAATCTGGACACCAAGTGATTGGTAAGTGTCCTTCTGCGGCGCTTGCTGTTGGTTTTGATGCCTGTGATTGGTAAGGTAGTTTAGTAACGCTTACTGTGGCTTTGAGATTGTATATTTGTGTTGGCCAACTTGGTTTGTTTTGACATATGTGACTTGCAATTCACATAGGCAGGTAATGAGGAGAATTTTCTCTAACTGAATTGATTTGAACGGCACATCGTACTAAAGGTACCTTAAGTGCTACTTTGATTATAATATTGCATATTCTGCACTATTTTTGGCATGCCTGTCTTTAGCACACTTCAAAGGATGTGTTGCTTTTGGAATGGTACCTTGAGACTTGATGAAGCACAACCGCCCCCCCCCCCCCGGAGGGGACGCCTAATAGGGATATGTATATTAAGTATGGTCTTTCTTCCATAATGTACAGCGCATTATGGAATAAATACACTTGTAAGGATCCTGAGCTGCGTTGGCCTATGTATGGGTCATTTGATTTTCGGAAAATTGAGTATGTGGAACAATGTATGTTTAAGCAAAAGACTAGGCAAGAGATGTTTGATTGTGTACGAATGTGGGAGAAAAAGTACATGAATGAATGAATGTGTTGCTTTCTTGGATGTACCATTTCTTTTGTATATAATTAGCCGGCTCCCCTAGAGGGGATACTTAACTAGGTTTAGGTATATAGAAGTTTTTCTTCTTTGGTGACTAGTACCCCGAGGAACTAAAAATGTACATAAAAGGATCCTGGTCTGTGCACTTAGTAACATTCATAAGTGATGAGATGCAGAGCGTTTTTTCTGGTGTTCTGCCAGCCAAATCTAGTGAATATGACTTGCAACTAGTATTTACAAATGGTTTGGTTTAAGTACAGTCTGTGGGCTGTCTTTTGTTTCTGTCTTAAGTGTTGATCTGTGGGTTAAATGTGTGTTTAAATGTTATGGTGTGGTAAATTGTGTTTTGGATGTTGCTAGCACTGGAAAAAGCGTGTGATTGAATGACTGTGAATATGTGAAAGAATTCTGAGAAGTGAAATTGTTAAGGAGTAAATTTAATTTGGTCTCATCACCATCAATAAGTCGCAAAAGGAAATTGAGAGGGGTGTAGCTAGAAAAAGAGCAACCCCTCTGATTTGATGACACCCTTAATGTACAAAAGTATTAATGAAGAGTAATTAGGGACCAGTTAAAAGTTTAGCTTGAGAAAATTGTGGGTATTTCGAATTTTCAAATTGTCCCCATGCAGCTTTGTGTTCTTGGTGGTTCAGTGAGCCAATGTGCTGGGTCCACAGGGTTGTAGGTTCTAATTTAAGCTGAACCTGCTAATCTGAGAATTGAAAATAAACTTATGACCCCTGAAAAGAAATTGTATATCAAAATAAATTTTTCCATAGGGCAAATTATTGCAGTTTAGATTAAATTAGGAAGACTTTTTGTCTTTGACAGCTTCAGGGCTGTGCGAGGCAGATTTTGACCTTGCAGCCTGTAAGGTGGGGGCTAGAAATAGGAGCGACTGAACCAGGAGGTGAAATCACTGCTTAGAAAGCTTCTCTGACATGAACATGTGTAATGCTTGCAGCAGGAGAGCCTTGGAGAGAGGTGGGGGCCAGGAGCACTCGCTGTGGCCCGGTTCTGCGCTGAGGGGCTATTTTTAGCTTCTCCGATAAGACAGGGCAGCTGAGGAACGAAACTCAAGGAGCCTTCCTTGTCCCTATTTTGAGCAAGACCAGTTAGACTTTCCATAGAAAACTGTTTTTATTTTTTTTAAAACTGTTGCATTAATCCTAGACAAAAAGTAAAATGATGCTCTTGCTTGAAATTTTAAGGGCTATATGCCTATATAAAAACGATTTTCCAATTGAAAATTAATTTTCTCAGTGGAAATTGTGGCGCAAAGCTAACATGGGATATTAGATAAGTAATCTTACCTTTAGAAAGTTAAAATTAAAATGACTTGTGTGTCAGAAGCGACACAGTCAGTTCAGCTGACAATTGGTCATCATAAAGATGACCTACTGTCAGATGGGGGTGAGTAAGGCAAGAAAATCAGTTATTGATTTTAAGCCTGACAAATTAAGCAGGCCAGAATATTCGACTCTGAGCTGTAGGTTCAGTAATTGCGCATCACTGCTCATTTATATATGTTATTGTAATTTGTCTATGCTTTCTGTGCTTGGTATACTGATGGCTTGGCATATGTATTTTTATTTTATATATGTTTTGTTTTTGTCGTATTGACAATTCTATTTTAATACTAGTACAAGTTCTCCTGTGAGGTAAGGAGATGGTCGTGACGACGCCTATCTTTGCGTAGCAGTTGGCTGGTACTTGCTCAAAATTACAAAATTCCACAGACATGATATTATCATTATCATGCTGTCAAAATAGCAGACAACACGTTATCAGTGTATGTCTAATTGGTATTGGAGATGAATAAAACAAAAAAGGTTATGCACGACTAAAATATGTGTACTGCCCTTCTCTTATAGACAGGCAGCCATCGGTCATATGTTTCCAGATTGGATATTATTGAACCATTATGATTTGTAGCCCCTGCAAAAAGGTGACCTGAATTTTTCTAAAATATCGCACTAGCTAATTCCTGTTCTGTTTCTTTGAAAGTGTATAAGTATGCCTTTGATCCCTTAAAGGAAATCAGGTTTCCTTTTTCATATTCTTTATATGGGGATAAAAGGCCTAAAAAAACAAACAAACGAAATTGTGTGTTTTACAATAGATTAAATTCAGATACAAAATGTCACAGCATTCATCCTTTTGTATAGGGTATTCAAAGGCATTCCCATTATACTGAACGACAGAGTTGTGTTGGCTTGAAAGGTTGACTTGAAAGGCGTGTGAATTCGACGCCTTTACGTGTCAAACAGCTGTGTCAGCAAGACTATTTCTATTTCGGACACCGGCCACAGAGAACAGCTGAAGTCAATCACGGTGTAAAATGCGGCATTTCAGACTGCTGTTTTAAAAGTTAGAAATGTAGTTTCATTATTTTTGATAAACAGAGGACAGATTGACAGTAGGGATTTCTTTTGTTAATGCCTTTTTAAAAAAGGATAAGAGTGGTTTTTTGATGCTACATAATAAAAGTGGCGCAGACTTAAAATGATTATATTAAAAATGTTATCTAACATAGGTGCATTAAATTCGTTTTTTTACTATTCATAATGCCTGAATCATGGTGCTGTGACCTCCTAGCATCCAAATTGAATTTAAGCCGTGCTATACAGCAATAGGGGGTCAATTACATGTGAAAATGTCACTTTATCCAGGCTACAAAAACTTATTTTTATGAAGGTATACATTATATATTTCTGATGCCGCATATCTGGGATATGTAGAGGACATTCTGGGGATGACTATTATGCAAAAACATTGTAGGATATTCATTTTTAAGTGCCCTACACATCAAAGTCGAAATTGAGTGAACATTATTTCAATGAGATTTCTCCAGTCAGAGCAGCTTTTAAACTGCCTTAGGCTCCAGTAAATGCACATATGTAAGTATAGACTTCATAGCTGACTTCTATATTGCTCAAGCACTCAGCACACTGATTCTAAATATACCTATGTACAAAAACTGGCAGAAGTTATTAAGCTTACCTCTGAAATTGCTGGTAGACACACGATTAGAGTGGGTTTTGCTGTTCTGCCTTCGGTCTCTAGGGTCACTTTGACTTGGGAGCACCGCATGACAACCTTGCATACAAGATGGAACAGCTGCATAGGTTAAAGGCCGAACTCCTACATTTAGAAGCCTGGCAGGGCTCGGCTTCACATGAGCTTTGACATTTCGACATTTGAAAGACGAAATGGCAGGGGAAGAAAGAGGTTTTTGCTTACCTTTTTTGGCAAAAGCAAGTTTTTGTGTGCACTCAATGGACATAGTATATGTGACCTCTCTTTAAAAGACAATGGCTCTGCCATATATATATATATATATAGTACAAATGCTTTTAGGGCTGAATTCAGGAAGCAATGGGATTTAGTTTGAATTTATGCGGCCTCATGTTGCACTAGTACATTTGCTAAAGGAATATGTTCTTTGGCTAGCTGAAATGTGCTATTTAGCTCCTCAGAGTTTGTTTATGCCCAGTTGCTACAAATTGGGGTTGATAGTGTTGACAGAATGAAACCTGGTACAGGTTTCTTACTGTCAAAACTTGGGAGAGGAGGCTAGCTCCTCTACAAATTAAGGGTAGGCAAATTTATGTGTTCTCTCTCTTTTTCTTAATTTCTCATGAGACATTTAATTGGCTATTCAGTAATACTGTTTTAAACATTATTGGCATTAATAAAATGAATAAATATATGTTGCTATGTTACTACCCATCCTCTCTGATGGAATTATGAGAGGATGAGTAGTCTATATTGCTGCCTACTTATTTGATCTTTAAGGGGAACTAGCTGTGGGTAGTTTTTGTTTGAAAATTCTCAGGTGATAACACCACTATTGTTTGTTATTCTCATGCTATATACAGTTTTGCAAGGGCATTGCTAGTTTTTATTAGCTAGTCTGTGTAAATAAACTGACAGTCCTTACTAGAACTGATGTTGCATAGTTTGGATTGTGAAAAAGTAGAATGCAGGAGAACGTGTGCCCATTATGTTGAAGTTTTTAGTTCTTTATGTAATAGGAATCCTTGTTAAATTAGCAGTGTTAGATTTTCCTGTTGCTCCTATAACATGAGAGCATGGTCCTGAGTATACAATGTAGGCGCTTTTATTAAGAAAAATCATTTTAGAAGTGTCTGCAGTCCTGTACAAGTAATGCAAAGTTTATGAGTATAACATTTCCTTTTTCTTGAGGGTCTTTAGAAATGAACACAGACTTCCTTGACTGCTTGGGATTGGGTGACGTATTACTCTTGTCAGTTCACTAAAGAGTTCCTTTTATACTTGCCAATAGGTTCAGGCTGTTGTTTAATTTACTCTCACATATATGAAAGTGGTTCCAGGGTGCCTTGTTAATATATGGGGCGTCCCTAGACTAGGAAGTATTCTGAGACTATCCTCTCTGTTGATAGATTATTTCTGTGCCTTGTCTAAAGACCTTTTGTTCTGTCCACCAATAGATATTTGCTGCTTTACAACCATTGCCAGAGGGGCGCGGTCATCAGATCCAGCTTGAGGAGTCAACACCAGTCCAGCTTGAAGTCAAAGTGAAGGTAACCAGCACAGGCATTGCTGGCAACCAGGACCTCAGTGAAGGTAGAAGGCCGGAAGCATTGAGATGAGTGTACCCCTGCTACTATCTTGGGCGAAAGACGGGGTCACAAATCAGAAAGGAGAAATCATGGATCAAGCTTTTGATGCCCAGCCGAGAGTCACAGACCGACCAGGAAGGCGAGAAAGTTTTTGCTTGAGGTAACCCCCTTTGAAACAAGAGTTGCTTCAGAGATCCTAGCATCAGGCCTCTGAATCCTGGTCCTAAAAAGGCTGTAAAGTTTTCACCTTTGTTGGCCAAAAGATATGGCCCCAACGAAAGAGCAGTGTGCCAGCAGAGCAATACAGGAGTTAGGGAAGGACTTGAGTTCAGGGTACAGGTGCTGTGTCTCTGGTGCCTGTTAGATTGAAATGAAGAAAACTGGTGCACTGCCTGAGACACTGGACAGGATCGCTGAGCGCATTTGCCCTGCCCTGGTGGGTGATTGCCCTATCCTGAAAGAAGAAACTTTTCCCTTGAAACTAGGCCATGATTCCTGAGTTGCGAGTTGTGCAGCTCCACCGTGGGAACAACAAGAGCCTGCCTGTGAGGCTCAAACGGACACAGGGAGAAGACTCCCCTCTGGTTGGTTGTACAGCGGCTTTAATTTCCCAAGGACTTCTTTTTCTTTTTTTTGTTGGGAATGTACCCCATTGATCGTCCCATTTTTGAGGAGGAGCAACCCTTTGTAGCTCTTCGTCCTAATTCTCATGGTCCTGTGTACTTCTTCTGGTCCTCTGGATCCAGGATCATTTTTGTAAATAATATGTCTGACTGCTTTAATGTTTTTATTGGGTATAATGATAGATACTCTAGCCCTCATAAAGGAAACACTGGAAAAGTCTAGCGAAAATGTTTTTGAAGTTGAAATTGATGGTAACTGAAATGCATAGGAGCCTTGAAAATGTTTTTACTGGATGGTTCTAGGATTTGCTTAGGACTAGAAGGCTAATAATTCTGTTTCTGATAATAGTAATTTCTCTCTCCTGCTATCTGTATGACCCAATTCTCTGTTCCCTTTGTACTTCTGTTTATACCTCATACATACCCGCTTAACAATATTTAGAATGAGAAATGGCCACCTAGCAATGAATTAGGATATTTATGGAAAAAAAAAAATTTAATTAAAAATTAATATGCATATTTTTCATTTTCCTACTGGATTATGGGAGATGTCTTCAGCTAACGCTAAAAGGGTCGTCTGTCGTAAATTGGCTGCGATTAAATTAGCGTTAGCAGAATCCATCTGGTATTTAGAGGCTATCTTGTACATTTTGTGGAATCCATTTTGTATTTCTGGCAGCCATTTTGTCTGCCATGTGCTCACCAAGAGCTGTTTCCTTCTTCGCTGTTGTTTATCCTTGTGCTCTGTTTAAAGGACTGGTTATACTTAGACTCTGCTACCCTGCACATGCGCAGGAATATCTAACTGTCCATGCATCTGTTTTTAGTCTGTAACTATCAAGTTGTTTCTACCAGAGTCAGCAACTACTAGCTCCTCCTTTACTGTTGACTGTGCATTTTTGTATGACCATTTATGTATGTAACTCTTCTCATGTATACTTGTACCGTCTTCTTTTAGCCCCTGCGTGGGTATAAAAGACCCATGGTTCTTCTACTCTGGGTGCTACCTTTATTCAGCACCACAGGGTGCTGGGTGAATGTGGTTCCACCTCGTGAGGTTTATTAAACTCTGTATTTTCTATTTCAGTTTCTGTGCCAACTTCTTTCTAATAGTCTGAGGACTCTGTGCAGAGAAGGGCGAACCCCTTGCACTGGTAGGCCTAGCTGAGGCCTATTTTCTACAGGTCTGTGGAAGGACTTAGGCTAGGAAATTCAGCAGGACAAATCAGGCAAATTACCCATCCTGCCTGCCTGACTGTCCATTCAATAGTGCTTCATGAATGTGTGGAGTGACACCCATGTAGCAGCCTGGCAGATGTCCAAGACTGGCACACTAGCAGCCTTTGCTCTGATGGAATGAGCGTACAAGTCTTCTGGGGCTGCTTCTTGGTTAGCCCACAGCAGATATTCATGCATAAGACAATCCATTGGAAGACAGTTCTCATTTTTAACACTTTCCCCTTTTTGGCTCCAAATGGAGTGCATATTAAGTTGGTGGGACCCGAATTAAGGTCCGACTGCAACATTACAAAAGGTGTTGCAGCTACATGTGAATCAGCCGCTATAAAAACGCATCACAACAGATGATTTGAAAAGGGATGGCTGAGTGGGTAGCCATAGAAAGGTCAAAAGATAACCCTTAACTGTCCCCACAGCAAGGACTTGCTAGGCTAGAGAGAGAAAAAATAACCAAACAACTTTGCCTGTAAAGGCTGAAAGTCATGGAAGGAACACCCGACAACAAACGTCTTCCAGCATCCAGCATATACAATTTCAGTGGAAGGATGCCTGGCTGTCAGGATGACACCAACTACTTCAGGAGAAAGTTTGAAGCCAGTCAACTGTCGCAGTACAATCTCCACACATGGAGGTGTAGGCTGTTCAGGCTTGAGTTCCAGACACAGCCCTCCTGCTGCAATAGGTCGTCCTCCCGAAGGGGCAGCCGAATAGGAGGACATATGCTCATGGCCAGAAGTTTCAGATTCCACTCATCGCCCAGTCCGTAGCTACTAGGATGACTTGAGACTGGTCTCTCTTGATTTTTTTCAATACTCTGATCAGGAGAGGTTGGGGCAGAGAGATATACTGAGGTCCCACGCTCCAGTCCAGGCAAAAGGCATCTCTGAGGGAGAATTGCCGTGGAAACTCCAACATGCTAACGCTTGGACACTGTGTGTTCTCTGTGGCGGCATAAAGACCAAGGCTGGGTTTCCCCTCCATTGTTAAAAGATACCCTGTGCCACTTCTGAGTACAACTGCCAATCACGATCCGCTAGGCAATGTTGACTGAGTTGGCCTACCCTAGTGTTTAAAGATCCTACCAGGTGCTGGTCGATCAGGGAGATACCCTGAGAGTTCAAACACTTCAAGAGACCTAGAACCTCGCTGCACGGGACCCACTACCCCCAAGCCACCCTATTTGTTGCAGCACCTCATGGCAGTCATGCTGTCTGTAAGAACATGTACCCTTCCCCCTCGATGGATGGAAAGAACATCTTCAGTGGCAAGCAAATCACGTGTAACTCCAAGTTGATGTGGAGACGGTCTCCAATGGAGAGCAAAGTCCTCTGCTCTCCACCTCTCCCATATGACCTCGCAAATCAAGCAAGGCTGCATCCGACATGACATTTAGTTCCAGATTGGGTTGTAGGAGGGGTCTGCCGCTTGTCCAATTGTGGTCAAACAGACACCACTGTATTTTGAAGTGTCCTCCAACACCTGGAAGGAATCTGAAAGGTTCCCTTGGTGTGACAACGTATGGCACCTGGTGTGACCAGAAGCAGGATGCAAGATGCCAAGAAGCCTCAGAGGCATTCTCAGTGAGACTCAGGCCAAAGGTTGAAACATCAGGAAGATAGCCCACATGTCCTGGACACGCTGGGGCAGAGGGAAGGCTCAGAAGCACACTGTGTCCAGAATGGCTCCAATGAAGAGGCGCCATTGTGAAGGAGTCAGGTGTGACTTAGGAATGTCGCTGAAAGAGCCCAGTAGTGTCAATAGGTCAGCTGTCATCTGGAGGTGGCTTACGACTATTTGAGGTGAGCCAGCCTTCAGCAACCATTCATTGACATATGGGAAGACTGATATTCTCAACCGCTGCAGATGGGCTGTGACCATTACCATCACTTTTGTGAGCACCCGAACACTGAGAACTGAAAGTGCTCTTGGCCTACTTGAAATCACAGGTAACACCTGTGGAATTGCCATCAGGAAGGTGAAATA
This sequence comes from Triturus cristatus, assembly GCF_964204655.1. Lineage (NCBI taxonomy): Eukaryota > Metazoa > Chordata > Amphibia > Caudata > Salamandridae > Triturus > Triturus cristatus. The sequence continues at coordinate 654,638,973 of NC_140586.1, forward strand.
GGCATCCTTCAAATCCAATCTTACCATCCAGTCTTCTGGATCAAGGACAGATAGAATTTGGGCCAAGAGAGCTCGAACTTCTCCTCGGAGTATGGACAAGTGGTCCTCCGGGACGTGTTTTGTGTGGGTTGCATATCTGAGTTATGTTACAGGAAGGGTAGGGAGTAACAGTGTTCCACAATGCCTCTACCTCAAAAGAACTGAGAAGCCTGTTGTTGCTGAGGTATGTTCTGGCATTGCCTCAGTTCGTATCCTCTTTCAAAGCCTTGAAAGAGAGAAATTGTTAGGGAAGATTGCGCACGGTCAAAACGAGCCCATGACTGCGAGCTGTTGCCTTGCTGTTCTTAAAATACTCTAGGGCTGATTCCAACTTGTCTCCAAAGAGATGAGTCCCATCAAAGGGCATGACCATCAGAGACTGTAGGACACTGCTCCCATGGAACAGATCCAAGCATTGCGCCTAAGGACGACACTGGTGTAGATTGGTCTAACCAGGCGGTCGATTGTGTCCATGCCCGATCTTATGGAATACTTTGCAGGGTCTTGGCCATCTTGAATAAGGCATTGTAGGTTTGGCTGAACATCTTCTGGGACGACTGACAAGATTTCCGCCACCCTGTGCAAGTATCTCCCCAAGGGGTAGCCAGTGTTGACTGACTTTAGTGCAAGGCTGGTCAAAACATCCTTTCTGCAAAGGTCTTTATATGTTTCGACTCTATCTGGCAGGGTTGTCAAAAACATATTGGGGTTTAATCGGCTGATGGAGTATTGCACTACTAGACTCTCTGGAGGGGGGTGTTGCAGGAGGAAGGCAGGGCAAGTGCTGCTTTACAATCTTCCTGTTGACTGGCAGACAAGGTACTGGTTTAGACCAGGTGCTCAACAGTGTGTCTGTCAATGCCTCGTTAAATGGCAGGAGAGGCTCTTGCATGGCTTGCCTGGGTGAAGCACCTCAGTAAGAACATTAGTCTAGACTTCAGTCAAGGAGAGCATTTTCAGCTTCTCTCCTGACCACAGTAGCAAAGGAGGCAGATTCCTCAGTGGCAGCAGCAGGTAAGGACGAGTGGAGGCCAGCATCAGGCGAGGTATCTAGGCCTCTGGTTTCCTGTCATTGTAGAGAGGTGAAGGATCGGCATCATTGTCATATTCATGAGAGGAGAGGAAGAGGTGTGGCGCTGCGGCCAGGGTGACTGACTCTGGAATCTGGGGATCACCGTTCGATCCCCGGCGCCGGCAGCAGATTAGCCCAGCACCATGTGACTCTGGGAAATAGCTTGCTTAATCTTCGGGTGATTGTTCGCGCTTTACAAATGTGGATTATTATTATTATTATTATTATTATGTAGGCGGTGTGGAAGCGACTCCGGATCAGACATTGGAACAGGATGGATTCAGTGAGACAATGGTAAAAGTTGCTCCAGGTTCACTTTGGAGTCCGAAAGAACTATTGACATCCCTTCCGGCGGTATTAACGTTGATGGTTGGTGCTGCATATGGGCTGTGGTGCCGAAACAGTTGTGGTTGTGGCATCGAGCCCGTAATAGAAACCAACCTCAGGACAAGATCTAGCGACACCATCAGTGTAGGTGATGGAACCGCCAACAGGAGGCTGACTTGTACCTCAGATCCCAATCGCCCAGAGGCATCCCAATCAGTTACCAAATTTAGGTCCATGGCCTCTGAGAAATTTCTTGTTTGCTGTGAAATCGCCATGGGGTCAGGGATGTTGGGTGCAATGACTTGACTTTGAAAAAGACCAGTCACAAAAGTGACCACGGCAGCGCGTCCTCATCTGGCCTGCAAACAAGACCGTCCTGTTTTTCACTTCTTCTGTGTTCTGAGACTTAGAGCTTGGCTTTATGGTCGCAGATGGCTTTTGGGTTCCTCTACGCGCACAATCTTTGGATGTAGAGTCGTGCTTAGAGCTGAAACACCAGAGACAGACCTTGTGTGAAACAGTTACTGACATCTGATTATGGCAATCTTTAAACGGGTTTAACCCTGTTGTTTTAGGTAGGGACCTGTCCCTATTACCCTGGAGAATTTGAAGGAAAGAAATCACAGTTAGTACTCTAACAATGTGAGAGAGCGAGCTCCGGATCTGTGTCAGAAGGCACAGAAATAAAGGAACTTATGTCAGCGCGGAATTGGCGCTGATGTAGTGGCCCTGGCGTCATACCTGAGGTGGGACGGAAATTATGTTGAGCCGCATGACATCACCGGGAAGTTGCATGACAGCACAGGGAAGTTGCTATGAAAATCTTACACAGGTGCGGAATCTGCAGTTAAAAGTTTCTATGAGAAACATTGTAGTGGAGACAGGGTTTTGCCTGCACACATTGCTGTGTTAGCATAAGCGTTTTAGATGTTAACGCCATCTTGCCACTTTTGCACACGACACTACAGGTAGCTGTTATTATAAGTAAAACTACTTGCTTGCTTTTTCTTCACATGAGAACGGTCTGTTTTTCACATCTCTAGACGTGCACCGCGACCTTAGTCTAAACACTGTGTGCAGAAACCGTCAAGGTCAAATAACAATGTATGCTGTTGAATTCAGGTTGATCGGCCCACGCTCTAGACACAACAAGCATACAGCTGCAAATATCTGAAACTCGGGTGCCTTTAATATTGCATTGCATGCATGATGCTGGCACTCTTGGAGAAAACCTTTCCATACACAGAGAGCAGTGCTGATCCTGTGATGTGATTCACCTAAGCTGATCTTGGAGGTATGGGGTTCACCATTCAAACCTAGAGACCTTCTATTATTATTATAAAATTAGCTTATTAGCCTGGGGAGGGTGGTACACATGGTATTATAGGACTTGTTTCCTCTATCATTATAGTATGATTTCTCCCTTTGTTTTCTATGGAATTGTAACAATGCCGATGGTATTATTTCTAATCATTTGTTTGCATATGTTAGCCAAAATACTGCATCTTAGAGCACGTAGTTAAAAATAAATGTTTTTAAACTTTTTTCGTGTCTCTGATTACTCCTGTTGTGGACTGATATGAGAATAATACCGAAAAGGTGTTCTTGATTCCCACCATTCCTGAGAGTATTTTAAGTCGCTTGTTCTGGGTTGTCTAATTATTGGTAGCTTCGATATAGTACGGAGAACGAATGGTACTGAGGTGAGTTTTTTGGTACACCACAATTCACTGAGGTCCTGGTTTCCTGCGCATAGTTCTGTGCTTGAGCAGAATCCCCGCAACATGGAGCACCTAACGTTTTGGTCTTATGATTGAGACGCCTTAGTAGTGCTTATATTTGTCCACAACACCCTCACTCTTGTTTCCGGGAGTGACGGTTTAAACCTACCTATATAGTTGAGTTATAGGGTCACTCAAGCTTGACAATTAAAAAGCTTTCATTTAGAATTACTGACCCTTTTTGTGCTACGGTTTAATATAGATTGTTTTTCTTCTCTTTGTCCTTATGGCTGAAGTTGCTATTGTGGCACATAGTTGAGCCCCTTTCCGGCGTCATTTGACGCAGTTCGGGGTGCCGGACGATGAAATGTCAATTATTTTTGTAGTGAGTGCCGATGCATCGCTCCCCTATGAAATTTTTACTCTTGGGTTACTTTTACAGAGGTGACTGCGAATGATAAAACGTTCCACTCATACACTCCTACGGCAGTTCCAGCGAATTACACGCCATATAGGACGCAGGAGATTCCGATTTCCGCTTGGCAGCATCGTATTTGGTTCAATGGCGCCCTCCCCCACACCGTAACTCCGGTTCGGTTAGGTCCCTTGTCCATTCCTGGGGCCACTTGGCTGGGTTCACACCACATCCACGTTATTTGCGAGCCCCGTTGGATGACTGACGCCAACTCCATACCGCCTTGATCGCGGTGCATAGAGCTTTGGTGCAATATGTCTCTCGCAATGTCCAGGTGGGGGAACCTGGGGTTGCGACGCAACCAGTTGGACCGCCCAGGATCACTATTAGTCCAGTCATGGTTATTTCGGTAATGGGCAAGCGCCCCCAGAATAAGAAATTTAACCAGCTGGAAGCAGTATTTCCTAATTCTACTCCTGTGGAAAAACACAGGATTCTTAAATTAGTTTGCAGAAAGACTTAGTCCCTGAGGTGACAGATTGTGAGAACTGGGGTTAAGTATTTGCAACGGTCTACGCAAAGTGCTTCGGCACACAGTCTATGACTATATTGCCCTCCGTGATTAAGCGTGTTCAGGATGAGCACAGTCCGGAGGCGGTGGTCGAGTTGGGTATGAGGCTTGTCGGCGTGTTTGACGTAGTTGCTGATCTTATTCTCGCTAATGTCAAGGGAGTTGCTGTTAACTTTCAGGTGTCGAATGCGCTGCGCCTCGTCGACGACGTCGATAAACCCCGGCAGTTACCAAAAATTATTGTGGAGGTTTATAAGACCATTGGCTGAAATAGATTGGGGGTTAAGCCTTTTGCAAAAACAACAGCGCAACCGCACACTGAGACGGTTAAATCTACAAAAGACGACCGTCCTGTTTTTTCTAAACACAATTGGAAAGGCAAAAAACAGGGGAAGCAGTAACAGAAACAGGGGTCACGTCCCGCATCACCAATACCAGTGACTACTGAACGCACATATGAATTGCGCGATCGCACAATAATTAGGTCTCCTGATAGGTTTCAGGTTCCTGATCAACGTTCTTCTTGTTCTTCACAGGAAACATCGGTCTCGCAAGCCGGTGGAGGTGAACGCGGCAGAGGTCGGGGTGCCCCTCAAGGACGTGAGCAGCCCCGCCCGGCTGATGGTAAAGGCAGGCAGGACGACTTTGCAGGTCAACGACCTCCGTTTCACAAAAAGAAAGTTGCTGCACTAACAGCGTGGTATGCCACAGATAGTGAGAACACAGCTTCGGAACCTGACATGGGCACTAACGCTGCTAGACAGCGCAGTGGAGGTTACAATAGTGCGGCAAGCACTGCGTCCATATCTGAAGGCGACAGCAACTGACACATTTATTACTGTAGAAACTGCTGACACTAGAGTGGCTCCCCCTGACAGACTATATGACCTAGTCCTTTTAATTGAAGGTGACATACAACGTACCATACAAGGGATTTTTTGGGAAAATCTGACCTCTACATATGACATTTTGTTGGCAGAAAACCGTTACAACAAACAAATGATGGACGGAATGCTGACAATGCAGACATTCTCCCCCAGTCAAGAGATCTGGGTTAAATCCATCGCTCTTTTGCCCACTACACCACCCCAGTTTAGACATGGCCATATGCAAATCAGTCTTGACCCTGTGCCTCATGGGAACAGTCCAGCCCGAACTGCCAAGCCATGTCTTCCCTGGACCGGAATCAAGCATCCTAGGACCGGTTTCTGGCTATCAGCCGTCATCAGCCAGGATAGCTTGACTCCAGTGGCGTAGTGAGCACGGGTCCCACGTCTGGGAATACCCATCCCACTTAGGGCGAAAAGCGTTACAACAAACAAATGATGGACGGAATGCTGACAATGCAGACATTCTCCCCCAGTCAAGAGATCTGGGTTAAATCCATCGTTCTTTTGCCCACTACACCACCCTAGTTTAGACATGGCCATATGCAAATCAGTCTTGACCCTGTGCCTCATGGGAACAGTCCAGCCCGAACTGCCAAGCCATGTCTTCCCTGGACCGGAATCAAGCATCCTAGGACCGGTTTCTGGCTATCAGCCGTCATCAGCCAGGATAGCTTGACTCCAGTGGCGTAGTGAGCACGGTTCCCACGTCTGGAAATACCCATCCCACTTAGGGCGAAAAGCGTTACAACAAACAAATGATGGACGGAATGCTGACAATGCAGACATTCTCCCCCACTCAAGAGATCTGGGTTAAATCCATCATTCTTTTGCCCACTACACCACCCCAGTTTAGACATGGCCATATGCAAATCAGTCTTGACCCTGTGCCTCATGGGAACAGTCCAGCCCGAACTGCCAAGCCATGTCTTCCCTGGACCGGAATCAAGCATCCTAGGACCGGTTTCTGGCTATCAGCCGTCATCAGCCAGGATAGCTGGACTCCAGTCGCGTAGTGAGCACGGGTCCCACGTCTGGGAATACCCATCCCACTTAGGGCGAAAAGCGTTACAACAAACAAATGATGGACGGAATGCTGACAATGCAGACATTCTCCCCCAGTCAAGAGATCTGGGTTAAATCCATCGTTCTTTTGCCCACTACACCAACCCAGTTTAGACATGGCCATATGCAAATCAGTCTTGACCCTGTGCCTCATGGGAACAGTCCAGCCCGAACTGCCAAGCCATGTCTTCCCTGGACCGGAATCAAGCATCCTAGGACCGGTTTCTGGCTATCAGCCGTCATCAGCCAGGATAGCTTGACTCCAGTGGCGTAGTGAGCACGGGTCCCACGTCTGGGAATACCCATCCCACTTAGGGCGAAAAGCGTTACAACAAACAAATGATGGACGGAATGCTGACAATGCAGACATTCTCCCCCAGTCAAGAGATCTGGGTTAAATCCATCGCTCTTTTGCCCACTACGCCACCCCAGTTTAGACATGGCCATATGCAAATCAGTCTTGCCCCTGTGCCTCATGGGAACAGTCCAGCCCGAACTGCCAAGCCATGTCTTCCCTGGACCGGAATCAAGCATCCTAGGACCGGTTTCTGGCTATCAGCCGTCATCAGCCAGGATAGCTTGACTCCAGTGGCGTAGTGAGCACGGGTCCCACGTCTGGGAATACCCATCCCACTTAGGGCGAAAAGCGTTACAACAAACAAATATTGGACGGAATGCTGACAATGCAGACATTCTCCCCCAGTCAAGAGATCTGGGTTAAATCCATCGTTCTTTTGCCCACTACGCCACCCCAGTTTAGACATGGCGATATGCAAATCAGTCTTGACCCTGTGCCTCATGGGAACAGTCCAGCCCGAACTGCCAAGCCATGTCTTCCCTGGACCGGAATCAAGCATCCTAGGACCGGTTTCTGGCTATCCGCCGTCATCAGCCAGGATAGCTTGACTCCAGTGGCGTAGTGAGCACGGGTCCCACGTCTGGGAATACCCATCCCACTTAGGGCGAAAAGCGTTACAACAAACAAATGATGGATAGAATGCTGACAATGCAGACATTCTCCCCCAGTCAAGAGATCTGGGTTAAATCCATCGTTCTTTTGCCCACTACGCCACCCCAGTTTAGACATGGCCATATGCAAATCAGTTTTGACCCTGTGCCTCATGGGAACAGTCCAGCCCGAACTGCCAAGCCATGTCTTCCCTGGACCGGAATCAAGCATCCTAGGACCGGTTTCTGGCTATCAGCCGTCATCAGCCAGGATAGCTTGACTCCAGTGGCGTAGTGAGCACGGGTCCCACGTCTGGGAATACCCATCCCACTTAGGGCGAAAAGCGTTACAACAAACAAATGATGGACGGAATGCTGACAATGCAGACATTCTCCCCCACTCAAGAGATCTGGGTTAAATCCATCGTTCTTTTGCCCACTACACCACCCCAGTTTAGACATGGCCATATGCAAATCAGTCTTGACCCTGTGCCTCATGGGAACAGTCCAGCCCGAACTGCCAAGCCATGTCTTCCCTGGACCGGTGGGAAAAAGAACGATGGATTTAACCCAGATCTCTTGACTGGGGGAGAATGTCTGCATTGTCAGCATTCCGTCCATCATTTGTTTGTTGTAACGCTTTTCGCCCTAAGTGGGATGGGTATTCCCAGACGTGGGACCCGTGCTCACTACGCCACTGGAGTCAAGCTATCCTGGCTGATGACGGCTGATAGCCAGAAACCGGTCCTAGGATGCTTGATTCCGGTCCAGGGAAGACATGGCTTGGCAGTTCGGGCTGGACTGTTCCCATGAGGCACAGGGTCAAGACTGATTTGCATATGGCCATGTCTAAACTGGGGTGGCGTAGTGGGCAAAAGAACCATGGATTTAACCCAGATCTCTTGACTGGGGGAGAATGTCTGCATTGTCAGCATTCCGTCCATCATTTGTTTGTTGTAACGCTTTTCGCCCTAAGTGGGATGGGTATTCCCAGGCGTGGGACCCGTGCTCACTACGCCACTGGAGTCAAGCTATCCTGGCTGATAGCCAGAAACCGGTCCTAGGATGCTTGATTCCGGTCCAGGGAAGACATGGCTTGGCAGTTCGGGCTGGACTGTTCCCATGAGGCACAGGGTCAAGACTGATTTGCATATGGCCATGTCTAAACTGGGGTGGCGTAGTGGGCAAAAGAACGATGGATTTAACCCAGATCTCTTGACTGGGGGAGAATGTCTGCATTGTCAGCATTCCGTCCATCATTTGTTTGTTTTAACGCTTTTCGCCCTAAGTGGGATGGGTATTCCCAGACGTGGGACCCGTGCTCACTACGCCACTGGAGTCAAGCTATCCTGGCTGATGACGGCTGATAGCCAGAAACCGGCCCTAGGATGCTTGATTCCGGTCCAGGGAAGACATGGCTTGGCAGTTCGGGCTAGACTGTTCCCATGAGGCACAGGGTCAAGACTGATTTGCATATGGCCATGTCTAAACTGGGGTGGCGTAGTGGGCAAAAGAACGATGGATTTAACCCAGATCTCTTGACTGGGGGAGAATGTCTGCATTGTCAGCATTCCGTCCATCATTTGTTTGTTGTAACGCTTTTCGCCCTAAGTGGGATGGGTATTCCCAGACGTGGGACCCGTGCTCACTACGCCACTGGAGTCAAGCTATCCTGGCTGATGACGGCTGATAGCCAGAAACCGGTCCTAGGATGCTTGATTCCGGTCCAGGGAAGACATGGCTTGGCAGTTCGGGCTGGACTGTTCCCATGAGGCACAGGGTCAAGACTGATTTGCATATGGCCATGTCTAAACTTGGGTGGCGAAGTGGGCAAAAGAACGATGGATTTAACCCAGATCTCTTGACTGGGGGAGAATGTCTGCATTGTCAGCATTCCGTCCATCATTTGTTTGTTGTAACGCTTTTCACCCTAAGTGGGATGGGTATTCCCAGACATGGGACCCGTGCTCACTACGCCACTGGAGTCAAGCTATCCTGGCTGATGACGGCTGATAGCCAGAAACCGGTCCTAGGATGCTTGATTCCGGTCCAGGGAAGACATGGCTTGGCAGTTCGGGCTGGACTGTTCCCATGAGGCACAGGGTCAAGACTGATTTGCATATGGCCATGTCTAAACTGGGGTGGCGTAGTGGGCAAAAGAACGATGGATTTAACCCAGATCTCTTGACTGGGGGAGAATGTCTGCATTGTCAGCATTCCGTCCATCATTTGTTTGTTGTAACGCTTTTCGCCCTAAGTGGGATGGGTATTCCCAGACGTGGGACCCGTGCTCACTACGCCACTGGAGTCAAGCTATCCTGGCTGATGACGGCTGATAGCCAGAAACCGGTCCTAGGATGCTTGATTCCGGTCCAGGGAAGACATGGCTTGGCAGTTCGGGCTGGACTGTTCCCATGAGGCACAGGGTCAAGACTGATTTGCATATGGCCATGTCTAAACTGGGGTGGCGTAGTGGGCAAAAGAACCATGGATTTAACCCAGATCTCTTGACTGGGGGAGAATGTCTGCATTGTCAGCATTCCGTCCATCATTTGTTTGTTGTAACGCTTTTCGCCCTAAGTGGGATGGGTATTCCCAGGCGTGGGACCCGTGCTCACTACGCCACTGGAGTCAAGCTATCCTGGCTGATAGCCAGAAACCGGTCCTAGGATGCTTGATTCCGGTCCAGGGAAGACATGGCTTGGCAGTTCGGGCTGGACTGTTCCCATGAGGCACAGGGTCAAGACTGATTTGCATATGGCCATGTCTAAACTGGGGTGGCGTAGTGGGCAAAAGAACGATGGATTTAACCCAGATCTCTTGACTGGGGGAGAATGTCTGCATTGTCAGCATTCCGTCCATCATTTGTTTGTTTTAACGCTTTTCGCCCTAAGTGGGATGGGTATTCCCAGACGTGGGACCCGTGCTCACTACGCCACTGGAGTCAAGCTATCCTGGCTGATGACGGCTGATAGCCAGAAACCGGCCCTAGGATGCTTGATTCCGGTCCAGGGAAGACATGGCTTGGCAGTTCGGGCTAGACTGTTCCCATGAGGCACAGGGTCAAGACTGATTTGCATATGGCCATGTCTAAACTGGGGTGGCGTAGTGGGCAAAAGAACGATGGATTTAACCCAGATCTCTTGACTGGGGGAGAATGTCTGCATTGTCAGCATTCCGTCCATCATTTGTTTGTTGTAACGCTTTTCGCCCTAAGTGGGATGGGTATTCCCAGACGTGGGACCCGTGCTCACTACGCCACTGGAGTCAAGCTATCCTGGCTGATGACGGCTGATAGCCAGAAACCGGTCCTAGGATGCTTGATTCCGGTCCAGGGAAGACATGGCTTGGCAGTTCGGGCTGGACTGTTCCCATGAGGCACAGGGTCAAGACTGATTTGCATATGGCCATGTCTAAACTTGGGTGGCGAAGTGGGCAAAAGAACGATGGATTTAACCCAGATCTCTTGACTGGGGGAGAATGTCTGCATTGTCAGCATTCCGTCCATCATTTGTTTGTTGTAACGCTTTTCACCCTAAGTGGGATGGGTATTCCCAGACATGGGACCCGTGCTCACTACGCCACTGGAGTCAAGCTATCCTGGCTGATGACGGCTGATAGCCAGAAACCGGTCCTAGGATGCTTGATTCCGGTCCAGGGAAGACATGGCTTGGCAGTTCGGGCTGGACTGTTCCCATGAGGCACAGGGTCAAGACTGATTTGCATATGGCCATGTCTAAACTGGGGTGGCGTAGTGGGCAAAAGAACGATGGATTTAACCCAGATCTCTTGACTGGGGGAGAATGTCTGCATTGTCAGCATTCCGTCCATCATTTGTTTGTTTTAACGCTTTTCGCCCTAAGTGGGATGGGTATTCCCAGACGTGGGACCCGTGCTCACTACGCCACTGGAGTCAAGCTATCCTGGCTGATGACGGCTGATAGCCAGAAACCGGCCCTAGGATGCTTGATTCCGGTCCAGGGAAGACATGGCTTGGCAGTTCGGGCTGGACTGTTCCCATGAGGCACAGGGTCAAGACTGATTTGCATATGGCCATGTCTAAACTGGGGTGGCGTAGTGGGCAAAAGAACGATGGATTTAACCCAGATCTCTTGACTGGGGGAGAATGTCTGCATTGTCAGCATTCCGTCCATCATTTGTTTGTTGTAACGCTTTTCGCCCTAAGTGGGATGGGTATTCCCAGACGTGGGACCCGTGCTCACTACGCCACTGGAGTCAAGCTATCCTGGCTGATGACGGCTGATAGCCAGAAACCGGTCCTAGGATGCTTGATTCCGGTCCAGGGAAGACATGGCTTGGCAGTTCGGGCTGGACTGTTCCCATGAGGCACAGGGTCAAGACTGATTTGCATATGGCCATGTCTAAACTGGGGTGGCGTAGTGGGCAAAAGAACGATGGATTTAACCCAGATCTCTTGACTGGGGGAGAATGTCTGCATTGTCAGCATTCCGTCCATCATTTGTTTGTTGTAACGCTTTTCGCCCTAAGTGGGATGGGTATTCCCAGACGTGGGACCCGTGCTCACTACGCCACTGGAGTCAAGCTATCCTGGCTGATGACGGCTGATAGCCAGAAACCGGTCCTAGGATGCTTGATTCCGGTCCAGGGAAGACATGGCTTGGCAGTTCGGGCTGGACTGTTCCCATGAGGCACAGGGTCAAGACTGATTTGCATATGGCCATGTCTAAACTGGGGTGGCGTAGTGGGCAAAAGAACGATGGATTTAACCCAGATCTCTTGACTGGGGGAGAATGTCTGCATTGTCAGCATTCCGTCCATCATTTATTTGTTGTAACGCTTTTCGCCCTAAGTGGGATGGGTATTCCCAGACGTGGGACCCGTGCTCACTACGCCACTGGAGTCAAGCTATCCTGGCTGATGACGGCTGATAGCCAGAAACCGGTCCTAGGATGCTTGATTCCGGTCCAGGGAAGACATGGCTTGGCAGTTCGGGCTGGACTGTTCCCATGAGGCACAGGGTCAAGACTGATTTGCATATGGCCATGTCTAAACTGGGGTGGCGTAGTGGGCAAAAGAACGATGGATTTAACCCAGATCTCTTGACTGGGGGAGAATGTCTGCATTGTCAGCATTCCGTCCATCATTTGTTTGTTGTAACGCTTTTCGCCCTAAGTGGGATGGGTATTCCCAGGCGTGGGACCCGTGCTCACTACGCCACTGGAGTCAAGCTATCCTGGCTGATAGCCAGAAACCGGTCCTAGGATGCTTGATTCCGGTCCAGGGAAGACATGGCTTGGCAGTTCGGGCTGGACTGTTCCCATGAGGCACAGGGTCAAGACTGATTTGCATATGGCCATGTCTAAACTGGGGTGGCGTAGTGGGCAAAAGAACGATGGATTTAACCCAGATCTCTTGACTGGGGGAGAATGTCTGCATTGTCAGCATTCCGTCCATCATTTGTTTGTTTTAACGCTTTTCGCCCTAAGTGGGATGGGTATTCCCAGACGTGGGACCCGTGCTCACTACGCCACTGGAGTCAAGCTATCCTGGCTGATGACGGCTGATAGCCAGAAACCGGCCCTAGGATGCTTGATTCCGGTCCAGGGAAGACATGGCTTGGCAGTTCGGGCTAGACTGTTCCCATGAGGCACAGGGTCAAGACTGATTTGCATATGGCCATGTCTAAACTGGGGTGGCGTAGTGGGCAAAAGAACGATGGATTTAACCCAGATCTCTTGACTGGGGGAGAATGTCTGCATTGTCAGCATTCCGTCCATCATTTGTTTGTTGTAACGCTTTTCGCCCTAAGTGGGATGGGTATTCCCAGACGTGGGACCCGTGCTCACTACGCCACTGGAGTCAAGCTATCCTGGCTGATGACGGCTGATAGCCAGAAACCGGTCCTAGGATGCTTGATTCCGGTCCAGGGAAGACATGGCTTGGCAGTTCGGGCTGGACTGTTCCCATGAGGCACAGGGTCAAGACTGATTTGCATATGGCCATGTCTAAATTTGGGTGGCGAAGTGGGCAAAAGAACGATGGATTTAACCCAGATCTCTTGACTGGGGGAGAATGTCTGCATTGTCAGCATTCCGTCCATCATTTGTTTGTTGTAACGCTTTTCACCCTAAGTGGGATGGGTATTCCCAGACATGGGACCCGTGCTCACTACGCCACTGGAGTCAAGCAATCCTGGCTGATGACGGCTGATAGCCAGAAACCGGTCCTAGGATGCTTGATTCCGGTCCAGGGAAGACATGGCTTGGCAGTTCGGGCTGGACTGTTCCCATGAGCCACAGGGTCAAGACTGATTTGCATATGGCCATGTCTAAACTGGGGTGGCGTAGTGGGCAAAAGAACGATGGATTTAACCCAGATCTCTTGACTGGGGGAGAATGTCTGCATTGTCAGCATTCCGTCCATCATTTGTTTGTTGTAACGCTTTTCGCCCTAAGTGGGATGGGTATTCCCAGACGTGGGACCCGTGCTCACTACGCCACTGGAGTCAAGCTATCCTGGCTGATGACGGCTGATAGCCAGAAACCGGTCCTAGGATGCTTGATTCCGGTCCAGGGAAGACATGGCTTGGCAGTTCGGGCTGGACTATTCCCATGAGGCACAGGGTCAAGACTGATTTGCATATGGCCATGTCTAAACTGGGGTGGCGTAGTGGGCAAAAGAACGATGGATTTAACCCAGATCTCTTGACTGGGGGAGAATGTCTGCATTGTCAGCATTCCGTCCATCATTTGTTTGTTATAACGCTTTTCGCCCTAAGTGGGATGGGTATTCCCAGGCGTGGGACCCGTGCTCACTACGCCACTGGAGTCAAGCTATCCTGGCTGATGACGGCTGATAGCCAGAAACCGGTCCTAGGATGCTTGATTCCGGTCCAGGGAAGACATGGCTTGGCAGTTCGGGCTGGACTGTTCCCATGAGGCACAGGGTCAAGACTGATTTGCATATGGCCATGTCTAAACTGGGGTGGCGTAGTGGGCAAAAGAACAATGGATTTAACCCAGATCTCTTGACTGGGGGAGAATGTCTGCATTGTCAGCATTCCGTCCATCATTTGTTTGTTGTAACGCTTTTCGCCCTAAGTGGGATGGGTATTCCCAGACGTGGGACCCGTGCTCACTACGCCACTGGAGTCAAGCTATCCTGGCAGATGACGGCTAATAGCCAGAAACCGGTCCTAGGATGCTTGATTCCGGTCCAGGGAAGACATGGCTTGGCAGTTCCGGCTGGACTGTTCGTATGAGGCACAGGGTCAAGACTGATTTGCATATGGCCATGTCTAAACTGGGGTGGTGTAGTGGCCAAAAGAACGATGGATTTAACCCAGATCTCTTGACTGGGGGAGAATGTCTGCATTGTCAGCATTCCGTCCATCATTTGTTTGTTGTAACACTTTTCGCCCTAAGTGGGATGGGTATTCCCAGACGTGGGACCCATGCTCACTACGCCACTGGAGTCAAGCTATCCTGGCTGATGACGGCTGATAGCCAGAAACCGGTCCTAGGATGCTTGATTCCGGTCCAGGGAAGACATGGCTTGGCAGTTCGGGCTGGACTGTTCCCATGAGGCACTTGGTCAAGACTGATTTGCATATGGCCATGTCTAAACTGGGGTGGCGTAGTGGGGAAAAGAACAATGGATTTAACCCAGATCTCTTGACTGGGGGGAGAATGTCTGCATTGTCAGCATTCCGTCCATCATTTGTTTGTTGTAACGCTTTTCGCCCTAAGTGGGATGGGTATTCCCAGACGTGGGACCCGTGCTCACTACGCCACTGGAGTCAAGCTATCCTGGCTGACGACGGCTGATAGCCAGAAACCGGTCCTAGGATGCTTGATTCCGGTCCAGGGAAGACATGGCTTGGCAGTTCGGGCTGGACTGTTCCCATGAGGCACAGGGTCAAGACTGATTTGCATATGGCCATGTCTAAACTGGGGTGGCGTAGTGGGCAAAAGAACGATGGATTTAACCCAGATCTCTTGACTGGGGGAGAATGTCTGCATTGTCAGCATTCCGTCCATCATTTGTTTGTTGTAACGCTTTTCGCCCTAAGTGGGATGGGTATTCCCAGGCGTGGGACCCGTGCTCACTACGCCACTGGAGTCAAGCTATCCTGGCTGATAGCCAGAAACCGGTCCTAGGATGCTTGATTCCGGTCCAGGGAAGACATGGCTTGGCAGTTCGGGCTGGACTGTTCCCATGAGGCACAGGGTCAAGACTGATTTGCATATGGCCATGTCTAAACTGGGGTGGCGTAGTGGGCAAAAGAACGATGGATTTAACCCAGATCTCTTGACTGGGGGAGAATGTCTGCATTGTCAGCATTCCGTCCATCATTTGTTTGTTTTAACGCTTTTCGCCCTAAGTGGGATGGGTATTCCCAGACGTGGGACCCGTGCTCACTACGCCACTGGAGTCAAGCTATCCTGGCTGATGACGGCTGATAGCCAGAAACCGGCCCTAGGATGCTTGATTCCGGTCCAGGGAAGACATGGCTTGGCAGTTCGGGCTGGACTGTTCCCCATGAGGCACAGGGTCAAGACTGATTTGCATATGGCCATGTCTAAACTGGGGTGGCGTAGTGGGCAAAAGAACGATGGATTTAACCCAGATCTCTTGACTGGGGGAGAATGTCTGCATTGTCAGCATTCCGTCCATCATTTGTTTGTTTTAACGCTTTTCGCCCTAAGTGGGATGGGTATTCCCAGACGTGGGACCCGTGCTCACTACGCCACTGGAGTCAAGCTATCCTGGCTGATGACGGCTGATAGCCAGAAACCGGCCCTAGGATGCTTGATTCCGGTCCAGGGAAGACATGGCTTGGCAGTTCGGGCTGGACAGTTCCCATGAGGCACAGGGTCAAGACTGATTTGCATATGGCCATGTCTAAACTGGGGTGGCGTAGTGGGCAAAAGAACGATGGATTTAACCAGATCTCTTGACTGGGGGAGAATGTCTGCATTGTCAGCATTCCGTCCATCATTTGTTTGTTGTAACGCTTTTCGCCCTAAGTGGGATGGGTATTCCCAGACGTGGGACCCGTGCTCACTACGCCACTGGAGTCAAGCTATCCTGGCTGATGACGGCTGATAGCCAGAAACCGGTCCTAGGATGCTTGATTCCGGTCCAGGGAAGACATGGCTTGGCAGTTCGGGCTGGACTGTTCCCATGAGGCACAGGGTCAAGACTGATTTGCATATGGCCATGTCTAAACTGGGGTGGCGTAGTGGGCAAAAGAACGATGGATTTAACCCAGATCTCTTGACTGGGGGAGAATGTCTGCATTGTCAGCATTCCGTCCATCATTTGTTTGTTGTAACGCTTTTCACCCTAAGTGGGATGGGTATTCCCAGACATGGGACCCGTGCTCACTACGCCACTGGAGTCAAGCTATCCTGGCTGATGACGGCTGATAGCCAGAAACCGGTCCTAGGATGCTTGATTCCGGTCCAGGGAAGACATGGCTTGGCAGTTCGGGCTGGACTGTTCCCATGAGGCACAGGGTCAAGACTGATTTGCATATGGCCATGTCTAAACTGGGGTGGCGTAGTGGGCAAAAGAACGATGGATTTAACCCAGATCTCTTGACTGGGGGAGAATGTCTGCATTGTCAGCATTCCGTCCATCATTTGTTTGTTGTAACGCTTTTCGCCCTAAGTGGGATGGGTATTCCCAGACGTGGGACCCGTGCTCACTACGCCACTGGAGTCAAGCTATCCTGGCTGATGACGGCTGATAGCCAGAAACCGGTCCTAGGATGCTTGATTCCGGTCCAGGGAAGACATGGCTTGGCAGTTCGGGCTGGACTATTCCCATGAGGCACAGGGTCAAGACTGATTTGCATATGGCCATGTCTAAACTGGGGTGGCGTAGTGGGCAAAAGAACGATGGATTTAACCCAGATCTCTTGACTGGGGGAGAATGTCTGCATTGTCAGCATTCCGTCCATCATTTGTTTGTTTTAACGCTTTTCGCCCTAAGTGGGATGGGTATTCCCAGACGTGGGACCCGTGCTCACTACGCCACTGGAGTCAAGCTATCCTGGCTGATGACGGCTGATAGCCAGAAACCGGTCCTAGGATGCTTGATTCCGGTCCAGGGAAGACATGGCTTGGCAGTTCGGGCTGGACTGTTCCCATGAGGCACAGGGTCAAGACTGATTTGCATATGGCCATGTCTAAACTGGGGTGGCGTAGTGGGCAAAAGATCAATGGATTTAACCCAGATCTCTTGACTGGGGGAGAATGTCTGCATTGTCAGCATTCCGTCCATCATTTGTTTGTTGTAACGCTTTTCGCCCTAAGTGGGATGGGTATTCCCAGACGTGGGACCCGTGCTCACTACGCCACTGGAGTCAAGCTATCCTGGCAGATGACGGCTGATAGCCAGAAACCGGTCCTAGGATGCTTGATTCCGGTCCAGGGAAGACATGGCTTGGCAGTTCGGGCTGGACTGTTCCCATGAGGCACAGGGTCAAGACTGATTTGCATATGGCCATGTCTAAACTGGGGTGGTGTAGTGGCCAAAAGAACGATGGATTTAACCCAGATCTCTTGACTGGGGGAGAATGTCTGCATTGTCAGCATTCCGTCCATCATTTGTTTGTTGTAACGCTTTTCGCCCTAAGTGGGATGGGTATTCCCAGACGTGGGACCCGTGCTCACTACGCCACTGGAGTCAAGCTATCCTGGCTGATGACGGCTGATAGCCAGAAACCGGTCCTAGGATGCTTGATTCCGGTCCAGGGAAGACATGGCTTGGCAGATCGGGCTGGACTGTTCCCATGAGGCACTTGGTCAAGACTGATTTGCATATGGCCATGTCTAAACTGGGGTGGCGTAGTGGGCAAAAGAACGATGGATTTAACCCAGATCTCTTGACTGGGGGAGAATGTCTGCATTGTCAGCATTCCGTCCATCATTTGTTTGTTTTAACGCTTTTCGCCCTAAGTGGGATGGGTATTCCCAGACGTGGGACCCGTGCTCACTACGCCACTGGAGTCAAGCTATCCTGGCTGATGACGGCTGATAGCCAGAAACCGGTCCTAGGATGCTTGATTCCGGTCCAGGGAAGACATGGCTTGGCAGTTCGGGCTGGACTGTTCCCATGAGGCACTTGGTCAAGACTGATTTGCATATGGCCATGTCTAAACTGGGGTGGCGTAGTGGGCAAAAGAACGATGGATTTAACCCAGATCTCTTGACTGGGGGAGAATGTCTGCATTGTCAGCATTCCGTCCATCATTTGTTTGTTGTAACGCTTTTCGCCCTAAGTGGGATGGGTATTCCCAGGCGTGGGACCCGTGCTCACTACGCCACTGGAGTCAAGCTATCCTGGCTGATGACGGCTGATAGCCAGAAACCGGTCCTAGGATGCTTGATTCCGGTCCAGGGAAGACATGGCTTGGCAGTTCGGGCTGGACTGTTCCCATGAGGCACAGGGTCAAGACTGATTTGCATATGGCCATGTCTAAACTGGGGTGGCGTAGTGGGCAAAAGAACAATGGATTTAACCCAGATCTCTTGACTGGGGGAGAATGTCTGCATTGTCAGCATTCCGTCCATCATTTGTTTGTTGTAACGCTTTTCGCCCTAAGTGGGATGGGTATTCCCAGACGTGGGACCCGTGCTCACTACGCCACTGGAGTCAAGCTATCCTGGCAGATGACGGCTGATAGCCAGAAACCGGTCCTAGGATGCTTGATTCCGGTCCAAGGAAGACATGGCTTGGCAGTTCGGGCTGGACTGTTCCCATGAGGCACAGGGTCAAGACTGATTTGCATATGGCCATGTCTAAACTGGGATGGTGTAGTGGCCAAAAGAACGATGGATTTAACCCAGATCTCTTGACTGGGGGAGAATGTCTGCATTGTCAGCATTCCGTCCATCATTTGTTTGTTGTAACGCTTTTCGCCCTAAGTGGGATGGGTATTCCCAGACGTGGGACCCGTGCTCACTACGCCACTGGAGTCAAGCTATCCTGGCTGATGACGGCTGATAGCCAGAAACCGGTCCTAGGATGCTTGATTCCGGTCCAGGGAAGACATGGCTTGGCAGTTCGGGCTGGACTGTTCCCATGAGGCACAGGGTCAAGACTGATTTGCATATGGCCATGTCTAAACTGGGGTGGCGTAGTGGGCAAAAGAACGATGGATTTAACCCAGATCTCTTGACTGGGGGAGAATGTCTGCATTGTCAGCATTCCGTCCATCATTTGTTTGTTGTAACGCTTTTCGCCCTAAGTGGGATGGGTATTCCCAGGCGTGGGACCCGTGCTCACTACGCCACTGGAGTCAAGCTATCCTGGCTGATGACGGCTGATAGCCAGAAACCGGTCCTAGGATGCTTGATTCCGGTCCAGGGAAGACATGGCTTGGCAGTTCGGGCTGGACTGTTCCCATGAGGCACAGGGTCAAGACTGATTTGCATATGGCCATGTCTAAACTGGGGTGGCGTAGTGGGCAAAAGAACGATGGATTTAACCCAGATCTCTTGACTGGGGGAGAATGTCTGCATTGTCAGCATTCCGTCCATCATTTGTTTGTTGTAACGCTTTTCGCCCTAAGTGTGATGGGTATTCCCAGGCGTGGGACCCGTGCTCACTACGCCACTGGAGTCAAGCTATCCTGGCTGATGACGGCTGATAGCCAGAAACCGGTCCTAGGATGCTTGATTCCGGTCCAGGGAAGACATGGCTTGGCAGTTCGGGCTGGACTGTTCCCATGAGGCACAGGGTCAAGACTGATTTGCATATGGCCATGTCTAAACTGGGGGGGCGTAGTGGGCAAAAGAACGATGGATTTAACCCAGATCTCTTGACTGGGGGAGAATGTCTGCATTGTCAGCATTCCGTCCATCATTTGTTTGTTGTAACGCATTTTGTTGGCAGAGGCAGACTGGCCCCTAGCTTTCGTTTTGGCCTGTCCCAGAGGGGAGGAGGTAATCCTCCCATCTTTCGCGCACACAGCGCCGAAGGAGCAAGCTCAGAACTTTGCAGAAGAGTGGGAACAAGTGCTTGCTCCGGCATTGTACCGTACTTAGGTTGGGTGGGATGAATTATCACCAAGCCATGAGATTCCATTACGGTCTATGCCACAGCCACAACCCCAATATCCCATGCGCCGGGAAGCTAGATCTCACGTCGCGGAAATCCTTGAACAATTGGAATAAAAAGGTGTAATTGAAACATGTGTGTCACCCATGAATAATCCTCTTTTCACTGTAACCAAACCTGATGGGTCGTACCGCCTAGCTTTGAATTATCGGCATTTTGAACTCTCATTGTCGAACGTGCGTGGTACAAAACACCCACAGTTCTGCCCTCATTGATAGTCTTGTGAGAAAAAGGTTTAAGACCACACTTGACATCTCCAATGGCTTTTATAGCCATAACATGTTCTCTATTAGTAGTCAATGGACAGCCTTTACTTAGAAGATTAGCCGTGGGCTACAAAAACAGTACAGGAGTCTTTGCCGCACGTGTAGTCTCTCTGTTAGAGAGCATTGACCATGATGCGTACTCGTATGTTGATGATATTTATCTCACAGACAACGAATTATGGCCGCATCTGTGTCACGTTGATTGCATCATTGTTATGTTTGCGGACATCGGTTACAAATTTAACCTTGCAAAATCACACATTGCAGAGTATACAGTGTTGTTTTTGGGCTATGAACTCAACAACGAAGGTTGAGGTTTAGCACCTCACTTCCTGGAGATATGCACATGTTTGCGCGCTCCCACAACTCTGAAAAAACTACAATCTTTGCTGTTTTTTTTAAATTTCGGGCGTACTTACATTCCTGATTATGCCCAGCGTATCAAGCCGCTATATGTTATGTTATGTTATGTTAAAATGGTATTTATAGAGCGCGCGGCTACTCAAAAAGAGTGTCCCGGCGCTTTTATTTAAGGTAGACTACAAAATGATAACATAGCATGTTAAAAGAGAAAAAGTGACACAGACAAAAAGAAAAACAACAAACAAAACAGGACCTACTGAATAAACAACCAGGATTTGAGATCCTTTCTAAAAGCTAGTAAGCTGGTAGCTCCCCGCAATGTAAGAGGCAGAGAGTTCCACAGCTGTGGCGCCAGTAGTCCAAAAGAACGACCTCCCAAGCGCGCTCTCATTACTCGCGGGACGGAAGCCAAAAACAGGTGTTCTGATCTCAGAGAACGCGCCGGTCGATAGAAGGCAATTCTCTTTTGGAGGTACTTAGCTCCCGTCGCATGGAGAGCCTTAAATGTCAGGGTCAAAGCCTTAAAGGCAATCCGCTTGCGGATTGGAAGCCAGTGCAGGGTCTGGAGCAAACCCGCAGCACTGACTCGTCTGTTCAGGCCAAAAATCGCTCTCGCCGCAGCATTCTGCACAATTTGTAGCCGCTGAAGCAGGTAATCTGGCAGGCCCAGGTACAGAACGTTAGAATAATCTAGCCTGGAGCCTATCAGAGCCTGCACAGTCAGCCTCCTGTGCTCCTCCGATAAGAGGGGAAGAAACCTCCGTAACATCCTCAGGAGGCCGAAGCAAGTGCCCGACACCCCCAAGATCTGAGACTTCATAGTGAACCCATTGTCCATCTTAACCCCCAAGTTCTTAGCCAATTGGGATGAGCAAGTAGGGGGGAACATGTTGGTAGGCCACCAAGCCTGCCAGTCTGGCTCCGTGTCGCACCCAAAGAAAAGTACCTCGGACTTATCGGAATTGCACTTGAGGCTGTTCAGTTGGAACCATTGAAACACAGCCCCAAGGCACTCCCGGATACTCTTCCCATCAAAGTCTCCTCCTCTCTTGCACGAGAAGAGGAGCTGGGTGTCGTCTGCATAGGATACGATCCGGGCCCCAAACGACTCCGCCAACGCCGCCAGAGGGGTCATGAAGATATTAAAAAGGGTCGGGCTCAAAATAGAGCCCTGAGGGACCCCGACTCCCAGAGGCGGCATCACGGCGGAATCAGGCGAGGCCCAGACCGTTTGCCGGCGGCCCGTTAGGAAGGAGGAAAACCAACTGAGCACCGTCCCCCGCAGTCCAATCTCATAGAGTCTTAAGAGAAGACCATCATGGGGGACGGTGTCAAAAGCCGCCGACAAATCCAGCATCACCAGCATGGCTTTGCCCCCAGTGTCCAGAACCCCTTTAATGGTTTCTGAGACCTCGAGGAGCGCAGTCTCCGTACTGAGATTTGGACGAAAACCCGACTAAGTGGCATGCAGAATCTCATTCGACTCTAGAAAGTTGGACAGCACCGTCTGCACGTGCTTTTCAACAACTTTCGTAAGAGCCGGCAGCAGAGAAATAGGCCGATAGTTGACTGGGGCCTTTGGATCCAGACCAGGCTTTTTGAGCAGCGGGATGACCATTGCTTGCTTCCAAGCCTGCGGAACCACTCCCTGACTCAGCGAGAGATTCAGTAACGGATTAGCCAATGGGTTGACCACCTCGGCCAGTTTTGCCAGAATTTTAGCAGGGCATGGGTCCAAGGGCGAACCCGATTTCAAATTGCCCAGAAGTGCTAAAGAGGCGGGCGCAGATAAAGGTGGAAATATGGCCAGCGTCAAATCTGGCAAAGAAGAGGACGATCGAATGGCCTCAGAATTAATTCGCTCCACGGATACAGTCGATGGAAAAGAATCCTGTATGAGTTGGATCTTGCTGGTAAAGAAACTAGCGAGATCAGAGGCCCAAGAATCAGAGGGTCTCTCCTCAGAGATGTTAGTCCGTGGGGAAATAAATTCTTTAACTATAGAGAAGATCTCCTTACAGGAGTTTGAGGCAGCCTCTATCCTCCCTGCCAGGTAGGCTTTCTTACTCAGGCGAATGTCCCGGTGATACTCCTTAACCACGCTCTTATAGGTCAACTTAGCATCCGAGTCATATTTTACTCGCCAGGCTCTTTCGGCTACCTTGCATTGCTGCCGCCTAGCCGACAATGCTGCGGAAAACCAAGGGGCGGAAACTCGTTTGGGAGTAAGACAAGGAGCCAGTTCCGGGGCCAAATCGTTGAGCCTGTCAGAAAGCCATACCTGTAAGGACTCCAGATCCTTCGACAGGTCGCCAGAAAGGGGGCAAGGGTGGTCCAGGGCCGCCTGAGCCAGCATCTCAGGGGTCACTCGATGGTACGCCCTATGGGTACGACCATACTGCTGTGGGGCGGCAACAGCCAATTTACCTGTGCCTTTGATCACAAATTTAGCCAGCAGATGGTCTGACCATAGTACCGGGATAATTTCTAAGACCTCCAAAGAGGAAGTCGAGAAAACCTGGTCCAGAGTGTGCCCCTTGGCGTGCGTCGGCCCCTGCAGATAAGGGAGTAAACCCAGCGGTGCCATAGCCTCAGAGAGTTTAATAGCGACCGCATCGGATGGATCATCCATCCGGAAATTGAAGTCTCCGGCCACGATGCAATGTTCTGCTTTCAAGGCCAGTCCCAGCAGAACGGAATCAAGATCTTCAAAGAATGTCGCGGGTGGGCCAGGTGGTCTGTAGACCAATAATCCCTTAACTGATTGATGCGGAGCCAGAGCGATAGAAAAGGCAAGGGACTCCGAACCACGAATATCCTCCACTGGCAGGATAGTACAAGCCACGCCTTTCTTCACCACCAGTGCCACTCCACCGCCCCTACCCTTCGCTCTGTCCTTCCTGAAGATGTTATAGTCAGGCGGAATAGCCATGGCGACGTCTGGGTTCGAAAGTTCTCCCCACCATGTCTCGGTCAACATAAGACACAGTGGCTTAGCCGTGTCAAGAAGCTCGAAGATATCTTGTGCATGTCTGCATGCCGATCTGGTGTTTAGTAGCATGCAGAGAAATTCCACATTGGCGATGTTCTTGCCAGGGGGACATGACAGAGCACGGGAGGGACGCCATCCGCAACCGGGGCAGATGGACTTACCACGATGACGTCCAGGAAAGACAGTGCAGCAGCCACTGGAAGCAGTGAGAGCACGAAGCTCCCCCGCAGTATAACGCAGCACGCGTGGACCTGTATGGCACATGCTGAGTGGCCGAGCCTGTCCCGCCGCCCGAGCGCTTCCGAGACGCTGACGAGCGCAGACGGGCAGGACTCTGGCTGGACTCAGGCGCGATGAAGGCGCTCCGCTGCGCGTCACCGCTGCGCGTCACCGCTGCGCGACCGATAGAAGGCTCAAGTAGGCTCAGCCGGCCTAAGTCTCGCGAGAATGCGCGAGTGCGCGAGCCCTATCCAAAATGGCGCTCAAATTAGTCCCCGGCACCCCGTGATCCCGCACCCGCCAAAGGCAGTGATGGTAATCCCCAGAGGGGGTTTTAGAGTGCAGAATGAGGCCAGGAGGGTCGCTGCAGGTAAAAGCAAGGCAAACCAACACAAATTAAAGAAAATACAAAACGGGTAGTTAAAAGCTGTTACAGCAGGCAGAAAGCGCCGCTAGCGCTAGCGAAGTCGGCATAAAATAGTCACCTTTCCCAGGCTGACCTGCCGTCTCACGCTGCCTCAAGTAGGCTCAGCCGGCCTAAGTCTCGCGAGAATGCGCGAGTGCGCGAGCCCTATCCAAAATGGCGCTCAAATTAGTCCCCGGCACCCCGTGATCCCGGACCCGCCAAAGGCAGTGATGGTAATCCCCAGAGGGGGTTTTAGAGTGCAGAATGAGGCCAGGAGGGTCGCTGCAGGTAAAAGCAAGGCAAACCAACACAAATTAAAGAAAATACAAAACGGGTAGTTAAAAGCTGTTACAGCAGGCAGAAAGCGCCGCTAGCGCTAGCGAAGTCGGCATAAAATAGTCACCTTTCCCCTATGCCTTGGTACAACCTACTTTTACCAAATCGAGCTGGCTGCCAGAACATTCAGCTATACTGCACTCTTTGCAGGCTGATTTTCTTGCTTCTAAATACTTATTGACACGTGATAACCACACAAACCTCGTAATCAGAATTGTGCCTGGCGCAGTGGGTTTCACATACTTGACGTTTAATGAAGGGGACACCGTCCCCATTGCTTTCAAGTCACACTTGTACACTTCGGCTGAAATGCGCTTTTCCACAGTAGAGGTGTTAACTGCAGTTCAGATGGTGATTCTAAAAGAGAGAGCGCTATCACAAGGAAAATGCATATTGGTGGTCACACCATATCCTGCCCTTGAGGCAGTGACAAAGGCTAGTATACCTAATTCTAAAGCTTTGCATCCACGTTGGATACAATGGGCCACTTATTTGACGTCTCCGGATGTCACTTTCATCTTTGATGCCTCATTGCAGACTCAGGAGTATTTGCAGTATGAATTTGTTCATCCAGCTCCTCTGTCCTTCCGCCCGCTTGAGGATTACCATTGTATCATTTACACTGACGGTCGGCACAACCGGCAGCGGAATCTAAGCATGCTTATTCAGCGGCCTGCGCAATAGTGGCTGGTACTTTTGTGAATGGAGAATTCAAGTTTGATGTCGTGCATACGCAGACATTGGGTGATTGTACCGCTCAGTTGGCAGAGCTACGGGCTCTGGTGCTTGCACTGGAGTTTGCTGATCCTCAAGTGACTACTCTTATTGTAAGTGACTCATACTACTGTGTTCAGTCTTTCAACGAAAATGTATTCTTTTGGTCTCGAAATGAATATCGTGATTCCAAAGGTAGCACGATCAAACATACAATGCTTTGGGTTCGATTCGCAGAGCTTAAACAACGTCTGCCGCTCATGAATGTAATTCATACTCTTGGACACCAGCACGTAGGGGTACACGCTGTTGGCAACAGTTTAGCTAATGAAGCAGCGAAAACAGTAGTGGCAACATATCTGGTAGCAGCAGTTACAAGATCCAAAAGTAAAATTGATGATGACATCTTGGCAGCTATTGCTGCAACAGAGAAGGGTGATAATTACCCTAGAGATTTCCCTTCTAAATATTCTTATCATTTAAGTCCTGATAAAGATCCCTATGTGAGAATTAACGACGTTGGTGACAGGTTGATTCCCACGCGGACCACAGACTTGCCTTGATAACAGCCGCTCACGAAGGTATGGCCTCAGCCCATGCAGGCGTCTCAGCGACTGCCACTATCTTACAACAACGGTACTGGTGGTGCGGATTGTATAACCAGACTCGTGATTATGTCCTTACTTGTGACATTTGCCAGCAGATTAAACCTTTGACTGCTGCTCGTCCGCCTCAAACACAGTTGTACATATCTAATAAACCACTTGGGTGTGTTTATTTGGATCACTGCGGTCCTTTCTCCTCTGTATAAGTACATGTTAGTTGCAGTGGATTTGTGCACAAGTTTTCTATGGGTCTGGCCACAAAGGAGTGCTGATGCTCGAACTCTCATCAGGGATTTGCGTGTCTTTGTGGGAATTTTGCATGTGGTACCCTCCATTCGGACCAGGGTCCGGCGTTTGCCTCTAAGGCGTACAAGGATGCCATGAGGTCTTTGGGGGTCCAAGTCAAATTTTTGTCTCCATATAGGCCGGAGGGCAATTCTGTTGTGGAACGAATGAACCGTGACTTAAAGCAATCCTTGACAGCTAGGGTTTTAGGTACTGGCAGGAACTGGTTGGCCCATTTGTATAGCGTTCAACGTGCACTTAATAATCTCCCTAGAAGGTCTCTGGGTGGGCGGACCCCATATGAAATGCTCTTTGGCATAAAAATGTTTGTCCTGGACCTTGATGGTCTAGACATGGCAGCGTCGGCCGCACCCTTTGACGTAGATGATCATTCTGCTGTGTTACAGAATCTACAAGAGGCTCGAGACAGTCTTGCAAAGGAACAATTGCCCTCCACAACTGATGCTGCACTTCAGATTCCGGTAGTTGTCTGGCTACCTCGAGTTGGTGACCTGGTCCGTGAGAAGGTGGAGAACAAGAAGGAGTTCGGCCCCTCTTATCGTGCACCTGTTCCAGTGCTTGGCGTGCAGGGTACAAGAACAGTCATTTTACCTCCACTTCCTGGTCGCAAGGATAACAGGAACATCTCCATTGACAATGTCAAACTGCGAGTGGCCGATTCTTTTTAGTTTGACTCCAGCGGTCTCTTGTCTAGCAATACTGAGAAATTCTGTTTTGGCTCCGGCAAATACGAACAGCCTGACATTGCCATTGAGATGCATACAGTTACTAATCCTTTATTGACTCCACCTGTTGATGGTCCCCATGAAGATACTGAGTATACCTATCCCACAGAGGTGTATTTGCCTGGTGTGCAAACAAGTGCAGTTGACCAGTCACGTTATTCTTTTGACACTGACTCTACAACATCGAGTGCCCCATCGAAAATTTCTATTTTTGCTGTTTGGTTTAAAAGACATTTTTTAATTCCCCCTTGGACTTCTATTTGGCTGGTGCTCATATCTATTTTTTTGTTCATGTCGATTGGATTTGTGGATGTCTTTTTTCATCTAGTGAATGGACATTATCTTACCCAAAGATCTGCAATTAGATTAATTGAAGGAACTTTGGCACCCCACTCTTCATCACACATCATGAAGAGGGACCAGACTTTTGTTAATATTACTGCCTGGCCTGTGTTAGATGAGATTGTATGGGATGCTGTAAAATTTCAAATTCATGGCCCTACAGAGGTGATTAATGTCCCCAATGTACTTTGTGTTTCTATGGGGGATGTTGTGAAACAGAACATACGCTCTGATGATTGGGATGTCCAAGCCGCTGAGGCTCTTTTTTCTGATTTGAAATATTATGCTGCTTTTGATGCTGAAGATTTGTGTTTAGACTCAGCGAATTATGGAGAGTTATTTTGCTACCAACACTATGGCAATCATTTCCTGCATAACTCGAATACATTTAGGAATGTTGTTAATTATACACAATGGGAACATTGTCCAGCTCCCACTGAAGGCAGTTCAAAAACTCTGGTGAAAACATTTACATATTTTACCGATTTCAGTGTATCTAAACCTGAAGCCTTTTATTTTAAAATGTCTGCTAAGTCAGCTTCCAAAGTTAGACACATACTAAATTACTGTATTTGAAGTCCTTTATTGATGAATTAGCTATAGGGGGCTATGAGCTGTGGAAAGATATCATTGATCTTAAATCTGTTTGGGGTTCTATAACCTGGCAGGTGCAAGGCTCTGGGGCTTTGCATCGTGCGTGCCTTATCCCGAACCATATGTTATTTTTGAATTCTACTATTTTTCAGACCACCTGCTTTGGATAGGCTACATCTAAGAAGATGAATGCCCCTACTATTCCTGATCTGGGTGCTTATTCTTCCTGGGACAATCACACAGATCTGTCCATTGATGAATTGCAGTCACTAATTACTAATACATCCTTCAATATTTCCAGCTTAGATCCCCATGGATGGTTGATATGGCAAAAAACTTCAGACTCGTGTCAACATAGTTTTCTGGGACTGAGATCAGGCTACACACAGGTTAGGATTGACCCCCGGTTTGAAACCTCCCATTCTGTTACTACCTAGTCAGTAGGAAAATTATGTCAAAATTGGCTTAAACATTCCACCTTGGCGTCAGTTAAACTTCATTTGTCCAAATTAACTAACGATGTGGATTTGAATGATTTTGTTATGGGCCCTGTGGGTGGCAGGTCCAGAAGATGGGTATATGCTGTTTACAATGAAGATTGGAAATTATCTCAAATTGAAGCTGCTTCTAGATTGAGAGCTATTGATCAAGCAAATTTGGAAAAAGTGCTTGCTGTCATTGATAAATCATTAACACTCTTTCTTCCAGAATTTACACATTAGATAATTTTGTTTCATCTGTTGTGGATATTGTGCAGGATGACATGTCTGTCCTATACCATGGTCAAAATCAATTGCGTTCTATAATGCAGTTTGCATGGACTTTACAAACATTGAAGGCTGGGAAAGTTCCCTGGGACTACATGAATACATCATCTTTATTCCTGCCCTTTAATCTAACTGATAAACAACAGTTCATGTCCATGAAGGATGCGACATATACATTATTTCATATTGAAAAGTTGGAACCTTTACCATTCTCTGTGGCCGAATCAAACTCAGCTGTGTGGCTTATCCATGGGTTAATCACACTACCTTTTCCATTGTTTAAGTTCAGTTCATGTTTGAAACACTATGCCTTAGGCAGATATGAACCACTAGGTACCACTTTCCTACATGAAGTTTGGTCACTCCCATTTACATACAGGTGAATGAGAGAGGGTAAAGAGGTTTATTTAAAAGGAGAGGAGTACACTTCCACACCTCATCACTCAGTAGTTTGTAGGAACATCCAATTGCATGGCGCTTGCAACGTTCACACACCAAATTTAGCTTGCATTTTGAAGGGAAATCCTGTGCCGGCAATTACACCCACTTTCACAGTATTAGCTAACGGTAGCTATTTGCTTTTAAATAATGAGGCGTGTTGCGGGATGCTAGCGGGGATTCCGTACATTGTAACTGTCTCCCAACGAGTAGTCTGTTGTAAGAATGTGCTTTTCCCATCCTCACATGGGAGACTCGAAGTATCCATCTGGCCTTCCATACCAACCTTGAAAGCAGTTTTCAACAAGATGAGCAGAATAAGGGCTCTATTGTCTCAAAAAGAAGTCGCCCTAACTTCCTCTTGTGAAACATTTGTCCTTCACGTGGCTAACACCCGCACCGAGGTGCATGCTCTTTTAAATACTGATCTCCCACTTCATTTCGGTGCTCTGATTCACACTATATTCAATGCCCCGTCAACAACTGGCTTGGTGCATTTTTTCAAAGTTGTGGGCTCCGGCCTTGTGACCTCGTTCCAAACAATATTTGGTGTGACACCGGCATTTTTTCATTCTACTTTTTCCAGCGTCTTCGGCGTGCTTCCGTTAATCTTCGCCTTGACTGTTGGTGTGCTGCTGTTGGTTTGTTTGTTCCGCAATGGCTGCACAATCTGCGTCACACGACAGTCTGCCCCGGCTGCTCCAACAGCGTGACCGGATGCTTGAATACTATGGAACTCTGGCCACTTTCAGTGTAGCCTATGGATTGTCCTTCCGGTTCTCATACTTTACTTGCGTGCAACCTGTTTTCCATTGCCTAGATTGTTCATTTGAGTGGGCTCTGGATTTGTGCCTGTCAAACACGGCGTCTCCTGCCCCGGATTATGATAGACTGATGAGTCCCTTAGTGGCTCATGAGTTGGACTGTTCTGGTATCGGGATTATGGCCTGTGCAGCTGCGCATGGAATACTAGGAAATTTGAATATATATGCAGCAGCGCATGACTTCCTGGCGTGAAGTTATCTTGAAGAACACGCAAGTTGTCCTCTGATTGTGCTAGAGGCTCTGGTAATCGAAGAACACGCATGTTCGTTTACTTTATTAGATTGGATTGCTGAATCATTTACTGAAGATTACAATGACTTCCTCTTGGAGGCTGTTGCAACATACTGTGCCTATACGTTGATGGATTAAATTGGCAGTTGTCCATCTTCCGCACGTACAAATTCGAATTTTTTAATTTTTTGCTCCAGAATGGGCTGTATATGGCCCCTGATTGATTTTTTGTTTTTTAAATTTGCCCCAACAGACTTTTCACTACCAATTATACAGATTGGCAATATATGAACTTGGTTCTGTCTCACCCGAACTTGAACTCTGCGTTCCTACGTTACTTCCCTATTTTGTTCGTGGTCCGATCAAGGGAGGGTGTAGTGGAGACAGGGTTTTACTTGCACACATTGCTATGTTAGCATAAGCGTTTTAGATGATAACGCCATCTTGCCACTTTGCTGCTTTTGCACACGACACTACAGGTAGCTGTTACTACAAGTAAAACTGCTTGCTTGCTTTTTCTTCACATGAGAACCGTCTGTTTTTCACATCTCTAGACGTGCACCGCGACCTTAGTCTGAACACTGTGTGCAGAAACCATCAAGGTCAAATAACAATGTATGCTGTTGAACTCAGGTGGATCGGCCCACGCTCTAGATACAACAAGCACACCGCTGAAAATATCTGAAACTCGGGTGCCTTTAATATGACATTGCATGCATGATGCTGGCACTCTTGGAGAAAACCTTGGACACATTACTATTGGTAGGAGTTGATAAATATAATTCAAAGGCTCAGAAGAATCATATTGATAAATCCAGCAATAGGCCTTTGCGGAATTTATCTTAAAATTTTACAGATAAGAAGTTATAAGACTTTGTCTGTAAGCCGAAATTCAATCTTCCTGCAGTCTTCCCTGTTTGGTGAGAGTTAACAAGATTAACCAGGCTGCCTTGATGAATTGATAAGTGGCTCACCAGGGAGGAGGCTATCTGCTGGAGAGGGCTCTGCTACACAGGAATGCCAGAGCAGGGGGGGCAGGGTCATAAACCATGAAGCTTCTAAGGAGGAACAAGACAGGCAGGGAATGCCAGGTCTGCCTACACCCATCCCCTCTGACCCATTCAGAAAGTAGGCTTAAGGAAGGAATCTGCAGATGTTAGGGGGAAGAGAGCTATGGAAATGAGCCAAACAGGGGGTTGGTTTAACTTGATCTTGCTCCTTTGTTGAGATTTCAGCCATCAATTTTAGAGGAACAGTGCTTTCTGGAACAAGAATATGCCACACTTCGGAGGAAGTTGTCATGCTCTGGGGTGGTGCCTTGCACCTAATTGGACAGGAGAGCTCTCCTGCTTGCCCCCAGAGAACGCTGAATAAATATGTGAGCGGTCAGAGCCTCTCAGATCTGAGAAGAAGGATTGCCATGCTGGAAACTGGATTTGCACCATTAGGCCCTGCATTCTGACTGACTGTGCCTGTAGCCCTATCTGGAACTGCAGCCCTCTGGATATACCCTGCTTCTAAAGGATTAAAGAGTGGACTCTATGCAAGCTACAGGTTAGCAGAGCTCACCTGCATCATTCATTACCACCAAGAGTCCCCTGCCTGGAGTGTGTCCAGTGAACTTTTAAGGGATTTGTCCGGTTGCATTGTGGTCCCAAACTTTCAAGGACCATCTCGGAGCTTCCAGACCCTTAAATTGTGTTTTGGCCATTTTGGACCCTCAAGAAGAACTTCAGGGAGAAGTTCCAGAAGTTTGGAGCAACTTTGGAAAGAAGCTCCATAAGGTGATCGACTGAACTGTGAGATCCAAGCCGGCGGGAAGCGGCCACTACAACGCGGCCGTTTCCACGCATAACATTAACCACGCATGCATTACAACGCATGCGTGGTTGACACGAATAGCCTTTACCACACATACCTTTACTACGAGATACGTAGTAAAGGCATTGGTGGTAAAGGCTAAAATTAAAAAAGGGGGCTTGGGCCCCCCCCCCCCAAAAAATGCATGCTAATAGAAAAGGGGGTTTGGGGGGTCTCCCCCTCCAAAAAATACACCTGATAAAGTACCGA
This sequence comes from Triturus cristatus, assembly GCF_964204655.1. Lineage (NCBI taxonomy): Eukaryota > Metazoa > Chordata > Amphibia > Caudata > Salamandridae > Triturus > Triturus cristatus. The sequence goes on from NC_140586.1 coordinate 654,671,330, forward strand.
TCATGGAGCCAATCGGGAGGCAATCGACATCGTTAGAGGAAACGGAAAGGCACTTCCGTTTCTTCTTTACAATGTGCAACGTCAACAAGGAAGATCAAGGAGAAGAGACGACAGACGAGATGACGAGGAGAGGTAAGGGGAATTTTAGATTTTAAAAAACCCGCAGTGGTCTGATTTTATGGGGAAGGGCAGGGGAGGGGTATTTGTAAGAAGGGTTTAGGGGTGGGGGAATAACCTTTACCAAGAGTATGCCCTTACCATGCATGAATTTACAACGAAATATGTGTGGTAAAGAAATTTTTGTGGTAAAGGTTATGCGTGGGAATGGTATTCGCGTTGTAACGCATGCGTGGTAAAGGCATGCGTTGCAACGGAATGCGTTGTATCATACAACCCAAGCCGGCCACCTTTAACCGTGACTCTGCCCTGATTCCAGGTTCATCCCACTGTAGAGCTCCAGATGTCCAACTTCCAGAGCTTGAATGGGAGCTCCCAGAAAGTCATGCCAGCAAACCCTCTCCAAATCCAGACTGGTGAAGAGCATGGAGGGACCTCGGAAGAAAAAGCTCCCAAAAACTTTCCAAGTCTGAAGGTAAAAAAGTTTGACTGTCGCCTCCTGCTTAGTGTAGCCGCGCAGGGCTCCATCGCGGACTGCCTCAAACTTTGACTTTGGCTCGGTCAAGCGCAACCAGATGTCCCAGAGTGGTGCTATAGGTTTTTAAGCACTATAAAGTGGTAATTCTTTAAAAATTCATATCTCTGGTTCCCTATTTTTATTGTGTGTTGTGTCTTAATTATTTACTGAATTGGTGTTTCTAAATGCCTTCCATACCGGTCTCCTAAGTTAAGCCTGCCTGCTCGCAGCCAAGGGTTGAGCATGGGAATAATTTATGGAGACCTATACTGATCCTTAGACTGTGTTATTGGCCTTATTGCCAGTGGTAAATGCATATTTACCACTACTATTAACCCACTTTCCAACACCTCCAATATGCCCGCACTGTGACATGGATGGCCATATGCCAAGAACTATGTCTAGTATGCCAGTATTTTGCCACAGGTATCCCAAATGTCAAGAATTACTTCTAGTGTGCCAGAATGTTGCTATGGGTGCCCCATAAGCCAACATTTACCTCCAATATGCCAGAGCCAGCATCATACTCCCAAGAGTAACTGTCACTCAAACTCATTCATTCTAATTAATCACTCATTCTCACTCAGTCTTACTCGCTCAGTCTAATTTATTCTCACTTACCTGTCACTTACTGTCTCACAAAAAACCTGCACAAACTTGACACAATTTTTCCATTAAACTTACCTTTTGCTGTCAAAACCAGTCAAGCTCAGGACCTCAGCAGCCAGTGCTTGATGGAGACTTGTGGCAGGGACATAGTCCCCTCCTGCCTCAAGCACAGAGGCAGGAAAGTTGGAGCCAGGGCAGTGAGTTGGCATTTCCAGCTTTCAGCTTCTTACTTTTTCACTCCACCCTATCCCAACTCATCACTGGGTTGTGGTCAGTGATGCTTCTGGCCCCCTCCTCACCCCAAGTCTTAGGCTCCCACAACCACTTGTATAGGTAACACTACAGCGTATCACAAATGGGGTGGTACTAATGTATGTCAGACCCCTGAGGCCAGTCCTGGAGTTTCCCCAACCCTAGATAATCTGTCTGATGCAGGCACCATTTGACAGATTTGCTGCCTCAGGCTGCTGCTTTACCCTTGCTCACAGCTAGGGCCCACATTGTTATTATACCAATAGTGAAAAATAAGCTATTCACCATTAATAAAATGAAATAAAAGGTCTAGAAACAAAGAGTACGGAGTCTAGGCACCTATAAGAGTGTACTACCACTGGTTAATTGTCCAAGATCACTTGGACGACATAAGGTTGTGGTTCCTACATGCAAGAAAGCCAGATGGGGAAGGGGGTCTACACAGTGGCAGCCGCCAGGCTGTGGAACTCCGTCCTGGAGCATATCAGGAGCTTAAACTCGCACCTGATCTTTCGCAAGCAGGTGAAAACGTGGTTATTTGCAAACTAGTCCTCCATCAAAACTTTGGAATAGTTAAGGTTTTCTCTGCTTGGGATCCTCACCATTAACAGTCTCCTCCATTTTTAGAGCTTTGATGCCTTCTGGTTTAACGCGCTCTAGAAATGCTACAATTACATGTCTCAAGAATGTATGGTGATGTCATTTGCCTCACAATGTAGTTATATAGTAGGGGGAGCACTCCGTTTGTAATCTCTACTATTCAACTTGAATGCGTTTTAAAATTGTGGTGCAACAGCAAAGTAGAAGTTTGTCCGCTTCTACTGGGAAAGCATGAGTTAAATAACAAGCTGTTGACTTGTGATAAGCTGTGCACTGTTCACCTGGTGTCTACTACGACACAATTATGTTAAATCCAACTTAGTTGAAGTTACGCAATTTATTTTGTTACAAAATCAACTTAAATTCATTAAATCATGTCAGTGTCAAACAATGTTGCTCAATAACGTTTTTTTTACACAGGTTAAATGATATCTCATACACAATGTCTGTATTGTACATCATCATTTGTGTTATAACAAAAAAACATTTCACAATCACTAAATTGCACTTTGTTATGCACGTGCCCAATGCATTTCGGAACCAAACGGTTCCTTCATCAGGGGATAATCTGAAAAGAGAATGAACATGTGTGTCAGTAATTGTATCTCTGGTGGCTCAAGATCATTGATAAATATGTGTGCTGTGTATTATGTGTACTTAGTCCTACCTGTGATTGATTTCTGTTCGGTAGACACTATAGAAAACCAAGGGTAGGTAAATCGCTGCGCAGCGGGAAGAACATACCCTAATAGTCAATATTTCCTCAATAAATATAACTTCTCATCAAAAAAGTGTTTTGAATAAAGGACTATCCTTCGTGCCCACCAATACAACAAACAGAATGGAAATTGATATAGCTTTATTCAAGTTTATGCGTACATTACGCTTACGGCACTTCTTTACTAACATAGTCAATAATGAAACACCTCAATTGACTGATGCTCCGAAAAGATTCAAACCAAGGAGTACCTTCCAGGCACCCATTTCACACAAAGTACTGGATACTTTTGAAGTAGTGGTCAAAAAGGATATACAAGCACTGAACTTGACTAAAAACAAACACCAGAACTTGACTAAAATTGAAAGAGGCATCATTAAAGCCATAGCCAACAGGCCTTGGCTGAAGAGGGGTGAAACCCCGAAACCGGTCCTAGGATGCTTGTTTCCAGTCCAGGGAGGACCTGGTTTGGCAGTTTGGGCTAGACTGTTCTCATGAGGCACAGGGTCAAGACTGATTTGCATATGGCTGGGTTCAAACTGGAATAGCATGGTGAGCAAAAGAACTATGGATTTAGGCCCAGATCTCTGTACTGGGGTGAATGTATGACATTGTTCTGCATTCTGTCCATCAACTGTTGTTTTTCCATATCCATTAGAGCAAGGTGGGTCATGATAGACTGCTGTTCAAAAAATTGGGACGTGGTTCTAAAAGGTTTGGGAAGCACTAAAAGGCTCAGCAACCTACTGTGCTAATTGCTTCTGAGGTCAATATGACTGGAAGACACCCTACTGATGTTCTGAAGTCTGAAGTAAGGACACTCGGGGCCTGATTCACTAACACCACTACAGTAGTACTACAGAACAAATTACAAAGGGCTATTCACAAACTGCAATTTTCTAGTACCTTACACTTTTATATTAAGCCTCTACCTCCATTATTTTTTATAGGAAGGTGTTACAGTGCCAGTGGTTTATCATGGGTAGTGCAAGACTTACTACAAAAGTGTAAGTTACTACAAAGGTGCAGTTTGTAGGTGCAATCTAACTCAAAAGTGTAAGTTACCTTTGTGAATCAGGCACTCCGACATTCTGATTCCCTGTAAAATTAAATAAATGACTTACAGATGCATCAGATAGGCACCTCGAGCAAACCAGCGTGCACTCTAGAAATGCTGGCCTTTTTCTCTGCCTTACGAGAGCACGTGTTTTTCCTTATTTTTGTCAGTTTAAGAAAATGTTTTCAACATTATTCACATAATGGTTTTACATATACTAGGATCATTTTGATAAAATGGCAAAAGGCCTGATGACTCAAAGGAGACCGGTTTTACAAAAGAATGTTTATTTGAAAGCACATACATATTATATCGTCCAATCATTATCTGTACATTACTCAACTGATGTACCTGAGAATGTATTAAGTTCTATAACTGTGAAAACCATCATGGGCTACCTACCAGCTGTGCGTATAAAAAAGGACTCTGCAAAGGAGCTTATAATTGGGTAAAAACTCTCTGTTGACAGGAAAAGAATTTATGTCAAGGGATCTGATTCCATACCAAGATGATTACATCAGCAGGTCCTCTGAGACAGTCTTCGTTATTACTCAGGTGGCCTTGGTCCTTTTAACTGTGCTATACAATACGATGATGTCCAGAAATGATGAACTGCATTGCACAAATTCATATAAAATATATTCCTTGAAGAGACACAGTTTAGAGCAACCAACTATTATCAAGCCCGTTTGATGCGGAGCTTCTGATATTTGTCCTTCCTTTTCTTTGCTACAAGCAAAGCATCCCACAAAGAAAATGCAAACAACGGCCTAAAACAGAACACATGCTTTGAAAAACCGCTGCACATAACATGTAGTGATCAGAGTACAGCCATCTTATAAAAAAAAGTCTTTATAAACCAAACTAATACATCAATTTAAATTCAAAAACACTGTAACCTTCATTATTTTAAGAGATGTTAGTTAATTGATACTGGCCTGTGGTTGACTGGCCTGTGGTTGAAAATCTACTGTCTTTCGGCTATTCCAACTCATTGATTCTGAAAGTTTGTGAAAGATGCATTTACAATCGTGAGCAGGATCACACAATACATCCAAATGTGCGGAAATAAAGAGATTTTTGAGAACTGAAGCAATAGCCTCCGTTACATAAGCAACCAACTGCTAGACTAAACACTAAGTTTGCCCACCACAAAAAACATTCATTCTTTTTACATGTTGCTGATGTGGATTTGTAGCTCTGAATTAATTGAATCTATTTAAGATGCAGATAGTCCGAGCTGGTCCAATGGGATTCAAACCTGTGGGCTCCAGAGTGCGCACAGAGTTTGCAGTTATGTACTTGAAGCACACATGCTCTCTTCTGTTAAAAGGACACTTGCTTGTGTTGCGAGTAGTGCCACATGTGTGGGTCCAACCATGTTGCTGAATCCCACTCCTGCCTGTGTATCCCGTTTAATCACTGCAGAGGCATAAAGTTGACAACTTGCAGTAATAACACTTTGCATTATGCTGTTAATGGGAAGATGATTGTGTTGGTACAGAGAGGGTATTTAGTCAGTACCAGAGTCCTGATATTTCTTTTTTATCTTTAAGTCATTGACCATTCTCAAACGCAGGAACAAATTACTGTAAAGGAGAAATTCTTTGTAAGAGATGACGGCATGAGCACAAGCGTGGTTCAAGTAAATATATAGGTAAAGAACTGATCCGAACTGAGCCATTCCTGGATTACTGTGTCCTCGAATAATGGAATTGGCTGAAGCATTAGAGTCTGTGCATTACTCTCCTCCTGATGACACAATTGGGTAGTTAGAAGTATACTGTTTTCTATATTTAAAACAAATGTTATTTCAGTTCAGAACAGCCAGTCGGCTAGAGGAGGTGTCCCATCCAGCCCACATAGTGTTTTTTCTTTTATGTATTGGAATGTGCACATGATCCATACTTTATAAAGAGTCCACTGTCCACGCGTTTTTCTGTGAGGATACCTTTACTGAGAAGTCTATTTTTACGTTCCCGTTTGGCTGATTTATTGCATGAAATGCATGGGTATAAAAGCCTGCATTTTACAAGGACACCAGAAATATTTTCCATATTTCATGGAAATTACTGTCCCAATCATCCTACAAAGCTTTACCATTGGCAAAGCAGGGTTTCTGTACAATTCGACATTGCCTTCTATGTCGTGATAAAGGCTCTAGCAGAGCCGAAATGCACTGACTAAATCAGGCTGTCCTGATTACTGCAACAGTGGGTGAATGCTTCTTCCTTGTTGTGGAAGTCTGGACATATTGGACAGTAGGCTGCTTGTTCCCAAAAGCATGGCTCCAGCCCCATTAGACAGGAGAAGGCATGAATGCAAGCATTTTGAGGAGATAAATAACCTTAGCGCACAAAGTGCCACAGATCTTTCTTTGTACGTGGTTTTCAAAACAAATTCTGTTAATTGTTCAGTTGTTAATATTATTTTTTAGGGATTTTTACTTAAATCTTTTCAGTAATTTCACATCATTCTGTTGTAATTTCCTTTTGCTCTGGGCCAGTATTCATTTTAATTTGCATTCAGGGCTGTTCATTCCAGAGTAATCTTGTATAGTTTAGTGAATTTTGCATGCGTCTTCAGTTGTATATGATTGCAGATTATTACATCCAACACATTTTGCTCCACAGGGCTGGACACTCAGTATAAGCCTTGAAAATGCTCGACTATTCGCTCCTAAATGTTTGTTCTCCCTGTATTCTGTCTGTTATGACAATGTTTTTTCATGTTTTTATCATTTGAGTCTAACAGCAATAGCAAATAGCATATGCCATGCCATTCTTATATTTTCTTGAAGAAAAGTGAAACTGGGACAGAGCTAATTTCAAGCAGACTAATCACCAGAACATTTACAGACATTCTTGTCATAAAAAACCCTAAAAAAACACGTATCCAGAACTAAACATCTCCGGAGAAAACATAAGCGTTAAAAAGCTTTGAAGTATTCAGCTGATTGAAGATGCAAGTGAACTACAAGAACATTTGTGATGAAGTGCCCAACCTGTGGAGGGCTCTTTTATGCAATTAACAGAACATGAAGGAGTGATTGCCAGATCACACACAAAGAGGTGTCAGTTTCCACAAGCGGAAAACAAGAGATAGCTGGTGCCAAAGTAAAGGTTTGGGAAGTGCCAGCTAATTACAGCTGATTACAATAAGAAACACGAAGATGATCACATAATAGAAATTGATTTCAAGACAGATAAAGATTACATTATGTTTGTAGTTATTGTAAAACAGCAGACTGTTCTTAACTAAAGCATTCTCTTTACGGATTCTTCCTAGATATCTTTTTCTAGTTGTACTTATTTAAGATGCATATAAACCACATAATCTTCCTGATTTAAAAGCACTTATAAACGCCAACATTCTTGAGATGCTCCCACACCAAATCCATTATTACTAACTGAAAGGTGCAGCCAACAAGCATCTTAAGTCAGAAATAACCAGGCTGAAAAACTATTTGGACGTCATATGGCCCCATTATATACAATGCCCTGTTATAACTGTGACAGAGAATCAAGTACATTCTTAGCTCTTATAAAATTAGGAAAACCTTGTGTGATTCGACACATTTTGGGTAAAACCTGGCAGAAGACTGAGGTATATCAATGCCACATAAAGGAACAATCATGGTTCGGTCATGAAGAACGCTTATCAATAATCAGAAAACATCTATTCAACAGTCAGTGATTATTGCTGATTTCAGATTTCCATACAATACTAATAAACACAGTGGGCTCGATGTATACCATCACTTATTAGCACTATCATGTTTGTTCTCTTGACCAAGCAAGATTGAAATCCTTAAAACTGATTACACGAATCCAGAGCTCTCAAGGGCAATTGGTAAAACACATTTAAGTAAAGGAACGTTAAATAGATCATGTACTTTCAATGTCATTTTTTTTTTAATGCATTCCTAGACACCCCTTTTTGTTCATGCAAGTCCTCATTTTGAAATGTTACATTTGGTCTGGTCTCTCTAAACGACAGCATTAGGGGCACAGAAGTGGTGGAGAGTTGATCAGGGTAGCAGACACAATTCCTGGTACCCACAATACAAGCAGAAGAGACGAAGTACCAGTGTTTTGATCTGGTAACATACCTATAGACAGGACGCACATATATAAAATAATATTTTGGGTGCTGCTCCATTTTAGCTGATTTTCTTAAGATGACTGCCATTTATCGTATCCCAAATGTGAATGATATTAAAATATGCAAGGAATGCTAAGAAGTGGATGCAAGAAACAAGAGACACCAATACTGGAAATAAGTCTGGAAGATGTGATGGAGGCAACACGGTAACACTCAACAGAGTCAGGAAAGCCATTGCAGTTACAGAGATCAGAAACTGAAAAAAAGAATAACAGTAATCAGTATATTGCACTTTACTAAAGTGTGACATCTAGCACGGTTTTCCATTATCAAAGATTTCAAAGCTATTTCTACGAGAGCAACAAGAAACACAAAATAATCAAGACTTCAAACTGTTTGTTGTCAACATTAACAATGTATTCAATTTAAACAATTCTTAGCAATTTAGACCACACTGAATGCCATCATTAAATACCCTGTCTCCTTTCATGCCACTTCCTGTAGTGACTTAAAATATCTCTGAATCTCAAGATGAAAGTTAAAATGTGTCTTGTTGGGAATGAGAAGCAGCTTGCACTTAGTATGAGTCGAGAATTGGGTACCAGGCAATGTATCCTGAATTATATTTGTAAGAAGCCGACACTGGAAGTCAAACCCCCCAATATCTGCAGATGCTACAAAGAGAGAACAGTTTTAATTAGATCAATATGAGGTGTAAGAGGTGACAACAACATTCTTCTATGTAAACAACAGTTTAGAATAAAAAAAGCCTAGGCAGAAGCACACAACTAGACAAAATATTGTCTATGGTTGACTCAAGTTTTTAAGGAAGGACAATTAAAGGATCATTTCTCCATAACGTCTACAATATGCATTGTGCCAAACGTGACCCTGCATTTTCATTTTTTATCACACAGAAGAAAGTCTGTTCAACTCTAAATTGATTCATCATGCTATCAATGCAAATAAAACAGGTGACATGTTCAATGATGCTCAATTGTTTTTTAATTTAAAGCACAATTTATTTACCAATTAAGGCACAGTGAACACTGTAAATGTAACAGTAAAATAGTGTTGTGGACAGTGTTAAAATACTTACAATGCTTCTTATCAGGGTCGTAGGCAATGTAAACCATGGAATGTAATTTCTTATTGTAAGAAAGAATGGCTTCAGCTTCAAATCATCTTCTGATGTTTTTTCATATATTTCCATGAAAGCAATGCATGCTAAGAGAAAGGCTAGCGTAGTGACAACGTAAGCGAGTAACAGACCGTCCTTTAATAGGAGCGGAAGCATGCTGTTGAGAAAAGTGCAAACACAAGAAAAATCCATAAGTACATTTCCAAGTCCTTCCCAATATACTTTTAAATACCACAAAAGTAACAAGCTGGAAGTCAATGTAAACACAGAATTCAAAAACATGCGTTTACAATGATCAATTGCGAAAATACTTCTACTCAGAGCTCACTCAATGCGACTACAAATGCCACTCACCTAAACGTAGAAACAAGTAGAAACCATGTAGATGCAAAAGGGACCTCGTTTATTATTAAGCAGACTGGTCTGAGGGGAAAAAAATTGAGTAGAACATGAACAAAAACATTTTAAGCCTCAGTGTCAATCAGCGCAATACTGTTGAGGGCAGAGCAGACAATTTACAATGATAAATATTCATACCTTAAAAACAGATTTCTTATGCATATGATAGCAAAAATGAACGCCTATTTAGGAGCACAGGTTTTAAAATTATTTTGCATCATCACATTCATAATTAGGTACTTCATCAGAGTCTGGCACATCCCTTTACTATTTCATCGGAAGACCCAGCCTGAGGCATTTTCTGTTCCATTGTATGGATAATGTTACTTACCCAGTAAGCATCTGTTCTTGGCATGTAGAGCTGTAGATTCACATGCTTTGCATACTCCTGCCATCTAGTGTTGTGTCCGGATGTATGCAATTTGTTTTTCTTCGAAGAAGTCTTCCGAGTCACGAGGTAAGGTGACTCCTCCTTTCGGTGATCGTACACATGGGCATCGACTCCATTGTTAGATTGTTTTCCCGCAGAGGGTGAGAATGGAGTTAGTGAGTGTAGAATAGAGATGTCCATGCATATGAAAGTAAATTGAGAACTACAACAACTACAGGAGACTGGGGAGGCAGGTGGGCGCATGTGAATCTACAGCTCTACATGCCAAGAACAGATGCTTACATTATCCGTTCGAGGCATGTGGGCTGTAGTTCACATGCTTTGCATAGACTATATAGCGTTATCATCCCAAAGCGATGGCTAATCTGTAGTGGTTGTAGTTGTTTGAAACAGTGTTTTAAGTACTGCTTGGCCTACATTTACCTTGGCTAACACATCTACACAATAGTATTTGGTGAATGTGTGCGGTGTAGACCATGTTGCTGCCTTACAGATGTCGGCTAGGGGAATATTCCCTAAGAAGGCCATAGAAGCCCCTATTTTGCAAGTGGAATGTGCTCTAAGGGGTATTATATAAGTTCTTTTTGCTTTGGCATAACATGTTTGGATACATTTTACAATCCATCTAGCAATACCTGACTTAGATATAGGATTGTCTTTGTGTGGTGGCGAATAAGCAACAAATAGTTGCTTTGTTTTTCGAAAGTCTTTGGTTCTTTCTGTGTAATATATTATAGCTCGTCTAGCATTGTGCGTATAGAGCTCTTTCTGCTAAGGAATCGGGTTGAGGAAAGAACACTGGTAACTCAATTGATTGATTGATATAAAAGGCAGAAACTACTTTAGGGAGAAATTTAGGCTTTGTTCGAAGAACCACCATGTATTTGTGAAGTTGAAAGAAAGGCTCTTGTATAGTTAATGCCTGAAGTTCACCAACTCTCCTTAGTTAGGTTACTGATTTGAGGAAGGCAACCTTCCATGATAGGAATTGTAACTGACATTTGTGCATTGGTTCAAAAGGTGGATCAATTCGTCTTTTAAGGACTATGTTTAAGTTCAATTCTGGTGCAGGTGGAACTCTTGGTGGTATCACCCTTTTTAATCTTTCCATGAAGTCTTTGATCACTAGTACTCTGAGTAGAGATAAGTGTTGTCTATTTTGCAAGTATGCGGATACTGCTGCTAGATGTAAACGAATGGATGTGTAAGCCAATCCAGATTGCTGTAAATGCAACAGATAATAAATGATGTTTTGTATAGAAGCATCAAGTGGATTGATATTGCTGTTGTTACAATAGATAACAAACTGTTCCCATTTTGCTGCATAACATGCTCTAGTAGTAGACTTTCTGGCTTCTTTGAGAATATTCATACAGTCTGGTGGTAGTAGTAAATAACCAAACTCTATGACTTCAGGAGCCAAATCGCTAAGCTCATTTCTTTGGGATTTGGATGTGTGATTTCTCTATGGCTCTGAGTGAGGAGACTGGGTGTGAGATGTAGCTTTTGATGCGGAACCACCAACAGTTCTAACAAGGTGTTGTACCAAGGTTGACGAGCCCATGCGGGGCCTACTAAGATCAGCGTGAGGGATGTTTGTCTGAGCTTCTGAACCAATAATGAAATTAGTGGGAGAGGCGGAAAAGCGTAAGCAAATATCCCATACCAATTCATCCATAGAGCATTGCCTTTGGATATATGGTGTGGGAACCTGGATGCAAAGTTTGGGCATTTTGCAGTGTGTACTGTGGCAAAAAGATCTATCTGTGGAAACCCCCATTGTTGACAATAGGGAAGAAGAACTTTGGGATGAAGTTCCCGCTTGTGAATTTGCTGCCTGTGTCTGCTGAGCAGGTCGACAATTTGATGGTCTAACCCTGGAAGGTGTTCTGCTAGAAGATAAATTCTGTGATGAATTGCCCAATTCTAAATGCTTTGTGCAAGGCGAGACAGCTGGAGAGAGTGTGTCTCTCCCTGTTTCTGTAGATAATACATCGCTGTCATGTGGTCTGTGCGGACTAGGAGAGTTTTGCCTAGAAGGTGAGTGTTCTAGCACGGAGTGCTAGAACACTGCTAAAAGTTCCAGGTAGTGGATGTGGAGACGTTTGTGATCATCTGACCACAGCCCTTGTACTGTGTGATGTTGGAGTTGGGCACCCCAACCGGTTAAAGATGCGTCTGCTGTCAGCACAGTCTGTGGAATCGGGTCTATGAAGGGCCGCCCTTTTGATACGTTTTGAGGGCTCCACCACTGCAGAGTGATGGTTGTGGCCGTCTACCAACACTAGATTGGTTAATTGACCCGTGACTGATTCCACTGACACGCTAGACATTCCTGCAGAGCACGCATGTGAAGTCTTGCGTGAGGTATGATTGCAATGCAGAATGCCCTCATTCCCATTAGTTGCATAAAAACTCTGGCTGGTAATGTTCGATTGGGTTGAAATTGTAGTATTGTGGACTGAATATTGCGAATCCTGGCTACAATGGGAGAGGCAAGAGCTTTGAGAGTGTTGAGGGAAGCTCCAAGATAAGACTGCACTTGTGCAGGACACAGAAGAGATTTCTGTGCATTGATTGTGAAAACCAACTGATGAAGTAGGTGTACTGTTGCCCGAGTGTCTAGTATACAGTTCTGGTAAGTGCCCACTTTGATAAACCAGTCGCCTAGGTAAGGGAAGACATGGATACACTGTCTCCTGAGATGAGCGGCTACTACTGCAAGACATTTGGTGAACACTCTGGGGGCAGTGGAGACGCCAAATGGAAGTACCTTGAACTGGTAATGTTTGCCTTCTATCACAAATAGGAGGTATTTGCGGTGAGCTGGATGAATTGTAATGTAAAAGCAGGCGTCTTTTAGATCTAGAGTAGACATAAAGTCGCCTTGCTGTAAAAGGGGAAGTACTTGTTGAAGAGTCACCATGTGGAAGTGTTCTGACAGTATGTATTTCCTTAACGCTCTGAGATCTAGAATAGGTCTTAATGAGCCGTCCTTTTTGGAAATTAGAAAGTAAAGGGAATAAACCCCAGACCCTTGATACTGAAGTGGGACTGGTTCTATAGCCCCTTTGAGTAATAGCGATTGCACTTCTTGTTGAAGCAAGTGCTGGTGGTCTGGAGAAAATTTGTGATATCGAGGTGGAATGTTTGGAGGGTTGTTAGTAAGCTCCAGGTAATAACCATGTTTGGATAATTCCAATCACCCATTTGTCGGTTGTTATTGATTCCCAAAAGGGGAGAAAGTCTTGAAGTCTTTTTCCGACAGGTGTGGAATAGTCGGAGGGAAGTGTGGGGAAGTCACTGCTTATTTGGGGAAGGGGAATTGCGGAGTGTGGTGTTTTTACTTCTGCCCCTGGGACTATTTCCTCTATAGCATCCTCTGAAAAATCCTCTTGTAAAAAATTATTGGGAATTATTTTTGTTAAAGGAAGCATTTTGGTTGTTCCCTGTGGATTTGAACCCTCCCTTGTAAAAGGAGCGCCGAAAGGAACTTCTGTTAGAGGAAGTTTGAAGTGCTCCTATGGATTTTGCTACACCGGTGTCTTTTTTCATTTTTTCGAGCGATTGATCAACTTCAGGGCCAAAAAGATGTTTCTTGTGAAAAGTTATGTTGAGAATGGATTGCTGGACTTCAGGTTTGAACCCTGAAATACGTAACCAGGCTTGTCTCTGAAGTAGGATGCTAGTATTTACCTCTCTAGCTGCAGTATCGACCGCATCTAGAGTGCATCTCATGGAAGTGTTGGAAATTAGTTTACCTTCTTGAACTAATCCTGAGCTTTGGCCTTATGCTCATGTGGGAGAAACTGTAGTAATTGTTCTATTTCGTCCCAGTGGGCCCTATCATATCATGCTAGGAGACCTTGGGTGTCATCAATACGCCAATGATTAGCTGCTTGCGCAGCGACACGTTTGCCATCAATCAGTTTTGACTCTTTATCTGGGGGAGGAGCATCTCCAGACGCTTGAGAATTAACTCGCTTTCGAGCATTGGATACTACTACAGAGTCAAGTGGTAACTGAACCTTAATGAAAATAGGGTCTGTTGGGGAAGGTTTCTATTTCTTACCTACTCTAGGAGTGAGGATCCTAGCACGTACAGGATCTTTAAAGATGTCGTCTGTGTGCCTCAACATACCCTTAAACATAGGCAGTGTCTGACTGGACTTATGTGTTCCTAGAGTTTAAATGAGAAAATCTTCCTCTAAGGACTCTTTATGGAGCTCCACCCCATGGTACTGTGCAGTTCTAGCAATGAGCTCCTGATATGACAGATTGTCATAAGGTGGAGATGGTCTGGCATGGTAAAGATCTGGGTCTGTATCCTGTGGAGGGTAATCCGTCCAAGGATCTATTGGTTACTGTGTGTCATCATCATCAGTATCACCTGCATCAGGGTGAGGTAGAGGAGACTAATATATGAAATATGTAAAGGATCAAGCTGTGGTGGAGAGGGAGGAGGAGGAGGAGGAGATGGTAGTGTGTGTAAAGGACTAGTACCCACATCTTTCCTCTTCAATGGAATCTTATAAGAGCTATCGTCATCAGAAAGCTTGTGTTTTGATGGTGGTTTAGCGTGAATATGCCCTGTATCAGGATTATTATAGAGTTTTTTCTGTTTCGGATCTGACTTAGGTGGTGCAACGTCCATGTTTGGATTCGGTTGCGATACGGGCAGCTCTTTATTTTTCGGCACCAAGCTGGAATGTTCTTTCGGCGCTGAAGGTTTCGGCTCTGAGGAATGTTTCTTTGGTTTTGGTGTCAAAGGTTTCGGCTCTGAGCCCATTTTGTGCTTAGAGCCCGAAGGTTTCGGCTCGGAAGTGGGTTTTGGCCGACTCGTTCCTGAGCCGGAAGGCTTGGCAGAGTGTTTTGGTGCCGAGCCGGAAGACGGAGCGTTAGAAACCTTCTCTCAGCGCCGACCTTGGCCTGAAGGCAGAGGTGGTGCCGAAGCCTTAGATGTGTTAGGGACGGTGGGTGGGGTGGGGGAAGGGTCTTCTGTACACATATCTCCTTGTCTCTGCAGAACATCGTCGTCCTCGAGGACAATCTGCAAATCTGATTCGGAGTCAGACGCCGCTGAAGCCTGTTCTTCTTTGGCCGTTGAGACTTCCTCTTGCTCGGAGTCTTCGCCAAAGAGATCCGGTGTGTCGGCTAACTGCTGCCGCAGCATCTCTCAACGTCGAGCCCAACGATACAGAGAGTTTTCTTCGATCTGAAGGATCGACACGCGTCACAGTCCTCTTCTTTCTGCTCTGGGAACAAGGACAGGTTATACACCTGATGTAAGTCCGTATGCTGATACTTCGCATGGCACAGGGGGAAGAATTTGAACGGAGTCCGTTCCATCGACAAGGAGCTGGACCGACGCAGATAGGCCGCCCGCAAAATTCCAATCGAAATGGAGATTTCTTGATGATGGAGTCGAACCTCGGAGAAAAGGAAACGAGTTCGAAAACAATACCATCGAGGGTAGATTGGATTGCGAACCGTGGGGGAACCCGAGGACCAATTCCGAAACGGAGCGCAACAATACTCGTCCGAACCCGATGGCGGGAAAAAAAATCAAACAATGGAGTCGATGACCATGTGCACTATCACCGAAAGGAGTAGTCACCTTACCTCATGACTGGAAAGACTTCTTTGAAGAAAAACAACAGGCAAACATCCGGACTCAACACTAGATGGCAGGAGTATGCAAAGCATATGATCTACAGCTCACATGCCTTGAACACATCCTTACAGAGGATCAGTGGACACTGTGGTTCTGTATTGCGGAAAAAACACATCATCTAAATTTTCAATACCATGAAAATCTACATTTAGAAGGGGCACCCATCAGGGTTGCCAACTTTCTTTTTCGCCACTAGCTAAAGAATCCCTGCCCCGCAGACTCAGATAATGTCATTGCCATAGGGGATTTCATTCCCTACCTAGAAAATACTGCTTTTATTTTATGCTGATGCTATATTGTTCTCGGGTACAAACCGCTCGGCCAATCCTTCCCCTTTTGTACATGAGATCATCAGGTTTGGTGGGTTCTCCAGGCTTACAATCAATTGGGCTAAAACTTAACTTTTTCCACTTGCAAAATGTTCCATGGAATCTAGTCTGGAGTATCCCCTAAAATTGTACCCCACTTAAATCAAATATTTAGGGATTCGGATCCAACGAGAAAAAGACATGCTGATCTAAGATAACTATGTTCTGGGACTAGGCCTCCTTCAATCTCATGCTGAGAAAGATTAAACTTCCATTGTCCAAGTCGTCCTTCCTAAATTACCTCATTTTCAAATAATCCAATCCCACTGTACTATCAGCTCTTTAGTAACTTTCAGTCCCTCTCTGACTAGACTAATAGGGGCTGCGAAACAGCCCAGAATTAAATTAAACTTTAAGCATTACACTGCCCAGGTGCACTTCTGAAATCCACGCAGTCTGCTGTGGGCATGACGGTCTTTGACTTGTAAAGCAGGGCATGCTGCATTACACTACCCAGCCATTTCTGTAAGAAGTAACACACCCACACTAGAAACCTCTCTGCTGACCTTGCTGTCTAAAAGAGACTGTGTGGGCAGAGACCACAGGTCTATATAGAGGATGAGTTAGTGCCTTAGAAACAACAGGGTCATGAATCATGGCAGATATTCTGTTGGGGACAAATCCGTAGGAGGTTAAGAAGTCCTTCATCTCAAAGAGGGCCGACCTGTCAAAGGTTAGTGACTACTCCCTACAGAAAGCTGTGAATGAGGCCCTAAAGCTCTGTGTGGTTCCAGATCTATTGTCCTTGTTTTGCGTTCCTTGGTACAGAGTCTTAGCCTAGCCAGAACGTGTTTCGTTGCTACCATGAAGTACACAGCGACTTCTTCAGTGCTAAATTCCTATGATTACGGTCCTTATTGTCGGTTGTACTTCCGTCCCTCTCACGCGCGGGAGACTTCAACGGCTGCTTCACCGGATCGGGTGACCAGCAGCAACACAATCAAAGCTGGCTGACAGCCATAACCCTATGAATAGGGTCTCGCAATAATTAGTAGCTGCATATTCTGAATACTCGTCTGCACCACAGAATATAGAATCTGCTTCATGAGGAAACTTTAATTAAATGGACTTCTGGTCTCCCTTACCCTTGAGACCATCTAGTCCTATTTACCTTGGGGACGGAAGTACAACCGACAATAAAGACCGTAATCATAGGAATTTAGCCCTGAAGAAGTCGTTGTGTACTTCATGGTAGTGACAAAACACGTGTTGGCTAGGCTAAGACACTGTACCGAGGAACGCACAACAAGGACAATAAATCCTGGAACCACACAGAGCAGTGGATGAAGAGTGTTTCTTTCTTTCCTACACTCATTACTGTACTAACTTAAATCTATGTACCACTAGCGTGTGCAGGGGACCTTGGAGTTCGAGGCCCTAAAGCCCTTGAGCAGGCAAATTCTGTTGGTGGTGGATTATCAGGTGGAGCAGGGTTTTTTTTCAGGGCCACAAGAGACTCACGAATAAGAAACCTATCTCTGGGAGGGGCTGTGGGAAAGAATTATTATAGGACCAAAAGCCCCCTGAACCACAGGAGCACCAGGAATACTCCAGCCCTGCTACAGTCAAGAGGGACAGGTTAATCTGATGTCTTTAATAGATGGAGGAAAACCTTTCTCAGGAGTTCATGCACCTACTGCCCCACACCATCTAAGAGGCTGTGGCACTTGATGGATCTGGAACCTTGTTTGGGCATAATCTGGTTCCCTCTGTGGGTGAGCTTTTTAGTCTGTATGAGGGGGACAGATGATAGGTTGTCCCTTGATGTGCATTTTGCGTAAGGAAGACGCAGGGCCTGATTATGAGTCTGATGGTCCACGGACGCCAGACTCACAGTGGCGCAGCTGTGGCAGTCTGGCTACCACTGCACTGGCGGTCGGACTGCCCTATTTGCAACCGCCAGAGATCCCTGGCTATGGCGCGGCAGTCTGAGGGCAGCAATATGCTTGGCAGTGCCCTGAGGCACCGCCAAGCATATTACGACTTTCCAAGCTGCCAGCGGCCTCATGAAGTTTCTTCCTCCATAAAACTGCTGGCGGAGAGGAAAGAAACAGAGCCCTACAGGGCCCCCTCTTGCCCCTGTGCACGGGGTGCATGTGCCCCCCCTGTATTTTTGCACCCTCAGTTCCTGAATGGCAAGGAATGCACGACATGGTGTATTCCTTCCCGTGCAGGAACGTGCACTGGTAGTCCCGCGGGGGGCCACCTTAGGGCTGATGGTCCTCGGGCATTTATCCAGGTGTTGATGTCAAGATGGCTAATTTTAGCAAAATTTATCAAGGACATCAAGAAGGGGCATGATAGATCTTGGAAATGGTGCAAGGACAACTGACCAGATTTCAGAAATCGCTAAGGAACCTGGCTCTCTTTGCTCTACTTTGATTATTGAGCTCAAGAACAGTACCACCTTATTGCCCAAGACTTCATATATTATGCCCACCACTACCTCACCTAACATGGCACATACTATCTGTCACCATGACGAACCCCTTGTTCTGAATATACTGCCATAGGCTATGCACCCATTCCCACTGTCTCCAGATCCACATATACCAGGAGGAAGACTCTGTCTTTGCTAAATGTTACCCTCTAGCTGAGCTACTTTCACATACAGCCTTTCATAAAAATGAGGAAGATACAGTTTCCCTAAAGACAGATAGCCTTGAGCATTTTGACCTACTGGAGTCCTGCCTGATAGAATTATTTAAAAAAAAAAAAATATATAATAATACTAAAAGTGCAAGACACCAACTGAAATTGTTACATACCATGAAACCCATTCACCTTAGTGAAGACTAAGTCTGCTATCCAAGTCATTATGAAATCTTGTATTGTGTATAATAATGCTTTACACACTGGCCCTTCTACGATTTGCAAATCTCGTTTCGGAGCACTACTTCCCTCAGATGCCAGGTGAACACTGATACCAGGAAACCATATAAGATTGCATTCCTCACCTATAACACCATACACCACAATTCCTCTTCATACCTCGCACAGAAATCTAAGTGACGGGTACAATAGCAAATTTCAAGAAGCTATTCATTTCTATACCATGAGACTCCTCACTTTAGGAAAAATGTAACTCTCTAAAGATTCCTATCTTGCAATCCTCGAAGAAACACCAGCATAAAAATACCTCTAATCCCATGACCACAATTCCTGCCTAGACCTTGCCTACCTCATCGATTTATTACGACTTTCCTCTTTGTCACCATGGGAAGACCCCAGTCTAGATCTCTGTCATCCATAGCTTTGTGATCTTGACCTGTCTTCTCTTTCTCTTCTTTTCCTCCACCTGATCAGCAAATCTTTCAAGTTTCAATTGAGTATTCCGAGTGTGTGCATTTACCTTCATCTAAAGGACCACCTACCACATGTATGAATCATTTATTTTTACCATTGAGCCCAATATGTTGGGAACTCCTTGCCCTGTGTTATAACTGCTTTTGTTATTTATGTACTAGTCATCTATTGTTACAAACTGTTGCCTTATTTGCATTTCCAGTATTCTGTTCCGCTGGAGTCTAAAGCAATATACCAAGAACTATAAAAAAAAAATGAAATCTCCTGCCTAAAGGAATTCGGCCGAAATAAGCACCTGGGAATGGAAGTAAAATCATTGGTCTTATACTGTAAGGAAGAAGCAACATAGACAAGGGATGGATAACCTCTGAACATAAGGCTGAACTGGGACAAGAAGGGAGAGTGATACTTTAACTATAATTTAATTTATAGGCGACTGTTGCGCCTATAAATCAGGTGAGTCCCACAGACAAGAACATAGACCTAGAAAGACACAGAGGAAGGAACGACATAGATCTGGAGCTAGAAATCTTGGGACTTAGTCTGCAGAATGGCTCATTGAGTTACAGCCATTTGTTTGAATACTGGCAAAGCCCACTTATAAACTAAGGTAAAAAAATCGTCAAATTGTGTAATAGTAACGCCTGTTATTTACAGGGCATATAATTGGCTAAAGTGCTATGTAAATAACATGCTATTGTTAGTTATTAGGACAGGGTGTCATGGGCTCAGATTTACCTAATATCTAGAGGGCAGGAATATAAGATCGTTAGAGGCAAATTGTAATGTATAAAGTTAAAGAGGCTGAGGGACAGGGAAACATTTCTTTGAAAGCATATTCTGATATTTAATAATCATTTCACTCACCAGGCACAAAACTGAAAAGTTAAGAGAACATAACATTTGTATTCTAACTATAGACCACCTTCTCTCAGCTGCTTTGCCCAAACCTATAGGATTTTTAAAAATCTTTTTTACCCCACGATATGGCAAGTATCTAGATCTCCTAAATTAATCACTAATTAAACCAGGCATCTAGAACTGATTATTTTAATTGTGTAGCGTATGATCATCTGCCTGAATAAACTGTGTACTAGAGCAAGAATGTGGAAATAGCACTTTAAAACCTTGTTGATCTCTGGAGAAACATCAAATAGCATACTCATAATTCACTCACAGTGACACTAGAAGAATGGATTTTTCATGTACTTGAAAGGAGAACAGAAAGAATGACAACGCGCAGCTCACCTTGAAAAAATAAAATAAGACAATTATGTTACACACATTTAGTGTCCTTTGAAATATTTAGATTTCATACACTGTCATAATTTCGGAAAAATCCTGCATTTCCATCTAATTCACAATTTAAAGTATGAGGTAAATCATTAGATAAAGCACATAATAATCGTAACACTTCCTGGCAAAGCAGGGTAACATTAAACGAGGTGTTATGATCACAGGGTTCGTGGATAGCATGTCTGGGGTCACGAGCAGCACACAGTCGCGTCCCCGCCATTACCTCATGTTCTAAAGTGGGCCTGGAAGGAGCGTTTAATCATGTTCGAGCCAGGAGTGTGGACAACCCAGATCCCAAAGAGGAAGACACAAGAATAACCCGCAGCTCCACTTATGCGGCCCGTTATTCCATGTGTGGGCCTTTTCTAGATTGCGCTCGCCCTATGATATGTCTGACCCCGCTACCTTTCAAGTGAGAGATTCGGCCAAGTATATTGGCCAAGTTTGTATGATGTGCTGCAACTCAGGTAATCACCTGAAGTGAATGTGACTTTGCACTGTACATAACATACAAAACCAAATGATTATAGTGACGAAAATCACATTGTGCAGCTGTACATTATAAATGCTTGAAGAAGCAGCAACAACCTTCTAGAAGCTAATGCAAGACCCTTAATTCTACAGCTCCTGGTGTACATGTTCTATTATTTCTATAAGGTGCATTGAGGGATCTGGAATGTTAGGGAGTTTGTAAATAAAAGCAAAATTGTAAACATATTTCTATTTAATTGACTAGAAGGTGCACAGGGTTGGGGTTCCTTTCTGCTGTCTTGCAATGATCTCTTCTGTGGGTAAATGTCATGAAACAGCGGTCATTGGATGACTGAGAACTTAGCGCTGAGAAGCACTAACAAACAAATGCCGCATTCTAGAAAACATGCAATACTGAATTGTGCTTGTCCTATGAAAACGTTTTGGAAAGGATTTCAAATTGTTCTGCTGTAGTCAGGTATAACAGAGTACGGGTTGGGGTGCGGGAGGGGGGGGGCACTTGCAGGAGAACATTTCACATTGGTAAAAAATAGATTTTCTTTTTTTTTTTTTATGGAAGTGAGATTTCTTGAAAAAGCATGATAATGGAAATGCAAACTTACCAGGGCCAACTTAAAGCCTTTGACAGATGGCTGACGTGTTAGTTTTACACAAGCTGGGAGCAAACTAGAAAACGTGAGAGCGATGCTAAAAATAAAATGCAACAAATGAATACGCTTCCCACACATATTTCAATCAATCATGCCATCACAAAATAGCTGCATTTATTACATAATACACTTAAAATAACACTTATGCAATTAAGATGATGACTACATATAATATTCTGTAACATGCTTAAAAGAATATTTAAAGTCATTGGGCACCAAGTAGAAACAATGCTTATATAGACAGGGAAACATCAGACAGTCTAGGCAAAAATGCTTACATAGGAATATCAGTCTAGAGTTCGATTGTTTTTTTTATAAACATGACAAGTGAGGGTAGACCGTCAGAGACATTAACACCAGCGAACCATCTCCTTTACCAGTCCCAGCGATAGGAAGCCTTTTAGTGATTTATGCAAAACACACTTGATGTGCACAAATGTGGTTGTGTAAATTTGGCATGCAAGAGCCTTGCTATGCCAGATTTTCAGGATAACCATTGATAAAGTAAAAGATTATGGGTTTGATCAGTTGAATATAACTCCCTTATGGGGATCTCCTGAAAGGTGAGTCAGCTCTGGTCTCAGGGATCAATGTTGGTCACCCCTGAAAGAACATCAGAATAAGCTTTAAAAATGTATCCACTCCACATGGCAAACTAAACAGTAGGACACTCAATGTATTCATTATCTAATGTACATTTTGGAATTATGAATTACAGCTTGTACTTTGCATACATTAACCCACTGCCACAGATAGGTCTTTCCATTGTTATGATTAAATTGACATTTGTATAGGACACTGCTACCACCGGCAACAAGACCTTAAGAGTCTAAGGAATTTGCTCTTGCTCACCTGAGTTTTAGCTGAGTTTGAGTAGACAGGACATTCTTGATTTTCAGAAGGATGCTCATGCTGCACCAAATATTGGCTACCTTATCCTGAAATACATTTTGAACCAGACTAATTTATATAGATAGGTTAACTCAAAGTAAGACACATTTTTCTCGTTAGCTATAAATATTGCAACACAAGGAATTATTTTGGAAAGTGGAAATCAAGCAAAAATCGAGAGCTAACTCATCAGCATAAATGGAATACCTTTTGAGGAAATCACATTTGATATTGTTGGAAAAATTAGTAATTAGTTTCTGTCATGCATTAAAAGTAGTAGACTTGAGAGAAGAACAGTAAACTAGGTTCTTAATCCTTGCATAAAAATTGTTTGAATAACTTCAAAACAAAGTCTAAATCTTAGGGTCTGATTTAGATTTAGGTGGACAGGTTACTCCGTTACAACCGTGATGCAGAAATTGTCCGCGGAAATAGGTAATGGGCTCCACCCTGTTTGTCGATATAGAACATAGAAGTAAAACTATTGACAAGCACTCTCCTGTTAAAAAGTCTGATGCCGCCTGCAAGCCTAAGATGGTCTTGAGAAGAGGAAAGGCTGGCCACACATCATAAAACGTATGGTACTAACAAATGTGGAAAGGAATTAGAGCAAATATGGTCTTGTCGACTGGAAGCTTAGTTGAACAGGAGATTGTTTCACCTGACATTAATGCCCATCTGGGAAAGGATGTTTTTTATCATTGGGGAAATAATGCCCTGATCAGCTAGTCCTCTAGGTATGTATGAAAGTGGATTTTCTCATAAAGAAGAAAGTCGTCCAGCTCTGCCTCAAACTTGGTAAAGGTTATGATGCTGAGCTCAGACCAGATGGAAGGACTCTGTGCCTTTACAGAATTGTATCCCCACTAAAAGTCAGGTGGCTGTAAAGGGGAATCAACATAAACATTGTTATAAGGAAATGTAATTTTTTGCATGATCAATCCCCATGTTTTTGGACTAATGCTGCTTATTTCTCGACTGTGTGAGTTCACAGAGACTTACTAATTAGACCACAGTGCCAATGTCTTGACTCTAAAACTTGTATTTTGATTTGGCTTATACCAGATTTGCATAAGCTAACTTAACTTTTATAAAGTTGCCCTTTTGATGACTTTAGTCTCCTGTGCCCTTAACTGTTGCACAAGAAGGCTGTCCCCGATACACAGTATGCCTTGACAATACCTTGGGAGACGTGCTGAGGACCTCCAGGAAAGGATAAACTACAAGTGGTTACCTCCCTCCTACAGGAAGCCATACGGGTGTTGATCAAAAAGGTGAGTTTCAAAGAAGAAGTTGCCTTTGAAAGGCAAACTGGTAACACTTGGGAGAGGGGCTGCTCCATTGTCTAGGTAGATGGGCTGGAACAAGGGAAAAGCAAGGGGAAACCAGTTACCAAACCAGTTTCCCTGGGGCGTATATCCCCCTTGGTAGCCACACCTCAGGGATAGGCAAGGGAGCTCTGCACGAGGAGAGGGTTTCTGCCATGTTGGCACCCAGAACTCTGATCTTGTCTGGACTGGAAGAAGGACCGAATGAGGACTGCCCTGCTGCTGCAACGAACAAGCAAAGAGAGGTTGGACCGGCAAGGACTGCACCTGCTGAGCCTGATGGCTAGCAAAGGAAAGGGACTGTGCCTGCTGTGTCCTGTTCATGGAGAAGTTGTGTCATGAACCCAGATGAAGCAGAAGACTCTAAGGGGCAGCTGGCTCACCTCCTGTTCACTGGACCATAACAGCTGAAGAAGCCTGCGGGGGCAAGTTGGTAGCCCAGAATCCTCACACTTCCACCAACTGCTGCCGTGCAGCACCAGAGACCAGGACCAGACGCTCAATGTTGCACCAGAGTCTGCTGGATCCGAGAGAGTCATCTGAGTGCAGCTTGGTCGCCCACGAGACAAGTTATCGTCCAGGGAATGATTTGGATGTGGCCACAATACCGGACAACTGGTAGTCCAGTGATGACAGGACGTCTGCCAGAACCATAAGAAATTCAAGGTATGCTGACCCTGTGGCTAGGACCACTCCTCCGCAGACAGAGTAGTAACTACAGGAAGACCCACATCATGCGTGACGCATCCACAGCATCTTTAGCATCCTGTATCCCTTGCATTAGCACCACTTCCATAGGGAACCTACAGCAAAGGATAAAAGTGCCTGGAAATGACTGAGGACTGCTTCACTTGCTGAGGTAACTGTTTCTGTTAACCTTGCTGATCCTTCTGAATGGCTCCGTTGGAGATGGTCGCCCAAAGAAACTCTAATCGACTTCAATATAACTAGCCAAACGTTTTTGCCCAAAATGTTTTTAAGCGTCAAATTCATCAAATTCGCTGATGCTTGTTGGAGATTAAGTAAAAAGTGCATAATTGCTGTACCTTGTAAAATCTATCTCTCTGGTGGATCTTTTTCGTTGTGGTGTCTAAAAATACATTAAAATACAGTATATTTTTATAAATTGTTGTGGATTTCTTGAGTGCCTCATGTATTTCGTTTTCAATTGTTTTGGTGCTGTTTAAATGCTTTACACTTGTTCCTTTGTGTAAGCCTTACTGCTCAGAGGCGCAGCTATCCAGGGTTGAGTTAGAGGGTTTGACAAACAAAACCTACTGGTTCCAAAGGGTTTGGTAAGTATTGCACAGTGAGGTTGCACAACTACCCCATATAATACACCCCATTTCCTCACATTTGTGTTCTGTTGCATTAAGCTATTCATCTGAACGACATTATAACAGGATTTGGCAAAGAGTCACTATCCTGAAAGGCACGTTTGGGGGCAACAAATGGAAGCACTGGATGTCTTGAAACATACTAATGTCACCAGTCTAATTGTCAGCACAAAGATGTGCAAGTAGTTACATTATCATGATACAACAGCTCTGTGGCTTCCAGTTTTAGAAGCTGTTGTACTTCCCTTAACAAGACCTGGGTGCAAGGTGATAAGTAGATGGAACAAAAGGAAGATGGATCTGTGCTTCAAACCACCCAATACCCCCAAACACTGCTTCAGCGTAATTTGTCTCAAAGTCAAGTGGTGCAAGTAAGCTTTAGTCTAATGAAGTGAGCTTGAATGCTTGATCAAAATGTTGCTGGTTTCCTTTTTAGTGTGAGCTGGAGGCGGAGAATGATGAATTTGCATGTTGCTACTGAATTATCCTGTTAAAACTGAAAGACATGTCATACTCCACCCCTACAGTTGGAGAAGCCCCAGAAGTTCTGAATGACAAGAACCTTTCAAACTGTCAGAAGATGTGGATGAGACAACAACTGAAGGTGACTCTACTACCACATTCACATCACAAACAATTCTTTGGCACTCAATTGTACATTCAAGACTTCCTGTGCCTCATGATTCAGGCATGAAGAGTGCCTATATAATACCACACTAAGGGTCATGCCTCTCATGGCTGTGTCAATATGTTTCAGAAAATAGATAAGCATGATGTGGCTTCTGACCTGCCAACTTAATGAAACAGTGCACCGTATGAGGAGGAGGCGTGGCTGTGAAAGGGCCAGGGCCGTGTGCCGCGAACTGCTTCTGTAAGAGGCAATTCTGCCCGTGCACCCCGATTGTCCCTCTACTCCAAAAAACAAAAAAAAGAACAAAAGCTTGAGAGGGCTGCAACAGCCAATGTCCTGGGAGCTTTCACACCCCTTATTTCACATCTGTTACTCAGAGCTGCCAAAATCAGCTGAAAAGCCACTATTGTGCAGTGGTTTACCCTACCACTGTGTGATATCAGCTCCTCACTGCATGACCGTGTGAGGGGAGCTGATATCGTGTGACACACAGTGGCACCATGTGAGTTGGCAGGTCTGTGGATTGCCTAATCTTCGTCATACTAGCAGAAATACCTCCTGCTTCTGAGGAAGGAGATCTACCTAAAAAGTTCATTAGCTCAGAATTATTTTTTTTTTCTTAAACATACTTTATTTTTTTTTTAAGATTTATATTTCATACCATCACATTACATATTGGTAGCATCTGTAGTCATTTCTTTATATCGATTGTACATATTTAAGACATATGTTTGCTGTAATGTAACTCTACATAATCAATCTACATATTAATTGTAGCAAGATACATTTCTTTTGGGACAGCCGTCCCAGGTGATGGTATTGCGTTATCACATTAATGCAAGAAACAGTCCCCAACTCCCCCCTTCCAGTCCACCCCAGTCTCGTACGTACGGCTAAATCTGTCGCCTTTTGCATCTTCCGGTCTATGCTCATGTCAAATCTACGTGCGTTTATAATGCATCTCCCTGTCTTATGCGCTGTTTACTAGACTTAGTTACCCTTCTGCGCAGTCAGTTGTGTAGTCTGCTTAGGGTCTTAATCTTCAGCTGCCGCTTTCATGGCTTCCAGCATCTCATCCCACTCCATTGCTATTAGTGTTTTTCGCAGGCCCCTTATTTCTTCTCTGCGCAATGCCGCACTCTCTGCAGTGCCCCATCGCAGTAATTCCGTGTACCACGTCGGTACATCTGGGGGCTTCCGCGATTTCCATCTCATAGTTATATTACGTATAACTAAGATCAGTGCTAGGTTTATAAAGCGGTATTGCACTTTATGTTTGGACACTTGTTTGTGAAGTCCTAAAATGCATTCTTCCATTGTGTTCTGTATTTCCCGGTGTGCCGCTTCCCCTGTTCTTTGTCTTAGAGTGTCCCAGTATCCCCGCACCTTTGGACAGGTCCATAACATGTGGAGTAGGTGCGCTCCCTCCAATAAGCATCTCGGGAAATAGTGTTGAGTTTGGGGGAACATTCTATCTAAATTATGGGGGGTAAAATAGGCTCGGTGCAATACCATTGTCTGTATATATTTGAATTTCGTGTTCCTCAATGTCTTTCTTGGGTGTTCCAGTATCCTTTCCCATTCTTTATCTGTTATGTCCCTGCCTATGTCTCCCTCCCATGTAGTCCTTAGTGTGACTAGAGCGGCTTTCGTATGCGAACTGATGCCTGTGTAGAGCCATCTGATAAGGTGTCTGCCTCTTCCCATATAATATATCATCTTGACCAGGTCATTGGTGGAGGGGTTATTGCCTTTGCGGCACCCAGTGCGTTTTTATGTATCTCAGCAGTGCAGCGTGTAATATGTACAAGTGTGCCGGGACTCCAGTTTCATTGACAAAGGTATCATGGTCTAGTCATACTCCATCCTCAAACAGATCTGACACCGTGGTAACCCCTGCTTCCAACCAGGGCTTTAGCTTGCGTTTCGTGATTTTGCCTCCCGGTAATGGGATCCCCAATAGAGGAATGTTGCCCGCATATGCCGGTGGTGTGTGTGTGTATTGTAGCGCCACCTTCCAGCATCGGAGCGCTGTGGCCAATAGTGGGGGGAGGTCTCTCGTGGGTCTGCTACCAGGTAATATTAGCATATGTAGTGCACCGTTATCAATGTTCGTCTCCGTGAATCCTATTTCCTGTAGATTGCGGCCCGCCGTCCAATATGACAGCCATTGTAATTGGCTTGCACAGTAGTATGCTCGCAAGTCTGGGACGCCCAAACCTCCCATTCGTGTGCCTACTTGCAGCTACTTCAAGCTTATCCGCCTTCTACCATTCCCCCAAATAAGTTCCGTAAGCATTGTGTTTAGTAGTGTGAACGTGGCCTGCGGTACAATTAATGTTAAGTTAGTGAAATAGTACAAGAGCCTCGGCTAGCTGAGAAAACATTTTATGACATCTGCAGAAGTCTGGAAAAAACAGATGAAGGAAAGATACCAAATCCTTTTTCCAGTCACACTCATTAATGTTGTTTCTTTATTCATAGACTGATTTATCCCTGGAAGCCCCATACAAGTTGTTAGAGTCTCTTAAAGCATATTGCGGGTGCGCTTATAATAACAGAAAATAATACTTGATTTAAAAGTGTTTAAGTTAGCATAACCATGCTTCAGTTAATGTTACATTTATTTTGTAGTGGCAGAAAGAAATGTGGCTTTAAAATTACATGAATGAGCTTGCTAGGTGCATGTTTCTCTTCTGTGTTTTTCCTTCTTAGAAAACAAGCGAGATAGAATTCATTTCATGGTGGTGTTTATTTGTTGAGATGGAATGTATTCATTTGAGTTCCTCGAGAAGGAAGGCATGTGAAGAATATTCCTTTATTTGAAATAAATTCAATGGTCTTTGCCCAGGTCTGCTCTAAGCAGCTGTAGTCCATTGTTTTTATTTGGTGCACAAATGTCATATTATTCCCTTCATTTCCTATGTACACCTTATTATAATTATGCATGAAAGTAGGTGTTCCTAAATATTTCTTATTTGATGTATCATGTTTTCTTGCTTTACTATTGGTTGATATGCATAAAACTTTATTAGTATAGCCCTATTATGTCAGATCTCACCACGTCAAGTCTGTTTTTTCACTACCTGAAAGCTAAACATTTGCGCTTTTGGAAGATGTGCCAGACTTTCCTTTCTTTCTGAACTGTGCAGACTCCATGTTAGTCTGCCTATTTGATTTATACTTAGATTTTTGCTCACTTTCTCAAATGCAGGCTCTACGTTCATCTGCTTATTGATTTATAATCAGACTTTCCTTGACTTTAGAAATGTGCAGATTCATGCTAGTCATCTTGCTGAATTGTACTTTGGTTCTGGCTATTTACTTGCTTTGGGTAATGACTTTATGTACATCCCTCTCACAACTTCTATTGTTTGATGCATTATTGATGCTGATTTGACTAATATTTGCCTTCTATAATGATTCTTAAATTTGAATAAACCATTATGGTTTTGGCGTTGAAATTTGTCCCGTGAAGGCTTTCTTTTAATTGCACAGGGCCGCCAGCTATTAAGACTCACAAGGCCCGATCCTGCATAATTTATTATCTAAAACTGTTGACAATATAATGAAGCATAGGTATGGCTGAGGTCCTGTCTGCCTCTTAGGAATCGACAGAGACTAGCACTCCTTCTTTGTCAGAGAGGATCATTGGATTTGAAACCCATCCCAAGCATAAGCCTGCCCACCAGTGCAGAGGACTATAATTCTAGACAGCTGATATTATTACAAATCCTGATTTTCATTTATATTACTCTGAACATTGAATCATCTGAGCAAGGGGGTAGGGAAACCAGGGTATTGATGAAACAGACAAACATGCATGGGGTTACTCATCTTTGAACCTCAGTTAAGTGAAGAAGAATCAGGAATGATAGGTGTAGGAGGGGGTGCTGGGAGTTGGAGGCTCACTTAGTAGTGGAGGAGGCAGCAAAGGCACTGCATCTGAGGGAGCTACTGGAGCAAGTAATCTGGAGTCTTTGGCAGTATCAGCGCTAATCTTGGTATAAGGAATGCAAGATGGGTGTGAAGTCAGGTCCATAAAACAGTGCTTCTTGTTCTCTGAAATATGATTCGAGCATTCATCAGATCTGGACATTAAAAAAGGACTAGTAGAACATGCATCATCAGAATGAAATGGGGCTCAGAGATAGTGTACTGAAATAGGAAAATTGCCACTGAGACAATGAGCCTGGACAATAATTAGGTAGCTGTGGGACTAGCAAAAGTTTGACTCAGAAACTGACAGGGACAAACAACATAGGTTGTGGAGAAAAAAGATGCCAGTATCATAACTGAATTTACTATGGAGAATTGTTTCATCCTGTCCTATGCTATCTGAGACCACACTAAGCAGATGGTTCAGGCCTGCAGATCCAACTACTGCAGGATTGCCAACTCATGTAGAACACCATCCATAAGAGCAAGTCATTCGCTCAGGCCCTGAGACTCAGATAAATGTGCTAAGTTGGAATACTGCAGGTCAAAAACAAAAACTAGATGATAAAGACTGGGTAGCATTTCTCAAATCAAAAACAATCTGCTGCTTTCAGGGGACTTGGGTTATGGGAGACATTATTTTGGATGGCTTTTCTACATATACTACAAAAGCCACAAAGGCAACAAAAGGGAAAGCTAAAGGTGGATTCAGTGTTTGGACATCTACCGGATTGGGTAAGGTTAATCATGCATTTTCCCCAATTAGTAAGAACATCCAACTGCTACCTATTTCCAGCGATCTATGGCAGCTAGTCATTATAAATTTCTACTTTTTGCCAGGGCTACTGTCAGAGTTCCACAAGCAACTTGACGTACTAGAGAAACAAGTTGGCTCCCTCCGATTAAATGCGGTCATCTTCACACCCCAATCGTTCATGGATAAGGCAACATATCATCATGGTATGTGTGCACTGTGATACCAAAGCCGACGTCATATTGGTCAACTTAGATGTTTTACATTATTCTGTCATCCATAGCCCCACTTATCCATCCGCTATGTACATTTACAGTTTAAAGAGAGGCGCCTCCTTAACGTCCTTCATGCTTAAAAATGATTTACGCCCTCTAAATGGCACTATGCCCTCTGATTCACCAGCGCATTACACGTTTGAATCAGGGGGACATGTAAGCTTGATTTGATTACATATTAATTAAGCTGGAAGCATGGCAGATGGTCGAAACAGAACAAAGAATCGAGAGTGACCAGGACCCGCTGATAACACGTCTAAGGGTCCCAACGAGAGTCAATTCCAATGGCACTTATTGTCAAGAACTTAGAAAAGGGGAATTATAACTGACAACAAACAGGAAGTCCAGATCCTGGAGGAAGTTTAATAGGCCTTGTATCAGACTTGCTCGAGTCTTAAATCTCCAGCAAAATAATATTAGAGAATTTCTGGAAAAAAGAGATTCCCATGCTCCAGAGACAATTCTAAGGCTGGCTAAAAATTATTTTTAAATTATCTGGGCGAACAAGAACCTGGCAACTTAATCTAGGATGCAAGCACATTGATAATAGTAACCACATGCACACTGAATGATTTGAATCGGAGTACAGCAAGTAAAAAAAGAATCTCTTTCTTTGGCACTGAAAAAAGGGCACAAAACGTTAGATGAGGAAACCCGCCTGAAAACATTAAGACAGAAGTACAAGCGTCTTGTGATTTAAAAAAACATCAGGTGCACGTAAAAGCCTGGCAGACACTTATGAAAGCACTAAGAAGCAAGAATATTACTTATGTACTTCTAGGATCTAGGCAGAGGGGGATCCCAGGGTATGCCAAAAGGTTCAGAAACTACCATCTCGCCTGCCTCCTGGTTAAGCACTTTTCATCAATGTATAGTTCTGCCAGATACGAAAAGTCTACCACCCTGAAGAGTGAAGGAAAGAGTGTCGATCTATCAGATGAGGAAAGTAGCTTGGAGGAGACTCAAACTACCCCTCTAATCGATTCACCAGGAAGTGTTTCACTGGGTAATGAATTTACAGAAGGCAAAGTGAGCGTAGCAATCCTGAGCCAGAAGCAAAAAAAGGCCCTTGGCCCCTATGGGGTACCAGCTGACAGATTTAGATCTGATCTTACTACTTGGGTGCCCATTTTAATTCCTGCCATTTCAAAACTTTCCGGCACCAGGGGATGTTACCGCCATCATGGAAAACTGCCATTACTGTTCCTTTTCAAAAGAAAGGCCACAGAATGATCCCGCCAACTATTTATCAATTTCCCTGCTCAATGTAGTAGGGACAAATTTGTGCAAAACATTTACACGCTCGTCTAGATAATTGGATGTGTGATTATAGGATTATCAATGCTTTACAGGCAGGTTTTAGAAGACGCCAAGGAACAACTGACCAAGCAATGAGGCTTTTTAACACTGGCCTGAAATACAGTATTAATTAATCTCCTATACGATAATAATACGTCTTTGGTCAGATATGGCTTGAGAGGAGAAGTAACTGATAGCTTCAATGTTGATATCAATGTTGGGGTCAGGCAGGGTTGTGTCCTGACCCTAGCTTTATTTAATATTTTTATCATCAATGTTGACAGTTACCTGAAGGTCCTAAACAGCGATGTGCCAGTCTGTGCAGGCCAAAAAACAGCAATTTTGCCGATGATGCTGCACTTCTGTCACATAAGAAATCGGCCAAGCATAAAATGCTGAAGGTATTTTTTTTTTTTTTGCTTGAAAGAATTTATTTAGAATGCATCAAGCCAAAAAAAAAGCAAACCCAACGCGATTCGGCAGAAACCGCCATGCTCACGGGTGAATTTGTTCTTTACAATCCGACATTTTTTTTTTTTTTTTTTTTTGAAACCGTTTATTACAGAATCCAAAAAATATACAAAGATGGGCCTACAACCTTCAGGCCGGCCGCTAGCAAGCAGAAGGAGCATGTGATACAGACAATAGCACGCATGCTGCGGCAGAGGGAAATTCACAGGAGTAGGAAGAAGCGTTGGCAGCCACACCATCCGGACCCCACATAACGGTTTCTTTTTAATATAAATAACAACAAAAAACAAATCCACAAGGCAACCCACAATCGGAAACAGCAGCATGTGCTCCCCGAGGAGGGGGACCCCACTAGTCCATAGGAGTATCGAGAATGCTGAAGGTATTTGAATGTTATTTCGATATAAAGAAGTTACAGATTAACACCTACAAAATAAAATACATAATCTTAAAGAGCAGTACCATGCCGAGGAGGTCCTTCAAAATCTATGGAATTCCTTTACATCTTGTAGAACGCTATGACTACCTTGGAGTGAAGCTTGACTCAAAGCGGACTTGGCCGGTCCACTTATTAAAAAGTTAGGCCATGCTGAGCCAAGACGCTTGTAGAGTCCTCAGCTTTGCCAATACCCAGGACCGCAGACTGTTTGGCGCTGTCCCTGAGGCATATCAAGAGCAAGCCCTTGGCTGACTTGAACATGTTAATATATCATGCACTGATGACATAGCCAGTAAAATATACGCAGTGCAAATAGTTAATGCCATATTGTGTCAGACTGGCTGAGCCTAAAATTGCTAAAGGGGCATAGTCAGCCTTCTTTTTACCACTATCTAGATTTCTTGATTGGGTCATATTGGGGCCTAGACATACTAAACTGTGAACTGTAGGACGGGATCCTGAAAAAACATGCTACTTTTTTAGGTAATACAGAGGTCTGGCTGCGGACTGTTCGAATGATTTCCTTGGTTGGTAAATATTGTATTTGAACTCTGAATGAAATCTAGGGTTTTTGAGCAACTAGGAAACCTCTTGATGGTAAATTGGAATGCACCTTACCCCAGTTTCTTTAGGATCCATGCCAAAGGTGCTGACCGAAGAACCCTCAATCAATTAAAAGAGGTAATCAGGAGGAAGAAGGGACTTGTGCTGAAGCAGGTGCACACAAATGGGATGTATAGCTTGGGAAGGGACAGGTCTGTGCATGCACCGGAGATTCAAATTTAACAATTGTTTTAATGGTAGCATCAACTCATCTAACTCCTGATTATTGGGTTTTGCGTATTTTGCTTAATTTCAGATTTTACCGCATTTCTTTCTCACAGTAGACTGGTTTGAGAAAGCTAATGCTGCACACAACTGTTTAACTGAATGAGTGCAAAGGTACATGGAAAATACACCAAGCAGGTCTTGAGTGACTACTGTACATGAGGGCATACCGCACGTCAGTTTCCAGGCAGACGAACGCCCATACACATTTCACGTTATCAACATGTTACTTATGTTTGATAGCGCCTTATCTGGTAGAGATTCTATCTAGAAGCAGATTCCCTACCTTAGAATTATCTCCAGGCGTCAGACTGGATCTGGAAATTTTCATGAGCACTACACATGCGCATTGGTGGGTGGCGTTGTTCAGCTAAGCATGGTGTGGTCCGCGCCAGGAAAGACATGTCCGGTGCCTATATAGGCGCCACTCTAGCATTCTGATGTCAGTTTGTTTTCGTAACTTTCCGCGTCAGGAGCGCGGAGCCACGATGAACACTGACCAGTAGTGTGTGAAGCTCTGGTGGAATGAGCATGCAAACACTCTGGGGTTTGCTTCTTGGCCAATGCGTAGCAGATCTTACGTCAAAGCATGATACATCAGGAGATGGTTCGCTTCTGCACGATCTTCCCATTTTTGGCTCTGACATATCCTACCAAGAGCTGCAGTCTACATGCAACAGTTTTGTGCGTTCAAGGTAGAATGACAACGCTCTTTTTGGGTCCAGCCGGTGGGGCCTCTACTCTTCCGTAGACGGATGAGGCAGAGCGTAAAAAGTAGGCAAGGTGATGGACTGGCCTAGATGGAACAGGGTAACTACCTTCAACAAGAAGGATTCTTGGCTTCAAAGGACCAGTTTGTCTGGGAAGAAGGAGATGTATGGAGGGTGAGATGACAATGCCTGTAGTTCACTGACCCTTCGGGCAGATGTAATTGCTACCAGATAGTTTGGTAGTGAGAAGCCTAAGAGGGCAGGCTGAAGTGGCTAAAAGCGAGCACAGATTAGAAAGATAAGAACCAAGTTAAGGTCCTATTGAACCATAATGAACGGAGCGGGAGGAAATAAGTGTTGCAAACCTTCAAGAAACCTATTTACTATAGGGGATTTGAAGAAGGAAGGCTGATCTGGCAGCCGCAAGAAGGCGGAGATGGCTGACAAATAACCCTTCAACGTACCCAATACAGAACCCTGCAGGGCCAGGGTAAGAATAAACACAAGAACTTAGGAAAGGGTTGCAGATAAAGGGTCAACCTGCTTTGCTGTACACTATGCCACCAACTTGCTCCAACGTCTGGTGTATACTGTCTTGGTGGAGGGACGCCAAGCTATCGAGATAAAATTATAGACTTCGGGCAGAAAGTCGGAAGCTGTCAACTGTGGTGGCTCAATCTTCACGCATGAAGGCGGAGTGTTGACGGATTTGGGTGGAGAATCCTTCCGTGCTGCTACAACAGAAGATCCTACCTAAGGGACAGACTGATTGAAATGAAATTGTGATTTATAAAGCGTACTAATACCCATGGGTGTTTGGAGGACCGGTGGCCATGGTCATCAGCTCAAGATCGATGTACGGAGTCGCAAGAATAACCTAGGCCCGGTTGTTTCTGATCTTCTTGAAACATCTGGGCAGAGTAGTATGAGCAGAAAGGCGTACAGGAGGCTGGAGATCCACTAGAGACGAAAAGCGTCTCAAAGAAAGAGCCGCCTTGGAGACTTCAGCACACAGAACTGCTGACATTGCACGTTCTCTGTGGTGGTGAACAGATCTAACCAAGGCACTCCCGCCTGCTGAAAGAGACCTTGCACCACCTCCAGGTGGAGACGCCATTTGTGATCCACTAGGCCTCTTTGGCTGAGTTTCTCCGCTCTGGTGTTCAGAGAGCCCATTAGGTGCTGAGCCCTGACTTTCCATCCATATCCAGAGGCGTAAGGCCTCTTAACAAAGGGTCCACAACCCCACCCTGTTACTTGGGGTACCATTTTGTTGTCCCTGAACACCTGCACTAGCCTTCCCCTAATGGAGGGTAGAAAGGTTTTCAATGCGAGCCGGATCGCTGAGAGCTCCAGCAGGTTGATGTGGAGTCCGAACTATGCCAGTGACCAGAGTCCTCTGATCCCCACCTCTCCCAGATGGCTGCCCCAGCCCAGGAGTGACATACGTCACTACTGTCAGACCTGGTTGGGAAAGGGAGAGGGGTCTGCCACTGACCCAATCGCGGTTCGTTAACCACCACTGCAGATCTTTTGCAGTGCCCTCCGAGATCTGGACCATGTTGGAGAGATTCCGCTTATGCTATGCCCACTGGAACATCAGGTCCCACAGCAGAGCCTACATATGCCAGTGGGCATGTGTCACAAGCAGGATGCAGGAAGCCATGAGGCCCAGTAGCCTCGGATTCAATCACACTGAAATCCAGGATAAAGCCTGAAACATCTGTATCATAGCCTGAGTATGCTGGATTGGACGTTCGGAGGAATAAAAGCAAAACTGCACTGTATCCAGAACAGCTCAGATGAGAAGGGGTCAGGTGAGACTTCTGCATGTTGATAGTGAACAACAGCGAGTGCAGGAAGTCCTCCGTAGTCTGGAAGAGGGAAACAACGGCGTGGGGTGGGCCCGCCTTCAACAGCCAGTCGTTGAGATAAGGGAAGACTGGCACCCCTGAACTCTACAGATGAGCTGCAACCACCACCATCACCTTGGTGAATACCCGAGGGGCACTGGTAAGGCCAAAGGGGAGTACAGTGAAGTGAAAATGCTTGTGGCCTACTGTGAACTACAAGCAGCGTCTGTGGGAAGGCAGGACGGGAATGTGGAACTACGCATCCTATAAGTCCAATGCTACTATCCAGTCTCCCAAGTCCAGGGCAGACAGGACTTCAATCAATCAATCAATCATGGGTTTGTTGAGCGTGACTACTCACCCGTAAGGGTCTCAAGGCGCTGGGGGGGTCGGGGAAGGAATTTCTCCTTTTTCAGAAAGAAATTGAAAGGGCGGAGGTCTAGGCTATGACAAAGACCTCTGTTCTTCTTGGGCACCAAAAGTACCGGGAATAACAGTCAGTCAGTCAAAAGCTTTAATATCGGCTGAAAACCATAAAAGCACATATATACAATAATTGAAATACGAACATAACATTATACACAACAATGCTGGACGCTCAAAATACAGACATTACTCCTAAAATGGCTTAAAATAGAATATTAAAAACGTAATAAAATCCTATAGCTATTAAAATAGAAAAATAGGTCAGTCCCAGCGCTGGATAATGTTAAGGGTACCTTCTTAATTACAATAATTACAGTGGCTCAATTCGGACAATTTAACTTTTTGAAATTTTTTTGGGGAACTTCTTTTTTATTAACTGTGCTCAGACCATCAAACAATACAGGACATTTAGCACGATACATGCGGTGAATTACCCATCCTCTGGACAATGACCGGCCTTCGAGGCCACAAATGAGACAAGTAACAATACCTGTTAGGGCCCTAGTCCTCTCCCCGTCTGCCTGTATTTCCGCCATGGTCCCCATACCTTACGCCATTTTTTGGTGCAACCTCTGCTTTTGTAGATAGTTTCTTCGGCCCTCTAAGTCCCGTACCCATTGGTCCCATTGGGGCGGGGCCCGCGAGCCCCAATCCCTCGCGATATTCCTCTTCACCACCCCTGCCGCTAGGGCCAGCCAAATCTCCTTGTGTCTAGTCCAGTCAGAGTCGCTCCTAATCATTAGTAGCAGCCACCGCGGCTCCAGCGGGACCACTGAGCCCACCACTGCCGTCATTACGTCAGCTACCTTGGTCCAAAACGGAACTATCTGCGGGCACTCCCATAGAGTGTGATAGAAGGTGCCCTCCTCCCCACATCCCCTTACACAAAGGGCCGATCGGCTCCTCCCCCAGGCGTACAGATGGGTGCAGGGATAGTATACTCAGTGCAGAATCTTAAGCTGTACTAACCGGAACCTACACGGATTGCAATCTCCCTTGGGCTCTGTAGGGCGTCTTGCCAGTCTGCGTCCTCCAGTTCACCTATGTCCCCCACCCATTTCTCCCGCAATGTCACCAGGGGGTCCGTCATGTTATTGATGAGTTTGCGGTATATTGTGGAGGTGGGTTTTCCCGCTATCGGGTCCAGGAGCAGCCTATCCTCCAGAGGGGAATACTCTGGAATGGACGTGCCGCACCGTATGTGAGTCCGCAGGGCGTGAGTAAGGCGTAGGTAGTGGTAGTATTGGGAGTCATGTAGATCATACTCTTTTTTAAGGTAGGAAAAAAGCCGCGGAGCGTCTCCCTTCCAAACGTCCCCCAGGTATGCGATTCCTATGAGTCTCCAGCCCCGGAACCCTGTCAAGCGAGTCACATCCAACAGCTGGTTCCCGTGCCATAGAGGGGTTCTTCCAGTCAGGGAACCCGACCACCCCAAGTATTTATTGGCCTCCCTCCAACATTGAATCACCACTCTAGTGTGTGTCGGCCAATCCCTACCCTGTTTACGGGCTTACAACAGGGGCTCGCAATTACCGTTCGGCATTGCCCATCGATCCACTCTGTAGGCCGGTTCTGACCGATCCGCGAAGACCCAGTCGTTTACCACCTGTAACTGGGAGGCCCAGTAATAGAGCCTGACGTTCGGATGGGCCAGCCCCCCATCAAAGACCCCCCTCGTCAGCTTGGGCAGCGATATCCTGGGACTGCCACCCTCCCAGAGCAGGACACGTAGATCCTGTGCTATCTTCTTAAACACTCCCGCCGGTATCGGATAAGGCGTGTTTTGCAGGATGTAGAGCAAGCGCGGCAATGCGAGCATTTTAAACATTGCCGCCCTACCCATCAGGGAGAGAAGCAGCGACCTCCAGTGATGCACGTCAGTTTTAAGACGCGATAGTTGGGGTTCCAGGTTCCTGGCAAAGAACTCCGCCCTGTCTCGTGTGATGTAAAGACCCAGGTATGTAAATCCGTCCACGGCGATGGAAGCGGGACACCGGGTCGGGACTCTCGGTGGAGGGCCCGAGAGCGGGAAGATCACTGACTTTCCCCAATTGATCGCGTAGCCCGAGTAGCTACCGGACAATTCAAAGAGCTGTAGCACCTGTGCAATCGAGTGGTAAGGCCTGGCCATGTATAACACAATATCATTAGCGTATAAAGAAATACGCTCCTCCCACTTATCGCTCAATGCCAGGCCCCAGAACGACCTATCCCTCCTAATCCAGTGTGCCAGCAGTTCCAGGGCTAATGCGAAGAGGAGGGGGGATAGAGGACACCCCTGCC
Organism: Triturus cristatus; assembly: GCF_964204655.1. Classification (NCBI taxonomy): domain Eukaryota; kingdom Metazoa; phylum Chordata; class Amphibia; order Caudata; family Salamandridae; genus Triturus; species Triturus cristatus. Next base: position 654,710,485 of record NC_140586.1, read on the forward strand.
TGGTGCCTCTTCGTAGCGGAAAGGCTCTAGACACCACCCCGTTCACTCTCACCCTCGCCATTGGTTGTTCGTACAAGAGCCGGACCCAACTACAGAATACGGGACCAAATCCCAGCCTCTGGAGCACCATAAACAGATAGGGCCATTCGATGCCATCAATGCTGTCTGGGTGGCCCCCACCTCCCCTGTCATGTAGAGCACTCCGAAGAGGCGCCGTAAGTTGTGTCGGGTACTCCTATGGGGCATGAACCCGGACTGGTCAACGTGCACCAAATCTGGCAGAACCGATAGCAGCCTATCTGCCAGGGCCTTAGGCAATACCTTAGGTTCTACATTTATGAGTGAGATCGGCCGGTAGGACGAGCAAAGATCGGCTGGTTTGCCCGCTTTGTGGATCACGACTATCGTGGCCTCTCGTTGGTCGGGCGGAAGCCTGCCCACCTCTCGCGCTTCCTGGTACATCCGGAGGAGCGGGTCCGTGATAATACTGGACTGTCGCTTGAACAGCTCCACCGGGAGGCCATTGGGTCCCTGCGCCTTCCCAGACTGAAGGGAATCGAGGGCCCCTCCTATTTCCTCCACCGTGAAGTCTGCCTCCAGTCGGTCTCTTTGTTCAGTCGACAAAGTGGGGAGCGCAAAGTCCTGCAAGAATTCCGCGCACTCCTGTTCCGTGCAGGTGCATAAGGGGGTGTATACCCCATCGTAATGGGATGCAAAGGCCTCCGCAATCTCCGCACTCTGGGAGACCAAGGAGCCCGCAGGGTTGCGCACCTCGGCAACCCATGAGCGCTCCCTATCTCTTCGCCAATAGCTTGAGAGCCTTATCTCCAACATCGTAGAGTCTATGCTGGGTTGCGATAGAGTAGGCTCTCACCTCTCCCTCCGCTAGTGCTCGGAGCTCCTTCTGTTTGAGAGCCAACTGGTGACCGGCCTCCAACGCAGGCGACGCACCGGCCCCTCTCTCCATCTCCTCAATCTCCCCCTCCAGCCGGGTAGCCTGCAGGGACTCTTCTTTCTTTTTTGCCCCTATCAGTGCCTGGGCCTGACCCCTCAGCACGGTCTTGAAGGCCTCCCAGAGCGTGATGCAAGACTCCACCGACCCCTTATTTTCTCCGAAATACAGCTGGGAGCCCTCGCGGAGCCGAGCACTGATAGAATCGTCTCGGATGTGCCACGGGTCCACCCTCGGAAAGGTGGCCCTGTTAATTAGCGGCCCTGTAATCGTCACCCCCACCGGTGAGTGGTCAGAAATCCCCCGGGCTAGGATGCGAGGCTCCGGAAAGTCGCCCAACTGGGCGGAATTCGTGAAAAAGTGGTCCAACCGTGAAAAGGACCCATGTCGAGCCGAAAAAAAATGTGTATTGTCGTTGTGTGGGGTGATACGTACGCCATATGTCACTGAGCCCCAATGAAGAGATGAAGTCCCGCAGCCCATACTCTCCCCCGGGACTCCACCCCTCGCTCGATCGGTCCAAATTAGCGTCCATTACGGCATTGGTGTCCCCACCCAGCAGGAGGGTACCCCATGGGAGGCCAGTCAGGAAAGAACCCAGTCGCGTGTATGTTGAGGAGTGGAGTCCAGGCGGGACGTAGCAGGATCCCAGTACTATGGTTCGGCCCTCCCACCTGCCTGCCACTGCGACCAAATACCCCAAGTCATCTACCCAGGTGCCCGATATTACTAGGGGCAGGGCATTGCGGATTAGGATGCCCACACCTCTGGACCCCGACATGAACCCCGAGTGGGCCACCATTTTATACCCAAACCTGTCGAGGGCCCTGCATCTATTGCCTCGCAGGTGCGTCTCCTGAAGCAGGACGACATCCGGCGAGTGACGTTTCAGATATTGGAGGACTAACGTCCGTTTTATTTTGTTTCCCAACCCATTGACGTTCCACGTCCAAACTGTAATACGTGACTGATTACCCATCATCGACATCAGGTTCACCACTGATTTGAGCACTAATGTCCCCCTGTGGCCCCTCTGGGCCAATTCGGCCTATGATGAAACTGTGATGGTCTCGAGCATAACTCACCCCTGAAACAATAACTCTCCCCCCTCAGTAACTCCCCCCTCCCTGCCTGGTGGGTACCCAACCTCCCACCCTATGAACGTGCAGAGCGCCTGTCGTCCCTTTTGCCCCATATCAAAGCTGAAAAGGAAACATGTGCCTGCAGCCAGCAAAGAAGGCCATGCATAATTGATGGACGTTACACCCTGCATAATAACCATTAACTAGTAGCCCCCGGTCAATCCCCCAGTCCCCCCCGCCGATGTAAATACATGTCCCAACCAGCTTGTCCAGTGCGCCAGGCATGTCCCAGGTGGGCAAGGAAGTAAAGCCCCTCGAGGCCGGCAGCAACGCCAACCTACCGCCTCGCAGGCCCCAGGACCTTGATATACTGCCCAGTCCCCATCATCCAGGCCCACTAGGGGCACTGTCGTTGTTCTCTATACCGTGGGTGTCCTTTGGCATCGCCTCCCGTCTCGGCGAGGTCAGTCCAGATCTGCGCCGGCTCCCGCTCCTGCTCACTGACCGCCATCCCTCCAGCCAGTCACTGGCTTCTTCAGGCGACTCGAAAAAATAGGACTTGCTGCCACTAGGATCTTGAGACAAGCAGGAAAGAGCATCATGTACTTTACACCTTGCTCCTGGAGAGCTCTCTTCACACCTTCAAAGGGTCGGCGGAGGCGCTGCACGTGGAGAGTGAAGTCAGGGAAGAAACGGATGATGGCTTTATCCAGCTGAAGATCCCCAGCCACCCTCGACGCCTGCAGAATGGCACCTCGGTCCCTATAGTTCAGGATCCGGGCGATGATTGTACGTGGCGGGGCCCGCGGCTTAGGCTTGCCTCCCAGTGCTCGATGGGCCCGTTCAACGGAGAAGAAATTGGAGAGTCGTTTCGGTTTCAGGTGATTAAGGATTAAGTCCTCAACGAACCAGTCTGTGGATTGCCCCTCCATTCCTTCTGGAACCCCCACTATACAGATGTTGTTCCGCCGTGCTCGACCTTCCTGGTGCTCCAGCCGGGCCTGAATGGCGGACTGGTTCCTCGTTAGGGCGGCCACTTGGTCTTCCAGCCTCTTTGTTTTGGACTGAAGACTGTCTATCCCGGTTTCCGCCGCCGTGACCTTTTCGGACATCTTACGAAAGTCGGCCCGCAGGAGGTTGACCTCCTCCGTGACAGAGTCCAGCTTGGGTTCCAAGGTGCCCCGCAAGTCTCTGATCGCGCCCATCATGTCCCTGAGCGACGGGTCTGGACCGCCGTCTACTGGTTCCCTTTGGGGACTGCCACCGGGGGTTCCATGCTCCCTGCCCACCGCCACCGTGTATTTATCGATATGGTTGGACTGTCCTTGCCCTGGCGGTCTCGTGCGGCCCATGCTGGTGTGGTCGTCCGCTCCGGCGCGCAGTCGTGGGTGTCCCACACGCCCTTCTCAGATGCCCGGGAATGGGGCCCGAATCCGTCCAATTACTGCGTGCTCTGGAAAATTCCACCACAACAGGCCCACTTGGAGCCCCCCCGAAACCACAGGGGGCCCCCCGCCGTCACCCCAGCCGCCTCGCACCTGTTGTCTCGTGCTCAACTTTTTAAAATTTTGACGCCTCTTGCGCACCACATAGAGAAGAGGTATCTGGAGGAAGTAAACACAATCAAGGGGGTAGTATCATATTTTAGAATTCGAAATACCTCCCTATGATCCCGGAGGCCCCTAGTCTTACATAGTGGGACGATCCATTTAGCTCTGGCCTTAGAGTAGAAAGGGCACAAGAGCTCGGTACATGGGGAACATTAGACCACTTGTTTGTCACAGTCCGCACTGGAAGTGTTCCATGTCCAAATTGGACATGTAACTTCTTTGCCAGTAAGGGCTGGATATCGTCCAGGAGTTTCTCAAATAAATAGTTTTCCTTGACCTCCAGAAATCTATTGGTCAACCTACCCAAAAATGGATTTGATGTTATAAGAACCATGCGATATTGCTTGAGTGCGGCGACCAACGACCTGACTTGGTGGTCAGGGCACAAGTTTCCTCGGGGAAAAGCCACATGTCTCCCCTACCCAATGCATAACAGAGCTGCTTAACGTGTTTTAGCCAGGGGATTTTTCCCAGACCCCTTATGGTCAAAAAATCCCTTAGGTCCTCCCTAAAACTCAGAAGCTCTGGGGTAGACCAGAGTCGCCTCCAGTACAGCAAAGGGCGATTTTAGGTGATCTCCTGTATGGGGGCCAAACCTAGACCTACTGTGAACTACAAGCAGCGTCTGTGGGTAGGCAGGACGGGAATGTGGAACTACGCATCCTATAAGTCCAATGCTACTATCCAGTCTCTCAAGTCCAAGGCAGACAGGACTTCAATCAATCAATCAATCAATCAATCATGGGTTTGTTGAGTGTGACTATTCACCCGTAAGGGTCTCAAGGCGCTGGGGGTGCGGGGGAAGGAATTTCTCCTTTTTCAGAAAGAAATTGAAAGGGCGGAGGTCTAGGCTATGACAAAGACCTCTGTTCTTCTTGGGCACCAAAAGTACAGGGAATAACAAACATGACCTACTTCTGGTGTCAACAGTCTCTCTATGGCTTCCAGACAGCTGCCACTTCCGGGCGGAGTAAAGAGGTGTGGTCCTCAGTCAGCCTGTCACAAGTGGGTGGCACTGGTGGCAGGGGTAGCCATGAAAGGGAGGGCGTAGCCCTATTGACAATCTGGAGAACCCAGTGGCTGGATGTTATCGACCTCCACTGGTGCAGGTGATGGCATATCCTGCCTCCCAGTGGATGCCCATGATGGTCGGAGGGTAAACTAAAGAGGCTTGGATGCTGCTGGTGCCGGGGGAGTTGAGGTGGTGGACTAGTCAGACATCTGGCTGCCTGACCCACCAAGTTTGTGAGTACCGCATCCTCAGCCACACAAGGGCTGGGAAACTTGCGTGCCTTGGTGGCTGGGTAGGTACAGATGTGGCTGGAATCTAATTCCGTGGCCACGAAAGGAGAGAAGGGCAAATTGGGATTGGCGAGGGGCATGAAAAGGCCCAAGGACCTGGCCTCAGCTCTACTGTCCTTGAAATGCTCTAGCGCTGAGTCTGCCTTGTTGCCAAACAGATGAGAGCCATCAAAGGGTATGTCCCTTAGCGAGGCCTTGACATTCCCCGAAAAGCCAGTGGTTCTCAACCAGGCATGGCACCTAAGGGCCACCTACGATAAAACTGCTATGCCTAGTAAGTCGGTTGTATCCAGCCCACAGTGTATGGCGAACTTAGCTGCGTCCCTCCTGTAAGCAGTAGCTTGGGAGATTTTGTCCCGGGCCTCCTCCGAGACCATAGACAGCACCTGCACAATTGAGCCCCAGAGCAAATGGAAGTATCGGCCCAAAAGATGTGGTGTTCACCGACCGCACTGCTACACTGGCGGAAAATAACATCTTCTTTCCCAAGGTATCAAGCTTCTTGTTTTTTGTGTCTGGTGGAGTGGTAGAGAATGCACCAGGATTTACTCTGGAAGTGAAGGCTTAGACCACCAAGCTCTCTGGGATGGGTTGCTGGGTGAGGAAAATGGGGTCTCCTGGAGCAGGGCGATGGTGGCAAGCAACTGTCCTATTCACAAGAGCCCCTGTGCAGGTCTTGGGCCAGACTATGAGTAGGACGCCCTTAGGGGCTTCAGTAAATGTGACAAGAGGTTCAAAAGGAGCGACTCATGACTGAAGCATCTCAGTCAAGACGTTCATCTTTACAGCCACGCAGGGCAGCTAAACGTCCAGGACCTCAGCCCCCTCACCTCACCACCAGAGCAAATGAGGCTCCCTTCTCCGTAGCAATGGTAGAAGGAGAAACCAAGCCAGTATCTGGGGATGCATTCAGTCCTCTGGCATGCACCAATTCCTCACACCAGGTCTTATCTGTGACATCTAAGGGCTGGTATTCATCAGGGTCCGGTGGCCTGTCCCAGTCAATCCCAAGTGCTATCCATAGGAATAGTTTTAAACACAGTGGTCCCTAAACAGGGTAAATGCTCATGAGAAGGATAAGTATAGACTCAGAGTCCCTACTATATTTGAAGCTGTCCAGCCGGCCAGAAATACTTTTAATCTTTTAAATTCAACAAAACCAGGAGATGCCTTATTGAAGACGCCTTAATTCCTGCGCTCCCTATCAACGAGGTCCATCCAGTATTCTGACTGTTGTAACCTTGGACGCAGTTCACAGTACCCGTCACGATTTTTATCAAGAATTTATTAACGAACCTCCATCCAGGGTCCTCGGTGCCCTTTGGCTCTCCAGGCACAGTCGACAGGATCCCTCCCACCCTGCTGCTGTCCTAATCAGTGGCTCCTACTTGGATATAGGCAGTTGTATTCAGGCATGTAATGTAATGTCCTGATGATGATCCCAAAATTGTTGAAAGGGATCAAAACGTTGTTGACTTAGTGTACACCATATACACTTCTCTATTAAGTATTACTAATGTGTTACGGTGTCTTATCGCATTCCTGTTTGTGTAATTTGAATATGTAATATGCAAACAAGTCGCTCTGCCAGAGCCTTCCTTGTCTTTCTATTCTGTATTTTTGTTCCTTTTTGCACATTTAGTAGGATGCAGGCTTGTCTCCCACTTTACTGGTTTTGTTGAATTTTATAAAATTAAAAGTATTTCTGTCTGGCTGGACAGCTTCAAATATAGTACTGACTCTGAGTCTGTATTTATCCTTCTCATAAGCATTTACCCTGTTTAGGGACCACTGTGTTTAAAACTAGTTATTTACCAAGGTCCCTGACCAATTGTATTGGGTTCCCTTGTCCTTCAAAGCAGCCATAGGAATAGGTCACAGGCTTCAGCCTTGATTGAATGCCTCCAGTCGGCGTCTGGCGAAGCCCATTTGGCTCCGTGTCGGAGTCGGGATTAATATAGGGAAGGGGTCACCGGCACCACTGGGAACGTTGGCAGTGAGGCCAGCACTGGCGAAGGTCGAGGTGGCTTGACCAGCATCAGTCTGGATCCGTTCATCGATCCAAGCTGCCAGACTTGTGCCAGGGCTGAACCTGCCGGCGGAAGACCAATAGGAGCTACTTCTGAGCCCACAAGGCCCAAAGATGCTTCCTTCAGGAGGGACAGGTCCCCCAAAAAGTAGGCGCATTGCCTGGGCAGTTCCCATGCCGGTTTCGGAAACAGTAAGCCAGTAAGTCTACACTGGTCAAGTGATGATTTAAAAAGTCTAAATAGGTTCGGCAGACTGGCAGGATGTTTTAGCCATAACCTGGCTAGGGGATCGCCTACTTGCCCCACATTATGTCCCAGGTGCAAAGTTATGCTTTCAGAATTGTTATATCAGCAAATTCTCTCACAAGTCCAACCTAGTCCGGTTCGTACAGGCATGCTACAATTACAGGGACTGAAGTGCATTCTGTTGAATGCCAGATCCCTGGTAAAGCATAGTATAGAATGTGCTAGATTAATAGAGGAAAAGGGCATAATGGTTGCCTTTATTACAGAGTCATGGAAGGAAGAGGCATCTGGTCCAGATTTGGTCAAGGCTACGCCCCCTGGCTATGCATGTTATACTTTAAATAGGCCTTCTAGGAGAGGTGGGGGGCTTGCTGTTATTTATCATTCTACCATTAAGGCAACCTTTGAAAATGCTTCCATCTTAGACTGTGAGGCACTTGAATTCTGTGTATATTACTCCCACCAGGCTACTTTTACGGGAATTCTCCCATATAGACCACCAGGCCCTAGGATGCCTTTTTTAACGTCAGTGGGAAATCTGCTTGAAAGAGGTATCTGTGCTAGCTCTTTTACTATGCTGGGAGATTTTAATTTCTATCTAGAGGTCCCAGCCGACCCTGATACAGCGAATCTTTTGAAATTTATGCAAAGTGTGAACCTTGATCAACGGGTTGTCAGCCCTACCCACACTGCAGGGCATACCCTAGATGGGATTTTTTCAAGTAACCCGCAACTTTCGTTTACAGGCCTACTTCCCTTGGTCTGGTCTGACCATGTGGCGGTTTGCTTCGAGTTGGCATTCCCCAGTCAACATGAGGAGAATAAATTGGCAAAGAAGCAAGTGACATTTAGAGCATGGAATAGAATTGAGGCTAAAGAGTTAGAAAATCTATTGAACGCTACTCTTCCACATTTATCAATAGACATAGAAGAGGCGACCACCCAATACTCTAAATGGCTTGAGGCAGCCGGTGACAAGTTAGCGCCGAAAAAACTATTATATTCTAATAGAGGACAGCCTTCTGCTCCATGGTATGGACAGGAATTAAAAGATCTTAAACTGAAATGCAAGTTATTAGAGAGGAAGTGGAGAAAAGGATATAAAGCCTTGGAGAAAGAGGCATATAGATTAAATTTAGTGGCCTATAAACATGCTCTCCAAGCAGCTAAGAAAACATTCTTCGCCAATCGAATAAACTCTGCTACAAATTCAGCCAAAGAACTTTTTAAAATAGTAATCAGCCTTGCATACCCGGGCCCTCCCAGCATCCCCTCGAGCCAGGAGCTCTGTGATACAATAGCTAAATTCTTTTACAGTAAGGTGAAGGCTATTTTCACTTCATTTAACGGCCCTACAACAGATGTGAAACTAGATGTTAAAGAGAGGTACAAATTACGTGTAGGTTCATACCTTAGTTTAGATGAATTTGCACCTCTTCTTATTAGTGATACCTATAAGTTATTGATGTCCACTAAATCAGGTTCTCCTTATGATCCATGTCCAGTAGCAGCCTTAAAACTTGCCCCAGAACCAATTACGATATCATTGACCACGATCATAAATGCCATGTTTAGGCAAGTATATTTCCCGAAAGCCTGGAAATCAGCATCAATCCTGCCGCTACTTAAGAAACCTAACCTAAACCCGAAGGATCCTAATAACTTTCGACCCATTTCGCGTATCCCTTTGCCAGCTAAACTAGCCGAGAAAAGTATGAATGCACAACTTACTACATACTTACTGGAAGCTCAGGTATTGGATCCAACTCAATACGGGTTTAGAGCGGGATATAGTACCGAGTCCGCGTTGTTAAAATCTACAGAGGAAATTAGGATTGCATTAGATCAGGGAGGCAAGGCCGCAATGATCGTGCTTGATCTGTCGGTGGCCTTCGACACAGTCCATCACGATTTGTTGATGGACCGGTTGTGGGAATGTGGAGTACAAGGCAAAGCATGGGAACTCTTGAAGTCTTTCCTCTCAGACAGAAAACAGACAGTGTCTCTCGGCACTTTCTGCTCTAAACCGTTTTCACTGCCTTGCGGGGTCCCACAAGGTTCCTCGCTCAGTCCAACATTGTTTAACGTTTATGTGTCCTCTCTTGCCCCTTTGATCAGGTCATTTGGATTTGATCTTACATCTTATGCGGATGACACTCAGATTGTGGTGTCTCTGCAACCAGGGCAAGAGAGGGGGACAGAATTACGTTTTCATGATTGTATGGACGCAGTGGGTATATGGATGTCCCAGAACTGCTTAAAACTCAACTCAAGCAAGACGGAGGTCATTTTGTTTAGTAACGATCCCAAGTTCTGGACCCCAAGTTGGTGGCCGGTTTCACTGGGCTCACTTCCAACCCCCTCCAGGAAAGTAAAGAATCTGGGAGTTTTGATTGATGATAGGCTCCAATTTGAAGATCAAGTCAATTCCGTTGTCTCGGCTACTACATTTGTCTTGAGAACCTGTAAGAAGATTTTACAGTATCTTCCTAAGGAAAATCAACGCACAATAGTGACTGCATTGACTGTGACCAGGCTGGACTATATATCCAGGAGCGTCTGTTGCATAGATTACAACTTCTTCAAAACTCGGCAGCCAGATTACTTACAGGGACACCTAAATTTGCCTCCGTTTCCGGTGACATTTGAAGACTCCACTGGCTGCCTGTCAAGAAACAGGTGCAGTTTAAGTCACTTTGCACCGTGTTTAAAGCTCTTTATGAGAATAGCCCAGAACATCTAAAGCAGCAGTTTCAGTGGTATGTACCTAATAGACCATTGCGATCCCTAGGAGCTAAACTGGTAGCAGTTCCAGCCTTTAAAAAAACTGGCTGGGGAGGCAGGAGCTTTCGGGTGGGGGCAGCCAAAGCTTGGAATGCTCTCCCGTTTCAACTTCGTAATAACATGGATCTCATGGTTTTTAGGAAAGCCTTAAAAACCTGGATGTTTAATGTGTAATATGTGGCTACTTTCGGTGAGCTTTTTCTTCGGGAGGTTCGTTGTAGATAGCGCCAAGACACCTTCGGGTAACAGTTTGCGCTTTAGAAATATTTTAACATAACATAACATAACATAACATACAATTCTCAGAGTTGGTTGGGGTTGCTCTGGCTGCTGGAAACACAGAGTTGTGGAGATGGCACAGGCTCAACCACAGAGTCAGGCCTCCCTTCTCTAGCCAGACAACTGCGATGGAAGGGGCAAAGTTGAAGACCTCTTCAACTTCTTGTTTTTTTTTAGCTTGTAGGACTCACCTGAACGTCCGGACAACTTTGACTGTGAGTGGCTCTGCAACTGATCCTGGGACCTTCCTCTCTACCGGGATCAAGACCGCAGCGGCGCCACACATCGAGTGACGCTTAAGCCCTTGAGGGACTGCTCCCTCAAGGCCTTGGGGTGCACGACAATCGATGCAGGTCTTGGCATCGTGGCCTCACTCAAGGCACCAGAGACAAACAAGTTGTGGGTCTGTCACTGACAATTGCCGGTGACAGGTGCCACAGGGTTTAAAACCAGCCTTCCTCGTGGACATCCCTGCCACACCAGGACAATGTTTCAACAATCTTTGACAAAAGGTCGAGAATATGTCACTCTGAAAGTGACTATGGGCAACGCTTCTCTGGATCTGCAATGATTGGCTCAGAAAGAAAAGAACAGACTTCAATGCGATCGGGTCACACCTATATAGGCATGGTGCAGGTCAATTCCGGCACGGTTGAGACCGCGTGGAGCGGAACAATGTCAACTACTGGCGTGCAGCGGTATTGCTCACGAAAAAAATTCGGATCCAGTCTGACACCTGGCGATACTTCTAAGGTAAAGAATCTGCGGTTAGAACTCTCTATCATGTACATGACTTCTCAATAACATTTCAAGCTTTGTGCATGAAGGAAAAACCACAACTTCGCACAGCCCTTGTCTGAATGTCTCAATAAAAGCGTCAACACCATATACCAGAGTATAATATTGCTTTAGATGCCAATGTTCAATAGTCGTGTGAGAAACTGCAATAGACAGTGCAGACATAATTGGGCAGTCCAAACTTCAAGAGGGAGTGTTTAACTCCTGCTTACATATTAACGCACAAGGTCACTCTAAACAAGCATGTGCAAAGCCTTAGTGGGCCTCTAAAAGTGTAGTTTAATGGGATCTCTTGTTGAAACACAGCCACACTAGTAGAACGTGCTCCGCACATGTTATTGTCAATTAGCATGTTCCTGAAATGTGCCTGGACCGACAGTAGCATGTCTTGCAGTCATCTGTCCACACCAAAAATGTGAAAGTAAAATCCTATAACATTCAAATGTTTTTTTTAGATCTGAGGACACACTATACCTCTGGTCGGTTACATAAGGGATACATTGCTAACATATCTGAGCTTATTTAAACCTTGTTGCTGCAATGACAGAGTTAAACAGTAATAAATCAAGAATTCTAAAGACATTAGCACTTGCGCTGGGATCATTTTCAAAATTAAATTTGTAACCACAGCGATCTTGCTCATGAAACTCAGCCCGCCCACAGCTGCTTGTCACAGCTGTGTAGACATAACATAAAGAACGCCAAGAGCACCAACGAGTAATCCATCTTTCTCAGGCCCCCTCGAGCAGTACAGAACATGCTCTTCAAATCTGCTGAAGATTACAAGTGAGCAGGGGAGTTTGGCAGCGCCAGTAAAGACACAGGCCGCCTAATAGCCAATGAAGGATTGCACACCCCTCAGCATGTGTTGCGCGTCTGTAATTGGGATCCATGTCAAAGGGCCCGTTATAGGCACACCAGGATAAACTTACCGCCACTGCTTGCGTAGACGATTTCTCAGTTTATCCGGATTAACGGGCAAATAAGCCGCCGACCTCTTCAACTTTGAAAATGTGTGGGCTAATATTAGCTACAAAACACACATTTCCTCTCAGCGCTATTTGTTGACACAACGCTTTTTCTAAACACGGAAATCGCTGAAGGTCGTGGGGGAGGGGCTGTTAATAATGCCTGAAAGATAATCACGTTTTTACATTCATATATTGTATTACCCATCTGCCAGCTCTTGGTCTGTCTTTATGGACTGTATTAACCTGCAGAATGGCTGGTAAATACGACGTTTAACTTGCCCGGTGCATATAGGACATGGCCGCCCTGACCCGCAACAGTAACTGCTCTTTGTGTTACAAGTTCCAGTTGTAATTTTCGGAGTCAATACTAAGTATGACTTTTTAACTTGTGTGACACAAGTTTCACATGGCCACGTCTACTCTGCATTGCAGCTGCAATTATCCTTTGTGAAATAATTAGGAATAGCATGTATTTGTGTCTTATTTTGACCGGCCTAGCAACCGTCTTAATCAGTTTTCATTTAGGTTTCCTGTACATTTTATGGATATTTCTGCTTTGCTTCATCATTCATTAAAGTCGGTGAACTAAACATATTTTTGTCATTTTATGTATCAATGTGCCTACATAGCGCTCTGAAACCCGAACAGGTAAAGTTCACGGAATACAAAAAAACTATCAATAAAAGCCAATGAACGCCCCCAGGTCAGATTTCACAACGTTGTGCTGCTTGTGTGTGGGTGGCCTCCAGACGCTTTGTATATCTTGTCTCGGTCTCGCCAGCTCTTGCCAAGGGATGCAAGGGGCAGTATGGCTCGTTCTGCAAGGGGCTTTCACAAGAAGGGTATTTCATTCTGGAGGAAGAGCCTTTCAAATTCAGTGCTATGGAAATAAATGCTTTAGAGCAGAAGTATGTCATATTTTTATAAATATTTCCCTGTTCTGGCTGCATATTCGTTTCTTGTTTTACTTCACATACATCGTCATAAATATCTGGAGAAACGTCTAGAGAATGTATTATGCTCACTCCGTGCGTGCTCTTTGTGCATAACTGGTATGACATGCTTTCAAACTGAAGGGACAACAGTTCTACTGTATTTCTGAACATCTATCTATCTATCTATCTATCTATCTATCTATCTATCTATCTATCTATCTATCTATCTATGGGTTTTAGAACCTAACACACTGCAAGTAAACTCAACATTCGCATACAATAGCAGATTAAAATCAAATAGACTGTCTTGCTAGATTAAACTGTCCAAAAAGTCTACTTACCTGAAGAGGGACAAACGCAAATTGTATTGTATTGAATTTGCATTTATATAGCGCTTACTACCCCGGACGAGGCGTCGAAGCGCTTTTTCGCCGTGTAGCACACTACTCCGGAACCCATAAAGGATTAGTGGTGAATAGTGTAGTGAAAATATGAAAGCAATTTGAGTGGTGGATATGTTAGTCAGTTATTTGGATTGAGAAGAATAGTTGAAAATGGATGCCCTCAAGAAAACTTTGGCCCGAGGTTTCTTAAAAGGTCTTTTCAGATGATTCACCTACAGATATACATTGATTCTGGGCCGAACAGGGCCCGTCAGAGGACACCATTTCACACCCATCAACTTGGATACTCAAAAACTGGTTGCAATTTAAAAGTAATTCTATCTAGTCAAATGAATTACACGTCTAGGCATTCAAATTAATCTAGCCGCATGTGAAGCACTATTAACACAATGACAATTGAAGATATTCTTAAAGACCTGAAAACTGGAGTAAAAACTGGAGTAAGTGGATGCTTTTATTGGAGTTCCTTATTTTTTTGTCTAGGCGATTGTAGCAAGTGAACGTTGTCCCACGGCAGCAATAGGTGTTTTCATTATAAACAGTGAAAAAAAGAAGTACGTAAAGAGCTTGCAATATGCCAATTTTAAATACAACAGTGAGAGGCGAATGGTTTGGAAAAGGGTGCCTAGTAAATTTGTTTTCAGTGGCTTCTGTAAATTCTACATATGTGGACTGAGACTGACATGAAATAAAATAGCATTCCACATGCTCCAAGTGGCTATTAATTGGATATTGCGTCCACAGACAACTGTGCTCGGAAAAGGAAATAAATGTGTACTGAAAAAGTAACATGGGATAATATTTCTATGTTCACTCGTGCTCCTAATAAGAAATTTCTAAAGTAATTGGAAAAGGATCACACAGATGCAGAAGACAAAAAAATCATGACAGTTTACCTTTAAAACATAAAGGAAGACATACCTCAAACAATCCTCGATCAACTGGGAATAGTCTTCGCAGCACCTGAAGTACTTGCTCTACATCCAACAAAAATGGTAACCAACAGAGAGCGAAGGACGCCATCACGGTAGAAGCAATTTTAATGAAAAAGAATAACCTAAAAAACAGAGACAAATTTATTAGAAACATCCATACAGTAAGAAGTCTCTCAATCAAATGAGCGACACATTTGTTTACTTGATCATGCAATGGGTTCATATTCTTAACAGCACACAACTCCTACATACGTAAGGATACTAAAAAGCAGCAACAGGCATTAATCGACACCTTTTCACATAAACAAAAGCCTATGGTTGAAGATATTGCTTGTCACCCACTGCAGAGCAGAAATAGATTCTCGTCATCATTAGATTTTTCAAAAACATTCCATCTTCACTTTGGTTGGCCACAAAATTAACTCCAATAAGTGGTTTAATTGTGACCGGTGTCGCTTTCCCTTTTGTCTTTCAATTCGTATTTTGTTCTCTCCTGGTTGTTGGAAAACATTATTCATGGTGAAGCTGCCAGGTCCTCATCAATTAAAGACAAAAACCCGACAAAATACACTGGCTAAAGATAAAAACATTTTGGGTCCCAAAAATGTAAAAAAAAAAAAGGCACACATTACAATAGCAGTCCCAGGCACTAAAGGGAAATTGTGTGTGTGGATGTGCTCCTTGTGAAAGGGTAACATGCTGTATCTCACAGTAAAGTCAGCCAATGCGTGAAAAACCTGACCCATAGCCCCATAATGCATGCTGGGGTGGGTAGAATAAAAATGTGAATGACACAACAACAGAGTAATGGGTGAAGTCTGGCTGAAAATCCCAGAGGTAAATATGTTATAAACCTAAGTTTAGTAAAAAAACGTTTTGGCTCACACTATAAAAAGAGCACTGGCTGCCAGCCTCTTGCCTTAGTGAATAGTTTTTTTGTAAATCTTTATTACAAATAGATAGAGAGGGTAAGGTTAGATAGAGGGGCTTGCAAGGACAGATGGACAGGCTTGTATACATAGATAGGGGTTAAATAGACAGAGAGGGTAATATAGAGACTGCTGCTTAGATAGAGAGGGTTCACATAGTGAAGGTTGCAGAGATGGAGAGTGTTGCCTAGAGAGACAGAGTAATAACTATAGCGTTGCAAAGAAAAATAGAATTGCATAGATAGACAGAGCAATAGTGTTGCGAAGATACATAGATAGGTGACTAGAGCGAGATAGATAGTCAGAGAGGGATAGATAGACAGGTAGCTAAAGAGACAGGTAGATAGACAGATAGAAAGATAGACAGATAGATAGATAGATAGATAGATAGATAGATAGATAGGAAATTGGAATGAATAGTATAGCTTAATTTAGTAACTTAATAGGCAAATAGCTACACAAGCACGAAATACAAGAGTACTGAATGCAAACTAGAAAGACACATAAGCACGACATACAGCCTAAATTGGGTTACAAGTACAATTGTACCCCTCTATTAAAATACGTACTATCATGCCATACAGGAGTGCAGTTATAAAAGTATTTTGTTGGATGCATACTAAAAAGAGGATAGCTTTATAACTAACAATTTCAAGTAGACACAATCTGATATGGTGTGAAATAACTTCAGTCAGATAAACAAAGACGAGTCTAAAAGGAATTTTTAAAAGCATTAGCAGGAGACAGAAACTGATAAAGCCGCACTATGTCATGTACTTACATCAAAAGCAAAGGGAAGAGCTGGTAGGAAGCATCCTGCTATCACATCAGACTATAAACACAAACTTAACACTAAAGTAATAATAAAGTAAAAACAAAAACACTGACACTGAAGGGAACTACCTTTTGTGTGGTTTGCTCCTTGACACACAGCATAATTCAGTCACTGCAAGTAAAGTTAGTCAGTGGCTGAAGCGGGCTGACCCACTGCTGCATGCTGAATGCTGTAGTGGGCAGGCGCAAATGTGAATGACAACAACAGACCAAAGAATGTACAGAGATAGATGAAAGCCCCTTAAGTAAGTATATTACACATATATTTTTAGTGAAATCAAGAGGTTTTGACAAACCCCAGATGCAAAAACAAGGCAACTGTCTTGACACATAAGATTCCTGTATTTAAGCCATGCTGTATCCTCCAGTGAAATGCTTTGCAAGGATTATGCCGAATGAGCTTAAATCAATGATTGCCTGCAGGGATATGTTACCATTTAAGCAGATGCCCTTTCACAAGATGTTCACCATGCACAGTGCAGTGGCACTCAGACTATTTGCAAGATTATTTTTTTTTCACAGACAAGATGTAAGCAGTTGTGGTCCCCATATACTACAGAGGTGTCAAATGAAACTCCGCTCTCATTGAACAATTTTCTTCATCCATTGCACTAAATCGTTAAGAGGAAATGCCCTCTATTGGAGTACTGGGAGCAAAGGAAGTGATCAAAGCTGTATTTCATAGAATGGCATGGCTTGCTGCCTATTCTCAACATCATGATTCAGTGACAGTAGCCTAAGCCCTGGTGGAATGTGTTCTCAGACTTTCCATGGCTTGCTTCTTGGCCTGCAGATATTGCTGCAGAAAACTATCCACCTCAACAGGGTCTGCCTATGGACAGCCTTCCATTTCTACATAAAAAAGCTGCTCATCCACAGAATGGTACTTGGTACAATCATTGAAAATGATTAAAGCTCCTTTAGGGTCCAGTCAATGAAGCCTCTTCTCCTTTTACAAGGGGTAAAGGAGAGCAAAAAACCCTGGCAGAGTGATAGAATGCCCAACGCAATTGGGAGTCATGATATCTGGTAAGAATGCCTATCGAGTCCTCTGCATCAACTTGTCCATTAAAAAGATGGTGTACGGCGGTGGCACTGAAAGTGCCCGGAGGTCACTCACACGACATGTTGACATAATTGCAATGAGTAAGACGGTCTTCAAAGTTAGGAGACGCAGCAACTATGCATCACCTCGAATGGCATGCACATGAGAAATGTTGAGACCAAGTTAAGATCCCACTGTAGCATCATAAACTGTTTTGGAGGAAATATGTATGTCATACCTGCCTATCAGCTTCACCAAAAAGTTGTTAATCCTACTCACACGAAAGGGCACTTACTAGACCCTATCTTCTCCAACTTGGAGGAATTAGTAGAGGGGAATCCGATCCCAGTACCATGGTCTGACCATTTTCTTATACCATTTTTCTGGACTACCAATTCCACTGTATCCCAGCCTAATTGACCAGCACAAGGTTACAACCCTGGTCCAAACTATCAGTGAAACAATGGACTTTAGAGCTAGAAAAAACAAAACCAGCATCAAATTCTGATGCTATCATCGCTATTGAAAATTTTAACAAATTGATACAAGACTCCCTAGATCTGCTTCTTACCATAAAATCAATCCAGGTGAAAAAAAGGTAGTGACAGAATGGCATGCTACTCTGCAAAACTTCGGGAACTACAACAAACTTGTACGAAGTTAGAAAGAACTTGGAGGAAGGATTTCTCTCCAGACAACAAACTGAAATATAGGGAGGCTATAGAGTTCCCCCTCCTCTGGTGACCCCTGACTCTCCAGGTTCACGCTGCAACAAACTTGCAGATTTTTTCTGCAATAAAATCCAAACTATATACACCTCATTCCCCCAGACTGAGAGCCAACTTTGGGATCCTAGTCTTTACAGCATAGACTCCTATTTGGAAATCATTCCTCTGATGGATAATGAGACACTTGATCGCATCCTGTCTCGGGTGAAGAGCGGATCACCCAAAGATCCAGCACCTTTAACATTTTTGAAACAAGTGGCTGGAACAATTTCCCCTACCGTCCTGGAGTTGATTAACGCTTCTTTTGTATCTGGAGTGATGCCCCCGCCCTGGAATGAAGCAATGGTGAGGGCACTCCCAGCCTGGACCCCGACTCCCCGAAAAATTATCGTCCCATCTCACTTCTCCCAGGGATCAGCAAAATAGCTGAAAAACATGTAAATTCAGTGCTGTCCACCTTTTTAGAGACCAAAAAACTTTTTCACCCATCTCAAACAGGCTTTCGCCCATCACAAGGCACAGACACGGCCCTACTCTCAGTTGTAGAAGAGTCAAAAACAATTGTGGATTCCGGAGACATCACCGTGGTCATACTCCTAGACATCAGCGCAGCCTTCGACACAGTAAACCATCAACTCCTGGTCCATAGACTCAGGAGATTGGGTGTGAGCGGGGTCGGGCTGGCCTGGCTGCAATCCTTCCTGAGTGACAGACTCTTTCAGGTCTTCGACGTTGATGTGGCCTCAAAACTGGTGCCTCTTGGCTGTGGGGGTCCCCAGGGATCATCCCTGAGTCCCACATTGTACAACGTTTATATGAACCTTTAGCGAGTCTGGTGGTGCTGTTTGGGGTACACATAGTGACCTATGCAGATGACACTCAGCTGGTGGTAGGACTCAATCATGCGGACATCGCATCCCTCAACATTCGACAGTGCTTGGAAGAGACTGCTAAATGGACGGATGACTCCTTTTTGAAATTAAATGAGGAAAAATCCAAGTTGATGATCCCGGGGAACCAGTCACCCATTGACTTCAGCACTATATGGCCAAATACACTGGGTCTCGTCCCTACTCCGAAGCCCCAGATAAAGATCCTCGGCATCTGGCTAGACCAAGACGTGACCTTTAAGGCTCAGGCACGTAAGATGGCGGCCTCGTGCTATGGTATCTTGAGGATGCATTGGAAGGTCCTCCCTCTCCTTCCTTTCCAGGCCAGGAAACTGATGGTTCGGGCGCTTTTTTGTCACGTCTTGATTATGGTAATGCCCTTTATTTAGGGGCTCCTTGTGTAACCTTGTCCAAATTCCAGATGGTACAAAATTGGGCAGCCAGAATGCTGCTGAATATCCCAAAATTCCAATCAGCAAAAATTGCCCTAAAATCCCTTCACTGGCTCCCGATCAAGGAGAGATTTGAATTCAAGGCGATGAGCATAGTGCACAAGTCACTGGTCGGAAAAAATCCAGCTATCAACCATTCCATTATTCGCCCCTATCGTGCCAACAGATGCCTTCAATCGGACCACTTACATGTGGCCACTGTTCCAAAGATTAGGAAAGCCAGAAGTGGAGGGCGTATGTTCTCCTACAATGCATCGAAGCTGTGGAACTCACTCCCTCTTGATCTACGGAAAGAACCTAACCATCTCGTCTTCCGTAAACTGTTAAAGACCTGGTTATTCTCTTAGTCTGGTTGCCACGCTGATCTTGCTGCTGTCAGCGCTGGGATGCCTCCGGGTAGCCATGGGCTATACAAATGTATCTCTATTCTATTCTATTCTATTCTATAAATCTCATCTCAACAGGTGATTTAAAACAGGATGGTGGTTCAAAAAATGTAAAAAGGCTAAGGTCCAACAAATAACTTTTAATAGTGCCAACTACAAGACTTTGCTGGCCCAAAGATAAAATAATCAAAACGACATCCAACAACTTTGGTTTATAAGGGTTCTATCTTATTAAGGCTATATCCTGCCACAAATGTGTCCCAGAGCCGGTATAAATGCATTTTGTGGAAGCGCGCCTAGTAGCAAGGATGACATCCACAGCTTCAGGCAGAAGATCACACACAGTTGCTGCCGCTCACCCACCAGCCAAGTAGGAGTAGATTGCACAGATTAAAATGAAGGGACCTGTTCTGTTGCTGTGATAGAAGATCCTGGTGAAGTGGTATCATGATCAGAGGACAGATCATGCCAATTATATATGCAGGTGTCCCTGGTCCATTCCAACCGGAATACATCTCTAAAAGAGCATTCTGGCAGAAACTCCAAAGTCCCAATGTTTCGACACTGCACTTTCTTGAAAGTGGCTAAAAGATCCATCCAGGATTCTTCTCGCTGCTGGAAGATGCCCAGCGTCATCTTGGGATGGAGATGCCACTCATCTTTTGAAAGACTCAACCTGTTCAGCTCATCCACTCACTCATTCATGGACCTTGCCATGGGGTTTGGATTCTGGCTCTCCCATCAACCTAGAGGCGCACAGTGTTCTGGCACAGGACCCAGCATTCCACTCTGCTCTGCTCTGCTTGTTGCAATGCCTGGCATTAGTTTAGAAGCCGTCTGAAAACAGAAAAGGAGTATAGCTCCTGAAGCTCGTCTGAAAGTGCGGGAAGAAAAGAACTGATGTCATTGCGCAGGAGTGGCACTTATGTGTGGCACGGTGCCAGTTTAAAAAAGTGCATGGGAGCACTGAGGGAGA
This sequence comes from Triturus cristatus, assembly GCF_964204655.1. Classification (NCBI taxonomy): domain Eukaryota; kingdom Metazoa; phylum Chordata; class Amphibia; order Caudata; family Salamandridae; genus Triturus; species Triturus cristatus. The sequence goes on from NC_140586.1 coordinate 654,731,053, forward strand.
AAAGTTTCCAGATCTAGTCTGGTGCCTAGGAGTATTCTAAGGTGAGAAATTTGCATTTAGTAGTATTCATTAGAATTTCATACACTAAGTGCCCCCCACAGAAGCCCAAATAGTACTTAAAACATCCTACACTCTTCTATCCCAACTCTTGTGACCTACTCTGACCAATTAAATACACTGGCTACTGTAAGCTGATTGTAGCTGGTTGTTCATATGTAGATCACACTAATACTACTGTGGATAAACAGTGGAATATCAAAACAGTGAAATAATAATGCTTTCACTTAGATGAGAAGCTGGTTCAGTCTAGTGCACTGTGAACACTGCAAGCAAATCAGATATCTTGATCCATAAAAACAGCATTCTCAATCTGTACCCCCACCACAATGACATGGAGCCCACTTTGATGTTTCTGAAAACGTTTCAGTTTACACAACATTTGGTTGCCAAGGTGCTGTTAAACTACTTACCTCTTCTCTGTGACTTTTTCCTGTGGGGTCTTACTCCTTATCGAGTACTAATCTGTGGTACACTGTGAGGTTTAGTACTTGTTTGTATGACTTTCAAATACTTCAAAATGAACAGTGTTGTGGGGTCCAAGGAGCAGGGGCAGCTGCTCCACTAGGGCGGAGGAGTGTCGTCTCACTGCTTTATCGCAGTGCGAGATAGCCAAAACATAAAAGGGTAATAACTTTTGGTTATAACTATTTGATGTTTCTTTGAGCATTGCCGGCCGGCGGTCCTGGCAGGAGTGGTTTGCTCACTCCTTAGTGCGCAAAGACTGTTTCGTCGGCCCTCTCGGGCCGCCCAAACCAGTCATGCACACTCTGCACTTCTCCATGTAGGCTGCAATGCAGCCTGCATGGAGAACATGCCATCCCCATCAGCCCCTGGCTGGGTGGCGTCCTGACCAATCACAACGCTCCACTAGAGTGTTGTGATTGGCTCAGGGGAGGGGGCCTGGCTGCCTGCTTCCTCTTCCTGCCGGAGGCTGGACAGCAGGAGCAGTGAAGACACGGGACCCGGTCCAGCGGAAAGGTGGGTTTAATTTTTTTTATTGACCCCCCCCTCACTGCGTGACCACCCCCCCTTCCCTTCCCTGTGTGACCCCCCCTTCCCCATGCGCGCACCCCCCCCCTTTCCCACGTGACCCCACCGGCGAACCATACTGGCCGCTACTGCCAAGGAGATTTTAAACTGGAGACGATACAAAAGGCCAATGAAGTATATTTAAATGGCATGCCCAAAAGAGAAAGACTTAAAAAAATGGTCAATCTAAATATCGTTTCAACCCTTATCAAGAAATCGCAACTACCAAGGGCAGGAAACTCAGGGCGGATTTTCACTTCGTGGATGGAGAGTGACGGTAAGTGAATGGGCCAAAAGTACTTTAGTACTGTAACGTCATAATGCAAGATAAAAATCCTACATTACAAACTATATAAAATTAAAAAGGCTCATCTTCCTATTCTCCGTGTCTGATCTGCTTTTTGCTACTTCACCTTTTACCTTAAAACTGCTAGTTTTCCTGTTCAGTTTCTGATGCAATTGTTTGGGGTGTAAACACTAAGTGCTGGCACAGAGTAAATCTTCCAGTCTGTCTGCACTCCTCCTGCTGACCAGCACTGTTCTATTGTTAGTTACTCCTTAATCCTGCTTATTGGGGAATATCACTGGGGGCTCTCCTTTCCTACCCCTTTTCATTTTAAGTCTCAGAACTATCCATTAATTTTATTTTTGATATTATGCTGTAGCTACAGCTTTCAACATTTTGATGATCTCTTCCGCCTGCCTACCCATGAAGCTTTACAATAGTAACTATGAGCACTGGGGCCAGATTGGTATTGCCCATAATCACGAGGAAGCAGTTATGGCTGAAATATTCTGCTCTATAATAAAATGGTCAAGACTCTTGAATGCCAGTTTGGTAGAGACAACCTCAGAGCACATTCTTAACCGGTGCAACAGATCACATTAAAAGTCAAGGTCCCCACATTTCTCTATAAACCAAACGAAACACTACAATATTTTTAGGGGATACATAATCTTCGTGTATATTCCGAACAGCTTTTCCTCCAGCAAGCGCTCTCCTATGGTGCTAGATGGCAACTTACAGATGCAGCTGTGACTGTGCCTCCTCAACATGACAACATAGGAGTGTATTAGGTGCCTAACAGATCACTGGCATCAGTTCCAGGTACTTTATCTGCACCTATTCAAGGTGTGTGGAGTGGACCCAAGAAAACAAAAATGGCAGCGATAAATAACAGCACATGACAAGTTTACATTATCTTGGGATCTTACTAATCACAGCACTAACGCAGGAGGAGCTTACGAGTCTCAAGGCACTACATATATATGGGAGGTAGGATTGAGAAGCACACAGTAACCAAGGAAGTCATGCAACACAGCCATTTTAAAGTATCTTTCACTGTGTGCTTGGGCCGTGAAGCAGTAATGCTTGGCAAAAGTTTGAAATGATGACCCCGTGGCTGCCCAGCACATGTCAGCGACCTTGATGCCTTTGTTGACAGCCATGGTCTGAGTGAAATGGAAACAAATGCACTATGGAGGATCTTTCTTAATTAAAGGGTAGCAGATCTGATAAAGAGGATGACATATTCTAAACAATGTGTTTAGTCACTGACTTGCCGTTCTTGTCTTTGGCAAAGCCCACAAACAAATGATTATCCAGACTGCTGATATATGACACTGCAGATCTGGAGTCCAGTCTATTCAACCACTCCACCTCCTTGGTTGGATGAGGAGAAGAGAATACAAATGCAAGAGTAATAGTGATGTCCTTATGAAATGCAGATGCCACCTTTGGTAGGAAGGATGAGTTGATACCACCATGTCTAAGAAGAAAACTGTGAAAGTTGGATGAACTGAATATGTCTAAAGTTCTCCGACTCTAAAAACAGAAGTTATTGATAATAACAACAATCCTTTCAGGCTGAACAGAGTAGAAGGAAACAAGTAAATAAACCTTCTAGAAAACGAGTCACTAGTTGCGCTGTAAACAAGGACGACCAGTCAGGAAGTTGCTTAAAGGTGGAAGATGCAGCAAAATAGCTCCCATCTGGATCAAATGCCAGCCCCTGCTCTGCACGGGACAGTGCAAATCAAGAACTGTCTACATGATGGGATTTAAGTGAGTCTAGACCGTCAGACATGCACCATTGCACAAATATGTTCCAGTGACTTAAATGAATAGATTTTGCAGCAGGTTTTTATCGCAGGCAAGATGACATCGGCTCTTTATTAATAACGCATATGGATTCTAGCAGTCAGAACTCAATCTCCAAATGTGCGGCTGCTGCATTGAGGGTGTAGGAACTGATCATCCTGCATTGAGAGCAGTTCCAAGAAGTCCCCAGAGAGAAAAAGGTGTCCTCATACTGAGTGTTTATAGATCGGCGTAACGGATGCTCCTTGAACAGTCCAGAGCAAGGAGAATAACTATGCCAGACACTCCTGCGACTTTCACAGGACTTTTGACAAAAACAGAAATACTGAATATGTGTACAGCTGTAGCCCTGACTATCTGAACCTGTACACTTTCGCCAGAATATGGCACTGAACTGAGAACAGTTTCTAATCTGGGCCTTGGTAAAGTGATCCACATTTGGTGAAGTGATATGGTGATTGCTATCAAGAGAATATTATTTCAGTAACTTCAGTGTCTTTCCCTCTTGTGGTCCCCCCACAAGAGATGACTGAAAACATCCACTCTCATGTTGAGGAAGCCTGCAAGATGCACCACTACTGGGAACATTTCCTCCTGCTTCTTTCACAGTCACCAGGGATTGCCTTTGAACACAGGGTCCACGATTGGATACAGCCCTGATGTCATTGGTGCTGTCTGACAAAATCTGAATATCATTATCTGAAATGGAAGAGAGAAATGCCTTCATGGCAATTTGGACTTCTCGCATCTCCAGAACAATTATGTATAGGCACTGTGCTGTTACAGACCAGAGGTCCTCCACTATCATGTCACACAGGCAGGCACCCAATCCCTGCAAGGAGTAATCCGTGACTACAGTAGCCTGCACCTGTAGAGGCCTTAATGGACAACCCATCACAAGACTAGAGACGTTCATCTACAAGTGCAGATCCGGATGAAATGATTGGAGAATTTGCACCTTAGCTGAGAGGCGCCCTTGATGCTGGAGCGACTGTCCTTGTAGGTACCAAAGCAGGGCATTAATTTGCCATCTGGCATGCTACATCAATAGGATGCAAGAAACCACAAGGCAAAAAAAAGATGCAAGACATGCAAAAGCATGAGTGGGATCTGAAATCTCAGAAGCTTCTTCCATCTATCCACGATCCCCTGAGAAGGAAGGCCTTCAATCATATCAAGTTCAGAACTGCTCCTAGGAAGATTAACCTCCATGTCTTACTGACGTGAGACTTTTGGGTGTTGATTGTAAAGCCCAAGTCGTAGACAAGTCCTCGCCACGGAAGATGCTACTCAACCCGTGCCAGACACCCCGCTTCCACCAGCAAGTTGTCAAATTATGGAAATATATGTGTGCCTAAACATTCCAGTGAATGACCCAAAACTACGTAAACACACAGGAGGTAGAGCAACAAACAGGTGGCCTATATACGTTTGCAAATGTAATAGATATAAGAGAGCACACACACTTTGTAAAAACTGCCCTCACCCACAACAAGTTGTGGCATGCTTCATCATAGGGCTGCTACTAACGCCTCTGCGCAAACCCAACGCTAGAGGCGGAGCAATAGGGAGGGGTAAACAACACAACAGTGATAAAGACAAACGGAAAAGACAGGATCCTAAAGTGCAGATAAGTCGTGAATTTAAAAACTGGCTATGGGATATCTCTATAATAATTTTATTCCTGGATACCCTAGTCAGGGTTAAAAAGGTATATAAGAAAATATATAACTGATGGATAGTGGTGGTGTGAGTAAATTAAGTGCTCACCACCCCTCCATTCTGCATAGCGGTCAACATGTTTCTGCCGGTTCAAAGCTTATTCTCCGGCATTCATCAGGACAAGTTGGATCCCTATGCTACTTTTCCAAAACCCCTCTCACTGCCCACTATAGTGAGCTATACTCCACCTGTGAGTCTGGAGTGTTTTTTGTAACTTTACTCTTCCAATAGGAACTGAAAGATAAAAGACAAAACAATAACAACAATTGTTTCCACAACAAATATAAAATACAAAGACAAAATTATTAAATGTGTGCTCTCAAACAATCCCAAACATTCGCAAACCACCCAATTGGTATGGCCAGAACCTTTTATACACGGTGCAACATCCACCGTTATAAATTTAAGGGCAATCAATGGCCCTCCTAATGGTATATATATATATATCACATCTGTGATTCATATCCATTTAAACTGAAAACATACTTTACAAAAAGATGCAACGTGCTGAAGAGAGGTAGTGAAGACACACTCCACACAATCCAACATCATGTAAAAGATATCGAGGCATCATGCCCCATACCATACTCATAGATTTTAGTTCAGGTGCACTAAATCTGGGTCACAAGATGTCCAACACTCCACACTTCTTACCAGAGTTTATTAAGTAGAAAGCTAGAAATGGCACTGGAGTAGAGGGCGACCCTCTGTAGTCACACACTGTGGGAAGGAAATCACAAGATATTCACTTCTTTGTTCGATCCCCACTCCAAAGAATATTCACCCAACTGAGAAGATGTTCTCCCTTAATATTGTTGCAAAAATCCATCAGGAAAGCACCGCACGTATTATATAGTGCCAGCATCCAAGAATACACTCTTCTCTCCCCATTTACACCACCCGTTTAGATGAGGGGGACTATGGGGTGTACACGTGAGTAAAGCAGGATACCTAGATCGACCCAAAAGGAACTTATTGCTACAATCATCGACCTTTTCTTACAATCGAAAATAATTTTTCCAACTAAATGTAATATAGAACTATTCTCCCCCAAGTATATGGCCAGATACTCCTTACTTCGTCAAGAGTGGTACGCCGCCTTCGAAATCCGTCTCTCCTGGTGCCGCGTAGGTACCACAGGCTTCCGTCGCACTCATCATATCTCTTCCGCTTCTCATCACGTGGTGCGTGCGAGTGACGAAGCACGCACCACGTGAGAAACTAGACCGCTAACCCCACACACCATCGAGGCTATGCGTCCACTATCGCGGGAAACGACAAACCAGTACCCATTCTGTTCAGATTAAGAGTACTACAAACCACTGTATGATCTCTCATTAAAAAATTCTTGCCCAAACATGGGGGTGCATTAATCTAAAAAATGTCAATATTCACAACTATTCACGAGTTAATGTATGTGAGATTTCAAAACAAATAAAATAAACAAAATGACAACGGTGGCACCCTCAAAACAAACTTTTATATCAGCGGGTAATTACAGGCTATCATTGCGATTTTCCTTAGTGCTGATAGCTGTCCAGATGTCAAATAAAGTACTCTTATCTAAATATTCCTCAACTCTCTCTGACAAAAAAATTGGGATAATTAGAGCGAGGCCTATGGGTTCCAATTCATTTTCTACCTAGTGCTGACCACGGTATTTCATCGTTGAGTCCAGAGACATGACTCTTCGTTCGGTATACCCACTTTTGCTCCCGTATAAACAGGGCTTTTGGAAGGTCTCTCGTAGATGATGTAAAGGCAGGTTTATCCAAGACAGTCCAGTATATATCCTGTATTGTGTGCCCTTTCTCAGCAAAATGTAATGTGAGGCGTGTGTTGGTCCTAGAACATCTGATATTGCTCCTATGCTCCCTAATCCTCACTTTCACCTTTCTACAAGTCATCCCAACGTAAATTAAATTACACGGACACTTGATCATGTAGACCACATTGGACGAGTTACAGTTTGTGTGTACTCACTGTTGCCAAAGATATTTCAGACCAACATCTACCTCTTTTGTGTTCTTCGTCAGAGAGCAGACATCACACGACCCACACCGTGTATGTCCCATGACAGGTGTCAGATGTCCAGCCACCCAAGGAGCCCCTCGGGTGCTGTTATGTGGGCGGGAATGTACCAATTGGTCCCTAATATTTTGACCTCTCCTGAATGCAAAAAGGGGGTTCTCAAGCTTTAAGCCACTAGAATTCAAGATACGCCAATGTTTTAAGATGATTGGTTTTATAGCCGTAGAAGATGCATTAAACGTAGTAACACAAAGTGTGTTATTTTTTGTTGGTCTCTCTACTTTATTCAGTAATACCTCTCTAGGGCAATTCCATGCTCGCTTCCGTGCCCTCCTGACTATTTGATTCGGATAACCTCTGTCATCCAATTTTTCTGCTAAGCAAGCTGCCTCTGCCTTGAATTCATCCGGTTCTGAACAGTTCCTGCGAAGCCGCAGGAACTGACCCACTGGTAGATTTTCCCTCAACGATCTAGGATAGAAATTACCAAAGTGCAGGAGTCCATTCTTATCCGTCGATTTATGATGAACTCTTGTTGACAGTTTACCCTCCATCGGAGAGATAACCAAGTCATAAAAAGGGGAGACTATCCTTGGTGATAGTACTAGTGAAGTCCAAAAAAGAATTTTGTGCATTTAACCATAGCATAAACTCATTTATAGATGCCTCATTACCCCTCCAAAAGAGGAGGATGCAATCTATAAATCGTTTCCAGACCCGTATGTTGTGGGTCCATGGATTTTCAGAGCCAAAGATGTATTTTTGCTCAAAGGCGGCCACATACAGACCCGCTAGACTCGGTGCAAAAGCACTCCCCATAGAAGTACCATGGGTTTGCAAATAAAGAACTCCATTGAACTCAAAGAAGTTCCTAGTAAGAGCTAAATCAGCCAGATGTAAAATAAATGGTCTAGGGGTCTGAAATTGCCAGTCCAAATCAAACAAGAGCTCCTCAACCATCCTTAAGGTTTCAGGTTGCGGAATATTAGTATATAGGGATTCTATGTCCAATCCCACCAAAAATTCCTCTTCAGGATTGAAGGCCATGTCACTGAGAAGATTGAGTACTTCAGTGGTATCCTTGAGGTATGCCCTCCTGCTCTGACCCAAAGGTTTAAAGAAAAAATCACAAAACTGTGACAAGGGCTCTAGTATAGAGCTATACCCGCCACAATGGGTCTTCCTGGCGGTGGTCTAGTTACTTTATGTACTTTAGGTAGAGTATAGAAGGCCCAAGGAAAATCGCAATGATAGCCTATAATTACCCTCTGATATACAAGGTTGTTTTGAGGGTACCACCGTTGTCATTTTATTTATTTTATTTGTTTTGACATCTCACATATATATCATTAACTAGTGAATAGTTGTGAATATTGACATTTTTTAGATTAATACACCCCCATGTTTGGGCAAGAATCTTTTGCATGTTTTGGCATTTTTTGGTCTTAATGAGAGATCATACAGTGGTTTGTAGTACTCATAATCTGAACGGAATGGGTAATGGTTTGTCGTTTCCCGCGATAGTGGATGCATAGCCTCGATGGTGTGTGGGGTTAGCGGTCTAGTTTCTCACGTGGTGCGTGCTTTGTCACTCGCACGCACCACGTGATGAGAAGCGGAAGAGATATGATGAGTGCGACGGAAGCCTGTGGTACCTACGCGGCACCAGGAGAGATGGATTTCGAAGGCGGCGTACCACTCTTGACGAAGTAAGGAGTATCTGGCCATATACTTGGGGGAGAATAGTTCTATATTACATTTAATTGGAAAAATTATTTTCGATTGTAAGAAAAGGTCGATGATTGAAGCAATACGTTCCTTTTGGGGTCGATCTAGGTATCCTGCTTTACTCACAGGTACACCCCATAGAGTCCCCCTCATTTAAACAGGTGGTGTAGATGGGGAGAGAAGAGTGTGCTCTTGGATGCTGGCACTATATAATACGTGTGGTGCTTTCCTGATGGATTTTTGCAACAATATTAAGGGAGAACATCTTCTCAGTTGGGTGAATATTCTTTGGAGTGGGGATCGAACAAAGAAGTGAATATCTTGTGATTTCCTTCCCACAGTGTGTGACTACAGAGGGTCGCCCTCTACTCCAGTGCCAAATCTAGCTTTCTACTTAATAAACTCTGGTAAGAAGTGTGGAGTGTTGGACACCGTGTGACCCAGATTTAGTGCACCTGAACTAAAATCTATGAGTATGATATGGGGCATGACGCCTCGATATCTTTTACATGATGTTGGATTGTGTGGAGTGTGTCTTCACTGTCTCTCTTCAGCACGTTGCATCTTTTTGTAAAGTATGTTTTCAGTTTAAATGGATATGAATCACAAATTATGTGATATATATATATATATACCATTAGGAGGGCCATTGATTGCCCTTAAATTTATAATGGTGGATTTTGCACCGTGTATGAAAGGTTCTGGCCACACCAATTGGGTGGTTTGCGAATGTTTGGGATTGTTTGAGAGCACACATTTAATAATTTTGTCTTTGTATTTTATATTTGTTGAAGAAACAATTGTTGTTATTGTTTTGTCTTTTATCTTTCAGTTCCTATTGGAAGAGTAAAGTAACAAAAAAAACTCCAGACTCACAGGTGGAGAATAGCCCACTATAGTGGGCAGTGAGAGGGGTTTTGGAAAAGTAGCATAGGGATCCAACTTGTCCTGATGAATGCCGGAGAATAAGCTTTGAACCGGCAGAAACATGTTGACCGCTATGCAGAATGGAGGGGTGGTGAGCACTTAATTTACTCACTCTACCACTATCCATCAGGTATATATTTTCTTATATACCTTTTTAACCCTGACTAGGGAATCCAGGAATAAAATTATTATAGAGATATCCCTTAGCCAGTTTTTAAATTCACGACTTATCTGCACTTTAGGATCCTGTCTTTTCCGTTTGTCTTTATCACTGTTGTATTGTTTACCCCTCTCTATTGCTCCGCCTCTAGCGTTGGGTTTGCGCAGAGGCGTTAGTAGCAGCCCTACGATGAAGCATGCCACAACTTGTTGTGGGTGAGGGCAGTTTTTACAAAGTGTGTGTGCTCTCTTATATCTATTACATTTGCAAACATATGAGGGCCGCCTGTTTGTTGCTCTACCTCCTAGTGTGTGTTTACGTACTTTTCGAGGCGGATGAAGTAGGGCTTTTGCCTTCTCCCCCCTTTTTTTTATAGTGGGTATCAAGGACCCAAAACTGCCAGAACATTTTGAAATTAATCTGAAAAATAAACAAGCTCAGAATGCTAAGATCCAGGAAGGATTTAAACCTCTATCCTTCTTGGGGACACATAAGTAATGGAGTAGACGTCTATGCCTCATTCTTCCAAATGCTCTGTGGCCCCTTTGCTCATTTGGGCAAGGACCTTAATCTGCTAAATTGATACATAATCAAGGTCTGGACACTGGAAGGTCTTTTAAGTTTCCTTCTTGATTTCTTTATGAAAGAGGGTCATTTCACAATAGCCCTTGTAACAGCTGCACTTGGCATTCATGTGATAGGTGCCAAGTGTTTTGCTAGGATGGTCACAGTCAGGAGGTAAAAACATAAAGGTAATCTACCTCCTTGGCAATCTTGGTGATGCTTGATTGTAGATGATAAATGGTGCACAAGTTACTACTTGTGTAACAATATATCTGTAATAGACATTAGTTAGTGATAGATTCCTTACCTTAGAATATCCCCAGGCGTCAGACTGGATCCGGAAAGTTTTCGTCAGCAGTACCCCTGCGCGTCGAAAGGTGGCTCCGCGTCCGTCTCTGGCGTCGTATGGGCCGAGAAGACATCACAGAGATTACTTAGGCACCACCCATGCTGTACACGACTTTCCGTGCATGGATCGCAGAGCCATGCAAGAAACTGACCACTGTTGCCATGAAACTAGGGCCCCGAAAGGGATGACCTTAACCCTAGAAATCAGTTCGCAGAAAGGGGAGGATGGGTGGGGTGGTAAGGAATCTATCACTCACTAATGTCTCTTACAGATATATCGTTACACAAGTAGTAACTTGTGCATCTGAAAGAAACACGTAAGTGATAGATTCCTTACCTTAGAATACATACCCAAGCAATACCAACCCCGGTGGTGGGTCTGCAAAGTGAGATTACACCAGAAAGTCACAGAGAACCGAACGGCCAAAGGAGCCGTCTCTCCCGACCCAACTGTCAAGGCAATAGTGCTTTGTGAAAGTATGCAACGAGGTCCAAGTGGCCGCCTGACAGATGTCTTGCAACTGTTGTGTGCGGTTGAGATAGAACGAAAGCGCACGTTTTGGGTTCAGACGGTGGAGCCTCTCCTCTTCCCTTGAAGGGTGCGGAGGCGGAAAGAAAGTGGGCAGAGTGGGTTTGCCCGAGATGAAAGGCAGAGACTACTTTTGGTAGAAAGGAGGGACGCGGACGAAGCACATCCTTGTCCGGATGAATCGCCAGGAAAGGAGGTTTACAGGAAAGAGCCTGAAGCTCACTCACCCGCCGAGCGGAGGTGATGGCCACCAGGAAGACAGTTTTCAAAGTTAATAACCGCAAAGGACAGTTATGAAGAGGCTCAAAGGGAGCGCATATCAAGTATGTGAGAACCAGGCTCAAGTCCCATTGAGGCATCACAAAAGGAATAGGAGGGAAAAGGTGAGTAATGCCTTTGAGAAATCTATTGACAACTGGGGACTTGAAAAGAGAGGACTGATCAGGCAGCCTAAGAAAGGCTGAAAGAGCAGAAAGGTAGCCCTTGATAGAGCCCAGAGCAGAGCCCTGCTGGGCCAAAGAGAGAAGGAACAATAGGACCTCAGAAAGAAGGGCAGAAAGAGGATCTACAGCTTTTGCTGTGCACCATGCTACAAATGTTTTCCACCGACAGGCGTATACCGTTTTAGTGGAGGGACGCCTGGCTGCCAGAATCACATTACAGACTTCAGGAGGCAAGTCAAATGGAATCAGCTATCGCCGCTCAATCCCCACGCAAGGAGGTGGAGGCTGGACAGGTTCGGGTGGAGGACCGTCCCCTGTTGCTGCGACAGGAGATCCTCCCGAAGAGGCAATCAGATCGGGGGATGCACGCTCATACTGAGTAGCTCGGGATACCAAACTCTTCGAGCCCAGTCCGGTGCCACAAGAATGACTTGGGCCCGGTCGCGTCTGATCTTCTTCAGCACTCTGGGCAGAAGTGGTATAGGCGGAAAGGCGTATAATAGACCGCAACTCTAGTCGCAACGAAAAGCGTCTCCGAGCGAGTGCCACCTTGGAAACTCCAACGCGCAGAACTGCTGACATTGCACGTTCTCTTCGGTGGCGAATAGATCTAACCAAGGTTCTACCCACTGCTGAAAGAGACCTTGTGCCACCTCTGAGTGAAGGCGCCAATCGTGATCCAACATGCACCTGCGGCTGAGTTTGTCCGCCCTGGCGTTCAGGGTACCTGCCAGGTGTTGAACCACCAAGGAAATGCCTTGACGTTCCAGCCAGGTCCAGAGACGTAGAGCCTCCTGACATAGGGTCCACGACCCCACCCCACTTGTTGCAGTACCACATGGCGGTGGTGTTGTCTGCGAACACCTGCACTACTATCCCCTTGACAGAGGGAAGGAATGCTTTCAGTGCAAGTAGGATCGCCCTGAGCTCCAAAGGATTGATATGGAGCTTGGACTACTCCGGAGACCACAGGCCTCTGATCTCCGCCTCTCCCATGTGGCCGCCCCATCCCAGGAGGGACGCATCCGTCACTACTGTGTGCTCCGGTTGGGGAAGAGAGAGGGATCTACCACTGACCCAACGCTGGTCCGTGAGCCACCACTGCATATCCTGTGCAGTGCCCTCCGAGATCTGGACGTAGTCGGACAGGTTTCCCCGATGCTGCGTCCACTGGAACTTCAGGTCCCACTGCAGAGCCTGCATATGCCTTCTGGCATGATAGATCAGCAGGATGCAGGAGGCCATGAGGCCTAGCAGCCTCAGGGTCTTCCTGACTGAAACCCAGGACCAGGGCCGAAAGATCGGAATCATAGCCCGAATGTCCAGGACTCGCTGTTCGGGAGGATAAACCCGAAACTGCGCCGTATCCAGAACTGCTCCGATGAAGAGGAGCTTCTGAGAGGGAATCAGGTGCGACTCAGGCACGATGATGGAAAACCCCAGCAAGTGCAGGAGGTCGGCCGTAATCTGGAGGTGGGAGACGACTGCCTGGGGCGAGCCCGCCTTCAACAGCCAGTCGTCGAGATAGAGGAAGGCTGAAACCCATGATCTGCGCAGATGAGCTGCGACCACCGCCATCACTTTCGTTAACACCTGAGGGGCGCTGGTAAGGCCAAAAGGGAGCACGGTGAACTGAAAGTGCTCGTGGCCCACTGTGAACCGTAGGTAACTCCGGTGGGCTGGCAGGATGGGGATATGAAAATAAGCATCCTGCAAGTCCAACGCTACCAGCCAGTCTTGCGGGTCTAGGGCAGACAAGACCTGAGCAAGCGTGAGCATCTTGAACTTCTCCTTCCGGAAGAAGCGATTGATGTTCCGGAAGTCTAAGATAGGGTGCAGACCTTTGTCCTTCTTTGGAACCAAGAAGTAGTGGGAGTAACACCACGACCTACTTCTGGTGTCGGAACGCGCTCGATGGCCCCCTTGGCCAAGCGGGCCGCAACTTCCTGCTGGAGAAGTGCCAAGTGATCACCCGACATGCGGTGGTACTGAGGTGGCATTGCTGGAGGGGTAGACTCGAAGGGGAGGGAGTAGCCCCTTCGGACTATCTGCAGAACCCACCTGTCCGAAGTGATGGTGCGCCAGTGGGGGAGGTGATAGCGAATCCTGCCGCCCACTGGCATCTGGTGGGCCTGAAACACCGGACTAGGTAGGTTTTGAGGGGGCGGTGGTGGTGGATTGACCTGCCCGCTGTCCTCGGGACCCACCACTTCAGGTCACACGTCCGCGGCTGCGCAGGCCTGCGGGTCTGAAAGGAACGCGATTGGGCGCCTCGACCCTGACCTCGAAAGTAGCGAAAAGCGGACCCCGAGGGAGTGCGAGTGGTGGCGAGACCCAAGGACTGAGTCGTAGCCCGAGATTTCTTAAAGCGTTCCAGGGTGCTATTCGCCTGGTCACCAAAGAGGCGGGTGCCATCAAAGGGCATGTCCAACAAAGTGTTCTGAACATCCCCGGAGAAGCCAGTTGTTCTGAGCCAAGCGTAACAGCGGAGCGCCACCGTTGAGGAAAGTGCCCTGCCGAGTGAATCGGCCGTGTCAGGTCCACAACGGATAGTGAATTTACCAGCATCACTCACCTTGGTAATGGCCTGGGAGAGCACCGCCCGAGCTTCCACAGGGCACTGAGGCAGCAACTGTGCCACCGTGTCCCACACAGAATGTGAATAGCGGCCCAACAGGCACGCAGTATTCACCGCCCGCAGCCCGAAACTCGAAAAGTGAAAATCTTTTTCCCAAACTGCTCCAGTTTCTTAGATTCCTTGTCCAGAGTAGCAGAAGGTAATGCGCTCGGCGAGGCTTGGAAAACCAGACTCTGAGGCGTCAGGTGTGGTGTGAGAAAGCTAGGGTCATCCGGCGCCGGGCAATGGCGACGCGCCACAACCTTATCCACAGGAGCACCTGTGTTGGGTTTGTTCCAGGTGCTCAACAGGACATCAGTAAGTGCGTTGTTGAAGGGCAGCAGCGGCTCCGCAGAGGAGGACGCTGGCTGCAGTACCTCAGTCAGGAGATTGGTCTTGTTAGGCACAGAAGGGAGCTCGAGGTTAAGAGCCTCAGCTGCCCTACGCAACACCACAGAAAAAGTCCCAACCTCCTCCGTAGCCGCGGAAGAGGGGGACAGTGTACCAGGATGTGGAGAGAAATCCAGATCCACCGGACCTTCCATAACACCTTCCCATTCTGGCTCATCCTCGCATTGAGCTGCGAGAGGGTCTACAGACCCCTCCTAGTACTCCCCTTCGTCCACCGGTTGTTGAAGAGGCCGGAAAGGACGAGGTGCCTGGGGGAATGGGATAAACTCTCCACCAAGAAATGGAACCGGGGGTAATAGACCAATCCCGGGTGGCGCCGGAGCAGGCGGCGGCGCCGTAGGGTATCGTGCTGGCATAGCCGGGGCCAAAGGCGGCGGCACGGGGATCCACGGGGCCCGAAGGTGCTCCGGAGGGACCCGATGGGCCAAACAAACGCCTCATGGCCGACAGGAAGGCCTGGATTTCGTCCGGAGTCGCGTGCAGGCCTGGAAAGGGTAGGTAGGCCGCAGGCAACAACATAGGCTCCATCGGAGCCGCGGGGGAGTGACGTCCGCCCCCTCCACCGCGTCCCGCGACCGGTGAGGGGTCGACGAATAGCGACGTCGCTTCTTCGACTTTTTATGGCGCTGTGATTGACCTGTCCCAGAGTCCGACGAGCGATGGTGACGGCTCCACGACCGGGCCCTCGACCTCCCACGGGAGCGGAACCTTGACCGGCGCGGAACCGATTGCCAGACCTCCAACAACTTTCGGGAACGCTCCTGCAAAGCTTTCGGCGCCATGGCCCGACAATCAGGGCACGTCTCGGGGACATGGGCGTGCCCCAAGCAGAAGAGACACACGTCGCGAGGTCCGCTACCGACATGTTCCGACGGCAGGCACTACAGAACTTAAACCCGGGTATCCCTACTGCACCAGGAGTCGAGTACTCGACAAAACAAGAGAAACAAGTTCTCAGAAACCAAGTTAAAACATTAACTAGGGGTACCACTCGCTCTTGGATCTGTGCTTGCTGACGCGGAAAAAGAAAGAAATGACGTCAGCGCGCATGGGTGGCACCTAAGTAGTCTCAGTGATGTCATCTCGGCACATACGACGCCAGCGACGGACGCGGAGCCGCACAACGCCACCTTCCGACGCGCAGGGGTACTGCTGACGAAAACATTCCGGATCCAGTCTGATGCCTGGGGATTTTCTAAGGTAAGGAATCTATCAC
This sequence comes from Triturus cristatus, assembly GCF_964204655.1. NCBI lineage: Eukaryota > Metazoa > Chordata > Amphibia > Caudata > Salamandridae > Triturus > Triturus cristatus. The sequence continues at coordinate 654,746,939 of NC_140586.1, forward strand.
TAACGTGTCTCTTTCAGATATAAACATTACTAAAACAGATGAACCTGATCCTGACTTGTAAGCATTCTTTCATCTTCATTTTAGAATGTCGTACACTCTCTGTAACCAACTTTATTTCTATAAATCAGTGGTTCCCAACCTGTGATTCGGGGACCCCTAGGGACCCATGACTACTTACAAAATTAAATGACATTAACAGATTAATAAAGCGTATATAAATGAAGTGGCAAAATGTACAACTGCAATTTTTAAAATGTACTGTAAATGCCAAGGAATTTGAAATTGGAGGCAAAAATTAAATTAGTATCCTTTATTGATTTGTGAGAGCATTGTAGGTGCATCAAACAAAATATAGTATGGACGATGTGTGGCTTCAATTGAATTTAGAAAAGCTCCAACCCTCGAATTAAATCTTTTTTGTTTAGATTAGTTTGCAAATTAAATAAACTGTGTTATTTGTGTACGTGTTTGATAAATGTTTGTTCATGTATTTTTTGTCCATTGTTTCGCATTTGAAACAAAAATGTTTAGGCCGGGGTCCCCGGCTTCCATTAATGGCTCGTGGGGGGAGGGGTGCTCAGATTCCAATGATTCAGTGGGGTGTCCCCGGGTTCCAGTAATGATAAAGTGGGGGTCCACAGAATTCAAAAGGTTGGGAACCACTGCTGTAAATGATTCATACAATCACTAGCTGCTGGGGCCAATTCCACATGAGTTAAACCGGAGACAACAGCCTTGTAAGCAGAAAAGCTGAGAAATGTTGGTGGCACTACGAATTACATTGTTATAAAAAAAAGTACACAACCAGTCATCTTAATGATCATTACAGTACCACTGACGATATTGTTATAAACTTTGATTAGTTCATTGTGTTTGCCGAGAAGGCTGGAGTGATAATCAGAAGAAACAGCTATTCAAGTTTTACTGCCTTATAAAGTGTTTTCCAATAATACGAAAGACTGAGTTCTTCTGTCAGAAAGGATAGCAATGGTGAACCATGGTGACAAAAATATCTTTCAAAATGCATTAAGCCATTTCTTCTACAGTATGTAATTCAGACAAAAGGGAAAATGAGATTTTTTGAAAAGGTGTCAACTGTAACCATTATGACGTCAATCCCTTCAGAGGGTGAAAAATTAGTTATGAAGTCGGTAGAGACCGTGTGTCATGGCTCAGAAACCACTGATAAAGGCTGCAAAAAAATAAACAAAAAGGTTTTGAATGTTAATTTATTTTCAGGACAAATGGGCCAAGAATGTACCTATTCTTGAATAATCAATTAACTGTACCGAACAAAAAAACGGCAGAACTAGATCTGATTTTAGTGACCTTTTCCATGACGGCACAATACAGAACAATGACATAGACACAATACATCAAACCGTCATTCTTTTGCAGGGATGAAAATAGCCTGTTGACTGAAATGCAAATCATAATGTGCGAGTCCTGAGATCAAGATCCACAACTCTTTAAGAGCCATTAGTTCTTGAACCGCTTTAAACCTTTCTGAAAAGGACTGGACACTTCCAACCAAACCGTGAGAAGGAACTATAGAATGCGTCAGCCAAAAAAGATCCCTATAACCAAGAATAAAGGTTATAATGGAATCATACTCTGCAAAGAAAAATGCCAATCAAGCTGGATGACGAGTCCTACAATGAAGATTTCATAAACAATGGAAATTTATATGATCAGTCCGAATTTCAAAGCGCACCCTGGTGCCCTTGATAGTGGTCTTCATTTGGTATAGGCTATCTTCATGGCTAACTGCTCTCTTTTCTCAGACTGATTAACTCTAGTCATTGTCTGACAAAACATGAGGAATAAAAAGTCTGGCTGTTTTCGTCCATTATTATCTTGTATTTGTAAAAGGGCACCCTCGCATGCCCTTCCAGAGGTATCAGGCTCTGCAATAAATGTTTTAGAGGTATCAGGTGGATACAAAATTGGGGCTTGAGTGAAGCATTTCACAATCATTTCCAACTCCAGCATCTCAATGAAAACCTTTCCTTTATGTTTATTTCTATGAAACACAAGTGATGTCACTGGTTAAATCCGCAAAATCTTTGACAAACTGGCCAAAAAACTGCAAATCCAAAACAACTTTGTGTTTCTGGGACCCTGGCAGAAGGCCATTCAAGGATGGGTGATATTTTCGTTGGGCCCATAAATAAACCAGATGTATTTAATCTGAATCCAAGGTACTCTAGTTCCTCTCTCTCAAACTCGCATTTCCTAGAAATGCAGGTTACATTATGTTACTAGAGCTTTGACAATACTAATGTCTTCATGGTCAGTAAGGGGCTAGGAAGAAAACCAGAACAATGCCCCAATAAAAAATGCTTTAAAGCAGCAGAAAAGACTGAATACATAAATTGTTGAAAAATGGCGGCACACTGTACAACCCGAATGGCATTAAATGATATACAAAATACCAAAACGGGGTATGAAAAGTAATTTTCCACATATTTCCCCGTTTTATAGCAAGAGGAAATAAGCAACTCGGAAATCAAGTTTGTTAAATGTATACGCTCCTTAAACTGATAACAAACAAGGTAAGACCTTCTACAGTCAATGCAGGGTATGTGATGGAACCTAAGCGAATAGATGTTTCCCAAAGGGATGATTGCACCAGGTTTAATCGGTATGACGTAATCATATTCTCTATGAGGGGGGAGTGAGCAGGCTTCAGGTCTGGAATGTGCCTGATACTTAGGCGACAAAGAACAGATATTAGCCACAATTAAATTTAAAGTGTTTTGGGAATATTTCACATCTTCACTGGTGACCAATAATCTCTGAAAGCATAACAATGACCATGACAAAAACTGTGGTGATATGAATATTGTTCTAATAGCCCAACTGAAGTATATATTGTGCCACTTTACCCCAGCCACAATGAGCATAATTCGGAGATGCTATGAAATGAAAATAAGGTGCTTTAGTTACGTCTTTAAAAAAGAAATCTGGAGATGTAGAAAAGACACTGTTACCTCCCACCCTAAAACCTACCGAGTACTTTTTCACCAGTCTGGACTATCTCAGGCATCATTTAGGATCTCCTAAGAATATTATTTTTAAGTGCCCAATCATGATCAAATAACATCCCATGTGCTTCACAATGCAGCATTGCTGGAACTTTCATGGTTTTTCCTTCTTCAATTTTCAAAACCATAGATAGTTTGAATAGTTGGTGTTAGATCTGTCAGCCTTGGGGGAGGCAGAGGGGGTCTTCCCACAGACGTTTTGCCTACTTACCGCAAGGACTCTGTGCACTTTACCAGTGCTAAAGTGCGTGTGCTCAGGCCCCAAAACATGGTTTAATTGGCTGCACCTCACTGGCATATTTATTTTACTTATAGGTCACTTGTAATAATAATAATAGTAATAATAATGATAATAAATCCACATTTGTAAAGCGCTAACTTATCACCCCTAAGGGTATCCAGGCGCTGGGGGGCCATCAGAGAGATTCTGTGACCTACTACCCAGTCACATGATGATGAGCTGAGCTGCCATAGGAGCCAGAGAGTGAACCGTGAGCCCAGTGCTTTGGAGTCAGCTGCTCTGGCCGCTGCGCCACACCTCAATAGTGTGTTATACCATATACTTAGGGCCTGTAAGTTAAATGCTACTAGTGGGCCTGCAGCACTTATTGACACACCCACTTAAATAGTACTTGTAACATGTCCCAAGCGAACCACTGCAATCTGAAAGCAGGTTTAAACTGCAAAATCGACTTGGCAAAAAAACACCTTGACAAGACTAAGGTAGGCCCTAGGTAGCCCATTGGAAAGGGTGCATTGTAATTAAAAGGTTGGACATGCACTTTTAAGATTTATATGTCCAGGTGGTGAAAAACGTCTAAATTCATTTTTCACTAGTGTGAGGCCTACCTGTCGCATCGAATAACTTTGAGTTGCATTGTTACATTTAATTATTGCCAACTTCTGACTGAGATCAGGTAAGCATTTCGTGTTTGGTATTTATAAAATGTAATGAAAAATCCTCTTTAATGGAAAAGTCGATTTTAGATTACAGTCTAAAAATACCACTTTGAGAAAATTGGCATTTCCTTGACTTTAACCATTTGGTATTTGCAGCTGCTGATGGGTCACATGACTGGGTTAAACTGACAGACTTGTGAGTTACTTCCAGTTAGTCACACAATAGAGGAATTAGGTGTGCCTGAATCTGCCATCGGCTGGCAGGTTTGGGGGCCCCGAGCTGATCACAGCTCCACTTGCACCTGAATAGGCTGTGCTCTGCCTTCACAAAAAGGGCTTATCACAACAACATGTCACTGCCGCCAGCTTGCAGTCAGGACAAGGGAACCAGGAAATTACATGTACTTCAATGCAGAAACTACTAGAAACTTCTCACATCTTCATAAGCAGAAATGGGTATAAAAATAGGACCATCCGGCCCACTCTTCAGTTCACCCCTGGAGCTGCGGAAGGACTCTCAGAGGACTGCCTGTTGCTGTACACTCTGCAATACTGCTTCTCTGTACCTGGAAGGACTGCTTTGCTGCCTAGAGCCTGCCTTGAACCCTCAGAGGTCAGGCTTGCTGTTTGAGCCCTGTATCTTCACCTGAACCCAGGACAACCAGAGTGACTCCAAAGGCTAGTTTGCTGGCCTCCTGTTTAGAGCCACAGGGACATAAAAGGATCCCACCACCTGGACCCAGCCTGTGAGTACTGAACCCCCGAGTGTTGTCCCACCAGTACTGGACCCTTGGTTGTGGTGCTAATGCTGCCCAGAGGTCCAAACTCCCAAACTGAGGACTCAGAAAATTTTGGGCTAAAAACTGCTTTGAGACCTAGGGGTGAACGTGACCAACCTGCTTGTCTAGCTGCCCAAAGTGCATCACATGTCAGCCTGAATTAGCAGTTGCTCCCACTATGTTCTTGTTCGCAGCAAATCCTGTTCAGCGGTCCTTCACTAAACGAGTATCTGAAGCCCTGGAACTGTCCTCTACTACAGCCTCTTACCTTATCCCGGTAGATATTTTCGGCTTCCAAAAAAGATAATAAGTCCGAATGTACAAATATTCACCTTGGCTTCGACCCAAGGCTCACCAATGATGCCGCTTCCTCACTGGCGTAACGAAAATTGAGGGGGCCACCCTGCAAGGCATGTGGAGGGGCCCCCTCCAGACTCAATCAGGAGATCTGATCTCAAACAAGAGTACTGTGCTGAGGGGGCCCTTCAGAGTTTGGGGGCCACCCCGCACCACAGGGGCTGCGGGGGCCTGTGTTACGCCACTGCGCTTCCTCCTCGAACATCGCCCACAGCCATGCCCGCTGAACTTACCTTCTCAGAAAAAGTTTCTTGAAAATTCTTCCAAGTCCGAAAGTAAGCACTGACCGGCCCAATCTACTTCTTGTAACCAACCCACGCTCCAACGCGATCTGCCATATTTTTCGACTTTGACCCAGTCTTGCGCGACTAGATGTCTGTGGTTGGTGCTTTGATCTTTTAGGCGCTTGCTTTTACTAAACACTTTAAAAAAATCATAACTTTGGCTTTACTGATTGGATTTTTGCAGTTTTGGTGGTAAATAATCTATTAAAATGTACTATATATTTCTAAATTGGTGTGGGATTTTTCTTGTGTTGTGTTTTCACTTCATTACTGTTTGTGTGCTGCATAAATACTTCACAACTTGCCTTTAGGTTAAAACAGACTACTTTTTGTGCCTAGTTACTCAGGGTTAAGCACAGGTTAATTTACTGGCCTTCTGTGGGTCACCCTGCCAGAAATTGTGGCTGTTGATTGACCAGGGCTCCCACCCCAGTTAACCAACAATCCAATTTCTCACATTTGGCTATCAGTGCCACACATGGATGATCTACTAAGCTAGCCAATGAACAAGTTCTCTATTCTCTGACATTTAATTTTTACTCCTTTTAATGGAGTATAGAATAGGTTGCAATCCCCTGCCCACCATAATCACCACAATATGCCCAAAGATCGGCCTTTCTTTAGTCTTATTTTTCATTCTCTGTTCAAGAGAAGGGTGACTCCTCCCATTCGCCCTGGTGCCACCCTGAAAAAGCATTCAAGTGAAAGTTGTCAAGGGCCCCAGTTAGGAGGAAAAACACAGGGGGGAAATTAGGGGAACAAATGCACTGTGTCAATCTCAAAGTAAAGCCTTTGTCCACGCAGTAAATGACATCACAGGAAAGAGTTTTAACTTTGAAAAAACAAGTGTCTTCCATAGGAATATATATAAGGCTCGCCTCACCATTTTCAGGATAATGGAGTCTTTCAGGGATAGTAAGAACCCCCCTCTGTCTGATATACTCTTTCTTTTCTCACTGCTCTAACTCCCAGACTGACTCCCGATATGGCTTTGGAACACTTTTACGACCAGCTGCGGTGTCACCGACACTGACAGAGTAGTGCAGGAAAAAGGAGGCAAACCCTGCCTCACTGTGAAGATCAGAGACACATACCACCACAAACCCACCATACCACCACAAACCCACCAATGTCTCTGCTTAGTCTCCTGGAAATTATAACTGGTGTGTGCAGGAGAGTGCATGTTGATGGAAGGAGGGCAGTCTACAGGTTGGACAGAAAGAGCCCTTAACAGATTAGCTCAACGACCCAATGATCTGTTGTGATAGTCTCCCTTTTAGGGCCAAAATGGGAGCACCTATTTCCAACTGGGAGAGGCAGCAGAGCAAAAATGGTGGAGACTGGATCTGTTGTTATTGATGGGGATAAAATCCCCTAGATCCATCTCTGCCCCGAAGGGAGCAATACAGCTGTTTAGGGTCCGGATCAGCTCAGAATGTTGCATCTCCCAGGAAGGCACTGAATAGCCAAGACATTTGCTTTATTGTTGGTGGTAATGTCCTTCTGGAGAGGCTAGGACCAGCAAGAGAACTGTAGATGGGCTTTTTTTTTTTTAGTTCCAGAGAAGAGTCTGCGTCCAAGTGGTCCACCATCAAAGGGCAAACCCATACGTGTTGCCTGGACATCCCCGGAGAGGCCAAAGGAATAAATCCAAGCCTAGTCATGCAGCGTGATGGTCGCCCCATGGATTGAGTCATGGTGCCCACAAACAACAGAATCTGCTTAGAGGCATCCAAACAATAGTTGAAAACATCCGTAATTGGCTTTTTTATATGGTTCGTCAGGCTAATTACTACATGACCACCTGGCACATGTAAGCCACTAGAATGCCTCCGGTGAGAGCTGTCAAAGTAGCCAGGGCTGTACAGGATCATCCTCCCTTACTAGTCTTCACGACATATAGGAACATGCACACCTAATGTTGAGAAGGAACTAATAAGGCAAATGCCTCACCCAATTCAAAGAAAATAGTCCTGTTAGTTAATTGTTATAAAAGAAAGATAAACATCCTCATTCACACAAGATGACATGTTTTATCATACGTTTGCTTCTACCACTACACTCAAGCTCAAAATGTGCCTTGTTCAGGCTCTCTGGTACACTGCCTCAATGAGCTATTGTGACTTTTTAATGTGTCATCTGCCACGGGCCACAAAGTATTAAAACTATTTAGTTTTGGGTATTTATAAATTTTAAAAAAGCAGGACTGTCAAATCCCTGTGACAAAAATCATTGATCATTTAATATTACATATTATCGTAATATGCTTAGCTCTTACCATCGCCATGTGACACTGCAAAACACCCTTTAGCCACACACTGGTCTCTAGAATGTACACCAAGCAGTTATATCTTGGGAGGTGAGGGGAATTCCAATTTATGTCATGGAGATGTGTCTAAAAAGTACACCATAATAAAGTACTAAGGTTAGATTTTAAGTGCTGTACTATCGTTTCTCAGAATGGCAATCCGTTTCAGAGTTCCTACATTCAAGTAACAGTGTTTTAAACAGCCGCACCTACAAACTTTCAGCATGTGGCTGGAATATGGCTATCGTATCGGATAAGTAACTTTTTTAAAGCTCTTCAAGCTACCACTTCTACTGTTCACAGAGTCCGAAAAAAGACGCATCTCGAGGAAATTAAGCGCACATGTGAAAGGGTGCAGTATCTCTCGGAAAAGCTGCTTGTTGTAATGGGAGTCATAGTTTGAATATACCACTGGCACACACATATTATTGTTATGGATATTGCAGTACATCTAAATAGTCAGATGGATATCCAAGATGCGTATTCAAGGTTAATCAATGAACCATATGATAAATACATCTTCTAGTTATTGCTTTGGTATTCTCATCGGGTACAACTCCCATGTTTCTCAGTGGATCTAGACAGAGTCGATGCAGCTATCTAAAACTGTCCTGAGTTTGAAAGACTCAGGGAAGGTAAGCATTGTGTAATGTAGTCTTACACAATAACCTATGATATTTCGACACAAGGGACAACTGGTATGCAAGCCCATTTGAAAAACCATATAGAAAGTGGTGGTCCCAGTACAAATACATTTAAAAGGCTGGGGGTCGCGTAACTAGTTTGCATGGAGGAGTCTTGTTCGTTATCGGAATTAACCAGACAAATCGCTCCACCAACTAAGAACGGCCATGCAAAACGGGAAACCTCACCAGGCTCGGACACGGAAAGGATTTACAGATTGATAGCTCTTGCTCGATTCTGTGGGTGGTGGTACATGGCCGTTCTTAGTTGGTGGAGCGATTTGTCTGGTTGATTCCGATAACGAACGAGACTCCTCCATGCTAACTAGTTACGCAACCCCCAGCCTTTTAAATGTATTTGTACTGGGACCACCACTTTCTATACTGTTCTACATCCAGGTCCCAGTGATTTTGGGTATACCCTTCTTTATAACCATTTGAAAAACCCAACCTTGTTCTCTTCTGAGCAAAGAAATAATATTATGTGATTTTATGACAGTCCTCCTTTGTGGACTGCAACACTGGAAATGTGGTATATATTTCATTAGGTGCCCATGAAGTCTCCACTATGTAGGATAACAACAAGAAAGACTCGCATCAAAGAGCATAAATGTTGCACTCAATGCACTAAACTGTCTGGCAACTTTGTAACACAGTGTACACAAAATTGAGATTTAGAAAAAGACAGTCAATGAGGAAGAAGAAGCACCCGCCGCCACAGGCAAACGGTGGTGCTGCCCTACAGAATGTGATTCGTGTTGGCAGATATTAAAGTGAGAAAGGCCTACAAGACATGGCAGACCATCAACAGTTTTTGGTGCATTTATGAGTATTTTCTGCTCTGACTCGAACAAGAGGCCCATCATGTTGCCTAGAGGGATGCCCTAGCAACGGAGCATCCATTACTAAAGTCTCCTGCGCTTGTGGAAGGTTGAACAGTCGACACACCTCAAGAATGGAGGAGTTTATCCACAAGTGCAAATCTGGTTTGACTGACTGAACGGTCTGCTCCTCAGGTGAGAGGTTTCCCAGATGTTGGGAACCACAGGGGTTGTACACACCATTGGAAGGTCCTCATTCGTCACCTGTTATGTAAGACCAACAGGATGAGGCCCATCAGATGTAAGATTTGTACAAACAGATGTGCAAGAGTCAGAAACCTCTAAATTATATTCTGGATATCCATGCTGCTCTGAGAAGGCGGCGAGGCCCACTTGAGGGGGTAGTGTGCAGCAACCTTTGCACTAGGCATTGATGGTAAAGCCAAGTTATTCAGGTATTGTAATACACAGACTCCTGACCATCTCAGTGAAGTAGCAATAAATGCCAACACGTTTGTAAAGACAAGAGACATGGTTGTCAGTCTAAATGGCCCCGGAAATATTACGATCGCCCCGAGCACTGAAAACGCGACTTTGCTACAAGGGCATACTAGAGCCCTCGCCGAGTTACAAGACATTTAACATTTTAGGCGAAACGAATATACCTTTTACGAATATTCTACATGACTGATGTCATCTTTCTACAAATGAATTATGAGGACTTAAGGGGCAAACTGAATCCCAACTGTTGCAGGATTACCTTGACAAACTTGTCACCTGTTCCGGTATTTGAGAAAAATACTCTCAAAGTGATTAGAAATAACACAAAAAAATAAGCCTTGAGAAAGTTACGCAGAGTAACGAAACACGTGTCGGCTGATCTGGCTGGTTCTACACTGCCACTATTTTGAAGGCGTTAGGATCAGGACTTTCACTTAGGCAGTCTCACTTATTTACAATGCGGACAATAAGGAACCTCACAAATGAAGAATAACCAAATGCTTTTTTAGTTACCTAATTGTGCACCATTTTTACAAAAATCTGTTGCATTATTTTGGAAACTATGGATTAAACAACAAAGCCGCTTAGAAAATATATTTATTTGGATGTTCTCTTTTTTTCTTAGTTGATATAATATCGCTGCACGGGATGATGTTTTATCTGTGAGTTAATTATATGAAAGAAGTTAACAAACTGGATCCTTATAATTGGCCATTCTCTGTGAGATCACTACACTATATTTGTGTTCAATTACGGTTAGAGTGCCGAGGTAAAAATTGTTTCATAATTCGTTTTGATAACAAGTTTCTTTGATTACTCGTTAATTTTACATCCTTGGTAGTGGGATGTCTGTATTACCTCGAGAGGCACCGCAATTTATCAACAAATAAAAATTAGAGACATACAATTCTAGAATCGATGTGCGACCTTTGAACCACCACTACCGTGTTGTGAATTTGCACTAGGCATTGATGGTAAAGCCAAGTTATTCAGGTATTGTAATACACAGACTCCTGACCATCTCAGTGAAGTAGCAATAAATGCCAACACTTCTGTAAAAACAAGAGGCATGGATGTCAGCCTAAATGGCAAAACTGCAAACTGACAGTTCTAAGACCCCCATGGGAAACCTCTGGTATGGTCTGTGGGCAGGGAGACTCAGATGATTAAAACAGGTATCTTGGAGGTCCAGGTACATCAACCAATGCCCTGCCTTCAGTTTCAACACAACCTAACTCAGGACAACATCCTGAACTTGTCCTGCCCACTGGCAACGTTGAGAGCATTAAGGTCCAGAACTGGCCTCAAGCGTCTTTCTTTCTTTAGAACCAAGAAAAAAGGGAGTAAAATCCTGTACACCTTTCTTCAGCACAGCAAGGACCTCTCCCTCTAGGAACATATAATAGAAGAACATTTGTCATTGCCAATTGGATTTCACTTTATTTGTGCCTTCCAAATATAAGCCAGTGTGTAAGAAAGAAGCCATATTTTGAAAAATGCCCTCTGAATCACATGCTAGTATGGGTGTCGACATATTCAGAGATGTACAAATAACTACTGCTTCTAAATCCATAGCTAGAGCCCATTTCAGAAATACATACACTTCTTTGATACCCATGTTTCACTATATGAATTGGCATATACTCACTACACAAAGAAAAACCATCATAATGTGCTGCTCATTTGTTGGCTCTAGGTACTTTGGGTTCTTGGAGAACCTACTAACCCTGTATATCCCCACAACTAGAACGGTCTAGCAGATGTAATGGTATATTGCTTTTGTAAATTGGCCATAGTCACAAAAAGTTACAGATGAAAATGATGTCACAAATGGCTGTTTTTTCCTACTCAATTTCAATATTTCTTTATTTCAACAGTTAGTTTCTTTTGGGAAACCCTGAGGGATCTACACATACGACCACTTGCTGAATTCAGAATGTTGTCTACTTTTCAGAATTCTAAAGTTTTCCTGGATCACCCATGGGTTTCGCACTAGTTTTCACCACAAGCTGGAAGGGATGAAAGCACAACATTTTGAAAAAAATGGGCTACCTCTTTGAAAAATGCTAAAACTATTAGGATTTTTTCTTATTATTCAACTAAGAATGTTCCTGAAAGCTGGGAAGATGGTGACTTTAGCACAGAAAACAATTTGTTGATACCATTTTTAGGGAAAAAAACCAGACTCTTTTATCCTGAGCACTGGTTTTATTCCCCCCCAAAAAAAACTCAAAATGTAGATATATTTTGTCTCTTTTTTTGCTCCCCCCCCCCCCGCCCCCCCAGGGGAATCTACAAACCCTGGGTAGCTTTAGAATCCCATGATGTTGGAAAAAAAGGACATCAATTTGGCATGAATACCTCATGTAATACCTCAAATAGCAAAAAATGAGGAGTCAGCACTGGGGGTATGGGGGGAACCCAGCAGTTAAGGGGTTAAGACATACCAACTACTGTAGAGTTAAAGGCAACACTTTCTCTTACCCCTGCATTGATGATAGATGTACACACAGTAGTTAGAGTAGGGATCCCAGTAGCCCTGATGAAGGTTCAAGACCTGTTGGGGGTTGAAACACGTTGGAACATAAAAGGATGACTGAAACATTACTCTTAGCTTCAGCCACCTTTGATTTTTTAATCCTGTCCCATGTACTCTGCAATAAATGGAATTCATTTGAGTATGCATAAAGATAGTTTGAGCATCAGTCAAGATCCCTTGTTTATCCAGTTACATTTATCTTGAAAGTCGTCTCACAAAGGTAAATGCCACCCTTGTAGCATCATCCAATCAGGAAACATGCCACAAATTTGTGGGTGAGACTTTCTCTTTCATGATAAATATGTCTCGATCCCTGCTTTGTCTTTTCAATAGGAGAGTAGGATACAAAATAACATTTTTGGTGTGGGATATGATTGATATTAAGCAGGATGTGTGATAATTGAAAAAAACTCTCTTTTGTAGTATACTACTAACTGAACAAGTCTCAGCCACTACAAAAACTGAGAGGAAAAATGCAGCTCAAATGAGGGACTCAATACAGAAGGTTATGGCTACATGAATATATTATATATCCCATAGCAAGAGCATTTTTTGTTTCGCTAATAACTTTGGCTCCATCCTGATTTTTTGCACAGATCTGTCAAGTGGGGAGCCAAGAATAAGCGGGCGGGTATCCCAAAACATTGATTTCTCTCGTTAATCCTCGTAGAAAAATGTAGGAAGTGATACAGAAAAACACAAAATCTGGCAAAATGTTGAACTTTACTCATAAGTGCTTTTCATTATTTGATGTAAATCCATTTATCTGTTTAAGAAATTTGTGTTTAAAGAGCTGCTTTATGTGATCATGAAGGGGTTAAAAAGATAATGATAGCTGGACTGTTAGAGCTTGATAAGCTCTCAGTGATATCATTTAACGTGTCATGAGTGATGTAATATGTGAGGTCATACGTAGTGCACAATGGGGATGCAAGTTATAGTTAGCTCAGTAAACTATAGCTAGTGCATTTTAAAGTCTTTTTTTGTTTTCAAGTGTTACTTTTTACCTTATTTCAGCACCTAACCATGGGCCTGATCACGATGGCGTGGAGACCACCACCGACAGGCTGTCGGTGGCGGTCTCCCTGCCGTCGTAACAGGGATCTCTGTCCACCATACTATAATGGCTTCAGGACGGGTCGGGGTCAGAAACTCCGACTGTCACGGTCCTAATGGGTAGTCCGTATCCAACCGCCTGTGGGACCTCCCTGTAGTCCCTGAAGAACAAGTTACTTACCTCCGGTAACAATTTTTTTTGGGTGGATACAGTATCTGCCTGTGGATTCCTCACCTTATGAATACCCCCTGCGCGACCATTCCGCGGGAAATTCTTTCCTAGCTCTCCCACGTCGACGAGGACGTCACAATAGCACAGCTCCGCTCGCGACACTGTATGATGTCATCGGAGCCATAAAAGGACCTCGTCGGCGTGCTGACGTCAGTTCCACCCATTTTTTCCGTGCCACCGAGGCAAACGGGCAGACCGACACATTTTCAAATGCAAACAAAGCATACCAAATATATGCACATATATAAATTCACAAATGCATAATCAATAAAGACAGAGAAATAGCAACTGAATAAGCATTTCTCATTATTAAAATATCAACATGATTAAGACATATTAAAATAAAAAAACTTTTGGTAGAAACAGGTGGACAACGGGGAGGCGGGCGGGACAGTGAGGAATCCACAGGCAGATACTGTATCCACCAGAAAAAGCGTTACCGAAGGTAAGTAACTTGTTCTTCTGATGGATACTTCTGCCTGTGGATTCCTCACCATATGAATAGATTACCAAAGCCGTACCTCTCCCGTAGGAGGGTGTCCACCTGACTAGACCAAAAAATCTTGCAAAACAGAACGAGCAAAATGGCCATCCCTCCTAACCTCAGAGTCCAAGCAGTAATGCTTCGCAAAGGTATGGAGGGAGGCCCAAGTTGCTGCCTTACAAATGTCTACAACAGGAACACCTCTAGCCAAAGCAGAAGAAGTAGACTTAGCTCTTGTGGAATGAGCTCGGATACCTTCAGGAGGGTCCTTCTTGGCCAAGGCGTAGCAGATCTTGATGCACAAGATGATCCACCATGAGAGTGTCCTCTTGTGCACAGCCTTGCCTTTCATCTTCCCAACATAGCCCACAAACAGCTGATCGTCCAGCCTCAGATCTCTTGTCCGATCCAAGTAAAAGCGGACAGCTCTCTTACGGTCCAAACTATGCAGTCTCTTCTCCTCCTCCTTGGAAGTGTGAGGGGGAGGATAGAAGGTAGGTAAAGTAATGTCCCAAATGAAAAGGGGTAACCACCTTGGGAAGGAAAGCAGCCCTGGTCCTTAAGACCAACTTATCCTCATGAATGGTCACAAAAGGAGGTTTCGAACTAAGAGCCTGAAGCTCACTAACCCTCCTAGCCGAGGTAATGGCAATCAAGAAAACCATTTTAAAAGAAAGAAGCCTCAACGGGCAAGTATGAAGAGGCTCAAACGGAGAACCCATTAAAAAAGTAAGAACCAGATTCAAGTCCCACTGAGACATAATGAAAGGTGTGGGAAGGAACTTATTTGTAAGGCCCTTAATGAACCTCATGACAATGGGGGACTTAAATAAAGACGGCTGGTCCGGCAAACATAGAAAAGCCGACAAATAGCCCTTAACAGTGGCCACAGCACAACCTTGCTGTGCCAAATAAAGTGAAAACTCCAAAATATTAGACAAACTGGCCTTCAAAGGGTCAATGTCTCTCTCTGCGCACCACCTAACAAATCTGGACCATCTGGAAGAGTAAACAGACTTAGTGGAGTGTCGCCTGGACGATAAAATGACATCCACTATATCCAGCGGGAGAGAGAAGGAACTCAGGTTGCCCCATTCAATCTCCAGGCATGGAGGTGCAGGCTCTGCCCCTGCGACTGCAAGAGGTCTGCCCTGAGAGGGAGACGGAGCGGAGGGCGCGATGAGAGGTGAAGTAGATCTGTGTACCACACCCTTCGTGGCCAATCCGGGGCGATCAGTATGACTTGGGCCCGTTCTTGGTGAATCTTCCTCAGAACCCAAGGAATCAAGGGTATGGGAGGAAACGCGTAAAGGGGTTGTGAGCTCCAATCCAATTGAAACGCGTCCCCCAGTGGTCCCTGCATCGGATACTGGAGACTGCAGAACAACGGGCAGTGTGCGTTCTTGTGCGTGGCAAACAGGTCCAACCGAGGAGACCCCCACATCTGAAAGATGCGACGGACCACCTCCGGATGAAGCCGCCACACGTGATCGGCCGAGAAACGCTGACTGAAACTGTTCGCACGCACATTGAGCACACCGGCCAGATGATTTGCAAACCCACAAATCCGATGGTTCTGAGCCCAGGACCAGAGTCGCAGAGCCTCTTGACAGAGACGAACTGACCCTACACCTCCCTGTAGATATACCACATCGCGGTAGTGTTGTCCATCAGGACCTGAACCGACTGACCGCGAAGGGAAGGGAGGAAGGCCTTTAGTGCCAAATGAATCGCCGGCAATTCCAGCAGGTTGATATGAAGCAACCTTTCCTCTGGAGACCAAAGAACTTTGACCTCCAGATCCCCCAGATGAGCACCCCACCCTAGAGTGGAGGCATCCGTGATCACTGTGGCCACTGGTGGAGGAGGCTGAAAGGGTTTTCCTTGAGACAGGTTGCTCTGCACACTCCACCAAATCAGCTCCGCTGCAGCTTCTCTGGAGATCTTGACCTTCTCCCCGAGATCTCCGTTGTGCTGATACCACTGCCTGCAGAGGCACCACTGGAGTGCCCTCATGTGCCAGTGTGCATGGTTGACCAACAGAATGCAGGAAGTGAACAGACCGAGCAGGCGAAGAACCTTCAGGACTAGAACAACCGCTCCATCGTGAAATAAAGGAATCATTTCCTGTATGTCATGAATCCTCTGCGGAGGCAGGTATGCTCCACACACAGAAGTGTCCAGTATTGCCCCTATGAACAGGCTGCGCTGAGAAGGCACCAGGTGAGATTTGGGTACATTTATCGAAAAACGCAAATTGAATAACAGACGAGCTGTTACCTGCAAGTCGCGAAAAACCAACTCTGGAGACTCCGCTTTCAACAGCCAGTCATCCAGGTAGGGGAATACAGGAACCCCTGACCTTCTGAGATGAGCCGCTAACACTGCCATCACCTTTGTAAAGACTCAAGGTGAGGAAGTAAGACCGAACGGAAGAACCACAAAATGATAATGTTGTGACCCTACCGTGAACCGAAGATATTTCCGATATGACCTAAGGATGGGAAGATGAAAATACGCATCCTGTAGATCGATGGACACCATCCAGTCTTCCTGCTGCAGCGCAAGGAGAACCTGAGCCAATGTCAACAATTTTGAACTTCTCCTGTCTGAGGTAAAGGTTCAAAATCCTGAGGTCCAGAACTGGCGAGGAGGGTAAGGAGGAGGAAACTCCAAAAAAAAGGGAGGGCGTACCCATTCTCTACAAGATTCAAGACTCAACGATCTGACGTGATCAGTCTCCACTCTTGTAGAAAACGGTACAACCGACCTCCAACCGGACCAACATGTTCTAAGATGGGGAATCTAGAACTGCTTTCCTGATGTACCAACGGTGGCGTGAGGGAAAGTAGAGGAATAGAAGGAGGATTATTGTCGAGCTGCACTCCTGAGGCCTCTTTTAATCCTCCCTCTGTACGACTTGTATAAGGGATTCTGCTGTTGCTGGCCTTGTTGAGATTGCTGACAGCCATGAAAGGAAGCCGATCTCCCAAATCCACGATACCGCTTGTATCCGTATCCTCTGGACTGCACCTGGAGGCCTAGAGACCTTGCAGTAGCCCTGCTGTCCTTAAAACGCTCTAAGGCTGAGTCCGCCTTTGAACGAAAGAGTCTTGACCCATCAAAGGGCAAATTCAGCAAAGTCACCTGAACATCTGGTGAGAAATCAGACGAACGAAGCCTGGTCTGCCTCCTTGCAGCCACAGAAAAACCCATCACACGAGCTACAGAGTCAGCAGTGTCCAGGCCTAATTGAATCACCTGACATGTCGCAGCCTGCGAATCAGAAAGGACTTCCATGAAATTAGCTTGATCCTCCTCAGGCAACTTAGGAGCTAGCTGCATGACTGAGTCCATTAAAGCATGAATATACCTTCCAAGAAGACAGGTAGCATTAGTGGACTTAAGAGCCATACTTGAAGAAGAGAACACCTTCTTGGCCACCTGCTCCATCTTTTTAGAATCCCTATCACCAAGAATGATAGGGAAAGAACCAGAAGACTGCTTCGAACAAGAAGCCTGGACCACTAGACTTTCCGGCCTCGGATGAGAGGATAAAAAAGCCGGATCACCAGGAGCAGTCCTGTACCTCCTAGCGATGGAGCGAGAAACCGCAGGAGCAGACAAAGGCTTCTGCAACACCTCCATTATAGGTTCCGTCAAAGCATCCGTAAAGGGAAGCAACGGTTCAGTAGTGAAAGAAGTATTAAGCACTTAGATTTCACCTCAGCAGAGGGAAGCTGTAAACCAAGCAAATCAGCCGCCTTCCTTATGACCACATGATAAGGAGCAATGTCTTGCTCAACACCAGCATTCGCAGATGGGAGATTATACTCAGGAGAAGTGACCAAGCCACTAGCCTCGCGGAGGCCCTCAAACTCATCCATAGAATCAACAATCTCCCCTTCCTCCTGATTTTGTACATATTCATCCTCTTCAAGGATCCTCTGCGCCTCTCTCCTAGAGCGATGTTTAGGAATAGGCGTCGGCGGCGCTGAGTGCAACGTCGGTGAAGCCATCACGACGTCGACGGAGGAGCATCGACTTTGAACCTCGACGCCAGTCAAACTCGAGGCGGAGCCGAGTCAACAGCTGAAGGAGTCCGTGGAGCTGGAGTGGAGGACCTCGGCACCGGGAAATGCCAAGCCGGAGTTGATGGCAAGAAAGGCATAAAGAGTGCCGGAGGATAAAACTGAGGAACACCCAAGTTGAAGGCCAAAGGACCCACGGGGCCCGAAGGCGCACCATATGGAGCAGTGGCCCTGGCAAACATGCCAAACATTGCATTAAGAAAATGTGAAGAGTCTGACCCAGGAGCAGGAAAAGCAGGATAAGGATCCGTACCTTCCTGAGCTCGAGCTGGATGTTGCGGAGCCAGGGACGGCGCTCGCACAGGAGAAGTCACCCGGTCTGGAGTCGACTCCCTAGGCACCGGAGACATCGCCGGAGTCGGCGAGACTTCATGCTGCGAAGTGCCTTTCGAAGCCGGCGATACTGGATCGGGAGATGGAACCGGCGTCGCCTGAGGAGAAGGAGATGGAGAAACAAAGTCCTTTCTTCAAGGCCGTTCAGCCGGAGTCGGCGACCTTGACCTCGAGACCCTGGTCTTCGAAGAACGATGTCGAGAGCCATGCCTCCTTGGACTTCTTATGTTTCTTCGACCTCGATGTATGGGACGACGAAGACTTCGCCCTCTTACGACCTCTCTTCTCCTTTTTAGCTTTGGCCATAAACAACTTAGCTTCTCGCTCCTTAATGGCCTTCGGATTCATCTTCCTGCAGCTTCGACACTCCTCGACGTCATGATACGAGGATAAATATCAGAGGCAATCTTCATGCGGGTCCGTGATTGACATATGCCCGCCACACTCTCTGCAGGGTTTAAACCCGGTCTTTCTGGAAGTAGCCATCAGGAACAAACAAGAGATACAAAGTTTTCCTCGATGAAAATGGAGAGCCCTAAGAAAAACCGTTAAGCGTCGACGGTGCGGAAAAAAGGGAACGGACGTCAGCACGCCGACGAGGTCCTTTTATGGCTCCAATGACGTCATACGGTGTCGCGAGCAGAGCTGTGCTATTGTGACGTCCTTGTCGACGTGGGAGAGCTAGGAAAGAGTTTCCCACTGAATGCTGGTGCAGGGGGTATTCATAAGGTGAGGAATCCACAGGCAGAAGTATCCATCAGAATGGCGGCAGTGCCTGTCAGGTACTGCCATAGGGATTACAATATCCCTTTCTGCTGGTCTTTTTGCGGCGGTCAACCCGCAGCAAAAGAGCCAGCGGAAACAGATTTGAGGGCCTGTAGCGGGCCGTCCTAACCCCCTTGGCCAGGGACATAGGCACTGGGGGGCATCTATGGTGCCCCCCTACATATCCCCACACCATGTGGTAGGCACGGCATGGTGCCTGCCACATAGTGCAGAGATATGTGTGGGGTGTCTGTTTTGTCTTGCGGCGGGTGATGCACAGCGCAGCACCCGCCGCAATACAAAACATGGGCAATGCGACTGCCACGGTGGTGGCCGCATCGTAATTTGCACTGTGGGACCGCCGCCTTGTAGGCAGGTGGTTCCAAATACAATGCGATGGCGGATGGACAGAAGTCCGTCCGCCATCGTAATGACCCCCATAACGTCACTTTAACTTTTGGTTTTTTTTCGGTGAGTCGGTCGGTCAACCAATGTATAAATAGATAGATAGACATATACTACTTTAGAGGGTCAAATGTTGTTCTTTGGGTTTGCGGTGGTATTCAGTATTAGTTCAGCTTATCTGAGGGCAATATAAACCTTCAAGTTACATACAGCAAGACTTAGAGCCTACCTAACGGGAAAACAGCCAGGCTCAGTTTTATTCTACTTTAGCAGAAACTGCTGAAACTATTAAGGAAAATAATGAACAACTAGTTGCGCAGTACCCTCAAAAGTCTTTTGAAACATATCTATTTTCCTATCATTTTATGACTAACGGTTTTAACTTGTTTTTTTGGAATGTGAATGACAGTTGAAGAGCTACCAGTTCCTTACCTATTGTTTACCTTTTTCACTCTTTGTGTATTCTAGGTCAGTGTTATTGAGTTTGGTAAATAGGGACGTCACAAATTAGTCTTCCTTTCATTTTCATGTAAATCTTTATTACCGGGTGTGATATGAGAAGGTATGAATATCTGTGCATGATCGAATAGCTGTGCATGATCGAATAGCTGTGCATGGTCTAATAGCTGATAGGTAAATCTATTGTTTGGGCTGAATTGTCCCTTGGGTTTGTGACCAAATACTACATGTGTGTTCGTAACTCTTCAAACTGAAATAATAATAATCACAATAAACATGAAGTATTAAAAGCAGACTTGATACCATTACTCATAACAAGCCTTGAAGCTAGCAAACACAGAGCAGAGCAAGCAAACAGTATAGAGTTCATTTTAAAGAAAATAAATGAATAAAATACCTAGTTACTTTGGGGAAAAAGATGAGGGTTTCCCTCCGACAGCCATAAAGTATCACAAAACTAAACCAGTGTGTCTGTGCCTTTAATGAGATACTCACCCTTTCCCGTTGAGGCCACGTTTAAGGCTCTTTCCAATCAAGTAGCAGAAAAAAGGCAACGAGTGATAAAGTTCCATTTGTTTGTAATTCAAGGCCAGGCAAAATGCAAATGAACCCAAAAGGTCCCACTCACATGACAAACCGACCACTCCCCAGAGAGCCAAGCCGAGGCTCACTGCGTTGTATATGTGTTTGAGTTAAGGAGAATTATTTGACACAGCATTATTGATATCTAAATAACAAGTAAAGGATATTCTGTAAAAAATGAAATGCTACAATAATGAATAATAGGGTAAAAAAATCCTAGTTTTGAATTTTAAGAAGTATTGTGAACATGGGTTTCAGAAATGCCTGGTAAACATTCAAAAGAAAGAGGAGGTATTCATTGTTGTTAAACATTAAAGTTACTCTAAAAATATGTAATATGTGTCCTTAACTGTCGGCTGTTAGAATAGAAAATGGGCGACATCGTATGTTACATTTAGGTAAAGCATCATTCTATCGGACATTGTTTTTACTGTATGGCTGGCCATTTTGGTGACAATTTGCAAGATGTTGCTTGATGCCAACTTCTAAGATGTCAGTGGTTTTCTTAAACAACATCACTCAGTCTGGGTAGAGATGCTCTATTGATTTGCAAGTCTTGTATGAGCAGTGCAAGGGGATGAAGTATAACAATTGATTGTGAACAGCAGATAGCCCAGCAGTTAGACTGGATTTAATTCTAAAAACAATGAACTTTTTTGACCTAAATATATCCTAAGTAGCATACATGAAAACTCTGTCTCACCCCGAAAATCAAGGGTGTTTATACCCTATTCTTCGATAGGAAAGTACAAAATCAACACTTTCCCTATGGTGTGAGAAAATGTAGCATTTCATCAGCAAATCAGAGCACATGAAAAATAAATGTTACATTGCCTCAGCACCTAAGCACTAACCTACTACATGAATAATTATTCAGCACCCTCAATATTGATGTCGTCCAGAGATGCTTGAACACTAATAGATACATTAACAATAACATCTTAAGTGAATGAATAGAGCACAGAGAACAAATGAAAGAACTTTGTAAGTGTTTCAAATTAAATCTGAACTGGGAAAGATTCCTCGAGAGCAGAATAACAATAACAGTGGAAATATAAAATTACATTTCAGCTTGACTGTGTACTGCAGAGTTTGAGAAGAGAGAAAATGGGCAGGGGAAGACAGGATGAGTGATAGAGATGACTTCCATTTGAACAAGATGGCATTAGCACTACAAATGTAGCCTATTCAATATATATCAGAAAAACGCACTTCTACACATCACAGAAAATTAGTGTCAAAACCTCTACAGCTCAAACAGTTCTATAACAATGTTACATGTGTAATCGAGTGTGAAAAATGAATTCTGCACATTGTTAATGATGGACAAAAATATTAACCTATCAACATTTCTTACATCTGGATAGTATTGCCTTACATTACACACCTGTGCCTGTTTTCACAACCCTACATTTCTATGGTGCATATATTGTCTACAGCGTACAAGTCTGGGACACGGAGAATTATGCAAAATGTCACCACATTTATATTAATGCGCGGTAATAATTTTTTTTAATCCATCGCACCATTAGCTATACTGCCTGTTAAAACTGAACACATCGTAGGCACTGTTTGGGTGAAAGCCCAACACAGAAAGTGCCCATTTTGTGGGTCGTAACCTAATCTGCATCACATGCCTTTAGCAAATACTCTGAAACCTGTATCAACTCTCCAAGCCCATGTAAAAATATGTGTTTTTCATACATGCAAATGCGGTCTACACGGTGCACGCGTACGAACCACTGGGAGGGGGCATTACACATTTCATGAACTTCCGGTGCCTAACATCACTCTCACCATACTTACAAAATGTTTGGTGAACCAGTGCCTTAGTCTACTCCTTAGGAGGGAAGACTGGAACTGGAAACATTACAGATTGCACTCGATGCAAATGATGTCAACAACATTTAATAAAATAAAAAACACAACAAAGAAAAAAACTAATGAAACTGTATCAATAAATTGTGATGCAAAACATGGCATCATTTTAGGCTATTCACGGAGGCAAGTAGCAAATGGGACGCTGAGCCATTGCACTTGACGCCAGGTAGGTTACTTTGCGGGGAGGAAGAAGCTACAGGCTGCAGTATAAAAAACAGAAAGAATGTTTATTATGCACCATCATGCTGAATTGTGGATGATTGAGGCTCTATCAGAAAGTGGAAATACAATTGTGATCTAGAATCTGCATGTCATGCTATTGTTTCTGCTTCTGAAATTCATCATGCGAAACATTCCCCATGACATTCTGAACGGTTTAAAGTTCATAAGGTATTCCTAGCAGTGCATAAAAGCCTTCTTCGGTTTACTTCCGCTGTGGTACAGTGAGTGGAGCGTAAATATGTGTCTCTCATTGAAGTGTAATAGCCTTTAAAAGTGTGTCGAGTCATCAGTTTCCAGCTGACTTATGATGCTAGTAAAACGATCATTCTCTAAGCAGAGTTTTCAAGTGCAAGGGCGCTGGCAGTATTTCATAGAGGACTCAGCACACCCTGCTGAGTGCGCTACCTCCGCGCCTCCAACAATGTCCAGGCAAAAACACCCCGCCATTTCAGTTTCTGAAAATTCCTGTTAACTTCAAAGTTTCTTAAAGGCAGAGCAGGCAGACCGAGGGAAATTTGCAAGTACATTTACACATGACTACACATCAACAGTGAAGTGGTCACTTTGTTCTATTTGAGTATAATTTCCTCCACCCAGACTCTGAGACTTGCACGTTCCTATGAATTTATCAAAATCAAGTTCAGCTTGATCTCAGATATATAACTAAAAAAAATGCAGAAACCGGGCCAGCTCGCATGTTAAGGAAACGTACAATGTACAAGAAAACACTAGCGATATCCATATTTGAATTGCATCATTTTATCATGCCTTGGTCTGTCTCAAACTACTGTTCTCATGTTATCCTCTTCAGAATTTTATAATCCAGGGCATGACAATAAGGGTGGATAAGAGGGCACAGGAAGTGGAATAGAGGCACAGCTCAGAGTCTGGAACCGATCATCAATCTACATTGAATACATTCACAGTTACTAATATTACAGCACAAAACACAACCCTTCGCACACAGCAAAATATGAATTCCTTAATGCACCTAGCCATGACTTATAAATTAACGCATGGCATAATGGCAAAAGATATGGCAAAAATCAATACAGCAAAAGGTAGCAACATGTAAGAGACCGGGTAATACCTAGGAAGCACAATCTACATGCTTTCCTGGTGGGATCAGGGAGAAAGGACAGGGCTCTTGCTCTTTGCAGAATATGCTTAGAATTAAGAGTAGGGATAGTTCAACCTAGATGTTAAGTGAGAACCGCAAACCGGGCGTACCTCCTCACTCATAGATGCTCCAATACTGTAGCACAAATCTGAACTGTAACAGGGGACATGGGCTAGGATGATACTTGGACAGTACTGACCTGATGAAATCACAACTAAGCAAGACTTATCTATGCTGATCGACCTACACAACACATTAAAACCCATCCTCTAACATTAGGTAGATCAGCAAGACATAACAACCAAACTAAAACACTCCCAATAAGAAATCAGCCTCATCGACCCTAAAAGCCCACTCACATAAAGCCTCCACTAACACCTGGGAAATTACAATCATAACAGGTTCAGCACACGTTTACCAGATCCCAAAGAGGCAGACTGACTGTCACACCGGAGTTCCAAATGATTTGCAACACCACTGTAAAACACACTGCAGTGGCATCCCTCGGAACCTCTCGCCCTCATACAGGTTTGGACAGGGGGTCAAAATTGTCTCATTCCCACACCCACCCCACTACTAACACAAGAACAGGGGAAAAAACAACACCCAACACAACACCACTGTCACTATTATGGGCATATTCGGTCCAAGGACAGCCACATGACCTCTCTTGGCAAACTGCACATACGCATCTGTAAGGAAAGGCTCTATAGTGTCCCAGTAATTGACAGACAGGCACTATATAAAAAAATTGTGGTGTGCAACATAACACAAAATGTAAATTCCGTATTAAAAGGAAACAAAATAATTTCACTTCAAGGCAAGGGCCTGGATCTTCATTTCGAACTAAAATCATTTAGAGCAGAAAAAGAGGCCGGGCTTTTGGAAACCATAAACATTTGTAGAGAGAAGCAAATGCAAGGTGCAACAGTCCAGCAAGGAGATCTATGTACTGTATATCAAGATAGATTACACATCAGGATATTCAGGAGAAAGCACCTATTGCAATAACTTTTAAAGATGCTCACAAAAAACAGGTCTCCTACCTAAATGGATGCATATTTAAAGACAGGATTAGATTTAATGACTGTCCCTAACAATGTAAATCAATTTGTTTAAGACCCATGTTATTAAGTGAACTTCGGCATGGGTATGTAATGTGAAAATACTATGGGCCATATGTAGGTAAATTACATTTACCGATTTTTACCGATTCGGTATTTATGAATCGGTAAATGTAATGTAGGTAAATAATTACCGATTCGGTATATGTCGGTATTTTAGAATCGGTATTTACCGATTCGGTAATGGCAACTGGCTTCCCATTCATTCCTATGGGCCTGGAGGCCCATAGGAATGAATGGGAAGCCAGTTGCCATTACCGATTCGGTAAATACCGAATCGGTAATGGGGGAGGCATCATCATGGGTGGCAGGGTGTCACATTGACACCCTGTTGCACCCCTGATTCGTCCATGTGTGCACATGTGGCGCACATACATGCCCTAAGGGCATGTATGTCTGCCACATTGCACACTTCAAATTGCAAAAAAATGCTTTTTTATAGGTATTCGTCATTTACCATCAACTTTTAGTTGGTGGTAAATAACGAATCCCCACACCAACGACACACTCCCCCTACATATCATTTCAGGATTCGGTATTTACCGATTCGGTAAATTACCGAATCCTGAAATATGCCCCCTACATACCAAAAGCCTAAATACCGGTCGGTAACGGGATATTTACCGAAAATCGGCCGTTACCGACCGGTATTTGGCTTCCTACATATGGCCCTATGTCTCTTAAAGACATTTTGATATTAGATACAGAAAAAGGTAGAGCTGCGTTTAGCCCTCCACAAAATCTCGATGTCTGTATACAAGTGGTAGGCTATGATATGTATGTGTGTTGGATGTGGATTTTTCCTTATCAAATGGTTGGGGCATTAAAGAGGTAAAAGAAAGCTGGCAAATTTGAGAAAACGTTGCCTCTTTGCTGATTATACACAGAAAACTCAGTAACGTGGCCTACAAGATTCAAACTAGCTTGATCCATTGTTCAAGGCAGCTATTTTATGTTTTCAGGAAAACGTTTTTGGAAAATTCTGAACCAGATTTTTCAAAAGGGGGCATTACACTTGCGTCTTAACAATTGTGGTCTCCACATTTTAACAAGGGGCGTTAGAATAATATGTACTAATCGTTTCTGGGTGGATCTACTATATATTAATTCAAATTGACGGTATATTATTATAAAGAAATTATGGTCGCCAAATAATGTGGCTATTAATTAACTTACGATGTGCTGAATGTGTTGCAACTTATTCTGTGAGGAATAAATAAATATATATTTCCATGTACAGATACAAACCTTGCTGAAATCTCAAGCCACTTTATGCGTACCAGGGTTTCTAACTGTGTTCTACTAATGAAGGCACTGGGCATCAGAATAGCCCCCTTACAACAAATAACAGATGTGAAGGGGGAAACAGTCTTTACAACGTGAATTTTACATTGCAGTGCCTTTGCCATGCATTTATTACCACAAATATTTTACCACGTATAGGCCTTTACCACGCATTTAACCCCTTCAGTGCCCATGACGAGATAGTCTCGTCATGGAGCGCGGTTGTGCTGTGCCCATGACGAGACTATCTCGTCATGAACCCCACCCACTAATGAAACGCCCGGCACAGGGCGTGGAAAGGGCGGGGCACAGAAGGGGTTAAGGTAAGTTTGGGGGGGTCTCCCCCCGAAAAGATAAAAATTGAATATTATATATTTCAACTTACCATACTAATACTTCTCTTAGCTAGACTATTGATGCATTGTAATGGCCGGCGAGGTAAAAGCATATGCACGCTAAAAAATGCGGGGTAACAAATGCAGGATAAAAAATGCATTGTAAGGGCATGCGATTTTTGCCTGCGTTATTCCGTCATAAAACCATTGTAAAGCAAGTGTTTACTTTGAAATTCAGCCACGTTTCCTGTTTTTATGCGGCTTGCTGTAAAATGCTTTTCTTTAAAAAGTGTTGTTTGCCAATAATAGTAATTTCCATGTTTTAGTGTTTAATTTTAAATACTGCATGCTGTTTCAAATAAACAATATAACCTATGAAGATTGCAATGAAGTGATAATACGTAAAATCCAGCAACTAATAGACACATCGTTTAAGGGCGGAGAGGCTTCTAGGGCGTGGAAACATGCAACGGTCATAACCCTAAAGAAAAAGCCATCAGCCAACCCCGAGCTATTGGATAATCTGCATCCCATCTCTTTGCTCCCCTACATATCCAAACTCGCTGAAAAGGTTGTGAATAAACAATTGATGGAACATATAAACTCACACAACCTTCTACATCCAAATCAATCTGGTTTCAGAGCATCATTTTCTACTGAATCCGCTCTCTTATTTGCAACAGAAACCATACGAAGACAGGCTGATGCAGGTCAGACGGTGGCCTTGGTTCTGTTAGACCTAAGTGCCGCCTTCGACACAGTATCCCACAAGCTACTCCTTCAGCGTTTACAGGAGTGCAGACTGGATGGGATAGCATTACAATGGATGCTCTTTCTTGGAAGATCGTAGTTTCCAGGTTGTACAACATCCCCACCGATCAAAAATCCTGCGACTCCATCAAGGGGTCCCACAGGGATCTACTTTGAGTCCCACCCTTTTTAATTTGTATATTGGACCTTTGGCGAGGATTGTGGACAATTACAATATCGCCATGGCGTCGTACGCAGATGACACACACCTTGTGGTGACCCTTGCACAAGACTCCGGTGAGTCAGCATAACAGTTCTCATTCTGTCTCAAAGATCTAGCCGCATGGATGTCAAGACAGAGGTCATGATTGTTGGGAAATCACCCTCTATCTGGGACACAGCCTGGTGGCCCCAGGTACTGGGGCCTATCCCAGAGCCAAAAACTGAAGTAATAAACCTGGGTGTGTGGCTAGATCCTAAACTCTTGTTTGAGTCCCAAACTGGAAAGGTGGCAGGGAGATGCTTCGGCACTCTGAAGATGCTCCCTATATCAGCTAGGAAAACCATAGTCCACACCATGGTGACCTTGCAACTGGATTATGGGAATGTCCTGTATCTGGGTGCATCTAAAGTCTACATGAAACGACTCCAGCGTCAAAACAAGCTCTGGAAGCCCTTCATTGGCTGCCAATTGAGAAGAGAATTCTTTTCAAAGCCATGTGTTTCTGTCATAAGAGCCTACAGGGGATAGGCCCTACCTACCTGCACAACTTCCTCACCCCTTACAATCCTGGTTGAATGCTAAGATCTACAGGAGTACAGTTACTCAAGATTCCCAGGATAAGGAAAGCGAGGATGGGTGCTCGACCTTTTGGCTATCTAGCGACCAAGAACTGGAATACCCTCCCACTTCAGCTACGAGCAGAGAACTCTGAACCAGTCTTTCGTCGAGGACTGAAAATCTGGCTTTACAATCTGTAGTCCAGCTATTAACCCACACCTGCTGATGTGCTTCTAGCATGGGGACACACCTTTTGGGGTAGCCAGGCGCTCTATAAATGTATTATTATTATTAATAATATGCTGCAATACACTTCTCTTTTAAGTCTTTTAATAAAACACAATTCTGATTATATTATTTATCCAACTTCCAAGTCATTGTTTAAATGTTTTCCCTTTAGCGACTCTTTTCTGACTGCAGTCTACCGCAACCTGTATCCAGTTGAGGTGTTCTTTGGGGTACCTATGGGCGTACTCAAACAACCCATTAGCCTTTTGTAGGTATTGTACAAGCCCATAATCGAAAGGCGTGGGCAGAAACCTACTGGCCAGATCCTTTCCCTCATCCCCACCATGTCCTTTTCTAAAACCATGCTGATTATGCTTAGTCTCATCTAACTCCAAGTACCATACAGAGGTAAACTCTTTCCTGGGTACTATAGTTAGTAAAGAACTCCAACAAAAAAATTATGCAGAGGCAGAGCTGCCCACCAGGCAGCTTTACTTCAGATGCATCAAGAGTGTCACCGGATGCTGCACCAATGGCGTTGGCCAAACTTGCTCTGAAGTGAGTGATGGTAATGGCTCTGATGCTGGAGAAGTAAAGACCAGATTCAAAGGAATCAGGCAACAAACTGGGACTGAAGCACTGTCCTGAAAAGGAGCAGAGAGGTAAGGAGGAAGAGTGATGTCTGCGTGAAAAAGACCTTCCCTAGGATCTTTGTTAGAAATGGGGGTCTCTAGTTGGCAAGGGCTTGCACCTTTGTCCAAGTAGGGACCCTTCTTCCTAGTCAGGATAAGGGAGTTACACTCCTAAAATAACCCCTGCTCACCCCCTTGGTAGCTTGGCACGAGCAGTCAGGCTTATCTTAGAGGCAGTGTGTAAAGCATTTGCACATAACCAACAGTAATACAGGGTAAGCACTACAAAAGGACACCACACCAGTTTAGAAAAATATCCAACATTGTTATATACTCAAGACAAGACCAAGAATCATACAAATCCACAATACAATACTTAGAAATCTTCAGCTATCAAAATAACCTTGAAAAACAGTTCCTTTATTTATTTAATGCGATTTTATATAGCGCGAACATTACCCGAAGGTGTCAGAGCGCTTTACAAAAGAACCAGTTGCGTTACATAAGGACTTTGGAGTATATAAGTTACATAAGAGATATAAAACAGGAAAAAAAATTGCAAATCTACAAGTGGAGTGAAAGGAGGGAAAAATTGCAAATGTACGAGTTGTAAAGTGACTCAAGGAAGAGGTACAACCAGATAAACTCTAAAATCACATATTTATGGTAGTAAGTACAAAAGTCTACTACATATACTAATGGTTAGAGCGATTTACAAAAGGACCAGTTACATTACATAAGGACTTCAGAGTACATGAGTTACATAAAAGATACAGTCAGTACATACGCCTACTACAGATACTAGAGGTTAGAGTTACATATATACAAGTTGAAGATTCACTCAAGGAAAGAAACAAACAGAAGCAACTCTAAAATTACATAAGAACAGTAATAAGTTAATACCTCTACTACAGATTCTAGTGGTTAGAATTTCATATATACAAGTTGCAAAACACTCAAGATTACATTTAAAAAGCGATTAGGGTTGGACAATTATACATTACAAATTTACAGAGCATGGCATTTACAAGAGTATCAGCGAGAAACAAGTAAGAAAAGCTGATAGGCTCAGGAAAGAGAGAGAGAGAGCGAAAATGGAGATGGGACCAGAAGTATAAACAAACAGGGAGCAGATCACTAGAGAAGGAGGATGATCGATAGGTCGCCCAGCTGGAGACCAGCGGGGACCGAGGAACAGGTCAGTTTGCGAGATGGCGGACCAAAGACAAGAGCAACAACAGGAGACGGTCCCAAAATGGCAGGGCGCTCGGGGAAGCTCATTTGGGAGACTGGTGTGGGAGGGTCATTGGTGACTTCTAACGGCCGCGAGTTATTTCCAATACAACTCAAGATTAGCATCCTGCTGAGAGCATGGGAAAACCCAGAAAAGAGCTTCAATTAGACGTAGGGACTTCTCCTGCCTATCGTGCAGCTCGGCCAAGCTGGGACGCAGCAGCTTTTCGCCCAGGTCGGCGGCAGTGTGCCGGTAGTGATCGATGGTGTTGTGTGCGAAGGTACGCATATAGTAGGTGTTTGTGTGCGTGTCATAGTAGTAGTGATGCTGGCAGCCCGAGTGCTGGCTGCCGGCCTTGCTCAACGCCGTATCCCCGTTCTGAATGCTCACCCGCCGTGCGCCGGGGACTCCGGAGAGTCGCCGCCGCCGTACCGGTCCGCCGGGTCCACGAAGTTGACATGAAACCGGCCCTTAGCCTTGTCGTCTCGGGCCTTCGGGGCTCCCCCCTCCGTCATAGGGTCCAGAACCTCTCAAGTCAGGCGAGCATGAGAAAACAGAGTTTAGTTCATATGGCTCCTGGAGGTCTCCTTCCTTACCGTAGCGTATTGAAGTCGATAGCTTCCACTGGGGCTAACACGGCGTTGTGAACAAACAAATCCAAACAGTTCTGGCTGACCACTGTGTCGCAGGCCAGCTACGGTGTTGGGAAGACCCGCAAACAGTACCTTTTAGCAATGCAGGGCGTCGGCGACCTCTCGTTGAGCTACTGAAAGCACGGCGTCCGCAGGCATCGGTTCCGGAGGTCGGTGCAGGAGTCGTCAGGGGCCTCGAAGTCACACGCACTGCAGATCGAACTCCTCTCTGTTGAAGTCAGGAGCGCTGGTGTCGGCAGGCGTCGGGTGCTCCGGTGCGAAGCGGGCGTGTAGTGACCTCTGGTCGCGGTGCGAGCAGTGGCTCGGTGGCAACATCAGATGGCATCGTCGGTGAGACCAGAGTCATGGTGCGAAGTGAATGCGGTGCTCATCGTGGTGCAAGCAGCACAGTCAGCGTTGCTGAAGCGATGTCTTCGGCAGACGAACTGGAGTCGATGGCACCGGCGTCAGTAGGCCAAGGCTGCGGTGCGGGATGAGGGTGGTGCATCGTGTTACTTCACTAGCGGTGCCCTCGAACCACGGTGCAAGCAGCAGCGCCGATTTCGGCATGGAGGGGCGTCGTCGGGGAGGCCAAGGCGTCGTCGTGAAGCGGTGCGGAGTGCGGTGCCCACAGGTCACGGTTGGATCAGCGGCTCGGTGGCGGCGTCAGCAGGCAGCGTCAGTGAGACACCAGGGTCGCGGTGCGGCGGTGCCCTCTGCGGTGCAGTCAGAACACAGAGTCGGCAGCGGCGTCGTAGATGTCGCCGGGTTGCTTTTTCTTCTGTTGCAGCACAAAACACACAGTCCCCAGTGCTGAGGGCAGAAGAACGTTAAGTGTTTGCTGTTCCTGAGACTTCTTGAACAGGGGGCAAGCTCTACCTCAAGCCCTTGAGGAAACTCACAAAAGTAGATTGCAGAAAGTTCAGTCCAGTCCTTTCACTGCCCAAGACAGAAGCAGCCACTGTAGGCCAACACACCAAAGCACACAGCAAAGTGGTAGTTCCACCTCACAGCTTCTCCAGCTCTTCTTCTTGGTCCAAAAGAGTTCTAAAGTTCAGGGGTTGTGGCCCCAATATTTATACCACAAAATCCTTTCATCTCTGAAGGCAGAGAGTGTCTGTATCTGGCCAAAAACAGTTCTGCCCTCTCTGGTGTGGCTTCGTGGCAGGAGGTGGAGACGGCATTGTCAGAGGCAGACTGGGTCCATTCAGGTGCAAGGAAATCTCCTCCCTCTACTCTAAATGCAGCCCAAGTTTATTCAGCCCTTTCCTGACCCACCTAGACTATCCGGAGCCACTCCTGCTCCCCAGCCCCTGCCATCCAAAACCCAGACAGTCAATCCACAAAACCAGCAGAGGCACACTGGATGGTCAGGCAAGAAAATATCTACTTTCTAAAAGTGGTATTTTCAAACACAGAATGTAAAAATCACCTTTACTAAAAGATGCATCTTTAGATTCTGAGTCCATGCGTACTGAACTTGGTTTTCCTACCTAGTTCCCAGGGCCAGTTATGTTTATAAGATGTTATAAACTAACTTCCCATTCTGTCCTATGGGGAACAGGTAGCCTTGCAATAGTGAAGAACGAAATGGGCTGCAATTCACTATCAGGGCATGCCACACACACCAGGGCATGTCCTACCTTTCACATACACTGCACCCTGCCCACAGGGGTACCTTGGGCGTACCTTGGGGGTGACTGGCATGTAAGAAAAGGGAAGGCTAGGGACTGGGAAGTGTGTGCACTTGCCAAGTCGACATGGCAGTCCCAGACTGCACACAGGCTCTGCAATGGCAGGCCAGAGTTACATTTTACGGGCTGTTTGTGTGGGTGGCACAATCCAGTGCTGCAGCCCACTAACAGCGTTTGATATACAGGCCCTGGCACATGCAATGCACTTTACTTGGGACTGACACATAAATCAAACAGGCCAATTATGGAAACACCAATCCATAACACATTTTACCACAGGAGCACTTGCACCTTACCACTGGTTAGCAGTGGTAAAGTGCGCAGAAACACAATGCCAGCAAAAACCGGGAGGTCTGAAAGCAAAATCTCAGAGGAAACACGCCAAAGGATGCCAAGTCTAACAATCTTTCATTAGATCTTTTTTTTTCTTAGTATTGGTTTAAGAGATTGACGTCTGTGGACGAGCACCTGTTCTGGAGAGACGAAAAGCAACTCACCTTGCCTATTTGAGAGATGGTGATGATAACTTTGGGAGCTCTCTCACTGAAGGCGGTGAAGTGCAAACAAAGAATACCTATTCTGATCATACTTGGAGGACAGGCGCTACATGCAGACTCTATGCAGAATAAAACAAAATTCTTTTCCCAATGATTTTAAGACATAAAGCCTGAAGACTTGGAGGCAGTAGCCCACAAAAAACACAGACTAATCCTTCGGAAAAAGCAATTTAGAATAAGAGTTGGACTGTTTTCATACAAAAGCAAGCATATCACTTCCTGCATCGTCAGAATCTCGGCAATAGGCACAAAAGTGCACTAAGGTTGCTGCAATGCCACAAAAATGATCTCTCGTCTCAAAGTGATTAAGTTAAAATGTCTTTGCCACAGGCTAAAATAACCTAGTGCAGGTTTCAGTACCGAAAACCAGAAGAGCAATTTAGAAGAAAGGTGCCCTTATGGCTAATTAAAATGTGGAAGAGACATGCATTACACACCATAGTCTTCTCTGTAAGAAAAGAGGGGCTAGGCTACAGTTTAACATGTCATGTGCTTTATGGTGGATGCGGTGCATGGAGAACTTTGAGGACAAATAAACTCGGAGGGTGAGATTACGGTGACAGAGAAAGCCATTTCATCTGAATTGTAAGTGTTTCCAATGGTGAATGAGGGACCGTCCCTTAGAAATTATGGTGCCAGGAAGGAGCGAAAACAGCCCAGATTTCTTTTGTTTCTATTCCTATACCTCGTAGTGACTGTGCAAAGGCTTGTGCATCCATTCTGCATGGGAAACTATTTCAAAAGATGAGAACTCTTGAGGATAAATGTATGTTTACACAAGTGCCCATCAAGTGCCACAAGCACTTTTAAATTAAACACGAGCAAAGTGTGACTGAAAATGTTTGTATTACACGAGACAGTACCAAAAAAGGACGCGTACTAGAGATGGATGGATCTATGCATAGGGTGTTCTCAAATTAAAACAAAAAACTAGTGCAAGTTTGACAGCGAAGGTTATAACCCACAGCGAAGCAACTGTACCTTTACATTATTTTCGGATGACCTTAATCTATTCAATCAATATAATTATTTTCCAAACATTTTGCCTACGAAAAACCATTTAGACGAACCTCTTCCTCGACCGTTCGTATTGCACAAAAAAAGATATGAGATCCTGGGACAAGAAATACTACTAACCATATGTATTTACTTTTCCTATTTTGTACAGCATTTATGGGTTATGTAAGTGAAAGGATACTGAAAATGCCCATAATCAACAAGAATGAGGCCAGGATAGAGCAAGATGCAAAACACCATTGAGATCTGAAAAACAACAGGAAACAGATTTCTTAAAATGTCACAATGAAAACTTAACACAATCAATATATTCCGTTGCAATACAATGGTCAAACACTGCTCTACATGTATTCAGCACATAATTATAAAAACATATCCTTAACTATTTCAGTACATGATACAACATCAAACATCATAGCTTTATTTACTAACACAATTGCCAAACAAATGGTCCTACTATTAACCCACATGGCCATGCCACATTTAACATTCAATGTGATTACTAACTTTGTTTATCCTTTATGTGCTGCCGGAACAAAAAATAATTCTACATGGACAATCATACACTTACTTGCCTTTTGTTTGATGGAAGTTTCCCTTAAACTGAAACAGTATAGAACAACTGCAGGTATGTAGATGAGGAAGTCTACAATGAAGACTGAAAGACAAACATTTTAAAATAAGTAGTAGTGACAACAGAAACGCTGATACTCGTAGTAGTTCAAGTGAAGTAGGTGTTAATTTTGAGTATTCTGTAAAATCAATGCATAAGGCACAATGGAAATGTACATCCACAGGGTACGATAATGCGATATTCAGGGTTTTCACAATAGCTTAGATTTCAACTGTGTAGATTTCAACTGTTTAGGTCTCGCCTAGCGTTGCTGCGCATCGGCGAGACCTATAGTGAGAGAGTAGATTTGAGAATGGGACTTAAAGCCCCGCCCCTCATTTTCATTGGCTGGCGTTACCGTTTATGCTAATCGGTGGCCTGCCATTGGAAATTAGTTTTTTTTGTTGACGCCCTTTCACCTTTTCGTCTGGCCGATCCGGACAGGGTCGTCTGCTTTGCTGCTGTCGCAAAGCAATTTCTTATCTTTATGGGGGCCATCTGTTTTCACTGAGCCCCGTGTTTATTTTTGCATGGCGCTTTCACTTAAAGGGAAAGTGAAAGCTCAATGCAAACAAACACGGGGCTGAGTGAAAAGCGAGCGTGGGTTCCCATTGCAGGCAGGCACAAAGCGCATGGAAAATACTGGTGGCCCCGCCCCAAGCGCCTCGTTAGGAGGCCTTGCATTCCCCATGACGCTATCCAAGGTCTAGTGCTGCATGTAGCGCTATACAAAAATATAAATATGACAGCCTCCATTCCCTGATCGCTGGATAACACAGGGCAGCCCGGGCCTCTCCTTGCTATGTGTCTCAGGTAGCGGGACCAATCAAAGGGTCTCGGGGACAGAGCAAACTGTCTGAGAGGGCAACGCTCGCCCACCACCACCAAACAAAACACCAGAAACTTATAATGTGCCTATGTTCAGTTCTTCACAGCGCCGTAAACAAACACGAAGCAACACTCTCCAGACATGAACATATCAAACACATTGGCAATAAACTCCATATGGCCCATGCAGTTATTTTCCTCCTGGTTCCCTCCCGCTCCCTCCCTCCCTGTACCGTCAACCCCTCCATTCTGGGGCCTCTTTATCCGGTCTCTCCCTACCACTCTCACTAGCCTCACTCACGCCCCTCACTTTGCCCCATTTCCTCTACCGATCTGTCCCAGTCTTTCTCCCTCGCCCCCATCCTCTCTTTTACATTCAGACCCTGTCTCTCCCACCTACTCCCTTTTTCTACTCTTAGTCATGCTCCTGCTGTTACACGCTCTCTCCCCCTCCTCTCTTTTTTACATATTGCCCCTTTGTTTCGCTCTTCTCCGCATTATATCGACAGCCCCTCAGTACCACTTCTTATTTTACCCTCTGTCTCTTTCTTCACCTCTTCTCTCCCTGCTCTCGCTCTCCCACACCCGGCCTCTCCCTCCCTGCTTACACCAGCCTCTCTGCCCTATCCACACCCTGTGATGTTAGCTGACAGGCCCTCTTGACGCACGTGGAATCTGGTCGTATCTCACTGATGGCGTCTATTTTAAGTGAAAGTCGATGACATTATCTAAGGCACTGGAGATTACACTGCGCAAGTAAATCACTCATTCACCAAGGGAGGGGCGCAGCCCTGCCCCACCTCACAGCGTCACCCGACGCCCAGCACAAGCCAGTGGCACTTCAATAGTAAGCCTTACACAACCTGAGACCGAACGAACCCGTTGTACTTTCATGCTAACCTACACAACACTCAACGGTCTACTAACCACAGACGGCAAAGTACTATCAAGCAACGTCCACAACTAATGGCCTTGAAAGAATCGTACGAAAGTCTGCCCAGAATAGGAGCATCATGGGGCGATATTCAAATGTTTCTAAGCTCTATTCAAATTCCAGTAACGTGACATACTCTTGAGGAGGTCACGGACAATGATTTTGGATACATTTTTCTAAAACTGTGTAAAAATTACATTCTCAATAAGTTATATTTTGGTTCTAAGCCTAAAGACATCTGGTCGCCATTAAGAGACTACTTATCGCTACAGATGCGTGATGATACTGTATAACTTTTTTGCTTTTGTATACTGGCATGTATTCGGAACTATTGGATTTGAGGGCATTGTTACCAAGGAGTGTGGCTCGAAGAATGCAAGTCATGTGTTATCTGATCTCACCATGTACCTTTATAAGATTGTTTATGTTGTTTTTTGGTTTAACGCTGCCTGCTGCAGCGGCATGTTTGTACCACGCTGTGAAAACTAATAAACAGAATTTTTTTTAAAAAGTTATATTTTGGTTAGAAACCATCGTAACAGGTAAAAAGCAAGGAGGGCTCCTTAAGGAATCAATTTTTAAAAAGTTCGGAAATCAAGTGCAAATGAGCAACTCTGTATGGGTTCCTGTATCATGTAAACAGTGCATAATGCAGTCTTAAATGTTTTGCAAACATAATAGTTTTTGTTGCATTGGGTTTGTTGGGATTTTGTTTAAAACGTTAAATTGATGGGGGCACTTCTCACTGTACTTAATAAAGAAATACATACATTTTTTCTACGTTTGTGAGGGAATCTTCTCCAAGTAATTAAGTAGATTGAATTCATTATCATTAACAGCTGCTCTTGTGAAATGAATTGTGCAGGAGAATGCATTAACCTCAAAAGTGAATATTTTATCCATTGGCTTAAGAATGGTTTATGCTGATCACCAGAAAGAAAATGTGATGTTGCTTTTGTACTTATTTCCAAACATCGATTTTATACGAGGTTTGCTGTATACATTTTCTTGAGACGTACTGGGCATATTTTGGAAAAACAGCATTATCTTGTTAAAAATATCTTACGTAGCAGTTTGGTTTATTTGGAAGGCTTGTTTTTACAGAAAGCATTGGTTTTGAGTAGTGCTTGTGCACGTTGTAAAAGTGGCACAGAATCATTTGTTTTTCTCAGTGATTCATTGTGTTTGTAACTTCACACCTACACACACCTGGCGATTTGGCACTGTGCTTACTGGCTGTGTTCTGTATTATTTAAAATGCATCTCAATTATGGACCTTGTTTGCTGTCATGCCATGTTTGTTTCACCACATCAAAATATACAGAAAAAAGTAGTCTAACTAACAGAAAACTATTTTGTGCCATAATGTGTTTTTTCACTGTTTAAAATGTTTTTTTTTTGTTCTCACTGTTTTATCAAACTATTTTCTAGAAAATACAACTTTTTATCTTCGTGTATCTAAAAAAAAACATGCTTGATGTGAATTTATACTAATAGAGTAGCAAGAATTCCGAACCGGTGGCTAATTTTGCTTTGAGATCAAATGTAAATGTCTGTCAGCCGGAAATACTGTAGTTTAAAAATCGGTCAGGTGACCCTCGCAAAGTTAAAATACATGTTTCAAATTGCTTATGTCTGAAATATAATGTCATGTACAATGTCAATAGCTCAAAATAATGTCAGTGCGGGACCTATTGCATTGTAAATCTTATTTGAATGCATTCAATGTGCTAATATTATGAGAATATACATTTTATTTTACAATTTAATTTAGAACCGCAGTGAAACTATAGAATTGTTGCAAAATGTTTAAGATGCGATTGTCAGATATTCCCTTTTATGACGGGCACATGCTGATGAGCTTTGCGGGGATCAACATGGGGTAAAAGACATTGTCATTTACAACACCATTACTTAATTAATGCTTCACGAAGGGGAAAAAAAAAACAATGACATTTTCAATGCCAATAGCTCAAAATAATGTAATTGCGAGTCCTATTACATTGTAAATGCTTGTTTTACTGAAGGGTTCAGTGAACGTTCAGAAAAAATTCAGAATAAACAAAAAGACCACATAAACAGCACTGTTGACTGTCCTCCAATTCTGTATTACACGGTAAGTTTCCACCTCCCATAGCCCATGTACCGGAATATCTTGTTCATAGTCTTAACATTAAGAAAAAGTCTAATAGGGAAACTAGGAGGGAAAAGCAAGATCAAGAGGAGCGGGTCCAAGCAAAAAGGAAGTACATAATGTACATGACTGGATAAGATCCCTTATGTACCACTCTTCCCTCTAAGGAATTAAATCGTGCAGCAGCAGCTCCATCAGTTGCCATAATGCAAAATCCTCTACTTGTATTGCTCAAAATTTCATTTTTCGATTATCCTCAAAGGTTGCCTTAGCAGAACCCTTCGGTCGAAAAAATGTAAAGTTGCTGTACTTTTAGGCCCTAACGTCCAAGGTCAAGAGTTCCTTTTTGACTACCAAAATGATATGCTGTTTCTGCAATGTTTCATGGCACAAGCCCTGAACCAAATGCACATGCTTCCACTTGCGCTGTAATCCTTCTCTACAAGAAGCAGTTCTCAAGATCGATAGATCTTACGATGAAAAGAATCATGCTTCTTCCCACTGTTTTGGGATCTTCATTGGCAATATATATACCTTTAATGTAATGGGATTCTAATCTTGTTGCTGCCGCTCCACCAGCCACATTATCAAACCCTCCACCCCAATAGTAAATCTCAATTTTGGGCTGTGGACATTATTCCTAAAGCTTACAGATGTAGCCCCACATTGTATTTTTAAGTGATTCTACTTTGGTTTTTAAAAGGACGGTACCTATCACCCACTGCTCAAAATCTAACGAATGCCACATAGATTCCTCCATAATGCAGTGCTGCTACTCAAGTATTTTAAACCTTCCTTAAAACCTTCCTAGCTACCTACTTGACCATCACAAATCCTACTCCATAAGCACTTGCATCTTCCCTTCAACTGCGCTTAGAGTTGTTCTTAATATATTGCCAATTTTATTTTCAAATCAGTGTACAGAAACAACATGCATTTCATCAAATAACACTCTCCCACTGACAATGTGTCATTATCAGGACTCCTCTGCCCCCCCATTACCAATTACCACTGGGGCTCTATGAACCTATTACTGCAGGTGGCAGCTTCCTTCTCAGCACTAACACTGCCTTCTTCCTAAAAATATCAAAGGCTTCCTGTAGCTCTGATTACACTACAGTACTCTGTCAGCAGATTCTTCTCATCTCCCGACAGAACATTCTCTCATCTCAAAGCGGCTACCATGCTAGTACGCCACACTCATTGTCAGGGTCTGAACCATGACAGACCAAGTCTCGCATCTCTTGTGCACTCTCTAGGGAGAGAGGCAGTGAGGGATACACAGTTTGTATTATACTTTGTTAGGCTAAAATGGCTTTTCAGGCTAGGGGGAGATGCACAAGACAATTTCAAAAGCTCGAGGGAAAAGCTGTTAGCTTCCTTTACTATATACCTTAACGATGCTGCTCCTGTGCCTTATAATTCCTTTACCATTATTTAATCAATTTAAAGCAAGTAGACTTAATTCACAACAACACTACCAACAATGTCTCATTTGATTTTTAAGAATTTTTATAAAACAAAAGTCCATATTATGAGCGAATACTTCAGGATTGATTCAAAGTAAAAAAATAAAAATTCACAAAACCTTGTGCATAAATATAATTTACTAGCTATATCCTGAATATTAAATCACAAACATATCAACATTCATTAATCACATTATAATACTTTATTTGTTTAGTGTTTGAGATGTCCGCCTTACAATAATTGAAAATGTGATTTAAAAATAACTAAAAGTAAAAGACTTAAGGGTCCATTAGGATGTAGGGCGGTGGGACCACTGCGGCTCTGGCGGTGCGGAAAAATAAAATTTTCCGCCCGCCAGCAGCGGACATCACGCCTGCCAAATTAGTATGGACAAACATAGGCCAATTCCTGACCGCCGCGGTGCGACGCGCAACGCCATCAAAGTGCGCCCGCCACCGAGGCAGTGGGAGCCAATGGAGACTCACCGCCATGCGCAATGACGTCCGCCCCGCTCCACAAATTAGGATGACTCAAGCAAGCAGACGCACCGCAGTGGAGACACCGCCCAATCAGAGACGGCGGAAGCTCGACAGCGGAGCGCGAGTCCCGGTCACGACTGCCATGAACCCAGCTCTACACGTCTTTCCGGTGCTGTACCTGCTACATCACCAGGAACTCATAGACCGCCGCGGACACTGCCGCAGGTACGCAACAACACAACACACGGCCTGACACAGGGTCCAAATTCACATCAGACACCCTAGGGCGGACAGGGACAAATCCACAAGGGCACCCACACATCACCCACCTGCCACAAAGTCACCCGCTGCATCCTGGACACACAGCTACAGCCACAATGCAGCAATGTTCCGGTCACGTCACCGCAGCGCAAATACAAGCAAATACATGCGCACAATGCAGACGGCACGGACAGTGCCAGGCATGGGCAGGGCAAAAGACCACAGGGACACACCCACTCCCACCACACACTAGCACACCCCATGAAGGCACATGCCATGTGCCCCTCCCGTGCACCCCATGCACAACAAGCCAGGGCAACACACACCCTGCACCACACAACAAACAATCATGGAGACACACAATGCAGGAGTGGCTGCACAGGAACACACAACACAGGACCAGGGAAACACACACAACACCACACTCAGGGAAATATCAATGAGGACAAGCAACAAATGAACACATACTAGGAATCAACATCCAAATGGACACAGCCTGCACAGTCACACATACATACAACTACCCCACAGGAGCACACCAGCAGCACTACACACAGGGTCCATCTACACACCTCAGGACTGACAAACACCAGTAAGAATCTACACACATACCCCCCCCCCCTCACACCAGCAGCACACAACACCAGTGCCAAACACACTGAAGGCTGGCAATACTTGACACCCCCCCATGCAGCTAAACTGGGGAAAGGTGATGGGAGCACAGACAAAACAGGAGTACACAACAAACCCATCACCCAAGAACAGTGCACAGACAACATACCACAACGCTCACAAGAAGTGCACCATCACAGAACAACACAGCCACAGCAAACAAACAACAGATGCACAGGCAGGATAATCACATAGCAAACACAGCACAACATCAGGGGATGCACAACAGGCTATCACAAGGCAACATACACACACAGCACTGCACGCACAACAAGCGGTGTGTGCACACCAAGCACACCAGACACACACAGACATCAGTGACAGAACAGCAACCCATACAACACCACACAGCACAGCACAAAGACAACAGCACACCCAGGAAGTGAAGCAAAAACACAAACAACACACATACATACAACACAACACCCAATAGATGCACAAGTCTGGGACACAAAGATGGAAACAACTTGACCACAGGACTGGGCAGCACACACAGTTGAACTGCATAGGAGCAACCATGACTGACAAACAGCCCCAGAACATCACACATGACCCATTGGGGAAATGCCCTGAGTGACACATTGACCCTGGACAAAGAACTGCACCACAAAGCACAGTGGCACAAATTAAGTCAAGGGGAGGCACACATACATATAAACCAAGGGGACAGCTCACACCAAAGTGAAGTGTACTGCATGTCAGTAGAGGACATGGCAGGAGTGTACCATATACAAAGAGAGGGAGTGCATACCCACAATGGGTAGGCAGCTGAAGCACAGATAGGGGATGGCAGGACAACACACACAACATGCCACACTGGAGGCAAGAGGACACTATGTGACAGCAAGGCATGAGAAAACACAACCACAGTGGCAGTGTGGAGCAGCAGGTCTGCACAGTCCCCACAAACAGCCACCAGACACATGGATGTGCAACAAAACACAACACTGACTTGCCAGTAACACTCTCTGCATACTCACAAGTGACAAAAACAACAAGTCGGAGTCAGACAGAACTGCAAGGACACACCAACACACTGCACAGTGCACAACATACAACTCACACATGGGCATACAACCACATCCACAGGGATGAACAATCAAAACAACAGGCACCCAACTCCTGGGTGACATATGTGTGTAGTTGACATTGCAGAGGCATGTACACATCAACACTCCCCACAAACTCACCCCCTTCACACTGCACACTACCTGGCCATCCAAGAGCACAAATAGAAAGTAAGCCATGGAACTAGGATGACTGGCCATCACAAGATGACCACACACATACACCACTGGGCACTCATAAAGGAAGAACACACATACATGATGACCCTGGACAGCCTGCCTGCAATACTGTGTGCAGAAACCCACTCTGTGCTGGCAGTGACCCCCCCCGGCATGTGTACAATAGAGCCAACATGAAAGAGTCAAGTAAATGACTAATGCTAACCATTCAACATTTACACCATTGCCACCACAAGTATATGGGTCAAGAAGAAATGAAGACCCTGTCACCCTTAAAAAAAAGAGAGTAAGTGAGGCCAAACATTGACCAAGTTGGAGTGCCACACAGACCATGTGGCACAGTAAACCATTTACACACAGCAAAAGAACTTTATTCAGTAAGGACACTGACAAAATATACAACAGGAGAAACTGTCTTTATTCACATATTGCACAGATAGGTACTATGAGAAGAGAACAGCAAGGCACAAGATGCAGAGCATGTCCAGGAGAAGCTGCACAAGCAGTGGGCACACAGCAGTGAACGACAAAGCCAATGGGCAGGACAAAGTGCAGACTGAGTCCATGAGAAGCTGCACAGGGAAGGGTCCAACACAGCAAAGAGCAACAGGGATAGTGGCCAGTCTATGGTGCAGACTGAGTCCATGAGAAGCTGCACAGGCAGGGGGCACACAGCAGTGAACGACAAGGCCAGTGGGCAGGACAAAGTGC
This sequence comes from Triturus cristatus, assembly GCF_964204655.1. Taxonomy (NCBI): domain Eukaryota; kingdom Metazoa; phylum Chordata; class Amphibia; order Caudata; family Salamandridae; genus Triturus; species Triturus cristatus. The sequence goes on from NC_140586.1 coordinate 654,790,405, forward strand.
AGACTAAGTCCATGAGAAGCTGCACAGGGAATGTGGGTGACTGTACCTTTCCATGGTCAGCAACACAGTCAGGGGGCAACAATGTGCAGTACAGGCCCACCTGTGTGAGACACAGGTGTGTGAGTGTGACTAACACTCATACTTGGCTGTGAGGCGGACTGGGAGCTGGCTGTGTCTCTGGAACTGTTAGGTTACTTGACGGGGGGAGAGCGGAACAGCTGAGGTAGAGCTATCAGTGGCTTGGCAAGCCAGAGGGCTGCTTGGACCAGGTGGTGTAGTGGCACGTGGAGGTGGAGTCATGCAGACGGGAGTCACGGTGTGGCTGGGAGATTGTGGAGGGGTGCCCTTCCACTTCTTGGGGATCCTAAATGGCTTGACTGACTGTGGATCAATGGGAAGTGGTGTGGGCACAACTAGCACACTCACCACCACTGCTGCAGCAGGTGCAGGCGCTGGCAGGTGCAGGCGCTGGCAGCCCCTCTAGTGATGTGCTGGACCCAGCGGAACACTTTGCCTTGCTTCGCCTCTGCCCCCCCATTCCCCTATTTACTAGGTGTCCGGCCCTACAGTCCCCTCCGGCCGCTGCTTCAGTGGGCTTGGAATGGGAGTCGAGGTGGTTGGTGATACTGCCTTGGAGCCCTTCCTAGGTGTACCCTTGGCATGCACCACCTCCTTGGTGGGCACAGACACTGTACGATTATCTTTGCGCGATGATTTAGGGGTAGGAGAGTCCTTGGATGGGGATGCCACTGAGGCATGTGTGCCTGAGGTCTGCTGCTTTGCTATTTGTCCACTGGTGTCGCCTGACGGGCTTTTCTCCCTGTGCTCTGGTGTGCCTTTGGTCTTCTGTGGGTATGGTGGCTGTGCCCGGGACCGCTTGGGTTGCTGCTGCTGTGTGCTCCGTGTGCTGTATCGTGACTTTGATGTATGTGGACCGTGATCACTATCGTCAGATGTGGCCACTGCCAGGGAGGTGGACAAAGGGACTGGAGCTGGACTGTGAGCATGTGCCTGTTGCAGGGCAGACGTCACTGTTGATGACAAAGCCTGGACTGTCCCCGTTCCCTCTAACATGGATGCATCCCCGCTGGCATCGGATGATGTGGTGCTTTGCGTCTCAAGCTGGGACTCCTCCAGCACACTCCTGTCCCCCTCTGAGGCGCTGGTGACATCTGTGTCACTGGGCTCCTGGGCAGCTGTGGTGCTAGTTTCACTCCCAACTGGTGTCCGTTTCCTGTCCCTCCGTAACCACCAGTGATGCTGCACGGGAGAGAGAGATGTAGGGTCAGGTCAGTGGCAGCAACAGAACAAACATATGCAAGCAATGCATGACAAACGTTGAACAAATCTACATGTTGCACACCACCCTGTGCAATCACATCGTGCAAACTCACTACATAGACTCCAGCAGTGCGTGGAAACAGGATACTCAGGCATGAATGAGCCATGTGATGACAACACAGCACAACACCCTGCTTGTGGCTCTGTTCAAACAGACACACAACTAGTTCTGAGCACACCTAGGGACATGATGGGGGCACACTACTTGTTGCCAATGACAGAACTGGATGAAACAGGAGGGGACAACAAAGACCCAGACTACAACATGACAGTCCACAATGGACATTAGCCCATGCCACCAACCAGGTCGTACCTTGGGGGAAAAATAATGCTGCACATTGCTGTAAGATGTGTAAGCCTCACCAATAAGGGTGCATGCAATGGACACATTGATGTACGCACAGTCAGATTGGCCACACTGCCGTTCTATCCCATGGGATTCCCAAGACTACACCAATGCAGAAGAAACCTGAAGAGCACAACTCAGAATGTAATGTGAAGGCACAGCACCCAAATCACCTTTGTAAGTACAGGTAGAGCAAATGCATGCCACAGGCACCCAGGCCAGCAGCCACTTACATGCCACAGCATCATTTTTTTAAAACTAGGTACTATCCCAGCACTCTAATGTTGGAAATCACAGTATCACAGGGTATGGTAAGAGATAAAGTGTAATAATACAGTATTCCAGCACAAAATCTTGGCTGTCCCCCAAAGTTCAGAAAAAACAATACTGTCCCAACAAGTGTCTTTGGTCGTAACACATGTCATTTAATTTGCGTGGTTCAAATGCACAATATTCAATTATTACAAAAAACATGGACCTGTTCTCATAGTATTTGATTACAACCTTTCCAAAAGAACATGAGCCTGTTCTCCAGTGTTACACACGTAGTTCAAAAATGCAATGTTCAATTGCAGTATACACAATCGGTCCCTTTGCAATGCACCAGTTTCCCGTGCAGTAGAAACAAATATCAAAGCATCCAAAATTCAGTAGAGCGGTGATCCAAAAACAGCCCAAATATCAAAGTATTCAAAATTCAGTAGAGCGGTGATCCAAAAACAGCCGACACGTGTTTCGTTACCCAATGTAACTTTTTCAAGGCTGTGGAAGTAATGGTTATAAAACACTTTAAACTGATCCAAAAGTACAAGATCGCATCCACAAGTAGTTCATTAATTTAACGGTGTTCATGTGTATTAATACCAGTCACATAAAAAGGAAATGACCCAACAAGAGATTCGGTCCAAAACGATGTGAAGTATTCGTTCACTCATTAGTTCAATAATGTTCTCCTTAAGCCCATTACTAGGAAACCAAAAGGTCGGAAGATAGCCCCAAACTCAGTGTCACATACCAAAAGGTGAAAAGGATGAATAGTGATGATAGTAATGTAGATGAAGGAATCCCAAAGAAACCGGCATAGGGAGTGGAGACGTGCAAAAATGCATAATCAAGGTGTGCAGACTCTTGAAGCGTTACCTTGTTCAAATGATAGAATTGTACAAAGGTTGTGCAATAATATATTAGTCCCAAGGAATGTTCCTCTGCATGGGCCAAGATACGCGCCGAAAGCCTGTATGTAGGTTCTATGCAGCCTTTCCGTGTTCTGAAATAAACACGTTAAAGTGAACCAAATGAAAACAGAATATGTCTATGCTAGGCACGTCTCAGGGGACTAGTCCACCTGAGAAAAAGTCCATGACACCCCGTTACCTTTTATAAGAACTGCATAATTATAGCTGAAGGGCAAGTTCTATGGTCCTGGTCGTCTAGGGTACTGACTTCCGAGCCCTGAAGGGAATAATTTGCAGGGTTCTGTAGTAATCAGAGAAAACGCCTGAAAATGAGGGTAGAAGAAAGGAAAAGAAACGATCTATGCCTGTTGCTAAATCGTATCTGTTGGGCAGAGCTTATGCTCAATGTACTAAAGAGAATAAACTCTAATTTGTGCTCAAAAAGTCCACTGTTTGTGTACGAAACAACTTACTTTAGTTAGCTCGCTTCCAGGACCCCTCACAGGCAATAGGATACGTTGCAGTAGTACACTCGTAGGTATCTAAACGGGTCCTGAAGACGAAGGCCAAAAAGAACCAGTAAAGACCTGGCCAAGAGATTTCCAATATGATTGGGGCACCCAGCCTGTCCCCCGGTTACTTCCCCATTTACAAAGCACTGTTAGTATAACCTAAGTGGTAAGCCAAAGTGGTTATGCCACCCACCAGGTCGTACCTTGGGGGAAATATAATGCTGCACATTGCTGTAAGATGTGTAGGCCTCACCAATAAGGGTGCATGCAATGGACACATTGATGTACGCACAGTCAGATTGGCCACACTGCCGTTCTGTCCTATGGGATTCCCAAGACTACACCAATGCAGAAGAAACCTGAAGAGCACAACTCAGAATGTAATGTGAAGGCACAGCATCCAAATCACCTTTGTAAGTACAGGTAGAGCAATTGCATGCCACAGGCACCCAGGCCAGTAGCCACTTACATGCCACAGCATCACACTACCAATATCACAGAGGCCAGCGCTGGCACAGGCTCTGTACACATGCAGCCACTCCCAGCCAAATTCAGACTCCCCAAATGCTCACCCCTGGCTTGCTGCTGATGCTCCTTCAAACGTGCATCCATCTCAGGCTGTGTCACCGCCAACATGCGCCCCATTAGTGGTGTCATACTGCGCTGTTCCAGACGCCCAGTGCGAGGAAGCAGCCCCAAGGTCATCTCTGCCACATTCTTTGCCAGCCGGCTGATGTCGTCCCATCTCTTGTGACAGTGGGTGCGCCATCGGTTTGAGACCTCCAGGGCTCGCACCTTTACTGCAATGGCCCTCCACGCGGCCTTACGCTGGTGTACCTTGAGCTTCAGGCATGGGAGACAAGAGTGGGAAATGATCAGTGACACAGTGCCATGTACCGACATCTATCAGTATAGCAGCAAGATACAAAATCATCACATATCCAACAAAATTGGCAATCAGAGACTATAGTACAGCTCACATGGGACACCTGCATGGGAAAAGCTGATGTGAAAGCATGCAGGTGTGAGGGGGAACACAGTCCCTGCACATCTCACGCACATGCCGGATGCCAGCACTGAAACACCCATGTAGCCTGCCCACACTTCAGTCCATTTTTGGCTTGAGCAACACATACATCACATGTCAACCTGTGTTTGGGGGTGGACTCACTGTGTCCAAGACTGCGTAGCCAGCAATGTCCCTGTCCTGTGAATAGTTGAATGTGTCATGGTGGTCACATTGAGGGACATGATCACACAAATACAAAATGCCATTCAAAAGGGCAGTTGTGTGCAAAATACAGTGCTGAGCTGGCCCATAGCTGGAGTGCAATGTGAAAAGACTGATGTCATACTCTGTAAGCTGAGTGAGGTGTCCTTGTCTTTGTAAGCGGGGACTGTGCAGGCCAGCTGGGCTCACACTGAGAAGGACTACAGGGGCACACACAGCCATCCAGCCAAGCAATCACTGTCCTGACTATAACATGAACAACCTTCTGTGTCACTGTATGGCTGACAACACAACACAGGTCACTCATACATACATGTGCAGGGAGGGAAAGCTGTGGCATTGGGTACACACAACCTCCAACTGGAGACAGCATGTCAGGCAGTGCATGACACTACCCCACACTCCCAGGCACCATCTGCATCAGTTCAAATACATGTGTGCCCCCCCTGCCCTAGCCCACCACTGTTGAAGACTTACCACGACATTTGGGGCACCCCATAGCCTTGGGTACTGTGTGAGCACCTTGTCCACCAGGACCTCCAGCTCCTCGCTCATGAAGGGACTGGCACGGATCTTCTCTGTCCTTGCCATCACTGTGGACGCGAGACAACAGCGGCAGAATTGGGTGGTGAGGGTTCTTAGGCAGCAGTCCCTGGAGGCAGCAGCAGGTGAGGGGTCTCAGGCAGCAGTCCCTGGAGGCAGCAGCAGGTGAGGGGTCTCAGGCAGCAGTCCCTGAAGGCAGCAGCAGGTGAGGGGTCTCTGGCAGCAAGCTCTGGGAGCAGTGGAAATTAGAGGCTCACTCCCACACATATATAGCCCCCTGGGGTCGTTTCAAACGTGCCAAGCTGCAGCAATTGGTGGTCCAGGTCTACCTCTTTCAAATGCATCCAGTGACTGCCTCCGCAGAGGCGGAGCACGCCTACCGCGATCTTCAAAATTGCATCATGCCACCGCAATCATGGCTCCCATTGGTTGTATGGGCATGCTCCATGGCGGTGACACAACGCAGGGTCCCGCGGTGCGCTACCGCGATGGTGCATCTTTCAAATGCATCCAATGACCGCCTCTGCGGTGGCGGAGCACGCCTACCGCGATCTTCAAAATTGCATCATGCCACCGCAATCATGGCTCCCATTGGCTGTAAGAGCATGCTCCATGGCGGTGACAACGCAGGGGCACGGGGTGCGCTACCGCGATTTCAGTGGCGGAGCGTGCCAACCGCCATTTCCCCATGTCTCCATGCCGATCACTACCGCACTTGTGTGAATGGGGGTGCTGGTGACACACCGCCGGGGCAAGGCGGTAGCTACCGCAATTTGGGTGCCATACATTGACACGAGGCTCCGCCATTCAGGCGGTGGTGCATGCCAACCGCCATTTCCCCATGTCTCCATGCCTATCACTACCGCACTTGTGTGAATGGGGGTGCTGGTGACACACCGCCGGGGCCAGGCGGTAGCTGCCGCGATTTGGGTGCCAAACAATGGCGATGGCCATCTGTCAAACATCACCAGAGCACAGTGCCAACATGTTCAATGGCACATCATTGTGCACACGATGCCAATGCTCAATTCACTCCACTGATGGCTACACATGCCATGTTTGTGTAACGTAGATTTGCCTGTACCCACTCACATGTAACTTATGGATTTGATGTTGGTGTAGGCAGGACAGTGTTGTTCTGGACTGTACAATATGTACACATGTCAATGTGTTGAGGTCTAGTGACAATCACAGCGATGCTCGTCTGAATGAATGATGATCTATTTAGCATTGCCTCTCATGTCTGCTCATGAACACATTTATCATTCCAGCGCCGACTGTGGTCATTGTGTGGTGGATGTGTGCCAGGTTGTAATGACGCATTAAGATTAAGGTGTGATGGGTATAGCAGCTAGGTATGAGACAGTGGTTTTGATTAGTTACACATATGCTGGATGCTATACTCCCAGGCGTGCCCATGTGAACTGTGGCCATATCCCTATGTGCATTCACATTGACCAAGGTGGTGTTTGAGGTACTTGTCTTGTGTAAGTTGACATGTGGGCCCTTTGTGTAGCTGTAGGTGTCACTCCATGTAAGCTGGTCTGTAAGTCACTATAGATGTCAGTCATTGTTGTCGTTGTGTCATCCAGAACGTGATATGCTGTGCACATCTCATGATGTATTGCATTGACATGTGTCCACTATCATCTCAAATAGGAGGAGGCCAAATTTGACTCGTCACTTTACGGTGCTGGAGGACATGGAGGATGTTGCGATCATACGGAAATGCCGCCTGGACACAGCCACCCTGAAAACCCTTTGTGTCTGTTGGAGCCCCACCTGCAGCCACGCAGGGCATATCCAACAGCTTTCACCCCTACTTATAAGGTGATGGCAGCCCTGCATTTTTTTGCCACTGGATCGTTCCAGGAGACTGTGGCCAGAGCAGGTGGGATGTCACAACCGATGTTCAGCATGGTGCTGCGTGATGTACTGTCCGCCATGATGCTATACAAGGACAGATACATCCATTTCACCAGGGGTGCTGAATTGCCAGCTGTGAAGGGAGACTATCTCCTTGGACACATCCCCAATGTTGTTGGGGCCATTGATTGCACCCATGTCGGTCTTGTGCCACCACAGGCAAGTGAGCACATATACCGCAATCGCAAGCATTACCACTCTATCAATTTGCAGGTGGTGTGCCTGGCAGATATGACCATCTCGCACGTGTGTGCCAAATTCCCAGGCTCGGCCCATGACTCCTACATCCTGCGGAACAGCATAGTGCCCCAGCTGATGGCTAATCTTCTTCCCGAGCGTGCATGGATTGTGGGTGAGTATGCCTAGTCGTGTGGCGTGCTGTGTGTGTGACCTGCTGCCCTGAGCCTCAGCGACGTTGCAATGTCTATTTGTGTTTGTCATACCTAGGTGACTCTGCATATCCCAACCGGCCCTGGATGCTGAGCCCACTGCGGAATACCAGGTCCCCGGCTGAAGTCCGCTACAATGAGGCCCATGAGAGGACACGTTGTGTGGTGGAGCGTACTTTTGGTCTGCTCAAGTCACGTTTCCGCTGCCTGGACAAGACCGGAGGTGCTCTGGCATACTCGCCCAGGAAGGTGTGTCAGATTGTTGTGGCATGCTGCATGCTCCACAACCTAGCCATTCGCAAGGAGATTCCCCTGCTCCTGGATGATGGTGAGGACCCAAGGCCCCAGCCTGCAAACCAAGCCGTGTCCAGTGATGAGGACAGTGGAGAGGAGGAAGGTGTTGACCTGCGTGAACAGCTCATCATCCGCTACTTCACTTTTAACGGTGGGTGTCAATGTGCAACATACCCATTGTCTGCTGATGTTGCTGTTGTCGTGAAGGGGCATGCGAGAATTGTAGCATCAGCCAGTTGTAGACTCAGTGGTGGTTGGAAATGTTTCTGGGACATGTCATTTGGGAACATCAACAGGACGTGTAAGTTGACACTTGTTGGCCATTGTGACATGTGCATGTTGGGTTATCCTGATGGTAGGGGTTGTGTGATGTCTGTGATGCCACACCCAGACCAGTGACAGTTGTTCTGTTGTGTTGTGTTTCCCTAAGTGCCTTCGACTCCAGGCTCCCGGGTTGGTCGGTACCCAAGCCCTGCACAGTGGTCATCAATGTTCCTGAATCAGATACCCTGACCAACTGAGGCACTTCAGCTACTCCATTCATGGGTCGACTTTTCCTCTTAGGTTTCAGTTTCCTTTTAACTTGCACCAGATGCTTTTTTTGCTCGTTTCGATTCGTCTGATCCTTGGTCATTATCGCACTGCACAGATATATGTTTTTGGGCGTGGAGTATTATTTGCATCGCTTATATCAGTTGGACCACTGATGAAGTGGTTAGGAGCTGGTTCTCGGCAGTCGTACTCCCTGTTATGTCTGTACTTGCCCAGTACCTTTATTATGCCCCTTAGGATTGGGGAATAACCACTTGAATATACAGGAAAAGTAAGATCAGTATTTTTCTTGTTTTGTATTTGCCCTCTTTCTAGAGTTCACCGGTCCTGTGATGTACTTGAGCTTTTAACATTATTATTTTGCAATGCAAAACTCCCACTCAGTGCAGTACCAGAACATCCCGGGACAGCTTCCCTTGGCATAATCTCGAAATCTTCCGGATTATGCATGATTTCCGCCCCTTGACACCTGATGTCAATGTTGAGGGTTACGGTAGTTATGCCAGACTTCGCATCCTCATTTTCTAGTTCTGCTGCCAGGTGTGTCTTTGCAAGCGGGGCAGATAACAACCTTTGTGTCAGGTTAGGTGGCAAAGATTGTCTTCTGGGCTGTCAAATTTCCTGGCTTGTTTTGGGTGTCCGTCTGTGAGGCTGCATCTTGGTTTCTGCCTTCAGGCACTAGGGCACGGAGTATTAGTGATCCTATGTGGTTGCACCCAACTAGTGTCTTCTCTAACAGTGAAAGTATTGAAGACAGGACTCTGTTGAGGGTGTTCATGGCTTCTGAGATTATAAAACCTTGCAAGGCCTCCAGGTTGGGTAAGATGCTCCCGGGGGGCTGGTTAACTGGGATACTCTGAAAGATTGAGTCATCAAAATGGGGGCCTCCTGAGGAAGGTCTACTGCTTTCCACAGGAGGAGTATCAAACTCAGCTTGAGCCTCCCATGTGTCATCAAGAATAATGATGGGGTCATCAAAATTCCGAGCCCTCTCTATGTTCACTCTCCCATGCGCTGTGGCGCTTACTGGTACATCGGGCAGGGTATAGTCGAGGAACTTTAAAGAGCTGGTACTTGGGTAATAGCTGCATGGGCAATTGTCTTCCCGTTAGTCACATGGCACTGCAAGCTTTATAATACAATATTTCCAGTGTGGAAGCACTATTCACTCAAGTTATTTTTATTTCAATTTTTTTCCAATATGTGGCTGGGGCCCCACTCAAACATTTTAGATATTGTTTGCCAAAATCGTCGACCTCATTTGCAAGTTTTCTCTTGTTACACTAGTAATATGTCTTTATCATGAAAAGTAATTTTGACTTCTGGAAAGCATATATGCCTAAAGATGGAGTTTCTTCCTACTTTGGACCACATACACTATTCTCTCACTTATTTTAGTATTGTTATTCCAATTAGATTGGATATTACTTATTTCATTAATGCTGAATTAGGCTTCAATTTCACAAAGCCATCCACGTTTTTACTTTTAACATTCAGTGAGTGGCAAGTAACACACTTTACAGGCACCTCACATGAGCACTGGCAAGACAGGACTAAGGCATCCTGCTTAGAACTATATGCATTAGAAAAAGAAAGAAAAAAATAAAGGTCTTCAAGACAACCACAGAGCAAGGACAGCCACTAGCACTTACATCCAAGGAATACATGAGTGGATTAAGAAAAAGAGGTGAATCAAGCATGACCCTCATCCAAGTATATTAAGACTACAGTGACTATCCAAAGGATTAGGACTGGCCAAAAGGGAAAATCGCTCATTCAAAGATCTCAAATTAGATTTTAAAATGTTGGGAACTTTAAGAATCAAGTCAAAATGAGGGTTTCATATGTAAACTTTCCCTTCTTAAAATAATGCAGATACACTGAATGCATCATCTTCCTCGAGTCACTACCAACTCTGGATTGATGTCTCACACCTGACACCACTACCCAGTGGCAGAATTCACAACTAGGAGATTAGACTACCACATCCAGCAGTACTATCAATATACTGCTCATAATAAAAACAAGCAAGCCATAACAAAAATGAGCCAACATCACAACAGCAGCACCCAATCACTTGGATAATGAGACATCCAATGTATTCCCTTGGTTGAAACCAATAAAATAGCCATTATCAATGCACATTCAGGAGCAGAACATAACAGGATAAAAAAGAGACTTTAGATAAAGCTCTGTCTGGAGAGCTACTCCTTTCATGTCACAAAGGAATTTTAAATAAAAGAACCACTGAGGTGGAAGGCAGTAATAGCACAAACAGACAGAAGCCATTGTCCTTACAGAGACTGTTACAAGACACTGGTTGCAAGTACATTCATACTATGCTACAAGCAACAACTCATTGTTCAACTCAATTGTAGTGTATTGAAAATCAGGGTATAGTCATTCTTTGAGGAAATCATTTTAGTTGCTCAATCCACCAAAACAAGTCAAACAAAATACTGAAGATGGGGAAACTTCAATATCTACGGATCCCTGGGACTCAGCAAATAATCACCTTATATCTAATTTCCTCTTCTGAAGCAATATTCTAGAGCCCAACACATGCACCAGGAATTTGAATTATTAGAAAAATACAAAATCCTTTGTGACCAGAAAATAAGTTTCAGGGAGATACGAGCTACTGAGTCTGTTTTTATTACTTGATAATTGACAACCAGAAATCATGATCCTCTTTTAAGTTTCAGAGGCACTGGATGCTTTAGAACACAAATATTATCATCTGAAAGGTCAGCAAGGATCTTCAGTGCAGGATCATAACTACCATTCATTCCTATCATACAGAGTTAGTAAATCAGACCAGAAACAGCATCCTTGTCAATAAATCAGACAACCAGCAATGTTCCTCAATGCTACTTTCTAACACCACTGTAAACAACCAACTACAACAAGGATTTGAAATATAGATAACACCCAGCAGCAAAGGCAGAAAACTGTCTAAGAGAATCGTGTGCCTAAATTGCATGACATAGATCAGTGATCTCACCTTTCCTTTGCCACGTGGCTCGGTTAGGCCCACGAAGAAACACTGCCATTTTACATGCACACGTTTTTAGGTCTCCCCTGGCGTTAGCAGCTCGCATGCGCTGCCCTCGCCATGACGAGGGCCGTTTGGAATCAATACGGATTCCAAGCGTGCACGAGGTGGGACAGAAGATGTGCACGCGGGGACTAGATGCTTTACTGGCGGCGTGATACCCTGGGGACTTTTTTTTTTGGGCACGCCGCCAGTGAAGCATCCAGGCCCCGCGTGCACATTAAGAGTCGGCAATTTTTGATTGTACTCATTGGAGTGCTTTTTTTTAAAGGTCTGTTGTCACTGAGATCTATTTTTGGCTACGTGAAAGGGCAGTCACGTGCGTTAACCAAAATAATAGCCAAGCGTTCTTGTGTTTTTTGTTTCTAAAAGGTTCAATGTGTTGTCTCAGCGAGTGGCCGCGGCAAAACTAGTCAGCAAATACTTATTCCCGAAGTAAATCTCCAGCTCACAAAGGTCCACTATAAATAAAAGACGTTTTACTGTTACACTTGTTGCAAGTCACTTCCAGGACACGCCCCCAACCCCAGCAAAGAGTGCAGGGGGCCTTGTTGTGATGTTTCATACAACCCTACTGTGACTAATAAAGAAGCGACGCACTACATTGTCTGAAAACGCAGCCGGAGACAGTCACGGCGTTCGTTATCTTCCAAATATTATTGCATTTTTAATAGTCTTTTACATTACAGTCCTTCTTTTTCGAGCCTTCTAAAAAACTAAGAAAATGCCAAGGCTGCTCCGTTAGCCTCTCTTAATTGTGTGGTGTACCTTTTACTCACACTGCCTCATTGATTGTCCCTGGCCTGCCTGACCCAGATAGGGTGACTTGCTGAACGGTTTAAGGGATTTGTTATTGTTAGACTTTCGACATATCAATTAACATTTTTTTTTCCTACTTTCAGAAAAGCACTTGGCAAATATGATTGTGTTTGTCCTTGTGTTAAATCAGTCCATGCAGCTTTCCCAGAAGGCCTGAGCCTAAGCGAACTAGAAATAGTTCCTGCGATGGGCTGTAAGAGCTTTGCCCCCCTTGCCAGCTTAGAACCCTGCCACCTGATCCAAACCTTCTAGGCGTTTTTTCTACGGATGCGGCTACAGCTGTAGTGAGACATCACTGTCTTGAAACGATTGCCACCAGTGGGAAGAGACTGCAGGGGAATTATCTCCTCCTTGCACCACAACGTCCACCACCACCACCACCACCACGTCCACCACCACCACGTCCACCACCACCACATCCACCACCACATCTACCACCACCACCATGTCCACCACCACCATGTCCACCACCACCACGTCCACCACCACGTCCACCACCACCATGTCTACCACCACCACCACGTCCACCACCCCCACCACGTCCACCACCACGTCCACCTCCAACACCATGTCCACCACCATCACCACGTCCACCACCACCATGTCATCACCACATCCACCACCACCAAGTCTACCATCACGTCCACCACCAAGTCCACCACCACGTCCACCACCACCATGTCCACCACCACCATGTCCACCATCACATCCACCACCACCACCACCATGTCCACCACCACGTCCACAACCACCACCACATCCACCACCACCACGTCCACCACCACCCCCACGTCCACCACCATGTCCACCATGTCCACCACCACCACATCCACCACCACCACCACCACCCGTGACAGGTAAATTGTCACTGGAGGGCAGGGGTAATAGGAGTGTCAACCCCGGCTGTACATGGGACATTTAAGGATGCATTGGGTGCGAGAAGACGGGAATAGGGGCTAGAAGTATTACACCAGTCCCAAGATACATTTTGAAGAGACGCAATGTCACAGGGGCTCCTGTAAAAGCACTCGCAGCATCTCTACCTCACAGTGGCATACCTGCACAAGCCACTCAATCAAAACTCGCATTGGCATAGCCAATAGGTCTTGCCTTTGGAACCTTATAAGTGTTTAGCCATGCAACAATTGATGTTGTTGCACCAAGGATATTGTGCTGGATAACTAAACACTTATAAAGTACCAAAGGCGAGACCTATTGGCTATGCCAATGCTTGTTTCAAGTTACATTATTTTCTAGAAGATGACTTTAGACACATTTGCTTGCATGACTGCGCAGGATTAGTTTCTCTGAAACCACAATGCTTACTTTCCACTTTGTAAGTACACTATCAGGACACCATGAACGTTTAGTACAAGGCCTAAACGTACATTATGCAAATGTGGTTGTTTGTTATTCATCTGTGAAGCAACATAGCTATCACAAGATGAAAAACAATGTCAGCCCACCTGAAGCCTCGACATGGAAGCAAGGATAAGGTTATTAAAAATTCACACACATTTCCGTGTTCAAATGAGAGGAGCACTCTGCTGTCACTGCGAGGTCACATTTGTCGGAGTATCAGCCCAGCTGATTCCTGTTTTCCCTTTGAAAGGAGGGATGTCCAACTTCTGACCAAGACAGGGACCTGAACACATTCACTCACAGGTAATGGGGAGTCAGATCATTCAATAAGGTATTTTGGGAGATCACTCGCACTAGGCAACTAGGTTAGGGAGCGAATAGTAGGAGTACACAATAGACAGCACAATGGTAGAACGGTTTATCCTTTTCACCATTCTCATACTGCTAATCACTTGTATCTGTTTCTGTCTATTAATCATTGCAGTGGACAGATTTTGTACAAGATTCACAAAGGTTCAATAAATATTGAAAAGTCCCTTTGTGTATTTCTTGTATATCTCTCTGGGTATGTAAAAGTGACTGAGCGAAAAGATTCTAGATCTGTTACTATGATTTCTTGGGGAGTCAGGGCTGTCATGTTCTGAGGTTGTGCAATCCATTTGTTACCTTCCTAGGTTTAGGGGTACCTATGGTAGCACTGCGAGCTAGCAGATCTACAGGCCAACATATCCTGAGGGGGTGCATAGAATCAGTCTGGCACCATCCCAATGTTTATGTTGTCCAACAAACTAACAGTTCCTACTGAGAAACCGTATGACACCTCTGGCTCCTAGACCTTGGAACAAACATCTGTTAAGCAGAGAACTATAAAAATCAAGATCTGTGCTTCAGTCAAGAGCTCTATACCCCTGGCATGATCAGAGCAATTACAATGAATACGAATTTCCAAACTAAGATGTTAAGAAAAATCCAATCCTTTAGAAGAAATACTTCCATGACTTTATCAGGTACCAACTGAGTCCAAAGGAGACTCAAGAGGTACACTGGTGCAGAGCCAAGAGCTGCCTATTTCGATCACAGATGAAAGTGAAAGGCTTGCTGGTGACGAGGAGCTTTAGGCAGGGAACATTTCAGACCACCAGGAGTTACTGGTTGTTAAATGTCCAGGTAAGGATTGGTTTAGTCAGGCAAGGTGAGTGTTCCGAGGAGGGAATTATCAGGGTATCAGAGGCACAGGCAACAACTTAGTTTTTTCTAAAGCACATTTAAAAAATGTTGATACCTGTAAATAAGGCTTGTGCAAGGCACAAGTGTACATTTGGCAGCAGTCACTTGAAGGTGAAACACAGCTGATTTGCCATTATTATCATTCCCAAACAGTTGCGAAGCCATATAATTGAAACATTGAAGCATTCTCACCACTGTCCCCAAATTAGTTAGGCATTCTCTTGCCTAGAACGTTAACTCCTTCATCCTAAAGAGGTGGTTCATAGCTCTCTGCCAGTCCCTTACAGGCGGTGTCGCTTAAGATTTACAATGTTTAGCAAGGAACCTTTTAGCCAGAAGGGTACTCATTCCTGTCAAGGTTCCTTCTCCGTTGCTACTCCCCAAGCCATCCATGATGCCTAGTGAAAGCCAAGGGGAAGATTTTACCAGGTCTCCCCAGTATTTAACATAGTATTTGTACTGTGATAAAAGAATACTCTGATTCAATATTACAATGTCATACCATCATGCATCGAATGGTGAGGTAAGCTTACTCATATAACATAATTTCACTAGAGTAAAGTTTGTTTTGTAAGCTGCATTAGTCGCAATGCCCCTGATACTGTAATTTCGATGGGGCCACCCTAGTGTCTGCAAAATCCATGGAATCCAATGGTCCCAGGTTTTCTCCCATTTCAACTTAAATTCAGTTAAACATTCTGGGATGTTGGCTAACAGAGAGCTATATAACCTCTCCCCTGCCCACGTGACTCAGTACTCTTAGCCTCTAATGGGCGGTATTCGGGGGAGGGGCGGGTGGAGTAAAATTTAACCTGCTTGGCGGGCAGAAAGGGCGTGCCTCAGCTTCAGGCACTAAAACAAATGTATTTTGTGTAACTCAAAATCATGTAGTATCGAGAATGAATTCATGCAGCTTCCTTCCCATACATCAGTGTGCTTTAACCAGTTCTTGCACCAGAAGGGACTCCTGTGTTGGTTGTCTGCGCCATTAAATCCAGTGAAGAGATTTATACTAGCATACAATGGATATCTTAGTCATAGATGGAAAGGTATCGGATACAGTGGGCAGAGAAGCCCTACTCTATCTTGAACCTAAATGCAAGGTACTCTGTTAAAAAAAATGCCATATTTTTATGATGTCTATCAGTAACAGCCCAGTAGTACA
Source organism: Triturus cristatus (assembly GCF_964204655.1). NCBI lineage: Eukaryota > Metazoa > Chordata > Amphibia > Caudata > Salamandridae > Triturus > Triturus cristatus. Next base: position 654,806,342 of record NC_140586.1, read on the forward strand.
GCCACATATCAGCCATCCAATTCCACTCTTGTGTTATAGGGTACATGAGTCGAATGCTATTCACAGGTTTTTACTCACTCTCAGGAATTAACTTGCTGCTTTATGTAGACTGCAAAACCAGTTTTGTGGATTTTCAAACAGGAATTTTTGTATGATTTACAGAAATTCAGGGGCAGGGGATGATACTTTTATACATTATAGTCATTTTGCCCAAGATATTTAATGGTAAGTTGCAACACATCTTCAGTCTCCCGGCTAAGAGAGTCACATTGAGATCCTGGATACGCTTGGGATCCATAACTATGTGTATGCCCAGATATTTGAAGCTATCAGTTTGGTTGAACAGATTGGATTGCAGATTTGTAACCTCAGGACCATCCTTTACAGGAATAATGATGGCTACTCCGGGATCAAGAAAATAAACAAAGCCCTATATTCACTGTTCTATTCACTTGGAATGTGAGTGGGCACATATGGGTTCCGCCCGACCGAACTCACTTGCCAGCCTGGTTCACTGGACATGCTTGCTGTTTGCATGCTGGGTGGTGCCACTTGTACTTCACCCCATTCAAGCTTCTATGTGGTCACACCATCTGTGGCTATCATGTTAGTGAAGGAAAGTCGAGACTTACTACCAGAAAGGGAAAACAACGATTACATGCAGCTGTTTCAAACGAGAGTTCCTTTGTTGGGCTCAATTGGGACAATTTGTCCAACGTGGTTTTAGGTATACATACGTGTAGAACACAGAATCATGGTTGTTGATGACAGTGTCTGACACAAACATCAGCAGCTTCTGTGAAGATTCTGCTAGCTGCAGTGGATCAATGTGAGGAAATTATGAAACATTTGTAAGTAAAAAAATACCAAACCAATGAAACAGAAGCAACAAAAGGTGAAAAAACAAACAAAAACAGCAGAGTCTACTTCTGAATGGAGAACAGGAAAAGCGCAGCCAAACACAGCTGAAGATGATGAAGATCCTCACGAAGGAACAGAAGCGGGAAAGAACTCAACAGAAACAGGTTGCGAAATGTAATGTTTCTCAAAAAGAGGCTTACACAGTACCTGAGCAGAAAATACGTTAGCATAAATTCTAGAAGGGAAGTGCATGAGCTAAAATGATGCCTCTGGATCAGAGCAAAACAAGAACAGACATGATGGGATACATCTATTGGTTGATAAAGGGCTATAAATTGCTTCACTTCTACTTTTTCTATCGCTCTGCTGAAGATGAAGGCATCATGTGACAGTAGCCATCTTGTTTTGTGCCTGGAACACCAACCTCCCACAACGGCCCCCTCATGTCATCTCCATGACTGAGGAGTTTATCTTCCACACCTCCCAAAGCCCCAACATGCATATCTGAGGAAGTTGTAAGGTGGGTCGAGGACACTTGTCTGCCACAATCCATCCTCACAGATATGGTCACTGTAGGAAGCTGGCTCTTTATATGGAATACCAAAAAGAGGTATACAGTGCAGCGTCCAGGTATTCCCTTACTAGTGGACAGGGGCTTGCTCTAGCAATCCCAAGGGGCTCTTTTAGGGGGATAGTGTGGTCGAGCAGCCTTTGGCTTATCAGAGAGGAGTGCAAGGCATTTGAAAAACCACACATTAATTAATAAATGACACACACAACTCAAGAAAGAGATCAACATCAATTTATAAAAATACCAGGTCCATTAATATATGATTTGGCATTAGAGAAAAATATTCAGGAAAGTATGTTTTTATATATAAATTCTTTTCACTTTACAAAGTGGACACATCACAATTCCTGAGTTCTGTAATTTTATCCTGTGGAAGGAAGAACAAGTTCTGCAAACAGGTACAGTACATCGACTTACAGGACCAATCTCCAGGAGTTAAGGTGAGTGGTGGGCAAGGCCCAAGGCAGCACCAGCAGTACACCACCAGTGGCATAAGAGCGGCCGAGTGCAGGGTGTAACAGCGTTGGGAGCCCAATGCGCTTTAATGGTGATTGGACACTCTAAAAAGAGGCTGCAGGCTCTGGCTAGGAAGCCAGCCGGGCGCATCCTGTAAGTGGGCACAGGCCTTACAGTGCTCGGGGTTGGGGGGGGACACCTTTGGTCCTCTTCTCCAAAGCTGGGCGAGTGTGCAGGGGTGAGCTTAGGCGTCTGACTTTTCCTTAACGGAGCAGTCGCGGTTGAGGGGGCCTGCGTGCAGAGCCTGAAGGCGACGTTGAAGAGCCCAGGAGGGGTCAAACCACGATGGACTCGAGCTCTGGTGGGAAGGGGAATGTATTTGGCACAGTTGATCCACTTCGGTGACTGGCGCAGTGGTGGCTTTGGGTGTCGGGTTTCGGCGGTCTTCAATCTTCTCTTTTGGAGATTCCTTAGAACAGTTCAGGACATGGAAGGTCTTGAGAATTTTCCGAAGGCAGGCAGTCCTGCTAAGTTTCTAGAGTCAGAGCTTCAGAGCGAGTCACCTTTGGCACCGTTTTCAACGAGGGATGGAGACAGGCTGGCATGGTTGGTATGAGGTCATCTGCTTCTTCTCTTCTTGGTCTTTGCAGCTCTTAGTGTCCTCTCTCTTCTTAGGTGGTCAGGATCTGCTTCTCTGGTGCCAGAGGCTCCCTTAAATACTGAATTTAGGGGGGTGTAGAGTAGTAGCCACTACGCCCCCTATATGATCACTTTCTGTGGGAAGTGGGCATAACCCTGTTCCAGAATTCCTAAGTATGCCATCACAAAGATGGCTACTTCTGAAAAATCATGTCCACCTCACAGTAGCCCACCTTAGGGGTGACAAATGTAAAAAGAACAATGGATGGAAAGAATGCAGAACAATGTCATAAATTCACCCCAGTACAGAGATCTGGGACTAAATCCATCGTCTTTTTGCTCCCAAGCCATTCCAGTTTGAACCCAGCCATATGCAAATCAGACTTGACCCTGCGCCCAATGGGAACAGTCCATCCCAAACTGCCAGGCCAGGTACTCCCTGGACTGGAAACAAACATCCTAGGACCGGTTTCGGGGTTTCACCCCTCATCAGCCAGGATAGCCTGACTCCAGTGACATGGAGAGCACGGGACCCACGTCTGGGCATACCCGTCCCACTCGGGGTGACAAATGCAAAAAGAACAATTGATGGACAGAATGCAGAACAATGTCATAAATTCACCCCAATCTGGGCCTAAATCCATCGGTTTTTTGCTCCCCATGCCATTCCAGTGAAACCACAAAACCGGTCATAGGATGCTTGCTTCCGGTCCAGGGAGGGCCTGGGTTGGCAGTTCGGGCTGGACTGTTCCAATGAGGCACAGGGTCAAGACTGATTTGCATATGGCCAGGTCTAAACTGGGGTGGCATGGTGAGCAAAAGAATGATGGATTTAACCCAGATCTCTTGACAGGAGGGGGAATGTTTTGATTTGTTCTGCATTCCGACCATCAATTGTATGTCTTTTGCTTTCTTACCTTAGGGGTGGCACTAGCCTGGAGGTATGCTAAATTAGTCACAAGTGTGGGAACTTGTTTTTGCTGCGCACTGTTCACAGGTGTATAAACACCACTTTATAAACATGTATTCACAATTTTTTCATTTATTTGCTATTGAAAATCTTTTCAAACCAAAGTTACATAATCTTTCATGCATTTGTACATGATGACGTGAACTCAATTATATGCTGAGTACAACAATGTTCATGTGATCAGAATTTAACAAAAAAACAATACATATGCAGATTTACAAATTTGTACATTCATGGGTACTCATGCCCAATGCATTTCGGAACATAATAGTTCCTTCCTCAGGGGCAATTCTGAAATGAAAAATAAAGTAATTTTATTTTTAGTGTCTGTCCAAATGGAGGCTCAAAAACAACATTTTTATGAATTACAGGTTGTTAAAGTCACATGATTTATATGGTTATTGTCAGGTTGTTGTGATGTGGAGTGATGTGGTATATCCTGAATATGATAATAGATCCTACCTTCAGTGGGCAATATATGTCTTGCATGAACCGATGGTCCTAACGGAGTAATCTGAAATACCAAACGGCAATCATGATATAATTACAGCCTAATCTCGCACAAAAAGTGAAATGATGAGCCAATACCATTAAAGACGCTCATAAACATGGCTTACCTCTTAGAGGTTTAGCGTGCACGTTTTCTGAAACAAAGAACCAAAAGGGATCTGGCGTAAAAATCATTCTACTGAGAGCTCAACAGTGTAACTGTAATGCATATGGGACACTCACCCACGAGTGAGCAGTCTTACCTCAATAGCACCCATTATGTTGAATGTCTGCACAAGAAAACAACAGGGATAGAGATTAGGTTGTTGCCCTGACTCGGTAAATCGGAAGAGACGCGTGTGGTTCTAAATGGGAACCGGTATAGTTAAGGATGCTTCGTACCTGCAAATGGTATAATCACGTTCAAAGAGTAGCTTCCATAATGCTGATGAATCGTATCCCCGTGTGCTCGCGATTTAAACCGCGCAATCTAAGCATGCATAGTAAACAGTGAAGACGGACTAATGAGGCAAAGCTCAACTCTCAATATCTGATGCGTGAGCGCCATATTGGAATATTCCTATGTTACGATATACGCGAAAACGAAATGATGTTTTGAACAATTAGAGGAATAAGAATGGTGAGGTGCGAGACATTCATTTGAAAATAATCGTCAATGATGATGACATTCTTAAAACGATACTTCGCATAAAACTGGAAGATGTTGCGTTATCACATGTCACAAAGGAACGAGCTAAACATTCAAGATGACGATGCGGCACCTCTATCAGATAGACTCATGGTAACACTATTACCATACCTGTGGGTTAATCATGACATACCAAAAGAGTCATTCAAATGCCAACAATGACGATCATGTATAACGAAACACCATGTGTTTACGAAGATGTCGATATTACTAATCCATTGACAAGAAAGAATAATGCTGTTGATGTTTCTAATGTGCTATGCGCTAAGATCCTGATGTTAATGTAAATGGAATATAATAGTTGACTCAGGTAATCGAAATGTTAACACCTATGCTAGTCATAACTCAAAGCTCTAGTGGCATATGATACTGGCATAAAGAAAAGTGATGAGAGGGTGATGTGAAAGAATGGTGGTGGACTCCTGTTCAAATGATGATAGGTCATATAAGGCAATCCCCATGTTATTGAAAACACTCGGTAATCTGTATATTTTTGTTGTGTTTGGATCACCATAAATCTATGACTATATAAAGCATGATATATCTAGTCTGTCATTCATTCCTTTTGGTACCATAGTGTTCAGGGTCTTAATCCAGAAAACCTCTCGCTGAAGTAATTTGTTATTGTTATCTACTCCCGGTTGGATTTTAACTTTCTCTATAATTTGAAACCTCAGTTGGGCGATTGAGTGATTGGCCTCTGTCCAATGAGCTGCCAATGATGAGTTCAGATTCTTAGTTCTTATTCGACTTTTGTGTTCTGTCAGTCTGATTTTAATTTTCCGGTCTGTTTTGCCAATGTAGATCATTTTATTCCATATATCACATTGCTGGTATTTCAATCACTCGTATGTTTCAATGGAATTACTTTTCCAGTAGTAGGATGAGTAATGAAGTTACCGGGAATCACGTTATTACAGTGTGTACAGTTGAAACATTTGAGGGTACCCTTGGGTGTTGTAGGAGTGTCGTTAACCTGAGTTTGAGATAATAATTCTCTCAGGTTTTTCCCTCTTGTATAAGCATGTAGAGGAGGTTCTTTGAATATATTATTAAAGTCCGCCTCATTGGCCAATAACTCCCATCTCTTATTGATGATCCTTTTAATTTCTGAGGAGCTAGTGTATATTTAGATACAAATACAATGGTGTTGCTCTTAGCAATCTTGTGCTTGGTGAACAGATCACTGCGTTGTTTGGTGGCTGCTCTTTGTATACAATCTTGAAGGATGGTGTCTGGGTATCCTCTTTGCATGTATCTTTATCTATACTCTTCTGTTATGTCCAGACACACTTGAGGGTCAGAGCATATGCGTTTGATCCTTATGAACTGAGAGTACGGTAGGTTCCTGATGAGACTCCTTGGGTGAAAGCTTGTGTGATCCAGGGTATTATTGCGATCCGTGGGTTTAGTATAGATGCAAGTTTCTAGGCGTGCATCAACAGGATGTTTAGTGATCATCACATCCAGATATTCAATTTTTTTTGTCATGTATTTTATGGGTGAATTGAATTCTGGGGTCAAAAGAATTCATCGTGAGAATCATGCTTTCCAATGTTTCACTTGAATCCATCCAGATAAGAAAAATGTCATCTATAAAGCGACAATATAATCTTATATTTGGCCCACCATTGCGAGTTGCTCATGATATGCTGATATTCAAAAGAGGCCATGAAAATGTTAGCATATACAGGTGCCCCAGAAAAACCCATAGATGTACCTGAGAGTTGTGCGTAGTATGTGTCGTCCCATTTAATGTAGCTGTGGTGCAAACAGTAATGTAAAAGTTGTAATAAAAAAACCTTTTCTGTGTCAATGTCTTCTAGTTGCAAAAGTGCCCACTCAACTGCTTCTATTCCGGCTGCATGTGGTATGGAAGTATAAAGGGCTACCACATCGATGGTGCACAAAAGCCAAGATGCTTGTATCTCAGGACGTATATCTTCTAGTTTGGATAGAAAGTCCGTGGTGTCTTTAACATACGATGTCCAATTTTGTACGAATTATTGCAAAAAAATGGTTGAGATATCTGCCAATTGGATCAAATAAAGATCCACAACCTGAAACAATAGGTCTAAATGGTGGGTCTTCAAGGTTTTTGTGTATCTTCGGTATCATATATAGACGTGGTCTCCGGGGATTTGCAGATGTAAGGTACAGTTTGGTCGGTCCATCAATCCATTGCATGTCTACTGCATGTTGTAAAAATGTTTCCAATAACTCGGAGAGTTCCAAAGTCGGATCGGTTGGTAGAGGTAAATATATTTCAGGATCCATGACATGTGAGTTTACTTTCTGTTGATAAAATGTAGTATCCATTAATACTATGGCCCCATTTTTGTCAGCTGGCTGGATGGTTATTTCAGGATTGTTTGCTATTGCTTTAATAGTAGCTCTGTCATGTTTGGTCAGGTTTTGGTAACTGCATTTCTTCAGGTTCAAAGATCTTTTAACCATTATTTCAAATGTGTCTAACATTTTATGAGATGTCGGTGCTTGGAACGTACTTTTGGGCTTAAATCTCCCATTTTCAGTGGTCTGTTGATGTTCGGTCATAACCACATTAGTAAAAAAATGTCGCAAGCATAGAGAGCGCATGAATCTGAATAGAGAGACTTCAACTTCCATGGTGTTAGTGGTACTGGTAGGTACAAATGATAATCCTTTATTTAGAATCTTGATTTGTTGCGTGGTTAGAGTCATTGAAGAGATATTTACAATTAAACTATGTTCGTCTTAGCAACTGTTGACAGCTCTTGCTTGCTGCAGCACCGGTTGATAACAAAGACAAATTTGATAAATTGAGAAGTGCACCCCCTACCCCATAACTCACTAGCCTGGAGGTGGCACGCCTACCTGACTAGTTAATTTTCCTGTCTGTCCAGGTGCCAAGGTGGCTCTGAGTAGGAGGGTGGCTTCCTCTCCTGTGCGTGGAGGCAGATTCACATTCCAAAGATGGCAGTTTCTTTGAAGTTCGCCAGCTCAAGGAGGCCAATCAGCAGGTCATCTTGTGGAAGGGGGTCTTCTAGGTCTCCTGAGAGAAAAGGCTCTCACCCTAGGAGGTCAGAACAGCATCTCAAGTGGCAGGCTTGCAGCAAGGACACCAGAGGATTGTAGGTTTTCAGGGGGCACCTCTAAGGTGCCTTCTGCCTGCATGTATTTGTAAATCCAACACTGGCATCAGTGTGGGTTTACCAATACGAGATGTTTGATACGAAACATTTTCATGTAGCTGGGTAACTCATTTTCACAAGTGTCCGGCACATGTTTTAAAATGGTTTCCCAGGTCACTTGTACTGGCCATAATAGGACCGACCAGCACAGCGGCATATCTGCTCATGCAGGTATTCCCTAACGTGTAATATTCAGAACCTTGCCTTAGGGCTGTCAGGCCTGCTGTAGTGCTAACTTACAAATATTACATGCAGTGGCGGGCGACATGGTACACAGGGATGTGTGACATGTCACGTTTTCACTTTTGTCTGCACCAAGACACACAGCCTAAAATGGCAGACTTGCATGTGTTTGGTGGCGGGTCCCTTAGGGTGGCACAATTCATGCTGCAGCCCTTAAGGACCCTCTTTAGTACCCCCCCCCCGCCCTAGGGACCAGGGTACCATTTACTAGGGACTTACAGAGGGTGCTAAACGTTTTGCCAATTGGGAAGTTTTGGGATAGAGCTCTGGCACTAGGGACCTGGTTAGCAGGAACCCAGTGCACTTTCAGTCAAAATCACATCATGGTCTAGGCAAATAGTGGGGGTGTCCAAGTCAAAAAAGAACACTTACTTACATACCCTCCCCCCACAAAAAATAGAAAGAGGATGAAACTAACCTTTTCCAAGAGTCCTCAGCTTCAATGTTGAAGAGCCTGGAAGGGCCATCTGCACTGGCACGGTCAGTCCCAGGTCTGTGTTCCACTGTGAAATCCATTCCCTGTAGATATATGGACCACATCAACAGTTTGGGGGTTTCACCTTTCATTTGCATTAGCCATCTCAGAGGCCTGTGGTCAGGTTAAACAAGGAAGTGAGAACCAAACAAGTACAGCCTCAGCTTCTTGAGGAACCAAACCACAGCAAAGACTTCCCTTTCAATGGCACTCCAACGCTGCTCTCTGGTGAGTAAACGCCTGCTAATGAAAGCAACAGGTTGGTGAAGTCCATCATCATTTGTTAGGGATAGGACCGCTCCTATCCCATGCTTAGAGGCATCTGTCTGCACTATGAACTGCTTGGTGTAATCTGGAGCATCTAAAATGGGTGGTGAGCACATTGCTTCCTTCAGAGTGTCAAAAGCATTTTGACAGTTAACTTTCTTTGGCATCTAGGAGGTCAATTTTATGAGGGGGGTGACAAATGCCCCATGTCCCTTCACAAACCTCCTGTAATACCCAGTGAAGCCAAGGAATACCCTGACTTGGGTCTGGGTGGTTGGAGCTACCCAGCCAGAAGTGTCTGGGTCTTGAGTTGTAGGGGTTGAACTTGACCACCACCGACAAGGTGGCCCAAGTATACAACTGAGCCATGCCTGGATAGTGAGACCTGCACTTCTCAGAGCCTCAAGGACCTTGCCAAGGTGGATCAGGTGATCCTGCCAGGTGGAGCTAAAGAAAGCAATATCATCAAGATAAGCTGCACAAAAGGATTCTAACCCAGAAAGGAATTTATTCACAAACCTTTCGAAGGAGGCAGGGGCATTCTTTAGTCCAAAGTGCATAACGGAAACCTGATAATGACCATCTGGGGTTGAGAATGCGTTTTTCTCTTTTGCTCTAGGGTTCAGACCTATCTGCCAGTACCCTGAAGTCAGATCAAAAGTACTGAGATATGTGGCTGCCACTAACCTGTCAATGAGTTCATCAGCCCTAGGAATTGGGTGTGCATCAGTCTTTGTTACAGCATTGATGCCCCAATAGTCTACACAAACCTCAACTCTTTCTTTACACCCTGGGTGTGAGGTTTGGGGACTAAGACAACTGGGCTGGCCCAAGGGCTCTCAGAGGGTTTAATGACTCCCACTTCCAACATCTTGCTTACTTCAGCTTTGATGCACTCTTCGACATGATCAGACTCACTGTAAATTTTGTTTTTGACAGACAGACTGTCCCCAGTGTCCACATAATGTGTACACCAGTTGGACGGACCAGGGGTCAAAGAGCAGAGCTTAGCTTACTTATGTAGGACTTGCTGTTGGGCAGTGAGGGTGTCTGAAAAGACCACTCCTTCAACTGACCCATTTTTAGCTTTGTTAGAGAGGAAGTCAGGGAGAGATTCACTCTCTGCTTCCGAATCCTCATCTGTGACCATGAACATGGTCACAGTCCTGTCATGATATGATTTAAAGCAGTTAAGATGGGTGACTTTCTTGAAGTTCCTGCAACTGCCATGGTCCACTAGATAGGTGACTTTCCCTTTACACTCTAGGATAGGGTAGGATCCATTCCATTTGTCCTGGAGAGTCCTCGGAGCCACAGTACCGTCACCCAAAATTAAGCTTGTCAATTGCAGACCCAGTCATCATCGTTTCAGTAGACTAAAGCAGGCAAGGATTGGGCTGGTCATGCCAGAAATGCGCAGTGCTGCTGTTGGCACCAGTGGCATCACACAATAGTACAGGTGACATCCTATTCAGGGGAACAATCATGTTTTCTGATACAAACTAGCTGAAAGCCAATCAACTAGGGTGCCACCTCAAACCTAGCCATTAATTAGGGGTGAAGACCATTATAGTCCCCAACCAAAGCAAACCGTCCTCCATAAAGCTACATTTTACAATCAGTAGCAACCAAATAACTGATGTTTCTTCATCATGCCCCAGAACACTACATGGATTGGCTTAGCAAAAGCCATTTGAAAGAAATCCTACCTTGCAGTAGAGCATAGCACTGGGTAGTGCCTAGTCGCCCCCACACAGGGGGAAACCAATTGTTTTGGGGCACAAGTCAAGGAACACCCTGCTGGAGCACTGAGAAACATTGGAGGCTTGTAATTTGCCTATTGTATTTTCCAGGGTGGGGCATAATTCCTTTTAGTATTCTTAACATTGAACGCTCTGGCATCCAGAGGTGGAGACTGAATTTTGGACAAAGTCGAGTATTTAATTATCCATGAGTGAACCAGTCAATCAGCTCCTCTACTCTGCTCTGCTCTGCTCTGCTCTACTCACTGCCAGCCCCGTTCTAGAAAATGTATTTTCCAACCATTGTTTGCTGTGGGCAAGACTTTACTCATCTTGTTCAATAAATGGAGATGAAATGGAGAAGAAGATTTTGCTCTACCAAATCATATGCTATATACTGGATACCAAATGACAAACCAGATTTTGCACCGTGTTTTTGTGTATCCGGTTATCATACTGAGATGTTTTCCCTGTATTTTCCCCATGCTTTATTTCAAACTTTATCAGACCCTTTGGGCCTGTCAGGTCCAATTAATGGATGATTGTCATTTTGGAAATTATAAAAGTCATCCCACCTCAAGTTAAAACTCTGGTTTCAAACATTTAAAACCCTTCTACAGCCAACATCCAGGTAAATGGAAGGTACAAGAAAGTAAGGAAATTGAACGGTAACTTAAGGGAAAATGTTTTATGCAACACTCCTTATGAGGTGTCTTCTAGACTTGACATTTGTGTCACCAAATGTTTTATCGCAATTTGTAGAATGTCTATTTTTTGTAACTACATGAAGTGAAACATGATTACTCTACATAAATTAACCGTACTGTTCCTCATATGTGTGTGTGTGTATATATATATATATATATATATATATATATATATATATATATATATATATATATATATATATTACCTACTGGCGGTCGCCAGTAGGTAGTTATAGTTAGGACCCCTTTTCCATAGGAAATCCGCAACATTCTATTTTGAATAACTTTGGCGCCGGTCGACGAATCCTCGCGAATTTCTCAAAATAGGTGGGGCGCTACGCTCCGCTCCTACCCTGAAAGTCTCGGGAGGATTCGTCAAGCGGGGGCTGAGATAAAAGGGGGGTCCCAAAACGCGTTTTTCCCATGCATTTTTCCATAGGACCTTTAGACAGGGCTACAGCCCGAACGGCTGAACAGAATTACTTGAAATTTGGCAGAGAGGTAGTCCTCAGGTCAAGGAAGTGCCTTTTGTAGGTTTGGTGTAAATCTGTTCAGTAGATTCTGAGAAAATAGCCTTTAAATCAATATATATATCTGAGCCAGCTTACGGTACGCTTACCGTAAGCTTACCGTACGCGTACGGTGGCGTGCGCGAGCGCGATTCTGATTGGCTCTTAGATCTTAGTAAACATTCGAATCGGCCGAAACCAGGAAGCGGCGGCTGCCATTTTCTCTCTCGCACTGAGAGTTAGGTTCTTAAATAAAACCAATAAACATGTAAAGGGGCTGTTTAGACAGCTCCCACACACATAGCCATGTTGAGGGAGTCCCCAAAGACCCCCAAGGCCAAAAATGCAATTTTTATTTTTTCGCTAATTTCGCCGATTACGCTTACCGTACGCGTACGGTAAAAAATTAAAAAAAACACTATCCACACTCTCCCCACCCCCTGTGCTTTTGGTCGCCGCAGGCCACCAAATGCGCAGGGTTTATTAATAGTATGAAAAACCACAATATTTTTAACAAAAATAATAAAAGAAAAAATTATCCACACTCTCTCCACCCCGTGTGCAAATGGTGCCCGGGAAGGGCACCATTTGTGCATGGCTTATAAAACAAAAACTTAACGCAGTTCGTTCCGTGCGCGCACGGAACGAACTGCGTTAAGTGGGCGTGCACGCCACGAATGGCGTAAAGTAACTTAGCATTTAAAAAACCGTACAAATTCACTGAAAAAACCATAGGCTTCACACACGTTATAGTTAGGAATTAGCATTTAAAAAACCTTGCAAATTCACTGAAAAAACCATAGGTTTCACACATGTTATAGTTAGCGGAAATTTTACTGATAAAAAACCAGTGAAATTCCCCCGTTATAGTTAGTGCAGGCAACTATAACTCACGCGACCGCAATCTTCTGCTGATGACATATGTGTCTTTATGAAAAAAAAATATTTGTAATATATGTATAGCTAAAAATGTATGGAAGAAGACATGGCCAAATAAGTGTCTAAATACAGTATTAGCATCAGCAGAGGATTGCGGTCGCGTGAGTTATAGTTGCCTGCACTAACTATAACGGGGGAATTTCACTGGTTTTTTATCAGTAAAATTTCCGCTAACTATAACATGTGTGAAACCTATGGTTTTTTCAGTGAATTTATATATATATATATATATATATATATATATATATATATATATATATATATATATATATATATATATATATATATCTTCAGTTCCACAAATACCCAAAGGCAGGACGCACTCACTGTTTAGGAAAGAAACCAATGCTCCCAGCATCAGCAGAGCCTGACGCGTTTCAGGACAACATCCCTTCTCCAAGGCTTTCTGCAATTGAATGACTGCCAGCTATACGAACATCATCGTTTGTCCCTCCTTTATTACAGTGACACGAACACACTCAGGTGAGTAATGCAGCACTAAAGCATTCTGGGGCTGGTAGTTCGTAAAATATATATCCCAAGTGGGCTGCAGGCAGTCCATTCAATCCAATATGATTAAATATATATATATGTGTGTGTGTGTGTGTGTGTGTTTTGAAAACCCCTGCCCAACTACCCTTCTCAAAAGCCCCCACCCATCACTTGCATTAAAGAGAAAAGCCTCTCAATAGTTAGAGAGGAACATGCTTCCAGAGGTACTGTTAAAATAAATGAATAAGGGAGGAGTTCATTTTCCCAATTTCCGACAATATCACTCCTCCTTTTTAATTCGTCAAATGCTGCCATATCTTTCTTCCTATGAGGGACTTTCCACTCCAGTCTGGCAGCAATTGGAGGAGTCTTTGATCCACCCTTTTCCATTTTCTTTGCTAGCTAATTTTACTCACTCTCCTCGTTCCTTTAATTATCTGACAATTTCCAACTTTATTTCTACCTATCATCCAATTAAGCGTAAGTCTCATACTCCTCTGCAGATTTTCTTAGACTCACCTCTTTGGCATAACAAATTTATCAAATCGTACTATTTTTTGGAAAAAATGGACTGAAAAAGGGATTTTCCTGGTTGAACACTTAATAAATGGTACGCTTTTTCTTTCTTCTCGCGAGGTTCAAGCTAAGTTCGACTTACCTGCTTCTTCACTACTTAGGTATGACTCTCTGCGGTTGCTTTTAACCAATCAATTCTCTCTCCTCTGTGATTCTTCCACCTCTTCTTCAAACCCAGTGCCACAACCTTTACCCACGTCTCCCTCAACTCGAGCCTCTCACATTTACAAATATCTCAATTTTTCCACTCCTAACCGTCCTAAAAGCAATGTCGAACTCTTATGGGAATCAGAGTTGCAACAGACCCTATCTATTCGCACATGAGACTCCATTTGGGCACTTTTACATCATATCTCCTGTAATACAAGCACCTCTCAGACCCTTTATTACTTTTATCAAAGATTATGTTTAACTCCCTTGTCTCTCTCCAAGTATAGCTTAGATATACCCCCCAATTGCTGGTCCTGTCAACATATCCCTGGCTCTTTAATGCACTCCTTTTTTCTTTGTCCCAAAATCTCACACTTTTGTATTAAAGTATGGGAGTCAATCTCCTCGATCTGTTCTATTAAATTTCCCTTTGATATTTTTTCCATATTCCTGGGGAGTAATTCTGCTAATTGGTTTGGTTCTCGTAGAGTGGGCAAGTTTGTAAATTTGTTAATTGCTATTGCCTTTCAGGTTATCACTTCTAATTGGAAAAATGCCACCAACGTTTTTTTTATTGCTTGGTGGAATTTTCTTTGTTATCATAACAGACTGGACAGAGCTTTTGTCTGCACGTCTCAGTAACTTATCCGAAAGGAAGCCTTTTGGTCCCCTCTCACTAACTACTTATCCACAACTGCTCTTCGGAATAAGGACTGTTCCTTTGTTTAGCAACCACCATGAGTATTATATTTATTTCTATCTTTTTCTTATGTACTTCTCATAAGTCAATGTTTGTTTTTTAACCTTGCTTCCATGATAACGAATGATTTGATGATTATACTGAGGTAATTTTAAATATCACATTAGTTAAGGATATTACTTTATTCTCTTTCTTCCTATCTTCTTCCTTCTTTCTTTCTTTCATTTTTCTTTTTATCTCTCTTCTTCTGTTTTTTTCTTTTTCTCTTTCTTTTCTTTTTCCTTTTTCTTTCCCTTTTCTTTTGAAAACTATAAAATGCTATTTTGTTTTAAGGTATAACTTTTTATTATTGCCCTTAACTTTTGAATTTATTCATTTATCAGTAACAGTTATCTTAATGTTGCTTATCTCTCAATATTGTATATTCTGTTCGCAACTTTTTCCTGCTATTTTCTTATATGACTATTGTTATATTGTGTACCATATACCTATTTGCTTCAAAAGCTATTTAAACTTAAAAAAATAAAAAAATGAATAACACGACTTGCAAAGAGCACACCATCGGAGAGGTTATCTTGGCACTGAGTAAGTAATCAATTATATTTCGTAGTTAGAAAACACAGCTAGCAAATATTCACTACATAATTCATAAGATACCATTAGGATAACAATATTAAAAACTTACTCGATAAAATGATATAGTGTTACATAGCATATCAAGTGTAAACGAGCAGGGCACCCTTTCAGAGGGAGCTCCCGATCTGGATACTGGCCCCCTTCATCGACATGGGGCAATATATGTCCTTTCAATCTTGGAGGGAGGGTGGGTGCGAAGTCCTGGCCGACCTTTACCCCAACAAGACCTTTCTTACTTACGAGCAGGCAGAAGAGACCTTTGGCCTTGGACGGGGACAATTCCTACACTTCTGGGGGACTTCAGGATGTGGTGAAAGTCACCTGGCCCCAGTACCCGGACATTCCGCCACTGACACACCCTGGATATCCTACTTTCATGCAGTAAGGGTCGTAAATTGATCTCTCTCCTGTACAAAGCCATGGAACAGGATTCCACCCCCCCCCCGGTACTGCCGTCTCGGGCTGCCTGGGAGACAGATCTCGCCACCCAGCTGGAGGAGAAACAATGGGCACGCATAGGCTCCCTCACAATCACAGTCTCATGCAACGCCAGGTTTAAGCTGACGCACTTCAACTTTTTACACCGCACCTACCTAAACCCGGTATCACTGAAACGTATCTCTGGGGACAGGGGAGATAAATGCCCTAGATGAGCCGCCGAGAAAGCGGGCTTTTTACACTTGGTCTGGGACTGTCCACTGGTCAGGCAGATTTTGGTGGGGGTGGTGGGACGGATAGTTGCAGCCACAGGTGCCCGAACCCTTGTATTGTTTACTTGCATTAGTGCGGAAACCCAAGAAAAATAAACTCCTGTATAAGCTCCTACAATTAATGCTGGTAGATGCCAGACGCAGGGTGGCAATAACTTGGATGGGGCAGAAGGCCCCGGAAGTACCTATCTGGCTTAAAGATGTCCGTGAGTGGTCCCTAGCCGAGGAAGCTCACATGCAACTCATTCGAAGGGATGAGAAGCTACAAGACGACCTAATGGCTTGGCGGGTTATGTGTACTTCTGGGTTAGCAGAAGGGGAGCCCTCCCCACAGGATACAACTGACAGTGAGGAGAGTGGGTTAGATCTAGCCATTGGGTCTGGGCCCGACGGGGAGCGAGAGGGTCGGTCCCAGTAATGTCCGCAGTGAGACTCAGTGTCATGCCTGGTTCCTACCTCACGGTGCTATGTTTGCAAATTATTCTTTCTTTCCCCATTGTAACTTTCCCTCCCTGATGCTACCTGTTGTCCTATGTGCCATTAATGATGTCATAGATTTGCCTGCATACAATGATCTGATGCCAGTTTGTGTTTTTTTTTGTCACTATAACATGTACACTGAAAAATAAAGTTAAAAAAAAAAAAAAAAAAAGTATAAACGAGTCCCAAAATGCATGACTAATAAAACACAAAGCAATCAGAAGCATTCTGTGAAGTGGGAAAGAGTTGCCGCACCTGTTGCACGCATGAACAGTTTATGCTGCGGGCTCTCATAGCCACGAGAGGTGTTCAGGGCAATCCACCTGGGATCGACAATGTTGGCACTGGAAGAAAGTAAAATAACAACACAATAACAAATAAAAATTGTTATCTAAATTGTGATCTCTCTCCCACAAACACATACACGAAGAAACACGGCAAATGAATAACAGCAATAAACAATTCAACGTGTTGCTTTTGCTTTGCCATCCTTTGGCAGACTCGTATATTCTATCTTAACTGCTCAGACTCAAATGACACATAAAAGTCAATTATTGACCATCCACGAATGTGTGCAAAATAGAAAAGGGACGTTATTAAATACACTTCTCAAGAAGACCAAGAGTTGACTATTCCCCAATTGAAATGAAACAATTCTATATTTGCACATACATGGAGTTAACTGTATTTACATTTTTTTAAAGTAACTATGTTTTTCTCGATGAATTTTGTAATGGCGATAGGTGTAACAACGTACACAAGCATTAGCTAATAGGTCATATTTTTATTCCATGTTTTTTGTTTAATCTAATTTAATTTTTTTAATAAATTCATTCTTTTGTAAACTATGTAAAATGGAAAAAAATTAGCGCACGTAAAAAATATAAAAACAAATAAGTTGGGCAGCAGCCTAGGTACAACAAGATCTGGTGTTCAAGCAAACTACTTATCAGGCAGCGAAAGAAGTGAGCTATCCCACGGCCATTATGCATTCTGTGATGAGCCGTAGCAAAATGTGAATTACATCTAAACAGACCAGTGGATGAAGAGGGGAAACTTAAACTCCCGTGTGTATGTGGTTATGTAGGTATGTAGGTATTTTTATTTTTAATTCATGAGGCAGGTAAAATAGTCTGAACGTCAGACCTAAACATCACATGTTCTGGCAGCCACCTGGCATAAATGCAACACAAGGACTTTAGATTACACTACAATACTGAAATTTCTCCCTAATTCTTTAAAAATAACTCAACTCTTTATAATGAACAAGTTACTTACCTTCGGTAATGCTGTATCTATAAGAGACATACATTAGTTATAGAGTCCTTACCTTAGATTTACCGCCAGGCGTCAGACTGGATCCAGAGAAATTTTTTCGTAGCAGTACCCCTGCGAGTCGGTAGGTGTAATCGGTCGACTCCACGTTCGTCATCGGTGTCGTGGTTGCCGTAATGACGTCCCGGTGTCTACTTAGATGCCGGCCCTGCGCACTGACGCCTGTTCTGACACGACTTTCCATGCCAGAAGTGCAGAGCCATACAAGACACTGACCACTGGTACACAAAACTAGGGCCCTGGAAGGGAGTCTCTATCCCTAGAAGTCAGTTCGCAGAACGGGGAGTATGGGTGGGGCGGTAAGGAATCTATAACTAATGTATGTCTCTTACAGATACATCGTTACCGAAGGTAAGTAACTTGTTCATTTGAAAGAGACCATTAGTTATAGATTCCTTACCTTAGAATAGATACCCCAGCAATACCAACCCCGGAGGTGGGTCTGCGAATGAAGTTCACACCAGGAAGTCCTGGAGAACACAACGGCCGAAAAAGCCATCTCTCCGAATTTGCCTGTCCAGGCAATAATGCTTAGTAAACGTGTGCAGGGATGCCCACGTGGCTGCCTGGCAGATGTCAACCAAAGGAACTCCACGTCCCAAAGCAGTAGTAGCTGCTGTCGCCCTGGTAGAGTGCGTGCGCAGCCCTACTGATGGTTCCTTTTTAGCCAAAGAATAAAAGATCTTAATGCATCGGACGACCCATCGAGAGAGGGTACGTTTGTGCACTGCCCACATAACCCACGAAGAGTTGATCATCCACCCGGAAATCTTTAGTGCGGACAAGGTAGAAAGACAGCACACGTTTTGGGTCCAGACGGTGGAGTCTCTCCTCCTCTTTGGAAGGGTGCGGAGGCCGGAAGAAGGTGGGCAATGTGATGGTCTGACCTATGTGGAAAGAGGTAACCACTTTCGGCAGAAAAGAGGGCCTAATACGGAGGACTACTTTGTCCGGATGGACAGCACGAAAGGGAGGTCTGAAAGATAAGGCCTGAAGCTCATTCTCTCTACGAGGAGAGGTGACAGCAAGCAAGAAAGCAGTCTTCAAGTAAGGAGACAAAGAGGACCATTATGTAGTGGCTCGAATGGAGCACACATACGATAAGTGAGGACAAGATTCAGGTCCCACTGGGGCATTACGAAAGGAGAAGGAGGAAAGAGATGAGTAATGCCCTTCAGAAATCTGTTAACAATGGGGGACTTGAAAAGAGAAGCTGATCAAGAAAGGCCGAAATGGCTGAAAGATAGCCTTTAAGAATGCCCAGAGCAGAACCCTGCTGGGCTAAAGAAAGAATGAAGAGGAGAACCTCTGAAAGAGGGGCAGAAAGGGGATCCACAGCCTTTGCTGTGCACCATGCCACAAATTTGTTCCATCTACAGGCATATTCCGTTTTAGTGGAGAGACGCCTGGCTGCCAAGTTAACATTACAGACTTCGGGAGGAAGATCGAATGCTGTCAATTGTCGCCACTCAATCTCCATGCAAGGAGGTGGAGACTTGACAGGTTCAGGTGGAGGACCGTCCCCTGCTGCTGCAACAGAAGATCCTCCCGAAGAGGAAGTCTGATTGGAGGCTCGATGGCCAGACTCTTCGTGCCCAGTCCGGAGCCACAAGAATTACTTGGCCCGGTCACGCTTGATCTTCTTCAGCACTCTGGGTTGAAGTGGTACCGGCGGAAAGGCGTACAGGAGGCCGCAATTCTACTCGCGACGAAAGGCGTCACCGAGCGAGTGCCACCTTGGAAACTCCAACGTGCAGAACAGCTGACATTGCACGTTCTCTTCGGTGGCAAATAGATCTAACCAAGGCTCTCCCCACTGCTGAACGAGACCTTGCACCACCTCAAATTGAAGACGCCATTCGTGATCCATCATTCACTGGCGGATGAGTTCTTCCGCCCTGGCGTTCAGGGAACCTGCCAAGTGTTGAACCACCAGAGATATGTGCAGATATTTATATAGCGCAAATCACCAACCGGTCTCTAAGCGCTTGCTTAGGGAACCCGTCCTGGTATTCCCCTGTGAGATAACCCAGCAGGGCATCCACAAGGTGAAAGCCAGGCATCCCGCCGCGAGGGGCCATTGTGGAGATTAAGCAAGCTATTGCCCAGAGTCGCAGAGTATGAACCCATGAATCGAGTATGCACTGGAGCGAGAATTATCGAGTCCATGGACAATTTATGGACTCAAGACCCAGCCGAGCCGGGAATTGAACCCTGGTCCCGGGCTGACCTCTGCTTCCAGGTCTGCCTACTCTAACCAGTGAGCCACACTTCTCCACGTATGCCACATATGCCCTGATGTTCCAGCTATGTCCAAAGGTTAAGAGCCTCTTGACATAGGGTCCACGGGCCCACCTTGCCCTGTTTGTTGCGGTACCACATGGCGGTGGTGTTGTCCGTGAACACTTGCACTAGTCTTCCTTAGAGAGAGGGAAGGAATGCCTTCAGTGCAAGACTAATCACCCGGAGCTCTAGGAGGTTGATGTGGAGCCCGGACTCCGCCGGAGACCAGAGGCATCTGCTCTCCGCTTCACCCATGTGGCCGCCCCATCCCAGAAGTGACGCATCCGTCACTACTGTAAACTCTGGTTGGGGAAGGGAGAGGGATCTGCCGTTGACCCAATCCTGGTCCGTGAGCCACCACTGCAACTGACTTGCAGTCCCCTCCGAGATCTGGACAACATCGGAAAGATTCCCCCGATGCTGTACCTCTGGAACTCCCGGTCCCACTGCAGAGCCCACATATGCCATCTAGCATGATCCACCAACAAGATGCAGGAGGCCATGAGGCCCAGCAGCCTCAGGGTCATTCTGACCACAATCCGGGATGGAGGCTGAAACATCAGTATCATAGCCCGAATATCCCGGACTCGCGGCTCGGGAGGATAGACCCGAAACTGCGCTGAGTCCAGAACCACTCCAGAGAAAAGTAGCATCTGAGCCGGAATCAGGTGCGACTTCGGCACGTTGATAGTGAACATCAGCGAATGCAGGAAGTCCGCCGTAGTCTGGAGGTGGGAGACTACAGCCTGGGGCGAGCCCGCCTGCAACACCCAGTCGTCGAGATAGGAGAAGACTGGAACCCTCGATCTGGCCAGATGAGCTGCGACCACCGCCATCACTTTTGTGAACACCCAAGGGGCGCTGGAAAGGCCAAAGCAGAGCACGGTAAACTGAAAATGCTCATGACCTACCGTGAACCGTAGGTAACGCCAGTGTGCAGGCAAGATGGGGATGTGAAAATATGAGTCCTGAAAGTCCAACGCTACCATCCAGCCTCCAGTGTCGAGGGCAGATAAGACCTGAGCCAAGGTTAACATCTTGAACTTCTCCTTAAGGAGGAAGCGGTTGACATCCCTGAGGTCTAAGATAGGACGCAGGCCATTGTCCTTCTTGTGTACCAAGAAGTAGTGACAGTAGCAACCACAACCTACTTCTGGCACAGCGATGCTTTCGATAGCTCCTGTGGCCAAGAGAGCTGTAACTTCCTGGCGAAGAGGGCCAAATGATCCTCCGACATACGATGGAGTGTTGGTGGCATGGAGGCAGGGGTAGTCTCGAAGGGGAGGGATTAGCCCCTTTGGACTATCTGCAAAACCCAACTGTCCAACGTGATGGTGTGCCAGTGGGGGAGGTGATGGCGGATCCGGCCGACCACTGGCAACCGGTGGGCCTGAAAGGTCAGACTAGGAAGGCTTGGAGACTGCTGCAGATGGGGCATTAGAGGACTGCCCCCCCCCGATAGCCTGAGACCCAAGAGGCTGAGTCCCACGTCCCCGGCCACGCAGAGGCTGGTTAGCTTGCACGGAGCTGTGGCTCTGGGTGGAACATGGTGGGGCACGCCTTCCGTAGCCATGAAAGGCAGACTGCATGGGGTGAGAAGTGGCTGCGAGGCTCAAGGTTCTGGCTGTAGCCCTAGAGTCCTTGAAACGCTCGAGTGCATTGACCGCCTTGTCACCAAACAGGCGACGGTCATCAAAGGACATGTCCAAAAGGGTAGGTTGAACATCCCCAGAGAAGTCAGATGTTCTCTGTCAGGCTTAACGCCTCAGGGCTACTGATGTGCAAACCGTTCTACCCAGCGTGTCGGCGTTATCCAGCTCACACCGGATGGTGAACTTTGCTGCGTCTCGACTTCAGCAACAGCGCTGGTAAGCACGGCCTGGGCCTCCTCTGGGCACTGTGGCAGCACTTGCGCGACCGTATCCCACACCCTGTGGGTATAATGGCCCAAGAGACATGCAGTGTTCACCGACCACAGTCCTAAGCTGTAGTGTAGTTCCTATAGTACCCTCATGCAGGACCTGAGCTTTTGGATATCATACACTGTGGGTCTGGTGGCAGACTGACTCTGTGCACCCCCGCCGAGTATGTTAGCCGCGTTTTGCATTAGCTAGCTCACAGTTCCACTAGAATCTCCTTTTATCAGAGAGATTAGGTTTTGGCAACCTCAGATCACAACAAACCCCGATTCCTCAGACTCGTGGAAACAATATACTACTTTTCACCCAATCACTCGTGCTTGCTCATTTTCTCTCAGAGAGATACACAGAAGAAACAGTCAGGCGTGTTTACAATAAGAATTTATTTTACCGTTGTTCTTCTCTTGTAAAATATATGCGCTGCTACAACTGTTACACAGTAGCAGAGATATAGGATCAGCAGTACAGTCAATAAAAAGGAATAGTACAGTTCTACCATTTTGCAATAGTCATGAACATATACATGATTATAAAATGCATTTATAAAATAAAGCGCATACTCCTAAGATGCCTGTCTAGATGTACCCAAGTGTACCTAGCATGTGAGTAGGTGCGAAAAAGCTAATAAGCCTAGGAGCCAAGAATCCCGCTAGGATTTAGTCGAACCCCATTACCTGAATAGTGAGAGTGTGGGACTTCGTCCTGGACTCAAGTTGGACACCCCATGAGGGATGTTTAGACCACTGTCAGGTGGAGTGACTGCATATCGGAGCTTCAGCGTCTCTGGTCTGTGTGTCGGCTCTGAAGTCTTGGTTCCCTCGTGACTACTGATAGCAAGAGGTGCTGTATTTATACAGTCCATGTGATTGTGTTAGCTATTGTTTAGTATGAGGATGACGTTGTGGATTAGGTAGATAGGAGAGGTGAGGTATACCCCGGGTAGTGTTCTCATAAATTATTCATATGTGCTAAGGAATTAGAAATATCAATTGGGAAAACCCTCCCTCTGCATGGAACTAGGTGAAAGGTTTAGTCCATAAAAGGCATTCTGTCATTATTAGGAGTTATGTCCTTATAAGGCTCGTTCTTATGAAATGAAGGGGAGATGATGTAGGGAAAGTGTGCAATGTTCCCTGGACCTATATTAGAGTCCCGCTATGAAATATAACACCCACTCCTCCTAATACTCAACAATAATAATACACAATTGAGATACACATTTTTATCGGTGTCAGTGCATAAGATTATCAATGAGTCATTTAAAATGTTTCTAAAAACATTAAATATGAATTTTTGTAGTAAAGTTCCGCAAATCACAGTTCTAAATGAGTTCGATCACACAAGTTGAACTACTGCAATCGTACTTAGAAGGCCATGCTTTGTTCTGGAAAGTGTCAATTTGAAAAAGTTGTTTGAAGAAAAGGGAAAGAAAAAAAATCTGAATTCATTCCCAGCACACGGTGAGCCAGATTTAGATTAAATGTGTTGGCTGGGAGACACAACATTATCGCTGCCTGCTGCCACAGGGGACAAACATTGTAGTACCTCGCATAGCACGTCAAGAGTGCGCAGATGAAATTCAGCGCTGCCAACAGTTGTTGGAGAGGCAGCTGGTGCTATAGTCGATACCTTGGTGCCAATGGAGGAGCCGAAAATCAACTCAGTTGAAAAGGGCATCTGCGGATCCTCGAGGAATGCATTTGTCAAGATGAGAATACGCTGAGGACAGAGTCGAGCATGGGACCGCAGTGGTTCCAGCCTGTCTAAGTCCGCTGGCGTCTCCATTAGAGGTGTCAGACAGATGTCCAACTCGCATTCTCCTCCGCAAAACAGGCATCGGAAAACAGGTACAATGCAGTCTTCAAAGGCTGGTCTGAACGATAGGAACCAAGAAGCACTTAGTTCTCTAAGGCGAGGTACACTCAGATGTTGTACCATGCGCTCACTGTAATGTCTCTCCAGGAGAGCGTTTGCAATCTCGCTGGCGGTTGGTCCGTCCATTGCGTAGCAGGTAAACGACAATCAGGATTCCAGCTATTCCGAGCAGGATCAGAAGTAGACCCCCAAAAATGCTTCCAAATACAGAGTGTATAAAGTTTGGAATAACTCCGAGGATTGTCTGGAAGGTGCTAAGGAATCCTGACCCTATGGTCTTAAATAGGTGTACAATGCCGCTCGTATCTGACATACTAACGATACGACCCACCATTTCTACGAAATGTCGGGGGCAATTAGTACGTATTAGCACCTGTATCTCTGTCGAGGTCCTTGCAACTTGAAGTTCAAAGGTCTCTCAAGTGGAGGTTAACGGCACGGTCTGCTGCAAAAGCATGGCTTTCATTCTGCTCAAAGCATCAAATTGTAGCGAAGGCCATAGCGGCGCGTCCCTGACTGTATTTGTCGGAGGAAACAATACTTGCATACAGCAAGTAACTCTGGTGTTCACGGTGACCAGATAGGCAATGCTCGGAAGCATCCCACAGCAACCTTTATCGTTCAGCATCAAGTAACTCCCATTAGACAGTAACTCAAACACTGTCGTGATCACGGCAGCTGGAGTTCCTTCCATGTGGCATGGTAGGTTCGCTATTAAACCATTACAGGCTCCGTGCAAAACGATATCTTGGCACATGAGAGAACCGCTTAAAGCGCTCTTGCAGTTTGTACCACTAAGAAACACTTCTCGAACCCCACTCCGGCATTGAAATCTATATGGTAAATTTTCTGTGCTGATATTGGTGCAACCTTATAATAATATGAGGCTGGATCTGTTGTATTAAACCCTGAAAATTATGCAAATTTCTGTGCAAACGCTTGTGAACTACTTTTTGGTGGTATTGGGCAATGTTCCCACTGCTGGTACTCAAAAACATTCCTAGCTGAAATGGATTTGTGCAGGAAGTAATGACCATAATGGTGGTAACAGTACAATTTGTCATAGTCTGAAGAACTCTCTAACATTTCATTATTAGAAAATGCAGCAGTTTTCTCTAAATCAGACAACATGTTATTGATTGTTTCAGTGTCCCAATCATCAGAAAATGCACTTGAGGTAATAACATCACTTAATGAAATTTTAAATACAGGATTAATTTTTTTAAGTTCGGTCGGGCTGAATATGTTAAAATCAACCTTGTCCCACACTATACCATCAGGTATAGGAACTGCTGTAATGTTCACTGAAGACAAGTCTCTTTGTTCACGATGTGATGATGTAAGAGTCTTCAGTAGGATGTTGACCTTTTGGCTGTGGAACTTTGTTGAAGATAGTGTCCATTGATAAGCATACTAAAAGTCAGTACTAAGCCTAGCCAGAAAAGAAAAAACAATATCCCAGAAATAACCCAGAGTTCAATCCAAGGTGATACCAGGTATGCCTTTTGAAGAAGATGAAGAAAGTTCTTTAATTGTTGCTCGAATGGTGTTTTAGGCTGGCGTCGTTTACGGCTCTCTTGGATCCAGAGTAAACGTATCAAAGTTTATTAAATAGCCAGAAGCAGTTAGATCAATTGTAGGAATTGCATCGGGATTAGTTGAAATGTTAATTTCCTCTCGACGAGGCATGTTGATGTAGACGTCTGTATTAGGTCTAATAGCAACTTGTGAATTATTCTGATGTTCAATTTGAATTGTAAGCCTTGCCGTGACTACCTTGACTTCCTCAGTTGCGGTCTGCTTTAGATGGACATTGCTTTGTTTTGTCCTGGATTCATTTAGATCCTGTAAAACAGCCAAACGATCATGGATATCAAATGGTTTTTCATCCGCCACTGCGCCTTCACAATCAAGATCAGGTAACCACCTTCGTGTCCCAAAGAGGACTTCATATAGAGTGACACCCCCTAGAGAGTTTCTTGGCTGGTTGTTTAATGCCCGCTGTACCCCATAAAGGTGTGTGACCCAACTACCACCCTTGCCTAATACCCTAGCTGTTAAAGATTGCTTTAAGTCCCGGTTTTTTGTCTCCACAACCAAATTTCCCTCAGGATGGTACGGAGATGAGAACAGCAATGCTACGCCCATTCCTTCCATGGCCTCTTTGTAAGCCCGAGAGCTAAACGCAGGGCCGCAGTCAGTATGTAACGTGCTAACTGCGTATGTGCCGATAAAGACTCGGAAATCTTCGGTAACAGTTCGAGCGTCAGCCGAGCATGGAGGCCATACCCATAGGAATCTCGAGCAGCAATCCACTGCAACCATAATATATTTGTAAGCCCCGTCCGTTTGTAAGGGGCCGCAGTGGTCCAAGTACACACACGCGAGAAGTTTGTCTGATTTTAATAATGGCGTCTGTGACAGGCGTGCAACGGTGGAGCTTTCATCTGCTGGCAGATGTTGCAATTCAAGACATAGTCTTTAGTTTGCTTAGTTAACCCTGGCCACCAATAGCGCGGTTTCAATAAAGAAATAGTCGCTGTAACGCCTGTGTGAGCAGAGCCCAAATCCTCCTGTGCAGCTAGTATTAAGCCTTGCCTATGATCCATATTTGGTATTACTCTATCCCCCACTCCAGGAATCTGAGCATATGCAATGTTTTGTGCATCTAACTTGTAGGAGTATTTGGGTGGAAATTTTTTAGGTACTGCTGTGCTGCCTTTGCGTGATGCGATGACAGCTACCATAATATCTCCTTCTATTCTCGTTTTTGAATGAGTGAGTGCAGCTACGGAAGCCGTGCGAACAGCCCCCTTTGCGGCTTCATCAGCCAATGAATTCCCTGCAACGTGAACGTCATCACGTTGATGACTCAGTGTATGGATCACGCGAGTCCTCGGAAGCTCGGCTTTCAACTCTGCTACCTGTTCCCATAGCATTTTATGCTTAATTGTGCCACCTTTCGCATCCTTAACCCCGTTTTGTTCCCAATGGTGTAAGTACTAATTGTGTGACTATACACAGTAAAAGGAATCACACACAATTAGTGTGAGGAATTCGTGACCCGTATTTACAAGTGCCAGTATCAGTGCTTTTAATTCTGCCAACTGAGCCATGCAGTCTCCTAGAGATTGCGTTTTTGTGCAACTAGGATGGAACTTGCCATCACGCATGCAACCTTTAACGATAGCACACGCTAAAAAATATTGCTGCTTACTTCCTATGGCCGGTTGAGCAGATCAGTCAGTATAAATAATATATTCATACTGATCTAGAGGCAAGATTTCATTTGGCAGAGGATATTCTTGTTCGTATTGCAGGAATGCTTGTGTTTTTAAACTTGCTTCAAATCTGTATTCAACGTCTCTTGCAGTAAGAGAATTAGCCCATTGTATCCATCTTGGATGTAACGCTTTCTCAATTGGGATGCTGGCCTTTGTAACAGCTTCTAAAGCCGGTACCGGGGTTACGACAATAATGCGTTTCCCCTGAGCCAGTGCTCTTTCTCTTGCTACAGCAGTCTGAACAGCTGTCAGGATTTTTTCTATCGAAGTGAAACGCATTTCTGCATTTGTGAACAGGTGTGATTTGTATGCGATTGCTACTGCTTCTCCTTCATTGAAGGTCAAATAAGTGTACCCGCATTGGCCCGCAATTATTCGGATCACCAAGTGGCGTACGTTTACGTCTGTTTGTAAGTGTTTGGAAACAATCATGTCTTCCTGAAGTGAACGAAGAATATTAGTATGTTTTTGTGTCCAATTTCTGGCTGAAACGTCAGGTTTTATTAAGTCGTAGAAAGGTTTTACCCTTTGTGCGTGATCTATAATGTATGTCCTGCCGAAATTTAGGGATCCCAGTATTGATTGTAAATTTTTTCATGATTTTGGAGGCTGGAGCTAAAAAGTTAGCTGCCAGACTTTTGTCTTCACTTGACTGCTCATATACCAAAAATAGGGCATTGAGGTGGGCTATTTTCGATTTGAATTTGTAACCCTCTGTGGCAAATCCCATAATAATGGTGCTTACCCTGGTCAAGTGCCTCACTAAGTCGTTGTCTGTTAGATAAATATCATCCACATAGGACAACGCTTCTTCATCAAATTTTTTAAGTAACTCTGTTACTCTTGCTGAAAATACCCTGGGGCTATTCTTATACTCTTGGACTAGTCGACAAAATTGTCGTCGGGACCCTAACGCACTGAATGTGGTCAGATACCTGTTTTCAGGCGCTATATTTTGGCAGAAAAATCCATTTGCGATATCAAGTGTTGTTTTGTATTTTTTGCGCACAATGGTATTAATTAATGAGGCACTATGTGCATTTTGGACAGCAAATGTCTGTGCATGAGTTTAAATGTCTGTAATCTAAAACTAGACGATATGTATTGTCTGGTTTAGAGATGGGAAACAAAGGATTGTTTATTGGAGAAGTACATTTTTCAATGACCCCCTGGTATTCAAGTTGATCTGAGATCTCCCTGACCTGTTTTTTAGCTTTTAGCCTTATTGGATATTGCCTCTGAGCATTAGGTGAAACTTTTAACGGGATCACGTGGTAGGTTGAGTTCTCATCCCACCCAGCGTGATTTTTGTACAATGCTGGATCTTGGGCTACTGCCCACTCCTGTGCATATGTATGTTTAAGGTGAACGGGAACATGGTTGGAAAATGCAGGAACAATTATACTTTCTCCCCTGGGGCACTCCATTACGAATGCAGGTGGGCAATCTTGTTCTGCTAAAAGGATGTCATACCCAGATGATAAGTTCTTCCAAAAAAGACATTTTACTTTCCTGGGCTTGTCCCCCTCCAACGGAGTGTTATTTCATATAACTTATGTGAGACGCTCACCCTGGTGTCTGGTGTTTCCACTGTGATTTAATCATTCAAGTCCGCTGTCATCAGAAATTTCTTCAGGTTCTGGAGAGCTATTGTTACTTCTGCCGTTTGTCTAGCATCGGCAGAGCCCATTCCCCGTTCAGAAGTTGTGTCCTCAGAATTCTGGGCATGGCGGATTTTCAGACTAGCAATTTTCTTTTTCTTAAATTGAGGTTTTGACTTTTGCTTATCTTCTTTTTTAGAAGTAAAGTCGTGAGCATGCTGCTTGTCTCTGGACTGTGTGCGCTCCTCTCTGTGTTGTGACCGTCCTTCTCTTTCGGAGCTTTTCTTTGAGCCCTGAAAGGAACGAGAGGAACGTGTATCAGTATCCTGATACCCGTAAGGTTTCCTAATATTATCCCTATTCCTAAGATTGTACCTCTTTTCAGAGGGCTCCTGTGGAGGAGACCAAACTCGGGACTGAGATCTCTTGTCTTTAGAATTTTGTTTTTTTATTATCCCACTTCTTTTTATAGGAAGTAGGTGTCTGCTTGGAAGTGTCCTTCTCAGGACAGCCCTGTAGTTGAGGTTTTAAAGCTTTTCCCCCCCAACTCTCCCTGCCTAGCTCTGCATACGCAGTTTCAATTATTTTGGGTAGTTCATTCTCCTGTTCTAATGGAGAGAACTCCTGTAGGCGTTGGCAGATTGCCACTGTTGCTGCTTCCCCTTTAATGTTAGCTAATATTATGGCTGATACCTGGTCATAGTCATTTAATAACTTCATCCCTAAGTTTAGGGCAGGTTCTGCTCCGTACAGGTTTTGTATTTGTCCTAATACATCTGGTATTACTGCTAATGAAGGAATACCACAGGTTCTGGTATATATGACAGCAAAGACTGTACCCCAAGAGGTACAATCCTCTAACTGTGGTGCAATCCCCATGGGTAAGCAGATTGTTAACATTCTGTGTTTTTCAAATGGTGTTGTATTTGGGAACACTGCTTCTAACTGGGTTATTTTCTGAGCTACCCAGAAAGGAATTTGTTCACGTTTTGTGGGCACTTTGCCAATTACCGCGTGTAAGGTTTGTGGAGTAATTTTAGTAGCTGTGCTGTGTCGGACCTGCATTTGGTGTAATTACTGTTGGTTGGACCGCTAGCGTCCTCAAGACAAAGTGTGTCATGTTTCTGTAAAGTTTTATCAACTCTTTGTGTTGAACAATCAGTTCATCACGTGGCATTGTGTCAATGTCAGGATGTGATGCATAGGTCGCTAATATCGGCCATGTTGCTCCTGGTCTTCCTAAAGGACCAATCCTTGCTCTTGTTGTAATGTGGGGTAGGGTGCCATTAAACCAGAAAAATGTTCCTGGTAGGTAAGCGGAATTTCAATCTCCGCAAACAGAGTGTAGACCGCTGGAACTTCTTCATGTGTGTAATAATGAAAATTATTTGTTACGGCATTCGCTGCTGGGAATATAACCCATGAGTGGAATACCTCTGTTTGGAAATCTTCGTGTGCCTCTATCACAAATATTAGTACACCTCCTCTGGGTGGTAACCCATTTTTGAGTAATTTAACTGTCAAGAGTGTGTCTTACATTGGCTGCAATCTGTATTGCATTGGCATCGTCTTCTTCAGACTGATTAAGTGCCTAGTTTATTGGGTTTAAATCTCCGTTATCGATAGACATCGTGTTTAAGACACGGAATAACTGTCCAAGGAAATTTAAGATAAGGTTTTATGCACAATTTTAGAAAAATTGTCCTTCAAGCTGCATAACCAACAGCCAATAAACAGGATATCTCGCCTACTCAGCTGTGGCAGAGTTTTTGTGCCCAACCACTCTAGACGTCTCTGGTTTTTGTGAGTAGGGCTCTCTGAGAATAAGCACGACTGAGCTACTCAGATTCTACGGTTAAATCAGTACCAAACCAAACGTTGGTGGCACCATGTAGTGTAGTTCCTATAGTACCCTCATGCAGGACCTGCGCTTTTGGATAACATACACTGTGGGTCTGGTGGCAGACTGACTCTGTGCACCCCCGCCGAGTAGGTTAGCCTCGTTTTGCATTAGCTAGCTAACAGTGCCACTAGAATCTCCTATTATCAGAGAGATTAGTCTTTGGCAACCTTAGAACACAACAAACCTTGATTCCTCAGACTCGTGGAAACAATATACTACTTTTCACCCAGTCACTCATGCTTGCTAATTTTCTCTCAGAGAGATACACAGAAGAAACAGTCGGGCTTGTTTACAATAAGAATTTATTGTACTGTTGTTCTTCTCATGTAAAATATATGCGCTGCTACACCTGTTACACAGTAGCAGAGATATAGGATCAGCAGTACAGGGAATACAGTGAATAAAAAGGAATAGTAGAGTTCAACCATTTTGCAATAGTCATGAACATATACATGAATATAAAATGCATTTATAAATAAAGCGCATACTCCTTATGCCTGTCTAGATGTACCTAAGTGTACCTAGCATGTGAGTAGATGCGAAAGAGCTAATAAGCCTAGGAGCCAAGAATCCCACTAGGATTTAGTCGAACCCCATTACCTGAATAGTGAGAGTGTGGAACTTCGTCCTGGACTCTAGTTGGACACCCCGCGAGGGAAGTTTCCTTGTGCGTAGATAGGAGAGGTGAGATATACCCCTCGGGTAGTAATCTCATAAATTATCCATATGTGCTGAGGATGACGTCTTAGCAATATCGATTGGGAAAACCCTCCCTCTGCATGGACCTAGGTGAAAGGTTTAGTCCATAAAAGGCATCAGTCCTTATAAGGCGTTATATGTCCCTATACGGGATTCTGTCCTTATTAGGAGTTATGTCCTTATAAGGCTCGTTCATATGAAATGAAGGGGCGATGATGTAGGGAAAGTGTACGGTGTTTCCTGGACCGATATTAGGGTACTGATATGAAATATTACAAAGCTGGTGGAAGAAAACATCTTCTTGCCAAGATGGTTCAGCTTCTTAGATTCCCTATCTGGGGGAGCAGTAGGAAATGCGCCTTTTGAGGATGAGGCTTGGATTACCAAGCTCTCAGGGGTAGGGTGTTGGGAGCGGAAAAGTGGGTCGCCCGGGGCCGGGCGGTGGTGTCGGGCAATCATCCTGTTCACAGGAGCCCCTGTGCTGGGCTCGGACCAAGTGCCCAGAAGGATGTCGGTGAGGGCTTCATTAAAAAGGCAACAGGGGCTCAGAAGAGGCTGCAGCAAGCTGAAGCACCTCAGTCAGGAGGTTAGTCCTGACAGCCACCATAGGAAGCTCGAGGCCCAAGGCCTCAGCCGCCCTATGCAACACCAGAGCGCAGGAAGCTCCCTCCTCTGTAGCCACAGTAGGGAGGAGCATACAAAGGTCTGGGGAGGTATCCAGACCACTGGCATCACCCAACTCCTCTCTCCAGTATGGTTCCTCGAGTTGATCTTCTAGAGTGTCAACAGACCCCTCCTAGTCTTCCTCACCCTCCTCTGGCTGCCACTCAGGGCGGTACGGGACGCCAGGAATGGACAGTGGGACAAAAGTACCCTCCGACGCCGGTACAGACGTCGGTCGACGTCGGTCCGGTGCCGTGTCCACATTGGGGGTAAGGCTGGGGTCGACGCTGGTATGGGGCACAACCAGCGTCTGGGGATGTCATCATCCAGATCGGTGCCGGGGAAGGTACGGTGAAGTCGACCGGCAATGATCCGGATCTAGGCCAGGATCCATGGGGACCCTGCGGCGCCAAGGCCGGAGCCGCCAGCATCAAAGGCTTCAGGACACACAGCCGAATCCGCGGGGCCCAAAGTCGTGCCGGCGCAGTCGGGGTGCCCAAAGATGCTGTGAAGCGCTTCGTAAAAAGCTCGAAGCTGAGCAGGGGACACTCCGGCCACGGGAAAGGGAGGGAAGCGCGGAGCCGTCCCGGCGGGCTCCGTGGAATATGCCAGAGAATGACGACGCTCTGGGTCCCGCGTCGCGTT
Organism: Triturus cristatus; assembly: GCF_964204655.1. NCBI lineage: Eukaryota > Metazoa > Chordata > Amphibia > Caudata > Salamandridae > Triturus > Triturus cristatus. The sequence goes on from NC_140586.1 coordinate 654,839,043, forward strand.
GGCCAACGGACGGGGAGAAGGCGAAGAGCGACACAGTTTCTTTGCATTCTTCTTGTGCTTAGACTTACCCGAGGAGTGCGAAGACTTCGATGACAAGTGGTGATGGATCCGCGACCTTCCCCTCGACCGGGACCTCAAGCGCCGCGGAGCAGACTGCCGGGCCTCCAAAAGCTTTTGGGACCACTCCCACAAAGACATCGGGTTCAGGGCCTCGGAGTCGGATCACAACTTCGGGTTGTGGTCGCACTCCAGGCACCAAAGACACACAAGGTGCGAATTGGTGACCGACAACCTTGTGAAAGGGGTCACAAGTCTTGAAACCGGGCCGACGGCTGGACATCCCTCATGCACCAGGAGTCGTAAGACTTCAAAGACGTCGACAAAAAGCTGAAAAAGGTTAGTCAAAAAGCGACTAAGGGGCACGCTCTCTCCGGATTGGCGCTGGCTGGTGCGGAAAAAGAAGGAACTGACGTCAGCGTGTTTGGGCGGCGTCTAAGTAGACACCGCAACGTCATCCCAGCGACCAAGAGGCCGCGGACGAACGTGGCGTCGACCGACGCCACCTACCGAAGTACAGGGGTACTGCTACGGAAAACTTTCTCCGGATCCAGTCTGACCCCTGGGGGTAATTCTAAGGTAAGGAAGCTATAACTAATGGTCTCTTTCAGATATTACATATAACTCAATTAGAACCCAACTGAAAGTGAAATTGAATAACTGGAAGAGAACAAAATAAGGACAAGGAATGAGGAATTTCAATGCAAACCTGGAAAACCGTGCTCCTGATTTACTCCAGCCCCTCTCTCGGTTGACAGTTTGACGAAAAGATGGCAAAACAACTAGGTTCATACATCTCCACTGAGAAATTGCCATAATGTTGAAAAGTGCCTGGTAAGTAGTAAAGGCAAAAGGCTACCTCAACTAGAAACTAGTAAATTAGCACATGTCCGGGACTTGAAAACCAGAGCCAAAATATAAATTCAAGGGTATGCCCTACCCATAGTTTGGGTTTTAATGAACTTGAATACACAGAAGTCTCCAAAGAGGAACACACTTAATTTCACACCAATGTATTTGCTACCATTTGCACAAATTAAGTGAACAATCTCATATTTCCAGGTGGGCATACTTATAGGCAAATAAAGGAGCGAAGCCACAGATTTGTTTTTAAGACTTCTGAGGTAGCACTTGGTGCACAGCCCATGCATGCATCCAGACTCTCACAAGATTGGGTCTCCATGCTTTCTTGTTCTAAGTACTTCATTGTCATTTCTTTATCCCTACTATTGGACTACATGCCAGTTATACATATCTTAAGTTGGACCCTGACAGACAGTGAGAACATAGCCTTGAAGAATTGTCCATATGGAAGCCAAAGTTGCAATGCTTCTTCATTAATTCAAAAGTCTGCAATATATGGTAAAGTAATCTGGTTTGTTAGTTGCTCAGAATAACGTGAAAACAAGAACAGTGATTCTCTATCCAAAACAGAATGCCCTGTCGGCTCCATTGATACGGTGATCCAATGCAGGCAAGGACCTACAAGACAGTATAGAGCACAAGTTTGCAAAGCCTACTTATGATCCGGGACATTAAAATCTGTTGGTTGCATACAAAAACGGCAAACAATTGACTCTTAATCCTTCAAAACCCCAGCTGCAGAAGACAGACCATACACTGTCATAATGCCCAAGGACCTACCATAGCAGCCCAGGGTGAGTGTTTTTTTGTGGTGCTCAACTTAGCTATGCCGATGCACGCCCAAACAGCAATGCTGCCAAGCTCCTGGCCTTGACCACCAGGTCAACATTTCTCTTTTCAATGTTTGAATGAAGGACATCTAAATGAGCTTCAGACAGAGCAGGAGGACACTGAAGCCTGTGTAAGCCAATGCACTGTTGGTGCACTTTCCCAAAGGGAAATTGTTAGAAATGGGGGTCTCTAGTTGGCAGAGGTGGGTATCTTTGTCCAAGTAGGGGCCCTTGATTCTAGTCAGGTTAAGGGGGGTACACTCCTAAAATAACCCCTGCTCACCCCCTTGTTAGCTTAGCACGAGCAGGCAGGTTTATCTCCGAGGCAGTGTGTAAAGCATTTGTACACATACCGTAATACAGTGAAAACACTACAAATGGACACCACACCAGTTTAGGAAAATAAGTAATCTTTATCTAAACCAAAACAAGACCAAACGACAAAAATTCAACATACAGTATCAAAAATATCCTTAGAAATAGGTTATTCACTTTAAAATAAAGCTTGTAGCAACAAATAACTCCAGTTGGAGTTATAATGACGTGACCGGTGTAAATTCCAAAGTAAGACGCAGAGCGCGAAGTGCGCTGCGTCAGGCCCACAAAGAACAGTACCTTGGAAACGATGAAAATCAAACACAGTTCACAGCGTCTGGGAGGCGATGCTTTGTTGGCGCCGCACGGCGTCGGTTCCTTACGACCCTAGGGGAGGTGAAGCCTCTATTCCTTACTGCAGCGCAGGGGAGGCGAGACGACTGTTCGTTACTGCGTGGGGGAGGTGACATCAAGGTGGTGCCGAAGCCTCTGTTCCTTACGACGGTGCGCTATTGATGGATTTAAGAGTCACCCACGTCGAGGATTGGCTCTGCGATGATGAAGCTGGCTTTGGAGTCGATGCGGCACGGCAGCAGGCGTCGGGCCTACGTAGCAAGTCGGAGCAGCGCTCATGGCTTTGGTGTGGGTTACGGCGTCGCTCGCTGGCGTCGGTGTTGCAATTTTCTTCTGTAGCAACTGAAACATTAGTTCCAGATGCAGAGAGACAGAAGGGGTGAAGTTGTTGTGTTCCTGAGACTTCAGAACAGAAGGCAAGCTCAGTTTCAAGCCCTTGGAGATCTTTTCTTCAAGCAGGTGACAAAGCAAAAGAGCAAAGTCCTTCTTCTCCTTTCCTTGGCAGCAAGCAGCCGCTGCAGGCCAGATCCAGACAGCAAACAGCACAGGGGAAGTATTCGTCCTCAGCTTCTCCGGCTCTTCTCCTTGGCAAAGGTTTCCTTTTCATTTCCCAGAAGTGATCTAAAAGTCTGGGGTCTGTGCCCCTCTTTTTATTCCCCAAAAGATTTTGTTCTCTGAAGGCAGAGTGTGTCTGTACTCAGCCAAAACCAGTTCTGTGGGGGACTTTGCAAGTGCACAACAACCTCTTTTGTCAGTGTGAACTCTGGCTCTAGACACACCACAGGGGGCAGAGCCATCATTGTGGAAGGCAGGCACAGCCCTATTTAGGTGCAGGTGCTACTGCACCACTCCAAATGCAGACCAGGCGTATTCAGCCCAGCCCTGACTCATCAGACTTCTGGAGCCGCTGCCCCTCTCCAGCCCCTGTCATCCAAAAGCCAGACATGCAATACACAAACCTAGCAGAGGCATGGTTAGGCAAGAAAATACCCACTTTCTAAAAGTGGTATTTTCAAACACAGAATGTAAAAATCACCCTCACTACAAGATGCACTATAACATTCTGAGTTCAGGCATACTAAACTTTTCTTTTCTACATTCTGAGTTCAGGCATACTAAACTTTTCTTTTCTATCTTGTTCCCAGGGTCAGTTATGTTTGTTCCCAGGGTCAGTTATGTTTATAAGATGTTATAAACAAACTACCCATTATGTACTATAGGAACAGATAGCCTTGCAATAGTGAAAAACGAAATTGGCAGTATTTCACTATCAGGACATGCCACACACATCAGGGCATGTCCTACCTTTCACATACAATGCACCCTGCCCACAGGGGTACCTTGGGCCTACCTTAGGGGTGACTAACATGCAGAAAAGGGAAGGTTTGGGGACTGGCAAGTGTGTGCACTTGCCAAGTCGACATGGCAGTGCCAGACTGGACACAGGCTCTGCAATGGCAGGCCTGAACCACATTTTACAAGCTACTTCTGTGGGTGGCACAATCAGTGCTGCAAGCCCACCAGAAGCATTTGATTAACAGGCCCTGGGCACAAATGGTGCACTGTACTAGGGTCTGACAAGTAAATCAAATAACCAATCATGGAATCACTAATCCATAACAAAAATTATAAAGGGAGCACATGCACTTTAGCACTGATCAGCAGTGGTAAAGTGCCCAGAGTTATAAAACCACAACCAACAGGAAAGAAAAAATACTGGAGGAAGGCAAAAAGTTCTGGGATGACCCTGCAAAAAGGGCCAAGTCCAACACAGCCCCCTTCCAGGCTAAAGCCAGAGTAGACTAATCAATACCTTGATAGGCTTCCCTGCTTGGGGCACTAGAACATGGACCCTGGCTCCCAACTGGAGGGGCATACTCCAGTTCTACGCCAATCTGAACCCATTTGGATCCCTCTGTCCATACTCTCAGGGCCCACTAAGCTAACCCATGGGGAACCCTTCTCACCTGTGGACACCATCTGTGCAGCACCTAACCTTAGCTTGCTCACTGGTGTGTCCCAACAGACAGACAGTACTCACATGGCAATACAGTGGTGTGGCCCAGTCCACCCCCGGGTTGTGACCCTGTCCACCAGGACAGCTAGCCACAGTGGCCACTGGCAGCTGTCAGTGATGAGAGCCAGGCCCCAGGCCTTTCATGGTCCTCCAACCTCTGTGGCATCAGAGAGTGGGGGGCAGTAGCCCCAGGTGCCGTGCACCTTTAGTCCACTGAAGACAAACCGGTTGGGGCACTGTTAGCAGTCGCCCCTTCCTCCAGGTCAGGGGGGACAGCCTGAACCTGGCCCTCCAACTCAGGGTCTGTACCCTTAGGCTGGACTTTTGCCTGGCAATCAAGGAATCCTGGGGGAGTACACCAAACCCTGCCCCCCCCCCCCCCCCCCTGGGAAACACACTCCTCTGGAGTTGTGTCAAAGTCTACCTGGCGCTGGTCTCCAGCTTCCTGTCCATCTGACAGAGCATGAAGTCCTCCCAGGCCAGAAGTGGCTTCACCAGGGTCAGTCCTGGGGTGCTCTGATCTCAGAGCTGGCAACCCGTGAGCCACTGGTCCTTCCACTGGGGATTGCATCCCCCTCTCACCCCTCTCTCTGGACTCATGCAACCTCCCCACTGGAGCGGTGCGGCAAGACACCAGAGCTGGTGGAATGCTGGTTACAGCAGTCTCCCGCAGCTCAACTGATACCTTGGGATCCCCCCCAGGGGATGGCCTCCCAGTAAAGACTAGGCCCCCCTCCTGGTGTTCACTCATGGAACCAACCAGGCTTTGGGACTGGGTTTCGGGCACCTCGGGACACCGCACACTCTCACTCCTTCTCCTTTGAGAAAGGACATGGGACCCTACGCCCCTCCCACTACTCTGGGACCTATCTGGGCTACCACCACCCTCCCATACCTCACTTGGTTGGGGAAAACCTGAGCCACCTCCTTTAGGATCACCCCCAGTGCCTCTTCAGACCCTCTGGAATCCACCAAAAGGTCTGCCTCCAGTGTGTGTTCCCTGGGGTCCGAGAACTCACACTCTGACCAGGCGTTGGCATAGCTCTGGAAAACAGGGACTTAAAATATGCTCTCCACGAATTGAATCCTACAACCCCACACAGGTGTTAATCAAGCTATCCTTTGCCTTACCATCCAGTGCCTCACACAAGTACCCCACACTACTCTCCTGAGATTGGCCAGACAGTGTCTGACTGTCTCTGTCACTCAACTCACATTATTCTGGGCGGTCTCCACACTCACACACCAGGACTTCTACCCTGGGGGAACACCTCTCCCTGCACCTCTCATATAGAGTCAGTAGAGTGTCCCGTACACCACTAGGACTTTGAACCCCTGTGCCAGTTCCCCAATCCATCTCAGGGACACTGCGCACCACTGGAGCTACCCCATATCCTTGAAACCCCCTGGTGTATGCTAACCCCTTCTTTCAAGTCAGGCGCCATGTCCTTCCTTTCACATACAATGTACCCTGCCCACAGGGGTACCTTAGGCCTACCTTAGGGGTGACTAACATGCAGAAAAGGGAAGGTTTGGGGATTGGCAAGTGTGTGCACTTGCCAAGTCGACATGGCAGTCCTAGACTGCACACAGGCTCTGCAATGGCAGGCCTGAGCCACATTTTACAAACTGCTTCTTGGGTGGCCCAATCAGTGCTGCAAGCCCAACAGCAGCTTTTGATTCACAGGCCCTGGGCACACATTGTGCACTGTACTAGGGTCTGACAAGTAAATCAACTAACCGATCACGGAATCACTAATCCTCAACAACAATTTACAAAAGGGAGCACATGCACTTTAGCAGTGGTAAAGTGCCCAGAGTCAGAAAACCACCAACAACAAGTCAGAAAAAAAAACGTAGGAAGGCAAAACGTTCCTGGATGACCCTGCAAAAAGGGCGAAGTCCAACAGAAATTATATGGCCTGTTCCCAGCCAACATTGTGTCTAATCTGTTTTATGCCCTTTTGGGCATCCTTGGTGGACTCAGGCTTTGTTGGTGGTGTGGGATGAGATGTATGTAGGAATTTAGTTCACAGTAAAAGAAAAAGATAGACAGTGAGAGTGAGGAAGAGAGATAGCTTTAAATCAATCATTAAAGAGAGTGTGCGAGTGTGAGAGAAAATGGGTAAGAAAGAGGGAGAATGAGAAAGAATAAGAGTTAATGAGAGAAAAAGTGAGTGAGAAATAAAAAGTATGAATTAAAATGAAAGAGAATCAACTTAATATTACATGTGTAGATATAAACTGCTACTACCACATATTGTGTGAGGTACAGTACCTGAAAGGCCTCTGCCTGCTGCACTGATTTCCCCATATCTCTAAGAAAAAAATTACAAGCACATTTTGGGACTTAGGCCTTCTTCTGGCAAAGAGAGATATTACAGCTCACTGGAAATCCAGGAAGGGACCAAACAACCAGAGATGGCAGGCTGACCTCCTTAAATGGGCGGAGTTTGAGGGAACTGTTAGATTACAATTAGAGAAGCGGATCAAAAGTGAAAAAGCACTAGAGATGGCAAGGGCTTGGGAAAACCTAGTAGTTAAAAACCACAGACACGGATTTCGATGATGACCTTGCCACTGTTGAACTGACTGCTCAAGTAGATGTCCCTGGCATCTCTGATCATAGTTGCCTCTGACTCTGACGGAATGTATTGTTATTTGAGGTAATGTACCATTATTGAACCCACTTGAGATGTATCTAATTGTAGGCATGATTATCGCTTATATGTGTTACGCCAGGGAGGGGGGTGGGATAAGAGGGAGGGAAGGGAGTTTGCTTAGTAGCAGCAAGGGTGCAGCAAGAGAGTTTCTTTATTACAGTATCTTCAAAGCTTATTGGTTGCTACTAATATATTGTATATGGGTCATCTCTATGTTACCTGTGCTTAGATGCGACCATGTTGTACTCTCATTGCGTAAATACCTGCTTGCCCATGTATCTTGATAATGATTGTATTCAATTGTTTTGAAATAGTAAAAATACAGTTAAAAAAAAAAAAAAGTACAGTACCTGATATAAAATCTTTCCCTCATTATTAACTATTTATAGAAGGAAACAGTTCTATCTCTAGTGAAGTACTAAATGTTTCTCCTAACAAATAAATAAAATCCATAATGTAATATCAGATCTTTTTACATCATTAGAATTTGTGCATGGTTTAGACTGCTTTTTGTGGACCATCTACCATAAAATCTTGCTTTTCAGACTGCATATCATATGTATTGGAGGTATGGAGTGAAAATGAATTGCCTACTTTTTGATGGATAGGGTTGAGGCAGTTTCATTTCCTTCTTTTCCATCATCTTTTGGACTGCTAACATGCAGAGTACCACAGGGTTAATCTCCAAGCAACGTGTTCTTTAATGCCTATGTTATGTTTCTAACAGCAGTAGAGTACCTCTTTAATTTGGCTTCTACACTCACACTGGAGACACCTAGATCATTAAAATTACCAGGGATTTGGGTGGTACTGTTAAAGGTTCCAGAAATGCACGGTTATTGTTGCATTATGTATGAATTTAAATTTTCATACACATTTAAAAAAAATCTGAAGTCATGATTGTGTGGCACCCTATGTATGTTGGGGCCTCTATCGTTGACCTAAAACACTCATTGGCTGATCTATCTGTATCAAATTCTGGGTTTGGCTTTGAGGAGAACTGACCCTTGGATCCATACATACGCATTGTGGTGTGCACTCATCTCATAACTGTAGGAATCTGAGCTATGCTCTGGAATCATTATCATCAAAGATACCCACAAAAGAGCTCCTAATCAAATAAGTTGGAACATTACACCAATACACAATCTGGATGCAGAATGAAGAACCCCAACAACAAAATAAACTGTGTGTATAGAAGTGGCAAAAAAGGTAATTACTGCTTAAATGAGTCCTGTGAATAAAGAAAATTGCTCAATGTGAACTGGAAAGTGTGTTTATAATATAACCTACTAAGAAAGGATCTCCTTACTATTTTAGGCAGTGCGGTGAAAGAGAACGATATTCTCAGTTAAGAGACACAGTGAAACACTATGGACAACAGAGGATGTTCTAACATCTAAAACTAAGGTACTAGAATACAAAGTCAAAGAAGCCAATGCAGCGGTCAAGTTGTAGGATTTGTGAAGGGTTCAAAGCATTGTGTACTGAAAATTTCTTAGAACATATTTTATAAACAGGATTATAGAGATACGGAGTGAGGATAAACAGCTAGTACCATTGTGCATTTTAGGGGGAACCATAAGATATAATTGTGAACAGGGTTTGGAGTTGAGAGATTTGGACCAAACCAATGTTGTTCACTCATAAGCTGCCCATTGTGAGAAGAATATAAATGTGAAGCACTGGAATATCAGAGATCACATAATAATACCAAGACTGAAAGAACTGGCTTCTTCGTGCTCAAGAGGAGGATGTGGGTGGCATGCTTACACTTAAGTCTTCTCCCAGGTGACCAGAATGGGGATGGAAGCTCTACTACACCTTATTCAAACTATGTTAAAGGGGTTGTAGTCTGAATCACACAGGGGGTACTAATCAAATCTTGCAAGCAAGTTGTGGACAAAGATGGGAGTTCCATCATTCTAAAACAGGCGTCTTCAAATTGAGGGCCCAAATTGATCTCAGTGGGGTGGAGCGCCAGGCTCTGGCCAAGAGGAGCATCATGCTGAAAATAGTACTTCAGTTTTAGTGAATAAAACAGTGACTCTGTAATAGGCCATTAGCAACCTCTTCTGAAACTCATGACTTGGCAGGGAGAAGGTGTCAAATCGGAAGAGACTCCAAATAATCCTTCCCTCCCCTATTTCTGATAAAGAATCACATTATGGATGTTTTTATGCATCAGGAAGCTCAGGTTGCCCAGAGCATGTTGACCATCATGTATATGACTGCATTTTTAAAAGGAATAACCGAACATTATTGCAATGTTTCAATTGTTGAATTTTCAATTGTTAAATAGGTTTAGCTCTGTCAATTTTATGAAACAATTGCGAAAAAACACTTTTATTCCGGGGGCACTGATGTTTTGTTTACAGGGGAAAAAATAGGTGTGGGGTGGTGGGAGGGTGCAGCATTAAAAAGTTTGAAGACCTCTGTTCTAAAGGGAGAGATACACGGACAGGACTGTCTTAAAGTAAGCCTCGGAGCAGAAGATCCATCCTTTTCTATAAACAAAACAGTGAACATATTGGGAGAATTTGCCGGTCTTTGATGATCTTGGGGTGAGGAAGGTTACAACTCTGCAATGAGTGAGAAAAAGGATATATCCTCCCCTCTGAGGCAGCTGTACATTCGTATAGGACATGATGGAGAACCTCAGAAGGATGACATACGAAGAATCCAATGGACAAACAATCATTATTTTCGTATGTACGGGTTTACACTATAATTTATAAAAAAAAGTTATAGAAAAGGAGAGTTACCAAAATATTTGCTGTGGGAATATGTAGGCCCGACTTACACTGACCACTTTCTGTTGCAGTCGACATACATAGAGAGTAAAAAACTAGCTATGATGCCACTTGGTGACAGAGGGTCAAGAGGCTGACAGATGCTGCATAGTGTGGTAGTTAAGAGGATACAAATAGTTTAAAGAGAATGATGGCTACGTTAGCTAACAGCACCCATTTGTCAAGCACTCTGCATGCACTTCAACACCACGCACTATAAAGCAAGCTCTCGGTAGCATGACAGATGTGGACATAAGGCAACTTGGCACCTCTGAGGATGCTAACAACTGTGGGATGAATGGGCCCTTGTCAACGTTAAATATAGACCACAACAAACTGACAAAGATAATGGAGACATAGAAGTATTTTAATGCTCGGTTTGTACCTACTGATCAAAGTGGCTTTATACCATTTCACAATACTGAATGAGTCTGACCAAACAGGCTCACCAAAAAAAGAAAATTGCCTTAAAGCCATTTGACTCTGTGGGTTAGGAATTCACGGTTAAACTTTGTCTTAAAACTCAAAACCTGGAAAACATACCACATTACAAACCATTTTTTTTTTTAAACCGTTTTTATTGCAGAACAATAGGATAATCAGCTTACATACATAAGGACCCTGCACCGCAAATGCCAGTGCCGTTTCCTTTCGTGGCCCTAAGGCTTCCATACACAGCTTGTAAGCCCACATCCCAGAGGCCGGGCAGCGATAACATGTAGGTCATTATACGTAACCCTATGTCAACCTGTACAGTTGTTTATAGCATTATGGGATGTCTATGTTCCGCTTTTAAGTTTTCTCCCCCCCTTCCCCCCCACCCAGTCATTCCCCCTCTCCAGTCCCTATCCCCCTATCTCCCTCCCTCTCCACCCTCCAGTGCCCTCGCCTACTACTCGTCTCGGCCTTAATATGTAGACTTGGGTACGTATCAGAAATAAATGACTATCTACTGTGTGTGTGTGTGTGGTTGGAACTGTCCGGGGATCATCATCAGGATCAGAGGGCTCCACTTCCTCCTCAACCGCGCTGTTGCGCAGGGCCTGCACCAACACCTCCCACTCTGTGGCCGTCTCTAGCGCCCTATCATCTGCCCTACGGCTCGCCAGTTGATATCTAAGTGTACTTTCACTCGCCGCCCATTTCTGCAGTTCCTTAATCCACCTCCTATGTGTGGGGCCCACCTTCGACTTCCAGAGTCTCGTCACTTCCCTCTTTGCCAAGAGGAGGCCCATATCTATGAATCTACTTGTGGTCTTGTTTTTGGGCGTGTGGGGAAACCAGTCCACATTACAAACCATGCAAGCACATGAATAGAAGATGTAAATATTCTGATAGTTGGCATTAGAGAGGGGTACCAGGAAGTAAAATCTTATGTCCAGTTATCATTTGCTCCTGTAAATCAGGAAGGTTACGAAATACCCAGTGGATACACGAGCATACAAAGAGCACTGAAAGTATACAACAGGTCATTTTATGCAGATGACAAACTCGTGGAGCCGAGCCAACCCAAAATCTTGGTACCAATGATGCTGGAAATTGTATGATAATGTGGCCTATTATCTAGGACCAATATAAATTCAGTGAAATCTTGCAAATTCCTTCTGGAGATTAAGAAGGTACAAAAGGCACTGCTGCCTTGGCTGTCCCTTGCTTGGATACCGAAGACCTTTAAACACTTAAGCACCATGTCTCAAGAAAAGGCCAGAATATGCAAGTAACAGGAAATATTGGGTTCTCAAAGTGGGAAAACACCGGAAGACTAACAAATGCTGAAAATACATTCTCTGAAGACAACCATACCATCTCTACAAACACTCAAAGTCAGACTTTAGGATTCACCATCACAAACAATGTCTCTATGATCCTGATGACAAAAGGAGTCTTACTTTTTTTGCTATGGTAAAATGGAGACGTGATGTATTTTATATTATTAGGTACTCACAGGCTACAGATTTTGCCTGCATAGTTGTCCTCAACAAACCTCTTATTTACAGTTGCTAGGTAGGCCATAAATCTGCCAGCCTCATTTCAAAAGAAAATTCCTTCGCAAACCACAGTTGTTCTGAAAAGTGTTCCACCTGGGCAGGAAATGATATCAATTTAGTACCAATATTTTATCATTTCCACAAATAAAAAAAAGCACCAAGACAAATTTTGAATCTAAGGAACTATAAGAGAGTATTTTAAAAAATCAAATTTAAAACTGATCACAGAAACATTTCTTTCTCTTTAAGGAGGAGTAGATTGACTGCATGCTATCAAGTGTAAGGTACCTTGTTTCAACCTCCCTGTTTGAGCAAAACACAAAAGATGTTTGACATTCATGGTAGGCCCCTTGATTGGGTCTTAAAAATATGATAAATGAAAGACACACTGTAATGTTCTCATGACTAAATGTGCTCAGCATTCTGTAAACCAAAGGAAATTTCATTTGAACAAACTGAAAAACACACATACACGTGGAATCAACATATCTAATTAGTGGGGCGCTATTCCTTATTATAAAAAGCTAAAACTCTGGAAGACTGGGGGGTGTGGCTTGGTAAGCCAACATGGCGGACGTGGCTCCGTCCAGCCCGCCAAACATCCGACGCATATCCTGGCATCCCGGAACGAAGGATGCATAACTAGATGTTTCCGCAGCACAGTACCGGCTACGCCATCGCCCGACGGGATTTGGGTGCTGGGAGCCGGCTGGGGCGGTGAGATTCTGCCGATGTGGGGGAAAGGCCTAGGAGTGAGGAGATCCTGGAGAGCCACGTACAGCGCCACTGTCGGCGATTGAGGGTTGAGTGCGGAGATCGGCCCATTCAGCAGGTGCACCAAGCGGCTGCGAGAGTACCGGTCCTGCGGCGGAGACCCACCGACTGACCGGAGTGTGGAGGGCTGCGCCGCGGTCCTGTGACGCGGACAGCGGGGCAGCCGGAGCTGGAAGGAGAGTTCCGGCGGCCGGACCCAGCCGCGAAGGTGAGGCTGAGCACTTGCGGCAGGAGCGGCGGCCCAGGGCTGGACCCTTTGGCAGTGGAGGTGCCCGAGGGTAGAGGCGGCCGGTGATAGAGGCGGCTGGCCTGATCCTCGTGTGGGCCTTCCTTCTTTGGCGCCACAGTGGGGACCGGCGGCACAGTCGAGCCGCGCCGGGGGCTGCCGGGAGGCTGGTAGGCCTCATTGCCCCCCCTTCACAACGCCTTGCACCCATTTGGCTGCCCTGCTCCCCTTGCTGAGATGCTTTGGGCCCTCGGGGGCTCACGTGGGGCCACTGTAGTGACAGCCCCCCGTGTCTGTTACCATAGCGGGGGATCGGTGGCGCTGTCGGGCCGCGTGGGGGGCTGCCGAGGGATCATTTAGCTGCCCTGCCCCCCTTGCTGAGATGCTTCGGGCCCCCTGAGGCTTTCGCACAGTCATTGTGGTGACACACCCCTGTGCCTGTTATCGCAGCGGGGGATCAGCGGCACTGTCGGGCCGCGTGGGGGGCTGCCGAGGGATCATTTGGCTGGCCTGCCCCCCCTGCTGAGACGCTTCGGGCCCTCTGGGGCTTTCACACAGCCACTGTAGTGACGACCCCCCCCGTGTCTGATAACACAGCGGGGGATCGGCTGCGCTGTCGGGCCGCGTGGGGGGGCTGCCGGGAGATCATTTGGCTCTCTTAACCCCTGTAGAGACAGTCTGGGCCACCTCGTGTGTCGGTGTGAGCGGGGGGATCGGCAGCATAGTTGGGCCGCAGGGGGGCCTACAAACCATCTCCTCCACCTGCACCCTGCCAGCTGCTTCTGGAGTGATTTTGGGCATTGGTTTTATCGGCAGCCGACGGATCGGGCCACAGGGACGTGGGATGGGCCGCTGAGGGTGCCTGCTGTTGGGACGCTGGACAGAGTATGTGAGTGGGCTTTGCCCGCTTGTCTGCGACAATATCATCCCGGAGGCTGGTTGCACCGCGTCCACGTGCCTGCACGCCTCAGGTGGGACAGGGTCCCTTGGGGGCGTCCGGAGGGCCTGGGAGGTGGGGCCATTTGCTGGCTGGTGCCCATTCGGCGGTTGGGTCGGACCATGGAGCTGGCATTATGTTAAAATGTTATGTTAAATGAGACTTATAAAGCGCACTGACACCAATGGTTTCCTGGCGCTAATGACAGAGGAGTGAGAGCAGTAGCAGAGTAACAGACAGCAGTAGATAGGTTAGCAAGGAGGGGGGAAGAGGGAAGTTTTTAACAGTTTCCTGAAGTCGAGGAGGGAGGGGGTAGACTTGATGGGGAGAGGTAATGAATTCCAGAGAGAAGGGGCCAGGAGGGCGAAGGAGCGGGCACCGAACTTTTTGGTTTTGACTCTGGGAACAGTCAGTAAGTGGAGGTAGGCAGAGCGTAGGTTACGCGCTGGCTGGTATGCCGTGACTGAGGATTGCAAGAACGCAGGACTGGTGCAGTGAAGTGCTTTATAGATGATGCACGCCATCTTAAAAGCTGCCCTTTGACTAATCGGCAGCCAGTGAAGTCGCTGTAGTAGTGGTTTTGCTGACTGCCACCTGGGGATTTTATAGATAAGACGGGCCGCCTGGTTCTGGACAATCTGAAGGCGATGTAGAAGACACTGGGGAAGACCATGGTAGATGGAGTTGGAGAAGTCCATGCGGGACAGGACCAGGGAGATGACGACCTGAATTAATGCAGGGGATGAAAGTAGGTGGCTAACCTTGCGGATCTTTCTGAGCTGGTGCATAGATGAGGAAATGACAGCCCCCACTTGGGCTTTTAGAGAGAGTTCCGCATCTATTATCACGCCAAGACTTTTCACTGTTTTCAGCGGAGCCGGAGGAGGGCCAAACTCAGTGGGCCAGAACTGTGGGCCCCAGTGACCAGAACTGGAGCCAGGGAGAAGTAGTTCAGTTTTCCCCGGGTTCAGCTTTAGTTGGTTAATGTTCATCCAATCCAAAATGTGGATCATAACGGAATGGAAGGTATTAACCGCATTAGGGGAGTTCAGTGGGAAGATGATTTGCAGGTCGTCGGCGTAGTTATACACCGTGATATCCCAGTCCCTGAGTGACTGAATGAGTGGGCGAAGGTAGAGGTTGAACAGCAACGGCGAGATGGAGGAGCCTTGGGGGACTCCACAAGTAGTTGCAGTTCTCTCGGCTGTATAAGGGCCCAGACGTACAGCCTGAGTTCTGCTAGTTAAGAAAGACGTGATCCAGTTGAGGGCGGTGCCCTGGATGCCCGCCTCTGCAACACGGCGGAGGAGGATGTTATGGTCCACCGTGTCAAACGCGGCGGACAAATCCAGTAGCACCAAGGCTTGAGGAGTGCCAGCGTCCGCATTACATCTCAGAGTATTCAAAACTGCGAGGATGACCGCCTCGGTCGAGTGGGCGGGTCTGAACCCAGCTTGATTGGGCTCGAGGAAGCCAGAGGACTCAATGAAGTGTGACAGGAATTGAGTAACGTGGGCCTCCAGTAACTTTGAGAGGTAGGGGAGAAGGGAAATAGGTCGATAATTAGAAGGTTCTCCTGGGTCAGCCCCAGGTTTTTTTAAGAGGGGCACCAAAATTGCCTCCTTAAAAGATGCAGGGACAGAGCCGTAATTGAGGGAGCTGTTCAACAAAGGGAGGATGTGATCCGGTAATTTAAGACAGATGTCCCGCATGACTGAGGGAGGACAACAGTCACTAGGGGAGCCAGATTTGACTCTCGTTGCGACTCGTGCCAATGAGTCAGCATTAAGAGCAGGGAGCGTCGTAATGACCAGTTGGTTATCAGGCGTGGCGACCTGGGGGGATGGCTGGGAAGGAGAGTGGATTGAATCTTTAATTTTTTTAATCTTTTCGATGAAAAAAAGGTTGAGGGCGTCGCAAGTTTCTTGGGAAGGGGTCTGAGCAGGAAGGGTTCTGTCATCAGTGGTGAGCTCATTCATAATTTTAAACACTTCCTTGGATTTGTTGGCTGCAGAGAGGAGCCTGTCCGAGAAGTGGGCTGATTTGGCTAAGGTAATGGCTGCTTTGTATTCCCTACGCGCACTAATGTAGAGTGATCTAGCTGCGTCAGAGTAGGTATGTCTCCAGATACGTTCCTGTTGGCGTACTTTTAGTTTA
Source organism: Triturus cristatus (assembly GCF_964204655.1). NCBI lineage: Eukaryota > Metazoa > Chordata > Amphibia > Caudata > Salamandridae > Triturus > Triturus cristatus. The sequence goes on from NC_140586.1 coordinate 654,855,017, forward strand.
TGTGATTTGAGGTCAGGCGTATACCATCTATGAGAGGAGGCATGTTTAGTGGGGGGGAATCGCATCAGCGGGGCAAATTGATCGCTGGCCGACTTGAGCCAGTTAGTGATGTTGCTGTCTAGTGTGTCGATATCCGGGCAGGCTGTGAGATCCCGGGCTGGGCTCGTCTCTGCTAGGGCCGTAAGAAAGGCCTGGGAGTCCAGTGTGTTCCATTTTCTAGAGAGCCCGCCAGCCATGCGAGGAGCCGGGAGACTACCAGGGAGGGTAATAATCGTGTCGACTAAGAGATGGTCTGACCAGACAACGGGAGAGACAATAGGCTGAGACAGCACTAGGTTGTGTGACCAAATTTGGTCGAGGATGTGGCCTTTAGAGAGGGTAGGGCAGAGAATCTGTTGCGTCAAGTTCAAACTATGAAGCGTTTCGAACAGTTCAGAGGCGTGAGAGCCAGCCTTAGGGTCGTTATACCAATAATTGAGGTCGCCAATAAGTGCGAAGCTAGCGTGATGTGTCAAAATGGAGGACAGGTGTTCGCTCAACATATTAGCAAAGGTGCTCATGGGGTGTGGTGGCCGGTAAAGGAGAAGCAGTGTGAGGGCGCCTGAGTCGGTTCCCATGCTGAGTAGCAGATTATCCACCTCCGGTATGGGGAGGGAGGAGGAGGAAAGAGCGTTGAGGCGTTTAGATATGTGATTATCTCTGTGTGTGCCCCACTCGGTCAGACTTGGGCCCGCCCGGGAAGATAGAGAAACAGCCATGACAAGAGATAAGGGAGGCGGTGGCTCGGCCAAGCAGGGGCCTATTGACAAGTTTACCGGCCCGGGGGCGGCGGCCGGAGCCTCCGGGGGCCAGCTGGGTGCCGTGCCGGACAACGCGGCCCTCATGGCCGCTATCACCCAATCCAGGGACATGCTAGATGCAAACATAGGGGCAGTTGGATCGGACGTTATGCTGCTGCGGCAGGACCTGCGTAATGCGGTGTCCCGTATTACTGAGGCTGAAACCCGCATATCGGGAGTAGAAGATGATGTCACGGTGCTGAAGCAGAAGGTGGCAGCGATAGAGACTATCCAGAAGGGCCTCACGCTTAGAGCGGAAGATGCAGAAGGACGGGCCCGACGCAACAATCTCCGATTCGTTGGGTTCCCGGAGGGCTGTGAAGAGGGTAATATGGAACGCTTCCTCACGACCTGGCTGGAGGGCTGGCTCCCCCCTGAGGCTATGTCCAGATGCTTTGTAGTGGAGCGGGCCCATAGGGCACTTATGCAGAAGCCTCTTGTGGGGGCTCGCCCACGGCCGGTTATTGCCAAATTCTTGAACTATCTGGATAGGGACGCTATTTTGAAGCAGGCCCGAGCCAAAGAACCCTTGCTGTTCAACAATGTTCGTATTCTTATCTTTCCTGATTACACGAGGCAGGTCCAGCAGCAGCATCAATATTTCATGGCAGCCAAGGCCCGTCTGAGAGAACTTAAGCTTCCATATGCCTTGCTGTTTCCAGCCCGCCTTTGAGTGGTTTTTCGTTCCCGCACACATTTCTTCTACACTCCGGAAGAGGTATTCAGGTGGACAGATGAAACTGTCTGGGTGAGGCCCCACACACCACCTGGAAGAGAGTCAGACTCATCCCTAAGTGATGCGGCTCGGGGGGGCCCCCATGGTCAACGGCAGTGGGGCAACAGACAGTCACGGTCCCGGCGGCGCTCACAATTCTGCAGCGCCTCCTCCAGAGGGGTGCCGGACCCAGGGAGCCACACTTTCAAACCCTAACAGAGGATGCCAGGGAAGTGTTGCGGAACTACATTTACTGATTCCCGGGAGGTCCTGGTATGGGCTTGTCTCACCGTCAGGATTGAGCTGGAGGGAGCCCTGCCAGGTGGTTATGGGCTGTGCGTTGGGGATCTATTGGTTGGGGCAGTGCCCATCCCCCCGTTGGGGATTGGGGATCAGCCCTGCTGGGACAGATACTTCAGTGTTCTTGAGGTATGTGGTGGGGAGGTTTGTTGGGGGGGTGTTCATGTTTACAGATCACACTTCCACTATGGGTCCGCTCCAGGTTACACGCACACCACCAAGGCTCACCATTAGCATTGAACAATGATGCACCCCCTCATGGCTAGAGTACCCGACCGTGGTCAGGGGGCACAGGGCAGCCTCCGTATTCTAAGCTGGAATATACGCGGGCCCTAGATAAGATCAAGCGGGGGGCCGTACTCCATCACGCGAAGAGGGCGAAGGCCGATATTCTTTTGTTGCAGGAGACGCATCTCATGGGCACGAAGGTCCTTTGCCTGCAGCGCTATGGGTTTCAACAGGTTTTCCATGCTGGTTTTACGAGGGGGTCGCGAGGGATAGCTATCCTGATACATCGCCGGGTCTGCTACACACACACACGAGCAGCAGTGGATCGACACGCAGGGGCGCTACCTGTTTATCCGGGGTAGGGTTGGGGAGGACCCCCTGGTGCTAGGCAGCGTATATGCTCCTCCCCCTTTGCAGTGGAATTTAATTGAGAGGCTGCAACCCTTGTGGGCCGATATGCATGATGTATTGTCTGCAGTGGGCGGGGACTGGAACGACGTCCTGGACGCAGCTATGGATAGGAACGGGGTTGGGGGTAGCCCTAGGAGCGGTCTCCCTACAAAACTACACTCTTTGGTGACGGGGCTGGACTGGGTCGACACTTGGCGCCGGGCCCACGACGCGGTCCGGGGATACACATACCTCTCAGCGGTCCACAAGTCCTTTTCTAGACTGGATTATATCTTTGTCCCCCGGGTGATGGCTGGTAGAGTAGCGGCAGCGGAGAGTAAGCCTCGGGGTCTCTCGGACCACTCCCCGGTGTCCATAGAGCTATATACGGCCAGGGGGAGGCAACCGTTTCGTTGGCGCCTCTCGGTGTGGCACCTTCAGAACACAGAGTATGCAACTCACATGGGCGAAACTATTGCCCAGTATCTGACTGCAAATGTGGGATCCGTCTCTGGTACCGCCACCTTGTGGGATGCACTGAAGCCCACTCTGCATGGGGCGGACATCTCCTGGTGTGCGGCGGCTCGCAGGCAGCGTAGGGAGGAACTGACTCGCACTGAGGCGAACATAGAGATGCTTGAGCGCCAGAATCGTGAGACAGGGAGTGACCAAGGAGTTGCTTTTGGCCCAACAGGAGTGTGCTGCACTATTGATAGATGAGGCATGTCAGGTCTGGCTGGCAACGCGCAGCAGAGTGTACCAATGGGGGAACAAGTCCAGCAAGATGTTGCATCGCCTTTGTCAGGGCACGTTTCACTCCCAGGCCCTACCGGGAACTTTGGACCCTGCGGGAACCCCGATTACAGATCCCCCTGCCATAGCGGAGAGCTTTGCTAAATACTACGCGGATCTCTATGTCCCCAGGGAATGTCTGTCGGCTGCTACTATTGATAAGTTTATCACGGATTTGCCACCCAAGGCGTTATCGGATGAGGTACTGGACCAGTTGGAGGCCCCCTTGTCAGACGAGGAACCTGGAGCGGCTCTGGGAGAACTTAACCCTGGGAAAGCACCAGGACCTAATGGGTTTCCGAGTGAGTTTTTTCGCCGGTATACTGTGCAATTGGCCCAGCATTAGCGGGCGGCGGTGGAGGAGGCCCGGGACAAGGGTGTGCTCCCCCCGGACTGGAGACACGCGGAGGTGGTGGTGTTTCATAAGCCCGGACGTCCCCCGGAACACCATGCCTCATACCGCCCCATCTCTGTCTTAAATGTGGAGGCCAAAATCCTGGCTAAGGCATTGGCCAATCGCCTCTTGCCCAAAATTACTTCGCTCATGCACCCCGATCCGGTGGGGTTCATGCCCCAGCGGGCAACCAGGCATAACATCAGGAGAGCACAGGTGGCGGTTGCGGCGATCCAACAGACTGGGGAACCGGCGGCATTACTCTTAGCGGACATGGACAGGGTGTTTGACTCCCTGAGCTGGGTCTACCTGTTTGCATTGCTCCCTAGACTCAATCTGGGCCCACGCTTCCTTTCCTATGTGAGACGGCGTCGGTGAGGGTCGCGGGCGCCACCCCCTCCACTTTCTTTATTAAAAGGGGCACGCAGCAGGGATGTCCCCTGTCTCCAAATCTAATCGCCCTGGCCATGGAGCCTTTGGCGGCATGGGTGCGCATTGACGCCCAGGTACGGGGATGGGCCACAGGCCTGTCCGATAGAATTGCGCTTTACGCAGATGACGTTCTATTCTTTCTTACGGCAGTTGACAGGACGGGGCAACGACTTCTGCGTATTATGCAGTTTTTCGGGGGAAACGTCAGGTCTGTACATGAATCCCCGCAAATCCACATCAGACCTTAAGTCCTGGTCCCGCATGCCCCTGACACTGTTTGGCAGATTGTCGATCTTCAAAATGGTAGCACTCCCCCGACTTCTCTACCAGCTGCAGAATTACCTGTACCGGATCCCACCTCGATGGTTCCGGATGGTGAATTCTGTGCTTGGGCAGTAGTTTCTGGGGGGGGGGGGGGGGGGGGGGGGGAGGGAAGGTGCGCGTGGCTATACGTACATGCTTCTTATCCACATATTATGGAGGTCTGGCATCCCCGTATCTCCTCTCCTATGATCAGGCCTGGCATCTGCTGGTCCTGAATGAGTGGTGGTACGGCGACAGGGGAGACCCGGCATACGCACTGGAACGCTGCCTTATGGGGCATCACACGCTACATACACTTTTGTACTCGGCGCGGCTGCGGAGTGCGCTGCCATCGGCCACGCGGGTGGTGTTTATGGTTTGGAGACAGGCGCTGCGGCGCATGGGCTGGTGGAACGTCCTGACTCGGGAGACCCCATTGTGGAACAATGGGCGCCTGCCCGACTTGGCGGCCCTTCCGGGGTTTTGGGGATGGGACGCCATTGGTATCTCCACCCTCGGAGATGTTCTGAGGGGCACGACACTAAAGTCCTTCCGGGATCTCCAGGAGGAGTTTCATATGCCCCAGACACAATTCTATTGATACTTGCAGTTACACCACGCACTGTCCCCTAGCCTGCAGGGTCTGGAGTCCATACCCGAATTCAGTCCCATTGAAGCAAAAGTTTTTATGGGGGATCTGCAGGAAAAGAAGATTTCTCGAATTTATCAGTCCCCGGTCACGCACTGCTCCCCTACACTTCTGAAACTCCGAGGAGACTGGGAGGCGGATGTGGGCGAGCTGGAGGAGGAGGATTGGGGCGGCCATAGCGATACGGTTCTGCCTAGTCCAGTTCAAATACCTATACAGGGTTTACTTTACTAGGACACGGCTGTGGCGGGCAGGGTTGATTGCTTCCCCGGAGTGTCTTTATTGTGGTTGGGATGAGGGTACGTTTATACACACGGTTTGGCAGTGCACATCACTAGATCGTTTCTGGAGGAGGGTATTTGCATGTCTCTCCGAGGTCCTGGGCTGGGAGCTTACACGTACACCGCAGTTGGCACTGCTACATGTCATGGAGGGGGTGGGTGGCAATGCCTACAAACAACATCTCCAGCTTCTAGGCCTTACACTGGCCAAACGAGACATAGCTAAGGCGCCGCGGGCCCCCTCGGTGATCGCTTGGAAAAATGGTCTGGACTTTTGCATGGGGCTGGAGCAACCCATCTTTGTGGCCAGGGGGTGCCCGCGCAAACACTATAAAATATGGAAACGATGGGCGGACTACCGGGGTATTTGGCTGGAGCCTCTGGCGATGGTGGAGCCTTGGTTGCCAGAATAAGCCTTGGGCCAGTACAGATGGAGGGGAGGGCGGGGTGGGTGTGCGTGCCTGGATTAGGACTTGTCGATCTCCTCTTAATGCTGCGGACAAGACTGTATGGAGTTAGTGCGATCTTTAGGGGGGGGGGGGGGAGTGGGTGGGGGAGGAGTTGGAGGAGGGGTGCAACATCGTTTTATGTTCTCATGTACTGTTTTGCCGATCCTGCAAAAGTCGATTGCTGTCATGATTTTATTTTGGTTGATTTGGCAGATTACTCTGGCGTGCAGAGCCCTGCGCAATATATGCAAGTTGACAAATAAAATATGGTTTAAAAAAAAAACTCTGGAAGACTTTGCTCCAAAGGAGTGGCTCCTATAAGCCTTTCCTGAGAATTATTGTCCTAGTGACATCCTGTATTTGAATATAGTTTGTTGCAGTGTAATCATGGCCTGTGACAAGTGGTCTGTCAGAAGACAGTCTTTTGAATCTGAAATGCAGATTTCATATGGTGTCTGCTATGTAGTGGTGGAGAAAAAATGCTCATTAATTGAAGTGAACACTCTTGCCATTAAGTAGGTCAGTAACCACAAAGATAATGAAGACACATTACGAATGAAACTGCAACACATCATTCTAGCTCTCAAATCATTATAACACATACTTACACATATGCACACAGAAAACTGTGATAGGCAGTAAGAGGTGGATAGTCAAGGCCCCAGTACTGTAGATTGTTGTCACTTGTGTTGAAGTACCTACAGCACAGTAAAAAATAAATAAGCGATAACATTCTCATTAGAGTGCAGTAGAACCAATAATGAGACTCAAATATGTTTAAGATGACAACCTTCACACTCAATAAATAATTTCATTTTGAAAGCCATGTTCTAATCAAGGAGTGTGAGCAATGTTATAGCGGACATTTCATCTCTTACTAAAAGAGCAACATTGATAACAACATAGAGAAAATGATTTGCCACTGGTTGTCCTCATCTTTATTCTAAACCACCTTATATAAGAGCAACATTTCAATCAAATGAACAGAACAGAAGCCAACTACCCAAAATAGTGATGTGGAAGGACCATTTTTCCAGTATATGAGGACACTAAACTTACCTTTTTATAACAAACACCTAATTTGGGAGAGCAATCCATAGATCTCTAAAAGTTGTCTTTAAAGAGGCAATACTTAGCTTAGAAGGGGAAGGTGGAGTAGACTAAACAAGAATTATAACAATCCCTGCTTTAATGGTGGAGCGTACTTTCTAAAAATAGAAAATTATTTTAGTAAAAATGGAACATATAGGTAAAAATGCCCTTACAAAAAATCTACATGAGAACCATAATGGAACGATCAATGACAAGCATTGGCAAAGCCAATAGGTTTGGTCTTTGTCACTTCTATTGGCTTTGTCAATGGTATTGTTCAACATGGCTTAAAGATTTTTTTTAAAAAAGCCCTATAAGCAAGAAGTAATCCAACTCCTGTAAAAGCAGTCCAATACCTTTGGGTCAAGTTGGTGCTATATAAGACAGTAATAGTAAACAAATATTTTAAAAAAGAAGCACGGACAGCGGCTGAGGGTACACAATTGTAATGGTGGGGGGGGGGGGTGGATTGGGGGAGTGGGAGACCGTGCTAGGCACTGGAACCTATGCGCAATGATGTAAACCATTGTATGTTTGTCACAGCCTGAAATTTGCAGGAACAGTACCCCCCAAAGGCCGCAGCGCTGACTCTCATTACATAAGAACAGGGTAACAGGGTGACCAGACGGGGAGGAAGGGAAATTAGGGTAGGTAAACCAGGGAAGGAGATCTAAAATACAAAAAAGGCAACCAACAAGAATGCGGATGTTTGTCAGGCTCAGGCAAGACTCTTATCACAGTGTAGAAGGAACATAGGTTGCATGTACATCCATGGTTAAAGCATATAAAGCATATCATAAGCTATCTGAGCTAGGAGGAAGCTTCCCTTCTCGGTGTGCTTGGCCTTTGGCCCAAGTCCTCACCTCTGCCTTCCTCAGTATCAGTGCCTTAGTGCCACTCTACCACACGCCAGACATCTGTCTTGATATCCTCTTATCTTTAAATTGTATGTCAGGATCGGAGGCTCTGATTATGCTTTTCTTTCTCCGCCTTTAATAACATACAAATTTCAAAGCAGCCAGAAAAGCATCAAAATCCTTTTTCTAGAATTGTTACAAGAAAAAATGTAACCGATCCATAAATAAAGATGAACAAAGCATGAACAAACTGCAACTCCCATAATCCCAAGGGAGTTTCCATAACAACTCCTTTCACAGTGTCCGTAACCGCACATAGTCCCTCCATTTTGGCTGTCCGTCCTCTTTCTTCGCTGCTTCACAACAGGTATTCTTTCTTCGCTGCTTCACAACCAGTTAAGTTGCATTTTTCTTGTTGCTTGTCTAGGGGTCTCCAGATCCAGCCTCTCTGGATCCTCATGCGGATTCACAAGGGTATTCTGAGGATGAGGCGGGTTCCTCTCGCCCTTGGCGCCCAGCCGTGCCTTCCGCCTCATCGCCATAGGATGACTCGGGCATGTTGGACCCGGATGAGATTATCCATCCCCGGTCTGCAGCTTGGGCCCCTGGTGACAAGGTGGCCAAATTTGTGGCCGGTTGCCTCTGCAAGCCCCTGGAGAAGAAGGCTCGGGGGTGCTTGAGGGCGGACTGCCCGAGGCCCACTTTGGAGGGAAAGGTGGCCTTCACCTCGGAGTTAGACTCCAAGAGGGCCACTTTCTTAGCTAAGTATATGAAAGATCCCCGGAAGGGCATCGATCGCTCTTGGCGTTCATGCCAAAATAGACTTTTGGATGCCATTGGCCCTATGACCAAAATATGAAATATGGCAGCGGAGGCTAAGGTGTCAGGCTCCCCTACTTCCCCCAGACGTGCTCTTCAACTGGGCTCAGCGGGCGATAATTTTTATGGGCAACGCAAATTGTGCCCTGTCAACAGAGCGTCGCGGCTCCCTGTTGATTAAGTTAGACCCAAAACTTGGGGATTTGGCCTCCTCGCAGGCGTGGGCGGTTGCACTGGGGGCCTCTTCGGGGACCCTTTTGTAAAAGAGCTCTGTAAATTTGTGGCTAAGTTTACCTCGCTGGACAAGGCCCAGTCCAACATAAAAAGGGCTTCTACCCCCGGGTTTTCCACTGGGCCGGTTGTGGCAGGGGCCGCTCTGCTGGCCGTGGTTTCCAACAAAACCCCAACAGGGGGACAAGGCTCCGGTCGTGGACAGTACAATACCAGCGCCAACTACACTAACTTTTACCCCACTAGAGGCCAGCAGTTCAAGGGCCGTGGAGGATTCAAGAACAACACCGGAGGCGGTAATTCCAGCGGTAAGTGTTCTACCAGCTGCACAGGTCCGTATTGGAAGTTGGTTAGCGGCCTTCCATGACGCGTGTGCAGCTATTACAGCAGACGCTTGGGTCTTGCAAACCATCCAAGGTTTTCATATCGAGTTTCATGAGCACCCTCAACAACTGAGTTTCCCTCGTCCTATTTCCTTTTCAGTTGCCGATGCACAAATGGTCGACGAAGAAGTCTCCCCTCTGCTTCGCAGGGGAAGGGGGTGGGGGGGGGGGGGGGTGTTTGTCGGTCAGCTCTGCTTCCCAACAGATTTCTGAGCAACATATTCTTGGTGGACAAGCCCGATGGGGGGCGTCGCCCGGTTATCAATCTCAAAGAATTCAACGGGTTGTTAATTTACCGGCAATTCAAGATGGAGGGGATTCATCTCCTCCGGGATGTTCTGCTGCCGTCTGATTGGATGGTGAGGCTGGACCTCAAGGATACTTACTTAGTGGTCCCTATTCATCCTCCGAATTGTCGGTTTTTGCAGTTTTGCTGGAGGGATCTGGTTTACGAGTTCACCGCCCTACTGTTCAGTCTTTCATCGGCACCTTGGTGCTTCACAAAGGTCCTCCATCCAGCAGTGGAGTTTCTCAGAGCCCAGGGCATACGCATGATTGTTTACCTGGACAACATCCTTCTCATGGCACAGTGTTCCAGGAAGTTAACCAGTCAGCTCCAACAAATGTTTTCTCTTTTACAGGGGCTAGGATTTGTGATCAACGAGGACAAGTCAGTCCTCAGGCCCTCTCAGAGTGTGGTGTTCCTCGGATTTGTCATGGATTCCGCTTGCTCTTCCTTGAGTCTGCCATCTCGGAAGACAGACACGATCCGGCACGAGCTGAGACAGACCATCTCCAAAACTCATACTTCTCTCCGGCATATTGCCCAGCTGGTGGGCCTACTGCCCTCTTCCATCCCGGCAATATTTCCTGGTCCCCTGCACTATCGGGTCCTTCAGCACCTAAAGGCATCTAAGGAGAGGTTTGTCCTACGATCAGTCAGTTCCCCTCTCTGAGGAGGTGAAAGAGGAGATGACGTGGTGGCTCACTCACATGGAGGCATGGAACGGCCGAGCGATCCTCGGTTCTGTTCCGGACCTGGTCATAGAGTCAGACGCCAGCAGGTCGGGTCAGGGTGCCCGCTGCAGAGAATTCTCCACCAGAGGTGCTTGGTCATTAGAAGAGCAGTCCTTGCACATCAATTGTCTAGGTCTCCTGACGGGTTCTTTCGCAGTTCGGTGCTGGACCAGGGACAGAGTGCGGTTGTGTGTCCTGTTAAAGATGGACAATGTGTCCGCAGTCCGATACATCAACCACCTTGGACGGAACCGCTCCCGAGCCTTGGTGAATCTGGCAAAGGATTTTGGGGATTTCTGCCTGGCTCATCACATCTCGGTAACAGCGGAGTACCTTCTGGGCCAGGACAACCAGGTTGCGGATTGGCATTCGAGATACCTCCACGATTCCAGCCGATGGAAGCTGGACCCTCAGGTCTTCAGGTGGTTACTCAACCATTGGGGACCTTTTTCGGTGGACCTCTTTGTGTCGTGCCTGGATCACCAGATCCGCGTTTTTTCAGCTGGAGGCCGGATCCACTTGCTATTGCATTGGATGCGTTTCTACAGGATTGGGGTCAGGAGAGGGGTTACGCATTTCCCCATTCTCGATGATTGTGAGAACGGCGGCCCAAATTCGCCACCAGAGAGCGGAGGTGGTGGTGGTGACGCCATATTGGAGGTCTCAAGTTTGGTTTCCGGTTCTTCTGGAACTTTTTGGGGATTCTCCAATCCTACTCCCCTGGTTTCCTCATCTCCTTCTGAATCCGGACAGGGAGCAGCAGCATTTGTTCACCCAGGGGTCTCTCCACCTCGTGGCGTGGTGGCTTTCAGGCAGCGATGGTCACTCCCGGGCCTTTCGAGACCCGCTGAGGCTCTCCTGTCAAAAGCTTGGGCAGACAGCACCACAAAGCATTATCGGTCCGCCTGGACAAGGTGGGTTAGTTGGTGTCTTCGACGGGATTTGGATCCCGTGGTCGCGGGTGTCGTTCCAATTTTGAATTTTCCTGCGGACTTGGCAACAGACGGCCTAGCATACAATTCAATTAACATGGTGAGGTCGGCGATTTCAGCAGGGTATTGCCCAGTGGAAGGGTCTCCGGTAGGGGAACATCCTTTCGTCTGTAGGCTCCTGCGGGGTATACGTCTGTCGTTGCCCCCGGAACTGCGCTATTCCTTCCTATCGGAGGTTAATTTGGTTTTGAATCATTTTCTGTCTTGGCAGCCAAATAAATATCTTTCTTTGAAGGAAATCTCATCCAAGCCGGTTATGCTTTTGTGTTTAGTCTCCTGTCGGAGAGTTTCTGATGCTTGTGCGTTGGATATTTCTGCGAGAGTTTTCCCCCCGAAATGGGGTCACGTTCACGGTAAGTCGTCATACTAAGTCTCTTTCCCGAACGATCTTGTATCCACCTTGTCTAAATGCTCCAAAGTTGTGTGTCATGAACTGTCTTAAGGCATATGAGGACATAACTCAGGAATTCCGCCCTCCGGGCAAATGTCAGCTGCTATTGCCTTGAGAAAGCCGCACAGAGCGGTTTCTTCCCCCACTATAGCCAGGTGGGTGTGTGGGTCATGCAGGAAGCAGGCATTGACACAAAGCAGTTTGGGGCTTACTCGACCAGGGGTGCAATGGCTTCAAAAGCTTTTTCCCGGTGGGCCCGTTTGGAGGACTTGATGCGTGCTACGGTTTGCTCCTCATATTCCACCTTCAAGAAGTTTTACTTCAAACTGGTATTGGAGGTCGGTCAGTTGGTGGTAAGTAAGCTTCAAACTAGCATAATCTGAGCCTCAGGTCCAGACATAGAATCGAAATTTGGCTAGCGTAGTAACAGTAAGTTTCAATTCTATTAAGGACACAGAGGCGAGGATTATCCCACCCAGGGCATGGTCTCATGCAAACCCACCCGTATTTTCGAAAAGTAACACCTTTTGTTTATTGTGACCATTGCGTGCTTTATCATGATTGAGATGATTGTTTATTGCGGACACTTTTTAAAGAAGTAATTGATGGTTTGGATTATCCTTGGAAAACCTTACGCAGTCTCTACTCTGTTTTAGGAAATGACAGTGCGAAACAAGACCAGTGAGAATATGGCGTGACTCGCATGAAGAAAGAGGAGGGACAGTCAAAATGGAGGGACTATGTGCAGTTATGGACACTGTGAAAGGACTAGTTATGGAACCTCCCTTGGGATTATGGGATTTGCAGTTAGCTCATGCTTTGTTTGTCTTTATTCATGGATTTCTTCCCTGAACCTGTCTCTATAAGTTTTAGTGTCTTTGTTGGTCTGCTCATGTGTCTAATTCTTTACACTCCAGTGTCAATGCATCACGTATGTCTGTCATTGTATGTGAAATCCTTTCTATCAGGGGCTTGGCCAAGATGGCGGCACGTGTTGCGCTTGAGCTCCTGCCTGCCGTCTGCCCTAATGTGAATTAAAGCGGGTTCCCGCGCTGTTACGAGCCCCTGCCAAGCTCCGTATAGCTGTCCAGACCGGGGGGGCACCAACGGACATGCTCTGGGTCCAGAATCCCCTGCCCTGAGCGCTGCAGACGACTCCCCAGATGGGGCCTGCGGCTCGCTCCCGGCCCACCTGAGAAGCCGCATGGTGTGAGGACTCACCGGACGGAGCGGAGCTGTGCACTCTGGGGAGTCGGCCTCCACTGTCTGCCGCTCACCTGATTCCCACCGTCTCCCGTGGTGCCACGACGCGGAGGGGACAACACACCCTGGCCCTACAATCCTCGGTCTCCAGCAAACAAGGCCACCAGCAGCCACGCGATGCTCCGGCCTGCCTCGTGCCCGGTTACCTCCGGCCTGGCACTCCGACCAGGAAGCAGTGGCGGCGCCCCAGTGACTGACGAGGCTCCCCCCGCATCGGAGCTTGGTGACTTGACACGAGGACTTCAGAGGAGTCAGCGGCCGCGAGAGTGGTGACTGATTGACCCAGCGCAACACCCACCGGGAGGGCGTGTGACGCACTACCCGTCACGGCACGCCCTGAGATGCCTGTGTAGCGGCCATAGACAACACGCCCAGGTGATCAGACCCTCGAGGGGTGCGAGCCGCCCCTTGTGGTGGCATCCAGCGCCTGACACCGGGTTCCTGCCGCAAGAGAACAGGCATTGAACCCCAAATCAATTCTGCAGGTTAAGACGGGCGGCCAACTGGGGTGGACACTGCGGTCCCACGGGGGTGGTTCACTGGGACGAAGCACATTGCCAAGCACCCACTGTGCTGGCCTGTCCTCCCCTCCCCCGAGACTCCTTTGGTTGAATGGTCTGTGTGCGGGCGTCACACCCACGCCGACCCTGCTCTCAGCACGGAGCACTGCTGCACGGGGGTCGGAGCGATCCTGGTTAAGACGAGTGTGGGAACGCGGAGGCCCGAGATCAGGACGCGCCAAACAGCTCCCTGAAGATACACGCGCCAGAGGTGCCTGCACCGGCATTGTGGAGGTGTGCACTCTGCCATATCCCACTGTCCACTGGCAGATGACAGCCCCAATAACTGCAGACGGACTCCTCCAGCGGGACATGCCATAGACTTGATCCTGCGAGACTGCCCCACAGTTTCTCCACTCGTTCTTCCTCCCATAGCCCAGACCCCCACAGAACGCCAGACGACAACCCCCGCGCTGCCGCATCCCAGCATAAACCGCGGCTGTCGCACGATCTGGCCTGGCCTGAAAGGGAGAGTCAGCAAGGTGTTGCGGCAGAGGACCTCCTCTCAACACGCAGTCCTCGAGCTGCCATAGCGACGTCATATAGTGACTTACCCCCAGAGTTTGTCATCTGCCGGCCTGCCTGCCACCGAACCGCCCTCCACTCTTGCTCTACACCCCTCTGGGAGTCAGTGGTGCCGCAGGCTATGTCCAACACGAGGGCTAAAAGAGAGAAATCGCTAAAAGACCTGTTTGCTCGCCTGCAGAACACATCAACCATGGCGCACTCCGCGTCTGGAGGCCCGACGCCTGGTAGCACAGGGGGTGCGGGAGAGGAGCCTATCACCCGGGCCTTCTTGGAGTCCCTCTTCGCAGCCCTCCGAGAGGACCAGCAGACAGTGAAAAAATACCTTACCTGCGAAATAAAAGACATCCGCAGGGATGTAGATGGCATCCGGGAAAGGGTCGCCACTCTGGAGGATAATGGTGACAATAGGGACATCGAACTGAATACCCTTCAACAGGAGGTTCTCCGACTCCAGGATCAACATCTTGATCTGCAACTTCACCTGGAGGATCTAGAGTACAGCTCCCGGAGACATAATATTCGCATCCGGGGAGTAAAAGTCACCTCAGACACCAAGGATCTGTTTGCCTTCTCTAGGGGACTCTTCAATCACATTCTGGCCGCAGCACAGCCGCCGATCCAGAGGTCTTCGCATCTGGCTGGCGACGACAAGGCAGCCGCAGACGAAACAGACGGCCAGATCGCTCGGAGATGGTTAAAGGCCAACAGGCGGTCCTTGACTTCGTGTTGGAGACGTCTACGCAGCACACAGCGGAGGACAATTGAGGAGAGTGGATGACCTCGCTCTATATCGCTGCCTCTGGGGTGGGCGGCGGGCGGGTCGGGAGCTCGGATACTTGGTCACAACATGGACCCCACATTGACCTTCCACCGGTCATCCATCGATGACAGACTCTTTTTCTTGACTTTTTCTCACCATTGTAGTTTTGTATTTGATTTTTTGTATTGGGGTTTTACATATTGGTTCTGGGTTACCCTGTCCATCCATTTGTTTGGTCGCTTCCACACTTGCCTTGGTCTACCCCTGACTTCCTTGGCTAACCCGATACACCGCTGGTGGTCTTCTGTGACCCTAATTGCTATGACCCCTGCTGCCACACCTACGTAGATGCCACCCATCACACTTAAAATTCTCACCCTGAACGTGCGGGGTCTCAACAATCCGGTCAAGCGGAAGGCAGTCCTCTCTTAACCTTGACGCTTCCAAAGCTGACATATGCCTCCTACAGGAGATGCATCTCTTGTCAAAGGACTACCACCTCCTCAGTTCACACATGTTCCTGACTCAAATGTTCTCCTCCGGTCCCACTAAATCAGCTGGGGTGGCTATACTGATCTCCCGCGCATTCCAAGGTCCAGAAGGAGGCCAAGGTCAAGGGGAGGCTGCTCACCTACCTCTTTGCGTTGGGTGGCATGACTTTCACTATTGGTTCGATATACGCTCCCAATGAAAGGCAGGAGAAATGTATACACACTGCACTTACCAAGGCCACAGCTACAGCTGAACGCTGGATACTCTTGGGTGGAGATCTGAATCTTGTCCTTGACAATATAGTGCACCGATCGTGCCAGCGTATGGGCCAGATGGGAGCACTCTCTGTGGCAGGACTAGCTCGAGTGCAAGAGCTGGACCTACGGAATCTATGGCGCTGTTCTCACCCACATAGCCACGAATACTCCTTTTATTCCAGTGCGCACAAGACATACGCCAGGCTTAACTACGTCTTGGGCACCTCACCCCTGCACGCACCCATCACCACTGCCGAAATAGGGGATGCTTCACCGTTGGACCACGCACCGGTAATAGCCACCTTCACTCTCCCTCCTCTCCAACGCCCTGCACGTCACTGGTGCCTTCGCGACACTCTCTTACACAGTGCAGATACAGTGTGCTATCAAAGATTACCTCTCACACAACGCTAATCAAGACACTTCCCTCTCAACTCAATGGGCAGCATTAAAAGCAGTCGTGCGGGGGGAATTTATAGCTATCTCCACAGCGGCCAACGTAGACCGCAGGCGGAAGAGGGATGAGGTCACGCAAGAAACAAAGGAACTAGAGCAGATGCACCAGAGGCCAGGGGCCCCCAGGGTGTGGGGGCAGCTAAAGGCCATGCGGCAACAGCTGGCCGTGTTAGACCAGGACAGGGCGGAGTTCGCAGCCCTCAGGCTGCGCCACGCTTATTACACCAGGGGGGGTGGGACAGACGTAGGCGCCTCCTCGCCCATAAATTACGAGAGGCCAGACTGAAACAAGAGGTTCAGGAACTCCGACGAGGGGATGGCGAAAGGGTTACAGAGGGCCCCGAGATTGCTGAGACCTTCTGAGATTTTAATGCCCAACTTTATACAGGAATGTCGATTGACACCGCCTACGGTGAGGCATACCTTGCAGATGCTGACCTACCCACCCTGACTCAGACACAGGCGGACCACCTAGAAAGAGACATTAGAATAGAAGAGGTCATAGCGGCTATCTCGCATCTTAAAATGGGGAAATCATCGGGGCCTGACGGCTACTCAGCCGCTTTTTATAAAACGTTTTGTGCACAGTTGGCACCACTTCTGACCAAGCTCTTTAATTTCTTTGCCCAACCAGGGGCGATTTCCCGGGAGATGCTCGAAGCCTCCATAGTAGTACCGAAACCAGGGCGGGACAAAACAGTCTGTGGGGCGTACCGTCCCATATCCCTCCTAAACATAGACATTAAATTATACACTGGAATTTTAGCGACCCGTCTGGCGCCCTACATGCTGGGGTTAATAGACCCCGACCAAGCGGGCTTTATCCCTCAACGCCAGACGAGCGATAATACCAAACGCGCTCTACATCTCATAGAGAAGGCCTCCCAGACACAGGGGGAATACATGCTACGTGCCATTGATGTAGAGAAGGCCTTCGATGGAGTGCACTGGCCTTACTTGGAGCAAGTGCTCAAACGAGTAGGAATGGCCGACAAATTGACAACATGCATCTTAAACTGTTACCGGTTTCCCAAAGCCATGGTCCGCGTGAACGGCCATACATCATCCCGGTTCCCTATAGGTCGAGATACACGACAGGGGTGCCCTCTCTCACCCCTGCTCTTCAGACTCTATATGGAGCCTCTAGCTCAGTGAATATGGCGCAAACCCTCGATAACGGCAATTAAATTTGGGAGCGATATCCACACCATCAGCTTACACGCCGATGACGTCTTGCTTTCCCTCTCATCAGTCAGTCGATTACTTTATTCGATACTTATAGTGTAAGATCATAAAAGTACAGATGAATACAATTTAAAAAACATCAATCAATCAGTACAAAAACAGAATGCTATACATATCAGTATGAAAGTAGGAATAACAAAATAATAGCAATGATAATTAAAAACTATTTAAAATTCATTCAGTGGTGTTGTACTGCCGCCTAATCGTCCACGATTGAGTTAAAAAAGATGCCACTGACAAGCAAACCATAGGGTTAGGCAGTGATTGTAAAAAGAACATTGCTACACTATATTGTTTAAAACGAAATTTACACATCAGGGGGAGAATAAATCTTTTACGGGGGTCCCAATAGAATTTACAGAAGATTTATTTTTTTTAAAATTTGATTGTACAGAAGAACTGTCACAGGGACAATAGGGTAAGTCATTCATGGAGTAAATACCTGCAGGGTGTGCCAACATATACGGGATAAGATTCAATCGGAATCTGATTAAAAAGAATCTATGACGTACGTTTGACACAGTGCATAGGCATGACATTATCCCTTCCTGAGGCTTCGGAACTTTGAGATATAGTTTTACCAATACCTTTGTACAGTTTGTTTGTGATCTGGCATCTGCTCTTTGTTTAAGAAAATGGGCTTTTACCTCCCGCCTTGAGATGCTCATACAATCCCTGGGGGCAGTAAACAGGTGCTCCAAACCTAAAGTGGAGAAGGTTGGTTTAATATATGAAATCCATGGAATTCTATGTACATTTTCCATGGATAAACAATCTTCAATTAGGTTTTGGGTAGTCTGACTAGACTCCGTTCTCCAGATGGAGTGCCACAGAATTATTGGTGCCACAGAGATTGTATCAGACAGATATGGGACCTCCAATTCTGTATGGGTACTGAAGTTGGAGCAGCTTACGGGAAGGCCCATTAGCTTTTTCTAGAAAGTGTCCTCTATGACTTGGAGGGGAGATGGATTAGTATGACCCCATATACCTGCCCCGTAAGTTGCTACCGACACTGATTTAGCTGCTCAGACCTTTCTTACCATGTCGATAGGCTTCGCCCCCAGTTTTTTGATAAAAGAATGGAGAGCAATGATACTTCTCTCTAATGATAACCCCCTAGTGGCGCGCATACGAGACCATGAAAGTTGCCTATCGAATGTTACTTTTTCCCAGAAATATAAAAACTCGGAGCCTTCCTATCCTTCCTTCCAGGGGGTAAAATAAAGGATTTTGACTCATTAGTTTTCAGCCCTAATTTTTGCATATAGGTAACATAGATGTTTAATAACTTTTGTAGTGCCAGGCCCATACGGGCAATTAGCACTGCATCGTCAGAATAAAGGAGGATTGGGGTGCAAACGTTGTTAATTTTTTGGATGTCTAGTGTAGAATCCGTCTGGGACTTTGCTTGGGTATACTTGGCGATTAACAGGCTAAGATTAAGGCACTGATCTCGGGTACCCATAACCTTTTTAAAACCGTACTGGACCGGAATGAAAACCTTGCTTTTAGCTGCCCAATCCTCTAAACGATTCAGTAAAACCCTGCCCATGAGTTTGGCTGTGCTATCCAACAACGATATGGGCCTGTAACATTTAGGTTCAGATGTGTTCCCCTTCTTAAATATTGGTATCAAAATTGATTTCTTCCATGAATCTGGTGGGCCGACTTTTGCAACTGCATTAAAAACATTTGTCAGCACCGGACCCCACAGATCTGGCTGATCAACGAAGAAATCTATGGGAGTACAATCCGGTCCTGGCGCTTTGTTAATGGAGCACTGGGTTAGGGCTTCTCTGACTTCATAATATTCAAAGACCAGTGGTGGGTCAATGAAAGTTGTAACGGGTACGTTCTGTGTTACCACCACCTCCGCATTAGGATCAAATATATGGGTAAAATACCCGACCCAAGATTCCTCATCAACATGACAGTCCAAAGTGGGAACTGATGGTGATTTAAGGAAGGGGGCGTTAATAATACTCCAAAAATCCTTAGAGTTTTTTGCAATAGCCGCTTGGTGGAGTTGTTCCCATGATTCCTCCTTCAAGATTTTAATTCTTTTTTTCATGGCCTCATTGTATTGGAAGCGGAGTTGCTTCAATAGGGTTTTATCTCTGGGAGTTACCCCCAGGGCCTGCTGCAAATCTATTAGTAATTTAGTGCACAGACAATCAAACCATCTAGGTCCTGCTGTTATGGTAGCTGTTTTTTTCCTAGACAGATGATGCCTAACCGCAGTTAATATGGCCTCAAATGCCATGGTTATTTGGGATGGGTTAGAGGCGGGTTCTAAGCATGTTAGAATGTCTCTCTGTCTCTTAATGATTATCTGTGGGACAAGGGATGCTTTATCTGCTAGGGCCCATTTTAGTGTTATCCCATTAGCTTTCGCAATCACGGTCTTAATATGCCTTATCAGTTCCGTATGAATACCTGCCCATTTCAATTTGCCAGTAATCGCAGCGTGTTTGCTAGAATTGAGATGATTCATCTCACAGGGGTTCCGCTGCGATTATGTATTTTTGGGGTGATTTTTAATATCTATCTCCACCTGGTCTGCAACCTCTTTCATGTCACCTGAAAAGTTATTATTATAAAAGTTAACTAAAACAATAATGTCTTCATCTGGACCTTTTAAAAATAATAAATGAAAAAAAGAGAAAACATTATAAAATGAGACAACTTCCACCTGTAGAGTGTTTCGTGATAGGGTTAAGATCCCTCCCTTAGCTCTGCCTGATCTTGATGGGAGGGCGGGGGTATAGAATGAGAGATGGCAATCCAGGTCCATCTGCTTGACCTCCCAAGTTTCCTGGAAGCAAATCAGGTCATATGTAGTTATAATATTTATCCAATCTGGGTCCTGAATTTTTCTGCCAAGACCAGCAATATTGCGTGACATAAATGCGATTGATTTAGATTTCTCAGATATTTCAGTTACGGGCAATTGTGTGTCAGAAACCCATAAAAGTGAGTTTCGAACAGGAGTAGAAGCACACCTGCTCGGGTTATGTCAATCACAACCCTCTAGTTCTGTAAGTGCATAGAATCTATTATATGTGGGAAGAGGGGCATAAAACGGACCCAGAGGGTATTGGGGTGAAGTAAGCAAAGGAATAGCCAAATCCAATACGGGAGATTGTTGGCCTCGCGGCCCCAGTGTGTTGGGTTTATAAAAATATCCCAACGGTAAGGCAAATATTTGGGTAAGCGATGTTGTGGCAGTAGGTAATATTTGAATTAGTTGGCGAACCAATTGGGACGAGTTAAAATTGACCACCACACAATTACCTTCAATATTCTTCTCCGAGTCTCCCACCCAACCCACTCTTCTGGCCATTAGAATATATGGCAACATTGCTTTATGACCCCCTTCAAATTGTTTAAACCAATAACTTGCTTTAGACATCAATTGTTCAGTTGTCTACACTTGGGCGTTGTGCAATTTTGGGACATTTGTTAATATTACAACGCAAGGGCAAGCTGCCGGGGGGAGTGCCAGTGTTGTGTGATTAACACTTGGACAACTTTTGGCCAGTCCAGTCCACTGGGGTAATCTTGTCTCAAGTCTTTCAGGGGGTCGGGTAATGTCCTTAAATGTTCCTTGCGGTAGGTTACCAGTATTATTGGTGGTAGTTGCTTTCAGAGCCGTGGAGTTGGTATTTTGAGCAACATGATGCGGCTGGATGAGGTCTGTTGGATTTCTCCCCGGGTGAGCGACACCATGGATCATATTTCAGCCAGATGTCGGTAAAACCTGATTGGCTGAATAGTTGACGCGACGACCAATATTGACTTCGTTTAGATCTCCCTCTACAAATGGGCTGGATTCTATTTTTGTCTCAATTCTAGCCAATCTGTCTATCAACGGTTGCAGTAAAACATTAATTGACTGTTCTATCTTTAAAATTAATACATCCGGGGGGCGTGGCCAAGATGGCGGCGAGGTGAGACGTGCCTTTCTGTCTCTCCCTCGCCCACCTGGGATCAGCGCCGAAGCGGGACCGTTACCTGCCCCCGCTTTCGGCACACAGCACCGCCGGCGACGCCAGTGACGGAGGCGAGCAAGTAGAGACCCCGAGGGAGCCCCGGTGAGCTGTGGGGCCTCCACAACGGCAGGGGAAGCGATCGGACGGCCGCGGCCTGGAGCCGCGAAGCACAGCCCCGGCCTCGCGTGACTGAGGCCCGGGGAGGCGGAGCAGCCCCGGCGGCGGCCCGGGAGGTGTGTGGGCGTCCTGCTGGCCGGATAGAGAGGGGCGATGGCGGAGCTGTGCCCCTGCGGAAGCTGCGGCAAGGGGCCGACGATTGCAGCGCAGAGTGGGAGGAGCCGGGTGTGGCGCCTACGCGGGGAAGCCAGCGGCCTACAGAGATGAGGTGAGACGCAGGCCCGGACAGGCACGAGAGGGCGCGGAGTGCCCGCGAGAGCGGAAGGAGACCTAGTGCCCACACCGAGGCCGGGGACAGAAGAGGGGGCCTGCGCGGAAGCGCCGCCGAGGACGCCAGAGACGGGAGCGGGTCTGTCGGGCCCCGCGTGAGCCCCGCCGAGCAGTGGGGTCCCCTTGGCGGCGGGGGCGGCGGACGATAGGCCGCGGCCTGGTGACGAGCCGCGCAGCATTGACCGCAGGTAATTGCCGCCCGGAGTCGGGGGTCTCCCTGGTTGGCCGCCACCCGTGAGAGCTGGAGCATCGTGGCCCGACGGTGAGAGGATTGGTGGTGGGGAGACCCCTTGGGGGAGTGGAGGACACGGGGCGAGCAGCGGGCGCCCGGAGGAGTGGAGACGTGGCGCCGGAGTGCCGCTGGGCGCAAGGAGGTGATCCGTGACCACTGGGCCCCCCCAGAGCGGGCGGCGGCCGGTTGCACCCCGTCGGAGGCGGCCTGGGCCTTTGGCGCGAATGCCGCTGCGGTGACTGGACCCCGGGGGATTGACCGGCCGATCAGTGACCCAGTCCCCAGTGCCTGGCTGGGAGAGTCGGCTCGGGGGTGCGCCCCATTGTACCATGGCGACCCAGCGGGGTAAGGGCAAGGACAAGACACAGAGCAAGTCGCTGCAGGAGCTGTTTGCCAAGACCCAGGGAGGGGCGGCAGCGGCGGGGCCCGCGGTCCAGGCGACTGCGACGGAAGAGATGCGGTCGACGCGGGCCGGGGACGACGGATCGGAACCCGTCACAAGGGCCTTCCTGCTGTCACTGTTCGCGGAACAGCGGGAGGAACTTAAGAGCATGAAGCAGGAACTCTCGGCGGAGCTCAGGGAGGTGCGGAGGGACCTGGATGGTGTGGGAGAGAGAGTCCAAGCAGTAGAGGACAGGGTGGACGCTCAAGACACGGAGCTCTCCCTGGTGCATCAGGATCTCATAAGGCTCCACGACCAGCAAGTGGACATTCAATCCCACCTGGAAGACTTGGAGAACAGGTCGCGGCGGCACAATATCCGCATTCGAGGGGTGAAACACAACGCAGAAGCGGGGGACATCTTTGCTTTCACGCGAGAGCTCTTCAATCAGATCCTGGGGCGGGCGGCTGGGACGGAGCTCACTCTGGATCTTGCCCACCGGGTGGGCCCCCCGCGCCCGGACAATGCCCTGCCGGCCGACATCCTGGTCTGTCTTCAGGACTATGGCACGAAGGAGGAGATCCTCAGGAGGGCGAGATTGCAACACCCCATCTCCTTTCAGGGTACCCTCCCGGTGCTCTATCAGGACCTTGCAGCCCTGACTCTCCAGAAACGCAGGACCTTCCGCCCTGTCACGGAGGCCCTCCGTCAACGGGACAATAAATATTCCTGGGGACATCCGTTCCGTCTGATCTTCCGGCATAACGACCGGTTGTACCAGTTGCGCTCCTTGACGGAGGCATGCAAGCTGTTGGACATTGACTGCCCGAAGGATGATGAGGAGGGTCCTGCGCCGAGCTCCCAGAGTCGGCGGTCCGGGTCCAGGATGGACCCAGTTGAAGCAAAGGCGCAGAGGTGCCAGGCGGCGGGGGCCGCCCCCGAGGAGATCGCTCAGGGTCGTCAAGATGCCATATCCTCGGTGGCGGGGGCGCTGGCCCCGAAGGACGCGACCCCTTGAGGGGGATTCCCTGCGGAAAGCGCCTCTATTGCTTTCTTTCTCTGCTAATCACAATGCCGCTAGGCCCGTTGGGACGGCGTTGGCGGGTACACAGCCGGGTGGGTGGGGGGGAGGGGACGCCTTGGTGAGCCACGTTGCCCCCACTGACTTTTGACTTTCTGATCTTCCTTGGAAGATGGACCATTGGTTTGTTCGATATGGTTGGGGTGGGGGAGGGAGGGTTCGCGGAGTTAGTTGGGCTTTCACTTCCTTTTCTTTCTTTTCTTCCTTTTTCTTCTCTTTTCTGTACCGGGCTTGAGGGGTGGTGGTTGGGTGGCTTAGGGTGCATTTTGGTCATTACAGGGTTGAGCGTTTATAGCGGGTGTTCCTTGAGGGGTGGGTATGCCTTCCACAACGCTTAAGGTCCTTACGCTTAACGTCCGGGGCTTGAACAATCCTATCAAACGTAGATCTATCCTCTCCCTTCTTGCGCAGTCAGGGGCTGAGCTATGCCTGCTTCAGGAAACGCACCTCCTTCTGAAAGACACGCACCGGCTGCAGTCCCGATCATTCCCCATACAGTTCTTTTTCTGTGACACCTCTAAACGGGCGGGGGTGGCGATCCTTCTCGCGCCGAGGTTCAGGGGGCTTTCGATGCGCAGGGTGGCGGAGATCAGAGGCAGGTTGCTTGTATACCAAGTCCAGATGGGGGACTACACATTCACGGTAGGCTCAATTTATGCACCTAATGACAGACCGGAACATTTCCTCCAGGCGGCGCTGACGGAGCTGTCGGCCTCCCCGGACCGGAGATTGCTGCTCGGGGGAGACCTGAATTTGGTCTTCGATAACGTGATGGACCGGTCGGCACAGCGCACGGGGCAGGTGGGTGCTTTATCGCAGAAGGGTCACGCGGCGCTTCAAGAGTTAGATATGGTGGATCTCTGGCGGGTGTACAATCCCTCAGCCCGGGAATACACGCATACTTCATGCGCGCACGGCACTTACGCGCGGCTGGACTACTTCTTGGCCACCCGAGCAATCTGTCAAGAGACCTCCGGGGTGGAGATACTGGCGGCGTCTCTGTCGGATCATGCGGCGGTGGTCATGACGCTGCGGCTTCCGCCCGTGGGCGGGAGACGCCGCCAGTGGCGCCTGCGGGACACACTCCTGCTTCGCCCCGTGGTGGACAAAAAGCTACGAGGAGTCATCGAGGAGTATCTTCGCTTCAACGATAATGGTGATACAGCCGTGACCACGTGCTGGCTTGCTCTGAAGGCGGTGGTCCGTGGGGCTATCATTGCCCTCTCCGCGGCCGAGAATAGAGAACGCCAGGCGAAGCGCGCGGAGCTAGCGCAGAAGGTCAGGGATCTAGAGCGTATGCATAGCCGCACGGGGGCCCCGAGGGTCTGGCGGCTGTTGAAGGCACAGAGGGCACAGTTGGAGGCGCTGGATCGCGACAGGGCGGAATATGCGGCATTGCGCCTCCGGCATAGCTACTACATGGGTGGGGATAAATGTGGTGGTCTTCTGGCCCGGTGCCTGCGGGAGCGCCGATTGAGGGAGGGGGTCAAGGCGATAGAGGACTCGAGCGGGGTCCTGCCCACGGACGACGGCGAGATTGCCGCGACATTTCGAGACTTCTATGCTCGGCTTTACGACGCGCAGACACTCGACGACAGCGGGCTTGACGCGTACCTGGACCACGCGCGAATAGCGGGCCTCTCAGCGCCCCAGGCAGAGCTGCTTGAATCGCCAATCCGCCCGGAGGAGGTGATCTCGGCCATCTCGCGACTCAAGGTAGGCAAGTCCCCGGGCCCGGACGGCTTTACAGCTACGTTCTATCGGCAATTCTGCCCTTTGGTCACCCCCATTCTTACACGACTCTTCAATTCGTTCGACGCGTTCGGAGCCTTGCCCTCCTCACTGCTGGAAGCTGCGATAGTGGTGATCCCTAAACCCGGGAAGGAGGGCACAAAGTGCGGTTCCTACCGGCCGATCTCCCTTCTAAACGTGGACCTTAAGTTGTACACGGGGATCTTGGCGGCCCGTCTCGCGCCGCACTTACCGGACCTTATAGACCCGGACCAGGCGGGCTTTATTCCGGGCCGTCAACCGAGCGACCACACGAAACGGGTCCTGCATCTTATTGAAAAGGCCTCACGCTTCCCGGCCGACTATGCCCTTCTGGCGGTCGACGCCTAGAAGGCGTTTGACCGGGTGCATTGGCCCTATCTGGAAGCGGTTCTGCAGCGGTTCGGGCTCCGGGACAAGATGAGAGCGTGCATACTCAATTGCTACCGAGACCCTCACGCCACGGTCCGAGTTAATGGTCATACCTCGGAGCCGTTTCGGATCTCCCGGGGCACCAGGCAGGGTTGTCCCCTCTCCCCGTTGCTCTTCGCAATGTACATGGAGCCCCTTGCTCAGCACATACGATACAACGGCCGGATCTCTGGGATCCGGTTTGGAGGGGATGTCCATACGATCTGACTTTATGCTGACGATGTCCTCTTGACCTTCCGAGAGCCAATGACGTCCCTGGGAGCGATCCTGGAGGAACTTACTGCGTTCGGGGAGGTATTCGGCTTCAAGGTCAACGTTGCCAAATCAATGGCGCTCTCCCTCTCTCTAACGCCGGGAGCGATCGCAGACCTACGTGCGAAGTATCCGGTCCCCTGGTCATCGGGACCAGTCACCTATCTCGGGGTGCAGCTGACCCCTACGATTCCGGGCATCCGGACCCTGAATTACGATCGTCTCCGCGCCACCGTCAAAACAGATCTCCTTCGCTGGCGACGTTTGCCGCTCTCATGGCTTGGGCGGTGGCGGCCATCAAAATGACGATACTGCCCCAGATACTGTATGTGTTCCACACGCTCCCCATACACCCACCGAAGGGCTGGATCAAGAAGGTCCAATCCGATTTAGCTCAGTTCATATGGCAGGGCAGGAAACCTCGCCTCAAGCGCCAGATTAGCTCTCTCCCGCCGGAACATGGTGGTGTCGGCGTTCCCGATCTCGCACTCTACTTCCACGCCGCCCAACTCCGCTACCTGGTGGAATGGGTGAGGCCCGAATCCGCAAAGCACTGGTTGTTCCAGGATCGGGCGGTGGCGGGGACATCCCTGGCCGCAATCCCGTTTCTACGCCGGGAACAGCGGCCCTCCAATCTTTACGCCTCGTGGGTGACCCAGGCGGTGGTGCGGATCTGGGACCAGACCGGGGAGAGGCAGGAACTGACGACCTTTCCCTCGCCGCTGACCCCCCTGTTCGGAAACTCTGACTTCCCGCCGGGGCAGCCGGAGTCCTCTTTCCCGGGTTGGCGTTACACTGGCTGCAGGGCGTTGGGGGTTTTGTACGGGGCGGGCGGGCTGGTCACCCTGGCCCAGCTGGCCACCGATTATGGTATTCCGGCCAGGGACCAGATTGGTTACCTTCAGATAAAACACTGGGACACGCAGCCGCGGGAGAAAAGCGCGGCGCAACGTCAGCTCACGGCGTTTGAACGCTGGCTCATCACACGGTCATCGGACAAAAAGTTGACCTCGGACCTCTACAAGATGCTCCTTTCCTCGCACATTCACTCGTACCACGCGGGTAGGGCGCGCTGGGAGAGGGACCTAGGGCGGGATCTGCTCGCAAAGGAATGGGAGGGTTGCTGCTACAGGGCCCGGCACACGGCTACACATACAGGGCTTACGGAAACGTTCACTAAACTGGTGAACTATTGGTATTATACACCGGAACGCTTGCACCGAATGGACAGCTCACGCACCGCGGGGTGCTGGAGGGGGTGCGGTCAATCTGGCACCTTGACGCATATTCTTTGGGACTGCCCCCTGATATCCCTGTATTGGCGACAAATTCTGGATGAGGTGGATAGATACTTTGACACGGAGCTGCCCAGACTACCTGCATACATCATTCTGGGGGTCCCCAATGCCATTACCTACCCCCTGAAGTCCCGTATGGGGAAACAGATAGCCTTAGCACTGGGGGCGGCCACGCAACGTCTACTAGCTTGCTGGAATACGCCCCGCATTCCTACACACTTGGAGTGGCTGCACCGCCTCTGGCACATCCTGGGGATGGAGCGTATCTCCTTAACGCTGGCTGGTAAGGGGGACTCCTTTCCGGACTTGTGGCAGCCGCTCCGGGCCCTCCTGACCCAGGACTTTAGGGAGCTGACGTGTCCCCGGTACCTACGCCTTCTACGGCTTAGCACGGACCCGGAGGAGGACACTGCTCAGAAACCATGATTGGACTATTGCCCAGGGGCGGCCTTTTGCGCTCGGCCCCCAGGTCCCTTTGACCCCGGGCTCGGTTCTCCATTTCCTTCTTTTTTCTTCCTTCTTCTTTCTTCTGTTTCATTTTCCACGGGGGAGGGGGGGGGGTGGGATGGTCGAGGGGAGGGGGGTTATTTGGGGGTTCAGGTTGGGGGCGGAGGGTTACTAGAGCGGCGGGTGATGGGCCTTGCGGGCACACTCTCGCCACTCCGAGCGTTTAGTAGTGACGAAGGCGGGCCCAGTTTATCCCGCTCCTGCTGGGGCGGGGGAAAGTGTAATTGTTTGCCGCCATTTTTCCCTCTGTTGAAAACTTTAATAAAAAGATTTAAACCTAAAATTAATACATCCATAGAAAATGGGTGGTAAACATTTGTTAATTGTCGTGTAGCAATTTTTTCTTTTATTTGCCTCCCCCCACCTTTTTTCTTCTTCGGGGGTGGTTCTGATGTGCCCGGAGGGGAGAGTAAAGTGGTGGTTACGTGGGAAATCATGCGTTTAGGCCGAGTAGTAGGAGGCTCTAAGTTTGTAATTTGCGAATCTGCTACTAACATATGTTCCTGCCTATGTGAGGGCTCAATTCCAGCAATCAACAAGCCTGTCCCCCAATAGATAACCTTCATTCAACAGATGAAATCTCCTTATGAAGTGCATCAGTAGTTCTTATGAGAAAGGAGTCTAAAGTGTTCGTGGGCTCACCTCCATTACTTGTAGTTATCGTTTTCCGTTTCCCCATCTTGTGAATCGGGCCCGGGCCTCTTGTTCTGCTAAACCATACACATTAGGGAGAGGGCCCTCCTCTTTCCCCCAAGGCTGCAGACAACAGGCAACGGACACCGTGGTGAAACGGGCTTCCCGCGCTGCGGGAGCCCGCAATCCTTTTTAAGCGCCTCCAGGCGCAGACAAAGGCACGTTGGTGGCGATGGCCACAGGGGGGGGGCTGGGACCGATAGTCCTAGTCCTCCTCTTTCCCCCAAGGCTGTAGGCAACAGGCAATGGACATCGTGGTGAAACGAGCTGTACTCATAATCAGGGCCTCAGTATCCTTTTAACAGCACCTGTTTCCTCCCAATTTTTAAGGGTTTTGGCCTTTCTTCTCCTTCTTCTCTTCCCTTGTGTCCTTTTCTCCTCTCTTGTTCTGGCCAATATGTGATGAGGAAAAATAGGTGCCGGTGGGCCCCACCAGCACCCACCAGCTTAGCTCGAATTAAACACTGGCTGTCAGTCATGAACAGACCAGCCGCTGCGGGGCCTTCGATAGTGTTCTACCATCTGCTCACACTGACCAACCAGTGCCATTCCTGCTCCGCCCATCGCCTCCAAAATCCCTTCCTTACACCCAACAAAGCAGTCAGCAGGTCAGCGGGGACAGTCTGTCACCGTCCGTGACTAACTCATCTCGGGTAGAACTTCAGTCTGCTTTCCCTCTCAAACCCGATCCCAGCATTGGGAGCCTGTTTTTTAGAACTAGGTTTAAAGTTAACTTAGCTAAATCCATGGCGATAGACCTATCCCTGTCATCCTCCACCCGGGCATACCTTTAGGGGCAGCACCCCGTACAATGGTCTGAAGACTCAATCCCCTACCTCGGGATCCAATTGGCGCCCTCTATCCCAGCGACGGCCGCCATCAACTACGCCCAACTACGGGCCCGAATCCGGACTACCCACTCTCCTGGCTGGGCCACGTGGCAGCCACTAAAATTACCATCTTGCCCCAGATCTTATACATATTCCAAACTCTGCCGCTCCGCCCACCTACTGGCTGGATCCAGCAGACCGAATCGGAGCTGGTGCAATTTATTTGGTAGGGTTGTAAGCCCCGGTTGAAACACACCATAGCAGTTCTCCCCCCGGAGGAGGGTGGACTTGGCGTTCCTGATCTTCAACTTTATTTCCAAGCAACACAAAGGCGATATCTGGTTAAATGGAACCGGCTGGAATCCGAAAAGCACTGGCTCTTTCAAGATCAAGCGGTCGCTGCCATGTCCCTACAGAAGGTCCCCTTCCTTCGAAAGATGCACAGACCTCCTAATCTCTACGCATCTTATATTACAAGGGTGTCATTGGAGGCTTGGGATAACACTGGTATTAAACACAATTTAACTACATTTCCCTCCACGCTCACCCCCATCTTCGACAACCCGGACTTCCAGCCGGGCATGGGTGAGGCGACGGGTGCACACTGGCGCTCCACGGACTGCTGGTGTTTAGGTCATCTGTTCGACCTAGACGGGATCATCTCATTTCAACAGGTTAAATCAGAATATGGGATCCCTGAAACCAAATCATTACGATACCTCCAGATCCGACACTGGGCACTGCATCCAGACACTAAACCACACTCTCACCGACCTCTTTCTGCATACGAAAAATGGCTCCTCACATGCACATCTGAAAAGAAACTCATCTCTGACTTGTATAAAATGCTCCTAGCCAGAAATACATATACAGACAGTGCCAGTTGAGCTCGCTGGGAACGAGACTTGGGTAGATCACATAGTCGCAAAGAGTGGGAGGGGGTGTATTTATAGAGCCCGCCATTCAGCCTACCACACGGGACTGACTGAGACAATGACGAAAATAGCTACTTACTGGTATTACACCTCTGAACGCCTCCATTTGGTGGACCCACGACAGAGCGCGGACTGCTGGCGGGGTTGTGGGAAAACCGGCACCCTGGTGAATGTCCTTTGGGAATGTGAACATCTACAACCCTACTGGGCTCAGGTTCTAGATGAGGTCGACAAACACCTGGACAGACAAATACCACTCTTTCCCGCCTACGTTCTCCTAGGTCTCCCAAATCCCCTGACATACCCTCTCAAATCCCGAAGAGGCCGCCTAATCGCAATTGCACTAGGCTCTGCAATACAGAACATTCTGACCTACTGGCGCACACCCCAGATCCCTTCACTTACAGGTTGGATACAGCACTTATGGCAGGTTCTAGGAATGGAGAAAATGACTCTCACACTGGCAGGAAAAGGCACCGCATTTGTAGACATTTGGCAACCATTCCTGTCCCTCCTTGCCTCAGAATTTTGAGAAGTAACCTGCCCCAGGTATCTGAGACTTTTACGCCTTTCTGATCACCAGCAGGCAGCAATTTAACTTGACACTCACTCACCCACTTCGTGACAGTCTTTAGAATCGTCAATATCCGAATGGACAGGGGGGACGGGAGGGGGATGGGGGAGAGGGATAGTGTAAGTTTCATTTTTATGTTTTTTCTACGGTATATATTTACTTGGAATCCCCAACATGTGTACTCTACTCATCTGGGGTGGAACTGCCCATGCTGCTCTAAATACCTTGGGACACCAGTAATGTTAATGTTTGATAAAATCTTTATAAAAGATTTAAACCATAAATCCTTTCTATCTATGTCTTTATGACATTTCCTAGTTCTACATACTGGTGTCAGTGGCTCTATGAATTGCTCCCCTTTGTCTGACTCTCGGAGTTTCAGGGTCCTTATGCCTTTCAGCCCCCGTATTTGTAATTGTCAGTGTCAATCTGCCCATGTCTTTATGCCCCATTTACGTGCCCTACATTTTGGTGTCAGTGTCCCGTGTCAGCATTAAGTTCTAGTGGCAGTCTGTCAAGTCTTTTTGCCTCTGTGTCTGTCTCTAAATTCCAGTACCTGTTCATCCATGCCTGTAACTGTACCTGTGTGTCTAAATGCAAGTGTCAGTCTATTACTGCCTGTTACTTTACCTGTAACTCTGAGTCCCTGTGTCAGTTTATTTGCGACTGTTACTGTACCTGCGAGTTTAAGTCCCAGTGTCTTTGCATCTGCGCCTGTTACTGTACATTTGTGTCTAAGTCCCAGTGTCAGACTATCTGGGCCTGTTATTGTACCTGTGTGTTGAAGTCCAAGAGTCGGTCTATCTGTGCCTGTTACTGTGTTGTAAATTAAGGCAGAATGTGATTAAGCATTTACTGAAAACATTAATGCTTTCCCTTGCGATCATGTTTTCTTCGTTATGTTGACCGAAGTCCGGACTCCATTTTGTATTGACATGCTGCCATGTGTTCGTCACGAGGAGAGTCCGACCTCTGTGTTAGTTGCTCCTGTAATCTGCCTAGTAACAGTTTATAAATAGCTCTCTTGTCCGTCTGGCGCATGCCCAGACTTGACCACATCTGTTATAATTAGCCTTGCTTGACCATGTGTTTTCGCGGGCTCAAAGAGTGTGTTAGCTCCGCCCATGTATTGATTCAGTATCGAGAATGACCATAAATGGTAATGTTCTTCGGCCTCATGTTGTATCCACCCACTTATGAGCCCCTCTGTTGTGTATAAAAGGGGACTGTGTACGAATATTCTGTGTGCTACTCCATGCAATACTGAAGAGTGTTGTGTGGATTGTAGGACCACCCTTAAGGGTTAATAAACATTGTTTTTGTACTTTGCAGTTTCCGTGCCAACTTCCTTATAGATTCCGTTACAGGAGAGCGAACCCTTGTGCTTTGCGGGCCTAGCTGGGGCCTGTATTCATCAATTGGCGCCCGTCACGTGGGGCTCATCGGCGACTCGGATGCTCGAAGGACTGGTCGCGACGAAGGTGAGGAGTTTGGCCGGGGACGTGATCACTGCCAGCGGCGTCTTAGCCCTGGCATCCCGAGGTTTTTCTTCCTTCCCTTCCGAGCTGACCGTCTGGGTGGCGCCGGTCATCGACTGAGACCTCTTCTGTCGGTCCTGCCGTGAGAGCCGTTTGGGCGATTGTGGAGCTTGGCAGTTGGAACCTGGACTCTTGATTGGTAAGAACCGTTGTACGGTACTTGCTCCGAGTTTTTGAAGCCTGGGTTGGCTATTTGAGTTTGATTGATGATGACTAGTCATATTTTGAATTTGTCTTTGTGAAAATATATGCGTTGCAACACATATAGGCAGGCAATGTGGAGAGATTTCTCCAGAGTTGTGTAAACTTTGAACGGCGCAACGATTAAGTGCCATTTTTCCTTATAATATTGCATATTTTGCATTATTTCTGAGCATGCCTGCTTTCAGCGCACTCCGTAAGTGGTGCTGCTGTTTTGGTAACCGGTTGAACCTCGAGGAATCTGCTCCAGCTCCCCCAGAGGGGACTCCTAATAGGGATATGTACGTGAAGCATGGTCTTTCTTCCATAATGTACAGCACGTTATGGAGGAAATACACGAAGAAGGATCCTGAGTTGCGATGGCCTTTGTATGGATCGTTTGATATACGTAAAATTGAGTATGTGGAACAGTGTATGTGTAAGCGACGTGCTCGTCAGGATATGTTTGAGTGTGTGCGATTATGGGTGAAGGAGGTGCGTGAGCGAGAGAAACGTGAGAAAGCGCTGTTTGATAAGGAGCAACGAAAGAATGATCATGTGCGAGCACAGGAGGCGAAGCGCCGGGAGGACAAAGAGCACACGGACAGACAAGAGAAAGAGCGTAGGCTACAGGTCTCGGGTCAATATGTTGTTCGCCAGCCACTTTATCCTGTCCTTAATAATCCTGATGATGATTTTTATTTACTAGATCGCTCTCCGCCCCCTTATGTTGGCGCATCTGCTCCGCGGCCGCAAGATTCTGGCCCGGCTCCGGGTAAGGTCGACACACGGTCCATGTTATCGGCCGAGCATATGGCTGAGCTTCGGAAACTTTCCCTCCGTGCACTTAAGGGCAAGATGTCTAAGGAGGAGTTGTTCCATACTTGGGGGTCATGGCAAGATAGAGAGAGGGTGTATTTTCTGTCTCATTTCGCGGATGAAGTAATTGCTGCTTTCCGAAAATATTCTAGTGTCCTTGAGCCTGACGAAGTGTCTTCGGATGCCGGAGCATTACGTAATGGTGTTTTTTCTCCCCCTAAGGCTCCTGAGGCGGCTCGGCGGCTGTTCGCTTTGCGGGATGAGGTGCTGGCCCTTAGAGAGAAAGCACGTCAACAAACGGAGGAGGAGAAGCAGTCGGATTCGTCTGCAGCAGGGGGCCACCCATCCGCCTCCCAGTCAGATAAGGATGACATAGTGCATGCTAAACCA
Organism: Triturus cristatus; assembly: GCF_964204655.1. Taxonomy (NCBI): domain Eukaryota; kingdom Metazoa; phylum Chordata; class Amphibia; order Caudata; family Salamandridae; genus Triturus; species Triturus cristatus. Next base: position 654,888,487 of record NC_140586.1, read on the forward strand.
ATGCGAGAGGCGGCGCCTTTGTATGTTCCTCCTAAAGGAGCAGGGACTAGCTCGGATATTAACTCCGCCGATGCAAGGGGATATTTTGTATATAATTGGGTTTACACTCCATGGCATAGGGCCGATGTTATGGCATTAAAGAATGCGCTGCCTGACCCCCGCAAGAATCCAGCGGCCTTCTATGAAGAAGTAGAGGGGGCCTTGAATTCTTGCATTATGACCTTAGCGGATATAGACCTGTTCTTTGGCCTTATCCTACCGCCGGATACGTGGCGCTCTGTCCGAAAGGTAGATGATGCGGTTGCCTTCAAGGCCCGGTGGTCTGACCTTGAGGATGAGGATAGGGAACGGAAGCCCGCACAGAAACCACCCCAGAATATTTTAGATCTCCCTGCGGCTATTGTGGCTAAGTTGAAGACGATTATCCCCCCTAAAAAGATTGACTGGAATATGTTAGCTGCATGTAAACAGAAAGTTGACGAGTCAGTTGCGGACTTCTTTACGCGCTTTGAGGAGACGTTTCATGATTTTAGTGGCCAGTCGCTTACTGACGACACAGGCCGCCACCTTTTCGCGGACAAATATGTGGCTAATCTGCTACCGGCAGTTGCGGCCCGGTTAAAAGCGAGTGAAAGTTCTTGGTCCTCCGCGACACCGACGGCCCTTCTGACTATCGCTCAGTATTATGAGCGTCAGGAGCACGAGGCGAAGGGCCAGGAGGAGAAGAAATCGAAAGATCTCAAAACCAAGGTGATGTTAGCACAAGTATATGGCCCGCCCCGACGGGGTAATAATAATAGAGGAAGGGGCGGATCTTATGGTCCCCCTTCGGGCCGATCTGATTTGAATAGGAACCAGTGTGCGTACTGCAAGCAGTTGGGCCATTGGGCCAGGGATTGCCCAGCGTTGCGTGCTTCGCGTCAGGGGCACACTCCGGGTGGCCCGAGAGGTAGAGGGGGCTTCTCGAACTTTAGAGGGAATTCTAACGATAATGTCCGTTTCGATACTGCCGGGCGGCACCGAGATGGCTCGAATGTTTTTGATCGCCAGCACCAGTATCATGTATCGGACATCGATCAATCGGGATATCATGATTCTCAGCATGCATAGGAATGCGTTGGATGGGGGTCCGAATCAGTTGAGGTGCCGGTCGATCAGACGGGTCCTTATGTATCGGCTGAGGTTTTAGGTTCTACTGATCAGTTCCTAGTGGATACAGGAGCGACACGTAGTGCATTGTCTAGGTACTTGGTTCCGGGGGCTCCCCCATCCGGCTCAATAGTTACATCGGTAGGGTTTGACGGTACACTCTCCCGAAGCCCTCTTTCACAGCCCCTTACATTTAAGGTTGATTCTTTTTCTGCGCCCTGTCCGTTTCTGCTTGCTCCGTATACACCGGATAACATTATGGGCCTTGATATGTTAAAGTATTTTAGGGCTACAATCCGCTGCTCCCCTGAGGGTGTGAGGGTGATATTAAATGACAACTACCCCCGGTCTGGGCGGATGTGTACGATATCAGAGGATGCGTTGTTGGCTACCCTCCCCCGAGCTTTATGGGCGACTTCGGACACAGATGTGGGACAAATGGTGATTCCTCCGGTCCACATTAGTGTCCAGGAGGGGGCGGTGCTACCACGCCTCCCGCAGTATCGTATTTCCCAGGAGGGCGAGGAAGCTCTCATACAGATTGTGCAAGATTTGATCGCAGTAGGAGTAGTGGAAGAAGTTCCCTATAATATCTGTAACAGTCCGATTCTCCCTATTCTGAAAAAGGATACAGATGCAAGGGTCTATCGGTTCATAATTGATTTGAGGGAGGTAAATAAGATCGTGATACCTCAGTACCCGGTGGTTTCCGATATCACGACGTTGCTTACCTTGGTCCCGCCTACGGCGACCATGTTTTCAGTGATTGATTTGAAGAATGCCTTCTTTTCCATTCCCATTCACCCTGATAGCCGATTTCTTTTTGGGTTCACATTAAATAATAGATCTTATCGTTTTTGTAGAATTCCCCAAGGCTACACAGAAAGCCCTAGTATTTACAGTCAGGCTTTGAAACGACAGTTGGATTCCTTTGTTTTACTCGAGGGGGTCGCCCTCATTCAATATGTCGATGACATCCTGTTGGCGGCTGACACCCTGGAGTTGTGTGAGAAAAGCACGTTATCCTTACTTTCCTTTTTAGCATCCCACAATCACAAGGTCTCTAGGAAGAAATTGCAATTCTGTAGACCAAAGGTGACTTATTTAGGTCACCTTTTGTCTAAGGAGGGGCGTGCACTCACACCAGATCGTATCCAAGTAATTTTGGACACACCGAGACCATCCACGCAGAAGGATGTGCGTGCATTTTTGGGTCTTGTTTCTTTTTGTAGACAGTGGATATTGGGGTTTTCACACATAGCTAAGCCATTACTAGCTCTTTTGACAAAAGACACGCCTATCCCAATCCCTTGGTCAGATGAGTGTGATGCTGCTTTTCAGCAACTACGACAGGCCCTTTGTTCAGCACCAGTGTTAGGGACCCCTGATTATGCAAAACCCTTTTCGTTGTATGTGCATGAGAAAGATGGATGTGCATTGTCAGTTTTAGTGCAGATGCACGGCGATAAGCAGCGCCCTTGTGCATATTTTTCGGCTGTGCTTGATCCTGTCGCCCGAGCATTACCAGGGTGTTTTCGCTCGGTAGCGGCGACAGCTGTGTCAATACGCCAAAGTGAAGGAATTGTGTTGTCCCATAAATTGTTGGTGTTAGTTCCCCATGCTGTGGATGCCCTGCTTAATCAAACAAAGACGCAGCATTTGACCAGTGCCCGTTTAACGGGATATGAGCTGACGCTTTTGGCTCCTCATATTACGTTAAAGAGGTGCGTGACATTAAACCCGGCCACATTGTTGCCATACCCCGAGACCCAGCCTGAGGCGCAGAAAGCGCATGATTGTATTCTTGTGACTGAGGAACAAACAAAGGGTCGTATTGATCTCCAGGATACGCCCTTTTCAGATGTAGATGGAGAGTTGTGGGTAGACGGATCATGCCTGAAGCTACCAGATGGTACGACTTCAGCAGCGTATGCAATTACCACATTACACACGATAGTGGAGACAGCACGCATACCACAGAAATCAGCTCAAGCAGCGGAACTGATAGCCTTAACACGAGCATGTGAGCTCAGTACAGGATTGTGTGTGAATGTTTACACAGATAGCCGCTATGCCTTCGGAGTAGCGCACGATTTCGGCCTACTCTGGAAGGAGAGAGGGTTCTTAACGTCACATGGGGTACAGATAATGCATGGGGAGTTAGTCCACAATCTCTTAACCGCATTGACATACCCGAAGAAAATTGCCATTGTTAAGTGTAGTGCCCATAGGAAAGTAGTTGATAAAGTTGGAGAAGGGAATGCGTTAGCAGACCGGGTAGCACGGGAGACTGCGATGCAGCCCGGCGCTACTGCCATGTATGTAGTAAAGTCACAGGTGGAAAGATGGCGTGATGCGAAGGAGGAAGTGCGAGAAATGCAAAGGACCGCTTCTGATAAAGAGCGGGAGCAATGGGCTAGCGAGGGAGAGTTGGATGATGAGGGCTGTTGGAGAAATAAGCAGATGGATAGATGGAAGTTACCCACGGCTTTCGTACAACCTATGGTTCAAATGGCACATGGGCTAGCACATGTTGGAGCTTCCGCAATTGTGAAATTGCTTACCCAAGTCTGGGAGCATCCAGAGATTGCTAGCACAGCAAAGAGGGTGGTGCAGACCTGTATGATCTGTCTGAAGTATAACCCAGGGAAAGGCACTCGAACTCCAGCAGGAGGATTTGCGACGCCCACTGCACCCTTTGAGGTTCTGCAGATGGACTACATCCAGCTTGAGCGCTGTAACAATTTGAAGTATGTTCTAGTAGTGGTCTGCGCCTTCAGTAAATGGGTTGAGGCGTACCCTACGAAAGACAATACTGCAATGACTACAGCGAAGCTATTGCTGAAAGAGTTTTTCCCTCGATACGGCGTCTGTAGACTTCTGTGGAGTGATAATGGCCCTCACTTTGTAGCGGATGTTATAAAGTATGTCTTGAAGGGCCTAGGCATCACTCAGAAGTTCCACGCCGTGTTCCACCCTCAGTCTGCAGGACTAGTCGAGAAGTATAATGGTACACTGAAGCTTAAGATCGCCAAAATCCAAGCTTCAACATCTTTGACTTGGCCAGACGCCCTGCCACTGGCGTTATTGTCAATTAGGTCGGTGCCACACTCTCGAACTGGCCTTACGCCATATGAAATCGTATTTGGACGCCCAATGAATATTTGGGGTCCACCAAGGCCTAAGGCGGTGTATGATGTACCTTGTGTAATGATGAGCGATTATCTGGCACAATTAACGGATAATTTGGTTTCTATTCATCAACAGGTCCGAGAGGCGCTCCCTGATCGGTCTACTGGCGAAGAACATGGTCTCCGGCCTGGGGATCATGTCATGGTGAAGGTCTTCGACAGAACGAACAGTTTGGAGCCGAGATGGGTCGGACCTGAGCAAGTCCTCCTTGCAACAAGGACGGCAGTGCGAGTCTCGAACAGGAAGAATTGGATCCATTCCTTACACTGTCGAAAGGTACCGCCCGGATTGGTGGAGTCTGCCGTGCTGACCGATCAACGAGAAATCCTAGCAGCAGAGACAGGCCGTGCTGCGGAGCCAAACAACACTGAGGAGCTTTTTCCGGACCACGCGACTTCTGGAGGAAGGCGATATCATCTGCGACCAAGGAAGTGAGGTTTCCAGTACCGGGACATACTGTCAGAACGGCCCTTGGGTTAGTGAAACGGAGAGCCGATGAGGCAAGGGGGGGGGATCAGCCCTGCATTAGTGTAGTGACACCCGTCTTGGCCCGCTGGTGAAGAAATCAACCGCTGCCCAAGGGGAAGAGTTCTGACAGACTTTTTAGTTTCAGGAAGATATTAGGGTATTGTTTCTTTTGACATGGAGAAGAAGAAAATCCTTTGTGCGTTGGGGTTCATGCTAACAGTAGCTGTTGTTGGGATAACCACATGGTTTGTGGAGGAGGTAACTCCTGCTCGAAAGACACTTGTGTTGACGACTCCAGTGCCTGAGGAGCACTACTTTTATACATTACCGTATCAAGAGTTGAAGCATCGACAATCTTACTTGAACAACACTTTCATCCAGATGCTGCATCATACCCACGTTGCTACGAACGCTACGAACTGTTGGATATGTGGGATGATGCCGGCTCATCAGAAGAAAGGAGGTACGCCATTCATACCACTTCCTTTCTCTCACAATGGCTCTTGTAGAGCATGGTACACTTTGCTTTTTGCCACTCGGAAACCGACAGTGGGTCGATTGCTTTTTAGACTTAATAGAGAATGCCATCAAGACAAGAATGGGTATCCACAAGCGAATGGGACAATTTGGGAATGGGAAGAGTACCGACCGGACAATGAATCCATTCCCTATATCTTCACGAACACAAGAGACACTGCGGGGAAGGACAAATTCGTAATCCAAGTAGCACAAGCTCAAGCGGACCTGTGTGTCCAGAGTGTGGGTTTTATCCCTGTTGGTGTCAGTGATTGCATAACCGTATTGAACATTGACGGGTTGAACAACAGTACCTTCCTAGCGTCCCATAATACCTATTTTGTATGTGGAAATAAAGGTTATTACCGTTTGCCGGCTGGGTGGTCTGGGGTATGCTATGTATCATTCCTATTACCTCCTGTATTCTTAGCACCTGCGTCATATCATAAGGATTTGAAACTGTTGAATAATGTGACTGTAAATAGATATAAACGTACTCTATCAATTGATGATGTGGATCAAACCGATACCAGCTTGCAACAGTATATTGATTTTAACCTAGGACTGTTTTTCTTTGTTGGAGCCGCTTTGAATAGTAGGAAGATCCGAAGATTGACAAGAGTGGTAGAAGCTGTGACAAATCAGACTGCTGCTGCTCTTGGGAATCTTACGGAAGAGTTACAAATAACTAGGATTGTTGCATTGCAGAATCGTATGGTATTAGATGTAATGCTAGCTGATCGAGGAGGAGCCTGTAAAATTATTGGAAGTAGCTGCTGTGTGTTCATCCCTGATCATACGCCATCCGTTTATAACGCCATTAACAAGCTGCATAAAATAGCAGCTGAAATCCACACAGAAAACGGCACTTGGTCCTTTTCTGGATGGTTTTGGGCGTTGGTTACTGCCTGGGGATGGAAGGTCTTAACTGGTCTCTGCATTATTATAGCAGTTCTGTTCCTTTTCTGTATGTGTATTCAATGTGGACCATTGTGCTGTTCCATATGCATTTCATTCTGCATTCCAGATAAGAAAGCTATCGCCGATGTTGCTCGCCAGAAGGGTCTAGCTAAAGAGGTTAAGGGAATGATGATAATTGATATATATGATGATTATTCTTGGAAACCGGATGTCTTCAGTAAATGCTGAAAGGGTCGTCTGTTGTAAATTAAGGCAGAATGTGATTAAGCATTTACTGAAAACATTAATGCTTTCCCTTGCGATCATGTTTTCTTCGTTATGTTGACCGAAGTCCGGACTCCATTTTGTATTGACATGCTGCCATGTGTTCGTCACGAGGAGAGTCCGACCTCTGTGTTAGTTGCTCCTGTAATCTGCCTAGTAACAGTTTATAAATAGCTCTCTTGTCCGTCTGGCGCATGCCCAGACTTGACCACATCTGTTATAATTAGCCTTGCTTGACCATGTGTTTTCGCGGGCTCAAAGAGTGTGTTAGCTCCGCCCATGTATTGATTCAGTATCGAGAATGACCATAAATGGTAATGTTCTTCGGCCTCATGTTGTATCCACCCACTTATGAGCCCCTCTGTTGTGTATAAAAGGGGACTGTGTACGAATATTCTGTGTGCTACTCCATGCAATACTGAAGAGTGTTGTGTGGATTGTAGGACCACCCTTAAGGGTTAATAAACATTGTTTTTGTACTTTGCAGTTTCCGTGCCAACTTCCTTATAGATTCCGTTACAGGAGAGCGAACCCTTGTGCTTTGCGGGCCTAGCTGGGGCCTGTATTCATCAACTGTACCTGAGTGTCTAAATCCCAGTGTCCGTGCCTCCGCACCTGTTACTGTACCTGTGTGTCTAAGTGCAAGAGTCAGTCTATCAGTCACTGTTACTGTACAAGTGTATCTAGGTCCCAATGTCAATCGATCCATGCCTGTTACTGTACCTGTGTGTCTAAGTTCCAGTGTCCATGCATTCACTCAAGTTACTGTACCAGAGTGTCTAAGTCCCAGTGTCGCTCTATCAAAGTGAAAACTGTGGACTCTGACTGACTCAGGGTCTGGACATAGGAGACAAACAATAAGCCCAGAACCGACAGCATATAACCAAAGGTCATGCACCACTGATTGGTGGCACAAAGGCTGGAGCAGCGCCTGAACAAAGTCGCAGCTATATATAAAAGGTCAATCACTCGCATATTCATAAGCATGCAGCAGGAGGTTGAGCACCCAGTCTCTTTGACCAATACTTTCTGTATAGGGAAAAAGCCATGTGCTGTGAGGTTGGTTACACAGGAGATTAGACGCAATAACTGGCCAAAGGCTTGGCACCCAACCCCTATAGCGCATGGCCATGTGCAGCCACAGTTGAATGAAGGGCCTGGGAAAAGGCCATGTGGAGATGAAGTTGGCTGCATGGGAGGAGAGGTAAAGCGGATCAAAGGCCAGGCCCTTCGCCCTGACAGCGGTGTGCACTGCCAAAGGTGGAACACAGATAGTTTCAGTGATGCAGGAGCTGAACGAATGCCTGCACTTAGACCAAGACACATGTGGCCAAACAGGAACGCCCTTTATACAGTGCAGAGGAGGGGATGGAGTTCATACGGTTGAGGTTAGTCTGAGGCTAAATCACTATGCATATGGCTATTGGCCATGCATAGCAAGATTGGGTGCAGGGCCTGGCTGAATAGTTTACCGACAGCCCAGCTAACCACAATTAGTGGACGTGCATAAAAAATGTTCTGTGTGCGGAGAGCTGGGATTTGGGTCTGGTTGAAAGCTACGAGCAGACAGTGATAGCTGAGTGGGAGGATTGGCACAGGATGTGGTCAACAGCCGCTAAGCACAGCCAACGTTTGTGCACAGTAGCAGATGGATGCAACAAAGGTGTATGTCGGACATCGACAAAAAAACAAAAGTACACTAGAAAAAAACGTTGTTAATGTTCGTGTATTCTGATCAGAAGAATCCATAGCTAACATATGTCAAAAAGATCCTTAGAAATTCTCTTAGAGAAACCACAGTTTAACTGAAGTTCTGATCACTAAAGAAAACCAACAAACCCCATTACTCGAGCCTCTGCCATGCACCCAAAGACAATATTCATGATCTCACAAAATTTATACCAGTAAATAACAGTACTAAGAAAAAAACATCATTCCATAGCACACATCCAAATAAATCATATTGCATCTACAGTGATTTTATCAACTATGTTAATATTTTGGTGGTGGTAAAGAAACCCAGGGCATTTTCACCCCATTTTCATTCCTGGGTCACCTTGGTATAAATGGGGTTGCAGAGACTTGTGTGGCCCCTTCTGTAATATGTATCAAGCCGCTGCACATTTCAAGCCTGCACAATCCGAAGGGATCAATTTCCTCATTTGCTGAAACATCTGGAAGTCTCAGGAACTCCCATGGCATTCCACTGCAGGGGGGTGCAATAACATACCACACTCATTTGTGAGAGAGTATATATATATATTTATTCACTTAACAAACCATAGGTTTCAGGCACGTTATAGTTAGAAATTACCATTTAAAAAACCTTACAAATTCACTGAAAAAACCATAGGTTTTAGGGAAAGTTATAGTTAGTTACACATTTCACTAGTACAAAACCATAGAAATTCCCCCGTTATAGTTAGTTAGCTAACTATAACTCGCGCCCCCGCAATGCACTGCTGATGACGTCACATATTACATCACTCATGACCTGGTCAGTGACATCACTGATGACATCACTGATGGACATCTCAAATGACATCACTGATGATATCATCCAGTGACTGTGTGTTTCTGTAAAGTTTAAATATGTTTAATATATATAGAGAAAGGCTTATTGAAGAATAAGTGGCTGTATAAGTGTCTGAATGGATGATTTAGTAGGTGCGTGACTGACTATAAGTGAGTGATTAAACATATCTTACTGAATGCATAGGTTAGTGACTAAACTGTGTGAATATCTGTATCCGTCTCTCTGTTGGTGTGTAAGCGACTGCATGGGTTTGCAAATAGCTACATGAGTGTCTATATGGGTTATTGATTGGTTGTCTGAGTATCTATATGGGTGCCTGAGTGTTTGTGTGGGTGGGGTGTGTGTGACTGTGCATAGATGTGTGAGTGGGTGATTCACTGGGTGCATGGTTTCAAGAGTGCCTCTGTGATGGACTGTATAGGTGTGTGAGTGTGTGTATGGGTGTGTTAGTGAGTGAATGTATATTTCAGTGGTACATGTGTGAGTGACTACATATGTGAAAAGCAGTATATATGTGTGTTGGAGTACATAAATAACTATAAGTGAGAGTGTGTGATTGTGAGAGTGGCTGTATGGATGAGTGTGTGCTTGTATCAGTGATTGTATAAGAGCGTGAGAATGTGCTAGTATTTGTACGAGTAAGTGAGCTGGTGTGTGTATAACTGTATAGGTGAGTAAATGGCAGTGTGACTAATTATTTGCATGACTGACTAGGTGTGTGAGTACCTCTATGGATGAGTGGCAGTGTGTGAGTGTCTATATTGGTGTATGAGTGCGTATGATAGTCCTGTACTGAGTGACCATAAGTATGAGTGACTGTACGGGTGATTGAGTGGATGTGTGTGTAAACTTAAGAATCAGTGAGTGGGTATGTAGTTATAGGTGTTGGTGTGTCTATGGTTTTGAGAATGGCAGTCTGTAATTTAGAGTGGGTATATCAAAGGTTATATTAGAGTGTGAGAAGATACATCAATTTATCACATGGATGATGTCATCAGTGATGTCATTTGAGATGTCATCAGTGATGTCATCAGTGATGTTACTGACCATGTCATGAGTGATGTCATCAGCAGTGCATTGCGGAGGCGCGAGTTATAGTTAGCTGAACTAACTATAGCGAGGGAATTTCTATGGTTCTGTACCAGTGAAATGTGCAACTAACTATAACTTTCCCTAAAACCTATGTTTTTTTCAGTGAATTTCTAAGGTTTTTTAAATGCTAATTTCTAACTATAACGTGCCTGAAACCTATGGTTTTTCCAGTGAATTTCAAAGGTTTTTTAAATGCTAGTTTCTTACTATGCCTACAGAGGTAGGACATGTGAAGAAAGAAGAAAAAACGCACAGAAAGAAGCAAAAGAAATGCGGAAAGAAGCAACAGAAGTCCACAAAGACGAAGAAAAGTGCAGGAAAAGCAAGACATGTGCAGAAAGAACCAACAGAGGAGCAGAAAGAGGCCTTGTTGCAAAATCATCCTGTGCCCACAACTTCTTCAGACGGGTACTGGTGGTAACTGACTCTGACTAACCAGGCCTAGAGCCAGTGCTATGCTAAAAGACACTTAGAATACAGTGAAAACGCCTACATACACTAGGGAACACTATGCGTTGGGGTACCCCTGTGATTAGCATGACCTCCTCTGTAAGTCCCTAGTACATAATAAGGCAGGGGGAATAAAACTACCTCTTAAAACGCGCTACGTGGTGCGTTTGCACAGTGGTGAAGGGAGAGGGGGCCTGAGGTGACATGTGTGCAAACACGCCCTGTGGCCGTTTTAAGTTGGGAGATTAAGTCCCCTTGAATCCAGACGGTCCCTGGGGTTCAACTAGCCCACCAGGTACCTCCAGTAAGTGCCACAGAGCTGCGTTGTAGAGAGGTGTAAAAAGGGGCATGACCTGGACCACCTCTCTGCAACGCAGCACAGTGGTGCTTACTGGAAGCACCTGGTGGGCTCGTTGGCCCCCAGGATTGAAAGGGAATTAATTCCCCAACTTTAAATGCGCCACAGGGCGTGTTTGCACACATGGCACCTGAGGCCCCGCCCCCTCCCTTCACCAATGTACAAACGCTCCCGTGGTGCGTTTTAAGTTGGGGGATAAAGTCCCCTTCGATCCTGAGGCCCCTGGAGGCCAACTAACCTACCAGGTACCTCCAGTAAGCGCCACAGAGCTACCCTGCAGAGAGGTGTAAAAAGGGGCGTGGCCTGGACCACCTCTTTGTAACACAGCCCTGTGGCGCTTACTGGAGGTACCTGGTGGGCTAGTTGGCCCCCAGGGACCCCCAGTATTGAAGGGGAATTAATTTCCCATTGTAAAAAGCGCCACAGGGCGCATTTGCAGTGTGTTGCTAGGAGAGGGTGGGGCCTCGGCATAATCTCCGCGTTTTTTTATTATTTTGGGAGGGGCCTTATCGGCCCCCAACACATTAAAAATAAGAAGCCCTGGGGGTGGCGGCCCCTGGGGCTGCGGGGGGGCCGTGTGCCCCTCGAAAATATTTATGGAAACCCCCGGGGGTTGACGGTCCCCGGGGCTGTGGGGGCCTCCCTGGGCCCCCTCAATTACATTAGTGAATGCCCCCGGGACTTGGCCCACCCGGGGGCTAAAGAATAACGAAGCGCAGGAGCCCGCGCTTCGTTTTTAAAAAGGAAATTCGGCCGAAATTAGCGCTGGGTGCGCGAATCTCGACGATTTTTTTTTATTTAACAAAATGCTTTTTTGGGCCCTGGGGGTCCTTGTGGGACCCCTGAGCAGGCCTAAGGGGTCAGGGTGTTTCTACCCTGCCCCCTTTTCTTTTTTTTGCGTTCCTTTTCTGTTTTCTTGTGCCTTTGTTACCGAGGCACAAGATGGCTGCCCACACTTCCTGGTTTGGAGTGTTGACAGCCAATTAGAATGGAGCTCGTGATCGGGAGGGTGCGCGGATCCTCCTCGTCTCTAAATATCGAAACTTTTATTTTTGATTTTCTCAGCAACTACTAAATGGATTTACACCATTTTTAAAAAGGTCGCTTTCTGATCGAAGCAGTACCTTTTTGCCAAATGTGAGGTAAATCCGTTCAGTAGTTTCGGTTGTAGCCTTGCATAAAGTTTCCTATGGGAAATAGATTTTTTGACTCTTATTTTTTTAATTTCTCAGCAACTACTGAACGGATTCACACCATTTAAAAAAAAGGTCTCTTTCTGAACCAAGGGCTACTTTTTTGCCAAATTTGGTGGAATTCCGCTCAGCAGTTCGGGCTGTAGTCGTGTCTAAAGTTTCCTATGGGAAAGAACATGGAGAAAACGCGTTTTGGGACCCCCCTTTTTGCTCGGCCCCCTCTTGGCGAATCACCCCGAAACTTTGAGGATAGGAGCTGACCGGAGCGGGCCATAAGTTTTGAAAATTTCGTGAAGATTTGTCAACCAACGCCAAAGTTATTGGGAAAACAAAAAACGCTTCCTTTTGAATAGAAACAAGGTCCTAACTATAACTACCTACTGGCGACCGCCAGTAGGTAATATATTTATATATATATATATATATATATATATACACACACACATATATATACACACATATATATTCTTTATTGTCTGATTAATTACAATCATTACAATAAAACAACACAGTTCATAAAACAAGGCAATTGCTTACATTCCTTAAAGATAATGAGGAAGTGTTAACATATCTTTATAACTCTTAGAAATACTTAAATATCATAAAAAGGTATTTTGTTCATAATCGAATATAAACATTACATTTCATTATTATTCACCATACATATTAGTAAACCCATCCATACAGATAATCTTGGAGTCCGCTCTCAGATTTTTAAACAGCCCCTAAAAAGAAGCCGAGCATACAGTAACACGTTTGGTTCAGTTGTGATCTTAGCATTTAAAATATAAAGTGCATCCACATTTCTTAAAATTATCCCGAATCTCAGATACTTTATAAAATGTATCAAGTTACATTGTCAGTATAGGGGAAAACAATATAGTTGGAATCATAGCTCTTTCTATTCTTATTATATGACCACAACATCGTCCTGAGCCAGTTTTTTCTCCACTATAATGATAAATTTGACAAAGTTAACTGTTAAATTGATGATACGCCCTTGGAGGCACAGTATTATTGCTTGGCGACACGTTCTTACCCCTTGTTCATTAAATATTGGTTTTAAAAGTGTTAGTCTTTCTTGACACAATTTGGGGCAAATACATACAATGTGCAATAACGTTTCATTAATATAACCACATAATCTACACTTTTGTGATTGCCAAACTTGTATACATCTAGGTGTACCATCTTTTGTTGGGTAATGCCAAACCTAAGCTTAAGCAATATATCCCTTACCGCCGGTTTCAAGCAAGAAGTTAGATAAAATTGGGGTTCAGTTTTATTATACGAATTAATAACCGACCAGGCGTGCTTTTTTTTAAAACAGTTTTTACAGTCTGCTCCTGATCCAATATTAATGATAGCAATTTAGTTGATTGATTTAAAATCTGTTTTAAATGGTTTTATTTCTAATCATATTTTCAAAAGGTTGGAGCTTAAAAGTATTCAAACTTTCCGTTAAGTATGACCTCCATGGTCTTGCATACTCCTTATTCATTTCTTGCCAACACATATATGCAAGGGACTTGTGAGAGAGAAAGTGGCAGGTCCCTCTTTGAATGCTACACTACCCCAAATATGGCACACTGACCCCCATCTGCAGTACTTTATTTAATATGACTTCTGAAGTTCAAAATGAACATCTGTCTTTGGCTGAAAGGTGGAAACCTCTACTCCTGTGGGTTCAGGTTACATCATTATGGTTAAGGATGGAGTGGAGTCTCTTATCATGACTGCAGCTAATTCATCTTCTCCACTGGGACTGCAGGTTATGCGGTTTCTTGCTCTCTCTGTGGCAGCATGCGATGGGGGTTCGCTCTGTGGCTGAAGGTGGTGGTGTTTCTCCATCATCTATGCAGGGGTGGTCTTTCTCTCCACATTGTTTGCAGGTGTGCTGACCAGCTTTCGATTGTAAAAATGTATGCTAACTGGATCCTTGATCTATATCATGCCTTGCGCCTGCCTAATTTCCCATTCAATGCTTTATGGTCATAGGTGTCCAATATAGCCAATAAGTATTAAAATATTATAGCAGTTTAATTTCACACATGTAACTGCATGATACATTGCGCAATGTAAACAATGTTTTCCCATTCTTGTATTGATGAATGGCAAATTAAATCATCATCCCATTATACACAAGTTCTTAAAAATCTTGTACTCAATTTTCATTCCCTGTCAAACTCTACCTTCTTTATAAATTGTTTATTGATCTCTTCATTCTTAAATGGACTTTGTAACATGTAATCATTACCAGGGTTTTTTTTTTAATGTATTTGTATTGGTTTTATGTATGAAACACCAAACAGGAAGCATTCCACAATTCCACGCAACATGCGCTCTTTAAAACTAGTATGCATCACCGATATATAAGAGCAATCACGTATCAAATTAAACAGTTCACTCACCACCATTACATTCAGTGCCAGCACAGGAACACATTGTAAATGCAATTGTAAGGAATCCACCCATCTAATCCCTAGCCACTTGGGTTCCATCCCCTCCTAGAACTGCTGATGGGGCAGCCTTGTTGCCTGGTTTGTCCATTCCAAAGTACGCTCTCCACCATCCCCAGATCTTATGGAATTTACGTGGGCATCCCCTACTACATGCCGCCTTCTCTTCCGTCATGTAGAGATCCATCCCACTATGCCATTCCTGCAAAGGGGTGGGGGGGGGGATCTCCGCTACACCCAAATACCTTGCAATATCTGTTTTGGCCAAAATCCAGCCTACTGCGCTAAATTGGTGTTTGGCTCGGGGGAGATCTACATCATTAGGTATCTCTACTATAATGCATTTGGGGCCCAGAGGGAGTTGTTCCTCCAGTATGCCTGAAAGTTCATCAATGATCTCTTTCCAATATGTCTGTATGAGGGGGTAGCCCCAAATGGAGTGTATAAAGGAACCAATTTACCCTGTGCCTCGCAGGAATGTGGATGTGGAGGCCTTACACATTGTATGTAGTTGTTGGCAGTTATAGTAAGCCCTGCGTAGTATTTTAAACTGGATAAACCGTTGAATCATTACCAAGGTTGATCGCTTTTTATTTTAGGATTACTCTAGCAAGTTGAAATAGGAATTAGTAATCTGGTATAATTCTAAAAGTGCGAGTAGTAGGATGATCCCCATATCAGTTAAAGGATGAATTTTAATAATGCTGCCTTCTTCCACAGTTCATTTTATAATATACAGGTAAAATCTAAATCCTGTACCAGTTTGTGCAGCAATTCTCCTCAAGGAAGGATATGTTAATAACTTACGTTTTAAATACTTTGTGGGATTACATTTTTTGCAAGAATTCTTCTAAATCAGGAAATTTAATTTCAAATGTTATCCTTGTTTGCAGTGATGCCTCACTGAGAAACAAGACCGGCATGAGCCATCTAATTTTTTATCATTGTATGACTCAGAGTGTCTGTTTCACTAATCCACATTAAGCAATTTACCACATAACAGATCGGTGAAAAGGTAATCAAGTTTCACTTACATACTGATTCTTTATCCTAAACTTTTGAGCAGTTTGTTTTCACAGCTTAACAGCAATATATGTATTCTTAAATAGTCCACAGAGGCATTGTTTAATCTTCTGATTTGGCTTATTTTTTAGCTAAGAGTAGTGTGCAATCTTATAATTAAGAATATTAATGTATTAAGTTTGCTGTATCATTAAAGATATCTGAGACACTCTTAAGTATAGTAATTGGAGGATCATCACTTTGTAATAGAGTTTGAATCCACAAACAAGAGTAACATCACCTCTCACTCTCAAAGTGAGTTTTGCCAGACTAGACATTAAATAATTTTATCATTTGTGTGATACGATAATTGGAGCGGCTCTAAAAACTCCCATATAAAACAGCCATCTTGTCAATTAAACAGATACGTCTTAAGACCTTATTTAGAATTGAGTGGTAACTAAAACTCCTCCAATTTCTAAAGGAAATTCTAAATATGAAGTAGAATTCACAGGCTGAATTTCCTCAAACACAGGACTATTACTGAGGAGCAAATTAAGCCGGCGGAATCAATGTCATATTTACATTTTCCTCCAGAAATTGAATTTTTTTTCTCTTATCAGGACCTCTAACTCTGGCTCTTCAAGACTTTCTGAACTGAATAATAATAATAATAATAATAATAAAACCATTTCTAAAGCGCCTGGTTACACTTAGCATAGTGTGTCCCCGCGCTAACAAGTGCCACTCCTCCCAGAAAGGCCAAAGTCCGGGGCATGTCTGGGTCCCAGAAAAAGGCTATTATTTACGTGGGAATAAGTAAGTTTTCAATTTTAATCTGAATCTTGCTTCAGAGGGCTCCATGCGAAGATCAAGAGGAAGCCTGTTCCAGTGTTTGCTGGCTAGAAACCTAAAGGAAGCACCTCCAATCTTGGTCTTGCGAACGCGGGGGAGTTGGAACAGCATTGCTCCAGCAGATCTGAGGTTGCGGATGGGACGGTGGGGAGTAAGAAGGTTGCGCAGGTATCCAGGGCCTTTTCCCTGGGCGATGCGATGGGCAAAACAGAGAGCCTTGAACCTAATTCGCTCTTCAATGGGGAGCCAATGGAGTTGATACAGTGCCATTTTACCTGATGCTCTACATGGGAGGTTTAACACCATACGTGCGGCAGCATTTTGTACGCATTGCAGTTGGTGAATACCTTTTTTGCTAAGACCCAGAAAGAGAGCATTGCCATAGTCAAGATGAGGAGTGACTAAGGCATGAATGAGTGTTTTTCTAGCACTGATGGGGAGTAGATCAAGAACTTTGCGGAGTGTTTTGAGCATTCCAAAGCATTTGCCCGTGACTTTACTAATCTGCTGCTTAAAGGAAAACTCTGTATCCAGTATGAATCATTTTGGGTAGTGCCTAAATCTCTGGTTGTATTGAATTTAGTCGTAAAGAGGTGTTAAGATCAAAGTTCCTGGCCCTTTCCTTAAATTGTGAATTTTGTATAACCAGAAAACACAGGCTGAATGGAGGTACAAAGGACCATGCTTAGCTAAATGCTTAAAAATTTAGACAATGGCTCTGAAGAATTATACACTTCTTAAAGTGCATACAATGGAAGGGACTCTGTTATAGTGTGACACTGATTTGAGTTTTTTGCCTTCATGTGTTAAGGCAGCAGATGCTGGAATTGACCTAGGACACTAAATTACAATATTCAGATGCTCATTTACAGTATTAGGAGATTGTTACACTTTACACCAAAATAATGTAAGTATTTACATAGTTCTGAACTCCTTGGAGTGTACTGTTATAACAGGCTGAGAGCCCAACATAAAGTGAAACAACATAATTTAACTCCTGTGGTTCATATATTCACTTTATACAGCAGGGCAGACATGGAGTAAATGACACATTTTAGTTATTGCAGTTTTCAAAATACCCATTCTGAACGACAGCAATAATTTGGAAATGAGGCGAAGGGCCTGGTTCCAGGGTGGGACCCAGATACAGGAGCTGTAGGAAATGTATTGTTAAATTTCACTACTTCAGTATTGGCAGGGGTTAACAAAGGTGAATTTTCCAGCTTTAGAATTTATCTTAGGACAGGAAGATACTATCAATCAAGAAGTCGCCCAGATCCAAGGCACATTTCAGAGAATACCAGGACAAAAAAATTAAAAGCTGCACTGAAGTCAGCAGAATTAAATCTCAGAGGAATTACATAACTGCCAACTAAAATAATAGAACATAGACGCGTCAGCAGTCTCTGTGCACAATGGCTTCATGTGGGGTACAGAGCTTGTAAATGCCCATATAGATGCGTATTTATATAGGTGACCAAGAAATATCTTTCACAGTTCAAAAATAGTAAAACTATCTTGACTGCAGAATCATAACATTCCAATTAGCTCATGCCTACTTACCCACCAAAATGTATCATAACATAAGGGTACATGTTCTAGCAAAAAAGAGAATGGAAAGACTAAATTATTAGGCTTCAGGAGACTGGGAGTCCCGCTATAATACCATTCTTTAATCTCTGTCCATGGCACCTCAAATTGCAAGACTTGCAATCACTTCATTGGGTGCTAGTGACCACCAAGTCACTTCTGATTTTCATACGAGGTCCGCGATGGAATAGACGAGAATTCCTGCACGGAAGCTATATTACTGCTAGCCTATATAGAGTCTTCACTGCAAACCCTGTTAGGATAGAAAAGTCCCTTGCATGGTGACAGACATGTACCCCTGCCCTTGGTGCCCTAATTGCAAGGATGTCTGATTTTTGTCGTCAAGGGCAAACACGATCATGCGCCTGTACCACGGATTGCGCGTCTTTTTTGGACCAGTAGGGAGGCACCTAAAGCACTACCTTCATAGTGGTGAAAGGATACTGCCTATGCTAGGAGTTAAGTAGCATGAGTGAGGTGTTGGCAGCGTACATGTAGTTATCAGTTATAGTAAACAGGCATTTTTATTTGAGATCACGCCGCTCTTCCGCCTCCCAGGCACTCTCAGAGTTGCACTGGCTTCCAATCTTACAGAGGATACAATTTAAGGTATTGTGAAAAGTGTTCAACGCCTTGTATGGCTGTGGACTCAAATCTCTGCAGGAGAAGTTTCCATGGCATGTCCCTCCCCCAACGCTTCGCTCCTCTTCAGCCAATATGTTGAAGGTGCCCAGAGTCAGGAAAATTAAATGAGGAGGCAGGGCTTTTAGTTAGGCAGCCTCACGCCTCTGGAACAAACTGCCACCTGATATCAGACAAATATAAGACCTCCTGCAGTTTAGAAAAAGGATAAAAACATGGCTCTATCCTCGAGTATGCTCTCTGACATCTTCTTAATCTTCTTTCTGGTAAGGGGCTTTCCACCGGTATCCACACTTAGCTAGACACTCGTATCACAGCACCAGTTAGTTGCGCTATATAAGTGTTGATCATAATAATAATAATAATAATAATCTGTGTCACTGGAGTGAGTACTACAGACTCACTCATGTAAAGTTCTGCTGCCGTGGCCTTATCTCACCCTTGGCCTACTTCAAGCTAGTATGTAGTACTGTTCCGCTCTATTGTTGTACGCATGTGCTAGGTGTATGTGTACCAGTGAATACATGAACGAATATGGCTTCCATTTTGAGAGAGCCAGGGCTGACTGGAGAAGTATGAGGAGGTAGAGTAATCCCCTTATACAGATTTGTGGTTCGCTGCATTCCTGTGCGCTGGGTGGAACTTACACTGGAGGCAGAACAGCCAGGCCCTTCAGTACACTTACAGGGTGCCAGGCTCTTCAGTACACTTCAAAGGGTGCTCTTTGATTCAGAGAGAGAGGGGGGGGGGAAGAGAGAGAGATGAGGGGGTCACTGGAAAGGGGCCTTGGCACATTTCAGAAAGGAGATGGCGCTGACAATAGAATCCTAAGAATATCAATGGTGGTCCTGGAGTAACTTTGTGATGCACATATTACTGTGGTAACATTCAGGTGTGAACCTTTAGTCAATCCCATGGCCTGTGTTGTGCGGCTATCAGATTTGGAGTTGCTCCTGCTGCGACCCAATATGTCAGTGGGGTCTACCGGAAAGAACAAGGAGCCTTGCCAAGTTCAAGCCGACTTATGAGGAGAGGTCGCTTTGGTGACCTATGCGGGGCCCATGCTCCAACTAAGGGCTGGAACTGAAGCAACCTAACCCCCCTCACCTCATCCCCACACCTCCTGTAGGAAGGATCAGGTAATCTGACCGTCTTGCAAGAGGATGCGTCGTAGACGCCCAGCCGCTGCACCTGCTGAGCCGTGAATGCTACTCACCAACAGCAATAGCTGCTGCTCTCCATGGAGGCATCGGTCACGCCATCCTCACAGGAGCAGGTAAGACTGATCAAAGGGCCAGAAGGCCCTGGCGAAACTTGTTCTGCTGCATAGCACTTCAGGTGCTGAACACTTTAGGCTTATCAGAGCTGGACTCCTGCGACTTGGACTACTAGTGGGGGACTAACCTGAATGTCGCCTACAGTGGATAGGGCATAACCACTACCGATAGTGAGAGGGAAGTGGGACTCTGGGACCTGATTACTGAGCACTAAAGCCCTGACTGTGTATGCCTATTTCACTTTGTGTTCTTGTATAAATAATCACTTTGTCATAAAAGAAAGTATTTGTACAGAAAATCATTTATTTCTGCTATTGACCACACTTTGAGTTGTGAGCCTGTACTCACCCCCCTGTATCTATCTCCTCCGAAATGCCTTGACTGCTTGACCAGCGCTACCACTGAGAGTCAAATACAGAAGGGGTACTTGGCCCAGTTGCTCAGAACCCATAGGAGGTCAGGCCCCAAGACATCAGGAGTAAAAGGTCTCAACCTCCACAGCTGGGCCCAGTAACTCCTGCTTGCCCTGTGGTCCACTGAAAGGGGTTCTGACACACTTTTATACCCCAATCTTAACATATGTTGAAAGAACGCTCGACTCTGCCAAATTATGGAATTCACTGACAACTTGAATGGGATATGTATGCAAGCCTCCTCCTCATTCACCTTTCTGAGACTTCAAACAGCCACTGTGACATGTCATAGCATGATCGGAGCACAATTCTGACCCCCAAACCCCAAATGCAATTCTTTCCTTATAGACTACCGTTTCCTCATACACCTCCCATCTAAATATACAAGTACTAGCCTGCAAAACCATGATACAAGGTAATGGCGCTAGAAGGCCACACAAGTTATAACTGGTTGCCTATACAAAATAACAATGAAAATGATACAAAGTAAAATAAACCCTTTAGTAAATAAATCATTTAACAAGGAAGATTTACCTCCAATATTTAATATGCCTTCCCAATTTCTTTTAATTACAGTATCAAAATCCCTTTTAGACAGCAGCTTGTCATATCTATACTAAACAAAGATCTATAAATTCTAAAGATTTCTAAATATCCAAAATGATGGTCACTGTGTAGAGTCCCAGGCTAGGATGGTATATATAAGCAGATATTGTAAAGTGTTGATCAACTCACGGTGAAAATAGCCTTGTCAAACAAGACAAGGCGTTACATTAAGTGGAATATTTTCCTGAAAGTACCGATGAGTTGCATCATAGGGGCCAGAATTGACAGCGCAGGTTGTAGAAAGAAGACCAGCTACCTTTTAGTTTTTTTGCAGTTTTTATATAGCACTAACTTGGCCCAATGGCATTTGAGTGCTTTACAAGAGTACCAGATTGCATTACACAGATCCAGATTCATGTTTTTTTGGGCACAGAGAGATTAAGTGATATGCCCAGAATCACAGGATGAGGAGCCAACGTTTGACTTAAACCTGGTTCACCCAGCTCAAAAGGCACCACATCTCCTCCGTTTAGAATTATCTGGTTTAAATTGAAAGTTAATGTAGCCTCACAGCTGGACGGCTGTAGAGGTTATCTATTGTTGGGGGAGACCGACATAGAAAATAAAATAAATGAAGAATGTAAAAGATGGATGATGCACACCGAGAAGATTTTGTAAATTCTAGCATTGGAATTTCCGATTCTGTCATTGGACCGTCTGTTCAGGAGCAATGCCATATTAGGCAGGTTATGTGCCTATTTAACTAATGTCAAAGTCAAAAAAATACTTTTATTGATTCTTTAAAAATGGTATATATATATATATATATATATATATATATATATACGATTTTTAAAGAATCAATAAAAGTATTTTTTTGACTTTGACATTAGTTAAATATATATATATATATATATATATATATATATATATATATATATATATATATATATATATATATATATATATATATATATATATATATATATATATATATGAAAGAAGGCCTTAAAAATCGTAACCGCAGTTGAAAAGTCAGCCAACGGGTTGTGTGTTAACTACTTGGCTTAAAGCAATTTTTTCCAGATCTTTTGCTGCTATTTTTCAGAATTTTATGGCGCTACAGGAGAGAGGAATCGAGAGCCCTCCGAGACACCTGATGACCGCAGCCCTACATGTTCTGATCTGTTCATTCCTTAAAATCTCCCGAAGAATGGATTTGCGTGTTTTCAGTAAAAAAGGCCATATACATAGTAAATGTAGTAGTGACGAGACCTCCTCTAGCTGTAATGCCGACAGGGATTCCTGCAGGATTCTCATCGTCGAGTTAGCTTGTCGTGCTTGACTTTCAAGCTCAACCCAACAACGGTGGGCTAGAGTGTTATTTTCTGCCTCCCTCATCCTCCAGTAGTACTTCACTAAGGCACAATGTCTGGCCATGATTTGATTTTTTAGTCCGAATTCTAAACGGATTTTGTCTTGTGAGATATGTAACGGTATTGAGAACAATCTTTTGAAAAATATAGATTGAGCTGTATTTAAGGTGGTGGCATCTTTGGTGTTCAGGATTTCTGAGCCATACGAGATGGAGGGTAAAACATTTGCGGTAATCACTTGTAGCAGGTGACTAGTGGAGCAACCTATGAGCTTTTTTGTCAGGATTCTAAAGGTGAACAGCAGTTGTTTTGCTTTTATGCATCCTTGTTCCACGTGTTGCTTAAAGTTGAGCTTGCTGTCTAGCAAGAAGTCTAGATATTTGTAGGAAGCAACGCGGGCCAATGGTTGTTCACCCAATTTCCAGGAGAAGGTGTGCCTGTACAATGTTTTATTATGTTTTGAAAAAGGCATGACTTTGGTCTTTTGATTGTTAATCGTAAATTGGTTTAAGGTAGTATAGGCTCCTAGTCCCGTAATCAGTTTCTACAGGCCAGCTGGTGTTTGTGCTAGCAACACGATGTCGTCTGCGTACTGAAGGCACGGTGTCGGTATTTTGCCCAGTTTTGGGGGGTCAGCTGGAATTGACTGAAGGCACTTGTCAAGATCTGACGTGTAAATGTTGAACAGACCAGGTGCTAAAACGCAACCTTGTTTTAGCCCATTTGATGTTGGAATTTTACCAGTTACACTGGACCCATCTCCTTTCTTGATTTGCACCCATGTGTGAGAATACAGATTGATAATGGCCTCCAGGAGTCTGGGCGGGATCCCCCAGGCTTGCATTTTAGCCCATAGAGAAGCTCTTAAAACTTTGTTCAAAGCCGCTTTGAGGTCTACGAAGCAGGCATTCAGGGGCCTTGATTTTACAAAGGCTTGATTAGCTAAAAGAGTGACCGCAGAGATGTTCGTTAGGGTGCCCATCCCCGCCCGAAAACCAGTTTGCGGGGGAGGTATTAGGTTTATTTGACTAACCCAAGCCTCTAATTCCACCAGGAGATTAGATGCGTAAATTGTCGCCTCTACGTCTATCAGCGCAATCAGTCTATAGTTAGAGGGGTCCGAGCGGGAACCCGATTTGTAGATTGGATTAAGGATGCTTCCTCTCCAGGACTCCGGGATCAAGCTGTCTGCTGTAGCTTTGGAAAAAACAGAGGAGTCAGAACTTGGGTCCAGAATGCGGGGTCATGCCGAAACAAGGCGTTTGGTAGTCCGTTCGGACCTGGGGCTCCCTCAGATTTTAAGTTCTTTATAATTTTCAACATTTGAATTTCTGAGAACAACACTAGATCCTCAAGGGATTCATGGTTCTTGATATCACTAACCTTATCTCTATTTAACTAATGGTTGAATTCAGTACTTGAGCCTCGTTGATCTAGGCAGGACACATTTGAGCATGAAAAGAATATTTTTCTATCACTAAATTGTGACATCTAAGCAAATAGTATGTCCTGGTTAAAGTTAGTAAAAGTTCAATTAAAACCATCCCAGCCACAACGGAATCTTTATATCCTCTAGTTTGTAGTGTACATTGTTTTGCTGCTGATGATGTATGGCAGACCCAATTTGATTGCAGATTGGGCAGATTGGGTTGAAACTGGACAAGGGAAAAAGAAAGAATCAAATCTTGGTTTACTATTTTGGCTGATGGCTTCAAACAATACTGTCACACCTGGTGCTGCACGATTCACACTTGTTCAGAATACTAAATCTGACAATTTAGGTAGGAAAAGTCTCGAATATATTCTATTTCCTAAGTCAGTGATGCCGAACATGAAATTGCTGCTGAAGTTGGTGGTCATGGGGAAAAGAATGCTAAGTTAAATATTCTTCCCCAACAATTTTTATTGGTTATAAAGCATCGCAAAACGAAGTGCTTCATGTGTATGCTGTGCAAGCAGGGCAATCAACAACCTAAAATCCCCAACTTAGATCATATAGTCATGGCTGGTGGACTTGTATGTAAGGGCAGCAGGGAACACCCGTTTGGCTTCGAGTTAATTTGTTAAACATCACTGAGACTTTTGATGTGTCCATGTGGAAGGTCCAGCAACAGCACAACTCTATAAATTTCTCTGGTAATGATCCCCCAATCATGTAAATCACTTGATAACTTACCCCCAGTATGACCCAAAGACATTCCTTTCTCCTCCAACACCACACTTTCACATTGATCTTTTTTGAGTTTCCTTGCCAATGAGCCAGCAGGTCATGAGTAGTGTATGGCAATATGCCTCTTCACCAGCACTAAACCCACTGCAGTGAATGAATGGATTGGAGTCTTATAAAGCGCTTCGCTACTCCTATAAGGAGTGTACCACTGCTAAGAGGTCAGAAGCAACTCACTGGTAGCAGATAAATAAAGGAACCTATACAGAAAAGCCAAGCCTTCAGGTTTTTCAGAAACTGAGGTTCTGACGGAGATTGCCTCAGCTGGAATGGTAGGGAATGCCAAAGTTTAGATGCAAGAAAGCAGAAGGATCTTCCACCTGAGTGAGTTTTCTAGACTCTGGGCACCTGCATTACCAGTGACCTGAGGCACCTCCTAGGAGAATAGGAAGTAAGAAGAGGATTCAAATAGGCCACACATGACTTCCTATGAATCCTATAACAGAAGCAGAGGGCTTTATAAGAGAGACGCTTCTCCACCGGGAGCCAATGCAGTTTCTGAAGTGCCGTGCCCATGGATGCTTTCTTAGTTAGGTTAAGCAGAACTTGAGCCACCGAATTTTGAACACACTGAAGTTTCTTAATCCTAGCCTGAGAAGCTCCCACATATAAGATGTTTCAATAGTCTAGCCGAGAGAACACTAAAGCCTGGATCACTGTCTTCTGGGCCGAAACAGGCAAAATATAAATAAAGCTTTTGAAAGATAATAATAACAAAACACTTGGCCGCTAAGGCTGTGATTTGACTCTCGAAAGAGAATGTATTGTCAAACCAAAAACCCAAGTCTTTAGGTCTCGCGCCTAGCGTTGTAGTGCGGAGCACTGCTTGCGCAGCGAGAAACCTCTTGTACGGGGTTTGGAAACGGACCTAGGAATCGCACACGCTCGTGCGTGTGTTTTTCTGTTTTTCTTTTTGGCCCACACTATTGGCCTTTGCGTGCGTCTTTTAATCAAAGACAGCATGCAATTGGCCAAAGGCAGACGCATTGCTCCGCCCGTGGCCTATTGGTGTCTATTACGCGCACCGCTGCCATGTGGTTTCAATTATCGTGCCCAGACACGGGCGCGATAATTGAAACCACATGGCTCGCTGTGGCACGCGCACACCACTTGCGAGCTTCTTCTTTTTTGGATCCATTTCACAGGGAAGCAACTAAGTGAAAGAAAGAAAGAGAGAGAGGTGGGCTACTCGCGCGTACCACTCGTTTCCTTCGGCTGTTGCTAGGTTTTTAAACTGTCTACCGCGATATTCTTCTTTACGGTGAAACTGTTAAATTGTGTATACATCACATGAGCAAGCGCGCTCAACTTCCTCTGCACAATTTTCAAATGCATTTCCAGAAAGAACACAGGTCTGAAGGTGCACTGATGAGATATTTCAGCGCCTCTGGTGCGCTCGGGATGGGGCTGCTCGTCAGTCTGCATCGGTGTGGCTCAGGGTCTAGCAGATCGTACCCCGCTCTCTCAGAGGTGACTCACGCTCCCCCTCGCTCCAAGACCTGAGAGCACCTTCCACGCGTGGAGCTTTCTGACTAACCTGATGCTCCAGATATCACAGATAGGGGAAGTCAGCCGAGCCCGAGCAGAGGCTGACTGACTGCACTCCTCATTCCTGCTGCAGCCCACGGGCCCACCCTCCGCTCCCACGCATCACGTCTGCAGCTCTTTTACTGACATTCCCTCCTACGTGCAGCCATCTTCATGGAAATTTGCAACCTATGCAAGGGTTATAGTGAAGGAGGATTTGTTTCCGAGTTACGGCGGCTCTGGCTCTGGCTCTGGGGCACTGTATGCACTTAACCTCATAGGTACACAGGTCTGAAGGTGCACTGATGAGATATTCCAGCGCCTATGGTACGCCCGGGGATGTGGCTGCTCGTCAGTCTGCATCGGTGTGGCTCAGGGTCGAGCAGACCGTACCCAGCTCTCTCAGAGGTGACTCACGCGCCGCCTCGCCACAAGACCTGAGAGCACCTTCCACTCGAGGAGCTTTCTGACTAACCTGATGCTCCAGATATCACAGAGGGGGAAGTCAGCCAAGC
This sequence comes from Triturus cristatus, assembly GCF_964204655.1. NCBI lineage: Eukaryota > Metazoa > Chordata > Amphibia > Caudata > Salamandridae > Triturus > Triturus cristatus. The sequence continues at coordinate 654,915,055 of NC_140586.1, forward strand.
CCGAGCAGAGGAAGACTGACTGCACTCCTCATTCCTGCTGCAGCCCATGGGCACACCCTCCGCTCCCACGCGCAGCGTCTGCAGCTCTTTTCCTGACATTCACCCCTACGTGCAGCCATCTTCATGGACATTTGCAGGCTATGCAAGGGTTATAGTGAAGGAGGATTTGTTTCTGAGTTAGGACGGCTCTGGGGCACTGTATGCATTTAACCTCATAGGGGTAACAGCCTCCATAAGATGCCGCTTGTGGTGGCAGGCAGCCAACGCAGATGTTTGCAACTTGGAGGCCAAGATGTGGCTCTTCCAGTCTACTTGCCGGATCAGGCGGGATCTACTGCCAGGAGTGGCCATGCCAGGGCTGAGAGCAGCGTTGCGACTCTGTGCATAGAAACAGACTGTCCGCAGCAGACAGTGAGGGCCCTGTTAACACCCTGCCTCGCTGTGCACTCAGTGACAGGTGTTTGCTGTCCTATCTGCATGGCTATTTAAAGAGTGCGGACAGACTGCGCCTTTATGAAGGGTCAGTGAGTGACTACTCATAGGTAGCAGTCAGTAAGTGCCCTAGGCTCATCCGCCCCCTACACTCACCAAGGGATGTTTGCTGCCCGTGAGGCTTCTGCAGAGTGAGGGCTCGCGGGTAGCAGTCATTGAGGGCCCTAGGCACAGCCCGTGCTCCTATGCGCTCACTGAGGAACATTTGCTCCCTCAGAGTGACGGCTCACAGGGAGCAGTCAGTGAGGGCCCTAGGCACAGCCGCCCCCTGTACACTCACCGAGGGATGTTTTTGCTACCTGAGGTCTCTGTTGAGTGCGCATGAGCTGTGGACAGTGTGTTTCTACACCCGGTGTGTGAGTGTCACCCTGTGCTCCTATAAACTCAGTGGCGGGTGTCTGCTGCCCGCGAGGGCTCAGTGTTGTGAGTGAGGGCTGCGAGCAGTCCGTGTTCCTCCCAATGCCTTTCCGTTCCTCCCTCAGCTTTCCCAGCTCTCGACCCAGCCCACAGTTTCCACCTTCTGACTCCTGTCATTGGCAGCCCGAGGACCCAGCCTGTAAGACACATTCCTCTGGCGACCTCTCCAGGCTCCTCGCCTCTCCCTTCTCCACTCCCCGCCATTCCTCAGTTTGGAAAAAGCAACATCTTTATGTGGGCAGTTTCCATGCAGCAGTACCAGCTCCGCCGCCTGGCTGCATGGGTGGATGTGAGCTGAGAAGGGAGCAAGGACTGAGCGCGCTCTGAGGACTGACCTTTGTTACTGTGTTTTGGCTTTTCATCAGGAGAGTCAGCAATAGCTCATCCCAGGTGCTCTAAATTATAAAGCAACCTTAGTGACTTGACAGTCAGATAAAGGGATGTGCCAAGATTTCACAGATTGGGATAATAGTTTACAAAATGAGGGCCGGAAACAATCAAACTCAAAGTAGATTACCACAGTACTCAGGTAAATTACACAAGTAGCACAATACCACTAATCCCAAATAGTCTGTTGTAGTGCATTATACTGAAGCCAGCATATCAAATAGTGCAGTATCTTACCCAGCGCCACTAATTGCAGTCATGGGCTCTATATTTTAGAAGTCTATTTTGGGATGCTGGTACAATCACATAAACCAGATACACTGATCCCATAAACTGGGAAATGAACGTAAAGCTTGTTTTATATGCACTGCTTAAAGCCCAAACAGGCAACTAAAGAAGCAGTTACAAGTAAAGTAACATTGCACAACAAAACACATTATAAATAAATTGGTACAGCAAATGTAGTACCACCAACCTATATTTCTCATACCTTCATTCCTACATAATATTACTATATTTTATCAAAATACAAGCACACACAATCCCAATCATAATACAAGCACACACAATCCCACTCTATAAACTTTCTTCCACTTTACTCAACTCAACACCACTCCGCGCTAAACTACTCAATTCCACTACACTCTATAATAATTACCTCTACTCTATACTACACCACTTCACTGTACCACACTACACTCTAGAGGTCTACATTAACAAAATTAGAGCTAGTAATGTTGCATTCATATTTGCTACGCCAAAAACTCAAACGTTTACTAATGAGAGACCTATTGCACTGCAAATGCTTGTTAACCTTGGGTTTAGGCTGAGGAAAAGGGCCCAGAGACTACAGCCACCAGCGCGAGGACAAGGTCAAGGGCTGCTTGGCAAGGATCAGAACCTCCATCTTACCGGCGTTTAACTTCAGGCAATTGAGATCCATCGAGTAAGACCCTTAAGCAAGCCCTCAAAGTGTCTGCTACAGCAGCAGATTTATGTGAACATGTATTTCAGACTTTTGTGGCAGAAGGATATAGCCGGCAAAGACAATTTGTTCTGTATCATACCAGCCACAGCTTTTGCAGATTATTTATCACATCATTCTACTAGTTATCCTAAATCACAAAATGTCAAACCATATGAAAAAGCTTTAGGAGCACTACATGTGGGACAGGTTCTGGTTGGAGAGGGCAAATTCTGTTGATTGACATAGAAATGAAGTACATTTTATATAAGTATTTTAACTGGGGGAGCTTGAACAACTCAATGCTAAAGCTCCCAGAGTTGTATGAAAGGCCTTTATTCCAAATTTTGTTGGTCAAAGGCTGAGATAAATCATTGTTCCTAATAATGTGGCTATAATTTCTGATCCCAGGGGCCTACTCCGGACAAAGCACCCCAATTTTATTCGTCAGGTGTGCATAAAACAGGAACTGCCCCGCTGTCACCTGAACTCGTCTGGCCTCCTCAAATATTTTTAGTTTAGTACTTCCATATAAACGTTGCCATAGAATGGCCTCCTCTTCAGGAGGCTTCTAGTGATCCAGGTCCATATGTCTAATAGGGTTTGTGCTCCCCTGGACCATCCCTGGCATCAGCATGAACAACAGACAACTCCTTTTCCCCAAGACACCAGGCCAAAAGTCAGGGCCTCGTGGTTAGGAGCCGCATCAAACAAATATACAAGGTGCTGCAACCAGGCAGCAGGATAACAACATTCCAAGTAAGGATGGGCTAGCTCTCCTGTCTTGTATGATAATTTCAGTAGCTCTCACAGTCATCTAGGTCTTTTATCTTTCCAAATTAGGACGGTTAATAGCTGGTGCCGTTCCTTAGAGAGATTACAGGATGTAAACATCTCAGCAGTACTATCATTTCCATTACTGCTATCATTCTGATCATTGCAATGGGTGGGGGTCAGAAATCAATTGCTTAGTCTATTCTAGCATTCTACCCATGTTAAAATTCGATGACTTTCTGGCATCTGGCATCATCTGTATACTCGGATATTTGAAGCAGTCGACTTGCTACTCCACTCCTACATCTAGCGGGCTAATCTTAGGTCTCCACAATAGACTTCCCTCTTGTAACAGTCATTATTAGAAGGTTTGATTCACAACCCAGATAGCTGCACAAATAATTACAATGCCATCAACATGTGCAAAATCAATACTTCGGGAGACCGCAAGTACACCAGTGTGCCGCTCACTTATATACCGATCAGGAGTGTGGTCCGTCCCATTTTGATAACCCCACCTTGTTAGGTCTTTCCATAACAGCACTGGCAGAGGCTTCATATTCAAGGCCAACAGCAATAGAGCTAATGGCCACATTTGATTTACAACCCTCTGCCAATAAGTTCTTTATTATACAAGTCAAAGGGATGGCAGTTTGTAATGTGAAAACATATGCAATGAAGTCAAGTATCACAAATGAGAAAAGAATGTTCATACAGTATGTGACATCATATGCTATTAAAATAAAGTAAGAGCGTACTTTCATTAACAAGGTCACGTCTGTGCTTGGTCCCAGCAGGTTGTGTAAGACTAGTATAATAAAGGACTAAAGCTTTCAGAAAGTCGCTTGTATGGAACACGTGTTGACTCTGTCTCTTTTTCAAGAAGCCTTCAACTTGTACAAATACCTTCTCACAGTATTTATGGCTGTGCCTTTCCTGTGGGAATTCTTCAATCTGTACAAATACCTTCTTATTGCATTGCCAAAAAAGACTTGTGAAGTTCTCAATGGCATACGGCTACAACACCACAGTATTGGTCCTGCTTATTTACTTGTTCTAGTGTTATCACAGTTGGATTTCTTGTGGACATTCTAAGATTGTTGCATTGCTTTGTTCATATTGAGACCGGACTAAAAAGCCAAAACTCTTTTCCAGAGTGAATGGTCAATCAACTATTACGGTGTGCTCTGTACCATCCTGATATAACTTTTATATCAAAGTTCAGCACAACAAAGATCAACAAAGATCGATAAGACATGCACATTGTGTGGTTCTTTTTGGGTTTCAATAGCACCACTATCAATGCTTCTCTCATTGAGTTCGGAAATCTGTCTTTTTCATATGCCACTAGGTATACCGTATGGGGCTTCTCAAAGTAATTAAGGCCAGTTTATGTAATTAATTCAGTAGGGATACAGGCCAGGAATCTTGTACCAAGACAAAGTGGTGGCTTCTCTGCAATGGCGGAGGAGCGTCGCACCACTGCCTGGCTCAGAGCCAGCAAATGTGAAATAAAACTATGTTCCTGCATCGTTTTATTTTTCCATTTGCCGGCTCTTAGCCAGCGGTGTTGGGAGGGGCGGGGCCGAGGCATGGGAGGGGGGAGAAGGAGTGCTAATGCACTCCACTCCCCAAGTGCTCATGTGTGTTTGGCCGGCCGCCCCAGGGCGACCAAAACACACATGCACACTTAGGTTTTCTCCAGCCCAGCTGCATTGAGCAGCCAGGCTGGAGAAACACCACAGACTCCCTGGTCTGAGCAAGGTGTCTTTCCTGCCTGCTCAGACCAATCCAGCGCGGGGATTGGACAGGGAGCCTGAGATAGGGGCTGCTGGGACCAAGCAGGAAGAAGAGAGGCGGCTTGAATAAACACGACGTTGGAGGAGGCTGGCGGCAAAAGGTAGTTTTTTTATTGTATTGTATTGCATTGCATTGTATTTTTCACTCCAGAATGCCCCCACCTCCTGAGAAAAGAACTCTTGCGTGACCTCAACCGCCTCACCACCCTATGTTTATGGCGGCCGCCCCTGCCCAGACATTCATTTAAGCAAGGAGTTTTCCTAACTTAACATCTTCACTATAGAGATGCTGCCTATCGGAAGTGTAACACACTTTGTCCAGGGCAATGCATAGTTCACTTATGTAAGAGGTCAAACATCTCTACCATCTGGTCTGACTGCTGTGCCACCAGCATCTCCAAACCAGCTATAGAATGGTCCACCTTAGATATACTGCATTCTGGTTTGGGCAGCACCCTGTATGCTTGATCTATTGATACGCCTCCCAATACCTCATTCCTTGACACGCTGATGCGACCGCACAGCAGGCACGCCCAAGGCAAGCCCGTCTTCGCCCATCCGCGCTCGGACCGGGCTCAGGGCCTGTCCCCCTGGTTCTTTGATGTCAGATTTTCTGACCTATTCCAGAGAGCTACTTATGGGGCTGGATCCTGAGGGTGGCAACGCAGGCTGCCCAAGGTTTGCACAGAATGCTTTTCCGGAAGCTCAGGCAGATTTGTGTCATTTGGCCCTCCCTTGCAATATGAGACATTCCAGCAGGACTCTGGCTAGTACAAAAGAAAAGACGATAAGGCAAGGTGACCTTGCACACCTTAAATGCCTTCTTCTTAATGCCAGGTCACTGATTAAGCACAATGTTGAATGCGCCCTGTTCATCGAGGAGCATAATATTAAGCTGGCTTTTATAATGGAGTCCTGGTCCGACGAAACATCAGGACCAGACCTCGTTAAAGCCTTACCACCAGGTTACCTCTGCTATACACTAGACCATGGGTACTCACAAACTTTCTCTCGGGGGCCAAATTTACAGTGTGGTTTATGGCCGAGGGCCGCACCGGTGGGGGCGGGGCAGTAGGGTGAGGGGGCGGGGCTAGAGCAAAAAAAATTAACTATGCCCATGAGGTTGAACACAGGCCCCTTCGTCCAGTGAGCCACCAGACCCGGTATACACACATCTCTCTCTCTATTTATCTCTCTATCTCTCTCTCTCTCTGTCTTCCTCCCTCTCTCTCAGTCTCCCTCTGTCTCACTCACTCTGCTTGTCTCCCTCTCTCTCTCTGTCTCCCTCCCTCTCTCTCTCTGTCTCCCTCCCTCTCTCTCTCCGTCTCCATCCCTCTCTCTCTCCGTCTCCCTCCCTCCCTCTGTCTGTCTCTGTATCCCTCCCTCTGTCTCCCTCTGTCTCACTCACTCTGCTTGTCTCTCCCTCTCTGTCTCCCTCTCTCTCTCCCTCTGTCTTCCTCCCTCTGTCTCCCTCCCTCTGTCTCCCTCCCTCTGTCTGTCTCCCTCCGTCTGTCTCCCTCCGTCTGTCTGTCTCCCTCCGTCTGTCTGTCTCCCTCCGTCTGTCTGTCTCCCTCCGTCTGTCTGTCTCCCTCCGTCTGTCTCTGTCTCCCTCCCTGTTGCCCTCCTCCCTCCGTCTCCCTCTGTCTGTCTACCTCCCTCTATCAGTCTCCCTCTGTCTGTTCCCCTCTGTTCCCCATCTGTCTCCCTCTCTCTGTCTCCCTCTCTCTGTCTCCCTCCCTCTCTGTTGCCCTCCTCCCTCCGTCTCCCTCTGTCTGTCTCCCTCCCTCTATCAGTCTCCCTGTGTCCGTTCCCCTCTGTTCCCCTCCCTCTATCTCCATCTCTCGGTCTCCCTCTATCTCCCTCTCTCTCTGTCGCCCTCCTCCCTCCGTCTCCCTCTGTCTCCCTCCCTCCGTCGCCCTCCTGTCTCCCTCCCTCCGTCGCCCTCCTCCCTCTCTCTATCCCTCCCTCCCTCTCTCTCTCTCCGTCTCCCTCCCTCTCTCTATCACTCTCTCTCCCTCTCTCTCTCTCTGTCTCCCTCTCTCTGTCTCCTTCTCTCACTCACTCTGCTTGTCTCCATCTCTCTCCATCTCTCTGTCTCCCCCCTCTCTCTCCGTCTTCCCCCTCTCTCTCCCTCTGTCTCCCACTATCTCCCTCCCTCTGTCTCCCTCCCTCTATCTCCCTCTTTCTCCCTCCCTCCCTCCCTCTGTCTCCCTCCCTCTGTCTCCCTCCGTCTCCCTCCGTCTGTCTCCCTCCGTCTTCCTCTGTCTGTCTCCCTCCGTCTCCCTCTATCGGTCTCCCTCCCTCTGTCTGTCGCCCTGCTCCCTCTGTCTGTCTCCCTCTTTCTCCCTCCCTCTGTCTCCCTCCCTCTGTCAGTCTCCCTCTGTCTCCCTCCCACTGTCAGTCTCCCTCTGTCTCCCTCCCACTGTCCGTCCCCCTGTCTCTCTCTGTCCGTCCCCCTCTGTCTCCCTCTCTCTGTCTCCCTCTCTCTGTCTCCCTCCCTCTGTCTGTCTCCCTCTGTCTGTCTCCCTCTGTCTGTCTCCCTCTCTCTGTCTGTCTCCCTCTGTCTGTCTCCCTCTGTCTGTCTCCCTCTCTCTCTCTCTGTCTCCCTCCCTCTGTTTCCCTCTCTCTGTCCGTCCCCCTCTGTCTCCCTCTCTCTGTCTCCCTCTCTCTGTCTCCCTCTCTCTGTCTCCCTCCCTCTGTCTGTCTCCCTCTGTCTGTCTCCCTCTGTCTGTCTCCCTCTCTCTCTCTCTGTCTCCCTCCCTCTGTTTCCCTCTCTCTCTGTCCCCCTCTCTCTCTGTCTCCCTCCCTCTGTCTCCCTCCCTCTGTCAGTCTCCCTCTGTCTCCCTCCCTCTGTCCGTCCCCCTGTCTTACTCTATCCGTCCCCCTCTGTCTCCCTCTCTGTCTCCCTCTGTTTCCCTCTCTCTGTCTCCCTCTCTCTGTCTCCCTCCCTCTCTCTGTTTCCCTCTCTCTCTGTCCCCCTCTCTCTCTGTCTCCCTCCCTCCATCTCCCTCTCTCTGTCCCCATCTGTCTCCCTCTGTCTGTCTCCCTCTGTCACCTCATCCGCTGCTGTCACTCCCTGCTGTCCTCCGTCACCTCACCCGCTGCTGTCACACCCTGCTGTCCTCCTCACCCTCTGTCACCTCACCCCCGCGTGTGTGTCACCCTGGGCTGAGGCTGCTTCCGGGGCACACAATGCCACTGCCGCACCGAGTACTTCACAGGACTTTTAAAGACCATTCACTTGTTAATGAGGCTTTGTTGTATTTAACCTATTCTTGGCGCCCCTGCATCTCCACTCAATCAGGGGGAGATGCAGGGGCGCTAAGAAGAGGTGAAACAATAAAGCCTCATTAACAAGTGAATGGTCTTTAAAAGAATCGCCCGGCCCCCATAGCTCGGTAGTGTTTGCTGACAAGCACAGGTACGATGTCTGCAAGGTCCGCCGGCCGCCAAGGAAGGCTTGCCGGGCCGCTGGCGGCCCGCGGGCCGTACTATGAGTACCTGTGCACTAGACAGACCAATTTTGAGGGGTGGAGGGTTGGCAGCTATCTATCATAACACCTTAGAGCTCTCCTTCCTCACAGCCTCTAACCAGGCCTGCGAAGCTCAGTCATTAAGTGTACGCACCTCCCACCATGACACACTCAAAGCCATCCTCCTCTACCGTCCTTCGAGTCCTAGAGGCGCATTTTTAGAGTCTATTGGAACGCTCCTAGAGGAGGGGCGGTGTGCCAAGTCCTTTATGGTAATGGGGGATTTTAATTTTCATCTTGAGGACCTGACAACATAAGGCTGCAGCAAGTTTTAAGTGGGGGGACCTCAAGCAGCTTTCAGAAAACCCCACCCACGTATCAAGACACACATTAGATGGAATTTTCACGAATAACCCCAACCTCTCCTATTTGGGGGCAATGCCACTTCCTTAGACCAATCATGCCGCTATTTTATTTGAATTAACACAGGAAAAGCACTATCAATACAAACCAAAGCCCAAGGCTATGATAGCAATAAGGGCCTGGATAAATATTAGCAGCCTAGAGCTAGGTAGTCTCCTGAAAGCAACAGCCCACACCCTGCCTTCTAGTGTAGATGAAGCTACAGACGCCTATTGAATGGGTAGATTCCGCTTGCAGGAAATTAGCCCCGGCTAAATTGTGCACTTCCAAGCGGGCCCTTCCATCAGCACCTTGGTACTCAGAAAATCTAAAATTGCAAAAACCTGATTGCAAACGTCTAGAGCAAGCCTGGAGGAGAGGGTATAATAATACTGATAAAGAGGCTTATAAAGCAAGTCTTACACTTTATAAAAAAAATTACTCCTTGACACCAAAAAGACATATTTTGGGGGAACAGATCAGCAGGGCTAAATCCTCCTCCAAAGAACCTTTTAAAACTATAACCAAACTCACAACCCCTACTAACTCCAAGACACATAGCAGCCCCGAATTTTGTGAAAGACTTCTGCAAAAGGTGGAAACCATCTTCTCCTCCTTCACTCATCAGCCAATAGAGGATAACAAGGTCTCAGCTATGGGGTTGCCTAAGGACACCAAACAAACTGCCATACTAGACGGCTTTATACCATTGGAGTCACAAGATGCCATTAAACTTTTGTCGGCGATTCGATCCGGATCCCCTTTGGACCCGTGTCCAGCATCTGTGACCAAACAGGTCCCTGGCATTATTGGGTCTGCCCTTACCCCTTTGTTTATCATTATTTGTAGGTCTCACCTAGCGCATCGTGCATGCGCTGCATTAGGAGAGGGCCTCTTGTAATCACTGCAGACATTCAGAAAGCTTTCTGAAAGCTTGTGCGTCTGCTTGTCAAATTCTATTGGCCTTTGCGTGTGGCTTTCAAAAATTGAAAGTCCGCAATTGACCAAAGGCGGGTGCATGTCCCGCCTTCTCTCTAAACTTTGACTCCCATGGCCTAGGGGTCTCGGGAGCGAGCAGCAGCGCGGCCGGGTGCCAGCTGCATACTTTACACTCCTTGCAGTGCGCGCACACCACACGCGGTCTTGTTTTGCCTTGTCCTTACTTACTACCTGCTGATTCAGCAGTGGCCTCACATCCTGAAAACAACAAAAATAATCACTGGCCGTGCACGATCACCCCCCCTCCCCCAACCCGCATACCACCTTCTTCAGATCTCATAGTATGGAAACAGAACTGGACAGACCAGGTTCTCCCCCCCATCCTACAAAACAGCTGAGTGACCTGTGACCTACTTTTGCAAATCAACAAGGTCTGCATCACTCTGAGCCCAGCAACACGAGCATCAGCGTCGCCACCAGCCAATGGCGAGAGGCCCCTTTGCACCCTGTATTTGCCTGGTTGTCCTTCCTAAGGCAGCCGTGTCACGGCGACAGCCGCCGGCGCTGCCTCTTCGGCAATAGCGCTGTTGCCAACAAGGCAGGCTGGAGATACGAAAGAGACGCTTACGTTGTGTTGCAGCCTTTAGGCGCTATAAATCGCAGGTCCTCCTATTATCCAATGTGATGGCACTTATCTTACTGACCGCAGAAGGATGGAAGGCTTTGGTGGCCTTGCCGAGATTTTCGCTTGCAACCTACGCATTGAATGTCAGCAGCGACACTTAGCAGACCGCGCTGTCATGCCAGCTTGGCTCTTTCTAGGGTCCGAGGGTGGCTCATGTGCTCCTCTCTGACATGGGCTGAGGTGACTGCCGAGAGGTGACTTCGCCATGTGCTCAGTACACTTGGTTTGTGTTAAGGGTGTGGGAGGGCTTTGGGGGATTCCAAGGAGCTACAAGACGCTCAGCTTTTTGGGGTCCCCGGGTATACACCCCCATACCCTGAACCGTCTGTTCCTGGTGTATGTAATTATTGAGGGGACCTGACACCCGGTCACATCCGCTGAGGCCAGAGGGATGCCACGCACGCCAGACTGCACAGCTAATGGCAACGCTGGCTTACTATCTCGGCTAGTGGCTAGTAGCTACCAATGATGCAGCGGGTGTAGTGGCACCGGGGCCCATTAAAGCCAGAGAATGCTATTATTTATTACCACCACAGCAGTCGAAGGGGCCATTTTCCTCACGTGTTTCAGGGCCCATGGCACCCTTGTTACGCTACCTCGGAGTGCCAACGAACCAGCGCGTGACACCCAGCCCCCTCCTTCAAACCTCAGGATGTATGAGGAAGACTCAATGGGTTAATATCAGCTTGTTTTTATATAGTGCCAAATCATACGTTTTGCCATTTCTAACCACTGTAAATAATGCGTGTTACTATTAACCAAGTCAATAATAGCGAATATACTGGCATCAAAAGGCGGCAGGCTGCTGGCCAGGCCCTGCTAGGACTACATGTCTCTGCGGAAGCGTGCAGCTCCGGGCAATCTGTCGCACCGACACAGGAAGAAAGTGAACGTGGAAAAATAGCTTTAAACCCATTTTGCCTCTTGTAACCTCGCATGTACAATTTACTCATACCATTGGGTAATTGAACGTGTGTACATTGCTCACAGTAACACCATTTTCAAACGAAAGGAATGGGGCATCTTGACAGTAACACATTTTGATATGAACGTTTGTCATTGAGTAAAACATAGAGTTAGTGTAAAGCGCCACTGCTTTGCTCCCAGCACTCTGTGACCCACTGCTTTACCCTCCGTTGGCCCTGCTCACCACCCTACCCGAGGCCTGCAGGCGATCTGTTAGAAGGGCGACGCCTTACACTGCAGCAAGTCAGAGATTAAAGGGTTCCCTCGGGTCTTTTTCACACTTCGCAGTCTCTTCCTTCAGGACTTACAGGACAGGGAGCCCTCCCTCCCTGCTAGTCAGGCTCGCCAGGCAAAGCAACGTGAAAGGCCCTAGCCAGACCTCTGGTTTCCTAACTGGAATAATTGCTGGGGCCCTGCCAATATTTTAGTGGAGAATTCTGTCTTTTCAGCTCACAAAGATAGATGCATAACAACAAGCCCGGCAGGAAGCAGGATGTGCCCATGCAACAGATATATCTGGGCTTCGGAAGCATGACTGCGACTGAGTGACATCACAAGGATACAGAGTGGGTACCATGTGGATGCAAGCACAAACTCGCATGAACACAGCCTGTACATAGGGAACATGAAGTCACTGCAGTTTGTCTGCACAAAACGTACACAAGGTAGACACACTGTACAGAGATGCCAGCACTGGATTTACCGAAGGCTTGGTTAACATCTCGAACAGGGATACAGGAAACCGTCGCCCCTATATGCCAGCTAGGATCCCACTAGGATGATGAAAGGTTAAATAATGAGGCTGCTCCTCTGCCAGGCTGCACCTATATCTGCCCTGGTATGCCAAAAAGTGATTAAGGGAATACTTAAATAATCTCAGACACTGGTAATTACTCGGTCATTACCATCGTTATTTTGCACACCATGTCACCTCAGTTTGGAGTTTGGACTAAGCCATATGCAAGTCAGTCTTGACTCTGCTCCACTGGGAACAGTCCAGCCCAAGCTGCAAGCCAGGCCCTCCCTGAACACATGCAACCCAGGGCCAGATGTACCTTAATTAGGGCTTATGAGACAGCTATAGCTTGGTTTCAATGACACAGTGTGCACGGGATCCACGTCTGGACATTTCACTAAAGAGTATAAACAAGCATTTGCAATGCAATAGGTCTCGCAATTGCGAGAATTTGAGCTATTGGCATTGTAAATGACAATGCCTTTTATTTATGTGTTTAAAAAAACAGCAATAATAAAAGGCATTGTCATTTACAATATCAATAGGTCAAAGTTTCTAAAATGGGAGACCTATTGCATTGCAAATGCTTTTTTTTTTTAGTTTCTGTTGGTGAAACTCGAGGGTGTGAGCTTCATGGCTTCACGACGACAGAAGAAAAAACAGCTACTCTTACTGTGGACAGCCATGGGTAGCATGCAGCTTCACATGTGATATTAGATCAGTGGACGGCATCTGCGCTTGTGCCACTCATTCCGCTTCTTGACATCGCTCGTACATGCGTGCCTTTTCTGCCATCTTGTGGCTACATGTGGCCTGTAATGGTAACAATTAAAGAAGTTTGCTGCATGGCTAAACTTATAAGGTCCCAAAGGCGAGACCTATGGGCTATGCCAATGCTTTTAAATTTGGGCCAGTTCCCCAAATCCTGGAAAATAGCATTGATTCTTCCATTATTAAAAAAATCCAATCTGGATCCCAAAGACCCGAACAACTACAGACCTATTTCCCATCTTCCTTTGCCGGCAAAGATGATTGAGAAGGCCATGAACGCCCAACTTAGTACGTTTCTTCAGACTAATTGTCTGTTGGACCCTACGCAATTTGGCTTCCATGCTGAACACAGCACTGAGTTGGCCCCAATTAAATGCACAGAGGAGATTAGAGACGCCTTGGACCAGGGAGGTGTCACGATATTGATCATGCGGGATCTCTTGGCGGCCTTCAATAAGGTCCATCATGAAGTCCTGATGGACCGTTTATCTGAAAGGGGGGGTGCAAGGCAAGGCCTGGAATCTTCTAAAATCCTTTCTTACCGATAGAACTCAAACGGTGAACCTGGGCAAAGACAGATCTAGGCCTTTTTCCCTTCCGTGTGGGGTGCCGCAGGATACGCCTCTCGGTCCCACACTTTTCAATGTGTATGCTGGCAGCCCTGATAAGATCTTTTGGGTTCCAAATGACTTCTTATGCTGATGACACGCAAATTGTGCTGTCCCTTCTGCGAGGTAAAGAAGCCGAGACTGGATTAAGATGCCATGATTGCATGCAAGCCATCGCGGGCTGGATGTCATCAAATTGCCTGAAACAATGCAGGAAAAACGGAGGTCATTATATTTGGTAATAACACAAATCTTTGGACGCCTGATTGGTGGCCAGATGTAATGGGCACGCCTACGGCCCCCACTGAGAGGGCGAAGAATCTGGGGGTAATTGTGGATTCCAGACTCTCTTTTGGTGACCAGATAAGCGAGGTTGTCTCAACTAGCTTCTACCTCCTCATGATCTTGAGGAAAACAAAATTCCTCCTTCCAGAAGATAGCCTGAGGACAGCAGTTACAGTGCTCATTTTGTTACGACTGGATTACTGTAAAAGTCTCCATTTGTACATTCAAAAGAGACACCTGAATAGACTCCAGAATGTACAAAATGCAGCAGACAGGCTGTTAACGGGCACACCAAGATTTGTCTCGGTGAGGAAGGGACTTCGAGATCTTCATTGGCTGCCTGTGAAACAGCATGCACAATTCAAGGCCCTTTGCACGGTCTTTAAGGCCCTTAAGGGCATTGGTCCTGTTTCTCTGAGACAATGCCTACAATGGTACGTTCCCGGATGAGCGCGGTGCTTCTCGGAAGCAAAACAAGTGATTGTTCCCCATGTTAAAAAGGCCCGTTGGGGTGGCGGGAGTTTTTTCAATTGTGCTGCAAAGGCCTGGAACAGCTTACCCTTGTACCTCAGAAACTCTACCGAGCTCCTTTCCTTCAGGAAGGGCCTGAAAACCTGGCTATTTTCCTGAATAGTCATGTCATCTCTGGCAACAATTTAGGCAGTGCTCAGCGCCAGGACACCCTAGGGTAACAGTGCGCTCTAGAAGCTTGATTAACGTAACATAACATAACATCCCACTCAATTCCACGTATAAAGGGGTCAACCCTTCAATGCGCATAAAGTAGTGTATCACTTACCATTTGTCTAAACCCCAGGTCTTTCAGGGTTTCCAGATGTACCACTGGACAATACTCCTCTAAGAGTATATAAAGGTCAGCAGGGAAAGAATAGATATAACCCTGTCTAAATTCTCAGAATTCAAGCATAGGTGTACCGGTGCCCTAGCAACAAAGATTTAGTCAGTCTACTATAGGAACTGGTGGAGTTAGAAAAATTAATAATACAACCATGTCAGGCGGTGTTACCTTCAAATAGTAAATAAGTGAAGCTAGGAAATAGTATATTTTTTATGCTTTGTCATTGTGGAGTCATTTTCTTATCTCGGATGGGTCCTTTCAAGTGTGTCTCAGATTATACAGCAGATGTCTGGCACATATCATCAGCAAGTTTGCATTTGAAGACACTAGTTTGAACAGCTTTGGGAAAAATTAGTCTGGAATCGTTGGTGCATACGCATTTAACAGGCCTATATCATGGCCATTCAGCAGACCTACTATTAAAACACATTGCTGGTCTTGATTTCCTGACTTTGTAAGGAAACCTCATCCTCTATCCACATCAACACCCCTCTAGATGAGGAGGAGTTGTTCGCAACAAATAGGTTTCCTCTTTATTTTTACATAGTTTATCAATTTCATTGTATTAAATGGGTCTCTTGAGAAAGTAATCAGTAACACTTCCAAGCTCAATAAATGAAAATACCTTGTGTCTTTTAGAATCATTCATTCAGCCACTGGGCATTCCTGTTCATCAGCCAACCATTCACCACAACTTCAACACTCATCTTCACTACTAGTGCAGATTGAAACACAGCCCTAGTTTCTTTCACGAACTTGGAAGTTCAAACAATAATCCCGACCACTGTCAACAAGCACAAACTCGATGTTCATAACTCATGAGAGGGGTTTGGACAGTCAACTCCTCTCGACTCATCAACACCCCTGCAAAAAGGACAACAAGTATTATACTGAACCATTGAAGTGTAGAAACAGATGTGGGGAACTGCAACTCGCAGCACTTACAGGCTTTGTGAAATGGCATTTCCGAATTTTAGACTTATTTTTATGGCCCTTAAATCTAAATCTCAAGCAGGTATCCTACATCCCTTTGATTACTCAAATTGTCAGGTAGATAAAGCAGTTGTAAATATTTTACATAAGTAAGCAGTATAAAACGTTTGCACCTCCTACTCAAAGCAGTTTACTGCTGTAGTGCTTCTTTTGAAATTGTTACTTATTAATATACAGTGATATCACAACTAAAATCAATAAAGGAGAACACCGCCCTAACTAACACTCCTAGGCTGGTGACTGCCTGAAAATAAAACAACGAAAAATGAGCTGATAAAAGCAGAAAATGACAGGTCCTGGCAGTTAGTTTTCTAGGTCTACTGTGATAGGACTAGAAAGCGTGCCAAAGGATGGGCTGCACAAAAAACCAGAAGAAAAAAGGTAAGTAAACTAAGCAATAGGCAGAATCAGGGTATTAGGGGAGGAGGCAAGGGGCAAAAGGACACAGGAACAAGGAGAAGAGAGACCAAGACGGTATGAGCACTAAGCATATGTGGAAGGGGGCAGGGGGGGTAGACAGAGCACCAAAACAGGAGGACAAGGACAGCAGGAGTAGGGGTTCGGCAAGGGTGAAATTGCGCTTTGATAAAACTAAAGTCAAAAAAAGGAGGAAAAAGGGGATGCGTGGATACTGCCTGAAAAGAAGTCAAAAAATAAAACAAGGAAAATAAGCCTTCTGCAAAGTAAATTTGACCAGGAAGAGCTTTCCAACTGTTCGGTTTTGCATTCTGGTGAACGCCATTCAAAGTGAAAAACCATTAATATACCTTTTGCACTATTTAAAAACAGAAAATATCCTTAGAGAAATGTAGAAAGGCTAATCCGACAGGATTAGGAACCAATCGTGCTAGTAAAACATTTTACCTTCCGAAAAGACTCTCTTATGTACCCTAAGGTATCTTAAGTTACTTTTCTTGAGTTCCTCATAACACTACTGGCAGGGAGGCAGGGTCACAGCAACTGACGCACTCATTTGAAATTAAACATTCCAATACACACACTGTGATGCATGCACATTCTATGCTCCTCATACAATTCCAGTTAAGAAACCAACAGATCTTCCCCTTTATGCAATCCATATATACAAATATTCATAACTAAAACATATAGATTTATACAAATTGATAGACATTCTGTATCCCAAATTAAAAAACTAACATATGAATTATAAAACTAACTTCATGGAAACTACATAAGCACTAATAAAATCCTATGCCGTACAATTCCGACCTATAAAAAAATATATATCTATGCAATGATTATCATAATTCATAATCCTGTAACTTGACAGGAAGGGATCACTCTCTGGATGATCTTCTCAGAACATCAGCCAGAATCTCATTCCTGTGAGGGACATCCAACTGGCACCCATTTCTGCTCATTGCCCCTCCATCCTTGCACTGACACTTCATGCTCTCTCTATAAACAACTGATATTCTTTGTTTATTCCAACACCTTCTTTCATCCAACGTCAAAGAATCAGTTCCCACTCTTCTAGAACTGGAGAAACAACCCCTTCTCTTTATAGAATGTGGTTTCCTGACCTTTACTGCATCGCGCACATCCACTAAAATTAAACTTCTAGGCACCCCTTGACATATTTATCTTGAGCTGCCTTTCTTTTGTCACTCACACCCTGAATGGTCTCTACAGATGGTACCTCCTTATCCATCCAAATTCAGTTCATTTTAGAACCTGGAACTCTTCTTTTCATTATTACAAAAGGAGAAACCTCGGTTTCTGAATTAGGTGTAGCGTGAATTGCCCATGAAAGATTCTTCACTTCCAGCATCCAATTCAATACACTCACTAAGGATAACTGAATGCTTTCCGTAAGTACCTGTTACAACGCTCAACCAAACCATTGCTTCTGGGATGATACAGAGACGTGGTGATGAACAAGTTACTTACCTTCGGTAACAATATATCTGTAAGAAACATTAGTTAGTGATATATTCCTTACCTTAGAATTACCCCCCCGGCGTCAGACTGCATCCAGAAACTTTTCGTCAGCAGTACCCCTGCGCGTCGGTATGCGTCGACGTGCGGCTCCGCGTACATCGTTGGCGTCGTACTTGCCAAGATGACATCACTGGAGCTACTTAGATGCGCCCACGCGCGCTGACGTCAGTTCTGTACTTTCTGCGCCAGGAACGCAGAGCCATGGAAGATACTGACCACTGGTGCATTGAAACTAGGGCCCTGACAGAGATAACCTTAAGCCTAGAAATCAGTTTGCAGAACGGGGAGGATGGGTGGGGCGGTAAGGAATCTATCACTAACTAATGTTTCTTACAGATATATCGTTACCGAAGGTAAGTAACTTGTTCATCTGAAAGAAACACTTTAGTGATAGATTCCTTACCTTAGAATAGATACCCCAGCTATACCAACCCCGGTGGTGGGTCTGTGAGCCAAGATCATACCAGAAAATCACATAGAACAGAACGGCCGAAGAAGCAGTCTCTCCGGACTTGACGGTCAAGGCAATAATGCTTAGTAAAAGTGTGCAGCGAGGCCCACATGGCTGCCTGAAAGATGTCTTGCAGGGGGACACCACGTCTCAATGCAGTAGTAGCGGCCGTCGCCCTGGTAAAAGGGGCGTGCAACCCCACCGGAGGTTCCTTTTTAGTCAGAAAATAACAGGCCTTGATACACAAGACGACCCAGCGAGAGATAGTCCTCTTGTGTACAGCCCGGACTTTCTTGGCCCCTACGTAGCCAACAAAGAGCTGGTCATCCACCCGGAACTGTTGTGTGTGATTCATGTAGAATGAGAGCGCACGTTTTGGGTCCAGACGGTGGAGCCTCTCCTCTCTGGAAGGGTGCGGAGGCGGAAAGAAAGTGGGCAAGGTGATAGTTTGCCCGATGTGGAAGGCAGTGACAACCTTTGGCAAGAAGGAAGAACAACCTTGTCTGGGTGAACCGACAGAAAAGGAGGCTTACAGGAAAGAGCCTGGAGCTCACTCACACATCTAGCGGAGGTGATGGCAACCAGGAAAGCAGTCTTCAAAGTCAATAAACGAAAAGGACAGTTGTGAAGTGGCTCAAAAGGAGCGCACATCAAATAAGTAAGAACCAGATTCAAGTCCCACTGCGGCTTTCACAAACGGAATAGGAGGGAAAAGGTGAGTAATGCCTTTGAGGAATCTATTGACAACAGGGGACTTGAAAAGAGAGGGCTGATCAGGGAGCCTGAGAAAGGCCGAAATTGCAGAAAGATAGCCCTTAATAGTGCCCAGTGCAGAGCCCTGCTATGCCAGAGAAAGAAGGAACAAAAGGAGTTCTGAAAGAGGGGCAGAAAGGGGATCGACAGCCTCTGCTGTGCACCATGCCACAAATTTGTTCCACCTGCAGGGGTATACCGATTTAGTGAAGGGACGCCTGGCTGCCAGAATGATATCACAGACTTCAACAGGCAAGTCAAATCGAATCAACTGTCGCCGTTCAATCTCCACGCATGTAGGTGGAGGCTGGACAGGTTCGGGTGGAGAACCGTCCCCTGCTGCTGCGACAGAAGAGCCTCCCGAAGAGGCAGTCAGATCGGGGGATCCATGCTCATACTGAGTAGCTCGGGATACCAAACTCTTTGAGCCCAGTCCGAGGCCACAAGAATGACTTGGGCCCGATCGCGCCTGATTTCTTCTTCAGCACTCTGGGTAGAAGTGGTATAGGCGAGTGCTGCCTTGGAAACTCCAACACGCAGAAGTGATGAGATTGCGTGTTCTCTTCGGTGGCGAATAGATCTAACCAAGGTTCTCCCCACTGTTGAAAGAGACCTTGCACCACCTCCGAGTAAAGACGCCATTCGTGATCCATCATGCAATTGCGGCTGAGTTCTTCCGCCCTGGCGTTCAAAGAACCTGCCAAGTGTTGAATCGTCAAGGAAATGCCTTGACGTTCCAGCCATGTCCAGAGACGCAGAGCCTCCTGACATAGGGTCCACGACCCCATCCCGCCTTGCTTGTTGCAATACAACATGGCAGTGGTGTTGTCTGTGAACACCTGCACCACTCTCCCCTTGACAGAGGGAAGAAATGCTTTCAGTGCAAGTAGGATCGCCCGGAGCTCCAGAAGGTTGATATGGAGCCTGGACTCCGCCGGAGACCAGAGGCCTCTGATCTCGGCCTCTCCCATGTGGCCGCCCCATCCCAGGAGGGACGCATCCGTCACCACTGTGTGCTCCGGTTGGGGAAGGGAGAGTGATCTGCCGCTGAGCCAATGCTGGTTCATGAGCCACCACTGCAACTGTTGCCCAGTGCCCTCTGAGATCTGGACGTACTTGGACAGGTCCCCTTGATGCTGCGCCCACTGGAACTTCAGGTCCCACTGCAGAGCCTGCATATGCCATCTGGCATGATTGGTCAGCAGGATCCAGGAGGCCATGAGGCCCAGCAGCCTCAAGGTCATCCTGACCGAAACTCAGGACAAGAGTCAAAAGATTGGAATCATAGCCCGAATGTCCCAGACTCGCTGTTCGGGAGGATAAACCTGAAACTGTGCCGTGTCCAGAACCACTCCGATAAAGAGGAGCTTCTGAGAAGGAATCAGGTGCGACTTCGGCACGTTGATGGAGAACCCCAGCAAGTGCAGGAGGTCGACCGTAGTCTGGAGGTGGGAGACGACTGCCTGGAGCGAGCCCGCCTTCAACAACCAGTCGTCGAGATAGGGGGCACTGGTAAGGCCAAAGGGGAGCACGTTGAACTGAAAGTGCTTGTGGCCTACCGTGAATCGTAGGCAACGCCGGTGGGCCGGCACGATGGGGATATGAAAATAAGCGTCCTGCAAGTCCAACGCCACCATCCAGTCTTGCGGGTCTAGGGCAGACAAGACCTTGAGCAAGTGTGAGCATCTTGAACTTGTCCTTCCGTAGGAAGCAATTGATGTTCCGAAGGTCTAAGATGGGATGCAGGCCCTTGTCCTTCTTTGGAACCAAGAAGTAGTGGGAGTAACAACCACAACCTACTTCTGGCATCGGAACGCGCTCAATTGACCCCTTGGCCAAGAGGGCCGTAACTTCCTGCTGAAGAAGTGTCAAGTGATCCTCCAATATGCTGTGGTACTGTGGCAGCATGGCTGGAGGGGTAGTCTTGAAGGGGAGGGAGTAACCCCTTCGGACTATCTGCAAAAACCCACCTGTCCGAGGTGATGGTGCGCCAGTGGGGGGAGGTGATGGTGAATCCTGCCACCCACTGGCGTTTGGTGGGCCTGAAACACCGGACTAGGAAGGTTTGGAGGCAGTGGCGGCAGAGGAGTTGGTGGACTGACCCACCCCCTGGCCCCCGTGACCCGCCTCTGCGGGTCCCATGTCCACGGCTGCACTGAGACTGTCGCTGCGCAGGCCTGTGGCTCTGAAACAAACGTGTTTGGGCGTCGCTTCCTTGGCCACGAAAGGAGCGAAAAGCAGAAGCGGAAGTAGTACGCGTGGCCGAAAGGCCTCAGGACTTGGCCGTAGCCCGTGAGTCCTTAATACGCTCCAACGCACTATCTGCCTTGTCACCAAAACGGCGAGTGCCATCAAAGGGCATGTCCATCAGAGTGTTCTGGACATCCCTGGAAAAGCCAGTTGTCCTCAGCCAGGCGTGGCGGCGTAGCGCCACTGTCGTGGAAATCGCCCTGCCAAGCGAGTTGGCGGTGTCAAGGCCCCAACGAATTTCGAACTTAGCTGCGTCTCTCCCCTCAGCAATAGCTTGGGAGAGCACAGTCCAGGCCTCCTCCGGAAACTGAGGCAGCACCTGCGCAACCGTGTCCCACACAGAAAGGGAATAACGGCCCAAGAGGCATGCGGTGTTCACAGACCACAGACCTGAACTGGCGGAAGTAAAAATGCTCTTCCCAAACTGATCCAGTTTCTTGGATTCCCTGTCCGGTGGTGCGGAAGGGAATGTGCTTGGGGATGCAGAAGCTTGGACAACCAAGCTCTCAGGGGTAGGGTGTTGGGAGAGGAAAATGGGGCCGGGCAATGGCGTCGGGCCACGTTCTTATCCACAGGAGCCCTTGTGTTGGGCCTGGACCAGGTGCCCAAAAGAACGTCCGAAAGTGCGTCATTAAAAGGTAGCAGCGGTTCTGCAGAGGAAGACGCCGGTCGAAGCACTTCTGTCAGGAGGTTAGTCCTGACGGCCACCGTAGGGAGCTCGAGATGGAGAGCCTCGGCTGCCCTACACAACACCACAGAATATGTACCACCCTCCTCTGTAGCCACGGCTCCCCCAGCTCCTACCTGGCCTACAGATGTGTTGGCGGTGCTCCGTGTCGGCTTGCTGCTGCCTCCAATCAAACAAGGAAGCGAGGTGGTTTGCCTCTGCATCCCGCTCTGTGGCTGGCCTCGGCATCAGTGGAGCCTTGGTGGATCTCAGCATTGTGCCTCAGCGTCCTGCTGCTCAGAAGGGGCACGGTTGAGCCAGTGATGGTGCGGCTCCCAGCCAAGGAAAAATCGGCTGCCACTGGTGCCTCTGGACTAGTCAGTGAGTCAGCATCCTTTCCTCGATTCGGCCAGGTGTCTGAAACTGCTTCAGCCTCTTTGCTTGGCAAACCTATTCTACGGTGCTACGCTCGGGGGAGGCAGGCGGTTTGCTTCAAGCCTGTGGCTCTGAGTCCTCTACCACTGTATCAGAAATTGCAGATACACTGATTGCTGTGGTGCAGGAGGGTTGGGAGTCTAGTTCTCCATCTGAGTCCCAACCCGCCGCCGCAGCTGGAGGGAAGTACCTGTCCCTGGTCTTGCAGGCATCTAGCGGGGCTGCTTCTCTCAACGTCGGGGATCCTGTTC
This sequence comes from Triturus cristatus, assembly GCF_964204655.1. Lineage (NCBI taxonomy): Eukaryota > Metazoa > Chordata > Amphibia > Caudata > Salamandridae > Triturus > Triturus cristatus. The sequence goes on from NC_140586.1 coordinate 654,937,374, forward strand.
ATTATGACCGGGAACATCGGGGAAAACCTAAAGCCGAGGCAAGCTCAGATCTGCTAATGGCTGGCCCTGGGGCCACCTCTGCCCTCGTCCCGTTCTTCGATCATCAAGCGGACAGCCTTAGAGGAGGCAAAGGTGCACATGAGCGCTTAGATCCTGATTTCCAAGATAACTCTTCCGTTGCCTCTTAGCCATCTAGTTCCAGGACAGCAGAAAATTGCTCTGCCATGGAGACTGAGCTAACATCTATAAGCCCTACAGATGTGGTAGCTTTTTGCCCTGAAACGAGTGCTCCGGCCGGTGATAGATCGGGGCAACAGAAATGATTACGGAACCAACAAAGGCTAATACCCCATGGGGGACTAAGTCATTGACGGAAAAGGTGCCAAAGGAACTAGAGGCGTTAAAGGAGGAAGAGGACGGGGGGGGGAGAGGAAACCTCCTTGAGTCAATATGGATGACCATCTTAATAACTTTTCTGGGGCACTCCAAAAAGCAGGATTGGATGCCAGTCCTCTCCACAGATGGGTCAATGCTAAGGGGGGTGGTCAAAGCTATTATTTCTCGTCTCTCAAGCTCTGGCAGAATAGCCACCCCTGGAGTGCCTTCCTGTGGGAGAGGGTCCTGATAACCCAAACTATGGCAGTCAGGCTAGTCTTGCCCTAGTGGATAATTTGGAGGGGAGCCTGGATTTACCTGGTCAGCCGTCAACGGCCCAATCAGACACTCCGGGAGGGCCAGCTGGGAGCAGTCAGAAAATTTTAGACCCTGAGGAACTCTCCCTGCCAATAATACTTCAGACCCTGCTCACTTAAAGAACAGAGGCCCAAGAATATTACTTGCAAGCTAAAGCCTATGGTAGAGAGATTAAGCAGGTACTAACGGATGTTACCGCCAAGTTTGCCTCACTGTCTTCGGATGTCTTGGAATTTCAACAACAGGTCACAGTATCAGAAGAAGTTAAAACTCAGTTGTCAGATCTATTAAAACACAAGAAACTCATATGGCGCTTCTACAGACGAAAGGTGAGGACTTTGAGAACCGACAGCACCAGAAAAATTTGAGGGTCTTTGGCTTACCGGATATGAGGGAAGGTTCGGATCCTAGGACATTTATGTTGAGCATTTTCAACAGGCGTTTACTGAGCTGGCCGATTGGGATATGGAATCACAGGTACAGCAGGCTCATCGCCTACCAACTTTCTCAGCACAGGGTGTCATCAAGCCAAACTATCGCACTCTCGCCCAATTCTGGTGTTCATCGGCAACTTCTTACTCTGACAGGCCATTTATGTAAAGGCTCGCCCCACTACCCCTGTTAAAATAGACCCGATTTCCTTATTCGTGAGACCAGATCTGTGTAAGGCTACAATGGAAAGAAGGTGGAAGCTTTGCCAGCTGAATGACCCTCTCAAGGCAGTATGCTCTCAAGTTTTTGTCCAAAACCAGCCCGGCTGAAGATATTGAAAGATGGCCATTCACAATCTTTCTATAGAGAGTCAGAGGCTAAGCAAGCTCTCTCCAAGTGGCAATCTGACCCAGTTTAAAAGGGGAGGGGGAGGCTCAATGAGGGGTATTGATGGGAGGCTCCTCGTTTTTTTGTCACTTGCTTTTATTGATTATTGATTTTTTTTCTATATTGATGGCGTGGTACAGGGGGCTGGTGGAAGGGGGGGGGGGGTTTGATAGGAGGTTGGTCCATGTAGGCTGTCAACCAGCGACAGCAGGGCAGGGGTTTGATTCCCTCTCTTAGGCACGGGGGTGGGTGGGGTGGGGTTGGGGGTTTGTGTTTTTTTTAGATTAAGTCTCTGCTACCTTATTGTTTCTGTGTGGGGGTAGGTTGGGATGGGTGGGTCAAATAGCCAGATGGCCTGTGGGAGTATACACATAGATGGAATGTTGCAAGGAAACACATTTAAAGGGATTACGGCTCAGTTAAGATTATGTAATGGCTAATGTGAAATTTATGTGCAGGACTCAATCAAGCTAGGAAGCGGCGTTTGATTCGTGAAGAACTTAAGGCATTTAAGCCACACATACTTGGCCTAACAGAGACCCATCTGGCTTATAAGGACAGGTTTATGTTGAATCAATTAGGATTCGATGTATTAGTATGTACTTCTCAGACAGTCTCAAATCGATGGGTCACCATACTGTCTTACGCACGTTAGCTGACCCCAAAGGGAGATGGGCGATAGCTCAATTGTTGATCTTGGGATGAAAAATCTTGATATGTGTGGTTTATGGTCCTAACACCAATTGTCCCAATATGTTTTACTATCTAAGTGTTGGACCTGGGATCTGTAAGTCACGGAAGACTTCAATTGTATTTTGGACAACACTAATAGGAAAACTCTGGGGAGAATGGGTAGGACCCGGGCAGCCATCCTTCACCTCATGCGAATTCATCAGCTGGATGACGCCTGTAGGACTTTATTCCCATTGGTACCAGGGCTTACGCTCTATTCATTCCCACATAAACAGTACTCATGTATTGATAGGATCTTTATTAAGTTTGCTCTTTTGGAAAATGCCCATATTGAGGTATGCCCTAAAATTGCATCTGACCACAATCCTGTACAGTTTTCAGCAGGGGTCAGAGATGCCCATCGGGCTTTTTCATTTCCCTGTCACCTACTTAATAACCCGGAATATTATGCGCATCTCAGTTTATTATTAAGGGACTATTTTGTAAATAATAAGGGCACCGCCCCCATGTCTGTTGTAAGGGATTGTATGAAGGCCTTTGTCGGGAGGGGGGTTACCCTTCATTTTATTGTGGGCCAGGATAGGTGGTTACATCAAGATGTGGATCTGTGTCATGTGGGCTATTTGGATCTGGAAAGCCAACACTCGCAGGCCATCATAGCTAGGGATCCTGCCCAACACTCGATTTACCAGAGGCTTTTAGAAATACGGTCCACGTTAGATAGAAGGCTAACAGAGAAAGTAGCTGCTAGCTATCAAAGGCACAAAAAGATACCGTATGAGTACGGCGAGAACGGCGGCCGGTTGTTGGCTATGTAGATCTCTGATAACAAGGCAAGGTCCTATATTAAGTGTATTAAGGGTGTGGGTGGTTTACTTTCTATACAACCTCAAGATATTGCGGAGCAGTTTGGATCATTTTATGCAGGAATATACAGTGAGGTAGTACCCCTACTAATCTTAGCAGCCAGCAATACCTGCAAGAGAGCGACCGACCTTGACTTGATGCTGCTGAAACGGCATCACTTCAAGGAGATATAGGTATATCTGAGGTAGATGAGGCAATTAAGGCCCTGCCCTCTGGCAAAGCAACTGGCAAGGATACTATTCCACTTGAATTTTATAGGATTTTTGGGGATATTTTGGAACACAAGTTCACTGAATTGATTGAATGTATTACAGAAGGGGAGGAAGCTCCCTCATCTTGGAGCATGACTAATATAGTTGTATTCCCCAAGAAAGGTAAACCAGTGGAAGAAAGAAGCTCATATCGTCCAATTTCACTAATTAACTCAAATGCCAAGATCTTTTCCAAAATTCTGGCAAATCACCTAGCCCCTCTTATACACATATTCATTTCAGATCAACAACAGTGGTTTGTCCCTGGTAGGGACACGTCGGCTCATGTTCATACTAGTATCACAGCCTTGGATGTATCCGGCAAATTAAAAGGAACAAATTGGCATGATAATGCTGGATGCCGAGAAGGCTTTTGATAGAGTAGCCTGGGAAGCACTTTGGTCTACTATGACAGGGTTCGGACTTGGAAGGCAGGTTCATTACCCTGTTTCAGAAACTATACAAGAACCCGGTGGCCACAATTAAGCTAAACTGCGTCTCTTCGACATACTATCCAGTCCGGCGAGGTACACGGCAGGGTTGGCCACTTTCCCCGCTCCTATTTGACCTTCAAATAGATCCTTTTATTAGACATCTTTTGCGGAATCCAGGGATTCTCCCAGTTCGCTTAAGTGGAACAGAACTTAAGCTTACTGCGTATGCGGACGATATTGCTATTTTCTCTATATTCATTCAGTAGACACTATAGCTTGTGTCTCAGAAAAGGTTGAGCTCTTTGGCTCCTTCTCTGGGCACATTTACAAAATCCTTAGCACACATAGATTATTTAAATCAGAGTGTATCAACAGTAACACATTAACTTTTTTCAAAACAGTATGTATCCACAACACAAGTAAGTTGTCACAAGTCTTGAGTCTTTAATTCAGTAGAGTAATCTTATTCTGTCACTCATGTGACTGGTCATAAGCACAAAAAGCCAACACGTGTTTCGTCGCAAACATGGGCAGTGCACCCACGACTTTTTCAAGGCTATTGTTTCTTATGTATAGTCATATAGAATGTGGTGATAATTCCATCCCACAATGGGTATTTAGCGGCGTCCTGCTTAAGGTTTCCAGTGAACCCAGGGATCCGGATACATCCCGTAAAACGAAATGTGGTCTGTAGTAGTCCTAGACGCCGCAACTCACGTGAAGCCGTGGGCACAAGCTAAACTTGGCTAAGACGCAGACTATTTTGAATTATCAACCAGATACCCTGTTAACACCTCTAGGAGTTTCAGACACTGCTACTTATTTAGGTATTTGCCTCAGTAGTCAAGTTGAAGATATAATCGCATTGAATTAGGAGTCACTCCTTAAGTTGGTTACAGTTACATTATCATCTTTGCATTGAGTCCCTCTTAGTATCCTTGGCAGGTGCAATATTATTAAAATGATTGTACTGCCTAAATTTTTGTATCTATTCCGCTCGATCCCCTTACGGGTCCCAGGCTCTTTCTTTGAGCCGCTAGATAGCATTGTCTGCAGTTTTATCTGGTGGTAGAGGCAGGCCAGAATGGCTCTGAGATTTATTAAACTGCCTTATAAACAGGGGGCTTTAAGCTCCCAGACTTTAAGTTATATTATTGGGCTGCTTTCGGTGGGCCGTCTTCATTCACCTATTAACTAGTTTGTGGACCAGTGATTAGGTTTACTCTGTATAAGATCTCAAATCCAAATTATTACAAAAGGGTCAGATTCAAAGTAGTTAGGGAGATAACCAGGATATGGCATGAAATTTCTGAGGCATATTCTTTGCCTCAGCTTCACTATTTTACTGTCCTATGGGGCAACCCAAAACTTCCAGAAATATTTCAGGATAATGTTGGGAAAGTTTGGCAAGGCATGGGGATAACTAGTTTGGGCCAGCTGTATGACTATCAACGGTTTTGCTCCTTTCTCTCATTAAGAGAGGAGTTTGGGCTCCCATCAGCATGGGTTTTCTAAATACCTGCAAGTAAGGGACTACCTATTACATGCTCAGAATCTGCATGATACCTCATTTACTTCTGAAATATTATCTGGTATCTATGGGAAGCCTGTTAAAACTTCAATCAGTTCATTCTATCGAAGTCTTAGGTCATCGGCACCGGATGATAGTACGCAGATGTCTGTCAAATTAAGTCGGCTTTCGGTTTCAGATATCACTGTACAGAATATACAGGTGGCCCTAGATACGTTAGATCAATCAGTTGCCTCTGTTAGTTTGAAGTTGCAGAAGCATAGGACAGTGTTTATGTTTTATTATACGCTAGAGCTTATTGCTAAGTGGACAACATCTCGAGTCTCTAATAAGGCATATTGCCCTAAATGCAAGCTTTACGTAGCGGAATTAAAGCATGTTTGCTGACTGTCCCATGTTGAAAACATTCCGGATAGATATTTACTCTCTGCTAACAGAGCGCCTGGGTCAGACGTTTCAGCTGACAGATAAGCATATTATTCTCTGATTTAAGCATTAGGCTACCCGCTATGAGAGGTCACTGGCTTCCATTATTATTGTATGTACCCCTCTCCGTATTGCTAGGGCCTGAATAAATCCTACTATCCCAAAGGTTAATGAATTCTGGGTCTTGCTTAGACAGATGTTTGAGTTCGAACTGGCTCTGGCAAAGGCCAAAGGCCCTTGCTCCTGTCTAAGGTTGAAGAAGATTCGGTCCAGACTGCGATGGGAATAGCCCTGGTAAATTACCATTATGAATTTTTCATCAACAAACTTTTTTTTTTTCATCATTCTACCCTTTTACCTTCACTACTGCTCGATTAATATTCAATCATTTCCTAAACTATGTGTATCACCCTGAATGTTTGTTCCAAGGGTTGTCTCTCCCCCCCCCCCCCCCATCTGTTGCATCAACTGTTTTTTTTCTCTTGGACAATAACAATGTAAAAAATAATTTTTTTTAAAAAGAGGACAATTAATAGTGTGGTTCTTCTACTGAGGTGCTCGTGAGATGTAGATGACAGGGAGGATGAATCATGGGAAGAAGATTTGTGAAACAAGAAAGGATGTGCCGCAACATTCAAGGACACATGGTTAAAAGACAATTGTATTCTGGTGAGAAGATGGACAGTAGACCTGTTCCCAGGAGTGTGCCGAAATCTTATTGGTCAACATGAAGAAGAAAGAATATGAATGTTGCAACAACATAAGTGTGTGTTTTATATTAGTATGTGTTCCCAGACAAGTTAGGAAGCTTCTACTAACCTTTGATGCAGAGTAGATTGATTCTTTGACCACTGCTGTTCGCAAAGCACATTAGGTGCTCCCTTTTCCTGACTCTCCGAGAGGAGACTGCACTGAATTTCTTGGATATCTCCTTATGGCAAGTCTTAGTTATTTATTTGTCTGCTGTTATTTGAGCTGAGAATACTTTCCAACTTATTTTGCTGAAGCTTTATTCTTATGCTCGATTCTCTCATCAGAGCCCTTCCTAGGAATCTGAGCTGAAATCTTAAATCCCTTTCAAGTTTATCTTAAATAAGCTCTGGGAAGTTTCTTTATAGAACACATTCGTTACATTTATGGTATTGGTGCTTTGCTTGATTTACTGAATTGACACACCTTCTTACTCAATATTGATTAATTGATTCAGTTAATCTTTAATGATGAAACTTGGAGACTAATAATTTAATAAAATAATTAATTACAAACACATTTCAAATAAAACCCTCTAACTCAACGTAATCCTCTTCATTGACTCAACTAAATTAATGATTATTGCTAATGATTTATGCTGAGATTTAATTTTTACGTCTGTTGACAACAAAGATCTATTGACCTGTCTGTAACGTGGGGTTCTTGGTGGTGAGTTAAGAAACAAGTGGAAACTCATGCTCTAGCACATGTTTAAATCCAAATTCTTTAAGAAATTCTTCAAACTACCCAGAGACAAACTGTCGACCATTATCAGACACAATTTAATTCGGTGCACCTGCCCTCAGAAACACATTTGCCAGCATATTCTTCACAACAAGGGATGTGATGCTGTTAACAATGCTACTTCAGGCCACCTAGAATAATAGTCCATGGCCACATTCCATACTTAACCTGCCTATCTCAAGGGACCAATTAGGATGATGGCCAGTTTAGACCATGCTTCATCCAGGAACAGCACTCAGAGTACTGGGCATGGTTTACCTTTGCCTTATCACTTGCCACATAATATACACATTGCCTCACATATTGCTCCACTTCTCTGTCCACACCAGGCCCCCACAACATATCCCTCACTCTCCTCTTGATGGCACGTATCCCAATATAACCCTCTTGTGCAAAACTCACCACCTTGGATCTCAAAGACTTAGGAACAACCAAAACATCTGACCTGTGCAGGAACCCTCTAACAACCAGAGTTCAAAAACCACAGGCCTATACGCATCCACCATGCCATTCAACACTTTACACCATGGCCATCTCTTCACTATATACTCCATCACCAATTTAAGAGTGTTATCCTGCTCCAAAGCCATTAACCACACACTCAGAAACAGCTCCTGTAGTTATTCTTGACAACTCACTAACCACAACTGCATTATCCTCCTTAAATGATGTGTGATTCTTCTATTCATCACATCCAAAGGGCCATCCCGAAAGACAGTCACCCACTGCGTTCTTAACTCAAGGAATGTATACTATCCTAGAACGATAATCCTGCAATAGGTACTGCCATTTAGCAATTCTTGATGAGGCCCTTCCTGCCCCCTTTGAAGTAAACAGATTGAACAAAGGTTTAATGTCCACATACACATCAAATTCAGAACCCCACAGACATTGGAGAAAATGGTCAATGCCCCACCAACATGCCAATGCTTCCAGATTCACTACAGAATAGGATGACTCAGCAGCCCTGAGACTGCAATAAGAAAATGCCTCAACCTTCCCATTTCTCCTTTGCAACAATACTGCTCCTAAACCATGCTGGCTGGCATTGGTAATCACAATGCTAGAGTCCTTGGTGTCAAAAGGTTTAAGTGGAATGGCTTTAGCCACCTCATTCTTGATAACATAAAACTTCATATTGCAATTGTCATCCCACACACATTTCTCACCTTTCTTTAGAAGAGTACATAATGCATAAATTCTTTCAGCAGATTTTAGACTAAAACTGGAATAAAATTCCATGAGGCTTGTAAAGGAGCGCAACGGATCCTCGCTTTCTGGCATAGGATCTTCAACAATGGTCTTCATCAAATTCTCCTTTGGCTCCACATCTTGTACAGATAGTTTGTGACCTAGATGGTCCACACTCTCCACTTCAAACCTGCACTTCTCTACTTTCAAAGTAACGCCCTTCTCCTCCAACATGGTTAACACTTGGGCCAACTTTCGGTCATGACTGGCCTTGTCCTCCGCAAACACTAGAAAATCATCTTGGAATCAAGTAACTCTAACTACTCCTTTAAACATTGTGCCTATTAACTGTTGAAAAACGGCTGATGCTAAGGCTAACCCGAACGGCATCCTCTTAAAAAGGAAAGCCCCTTCAGGAGTGATAAAGGAATTTAAAGGCAGAGAGTTCTTATCCAAAAAAATCTGATGATATGCAGATACCATGCCCAATGTGGAAAGTATCCTAGCTCCCTTTATCAATGACAGCAACTGAGTGATGTTGGGCATCAGAGGTTGGTCAACCCAAATTCTCAAATTCAAATCCCTAAGATCAACACACATACGCAAACTGCCTTTTGGCTTGCATGCTATCACGACCATTCTGACTCCTCAATAGGCTCTATTATGTCCTGCTCACATAACCTGTCTAATTAATTTCGTAATTCCAGTTGTACCACCAACAGGACTCTTCTTGCCAGTTGTACCATAGGTTCTACATGTTCCTGGAGTTGTATTTTATGTTTAAACCCTTTCAACCTTCCCAGTTCACACATAAACACCTGAGGAAATCTCAATTCCTATTCACAATCATGCAAAGCCCATATAGCCACACAATCTTTCTTCAAAAGAACCTGGTCAGGAATATTTGGATCCAGTATTATTTCTAAATTCTCTATACTTACATGTGGCTGCTAATGTTCTTAAAGCACCCACAAAATGTTCCGCAGACTCTCCTGGTAACTGATGATATCTGTAAAATGTAAGTCTCTCAAATATGACATTCTTATGAGGTTTAAACCATGCCTCTAACATTTCAAGCACAGGTGCATATACACCCTCAACATCCTCCTCACCCATCACAGATTGTCAAGGTAGATGTTTTAATAATTTCCTACCTTCCGGACCCAAACTATGTTTCAATAAAGCAAATTTCTTTTTGTGAGTAAAGTCATCTCCATCAATAGCATTGAGATATGCTTCAAAACCTTCCTTCCATTGTTCCCAAATTTATAGAAGGATAGCTTGGACTCAGGAGAAAAGAAGGAGGAGGAACTATGTTCAGTTGTATTCGTCAGAATGTGCTGTTAACCTGCCTGACAGTAATAATACGCGCAAAAATATCAACCCTTAGTTGTTGAAAATGCGTACATATACAACAAACAACCCCACCTGAGCGATTATGTTATTTCCCAATAAGTATGCCTAATATACTGGTGTGCATATCACCGAATTTGTATGCACTAAATGCCCAGTGTGCACCTCAGTGTTGTAGCTCACTAATATGATAATGCTATGGTGCACAGCAATGCCCCTTCCCCACGTTGTGCCAATTAGATCAAGTTTATCACCAATCAAGTATGCACCCCCATAAAATGTGCATATCGCTACAATGTGTGACCAATACCACAGTTTACCATTAAGATACGCACATCACAGTGGCGTAATTGTAACAATGATCTGGGCTGTTTTTTGTAACTGAGTCTCCTACTCCCTCGAACTGATTCCATTGCATGAGGATGGCTCATCGTTGGATTACCCTATGACCTTATACCGTTCACGTTTCGTGATTCATCTGCATAATTTTGTTTTCTCTGTTGCTACTTTGTTTACTCCATATTGTGATATGCATTTGATGTTCTGATCTTATTTTTCATGAATCATCACTCTATGTACAACAGCGTTTTAATTTCTTGATTCCCCATGTTTTAGTACTCACTTTCTGAGACACAGTCTCGATATACCATCAGCGTGTTCCACATTCTCACCACATCCTTTCCAGTTCTTTGTTACCACTCCGCGATTAACCACACGGGCACCTTTTCCTATTTTCACACTATTCTGCAGCATGAAAACTACGAGTCTTTTTTTCTATGTAGTTCACGATCATTCACTTCCTTGAAATTCACATGGTTCCTCATCACATGATCGCTACTCGCGAACTTTACATTCACCGAAGCACTTTGAAGCATCTTCTCGCTACGTGATGATCCCGTAATTACACAACTCAACCGTAAGTCCTTTTTTATCGTCATGGACAGTCCCTAGACCCCCGACGACATTCTTTCACCTTATAGTTGTGACTTTCTCACATCTGCACAGACCTTTTTCTTGTCACCAATAACTTCACGTCTATAATCAGAATATGCCAGTAGTCACTTCCCTGCCTTCACATGAACGCACCGAGTATCACAGTTAATCGCTTGGTTACCATGTTTCTAACCACCGACCTGCTTTGTTTTAGTTACGCATCAACGTGTAATTCCTTCGTGAGCACCATTATCAGCCATCAACTCGTTTTCAGTTCACCATGATTGACCGTGAGCGCACCACCCACGCTGTTCTTCGGAGACCTTTTGCACTATTTTTCAACCTCCATATTTCCCCCCTGGGTTTCTTTTTTAACACCATTTTTCACACTTATTCGCTTTCTAACTTACTAGGAGTATTCGTACAAACAATCTCGGATATTGATACCGATTCCTGACTTTTTCTTCTAGAGTTTCGCCCCTGAAGAAGGGCTTGAACAGCCCGAAATGCATTGGGCATCCGGATAAAGGGTTGATTGAATAAGAATGATTACAATTCTACATTATTATTTGAAGAAAAGGTTCAATAAATCAAATTGACCTCGGATACAGTCTTTTGTAAAATCTGTTCCATGGAAAAAGAGAATTAATTTCTCCCAACGAGTGCAACACGAGTGACACTTCCTTTTCAGGAGCGTGCTGACCTTTCTAGATTTGAATTCCCAACTCGGGGGGGATATACTCGTCTGCACCAACCACTTTATTTCTAAAACTGTTTACTTGTTGATTATTGAGTGCGCAAATTCTGTTTTTTCTATTACGTAATTGTAACAATACCTGTTCCTCCTGCTGATGCTGTGAATGAGCACGGTCTTTACTACAGCCACTCAATGCAGACAGTCGACAGTGACAACCAGAACAGGAGTACCCAGTAACTGCCTGTAACTTCCAGCTCCTGGCGCTTGCCTTTACCTACAATGGCAGCTTGCCGAAAAATGACACAGTGAGAACTGGGTTAAATGGCTACTTCACACAGTACAACGTATGTTGCATGAACTCAGCAAACACTGGAATGTTTCATCTGCCGGCAAGAACTGGAATGCTGCATCCACCGATCCACAATGACCACAGAGAAGTGACGCAACCATACGTCACTTGCTGGCAAGAGATGGAATGCGGCACTTCGAAGTCAGACCCAAACCACAGTGGGTGCAGAGCAGTGACTCAACCCTATGCCACTTGCTGGCAAGATCTGGAATGCTGCACTTCAAAATAGGACCCGCGATGGCCGATAGCGGTGACGCAGTCCATCATCTAGAATGTTTGCTATGGTGCTCCTGATACCAGCACAACAGCTGGAAAGGTGCAACATACGTCACTAGCTTTCGGGTTGAGGTGCAGTGCAATGTTGCAGATGATCTTTGGCTAGGGATTCTCCTCTAAAAACGTACACTCAATGTGGAGAAATCGCCACTCATGCAGAAGGAGCATCTGCTGGCACACAAATCACCATATCCGTACCAGATACCAGAAAAGGCAACTTGGGCAGGAAAATGACTCCCGCAACGTTTTTCTTGAAGTGACCGCTGCACGTCAGGGACCCTTCCAGTCAACTTGTCACCAGTGAAAAGGATCTCCCGTACACGAAGGTATCTTAAGTTACTTTTATTGAGTTCCTTGTAATACGACTTGCAGGGAGGCAGGTTTACAGCAACTGACCCACTTCTTTGAAATTAAACATTCCAATACACACACTCTGATGCATGCTCATTCAATGCCCCTCATAATTGCAGTTAAGAACCGAACACCTTCAAGTACCCAGTGAGCGATTCATAGGTGGTGAACTTTAGCATCTTCTAGAGATCCAAGTCAAGATGTCAGTAGTCAAACGTTACTACTTCTGAACCGGAGTATTTTTGACAATCACACATACACTGCTTTACAGTAGTATTGCTCCAGTGCCCGCATGTTGCATGATTGTTCTCTTTGATCAAGTGCTGCAGTCTAAGTGTCAAATATTAGTCACGGCTATACATATTTTAATATATATTGTGTTATTTTAACAACACACATTCAGCCATGGTTGTCTTAACACTTGGAACTTATAAACGCACTAAAAAAAATAAAGCCAAAACTAAAATATGAAAAAGTGAGCACCGAATGTCTGTCTAAATTGAGGAGATTTGTATAATCAGATATTCTCAACTGCAAGCTCTTAATCTGTGGGCCTAACGTTCAAAAGATCTACCTCCACAGTGATCTTGTTTGAAACACCAAATTTTGAGGACTACAGACCATGGAGGCCTAGCAGGAAATAATGGATTAAGGGATTGCGATGAGCTGGAATAAACCAAGGATAATCATTGCTTAAGTCCTGTTGAGCAGAAAGAAAACCTTAACGTGGACATGCAGTTTCATTGGAAGCCAACGTAAAGCACAAAACCATAAGAAACATTATCAAAGTATTGAAGTCCACAAACAAGTATAACAGCCATGTTCGGAAGCCTCTGTAGTAAAGGGATCAAAGAACATATAGATCCAAGTTTTATAGAGTAGTTGTAATGCAAATGGAAAACTACAAGGTATTCCACCGTCACATCGCTTTTAGACGAAGGACAACATTTTCTCAACATTTTTAGTTGTAACTAACAGTAGACCAAACCATCTGAGCTTGAGCAGTTCATGAAAGCTCTTGGTCAAATTGGATGCCCACATTTTTTGTTGACATGACTGAAGTGGGAGTGAATCTAGTAGCTTAAGAAAGACACTTAATGGAGACAAGTTTCTGGAAGTTATTTGTCATCTGTCTCTAGTTTTTTAAACAAGCAGCCCCATAGATGAATAACTGAGTTGGATAACCCCTGGGGTTTCGCACTAGAAGCTGGGCATCATCTGCTTATGAAAGGGCCTTAAAGCTGAAGGAAAGAATCAGGTCTCCCAAGGGCTTCACATAAATATTAAAAGAAAATCTGGGAAAATTGTAGATCTTTGGGAAATAAATAAGGTTACACTTTTTTAGCAGACTGAATCTAGAGAGAAAAACTTGAGTATGTCCCTCCATAAAGGATCCAAACGAACTCAATTCTGGACTGCCCGTCACCGCAGAGGCGAGACCATCACCAAGAATGGTGTGATCTATTGTAATGTATAGTGTCGACACGCCTGCAGGATGTCTCTTGTCCCTTAAAGTATGACAGACATTATGTGTCACTAATAAGACTGTTTATGTGCTATGTCAAACATCAAAGCCTGCTTGACATAGTCCAGGTGCTTCTGTTAGTCAATATAACTGGCCAAAGATTTTGCAAGATGGGTTTCTATACCCGTAGCTAGCACAAGACGTACGGAGATAGGGAGAAAGTGTTTTCCAAAGTGCAGGATCCAGAGGTTTCGCAATAAACAATGTGATGACATCTATTTGCAAAAACTAGGGACAACGCCAGGGGAGAAAGAAGTTTTATCATAACATACAGCTGATAGTGGTCTAGTTCTTGCAGAATCAGGACTGAACAGAGGTCATCCAGGAATGCTGATTTGAGGTTCAGCATTTCCCAGCTAACCCCAGCTTCACTCAGTCAGAGAAGAATCTGTATGAACTTGAGAGAGGTAGGTTGACTGAGAACTCATGACAACTGTCTTCAGAAAAATCTGTTATTCTCCTCCTAAATGGTGTTAATTTTAGATGAAATGAAGCTGGTAAAATGTTTGCACAAGCCTTGAGAGAGAGTGACCTTTGAGGAAGAGCTCTCAGGAAGGCAAAGCAGAGTTGGTAATGGTGAACAACTCTAAGGAAATAGTGGTAGCGGACTCTGACTGAGAAGTATTAAAAGTAGCCTTTGAAGTATGAAAGAGAGCCTTCTATTGTAAAAAGTGACTTACCTAACGTTCCATCAAGTAAACCTGGAACATGTTGCACCCAGCACTTTCATTTTTGATAGAATGAGAACGCTTTTGTAACATTTTATTATTTTTAGCAGTCATGCTTTCCCTTTTGTTTCCACTTAAGACCAGCCAGCAATAACCCATCTAAATGTTAATAACTGGTTGATGACTAGTGAGGACCTAAGCAGCTTTCACATGATATCCAGAAGGCAGACGATAAGTTGGGTATCATCAGCATAGTAATGAAGCTCAACCACTCTGCCCAAGTTTGTGTAAGGTTTGTAAAAAGATTATGGTGAAAACAACAAACCTTGGGTAACTGTCCATGGTAGTGGGTACTCAAATGTGTCCATACGAACTCTAGACAAACTACACAATGTAAACGAGGAAACTAACTTGTTGACATCTCTGTTATCACGTTCAATATTTCCAAAAGAATGGCATGGGCAAAAGAATCAAAAGGTAGTCAACAGTTTGAGCATCTATAACAGTGAGGCCACGCCCTTATCCACTACAGAGAGAAGATGTGTTAACCAGTGCCAACTCTGTCCTCAACATAACTGAAACCCAGACTGACAGGTCTTTTCTGAATGGGATGCAGCTAGAAACTAGCTAAACTTCAGCATTTGGTGCAGCTGGACAGCAGAACAAAGATTTTTTTTAGAGTTTTATATAGCGCAAACTAGACCCAAGGATATCAGGTATCAGAGCGCTTTACATGAGCACCAGTTTTGTTACAGATGGACACATTTATTTGTGTTAGGCACGGGGAGATTAAGTGATTTGCCCAGAATCACAAGATGTTAAGCATCGTTGCCAAGACTCGAACCCAGTTCCCGCTTCGATGTTGACCGCTTTAACCATAAGGCTACATCCTCTCCCTCTTCAGTAACTTCAGAATCCATGCCTCTTACATTGAAACTGGAGTTTTCTCTGTTCAACAATTTAAGATATCCGAAATCAGAGCTGCAAACAAATCACATTCTCAATTGCAACTTTCGATGACCTAGGATCACCCCGACACCTATCTAGGTTAAAATTGCACACGGTTTTCAATGTGCCTACTATTGCAATTATGGTAGGCTGGAATACTATAGAAGGATGCTCTCTTATAGAATGTCTCCTGAAAACACCTACACTTTAACTGCCATTCTGATAGACGTTGTGCATTCAATTTCAGCCAAATTGTATTGAATTTTAGTTATGTTATCCACAGAGAATCTTAACATCCAACTAAGTATAAAATGCCATGGTCAGAACATCTCAAATTTCCCACATCTCCAAAATAGGCGAGTAATATTTTGGTGGATGTATTAAGAGATGCAGAAAATACTTTTTAAGGTAGTACCTGCCATCTATATTTTTGTTTGTTTTTCACATCATCTTAATGCAATCGAACTACAGCCTGTTTACACAATGTTGATGGTTGTAGTGGTAGCGCTCATGAGTGGCACAATAGTGGTGGCAATAATGCTGAATCTAAGAGTGGGAGGAAATAAAGCCTGCTTTTCAACTGCATGGGCTGAAGGGATTGTTTTAAAATGGACTGTGACCTTGTTGATAGCGGTGTTGTGGTTGCCAGTTTTAGCACTAAAGCTGGCACAGTTACCACAACTACAGAGGGGAAAAAGAACTAGTAGAAGTGATGAAAAAGCTTCTACCTCTCAGCAAGATGTAATTTTTTGTTTATGATAAAGATCTTAAACATTGTGATGTTACAATATGGATAGAATGACAATCAAAATAGAAAATACAGCCACAAGCTCTACTATAAAGATAAATAAAAGAAAGGCCAACCACAAATCAATACGTTAATTAATTGAAACTAAACTCCTCAGATTTGGTGCGTGCACGAAACAAATAACCACCTTTTCTGTGGGTTTTTTCTAGATAATAAATCTACGATATTTGATGTGGAATTGTGCTTAGCTTCTGATCAGCTCGGTGATCCCACTTCCTTGCCAGATTATACTCAGAATTGGAGTTTATCCTACCAAAATCATGTGCACAATTTCACCAGTCTTTTTCTGCATCAGAATATTTCTGAATGATAGCTTTTGGGGGAGAATTTCTGTTATGGAAGAATTGTAGCAGTACATTCTCAGGCTGGGCTTTTGGAGTGATAACATTACATAATCTTTTATTTATCATTTTATTGGTGCTATAATCTGATGAGCAAATGAGTGTGAAACAACTCCATGTGCATCAGAAGAACAATCAACCTAAGACTACCAATTGGTAGAATGTGAAAACAGCAACTGTATTTCATCTATTGAAACTAAAAGAAGTAGAAAGCTGATCTCTATCAACTCTAAAGCATATCCTGGTAATCAAGTTCATCCAGGGCCACTGCGTGGGTGTCGCCACTGTTCAATGCGCAATCTGCTTTCTAAAACCACAAGTAGATTCACACCACCTGGTTTTTGTGATAAAGCTACTGAACTAAATAAGGATCATCAACAAACTTTGTAAAACGTGAGCCATATTTGGGACCATTTAATATTTAGCAAATTGTACAAATAAGTAATAAATTACACATACCACTGCTTGACCGGTAAGTTGTACGTAATTTCTTGCCAATGCCTTTGGGCTTCATAGTCGCCGTACATTGGTGGTTTCCCTGCACCTAGCAAGAAAAATAAGACAAAAATAGTAGCACCTTAGTTTTAATTACCCCTGTGAGTACGTAGATAGGGGATTATCTCTAACATGACTGCTTTACATTAATCATTTATCTATCTATTTCATAGAACAATGTCTGAGGTCTGTTTTCATGGCAGCCACAATCTTGTGGCGACATGCCTAGATTCCGATTATATTCTTATGCTCCCTTCTGAAGTTGCATTGCACCAGTTCAGGCCAAATTCCAGTTCAATACATCTGCGCCCGATTTGTAATTGCCCAGCTGTGAGTGCCTCTCACAGCATAACATTTGTAACTATGTCTCTCTCGTAGACTAATAGGACCTCACTTTTGGGTTTTCACTTTGCTTCTGGTGAGTTATTCTTAAGAGTAGCCATATTCGGCTGGAACTATTGGTACATCCTGGGCATGTTACATTTCTTTACCTTGGACGTGTAATTTCAGCAGTACTATATAGGTGATTTTAGTGCATGTCATTGTATTGTATTGCATCCGAAGGCTCATTTGCTTTACCATTGTGTATTTATTTGTTGGACCACTCCATACTTCCAGCGAATGTCACAGAGTTGCTTCATAACACGAGGTCTATACATCTCATTGGTTTGACCACTAAGTACTTGTTGGACCACTTCACAAAATTGTTTCGCATCTGAGGGTTCATTTATTAATCTGATCACTGCGTATTTGTTTGCTTGACCACATAGTATTTCACAGTGCATGTTTACTCAGTGTTCTGTATGTCTTTTACCGTTTGTATTACCTCTTGGTTTGTTTGTTTTTCTTCATGGATTCTACACACCTGCACATTATAGTGATTCTCCTGAGATACTGGAGTGTAGAAATAGGATTGTCAACTCAATGTTTTATATTTATTTATCCACAGTGTTCATTTCCACGGTTTTGATTAATCAATTCTGCCCCCTGGTTAGTGGTGTCCCAAAATGCATTGGGGTTTGAACTGGGTGTCTCGATACTGTTAATAGATAATATTCATTAACAAACATTTAAAAGGTTCTTCGCAGAAAGATGCGCATAACATATTATTTCAGAGACAAGATTTGCTCAATGTGAATATGTGGTTTATCCTAGAATGGGGCAACTCCTACTGGAGGAGCTGTACACCTTATAGCACATTCTATAGTATAGAGCCCACATATCCCTATGTGACTTCAAGGTACAAAGGAGCCTGACCGGGTAGCACACCATAAAAGAACTACCTTCAGCTAATACATTTGATAAACTAACCGAGTGCACTTAACTCAACATCATTTAAAACAGGTGTAAAAAGAAAAAAATCCTCCACAGCTGCAAGGTTTTCAGCATCCCTTCCACTGGAAAAATGCAAATCCAATCAGCTGGAAAGTGCTTGAAGACGCTACTATAACTTAGAAGACAAGGAAAAGTTTGTTTTTTTAAAGCATTAAGGGCTTTCTATAAACATATTAAGAAACCAAAAGCAGAGTTGTTTACACGAGAAACTGGAAAGCTGAAAACTCTTCAAGAGCTATCTTTCAAATAGTAAAATCTTTTTTTAAATCCAGAAACAGCAAAACAATGCATGAATCTCAAAGTAGAAAAGATCTATTCAAGCTTTGAAGGATCAACGACACAGCTTCAAACTTTCACTGACATAAAATACTATGGATCCCTGTTGATACATTTTAAACATATATTGCTAGAAGAGCCAAAAGAAGCCATTCAAAAATTTAAATTAGATTCCTTGCTAGATGTCTGTCCTCTTGCCTAGAACAGTTTTTTTCACAAATGGATTGGTCAACTTTTGATCCGTTTGAGCTAGAAACAAAATAGTTTTTGTTAAAATCAGCAGATTATCCTGCAGGTGGTGGATTCTGTGGCAAATGCGGCAAATCCATAATTATGCAAAAAACCACTGACTGCAGAATCGCATAATTCCAGTGGCCCTGTACAAGATAAAAACAAGTGCTTTCAAAGAATGCATATTACTAATAGCTAACCATGCTCTACCTAGTGCAGGCATTTTTTTACAGTCCATTAAAAGGACACTTTCCAAAACTCAGCATCCTTATATTACCTTTAAAAAATATTGAATATTTGTCATCATGATGCTTCAAGTGACTCCTTAAATTAAATCACTTTAGACCCCCCTCCTTCAACTCTCACACATAAATACCTCCAGGTCCCCATGAACAAAAAGTATGGGAACAGTTTTTGCAAAATTAAAAACACATAGGCGCCTTAGTCCTCATATGCCCTGCAAACTTTGCCCTCTGTTTACATGCAGATGTCTTTTCAGGTGAGTTGAGAGGGTGGAAGGAAGGAGACCAAAAGGTTCATATTCAGAGGCCTGATCCTCAAGACCCTGGGGATTCTAAGTAATGGCCCCCCCAGCAGGAAGAGGAAAGGGAAATCCATGGTAGCATCAAAGAAATGTATCAGAGGAGGCGGCACTATGTGCAATTTAATTTGTACATTTACTAATGGGACAGCTTCCCCAGCATCTTCAGAGAGATGCCCTGAAGAAGGTGTTGAGAAATGCAGGCTCATTTTTCTTCTTTTTTAAAGGCCACCACTACCATTAGTGTAGCAGGAGCATTGGCAATGGGACAATGGTGTGAGGGGCCACTGCACCCGAATAATAGGTTTGGTACTAGCACAAGGGGGGGGGGCATTTTCCCTGTTAGCATTGGGGCCCAGATCACATACAACGGGGGGAGATGTGAATATTGTCCCTCTATTTTCCAAACAAATGGGCAGACAGCTGTCTTTGGTTCATGGGACTAGAAATAATGTCCAGTGGAATGGGCAGAGGAGTAGGCATCATTTGTACTGCAGGTGCAGTGGCACCAAAATGCGATAGTTCCAGAAGAAAACTTGGTCAGCAGCAAGGGGTCTTGACCGGGTGGATGCTCTACCCAGAACAGAACAGTCCCAGGTATGTGTGTAGTGGTATAATCAAGCCACCATTTCAGGTAGTGTTCTTAAATGTCAGTGATAGATGTGTAAATATGATTGAGAATCTTATAAGTGACCAATAACATTGTTAAGGTGACTAAAAGCTGTAGCGACCCCCAAGGCAGATTTGTGGGAGTGAAGGGTACCTGGGGACGGAAGGAGGTTACCCTGATAAGTGTCTACGCTCTCCTCGACTACAGGCCCCCACTCAAACCAACGTCGTTTATATCCTCTTGGATATCGCTCATATAGTAGATGGGTATCCCTTCATATAGTAAATGGGGACTTAAATGTTGTAATGATAGTAACGCTTGACAGATCTGAAACACCTACTGCTGCCCAACAAATGACTCCGGTGGCTCAGTTTGCAACCACACTATGGTTGTCCGACCTCTAGCGATGTAAGCACCCACAATATCATCAATACTTCTATGTTTCAGGGGCACACAGAGCCTATTCTTGTCTAGAGTATGTGTTCTTACCTGCTGGTGAAGTGGGAGAGTTAGCTCAGGCTGAATATTTAGCCCAGGGACTATCGGACCACTGCCCCCTCCTCATTCAATTGGGACAAAAAACACTAGCCACAGGGTGGAAACAGAGCTCGTGGGACTAAAAAGATAGAGAGGTGGACAGGGGTCTCAGGGTAGACACAGAGTTATATTTTGCCGAAAACTAGGGCAATGCATCTTCCAGAGTTACTCTCTGGGAGGCTTATAAGACTGTCTTGAGGGGCAGGGCCCAAAACGTGACAGCCCGGAAGAAAAAACAGGGGTTTGCATAAGTTAGAAAACCTGGAGCACCAGATCCTCCACCGAGAGAACCTGGCAGTTATCTCACCAGATCCCGGGGTTTTCAGACAGCTCGAGGAAATGAGGATAGAATATCACGATTTGGCGCAGGAAGAGGCTAGAAAACGAATGCATGTGACACTGTCTCAGCTATATGAAGTGGGGGACAGGGCAGGGTAGCTCTTTGCCAGGCTCTGTAAAACGTAAATTGGAGCACGATGGTACGGACTGTCATCGACAATAATGATGTTCAGATTGCACAGGCATTTGCTCAACATTACAAGTTGTTCTATTAAGCCTGCCCCCTTAGTGACCCACAGCTATTGCTCAGTACTTGGCTGACGTCCCTACCCCAGTATTAGGGGGTGAGTCTCAGTAGGTCCTAGAGGGGGACCTCACACTTAGTGAAGTGCAAGCAGCGATTTCTAAATTGAGGATGGGCAAGACTCCGGGTCCTAAAGACCTCCCAGACGAAATTTACAAACGCTATGTAGATCTATTGGGACGTCATCTGTTGAACCTCTACCAGGAAGCAGGTGAAAAGGGCACACTGCCCCCAGATCTCCGAAGAGCCACCATTACCGTATTACCTGAGGAGGGCAAGCCCAGAAAGAGATGTGAATCATATCGCCTGATCTCGCTATTGAATACACAAGTAAAGATTTTAGCTACAATACTGGCAACGCGACTGCTGCAGGTTATCACACCCCTTATTCACAACAATCAGTCGGGATTTATAACAGGCTGCGCTACCCGGACGAACCTGCGCCACAAGCACAACTGGATGGCAGTAGTGAAGGACTGAAGGTCCCCTTGCGTCTTCCTGTCCCCTGACGCTGAAAAAGCATTTGACACTGTGCACTGAACGTTTCTAGAACTCACACTGATTAAGTTCGGATTTGAGCCCAAATTCCAGAAATGGGTGGCAGTACCATACCATAACCCAGTGGTAGCAGTAAAGGTCAATGCAACACTATCCTCAGAATACTCAATTAGAAGAGGGACATGACAGAGCTGCCCCGTCTCTTCTCCCCATGAAATCCCTGGCCTGTAATAAACAAACTCACCCTGGAATCAAAGGTTTCTGAATTACCCCCAGTGACGAAGCAGAGGAGAATACAGGGGAAACCCACACCAAGGCTGCCAGTTCTAACAGCCCCCAAAGACATACTCATTTAAAAACAATTGGTGCATATGCACTAAAAAAGATTTTTATTTACTGATCCCAAGTTGCGTCTGCCACATTGGATCAGTAAATTAAAAAGAAAAGAAAAAGGCAGCCTGTGTCATTCTGTAGGCTCGCACATGTATAGTGATGGAATCACATACCTACAAAATGACGTGGCCTGCAACAGCAGCAGTCACAAAGTTGTGCCCTTTCTAGCCTATATGTGGGGTGGTCCTCTGTTGTATATACCCAGTTGTTGATATGGATTAGGTGCGTTGCCCAGTAGTAGGCCTCACGGACAACAGGATGGTGAGGGGGTGGGGAGGAGAAGGCACGGACAACGGGCGAGTGGAGGCGAGAAGTCAAGGACAACGGGAGTGCGAGTGAGGGGGAGAAGGCATAGACAACGGGAGGGAGGAGGGGGAGTAAAGAAGGCAGTAGGAGAACCTCATTAAAGAAAATAGTGATCACAGTCTAAATAAGATGTACCGTGTAACACTTGAAGTAAAGGGGCCCTTGCCATGGGAGGTGACAAATGAGGAGGAGGTGGTACTAAGGAGGGACTAACAGCATGTAGGAGAGACAATGACACAAGCCAATGGCAAACATGGGCGGAGAGTGGGCGGGGCTTCTATTCGCTACTCGTCTACAACAAGTCTTGCAGAGCAGCGCATGCGCTCTGGCTCTAGGCTCGATCTAAAAAGAAAACTAACTATTAGACCTACTGTTGCTGTAGAGAGTTGGATAAAGCATTCCAAACATCATATAGAGCAGGCAAGTCTTTGAGTTTTGGCCAGGCTTTTCATTCTCAAATAAAAGATTAAAACTATTAAAATCAAGGATAACAACCAGCCCCAATATCAAGTCGCAAACGTTACCTGCAGATACTGGAGAAGGAAACAAGGTATATTGACCTGAAAAATACATATTTTGACTGCAAATCTTGGCAATAGCACAGGATTTGATGACACAGAAAGTCACATTATCAACACTTTTTAAGTTCTCTTGGTAGTCACGTCGGATTTGATAACGCAGAAGAGATAATAGAGGGAAACACTGGTTTGAGGAACAAATGAACTTTTTAAAGAAGACCATTTTTCAAATATTTTAGCAAAATGCGATAGTTCTAGAAGAGAACTTGGTCAGCAGCAAGGGGTCTTGACCGGGTGGATGCTCTACCCAGAACAGATAGGTGTCCCAGGTATGTGTGTAGTGGTATAATCAAGCCACCATTTCAGGTAGTGTTCTTAAATGTCAGTGATAGATGTGTAAATATGATTGAGAATCTTATAAGTGACCAATAACATTGTTCAGAACTTAAAAGCATTTAAAGATATTGGCACTACCTAAGTTTGTAGAGCGCCTTAAACAGGAATGTGCCTAGATCTGGTCTGATAACACCATTGCTGGTTGCAAGAAGTAGCACAAAGGATAAGCAGGAGGTGATGGTCAAGAACAAGTGGGACCTCAAGTATATTTTAACGGACAAATCAATTAGCCCTCCTTTCCTTGCATGGAAGACTACTGGCCTTTGCTGTGGCAACTGAGAAACAGCGCCCTCTTTTGGGGTAACTTTGAACAGCACTGCCAGTGAGTCACTGTAGCTCTTCAGGGTTCGCATAAAATAATATGGACCAACAGTTTTGCTCAACTAGTCAGGAGCAACAGTTTTCAAATGTAGGAAATTAGGATCTGCTTCTTATGGTTACCCCCACTTTTTGCTAAATGTGATACTGGTTTTGACTAGTCTGACTGGGACCCTGCTAATCAGGACCCCAGTCTATCTGCTTTCTCCCTAAACTGTTATGTTATGTACTTAGGTACACTCCAGATTGGATACTGGGGTACCCTTGTCAGTCCATAGTATATGATACCCATGAACCCAGGGCATCGGTACCCCACAGGCCTCCCATGGACTGAAGCATGTATTATGCCACTCATGAGAGGCCATGCAAAATGGAACTACAGGCCTGCCATTGCAGCCTGTGTAAGTTGGTGCATGCACCACTTACTTAAGATATAGATTTACTATATCTAAGGGTCACTACACTTAAAACCTATAAGTCACCCCTATAGCAGGCATTAACAATCCTGAAGGCAGGGTGCTTGGTTCTAAATGAGAGGGGGCCCATGCATGAGCAGAACACCCCTGCAGTCTACGGAGTCTATTTTCCCGGGTTGTTAGTGCAGCTGCCATTTACGACATATAGAGTGGCATTATGCGACCGCGTGATGACCAACTCTAAAACAGCTGAAAGCAACCCTATTGTGTTTGGTGTCAAACATTGTGACATCATACCCCACACACACAAGTAACCGGTGTGGGAGGTATAATTCCACCCCTCAGAAGCAAGCTTTGTTGGGTCCATGGTGTTCCCGGTACCGGCCTTCTAGTCCCGAGCAGCACAAGAAGGTTGCTGCCGACCAGAGACACATTTCTGCCCTCCTGCTGCTGAGCCAAGCTCGAGCAGGGGAAGGCAGAACTATAGGCATCAATCAATCAATCAATCAATCAGTGGTTTATATAGCGCGCGATTCACCTGTGAGGGTCTCAAGGCGTTGGGTGGGGGGGGAGCAGGTTCGAGTAAGTCGAGGAGCCAGGTCTTGATGTCCTTCCAGAACGTATCGAGGGTTGGGGAGCGTCTGAGGTTAACCGAGAGCTCGTTCCAGGTCTTGGCTGCGATGTAGGAGAAGGCTCTCCCGACGGTTCTGTTTCTGCGGATGCGGGGCGCCTCTGCCAGGGCGAGGTCGGCGCAGCGGAGGTTCCTCTTGGGTACGTGGAAACATACTCGGTCGTTGAGGTATTTGAGGCCGATGTTGTTGAGATATTTGTAGGCGTGGGTGAGGAGATTGAAGGTGACCCTCTTCTCGATGGGTAGCCAGTGGAGGCTTCGTAGGTGTAGGGTCATATGTTCGTGGCGCGGTGTCCCAAGGACGAGCCTGGCTGCGGCGTTCTGGATGGTTTGGAGTTTGTGTAGGAGAGTTTTGTTGATTCCGGCGTAGAGGGAGTTGCCGTAGTCTAGTCTGCTGGTTATGAGTGCGTGGGTGACGGTCTTTCTGCAGTCGGGGGGGATCCATTTGAAGGTCTTACGGAGGATGAGGTTGCAGTTGAAACTGGTGGACGCAACGGTGTTGATCTGGCGCTTCATGGAAAGGGAGGAGTCGAGGATTATACTGAGGATCCGACCGTGGTCTGTTGGGGTGGGTGGGCTCCCGAGGGCGGAGGGCCACCAGGAGCTGTCCCAGGCGGAGGGGCAAGATCCGAGGATGAGGACCTTGGTCTTCTCAGAGTTGAATTTTAGGCAACTGTCTTTCATCCAGGCTGCTACGCTTCTCATTCCTTCCTGGAAGCAGTCTGGTGTCTTCTGGGTTCTTGGTGAGGGAGAGGATGAGCTGGGTATCGTCGGCGTAAGAAATGATGCTAAGCCCATGCTGTCTGACGATGGCAGCGATAGGAGCCATGTAGATGTTGAAGAGTGTCGGGCTTAGTGAAGATCCTTGGGGTACTCCGCAGACTATGTCGATGGGATCAGATAGGAAGTGCTGGGGGGGGGGGGGGGGGGGGGGGGGGGGGAGTCTGATCCTCTGGGTTCTGCTGCAGAGGAAGGATTGGATCCAGTTGATGGTGGATCCCTGTAATCCTGAGTTGTGGAGTCTGGCGGCTAGCGTGCGATGTGAGACGGTGTCGATGGCTGCGGAGAGGTCTAGGAGGATGAGGGCTGCGGTGTGTCCCTGGTATAGCAGCATGCGGATGTCATTGGTTGCAGTGAGGAGGGCGGTCTCAGTGCTGTGGTTGCTGCAGAAGCCTGACTGGGATGCGTCTAGGACGGAATTTTCTTCGATGAAGGCGGACAGCTGGGCGTACATGAGTCTTTCGGTGACTTTGGCTGCGAAGGGGAGAAGAGAGATGGGCCGGTAGTACTTCAGGTCAGTTGGGTCGGCCGTTGGTTTCTTGAGGAGGGGGTTTCACCTCCGCATGCTTCCAGTCGTCTAGGCAGATGCCGGATCTGAGGGAGGAGTTGATAGTCTGTCCTAGTTCAGGTGCGATGACATTGGCGGCCTTGTGGAAGATGTGAGGGGGCAGGGGTCCATTGGGGCTCCTGAGTGTGTCTTCTTCATGGTTGAGGAGATGAGCTCGACGGACGCGGGGGCCCAGGGGGTGATGGTTGGCTTCTCGGCAATGGTGGGTGGTGTGGTGCTGTCTTCTGCAGGCTCGATGAAGTTGTCGTAGAGGGCCTTGATCTTCCGGTGAAAGTAGGAGCTGAGTTTGTTGCAGAGTTCCTGGGAGGGTCTGATGTCAGTGGCTTTGCAGGTGGGTTTTGCGAACGGCTGAATGACGTTGAACAGTTCCTTGGCGTTGGATGCGTTGGTCTTGACTTTGTCTCTGATGAAGGTTCTTTTGGTGTCCCTTATACGCTGGTGGTAGTCCTTCAAGGCGCTCTTGTGGTTGTTCAGTGCTTCCGTGGTCTTCTGGTTCCGCCAGGTTTTCTCCAAACGTCTGCAGGTGCGTCTGGCTTCCTAGAGTTTGGTGGTGAACCAGGCGGCCTTCAGCGGGCGTTCTTTGGCGGTGTGTCGGAGAGGTGCCAGCTTGTCGGCGCAGCAGGAGACCCAGAGGTGGAATTCCCTGGCTGCGGAGTTGGTGACGGTTGTGGTCTTGGGGGGGGGGGGGGGGAGAAGGGGGGTCTTGGAGAAGGGCGGAGTTCAGGTGTTCCTCGGTGACCTTACTCCAGTTCCGTCGAGGCGGGCGCAGGGCGGGCTTGGGTGCGGTGGTGGTGTTGAAAGTGAAATGGACGCAGTGGTGGTTTGTCCAGAGGGGCTGGGTGGTGTGGCTGAAGCAGATGTTTGATCCTCCCGCGAAGATGGGGTCGAGGGTGTGACCCGCTCTGTGGGTGGGAGAGATGACGAGCTGTTTCAGTCCTAGGTTGGCGAGGTTCTCGAGGAGTGTGGTGGAGTCGGGGTCCTGGCTGTTCTCGAGGTGGAAGTTCAGGTCCCCGAGCAGTGGAGGTGATGGAGTGGGGTGCGGTGAGCTCGGCGATGGTTGCGGGCTGGGCGCGGGGTCCTGGCGGTCTGTGGATGAGGGTGCCGCGTAGTGTGGTCCTGGCGCTGGTCTGGATCTGGAAATGGAGGTGTTCCGTGTTGGAGTGTGGGTCGCTCGTGCGGGATGTGGAGAGTCAGAGGGGTGTCTTGTGTGCGATGGCGAGTCCTCTTCCAGGGCGGTGTGGGCGGTCCTTTCTCTGGATCTTGTAGCCGTCAGGGATTGCTGTGACGATGTCAGGGCCGGAGGTGGCGCTGGTCCAGGTTTCCGTGAAGAATGCAACATCGGGCGAGAGGGTGTTGATCAGGTCCCAGATCTCTACGGCGTGTCGGTGTAGGGAGCGCACGTTAAGAAGGATGCAGGTCAGGGTTTCAGTGGGTTCAGTAGGCCGCCCTTCGGCGGCTGCGGGCGTCTTGTCGGCGGTGAAGGATCTTCGGCAGTGTCCACACAAGAACTGCCCATGGGTCGTGTTGGGCGAGGATCTTACGCAGTCGGCGTGGCCTCCGGGGTTGATAGCGTGGAGGCTGGCTGAGTCGTAGCGGTGGGGACCAGGAGAACCAGGGTTCCTGGCGCTGGTCAAGTCACGGACGGGCTTGCCTTAGGCGCGCCAGTGGCACGCCCGCTGTGCGAGTGCGCTGCGCGACCGCGCAGCCGTTGCCATTTAGTAGAGGAGGGGGGCGGGAGCAGAGGAGTGGGAGGCGGGAGCGGGACTGAACGGGCGGCGGGGCCGCAGGGGCAGCAGATGTGAGAAAGTAGGCAGAACGGACACAGGAGATCCGCAAAATACAGAGACAGTACCACTAAGAACAGTAAACACAATATGCAGGCAATACAATAAGCAGGCAACAGTCAGGCACAATTTAGGAATAGCAGGGGGAAAACAGAATTACTGAAGTACCGCAGCAGCCTCGAACCCTGGGGAGAGAGGCTCCAAACTTGGTGATCCGGCTGAAGTGCGGCACTTCTGGGGAGAGTGCTACCTGACCAGAGGCCAAGGAATCACGCCACCTGCATCAAGTCACAGGGAGGTGTGACCACCTCCCAGACGAGATTTAGTGTATTAGGGCTTGGTGGGTGCGCTTGCCAGCGACGAAAGTCTGCACGAGTGGCACATTTGGTGTCCCTGTGCATAGTCCAGTTCAAACCAGTCCTGGGAGCCATTGGCTCCTGCTCTGGAGCAAAACTGGACAAAGGACATAGGAGTACCCTCTCCACTGTCCAGACCCTTCCATAGGA
Source organism: Triturus cristatus (assembly GCF_964204655.1). NCBI lineage: Eukaryota > Metazoa > Chordata > Amphibia > Caudata > Salamandridae > Triturus > Triturus cristatus. The sequence goes on from NC_140586.1 coordinate 654,965,744, forward strand.
GGGTCCCCTGAATCTGTCCAACCCTCTCCCGTGGGTACATAAGGGCTTACCTGGCTGTAGGACCCTAGATTCGACGTGGAAAAGATTCTGAACCAGAAACCACTGAACATCGACCGTCTGGACACTCTGGACTTCGCTGGACTTTGTTTGGGCCCGCCTTCGTCTCCCTCTCAGTCTGAAGCATCATCTGTGCCTGTGCACAATACAGGCTCCGTGCAGGACCTGTGGAGCATCAAGGACAAATGAAGATATCTCTCTTGGAGTGAAGAAGTCACTCCCCTGCATCCGCACGCACCACATCTCGACTGATTGGTCTGCTGCTCCAGAGCTCCTACAGACTCCGAAGGCTCCAGCAACACAGGAGGTGGGTTTCTACGTCCCTCGAGGTTCGAACTGCCCTCTTACCAAGTTTGAGGCCAGAATCCCTCGTGGGGGCTGCAATACACGTAACCCTGTGCACCGCGTTCATTTGCAAGTGCATATGCTTGTTGGCGTTTCCCGAGCAAGTGCATTGGGCTCCGAGTAGCCCCAACCTCTGGCACCATTTCCTACCAAGAACTTCGGCCTCCTCACACGGAGTGCTCCATGGGCTGCTGTTTGGTGAAATCACTTGAGGTCCTTTTGTGACTACTGTGCCTCTGGCCTGTGGGTCCAATTGACGGTCAACGTTGCTGTCCTTTGTCTCCCCTGGTTGCTCCAGTGTTTCCCTGACTCCCCTGTGTTTGGTGAGTCTCCTGGACACTGCTGGTCCAAACCGTAACCTTCCTTGACCTTCCGCGTGGGTTGCCGTTGCCAAGGCTTGTTGGTGCTCCCGCCAGACACCGACCCCTCAGCACTCAACATCCTTCGTGGGACAGCTCGCATCGAGCTCCTGGTCGTCCTCGACGCCTCTTGGTCCCCGTGGCTGCAGAGTCAAGAACTCCATCAACGGACCTGAAGCACCCGACATTGGTGGGCATACGTCTACCAAGCCCCTGGTCACTCCTGAGTGACCCAGACTCTTTCCCCTCTGCTTTCAGGTACTCTTCGACAAGAATCCACCCTTGGATTCCAACTGACACTTTTCTTCCTTCCAGCAGCGGCTCTTCTTCGAAGTCCTCCATTGGGTTCGACGGCGGTTTCGGACGCCACTTCAGACCTATGCCCCCGGCTTTCCTGGGATAGGTAACTCTGGTACTATGGTATCCACAGGTGGGGTGCTCTCCAACCTCCTAACTTCTACTGGGTTTCTTCAAAGACCACTGGGAAGGGTCCTTAAATTCTAAAACTTCAACTGCGATTTCCCCATAGAATTGTACGGAGCACGCTGTCGTGTTCCCACACAACAACCGTCCTCCCTAGGGTCCCTACTTATTCACCTTGGGTGGTTCGTAGGGGTCCCAGCGATTCTACGTCCTCTAGACACTGTCTTGACTCGAGTCGCGGTTTTTATACCACTACTTTAGTATATGGTTTGGTCTCCCCCTGGAGCCCACTGTGTATTGGGAAGAGGTGTGGCGCAGCAGCAAATGACTCCGGAACCTGGGGTTCACAGTTCGATCCCCGGCGCCGGTGGCACATCAGCCCAGCACCATGTGACTCTGGGTAATAGCTTGCTTAATCTTCCTGACGGCCCCGGAGCCTTGACACCCTCGTGTAATTGTTTGCGCTTTACAAATACTGGACATTTACATTTAGTGCTATTTACTATAGTTTCTGTGCTACAGTATTGTGTGCTTTGTGAGTGTCTTCATGTAGAAGGTACTGTGTCGTACTAGAGAGTGTTATATTAATAAATACATATTTTTTATAAATACTGTGTGGTTCTCCTTTCATTTAACTAATACTATAAGGTGACATTCTGGTAAAACAAGCTGCTTAACATTTCTTCAAGACTAAGCCTGAAGGCTGCTCTCCACAGCTACCACTTGGGTAGCTTTCTAAGGTCATCTTTGACCTCTCAAATCACCATAACGGTTGTTTGGACTGGTATAAGGTGCCCACTTTAAATAGTGGACAGCATATACCAGGCTAACTTCTCACAACAAACTCTTTTGTTTAGCCAAAAGAGCGGTTTTCCAAATAGGGTTAGAAGATTATTTTACCTAGGTAGTTGGTGGTTCGCCTGAAAGACATTTTTAGAAAGTTAAGGTAAACTAGTACACTTTAAATTGCATGAAACCTGGAGCACTTGTCAATCCCACACAACACCTCGAACACTGCCTGCACACCATCCAGACCTGGATGTTCAGCACCTACTTGAAGCTCAACCCAACCAAGACGGAATTCCTACTTTTTGCTAAGAACAAACAAGAAACCAGACATGAGCCTTGATGGCTCCAAACCACTACTTTCACTAAATGCCAAGTCACTTGGATTCACCCTGGTCACCAACCTCGCCTACAAGAAATAGAATGCCAAAAACTAAAATGACCTAGTACCAGGAAGACATACATGGAAGAGAAATAAAGAATAAAGGAAAGAGAGAAAAGAGAGAGGAATTGGAAGAGGGGAAAAAAGGAGAAAGAGAATGAAGGAAAGAGAAAAGAAATGAAGGGGGGGATCAAAAGGCAAAGATGAAGATTGACAAAAGAAGGCTAGAGCAAGGCGATATGAAGAGGAGGAGAAAGAATGGGGGTACACAACAGGGAGGCATATAGAGAGATGATGATGAAGCTAGAAAGAGAGAGAATGTGATGAAGAGATCAGTGATCCTAAATACGTTTAAGAGAAACTCTGATATCTATGGTGCAAGCGGGACTCAACTCACCAGAAAACACTCGGTAAATTTAAATGCTACCAATATTTTAAAACTAAAGAACACAACACAATAAAATTCTGAAACATATGTAGGCACACAGAGAAATATTTACAGGCCACAAATACATGAAGATCATTAAAATGAGATAAGGGGACCCTGATAGATGAATTTTTAAAGTTTTAGAGCATAAATTGCCTAAAAGACATTTGATTTCTATTGAAGAACAGCAGTTGGGGATTGAATGACACCAAGGTGTGGTTTCAAGTCGACTGTGATGGAGAAGATGCCTGGCACACCAAGTGAGTAATTTCCGTCAAAGTTTTTACCTTCTAACTTAACCTTTTTTTATGAAAGCCAATATCTTCCAACTGTGGCAAGTGAGGGACCCTTAAAGTCAAATAGGTTGTTGTTGAGCTCCCGATAAAATTGTTAATTTTGGCTCCAAAAGCTCAGAGCGGAACAAAACTGAAGTTCATAGGTGCACAGGTCCCTTTGCTTCTGGTACAGATTTACCATGTTGCCTTGGCCCAAGGATTTACCTTCAAATTTAGTCACTTTTTCAGTTCTCAAAATACCACAGTGGGGCAAGGCTGGAAGTTATAGTCATGCAGGGCTCCACAACCCATTTTCTGCATGGCAAACGTTTTAGAACTGGACTAGCCTGTTATTTTTCATGCCTTGGGCACAGCCACTTAAGGAAGGCTCCACACCTTGTCTTTGTCCTCTGGAGGACAAACAATTTCAAAATACAACTTTTCTCCAACTGATGGTATGCGTCACCATTCCTGGAGCCCTCATGTCATGCCTCATGGCGCTAGGTTTCTCTTTAGCCAGGGCTCCTGCAGGGTCCAGTTTTCTGTGGTCAGCTGGGCCTTGTACGAGTCAAGAATCCTTCTGCTTTTTGCTTCTGTAGAGCAAGCAAATGGGAGGCCAATCACTTGACCCTTGGACAGCAGTTACAGTCCCTGTGTGACAGCAGGAGTGAAGAGTCATTAAGGCTTCTTCCTGCAGGAGGCAGGATTTTTCTTTCTTCCAGCAGGTCATTCTTCTTCAGTTGTAGTCTTCCCACATCCAGGAATGTTCTACGGTGGTGGTGGGGAGGAGCTAGGCTCACGCTGTGCACCAGCCAAAGATCAGAGACTTTTCCCTCCGGATCCTGTCTGTTTTGTTTAAGACCACCTCCTCTTGCAGCACTTCTTTGCTTTATTGTAAAAATTCCCCAGAAGTCCAAGATGGCTGAACCTTTCATCCCTATGAAGAGCTCTAGGCAGACATTAGCCACCCCCAATTTAGATGATTTCTTCTACTTTTTAAGTCAGAACTGGTTCTCACGACTACTGCAGTTGGAGATAAATGATCGAAGAGGGCTCTAGAAATGGAAGCAAGCAGATCCTATCAGTGTCATTTGGAAATTCCTAAGAAATATTAAGGTTGTCTTTTGTTCTGCAAGCTGCCTGGGAACTCTCCCAGGTGACTAATCCCCGCTAAGCGGCCAGTTGCTGACAACACCTCAGCTTTCCTAAGTAGTGAGGCTACTGGCAGGCAGAGCCATCAACTCCAGTTAGGACTATTCCTTGGCCTTTGGTGGAATGAGGAGTATCAAAACTTGGGTTAAGCCAGTTCTGACTCAGGCAGTCCAAAGAGCCATTTTTAAAGTTACATTTGCGCTATAGCTAACACAAATCTGATTTCCCCATTAAATCACATCTGTAAAAGTCGAACATTACTTGGAGTAACTCCTGTGGTTGGATGGTGGACTGAAAATCCCTAATTTATTCTTATAGTATGCAGCAAAGCAAGTGCAACACATGGTTAGATGGCCCTATCTGGGGAAAAAATCACTCATAGCAAGCACACACTCTTCTGGAATTATTCATGATGGGACAGGTGGTGGGGCCTAGTGACATTCCCTATTGGATTAGAAAAATTGCAGAAATATGGCATATCGTAGTTATTAGACCTGGTATCCTGGCGTGCTTTCCCCTGGCCTATTGACTTCTGACCTCCTGTTTTGCAGAATTCATTTTTGCTGGCATTAGGACTCTGGGTACTCTACCACTGCTAACCAGTGCTAACGTGCATGTGCTCTCTGCTTAAAACATTGAAACATCGGCTTATCCACAATTGGCATACTTAATTTACTTATAAGTCCCTAGTAAAGTGCACTACTTGTGCCCAGGGCCTCAAAATCAAATGCTGCTAGTGGGCCTGTAGAACTGTTTGTGCCACCCACTTGAGTAGCCCTTTAAACATGTTTCAGGCTGGCCATTTCAGAGCCTGTGTGTGCGGTTTTAAACTGTCATGTCGACCTGGCACATTAACCATCTTGTCAGGTCCAATCCTTCCTTTTTAATACATAAAAGTCACCCCTAAGGTAGGCCCTGGACAGCCCCAAGAGCAGGGTGCAGTGTATTAAAAAAGTTGGGCATGTACATTTTAGTTTTACATGTCCTGGGAGTGAACAACTAGTAAATTTGTTTGTCAGTACTGCAAGGCCTATCTGACCCATAGGTTAACATTGGGATTACCTTATTACATTTTATAATTGCAATTTCCAATTGGGAAAAGATGGACTTTTCGAGTTTGGTGTTTCTGCACTCACAATTTAAAATCACAACTTATGGTAAAGTTGGATTTTAAGTTGCAAGTCTGAAAATGCCACTTTTAGAAAGTTGCCATTGCCACACACAAAGGAAGCTTAGGTGTGACTGATGGGCCATCAACATCCTGATGTGCCATACTGCGCAGGATGGGATGGAGGAGTTGATACTTATTCCTTAATAGGCTGTGCCTGTCTCCACACAAAGGGTTGCATACCCCCCTGTAGTGAGTCTGAAGCCAGAGCAGGAAGGGCAGGGACTCTGTGCACTTCAAAGGACTCTTGAAAGGCAAAACTGGGTATAAGTACTGGACCTCCGACACCACCAACTCAGTACACTTCTGGTCCTGGGGACATTCTGCCAGGATGGACTGCTGTGCTGCTGAAAGGACTGTCACTCCTGCTCTGCTGTGCCTGCCCTCCTTGCCTGGGAGACAGAAGGACTTGACCTGCATCTCTCCAATCCGAGAACCAAAGTGACTCCAAAGGCTTGCTGGCTTACCTCCTGTTCTAAAGACTCAGGGAAATCAAAGACTTCCAACAACCCTGCTACAGCACCTGGACTCTGCCAACTGTGAGTCTTACCCCACCAAGTGGTGCCAATCCAGTCTTGGGTCCTTGGAAGTGGGTTTTTCTGTGGTGTACCAGAAAAATCCATGCATCGCCATCATTGCACCGTTCGGAACAGACGCATCTCCTTCAGGGCCGATGTATCACCTGCTTCGAGGACATCTAATCGCAGTTGTGCGGTTCAACGGCGAAACATCACCTACATCCAAGGCTGCTCAATGACAACGCATCTCTGAGTGTGCTGCTCGACAATGACGCATCGCCTATGAATTCTAAGGATCGGAACCGACACACCTCCTCCCTACTCTTTGCATCTCACCCTCTAGGTCAACGCATCCTCCAACCAAGGTACTTTTTTATCGGGACAAGGTTGGTCCCTGTAACCGACCCGCGGGCCATCGCACTTGGCCTGAACTTTTGAATTCGACCTGGTGAAGCACGACCAGATAGCCCCAGTTGCTTCTTTATGCATTTAAGCACTAAAATTGCAGATATTCTTTATAAATTCATAACTTCGGTTTTACTTATTGAATTTTTGTCGCTGTGGTCTTGTTTTGTTCAATAAATTAAGCTATATTTTACTAACAAGGTGTAAAATATTTCTGTGTGATGTTTTCTTTGTTTTAAGTGTCGCACAAATACTATACATATTGCCTCTTAAGTTAAGCCTGACTACTCTGTGCCAAGATACCAGAGGGTGAGTACAGGTTAATTTAGGGTGTGTATCTGACTTAGACAAAACAGTATGAAATCCTTGGGTCTGAACTGAAAAATAGTATGAACAATGTGTATGGCAAGCTGCTACTGAGTGGTAACTAAAACAATCAACACAGAACCGTTGGCTATATCCCACAGACTTAACTGTGGGCACTTCCCTTTACAGGACGAAATCCCTCACTCACCAAAGGTGACATGCTTCATCAAATGAGATTCTCCTCTCAAAGGAAAAACCTAGTTCCTTTGAGGGTTACAACCCCCTCTCTGAGAGGGAGGAGCTCAGGGATGTTTTAGGTGCCTACTCTATTAGGATATTCTAAATCCACATATGAAGAGAATTAGTGTGAGGGACTTGGAGCACTTTACATAATGCACACATACAGAAATAATTAATCATATGTGTGTAATTCAATGTTTAGAAAATGTTTACAAGACAAAAGGGGCTACCAGGTGTTAGGATTCACATGCCATCAATTCTGGTTGGCATTTTTTTAAGATCTGGAACACAACCCGAGGGTTCAAAATGTAACACAGTAGTTGGATTTTCTAATAAGAATGTATTTCTTCCCAAACAAACCAATTTTAGCAGTATTAGGATGATGAATGACTGGGGAAAAAACATAACTTCCAAACCCTCACCATGCAGTTTGCATGCAGCTCTCTGTGACAAAAGCAGTAACCCACTGAGCTTTGCCCATTAAATACAGTTCTGTGATTTGTGTGGTACAGGTTCTTTGCAGCAGGCATTTTAACCCTCTGCGCTACAATGGATGGGTCAAAACTGGCAATAGACAATACTCCAATCTCTCTCCAACAGGAAGATCAACCACCATAGATATAAATCTTGACTTTTATTGTTGCTTGAAATCTGCTGGGTTTAGAAGGAATCCTGCAGTGATTTTTGCGTTTTTGAGAGTGAGAAGTGAGTCATTATGCTGGACAGCCCTGTGGGTTTTGTTACTGGGTGCCGGTTTTGCAGCCTCCAGTAATAAAACCAGCCTCCCTTCCGATGCCCAGTACACCAGCCCGGCTTTGGAGCCAGGGCTTATTTGTTTTCACAATCAGACCCTGGATGGGGTTCACAAGGGGCTCTGGTGCTCGGGTGTCACAGAAATGGACACCTCGGGCTGCTTTTATATTATATCCTTAGAAAAGGGTAAACAGTATTTTCAAAAAGACCACATCCCTGAACATAGACAGAGAAGCAGTACACATTTTATAAAATATAATACGGAAAAGAGCAGATAAGACATTAAACATTTTGCACATTTATTTTTAAAAAGCGCCAAGGTTTGAGCACAGTCTGCCACGAATTCCACATGAAGTCCTCTTCCTTTCCGTGTGGTATTGTAAGTCTGGGTGAGCTGGAAAATAAAGGGCAGATGAGGTCAAGGGCGGAGCCGCCAATGCGTCCTAATGTGTCCATTGTATTGGTCACAGTGGGGGCAGGCAGGTGGCCTCCTCACTAAATGAGGTGTAAATCACTGCACAGCCGAGCCCATCAGAGGTAGCCGGGTTTTTGTACCGATTGATTGTTCCTCCAGTGTACCACGGCTCCTACAGTGTTGCTGGGCAGGTCCCTGCCCACAGATACAGTGGGGAAGGGGGAGGGGGTCCTGGCAACTGCAGAGGCTTTCTTCGCTATGCAGCACACCGGCCTGGATGATCCTGTAGTTTTTTTTTTTAAACTCAGAGCATTCCTGTCGTCCTGGGACGCATTTTTTAAATGAAGTAGGGGAACGGACTTTGTTAAATTAAATAAGTAGGGGCACACCGTGCCCTTCCATTCCCACCCACTTCGACCACTGGTTTCGGGAGTAAGGTGGCAGGTTATGGAAGACATTACAGGTTTGGAAATGGAAAGGTCAATAAAAATGTGCCTGCTTGGCATAGTGCCAAAATGGAAATTAAATAAAATGAAATTCAGAATGATGGCCTTGCGAACTGTACTATTGAAGAATAGGATTCCTATACACTAGGTGGCTCCTAGGGAAGCAGTGGTGACTAACTGGAAGAAGGATGTATTGGAATAAGCCTTAGCTACTGAGCAGCACATGAAAATGACTCAGAGTGATGACTAGATTACGGATAATCTGGCTGTCAGGGGCTAGATGCTCTGAAGGATTATGGACCTTCCAGACAACAGGCCACCTTGAAAGAGAATATGTGGAGGCTGGAAGACGATACCTAATGTATGCGACTGATGTCTGGGTTGAACAGGTATGGTTAACAAGGGGAGCCAGCGTGCCTGCAACTGCTGTAATGTATGATTAATTTCGCCTTAGATGCAGCTTTGGTAGCTAATGTAGTGATATTTGTTCTTTGTGTTTTAAAATCTCAATAAAAATAATTAAAATAAATAAAAAAACTTTCAATTATTTTTCTTGCAGTTATCCAGGCAAAGATGCTAACTGTTTTTGTCACACTCTAGCCTGTCAATGTAAAATCTAGCTGAACGTTCTAGCTGAACGTACACAGTGATTCAGTCTTTAAACCTTCAGTAATTGTGAAGGCACCTATATCAAATATATAGTCTGCCACTTTTTTTAATCCAATTTGTATGTTATACTAGCAATAGACTTTGATTATAGATGGGAGACCATCAGGTAACCTGTGAGATGGGGTAAGAAGCATACATGCCAACATTTGCAAAGCAGCTGGAGGGGAGCTTTTAAAAGGTAGTCAGGTAAGTTAATTTTCTCCATTGATTTGTATTGAAGTGGGGACAATTTAAGGCGGGAGAAAGCAAGATTCAAAGCCATTGTTTGCATAAAAAAAATAAGGAGTCTCCCGCTTGAATAGGGTCACCTGACGTGTGAAAGAGGAGTGCCTTGGGGACAGAAGTGGTACAAAAGGGGGTGGTGATGGACGGAGCATCAGAACCAATCAAACACTCACACCCAGTCAACAGATCTGTGTTTAATCCATCACCGTTCTTTAGCCCACTCTGCCACCCCAGTTCAGACATGGCCATATGCAAATCAGTCTGACCCTGTACCTCATGGGAACAGTCCAGCCCGAACTGCCAAGCCATGCCTTCCCTGGACCGGAAACAAGCTTCCTAGGACCGGTTTCTGGCATTTCAGCCGTCTTCAGCCAGGCTTGCTTGAATCCAGTGGCAAAGTGAGCAAGGGACTCGCATCTGAGCATACCCTGCCAACTTATGGCGAACAAAGCGGTACAAATGGGGGTGTTGATGGACGAAGCATCAGAACCAATCAAACACTCACACCCAGTCAACAGATCTGTGTTTAATCCATCACCGTTCTTTAGCCCACTCTGCCACCCCAGTTCAGACATGGCCATATGCAAATCAGTCTGACCCTGTGCCTCATGGGAACAGTCCAGCCCGAACTGCCAAGCCATGCCTTCCCTGGACCGGAAACAAGCTTCCTAGGACCGGTTTCTGGCATTTCAGCCGTCTTCAGCCAGGCTTGCTTGAATCCAGTGGCAAAGTGAGCAAGGGACTCACGTCTGAGCATACCCTGCCAACTTATGGCGAACAAAGCGGTACAAAAGGGGGTGGTGATGGACGGAGCATCAGAACCAATCAAACACTCACACCCAGTCAACAGATCTGGGTTTAATCCATCACCGTTCTTTAGCCCACTCTGCCACCCCAGTTCAGACATGGCCATATGCAAATCAGTCTGACCCTGTGCCTCATGAGAACAGTCCAGCCCGAACTGCCAAGCCATGCCTTCCCTGGACCGGAAACAAGCTTCCTAGGACCGGTTTCTGGCATTTCAGCCGTCTTCAGCCAGGCTTGCTTGAATCCAGTGGCAAAGTGAGCAAGGGACTCACGTCTGAGCATACCCTGCCAACTTATGGCGAACAAAGCGGTACAAAAGGGGGTGGTGATGGATGGAGCATCAGAACCAATCAAACACTCACACCCAGTCAACAGATCTGGGTTTAATCCATCACCGTTCTTTAGCCCACTCTGCCACCCCAGTTCAGACATGGCCATATGCAAATCAGTCTGACCCTGTGCCTCATGAGAACAGTCCAGCCCGAACTGCCAAGCCATGCCTTCCCTGGACCGGAAACAAGCTTCCTAGGACCGGTTTCTGGCAGAGGGGAGCCCATGGGGAGGAAGGTGGCTGCAGAGATCTTGCCCCCTGCTCTTCTGATTCCAGCCACATACGTGGTCTTGTTTTCTTGGAGGGTATTAATCTGCTTTCGAAATGCTAGCTGCAAAAAGCTGGCAAGGGTATTGTCTTTTTGTTCTTTTCTAATCTTGGTGCATTGTCTTTTTGTTCTTTTCTAATCGTGGTGCAATGCCAGCATAGGGGGTAGCTTATACATCTTGCCTTCGACATGCAGTTTGTTCCCTTCCGGTGCACCACAATGAGTATTTAGTATTCCCTGCCAACATGTCGGGGGCTACTTTTCACGAACCTCCAAAGAATGTTTAATCTTAATCGTGCCTCTCTATGTTGTGCTATTGAGCTAAACCCCAAACAATTAACTGGATGAGTTGCTCTCCCTGACAAGGAACAAGTTGAGACACCTGTCAAAAATATATATATGGTGTAAAAAGTGTCAGGACAAGCTTTAGCTTGAAACACTTTTTTGACTGTGTCAAAGAAAATTGTGTCTAAGCTAAAAAAAAAGCATTTGTGCTGCTCCAGTCAAGGTAATGGAATAAACAAGGCTACAAGTAGCAAGGTTGCATTAGCACCCGACAATGAACAACCTGAGGTCTCAGCTTGATTGCTCTCGTTGTTCCATATCCAGTGCAAGTAATAAGTTCATTAAGTCAATACGTTACCAATTGCATTCTTGTACTTGTAGTTATGACGTTTTCATTATCCGCTTCTCGTGTAACAGCGAGGCAAATGTGAGTCATAAATAATAATTCAATTAGATACAAAATTGCATGTTCCAGAATGCAATCAAACAATATTTCTGATTCCAATTAAGTGCAGCGCTTTACTCATGAACACATCACCTCATTGGCAAACCCAAAACACATGCATACAGAAAACTTGCCACCTATAAAAAAAAAAGCGAAAACAGTGAAATTTGCCCATAGAAGACTCTGCAGCAAATTCTATCTGAGGTGGCATAGCTCACATATCGCACAAATGCCTCACCAGAATAAGAGTTTAGAGAGACCGTCCAACGAACGCTCAGACCCGTTAGCACTGCCAGCACCAACCAGCTCCAATTGTCCATTCTGCTTACAGCTAAAGTTGCTGGCCACTACTTTGAAAGACTATCAGTAAATCTAAATTTAAATCCGTTGTCTGTTATCGATCTTTTGACAAACATGTGTTTATAATGCGAGTACTTCCGGGTCACGTGGCATTGGATGAATACAATTTTGGTAGTCGAGTGGGAGGGAATACTGGTAATGTGTAAAACGGCGTAGGATTGGAGTACTGTCAGCACCTCAACCAATCATAGTGCGTGTTGGCCATGGAGGCTGGAGCCCGCCCGTGCCTCTGTGGAGCATAAACACGGCCGCCCAACTGTCCTATGATTGTGAATGGGTGCAACGAGTTTCGGAATCATTTGCACTTTGCTGTTGAGTGACGGAAGGTGAAGCACTCACCGACGTAGCAGTAAAATTTGAGCCGGAGGTGAATAGCTAGCGGAAGTAGGGTGTGTTGCTTTCATTCTCCATGGGTAATGCTAAGTGGTTACGGCGGCGTTAGCAGCGTGGCAATGCGGAGGATGTTTTTTCGAGGCGGTTAGAGTCTTGTGGCGGACCTCGACATTTTTAAACAGGTGCAGGTTCGCAGCTGAGATTTGAGTCTAGTGCGCCCGCATTCAAAACCTTATTGTTTGACGAGAATGCTCCAAAAACGACTTGCTAGATAACTGTTAGCTGCTTCCCAATACACTGCGCTCTAGCGAATTCACACAAACAGCAGACCCTACGAGTGACAGCAGCAACTATTTCTGAATGGTATGAGATCTCGCATATTCGATTACTTGTTCTCCTATACATTACTCTCAGTGGCTGCACATGCTCTGTGGGTGATGAAAACTCCTACTTGTCTACTCTGCTGAATCTGTTCTCGGGGAACAGAAGGTTGCATTTACTGCCTCCTTTGAGAAAGTAGGCATGCACTGCTGCTGCCTAATTTATATCTGTCCTGTTATGGTGCCGCTGCTACATTACCTGTACCTGTCCTCCGAAGGAGGGAAGCTTGTTATATTATGAGCATTTTTATATCACTCTATCACCTGTGAAGGTATCCTTGCACTTCTTAGGTGTGTGAGGTTAGCCGGGAGGGGTTTACTTGAAGAGCCAGGTCTTCAGCTTCTTACAGAATTCAAGAAGAGAGGAAGAGGCTCTGATATGGTGTGGGATTTCATTCCACACTATAGGAGTGATGTATGAGAAGGCGCAATCTCTTGAACTGCTTTTATGTATACAAGGGATTTGTGCTAGTGAGAGTTCAGCTGAACAGAAGTGCCTGAAGAGTTGGTGGAAATGTAAGAAGCTGTCCAGGTAGACTGGGCCTGTGTTGTGTTTTGTTTTATTTTTATCTGTGGGTGTGTCAAGTCTGTCTAATTCCAACTTCGTGGACAAGGAAACCAAACAGATAATATTTAAAATATTAACTAAATGTTAATTGTCTGCTCAGCGCTGAAAGCACTGTTACCATAGTGTAGGGGTTAATGGTTGTTCATTGTTGTGTTTTCTCTTTTGTGTAGAAGCGAAGTACAGCTGGATGGCGTTGCCGTGATGCAGGAACCAAAATGAAGTGACGTGGGATCCGAGGAACGGGAAAGCCGCCAGGATCGTGCAGGAAACACCAGGTAGACTCGAGTAGAGCTGTCGACGCGGAGAATAGAGAACTCTGGCAACCCAATGGAGAACCAGAGGACACCGAAGTGACGTGACCCAGAAGTTCAGGAGGGTGAACCGGAAGGAACAGGAACGAAAACCCGAAGCTGGAACGCAAAGCGTTTTAGTGTGGGCACAGAGGGGCTTTATGCTCCTCTGTCGTTGCCTTCACATGTTTGGCAGCGAAACAGGTAGGTATTGAAGGTCGCCGGTGCCCCATTGCGCTACAGGCCAGAGAGCAGGACCTGCATTCCCAACAGTGAGAAACTTTAACTATGCATATTCGTGTATCAGGAGCCAGTGGAATTACATCAGGTGTGGGGTGGTGTGAGACCGGCATAGGGACGAGTCTGGCTGCTGAGTTCTGTAGTCTTTTTGTGAGTTGCTTGATAATTTCTGCATAGAGGACCATTCCACGATTCAGTGTGCAGGCAATAAGGGCTTGGGTGACTCTTCCTAATGTCGCCTGGTAGTCACTTGTAGATTTTTCTCAGCATCCTCGGGGTGTGGAAGCAGGATGTGGCAACAGAGTTGACCTGTCTGAACATGTCCAGCGTGCTGTCAGTGATGATTCTGATGTTTCTTGTTTGTGGTGAGGGAGTGGGTCTGAAGTCTGTAGGCCACTAGGCAGAGTCCCACAGCGAGGTATCTTTTCATAAGCTTACTAATTCGGTCTTGTCCATGTACAGCATGAGGCAGTTGGACTTCATGCAGGTGGCCACTTCGGTCATGCAGAAGTTTACATTTTGGTTTGTGCTGGGTGTTTTGTACTAGCGGGATGGCATCAGTTGCATGTCTTTCGGGTAGGTGAGTATATTAACGATGTGTGCTCCGATGATGTCTTCAAGCAGAGTCAAGTATATGTTGAAGAGGATCATGCAGAGCTAATAGCCTTGCGGGACATCACTTATGAGTTCCCAGGCTTCTGAGGAGGGAGGTGGCATGTTGATGGTTTGTGTTCGTCTGGTGAGAATTGCGCATATCCATTGGTGGACCGGTCTTTGGATGCCAATCTCGTGCAGTGGGAGAATGTGAAGAAGGGTGCAGAAAATCAAGCAGAATGAGCACTGCTGCTTCTCCTCTGTCAGGGATCATCCGGATGTCATCTGTTGCTGCAATGAGGGCTGTCTGGTTTGGTTTGAATCCCTATGGCATGGACTTGAGGAGCAGTTGGCTAGCAAGGTGGTCAGCAAGATATCCGTTGATGACTTTTTCAAGGACTTTGGCTGAGTGTGGTAGGAGAGAGATCATTCAGTAGTTTGCAAGCTTGGCTGGGTCTTCTGAGGGCTTCTTTAGTAGATCGATTGTCAGCTGCGTTTTTTCAAGCCTCTGGGAAGGCACTGTGTCCATGGAGGTGTTGAGGACGAGGGTGAGAGCTTCACTGACTTGGGTGGACCTTTTATTGAAGGCATGGTGTGGGCAAGGGTCTGATGAGGCCCCAAAGTGATTATTGCATTTTTTAGTGATGGTGTTCCATGTGGTCCTTTGCCTGATATCGGTTGACTTGTTACCAGGATACAGGGGTCGGATTGTGGGTCAAAATTGTTGTATATCGCTGTTTGTTGCAGCAAAAGTCTAAGAGGTCATTACACAGTTACTATGTTGGGGTGATGTAGCTAGTGGTTGCTGCTGGTGAGGTGAAGTCCTTGCTGATGCAAAAATGTCTTTGCTTCTGTTGTTGTTACATTCAGATTCGTCCTTCCTCTTAGTTTCCCCGGTCTGCTTGAGGTACCACCTTAGGGTGGATTTAAACCTGTTCTTGTCTGGTTCTTCTGGGCTTGCTCTCCACCTGCTTTCTAGTTGTTTGTAGTGCCGTTTGGTCATTCAGAATTCCTCCATGTACCATCTGGTCTGCGTTCGTATTTTTGCTAGATGGCTTTGCTTGCGAGTGGCCAGGGTATTGGCATAGGCAGCAATCCAGTCATTGAAGATGTTGATGGTGCTTGATGGGTGGCCTGTTTGTTCTGCTTGGTTCCTGTGGAGGGCGAAAGCCCAACTTCTGATATTTTGTTCCAGCGTTGCCAGGCCTGTCGAAGTAGTTCTTCTGCAGTGAGGGATTTTGATTGTAAAGCAGACAATGGAGTGGTAGGTCCAGGTGATGATGGGTGTGGGTGTCGCAATCCTGAAGTTGTTGAAAGAAGTTAAGAGGGAGTTCAGTATGTGTCCTGTGGCTTGAGTGGGACTTTTAACATGTGTGAGTCTGAAGTTTCTTAGGCTTTCGAGGTGTCCAACTCAGTTGGAGTCGGTCTGGGTGGAATTTGAGGTCACCTAGGAGGATGTAGGCATTGGAGTCTATGACTAGCGTTGTGACTAAGCCCATGATGTTGCTGGTTAAACTGGTTTGGGTCCTGGTGGTAAGTAGACCAGGATTCATCGGTTAGCGAGGTTAGCATGTCAGTTGCATAAAGGAAAGGAAATATCCAGTATCAATAAATACTAAATACATCTTTGAAAGTTGCTGCCTAATCCATGCATGGGCCCTAGCCGAGTCTAATTTGTCAGTAATGTCCCTGACTCGGTCCATGGGCGTAAGACATGCTAACCTCGCAGTCCTGCCAAGAGTCAGCGAAGGTTCCCTCTGTTTGAAGCAAAATCCGAAGGTAACCCCTTTTTTTTACTGATGTTTGGGGCACTTTATACTTAAGTCTTCATCAGTTTTTCTCCACAAAAGGTGTCCAGGTCCAATTAATTTTGTATATAAAGCCTACTAGACAGTGCATGCGCTGTCTGTTGCAAGACATAATGATAGCTTACAGTGGGCTTACAGCCAGTACAGTGGTTGGCTTTATTGTCACCCTCATTTACTTGCACCTTATTCACATGATCATGTGGGCTTTCCTTCCTCTCTGTGCGTTTGTCTCTTAATTGGAGCATGGATGCAGTACTTGTCCTTGTACTGCTCACTTTTCAAGCACTACTTTTTTTGTTTATTTAAGCACTCCATAAGAGTGCACATATTCTCCCTCATGTACTTTTCTCCCCCTGCACTCTGTGTTCCTCTCTCTCATCCAAGTGCTTTCCCACAGTTTATATGTTGCTTTCTATTCCACACGCGTGTCCGTGCCAGACCCACTTTGCTGTCTTTAGCCTGTTTGTTCCCGTGCCCTCCTTGTTGCTTCCTCCAGCCGCACTCCTGTTTTGCTTCCACTCTGCATCCACATCCCCTGTGTTGCTTTATCCCCCCAACCGTACCTCTGTGTTGCGGTGGCTGCCCGTGTTGCTTCCCCTGTGTTTTGCTTCTCACACCTGCTTAAAAATAAAAAAGGTTTTGCATGTTTTTTTCTTCGGTGCCAATTCAACATGGATGAACTAAACAAAAAAATATAAGCAGCTGCTTTATTTTGTATGCATGCCCCTACAAAATGATGCCATCGGCTACATTAAAAGTGTTCTTGAGCCATGCTGCACATCATTTGTGATGCTGTACAGCACGGCTAAATACCACTGGCAAAGACAAGGCATATTGTCTTTGCCAGTGCATGTTTCCTACATGTTGCAAAATCTAAAGGCATCTGTACCCAGGGTTTGTTAAGTCCCTTTTTTCCCCCTGAAGTGAACCTATACAAAAATATATAAATATATATTCTTATAAGAGGGGGAAAAAGTGTTGTGCATGAAAATAAAAAAAAATCGTCTAAAAATGTCATCAACAAAAGGTTGTTATGCTATTACCATCTTCCTAGGTTACAGGAACAATGAGAGTTGTTAAAAAAACATAAAAGGATCACATTTTACTATAGTCCTTGATATAAATACAAGAAGGTGAAACAGTTTTCTTCTGTGATTATTTTCCTTGATAACTGTTTTCCAAAAGTAATATACTATGACATCTGTCAGACCTTTCTAGTAGCAGGAGTGTGTGGTGTTGGGTGTCCAAAAACTCACAATGCCCAAAGCCAAGAACTGAACTGCAGCTTATTAAGGTAAAATGTAATGAATCAAAATTAGTTAAGAAGGAACTCTATACATTTTTTTTAAATTTGCTCTAGATACTGAATTTAGGAATAGTGGTTATTTGTACAACTTTGAATTAGGGGTTACCAACCTGATTACAATGAATGTGTTGCCCCGATGGCAGCTGTGGACTCAGGGCTGCCCTGAGGTCAGCACATTCATGTGAAATAATAATGATAATAATCAGCTGCTCCGTGTTTCACTGTGCAGGTGGCACTCGCCTGCAACTTAATGAAAGATAGTGTTGGTGCTACATATGCGCCAGTGCTATCAATATTACAGAAGGGACCGCAAAGAGTCTGCGGCCCCTTTTGTAATACAAAAATGCTCTGAGGGCACACAAAGCGGTCGCACACGCCTGTTGTGCCCTTAGGGCACTTTGTGTAATATGACCCCCATGTTGGTCAACCCTTTCAACTTCCCATGCCCCCATAAATTTGTTGTTTGGGGAAAATGTATTATTGTTGTGGAAGCTGCCAGGCCCATGTCCGTCTTAAAAGAAACATTGGCTAAAAGCAAACCTTTTTTTCGGTCTCAAAAAGCACATACTGCCATACCAGTTTTTGACACTGACTGGAACTACTTTGTGAAAGGATGTATTCCTGAAAGGGCGTAATGCAATCACTCACATTAAAGTTTGCCAATGACTGAAGTGGACTGACTCATTACCCCATGCTTCAGTGAGCGAAAGACCAATATTTACGATTCAACAATACTCCAATGGATGACGAGGACTGGCTGAATCCCTGCAACATATATAGAATGACTTCACTCACAGTGACGTTAGCTAATCGCTCGAGTGAGGTTGAACAATTGCTCAATACAATATACTGTAGTGGGCCAAAGGCAAATGACAATGACAATGACACAATACACCAATGGATGATGAAGGCTGGCTGAAAGCCCATGTTGTATGGAATGCTATCACTCACAACGAAGTTAGTCAGTGGCTGAAGTGAGATGACCTATTACTCTGTGCTGTATACTGTTGTGGATCAGACACCTTATTCCCCAGTGCCAGGGGGCAAACACCCCCCACCCATCAAGCAAATATCTTAGCAGTCTAGTAGAATTCCTGCTTGTGATCCAAGAGCAGGAATCCTGAGACTCTCCCCTTTCCAGTGGAGCCCCACTTGTCCAGTTTCCTGCCCAAAGACTGGCACAAAGCTCCCAGGCAAGAGCAACAAAAAAATAAAATGGCTGCTACATTTTCTATTCCCTGGGAGATTTACTGCACCCTGTTAGGGCCTATATTCAATGCCTCCCACCCCTGGTAATGGGGGAAAAAAACGTAAAACTATCTATGCCCTTTGGGAGGTTGCCCCTCACCCATGCAGGTTGAGGAAGGCAGACCCTCCTCCTTTACCCAAGAGCATGACTCCTTTTGGGAGAGGTACCGCTGGAAACGTATATTCTACCCTTTCCACCAGTGCATCTCCCATGCTCTGTGATGTCCTGAGGCCAACCAGACACGTACCATACACTTCACTTCCTTCTGATGGCTGCGTCGTCCAGAGGGCCTGTACTGTCTATGCACCATAAGGCACACTCATTTTATAGATGAGGGGGTGTAAGAGGCTGACTTGAAAGAGATTCTGTGTCAGCCGCCCTGAGTATTTAAATAGGAGGAAGTCTAAGAAGCAAGCGCTGGAGGTTCCCTCACAGCCTCCACAGTGGACGAACTTCTCACGTCCTCTGCACCATGGAGATAGTGTGGTGGATGGGAACATTTCATCCACCGCACTAAATGGGTTAAAGTCCACCCTGATCAAAATGATATGTCCCATTTACATAAGTTTACTTCTCTAAAGAGTGTGGGTGTATTCGTACATTTTTATTTGTGTTGTTTACACGCTACTTGTTCCCAACTTATCATGCACTGATTTAAGACTTCATGTCATACTTTGTGTAATCAATCCCAAGTGATAACTCTCCACCCATTAAATAGTGGGACCACTGGCTATGGTACTTACATGGTGTGCAGTTGCCACACCATCCAGAGTATTGGACCTCTTTAGAATAATGCACTAATTACATGTGCTTTAACATGTTCCAAGGTGTGCAAACTTGGAATTTCGGCTATTTGTCCACACTGCATGCAAATAGTGTGGGTGAGAAACCCAGAGTGTAGAACTTATGCAACCTGATTCAGATACAAACATGGAGTTAGCATGGGGTTTGGAATGGCCCTCTAAGTGCTGATAATTTTATTTGCCATAAGCGATTGAAAGTCTGAGATATCTGCCACAAGTTCATGTATACAACCTTCAGATTACAATCATTTCCCCACAATAAGAACATCGACCATAGAAATGTTTTACCAGCCATGTTAAGTGGACAAGAGCACAGCTATGAAATGGCCTATTCGGTTAAGATACCTGGTGCAGAGATATGAGTGTATCCCACACTAAGAACGGCTCTCTTTAGGAACAACTCGTCCAAGCCCTCAAAAACACTAGAATTTTTTTCATGCTGCTTGACCGCTTCTGACAAACAAAAACGTTCGAATTTGCCTGCACTCCTTTCAAAGGGGCAATACTGTCACATTCTCTTTTTATGTTTATTGTACGGTTCAAAGAGATATTTAAGGTCAATGATGTTAATCATGCCCATCAAATGTTTAGTTCATGTTAGAGTACTTTAGATTTTGATATTGGTAAAAGGGGTTTTAGAATTTGGGGGCTGTGCGTGTTGAATCCATTTAGGGGTCGATTCTGATCTCGCTTAGAAGGCCCTCCGACAGCCGTCCGTAGCGTTACCTTCCGACCGACTCGTTCCGGGAGCCAGTCCATCCAAACAATGAAGTACAATGCGCAAATGTCTCCAATTCCCGAGCGACACATATGCTCTGACTCCAGCACCATTTTCCGTATGACCCAGCTCCGTAAACGCTGAATAGAGTCATCCGGAGCCATTACCAAAGCAGTTTCCGGCCATGCAAGTACGATGAGTATTTCCTACGCGCCGAATAGGTCGCCACCTCCAGCACGTCAAAGCATCCGGAAGAGCTGTAGTTCATCTCTGATTCGTGCCACAACACGATCACTGCGTGTGAGACGAATCAGCCATGTATCCGATCGTGCATGTCATCCCCATACTGTATGCCTATGGGCGATTCAACAACCGTAACTGACACGTTTGTCACTGACGGTAAGTCAGACACCTACCACACACAAACATATCACAACCCCGCGAAAGGCAACAACCCCATAGGGGGTGGATGTCTATCACTCCCAGCATTGTCCACCCCATAGGGCACGGGTACTCGTAGTACGGCCCCTCGGGCCGCCAGCGGCCCGGCAAGCCTTTCTTAGCGGCCCGCGGACCTTGCAGACATCGTACCGGTGTGTATTTTTTTTTTTTTTTTTACAGTGTCAGCAAACACAGACTGCTTTGTGGGGGCCGGGCAATTCAAGTGATAGTCAAAGTGGAACTACAGGGGCGCTTAGAAGAGGTGAAATACAACAAAGCCTCGTTATCATGCAAATGGTCTCTTAAAGACCTGTGAAGTACTCTGGTGGGGCTGTGTGTGTGCCCCGGAAGGGAAGCTGCTTCAGCTGCCACACAAGCGGGGGTGAGGTGACAAAGAATGACAGAGGACAGCAGGGTGTGAGATTCGGGTGAGGTGACAGAGGGCAGTAGGGAGAGACAGACAGGGACAGATAGAGACAGAAACAGGGGCAGACAGAGCTAGATAGAGACAGGGACAGACTGACAGAGACAGATAGAGGCAGAGACGGATAGAGGTAGAGATAGACAGAGACAGACCGCGATAGAGAGAGAGAGAGAGACAAAGATAGAGGCAGGGACAGATAGAGGCAGAAACAGACAGAGATAGAGGCAGAGACAGGGACGGGGCAGATAGATAGAGGCAGAGACCAACGGAAAGTGAGACAGAGGGAGAGAGACAGATAGAGACAGGGGCAGACGGAGCTAGATAGAGGCAGAGACAGGGACAGATAGACAGACAGGTACAGACAGAGACAGATAGAGACAGGGACGGGGCAGACAGAGACGGAAAGGGAGACAGAGGGAGGGAGGGAGACAGAGACAGGGACAAACAGAGACAGGGACAGATAGAGGCAGGGACAGACAGAGGGAGGGAGACGGAGTGGGAGAGGGAGGGAAACAGGAAGAGTGAGACATGGAGGGAGGGAGTCAGGGGGAGACGGAGGGAGAGGGAGACAGACAGAGGGATGGAGGCAGTGGGAGGGAGACAGAGAGAGAGGGGGACAGAGAGAGAGGGGGACAGAGAGAGAGGGAGACAGAGAGAGAGGGAGACAGAGAGAGAGGGAGACGGAGAGAGAGGGAGACAGGAAGGGAGACAGAGAGAGGGAGGGAGACAGAGAGAGGGAGGAAGACAGAGGGAGGGAGGAAGACAGAGGGAGGGACAGGGAGACAGAGAGGTATGGAGACAGACGGAGTGAGGGTGACAGAGAGGGAGACAGAGGGCAACAGACAAAGGGAGGGAGACAGACAGAGAGAGACAGACAGAGGGAGGAGGGCGACTGACAGAGGGAGACAGGGGAAGGGAGGGAGAGGGAGACAGACGGAGGGAGACCGTCAGAGGGAGGGAGACAGGGAGGGAGACAGAGAGAGGGGGGAATAGAGAGAGGGGAGGATAGAGAGAGAGGGGGATAGAGAGAGAGGGGGATAGAGAGAGAGGGGGATAGAGAGAGAGGGGGATAGAGAGAGAGGGGGATAGAGAGAGAGGGGGATAGAGAGAGAGGGGACTAGAGAGAGAGGGGATAGAGAGAGAGGGGATAGAGAGAGAGGGGGATAGAGAGAGAGGGGGATAGAGAGAGAGAGGGGGATAGAGAGAGAGAGGGGGATAGAGAGAGAGAGGGGGATAGAGAGAGAGAGGGGGATAGAGAGAGAGAGGGGGATAGAGAGAGAGAGGGGGATAGAGAGAGGGGGATAGAGAGAGAGAGGGGGATAGAGAGAGAGGGAGACAGAGAGAGAGAGACCAAGAGGGGGGGAGACCAAGAGGGGGAGGGAGACAGAGGGGGAGGGAGACAGAGAACGACAGGAAGGGAGGGAGGGAGACAGAGAGAGAGAGGGAGGGAGACCGAGAGAGAGGGAGGGAGACCGAGAGAGAGAGAGGGAGACCGAGAGAGAGAGAGGGAGACAGAGAGAGGGAGGGAGGGAGACCGAGAGAGAGAGAGGGAGGGAGACCGAGAGAGAGGGAGGGAGACCGAGAGAGAGGGAGGGAGACCGAGAGGGAGGGAGACAGAGAGAGAGGGAGACAGAGAGAGGGAGACGGGAGACAGAGAGAGGGAGACAGAGAGAGGGAGACAGAGAGAGAGGGGGACAGAGAGAGAGGGGGACAGAGAGAGAGGGGGACAGAGAGAGAGGGGGACAGAGAGAGAGGGGGACAGAGAGAGAGGGGGACAGAGAGAGAGGGGGACAGAGAGAGAGGGGGACAGAGAGAGAGGGAGACAGAGAGAGAGGGAGACAGAGAGAGAGGGAGAAAGATAGAAGGAGACAGAGGGAGACAGATAGAGGGAGACAGAGGGAGGGAGAGATAAATGGAGAGAGGGAAGGAGACAGACAGAGGGAGGGTGACAGAGAGGGAGGGAGAGAGAGATGTGTATGCCGGGTCCAGTGGCTCAGTGGACAAAGGCGTCCGCTGCAGGGGCCTGTTATCCACCTCATGGTCACAGTTTCTTTTTGTTGCTCTAGCCCCGCCCCCACGGTGTGGCCCTCGGCCACAAACCACACTGTAAATTTGGCCCCCGAGAGAAAGTTTGTGAGTACCCATGCCATAGGGGGTGGATGTCCATCACTCCTAGCATTGTCCACCCCATAGGGGGTGGATGTCCATCACTCCCAGCATTGTCCACCCCATAGTGGGTGGATGTCTATCACTACTAGCATTCTCTACCTATAGGGGGTTGGATATTTATCACTCTCACCATTATCCACCCCATAGGGGGTGGATGTCTATCACTACCAGCATTGTCCACCCAATAGGGGTGGATGTCCATCACTCCCAGCATTCTCCACCCCATAGGGGTGGATGTCTATCACTACCGGCATCGTCCACCCCGTAGGGGGTGGATGTCTCTGACTCCCACCATTGTCCACCCCATAGGGGGCAGATGCCGAACATTCCCCCAGTGCTGTCATGCCAAAATTGTGTTTTGTGTGTAAACTGCCTGCAAAATTGACACATTAAGAGATATATTGAACAAACCCCCTCCCCCCCCCCCCCCCATCTCTGTAGTGACAAAAAGGTGAGTGTGGTGTTCAATCCCCCAGCATTGTCAAGCACATAGGGGTTATGGGGTATAACCCCCCCCATCAGTAGTCACACAAAGGTGAGTGTAGGTCTCACGCCCCAGCATGTTCAACCAATCATGTATTTTTTGGGCCTTAACCCACAAGAATGTAGTGATAAAGTGTAGTGGTTGTGTGCCAAACAACTAGAGAACTGTTGAGGCAAATGTTGTGTGTGTTACATACCCTCAGCCATATGCAGCCAATCAGTGCTCTTGGGGGCTAAGACTGCCAGCAATTTTCAATTGGACAATGTAAGATGTGACCATAGAAACACATTTTTGTCACAAACAGACACAAATACTAAGGATTCCATCTGAAACTACAGTTTTGATGAGATCCAGTTCCACACTGCAGCAATGGAAATTGCAAAACCTAAGGAATGTGCAGAGTGAAGATGTAAGAGTCCCAGGGCCAGTAGAGAAAAAAACTCAACAAAACATCCACTCAATGCCCTTCACAGACAGTTGAAATACATGTGTCAGGAGGCAACCGTGTTGCGCCTACCTAACTTTCAGCAAACTACAATTCCCAGAAGGCCTGCCCAGGAGGGGGATTTAGGTGACAGAGGCGCACAGGAAGTTGCGCGTAATCTGTTCCCGTTTCGGAGATCTCTCGCGGCCGTGGAGAACGAAGGATCAGAAAGGCGTCCTGTGCAGTTACCAAGCCTTCGGAGAGTCGGTCGCTCGGCCATCTTGGAACCGTAAATACTTTGAGGGAGATACAATGGAGTGGGATGCGGCGGAGATCTAATCCGCTTATTGCCGTCCCCTGTTCATTTTGAGACCTTTGCAGTCAATGCGGGCTGTGTGTGTGCCCGCGGAACCTTGACCAGCGCTACACCTTCCAGGTGTCTACCACCACAGAAGCACGTGAGGGGCGGCGGAATACGGCAGCGGTCTCAACCGCGTATTACCAAGCGCGCCCTCGCGTACATCCCTTTGCCCTGCCTTCCCGGAGTAGCACGGCTTTATCATCCACGTGAGAGGCGCCGGAATGCGGCGGCGGTCACAACCGCGTATTACCGGACGTGCTCTCGGGTCCCCTTTGTGTGTGTTTTCTTCCTCCAGCTACGGCGGAATACGGCGGTGGTCGCAACCGCGTATTACCGTAGTAGACTGGATTACCACCCCTTTTTTCATTTGTACAGCTTGGGAGTTACCGACTCGCCTGGAAAGACAAAATATGTCCTTTTGAGGAACCCCATGTATTGCTAGAAGCTGCAGTGCTATTTCTTTTGGTGCCAGTGCTGTGGTGACGGAACCCCAGTACTGCTTCCAGCTGTGGACACTTCTCTGCCAGCCATGTAAACCCAGGTTATTTGAAGGGACTGCTAAGCAAACTGTTGTGGGTAGGTGTTTGAATGAATGTGCTTATAACACTGAGGAGGTACAGGGATAGAGGTAACTCTCGTGAACCTTTGTCATTTCAGGGGAATGCTAGCAAGGCTCGCTGGGACCACCGTACACTGCCGTCTGCTGTTCTTTTCCAGGTAGATCCCGGGGACTGCATTAGCGAGAAGGGCATGAGAGTAGACAGACTTCTAGTGTTAACCTGTTGTCTTTGTCGTTTCAGGTTCTATTCCCATGCTGTCCCTTCCCCTTCCTTTCCCTCACCTGATAGTTCGAAAGCCCTGCAGATATTCCAATACCAAGGACTTGGTAATATCTGGAGGTGGACCCTTTTTTCATCAACCACTGAACCCTGCGGAGCCAGGTCTGACAATATGGGTGAATATGCACAAAGACAACCAACCAGCCACACTGCAGAACAAACAAAACATATGTGTGGGTGTGGAAGTGTCTCTAGGCTGGGCCAGCACACACGATGGGGGGGCTAAACTCCACTGAGACATATGCGTTTTGAGTACAATCCGAAGTATTTCATGAATTAGGATAGTGAATGTGGGCAATCAGGCATTGTTTGATGAGCGGGTGCCCAAGAATCACATGCGGAACAAGCTTGGTGGAACATCGAACAATATAGCAAGAGACTGACTCTCTTCCGCAGTACCCTCAAGGCCACAACACTGTGGTGACAGAATCCTGTCTGCTGACCATCTGGGATGCTAAATTAGGATGTGGGCCATACTTTTGAGCACACTCACTCTTGCGCACTGTGTCACGTGCCTTGCAAGAACCACTGTCATCTCACATACCCAACATTACTCACAGGGCATGGTCTGGAATGTAAGGCCACATTGTAGGTAGGGGCCTTGCCAAGAGACACGTCACATTTGGCTAATCTAAACACCACAAACCTCAATCAGCAGCAATGTGCCTCATCTAAGCCTACATTGACTGGTGACATTGCACAGGTGACCATGACAGTCTGGATCACTGGCTGTAAGACGAGGAATACATGATTGACCACACATCATTGTGATCACAATACAAACATATGTCCATGTACTGTTGTGTATGACCAAGGTGGCAATCTCTGTATCAGCAAGGTACACCCAGCATGCCACATAGTAGGACACACACATTTGATGGTTGAACAAGAGGTGTCAGACACACATATGTATGGGACACAAATTCACAGCATCTGTCCACAACACATACTCAAACCCTGCAGGGCAACAGGAGTAAACCCTCACAGAAGAATGACATTTTGATGAATTAGTGTACAATTAAGCACACAGGAGACTGCCCAAGACACCACACATGTCCACAGATACTCAAAATACATTCATGAGCCTCACACTGCAACAAACATGAAGTGGTTGTGTCACAGCTGTCAGCGCTACATTTGTAGACAAGATTTCTACTTGCTTTGTAGAAAAGCATGGACCAACAACAACGTATGAGACGGTCAACTTGTGTTGACTATGCGTTGCACGCAACTCAAGATCAGACCATTTACAATGTTAACTTGTTCGCATGTCTATCACATCAACTCTGCATCTATCTACAGCTCTTATCCTCCTCGACATGTCTACGGCATTTGATACCGTGGACGACACCTTGCTGTTAAAACGCTGTAAGTGCATAGGTCTGGAAAGTAATGCTCTTATGCTTTTAACAGATAGATCTCATACAGTGCAGCACCTTTTATCTTGCCATGTGAGGTACCGCAGGGCTCTTCTTTGAGCCCTAAGCTTTTTAATATTTATGTATCCGAATTAGCACCTCTGATTAGAAGTTTTGATTTAATCCCGACCTCGTATGCCGACGACACCCAATTGGTGATCTCAACCATTGACAAGGATGTCAACTACTCTACTAAACTCCATGATTGTATGGTCTCCTTGAGTAAGTGGATGAGTAGGCACTGCTTGAAGTTAAACGCAAGCAAAACCGAGGTGGTGCTGTTTGGAAAGCTTTCTCCTCTTTGGTCACCAGCCTGGTGGCCAAGTTCTTTGGGCCCCCTTCCTACTCCGGTGGCGAAAGCAAAATATTTGGGGGTCATGATAGACGAAAAGCTTCATTTTATGATCTCAAAGGTGGTGTCCTCGGCGTTTTTTACTATCAGAACTGTGCATAAAATCCTTTCCTTCATTTCTAGAAAGGCTAGGAAAACTGTTTTAACCACTTTGGTTTTATCCAAGTTGGACTATTGTAATTCCTTATATATCAATTTGCAGTCCAACCAGCTCAGAAGACTACAATCAGTTCAGAATGCCGCTGCTAGATTGGTTCTGGATGTCCCTAAACACCAGTCCGTCAGGGCCAGGATTCAAGATCAGCATTGGCTTCCAGTTGTCCAGCGTGTGAAATTTAAGGCACTATGCATCGCACACAAGGCACTTCATGGAGACGGCCCACAATTTCTTCATCACGTTTTTAACTGGTACTCTCCCAGTATGTCACTATGTTCAGCTAATTCCTTTTTAATGCTCACCCCCAGAGTTAAAACGATGAACTGGGGGGTAGGAGCTTTAGACATAGTACCATTAGGATATGGAACACTCTCCCGCTTTCTCCTAGGAAGGCTACATCCCTGCTTGAATTCAGGAAACACCGTAAAACCTGGCTTTTCAAAAATTAGTTTGCCGCTTACAGTATGTGGTCCGCAATGTGCCTAGAGACCTATGGGTAGTAGTGCGCTATACAAATTGTTATAACATAACTACAAAGCAGCATCATGTGCAGATCATCATTATTGTCAAATTGACAATGCAGAGTGTTTATTGCAGAAGACTTGGAAGACACATGCTCACCAGATAGGGGACACAACAACTGTGTCAGTCTGCTCCAATGCACAGGCAAATGTGTAAGCTAATCAATCTTCCTGCGCAGTTGACAACCCCAGGGGTGGTGGTGGGATCTGTGTTTAACAAACACAATACACATAGCTAGGCATTACACCTGGTGAAATTTGTACATCTGTTTAGGATGGAGTACATGTGCATAACGTGAAATGTATTGGACACATTTGGAACTTTAAGACTGTATCAGAATAATGAAACACTCAAGGAGACCTACAAATAAGACATGTTGCCATCAGGCTACAGAGATGGGTAGAATATGCCGAGTGTGAGCAGTCATACACACATACAAGTGCTAAACTCGCAAAAACAGATGACGGATTAAAAACACGCTGATGTTGCTAGCACAAATGTGACCCAGGGAATCAAAAATGTGTCACGTGAGTTTGCTCACAGTGAATGCCCTTATCTCAACCCAACCAAGGATGTCACCATAATGACTCCATTCTGCTGGTGCACCCACATCCTGGACACTCAAAGTCAAATAGGTCGAGAAAGCACTGGACTACTCAGGAAACAGCAAGCTTCTCAAACAGGAACATCTGCAGGGACTACAGTCTTGGTAGGAAATGGGGTTTGAAGACCAAGATTCATGCTCGCATGACACACCATGGGCTCAGGATATGTGATAGATTAACACACTGCCATGAGGTGATTTCACTACTGTCGAAGGTCAGCTGTGTCAAGCTTGGTCTTGGCAGGGGTCTACCATGTCAGAATGAGACTCAGAAATGGATCCAACAATTACAACACACAGAATACTTTGTTTTCAACAGCCTGTGTACATGTGTCTCCAAAGTCATCTGCACGTAGTCAAACTCCATGTTTACCAAGTTGTACTGATGAGACAGATGACTTGTTCATCATCAGTGCGCTATTCTGCATGTCCATTGTAGACAGTTGTACCGTTAAAAACTTGTACAATGTGTACAAATGTCAGCACGACGTGTGTGCAAAAGTGTAAGTCAAAGATGGGAGGTTGTGAAAAGCATGTCACACTCCTTGTCCAAAACATTGTGGATCATGACAACCTGCAATTGCAGTCAATGATGACTCGGATACATACTGTAATAGGACACATATACCATGGACCACATGCAGTCCATCACATCACTAAAACATTATTTTCACTAAACAAGATTTCAACAGCAATTTCATTAGACTTATTAACAAAATTAGGTGCACAAAATGCAAATCTACAAAAGAAAAGAAAATGCTTTATTTAGCATTTGCATCAAAATTTCTAAAAATGAAGAACAATATGGCCAATGGCAAGTCCATTTTATTGAGTCCTTCAAATGGTAACCATAATGATTCGGCCTCCCTTGCTTGCCTGTACAGCTATAACTAGGGGACATTCCCTTTGGAGGGGCATCTTTAGGGGCATACCAGGCACCACAGGGAAAGGACTAGGGTGTACCAGTATGGGTTATGGGAGGGATGGGGGCTACTGGAGTGTTGGGATCCACTGCAGTGGACAGGTCTGATTGAGGGGGTGGAGGCTCCACTGCAGTGGTCATGTCTGGTTGAGGGGGTAGGGGCTCCACTGCAGTGGACAGGTCTTAATAATGGGCCGGGGTCTCCACTCTAGTGTCCGGAACTGACAGAAGGTGTGGTGTTGTGGGAGGGGAAGTGCTTGTGGTAAGGGGGAGGGTGTAATAGTGTGTGGGTGAACCTGGGATGAGATCTGCTGTGTGGACTTTAGGAGGGGTGGTCTGGGATCGGGAGGAAGTTGATTTTGTGGTGGAAGTGTGGGATGGTGGTGGGGTTTTGAATTTCTTTGTTCTGGGGGAGTGTTCCTACTCTTAGGGGAGGGTGTGGGTACAGGGGTAGATCTCCTCTCTGTGCTGGGGGATTTCCTCTTCCCCTTGCGAGTCTGGCCTGATGTATCAGTGGGGAAGAGGCCAAGATCACAGAGAAAGACCCTCTGGGGAGGGGGGGTTGCAGGAGAGTCAAGGGTAGGGGTTTTGGAGTGAGAGGTAGCTGAGGAATGCGGAGTTGTTGTAGATGGGTGTGTGTTGTCTTTGCCCTATCCCCTGTGTCTGTGATGTCAGTCCCCTGAGTGTGCGTGCATTTTTTTGGGACTTTGTTGTAGGTGGCTGTGTGCTGCTTGTGTCTGTTGGGGTGTATGCATGTGCCTGTGTGAGTGCACTTTGGTCAGGTAGGTTAGTGGGGACTGTGGATGGGGCAGAGGTAGGAGGGGTGAGGGACTGCTATAGGAGGGACACTGCTGCCGTCAGTGAGGAGGCCATGGACTGATTTGTCCGCTGTAGGGCAGACATGTCTGATGACATGCCCTCCATGTATGACAACAATTGTGTCAAAAGACATGGAGGACACTCAGCATGGATGTCTGCCCCACATATATCTGTTTGAGCAAATCCACAGACTCCACACTCAGGGCAGCAGGGGTGACAGATGCAGGGGGTGCGGTGCCTGGCCCGAAGGAGACCTGCTCCCTAACACGGGAGGGTCCACGGACCTTTGGAATGGGAGCAGCTGTGAGGGTGGAGATGGTGGTGGTGGCAGACTCTGATGTGGCCTCTGCTCTGGGAACACCCACCACCACAAGGGAGTCATCACTGGGGCTTGATTGGTCCTCTGCAGATGTTGATGTTCCAGACCGGCCCTCAGTGTGGCCCCCTCACCCTCCGTGCCACTGGGTCCATCCTCCTCCTCCACAGTGGACCCAGTCTGGCTAGCCACTTCCTCTTGGTCCGTGGAACTGTCTCCTCCAGTAGCCATAGATGATGCTGTGACCAAGGATGAGAAACAGATTGACATCAGTCATCTGCATAGACTTGACACGTGAGTTTAAGCACATCATATAACGGAGCAAGCCCTTGTATAATGTTAATGGCACCTTTTATATTCATTGCACATATGTGAACATGGCACTTGTCAGTCTGCCAGTAATCCATGGTTCACAAACACATGATTGCAATGGAAGCATCTGTTCGATGTATTTCAAAGACCACTAAATACATGTCCAACAATGCACTATTTTGCCTTTTGTCTGATCTGTAATGCTCCTGAGTATCAAATGTCATTACAAACATGTCTCGTCTCATGCAAGGGAGTCTGGAAGTGTTAGACCTGTCAGCCCTTTGGGTGGTCCCTCCTCATCATTATTTATTTTGTCCCACTTGTGCCTCAAACCCTGTTTGAATTTTTCCTTTTTGGGAACCACCAGACTTTTTCGTGTTGCTGCAGATTCAGGGAGCCATTTTATCTACCCCTGAAACTTCTGTCTGAGGGCCTGGAGCACAAAATGGTGGCCACCTGTGACATCACCAGCATCCACTGGAACCTACTAGCACCTTCCAGAACATTCCAGAACCCTGTGACCGTTGGAGGCGGTTTAGAATGTTGGGAAGCTAAGACAGAGAGTTGGCAGTTGGAGCTGGCAGTTGGCACCTGACTGGTGAGGAGTGAGCAGCAACAACTTGAAGGAGGAAGGAGTGAAGCAGCAGGGGTGGAAACTTGTGCCTGGAGTGGGGTCCATAAACCCACCCTTGATACTAGTCCCTACTGACGGAGCCCAGCTTAGAGCCCTGTGTGGGAAGAAGTCAGAAAAACCATCCTGAGGACCTGGACAGCAGGAACAGGCCTTAGAAACAAGAGAACAGCAAGATCCTGACCTGGAAGCTGGTTTCCCTGAAGTCCGACGTCGAGTAGCCTAAGACCTGGAGCCCGAGGTGGAGAAGCGGCGCTGACTGGAAAAGCAGACGTCGTACCCGGAGCCGCCAGAGGTCGAGAGAGGGCGCCGTCAGAGGTCGTGAGGAATACCAGAGGTCGAGGAGGAAGTCACCCGAGGTCGAGTGAGCGGCGTCATCGGAGGAGTGAAGTCCGCCCTCCGGAGTCGTCGGAGACCGAGGTGAAGGGTAACGGAGGTCGGGAGTGAGGATCGCACTCCGGAGTCGCCGGAACCTGTGAGAATCGTGCCGGAGGTCGGGAGTGGAGGTCGCACTCCGGAGTCGCCGGAAACCTGTGAGGAGCACCGGAGGTCGGGAGTGAGGATCGCACTCCGGAGCCGCCGGAAGTCGACATCGAGGCAAGGCCGGCCGACGTCATCGAAGCCGAGGTCGCCATCGGACCGGAGCCGCCCGAAGTCGACATCGAGTAAGACTGCCCGACGCCATCGAATCGGAGGCCGAGATCGAACCGAGGCCGCTGACGTCGAGACCGGAGCCGCCGCCGGCGTCGTCAAAGAACTGACATTGTGCCGAGGCCGCCGACATCGAGCTGGAACCGCCTCACGGCGTCGACCCGACTCCAGCGGCGTCGGAGCATCAGAAAAAGGGCAGTAAGTGGAGTAGAGGGCGCCTAAGGCCCTGTGGAGACCTGAGAGACTGCTCTAAGGGGCTAGGGAGGTGCTGGAACCAACCTGACTGTGCCAGGGGTGAACTGGGACTAATCTAGAGAAGTTGTATGGAGAGAGAGAGCCAGGTCTCTGGTATTTCCCCCCTTTATCTACCTCAGTTTAGGCCTCAGCCTTGACCAAGCCAGGGAGTAGACACCCCCAAGCCTTCCACATCCCCACAAGCTGTGCCTGGGCCAAATCAGCCCTTAGGAATTCAAAAGTGATCTGAATCCATGAGTGTCACTGTCAGCTTTTAAGTATTTATTAGGGGCACTGTATTTATTGTATTTAACCTATTTATTGTTCCACTGTATTTATTGGTCCACAGTATTTATTGATGCACAATATTTATTGGTTACAGTATTTATTGCCTCAGAATATTTAATTGCCTGTCTGTATTGCACTTTTATTTAGGCCTTCAGTATTTATGATCACCCCTATTTATTGAATCATTAAGCCAGTATTTATTTGTCCTGCACTTTCTAAAAAGTTTGTATATTGTGATTGTTATTTATTTTCTCCAATCAGCAACTAAGAGAAAAAGCAGATAAAGAAAGTTATTTTCATAATTTTTACGGTGTAGAGTCGTTTTTGGAACGGATGCACGCATGGTTATTGTTTGGGTATGTTGTATGCTTAGCACGGAGCCTGATTCCTGACCACTCGAGCCAAGCTACCACAGTGTGTCAGGAAGACCACCACCACCCCTTCTAGTGTGGGGGTGGTTTTCCAACATAAATTGGTGTTCAGTGGTGGGATAGAGCTGTGCCTACGCATACTCAACAATAACTGTGGGTAGTCCATAGGCCTACACCGGGAGTTTTCTCAAGAGCGGCCTTCCTAATTGTGGGTTTTTGTTTTTTCCAAATTTACTCTGGTGGTGGGAGGAGGTATTATTAAAGGTACCCCCCTGCATAGTTACTGCACAAAAACCTGTCCTCTAACCTGAGTGGGCAAGATGGAGTTTGTCCTAGAAAATCTAGAAACGTACACGGTGGCCCAACTCAGGGAGTTTTGCCAGCGGGAGGGGGTGTACTGTCCCCCAGGAGCAAAGAAGGGTGCACTCCAAACCAGCTTAAGGGCTTGGGGGGAGGCACGCCGAGAAAGCAAGGCTGAGGAGGAAGACAGGGATGGAGAGCCTGACCCCGAGGGGGCTGAGATGTACCAACCTGAGGTGGGGAACCTGTCAGCAGGGCCCAGAACCATTTCTAGGAAGGGCAGCAGTGCCTCTAGCGGTGGCTTGTCTGAAGTGGAGCTAACAGACCGGAGGGAGAAAAGACAGCTCACATGGGACTTAGCAAGGCTGGAAAAGGAGAAGGAGGAGCAGAGGATGGCCCATGAATTACGACTGAAAGAAATAGATCTTCAGATCTTGAGAATCGGGGCACAACCTGTTCCTAATGGTGGCAGCCAAACCCAAGAGATCACCAGGGAACCTAAACCATACCTGCCAAAGGACATGGTAGCTAGCTATGGAGTGGGCGACGATATCGCCAAGTGGCTAGCGGCCTATGAGGTCTCATTGAGGGCCCATGGGGTTCCAGAGAAGTACTGGGGAGGGGGATTGTACAAGTACATGCCTCCAGCGGGTAGGGATGCTTTATTGGCCCTCGAGGAGGATGAGCAGACCCACTACCCCACCATGAAACTGGCGCTCATCAGAAAGTTTGGACTAACACCTGAAAAGTACAGACAGAAGTTCAGGGGTAGTCACAAACTGGGCACGCAGAATTGGGTGGACTTCCTGGACTATGCGAAGAAGGCAATGGAAGGTTGGATTCAGGGCAGTGAAGTGAGGAACTACGAGGGGTTGTTTGACCTGGTACTAAAGGAACACCTGCTCGAGAAATGTTTCCCTGAACTGTGGCAACACCTGGTGGATAGCAAGCTGACCAGTCCCCGGAAGCTTGCTGAGGAGGCGGACATTTGGGCTAGTACCCGGGTGTCCACAAGGGGGACTGGAGGGGATACTCAAAAGGCCGGACAGGGCGCCCCTCAGAAGAAAGAGGGAGGGGAAAAGAAAAAGGAGTTCTCCAAAGGCCCCCAAAATAACTTCCAAGGGAAGGGAACAGGATTCACCCCTAAGGCTAACCCGCCCAGAAACCCTAATCCTGGCCAGAGTCAGCAGCCAAGGGTTGTCCATTGCTATGAGTGCGGTGGCGTTGGACACTATAAAGGAGATCCGAAGTGCTTGAAACGACCACCCCCTCCCACTGGAGGAAAGACCCCCGGAGTAGCTAGTGTAGTGCTCGGGGAGGAGATGCCTTTAATTAAGGGAAGGGAGTGGGCGGGTGTCACTTTAGTGTCCCTGGGAGAACGGGAGATGGTTCCTAAGATCCAGGTGCCCGCAAATACCGTAAAGTATGGGCAGTGGGTCACCATCAACGGCCAAAGAGGGGAGGCTCTGAGAGACACAGGAGCCAGTATGACTATGGTACGTAGTCAACTGGTGTCTCCAGGGCAGGTAATTCCCGATGTACTCCACCCAGCCGCGATGGCTGACGGCAGAACAGGCCACTATCCAGTGGCCGAGGTTCCCTTTGAATGGGGGGGGGTTGCAGGTTCACTTCGAGTTGCCGTAAGCCCTGCCGTGCCAGTCGATTGTCTGCTGGGGAATGACATGGAGCACAACGCTTGGAAGGAGGTGGAATACCGGACTCACACTGAGATGCTGGGTACACCGGACTGGGCCTGTGTTAGCACAAGGTCCGCGACTACCCGAAGAGGGAGTTCATTTCGGCTGGAGCCTGGAACAAAGGCCCAGCCAGCTGCCAGTCAAGGGAAGAACCGAGGACAGGAGGAGCCTGCCTCGGCGTCCCCACCCCGTAGGACGGCTAGGCCACCGGAGGTGGTGGACCAGGAGTCTGCGGTGGGGGACGTTACCAACCTGGAGGACCTACCCATCCCGGCCGAGTGGCACGTGGAGGGAGGCCCGTCCAGGGAGGAATTCTGCCAGGGCCAGAGGGAGTGCCCTACCCTTGAGGGGCTGAGGCGACAGGCCGAAGCCCAGGCAGCAGGGAACGTTGAAGGGAACTACAGTGTTTACTGGGAGGATGGCCTCCTCTACAGTGAACCCAAGGCACCCCTACACGGATCGTCACGAGCCTTGGTAGTCCCTCAACGTTATCGAGCCTTCCTTCTGGAGTTGGCTCACGAGATACCATTGGCAGGACACTTGGGGCAAGACAAGACCTTCGCCCGTCTTGTCCCACACTTTTATTGGCCTCAGATGAAAGTGTCGTCCGATACCTACTGCCGGACATGTGTGTCTTGCCAAGCCAGTGGGAAAACAGGGGTGAAGCTGAAAGCTCCCCTGGAACCACTTCCTGTCGTTAGCACCCCCTTTGAAAGGGTGGGCATCGACATTGTGGGTCCGTTAGATCCGCCGACTACAGCTGGTCACAGGTTTATCCTGGTTCTGGTGGATCATGCCACACGGTACCCAGAGGCAATACCTCTGAGGACCATAACAGCACCTGTTGTGGCTAGGGCCCTGATGGGAATCTTTACCCGAGTGGGTTTTCCCAAGGAAGTTGTGTCCGACAGGGGGACCAACTTCATGTCAGCGTATATGCGGGCGATGTGGAAGGAGTGTGGAGTGACATACCGGTTCACCACTCCTTACCACCCCCAGACAAATGGTCTGGTGGAGAGGTTTAACAAAACCTTGAAGGGCATGATCAGAAGTCTGCCTGAAAGCCTGCGGAGGAAATGGGACGTCCTCCTACCCTGTTTACTTTTTTCCTACAGGGAAGTGCCACAGAAGGGAGTGGGCTTCAGCCCCTTCGAGCTTCTGTATGGGCACCCTGTACGTGGACCTCTCAACCTGGTGAGAGACGGATGGGAAAGAACTCCCAGAAAGCTTCCCCAGGATGTGGTGAGCTACATGCTGGCCTTCCGGAGCCAAATGGCTAAGTTGTGGAAGCAAGCTTCTGACAACTTGGAAGCCAGCCAAGCAGTGATGAAGGCGTGGTATGACCACAATGCTCACCCGGTGGAGTTGGAGCCTGGCCAGAAGGTGTGGGTGATCGAACCGGGAGAGCTTAGTGCCCTCCAGGATCGCTGGTCAGGACCCTTTGAGGTGTTGGAGAAGAAGGGTAAGGCTACCTACTTGGTGGACCTGAAGACCCCTCGTCAGCCCCTGCGGGTGCTGCATGCCAACCGCCTCAAACCCCACCACGAGAGGCCCGAAGTCATCTTGATGATGGTGACTGACGGAGGAGAGGACGTGGAAAGCGAGCCTCTCCCTGATCTGTTTGCGTCTCAAGAGAAGGATGGGTCGGTGGAGGGAGTGATTCTTTCCCCATCTCTAACTCCTGAACAGCAGGAGGACTGTCGCCAGGTCCTGGGGCAGTACTCTGCGTTGTTCTCCCTTGTCCCGGGTAGGACTCACCTGTGCGTCCATGACGTGGACACAGGAGACAGCCCACCTGTGAAGTCCAAGATCTACCGGATGTCAGACAAGGTGAAGGCCAGCATTCATAGTGAAGTCACTAAGATGCTGGAGCTAGGAGTGATCGAACCTTCTAGCAGCCCCTGGTCCAGTCCGGTGGTACTAGTACCAAAAGCTGCACCACCGGGTGCCCAACCAGAACTGAGGTTCTGTGTGGACTATCGGGGACTGAATTCAGTGACCAAAACTGATGCTCATCCGATCCCTAGGGAGGATGAATTGATTGACCGGCTGGGAGCTGCCCAATATCTAAGTACCTTTGACCTTACTTCAGGGTACTGGCAGATCTCTTTGACTGATGGAGCAAGGGAAAGGTCAGCCTTCTCCACGCCCAATGGCCACTACCAGTTCTGTGTGATGCCCTTTGGGCTCAAGAACGCACCTGCCACGTTTCAGCGCCTGGTAAACCAGATCCTCACCGGAATGGAGAGTTTCTCTGCTGCTTTTCTGGATGACATAGCCGTCTTCAGTAACAGCTGGGAGGATCACTTGCGTCACCTGCAAGCTGTTCTCCAGGCCCTGAGACAAGCTGGATTGACGATCAAGGCCAGCAAGTGCCAGATCGGGCAGGGGTCGGTAGTGTACCTTGGACACTTGGTGGGTAGGGGAGCGGTGCAACACCTCCAGGCGAAGATCGAGGCCATCATGGCCTGGGAACCCCCCAAGACACAGACTGAGGTCCGAGCTTTTCTGGGCCTCACGGGATATTACCGCCGCTTCGTGAAGGGGTACGGTACCATCGTAGCCCCCCTCACGGAGCTCACGTCCAAGAAACAACCTCGACGGGTAGTCTGGACGGAGGCTTGTCAGCAAGCCTTTGTGAGATTGAAGAAAGCCATGTGCGAGGCCCCGGTCTTAAGGGCCCCAGACTTTTCCAAGGAGTTCATTGTCCAGACAGATGCATCAGAACATGGCATTGGAGCAGTGTTATCGCAACTCAACGAAGAGGGTCTGGATCAACCCGTGGTCTTCCTATCCCGGAGACTACTTCCCAGGGAACAGAAGTGGAGTGCAATAGAGCGTGAAGCCTTTGCAGTGGTATGGGCTCTGAAGAAGTTGCGGCCATACCTGTTTGGATCGCACTTCCTAGTTCAGACCGACCACAGACCCCTTCGTTGGCTGATGCAAATGAAGGGGGAGAATCCCAAGTTGTTGAGGTGGTCTATTTCCCTACAGGGAATGGACTTTCAGGTGGAACATCGGCCTGGAGTGGACCACGCCAATGCAGACGGTCTCTCAAGGTATTTCCGCCTTAGTGATGAGAACTCCCAAGGGGTTGGGTAGCTCTCCCCACTTTCAGCTGGGGGGGACGCGTGTTAGACCTGTCAGCCCTTTGGGTGGTCCCTCCTCATCATTATTTATTTTGTCCCACTTGTGCCTCAAACCCTGTTTGAATTTTTCCTTTTTGGGAACCACCAGACTTTTTCGTGTTGCTGCAGATTCAGGGAGCCATTTTATCTACCCCTGAAACTTCTGTCTGAGGGCCTGGAGCACAAAATGGTGGCCACCTGTGACATCACCAGCATCCACTGGAACCTACTAGCACCTTCCAGAACATTCCAGAACCCTGTGACCGTTGGAGGCGGTTTAGAATGTTGGGAAGCTAAGACAGAGAGTTGGCAGTTGGAGCTGGCAGTTGGCACCTGACTGGTGAGGAGTGAGCAGCAACAACTTGAAGGAGGAAGGAGTGAAGCAGCAGGGGTGGAAACTTGTGCCTGGAGTGGGGTCCATAAACCCACCCTTGATACTAGTCCCTACTGACGGAGCCCAGCCTAGAGCCCTGTGTGGGAAGAAGTCAGAAAAACCATCCTGAGGACCTGGACAGCAGGAACAGGCCTTAGAAACAAGAGAACAGCAAGATCCTGACCTGGAAGCTGGTTTCCCTGAAGTCCGACGTCGAGTAGCCTAAGACCTGGAGCCCGAGGTGGAGAAGCGGCGCTGACTGGAAAAGCAGACGTCGTACCCGGAGCCGCCAGAGGTCGAGAGAGGGCGCCGTCAGAGGTCGTGAGGAATACCAGAGGTCGAGGAGGAAGTCACCCGAGGTCGAGTGAGCGGCGTCATCGGAGGAGTGAAGTCCGCCCTCCGGAGTCGTCGGAGACCGAGGTGAAGGGTAACGGAGGTCGGGAGTGAGGATCGCACTCCGGAGTCGCCGGAACCTGTGAGAATCGTGCCGGAGGTCGGGAGTGGAGGTCGCACTCCGGAGTCGCCGGAAACCTGTGAGGAGCACCGGAGGTCGGGAGTGAGGATCGCACTCCGGAGCCGCCGGAAGTCGACATCGAGGCAAGGCCGGCCGACGTCATCGAAGCCGAGGTCGCCATCGGACCGGAGCCGCCCGAAGTCGACATCGAGTAAGACTGCCCGACGCCATCGAATCGGAGGCCGAGATCGAACCGAGGCCGCTGACGTCGAGACCGGAGCCGCCGCCGGCGTCGTCAAAGAACTGACATTGTGCCGAGGCCGCCGACATCGAGCTGGAACCGCCTCACGGCGTCGACCCGACTCCAGCGGCGTCGGAGCATCAGAAAAAGGGCAGTAAGTGGAGTAGAGGGCGCCTAAGGCCCTGTGGAGACCTGAGAGACTGCTCTAAGGTGCTAGGGAGGTGCTGGAACCAACCTGACTGTGCCAGGGGTGAACTGGGACTAATCTAGAGAAGTTGTGTGGAGAGTTGAGAGCCAGGTCTCTGGTATTTCCCCCCTTTATCTACCTCAGTTTAGGCCTCAGCCTTGACCAAGCCAGGGAGTAGACACCCCCAAGCCTTCCACATCCCCACAAGCTGTGCCTGGGCCAAATCAGCCCTTAGGAATTCAAAAGTGATCTGAATCCATGAGTGTCACTGTCAGCTTTTAAGTATTTATTAGGGGCACTGTATTTATTGTATTTAACCTATTTATTGTTCCACTGTATTTATTGGTCCACAGTATTTATTGATGCACAATATTTATTGGTTACAGTATTTATTGCCTCAGAATATTTAATTGCCTGTCTGTATTGCACTTTTATTTAGGCCTTCAGTATTTATGATCACCCCTATTTATTGAATCATTAAGCCAGTATTTATTTGTCCTGCATTTTCTAAAAAGTTTGTATATTGTGATTGTTATTTATTTTCTCCAATCAGCAACTAAGAGAAAAAGCAGATAAAGAAAGTTATTTTCATAATTTTTACGGTGTAGAGTCGTTTTTGGAACGGATGCACGCATGGTTATTGTTTGGGTATGTTGTATGCTTAGCACGGAGCCTGATTCCTGACCACTCGAGCCAAGCTACCACAGTGTGTCAGGAAGACCACCACCACCCCTTCTAGTGTGGGAGTGGTTTTCCAACAGGAAGTGACACAGCAAATGAGATGGGCAAATTGATAAGTTGTCATGTTGAACATACTTCCATCCCCAGTCATCATGATGAGCTTATGTCTTGAACGTCAATGCTATAATGGTCTGCATGCAGGACAACAGACCAGTACAAATACTGCATCCTCACAAATTTTCATGTGGTATACTATGCCACTGGCCTGTCTGGCTAAACAGTCTGTACTGACTCTTGTTACAGGAGCAGTGAATCACAACGTTAAAGTAAGCACAGGGTCACAATCATGTAATCCCTTTTAAAGCAACATCTGTATTGGTCAAGTATACATATCCCCTTCATGCTACACCCAATTTAAAGACTGACAAGCCCACGTTGTCCTACTTAGACATTGGAGTATATGAATGAACACATCCGTCTACATGAACTTATTCATAGCTCTCAGGAAGAAAGTAATGCAGCATACACATATATGTTGCAACCACCTTTATGCAGAGTCAAGGGATGACACACATGTTCTGTCCTGTGTATTGTAGCCACATTCCATACATTAGATGTCTGTCCATATTACATATATTTACTACCTGTGTATTGAAAAAGGTTCTGCCTGTACACACCGTCACAGAGTCTGACACATGATTTGCAAATTTGCCATGGTGAAAGTGTTGCCTGACACACCAAAATCTGATGTGACAGTGTCTCAGATGGCCTGAGTTGGCATACCTGCCCTTGGTCCATGTGAAACATGTGATCACACAGAGCACTATGCAGGTGACTGCACATTTTGAACACATCCATTTCCTTTGTCTGAGGCATCAACATTGGTCTCACCTGCTACACGGGTGTGTAGGATTTTCTCACAAACCTGTGTTTACCTAGATCACCATTTTGAACATATATGTATGTTCCACACAGAGTACAGGTCTTATTTCAGTCAATGTGCTGACAGATGTCAGACAATCACATCACTCATGATAGTCAACTCAATGCACCTGGTGTATATGGTGCTGATCACATTAACCTTGGACTACAGCAAATACACAGGACCTAAGTGACACATGTTAGAGACGGAAAGGGACACACCTGGGCATCAGATGGTA
This sequence comes from Triturus cristatus, assembly GCF_964204655.1. NCBI lineage: Eukaryota > Metazoa > Chordata > Amphibia > Caudata > Salamandridae > Triturus > Triturus cristatus. The sequence goes on from NC_140586.1 coordinate 655,006,840, forward strand.
ATGGGCCATCATTACATTTTACCACAGAAGTGGTGTCTCAGCAGACAGACGACCTGTGAGAGGGTTACCAGGCTAAGGGAGTGCAACACGCATGTCAAACATAGTTTAGCAACTTGGCACCAACTCGCCCCCTCCTTGCTGCTGTCGCCTTCAACTGCCCATCCAGGTCAGGGAAGACCACCGTCAGTACTGGGAGCATGTGGGGGGTCAGGGTCCGTCATTCACCCCCTTTGCGAGGAGGTGACAACTTCAGCTGGACTCTTGCAATCCTTCGGGTCCAGCCACGGAGGTCCTGCCACCTCTTCTGGCAGTGGTGGAAGTGGAGTTTGAAGACCCCCCACAGATCTTACAGCCCGGACGAATGTCTGCCAAATTTCATGCTTCTGATGGGCGTCGACCTGTAAGGATGACATGGTGACACACCATTACTACACATGCTACATGTTTATGCATCACACACTTGGACATAGAGGTCATGGTTAGAATGGCAGATAATGTATAAAGGTTGGACAAGTATCATGGGCAGTTGTCCTGTGTGCAAGTCTCCCTTAATAACATGATAACAGCGCAGGAAAATCAATCGCACCAAATACACTTCTACATCACTGTACCTGTCCAGGACATTAATCTACACACTGTAAGACTTGCATTAACTATGTGTGCATGCTTGCCCTTGGGGATCACAATGCTAGTAGTGCCTGTTTTAAAACATGGTCAATTGAAAAGGCAGTGTAATCAACACTCACCTGCTCCCCTGGTTTTCCATAGAGCTTGCTGTACTGTGGAAGGAGGCTGTCCAGCAGGGCCTGGTTCTCCTCCTCTGTGAAAGCTGGTGCCCTCTCCATAGTACGTACCATTGTAGATCCCAGAGGATACAGAGACAGGAGCAGTGGTAGGTAGAGATGTTGTTAAGTAGCATGTAGTGCAGGTAAGTGAAGTCTCTTGGGAACAGACAGACTTATATCTGTGCAGCAGAGGCGGATTCGTTTTCATGCGTCCAAAGCGGTAGCTCCGAGTCGTATGCATTATCCGAATTTGGCCAATCCATAACATTGCACCGATTGAACACGCCTACCGCGTCGTTCAAATATTCCGCATCATAACACTATTGAGTTTGATACATTGTTCTTGTAGGCCAACAGAATAGTTTTGCACGCGATTCGTACACTAAGCGAAACGGCGTCTGTCCCTATGACGACCAATAGCCAACGTGTGCGTACGGCTCGGTTCGGAAGTGTAGAATGCGTCTTTTGAATACTCACCCTTCGTCCGTCCCCATGACGACCAATAGCCAAGGTGTGTGTCCGGCTTGGTTCGGAAGTGTAGAACGCGTCTTTTGAATACTCACCTGCGCATGTCCCCATGATGACCAATAGCCAATGTGTGTGTCCAGCTTGGTTCGGAAGTGTAGAACACGTCTTTTGAATACTCACCCGTGTCTGTCCCCATGACGACGAATAGCCAATGTGTTTGTCCGGCTCGGTTCGGATGTGTAGAAGGCGTCATTTGAATATTCACCCACATCTGTCACCATTACAGTCAACAGCCAAAGGATGCAAACCACATGTTTTGGGTGAGACTCAGGTGCCCTACACTAATCAATTAGCATGTCAGACAGAATACCAAATCTTCATGTTCTGCTTTATGACATGTGTGGGTACAGTGATTCACATGTCCTATTGGACAGAACACTTCATAACTCACACTCCCTTGATGAGCCAACCTTTATGTGCACCAAATACATTGTTTGTGAGGAACATCACATCTGTGAGTGACCACTTCACAGATCACCCTCCTAGGCCTGGACACAGTCCCAGGGGACCATTGTGTTATCACAGGTTACTTACAACCATAATAACTTATGTATTGGACTGTGGGTAGAAAGTGCATTGTGTGGAGTTATTTTGAGTGAATCCACAGTATCTGAGTCTTGTACAACGAAAACACTCCATTGTTGAGGTTGTTCATAATATTTACTTGAGACATCAACTTGTATTTGGCATGTGAGTTGCTGTTGTGTCTTTGTGTCACAGACTTACCTGTATGTATGTCAAACAAAATGTGCTACACATCATGAGTGTTTTATGTATGTGATGGTGCATATATGTCAGACATTACATCATGACAGTGTCCAGGTGGCATTGCATGATCCCTGTGTGTGTACCTTTCCACCACGTGTTAGTTGTTACAAACATCTATCTTTGATAGTTAATTAGGTGTGTTTTTAGTTTGTAATGTTTGATAACGTGGACTGTGACAGACACCATTGATTAGTCACAGGACAGCATTGCAATTGTGGAGAAACTACTATAAAATGAAATGTTGTGTGAGGGTCACATAGCTGGCCTTTGTGTCAATGTTCAACATTACGCACCTGACTTCATTGAGTCTTGCTTTGATGTAGCATATGATATTTTACATGTTACTTACCACATTTGAAAGTGAATTGATAATGTTTTTATTTGTTACCTGTGTGCCGCAGGAGACCAGCTGTCCACAGACCCTTCCCCGACCTAGAGATCATGGTAGAACGTGACAGCATCAGACGTTACTGCTTCACCAAACCACTCATTTAGGAGTTGGCAGAGCAGTTGGCCCTAAATTTACTACCTGGATGTCCATATCCATTTGCGCTGACCCCCAAGGTCAAGGTGATGGCAGCCCTACATTTCTTTGCCACTGGAGCCTTCCAGTATACTGTCACAGACAATCTTTAGCCGTGTGCTTCGTGATTTTTTGGAGGCAATGTTACATTTTCTGAACCGGTACATCAAATTCCCAACACCACGACAGTTTGCTGACATCAAGAGTGACTTTTATGCTTTAGGAAGAATGCCACATGTCATTGGCTCCATTGATGGTATACATGTGGCTTTGGTCCCACCACAGGCCAATGAACAAACATACAGGAATCGTAAGCATTATCACTCCATAAGTGCCCTGGTGGTATGTCTGCCTGACATGACAATCTCACATGTCTGTCTGCGATTCCCAGGATCAGCACACGACGCGTACATTATGAGAAACAGTAGGATCCCACAGATGATGTCTCAGCTGCCAAATCAGTGTGCCTGGCTTGTTGGTGGGTAATGTCTGTTTATGTTGTGTATTGCTTGTATGCGAGGTTGTACCCTGTTTTCAGACACATTAAGTCTTTTCTGTTTAAATTTATGAGACTCTGGATACCCCAACATGTCGTGGTTGCTGACACCACTCAGGAACCCTGTTACCCCTGCTGAGTCTAGTTTGAATGAGGCACATGGGCGGACCAGGCGAGTGATTGAGCAGACATTTGGGCTCCTGAAAAGCAGATTTTGCTGCCAGGACCGTACAGGAGTAGCCCTCCAATATGCACCAGCAAAGGTGTGTAAGATCATCATTGTGTGTTGCATGCTACACAACCTGGCAGTGAGGAATGAACTACCGTTCATCCAAGATGACGGGGACCAGCAGCCTCCAGCAGGGGATTATCCAGGCCTGGGGCATGTTGCCAGTGATGATGAGGGGGAGGAGGATGTTTGGAGACAGTTCATCAACAACTTTTTCTCATGATTGTAAGTATGCAATGATGAGTTAACAAAGCACTTTCTTTGCATGATATGTGTCTGTTGTACAATATCTATGTATACATGTGGGTGAATGCTACTTAACATGATCCTTGGAGTTGTTATGTGTACATTGAGTTAGTATGTTCACCAGTACAGTGTTGACATGACTCCTAGCTTGTGTTCACAATTTATAAAATTTGAATATGAAATGTCTCTTGGAGAATTATACAGAAAATTAGGAATTTAAAGACTGTTCTATGTCTCTCCTTCACAGGGTCCTTTGGCTGTTGTATGTGACCTCCAAAACACACAATGCAGTTACTGAGTGCAACTTTTCCCAGGATCAGAAATCTGTGCCACACACTCAATTCCGAACATTTTGTAACGTCTTGGTTAATTTTTGTTTATTGTCACAGTGTGATTTGATTGCATCTGGTGTGGAGGCAAAATGTTGGGCCTGTCTAATAAACCTGTGCTCCACATTGAGGTGTGCCTCGTCTGAATACACACATCCAACATTCATTTGCATACTGTTTATGTGCCCTGATTTTCACTTTATCTGACAATGATTAGTGTTTGTGCATTGAGTTTACAACAGTGGAGGCAATGAGGATGTATGCCATGTACTATTTGTGTTTTGTTGACCTTATTGTGTGCATCTCTTATATGTGTCATGTTACATTTACTCACAAGACTGTGTGTAAATTGCTGTACTTGTTTTTCTGCCAAATTCTTGTTTTTTAGGACATCATCTCTATGTTACAGTGTTTAATTCACGACAGAAGCAAGTGTGATTATAAATTTATTGCAATGCATGTGTGAAATTGTACAAATAACTGATAGTGCAGTACCAATTTTAGAAATCCAAAGTTCACAGAGGAGTTGTTAGTGGTAGTAGATGAAATTTTCAGAGCCAAGTCCACAGTCATTTGAGTCATTGATCCAACTTAGACCCTCCATCCCATGTGGGAGAGTTCAGTGACAGTCAACAAAGTGAACACTTCGCACACCATGAAGGATATCAGGAGCAGGTTTTCACTTCCTGGGGGGATGCATGGCCATCTTTATCTCATTTGTCCTACTTCGGATGACCCCTCTTCTTTTTTTGAGGGAGACCCTCAGGTGCAGGCTGCTGCGGTGCAGGGGACTCTTTGCCAGAGTCCTCATCCCTCCCTGTGGTAGTTGTAAATGTAGTAGCAACAGATGTAGTGGGCACAGAAGGAGGTGGGGTCATGTTGTCAGCAATCTGGCGGAGGCAGGTGAGTATGTCCCTGTGCACCGCAGTGAGGTCATCAATTTTATCCATTTTGGACTCCATTCTGGACATATGTGAGTCCATTTTGGCATAATGGGCACCCTGCTGCTGTTGCATGTCCTTGAGGATCCCAACTACCTGGCCAAAGTCTCCGGTTCATTCTCGATATGCATATAGAATGCATGCCAACTGTGGGTCAGCTTGATCAGCAGCACCATCTTCTTGACGTGACCTATCCCCGCGGACCCTCCCACCACCCCTACCCACATGAACAGGACCTGTTGTTGCAGACACAGACAACACTGAGCCTCCTTCATTGATGAACTGGTGTTGTTGTCCGCCAACTCCAGAGTGCCCTGTGTTGCTGTGCTCTCTGTGTTTTCTTGCCTTGGTGTGTCTGTGTTGGTAGAGGCCATCTGGGGGTTGCCAGATGTTGCGGGAGTGGTCGCAGGGGGCGCTGATGTTACAGCTGCTGGTGCTGCATGCTGACCCACACCGGAGGGGCCAGGTAGTTCATCGTCGTCTGTTGAGGGCTGAGAGATATCCACACCGGAGAGCTCAGGGTCAACCAGAGTCTGGGCCTGGGATTCTTGTTCTGTTCCTGCAGTGTCCCCAGTAGGCCCTGTGGGTAGAAGAGAGACACAATGTTTGTTGTGTTTTGGCACAGGTCAACATATCTTACATATTACATTTGCTATTGTACATTATGATGAGTGTATGTACATTGTATTGTCCTCAATTATCACAGACACAGGCCTACTTTTGAAGTGAACATTGTAATTTTAACAATATGTGTTTTGCTGAGCATGTCGAGCTCTGTGCATAAATAGTTCATGTATTGTTTCTTTGACTGTACATAGACATTGAAAGTCAAGTGCCACCTTGTGCCTGACACAGGTGTGTTATTTCCCACATTTGTGCTTTTACAATGAAATACGTACTCTTCCTCTTATGATGTGTTGCAAAATGTGTGCGTGTGCTGGCATTTGTGCATGTATTTTTTTTTTTTTTAAACTTGTTTTTATTTTATTCATTAGCAGCAGTACAACACAGCAATTGAACACGCAGTTTTCCATAATGACGAGCAATTCAGTAGCCACTGATAAAGACAAATTTGCAGATAACAGTTCCACAACAGCACACATCTTCAATATCCACCACCCCGCTCCCATACCTCGGGGCCCCCCACTTTAGTCTGAGTCATCATCTTCAGGATCTGAGGGCGGGTCACAGATGCCACCTCTGTAGTTGTTCTACGCCCCCCATACTTTACTCCATTTACTAGGACAGCCCCGTCTAACAAAGGCCGATCTCTCAGCGAACATGGCCTCGTCCATGTCCGTTCCCCATGCAGTGAGTCTTGGCAACTCCCCTGTCCCCCATTTTTGAGCTATGCTGCGTTTGGCTATCGTCATCCCTAGCGTGGCCCAGCCCTGCGCCTGGCGCGAGAGGTCATTAGGTTCCCATATATTCAACAGGCAGCATCTGGGTTCCGGCACCAGCGGGACTCCCCCCGACTGTGACAGCATATGCATCACCCCCTTCCAGTACTCCTGGAGTATGGGGCATTCCCATATGGTATGGAAGAAGTTTCCCACCTCCCCGCAGCCGCGCAAGCAGAACGGATGTGTCGCGCTGCCTATACTGTGCAGAGTGTGCCTGGTGTAGTAGGAGCGGTGTAGGATGCAGAGCTGCACCAGCCGGAGCCTCGATGGTATACCCACCTCCCGCGGCGAAGCCAACGCCTCCCGCCACTCCGGGTCGTCAAATTCCCCCACATCACGGGACCATTTCTCACGGAGAGGGCCCATTGGGTCTGGCAGGTTGTTGATCAGCTTGCGGTACGTAAACGATGTGGCCCTTTTCGGCATATAGTCTGTCAATAACCGGTCCTCCAAGGGCGATGCCTCTGGCACCGCCACACCTGGTGTTAACCGTGCCAGCAAGGCGTGCTTAATTTGCGTGTAGCGGAACCACTCGGAGGGCGCCAGCTCATATTGCTGTTGGAGACGTTCAAATGCGATAATGTCGTTCTTGTGCCACATGTCGCCAATCGTGGAGATCCCGATAGCGTCCCACTTATCAAAGCCCCTGCTGTTTCTGAGCTTCCCAAGTTGTTTGGTGTCCCACAGAGGTGTGAGTTTGGTCAAGACCCCGCGCCACCCTAACTTGGCCTGCGCCGCATGCCAAATGGCAACAGTCTGTCTAAGAGGGCTGATGAGCGCAGGAGTCAGTTTACCATCGTACAGGGTTGTCAACACACCCCGCTCTCCCAGTAGGTCCCTATCTGCTTTGAATGCCGGTTCTGTATGCGGGACATGGAGCCACTGGTTAATTACTTTTAGCTGTGCTGCCCAATAATAAAGCTGAATGTCTGGAAGCGCTATCCCTCCGTCATACCAGCCGCGAGTTAATTTGGTCTTCGCTATACGCGGTGGTCTGCCACCCCACAGGAGGGTAGTCACCTGTGCCGCTATTGCGCGGAAGTAATCCAGCGGTATGCGACACGGTGTGTTTTCCAGTATATATACGAATCGAGGCAGGGCCATAATTTTAAATAGGGCAGCTTTCCCCAGCAACGTGAGCGGCAGCGTACCCCAGTGACGCGCATTGCACTTGAGACGGTCTAGTGGGGGTTGCAGATTCAGTTTTAGAAAGTCCGCGGGGTTTGCCGTGACGTGGATACCCAGATACTTAAACGACCCCGTTGCCGTCTGCAACGGGCTGTTCACGGAGAGCCGAGGAGAAGGGCCACGCAGCACATAGAGCACCGATTTTGACCAGTTGATAGTATAGCCGGACGCTCTCCTGAAAATCTCACAAATGTTAAGTAGTGCGAGGATTGAGCGCCTCGGGGAAGACAGATAGAGCAGCACTTCATCCGCGTAAAGGGAGATACGGTCCTCCCAATCATTTGTCCACTTAAGTCCCCGTATCTGGGGTTCCCAGCGGACCCAAGCCGCCAAGGGCTCCAGCACCAGGGCAAAGAGCAGAGGCGACAGGGGGCATCCCTGTCGAGTGCCACGCGTCAGGGGAAAGTCTTTAGACATGTGTCCGTTAACGGCCACATGGGCCAGTGGTTTAGCGTAGAGAAGCCGGACCCAGGCAGTAAATTTGGGTCCAAAGTCCAAATGCGATAACACGGCGAAGAGGAAGGGCCATTCGACCATGTCAAATGCCATTCGCGCATCTAACGAGAGCAGCACCGCTGGCTCCCGCAACTGCCCTACTCGGGCCAACACGCCGTGTAATCGCCTCAAATTAAGGGCCGTGCTCCTGCCGGGCATAAAACCAGATTGGTCTGGGTGTATAATGTCCGGCAATTGCGGTGTGAGTCTGGATGCCAAGAGTTTCGCAAGGATCTTTGCCTCCGCATTCAGCAGCGATATAGGGCGATAGGAGTTACACTCCGAAGCAGGTTTGCCAGGCTTCGGTATAGCCACAATGGTGGCTGTTCGCTGGTCCTGCGGGAGTACGCCCACACGGAGACTATCCGTAAACATATTAATCAAATGAGGGGCAACCGACCCGGCTGTTCGCTTATAAAGCTCGACCGGTATGCCATTCGGTCCCGCCGCCTTACCCGATTGCAGCGCAAGGATGGCCATTTGCACCTCCTCCACTGTGATGTCAGCCTCCAAGACACCCGCCGCCTCAGGGGTGAGCCGGGGCATCGCCAGATCCTGCACATATGTCCCTGCCTCCTCTTCTGTCATGGAGGAGGTTGAGGAGTAGACCTGCTGAAATTGACGCGCGAGAGCTTCCGCTACCGCATTAGGCTCCGTCAGTACCTGGCCTTCCTCAGATTTGAGTTGCGCTATCCACCTGGCTCCACCCTCCCTCCTGTCAGGCCACGCCAGGAGCTTCCCAGTCTTATCTCCCAGGTCGTATATCCTGTGCCGCGTGGCTATCAATTGTTGCTTCGTGTACTCCGTGAGGTGCGCCCTATACGTGGTCTGCGCGGCCTTCAGGTCCGCGGCCGACTCCAGAGATGGGTCCCGAGCCTGGCGTGCCTCTGCCGCGTGTAGCTCCTGTTCAAGCGACTGCAACTCTGCCAGCTTCGCTCGCTTGTGCGCTGCTATGGCAGTGAGCGCCTGATCTCGGAGGTCCGTTTTGTATGCCTCCCATTAGATCGTCGGGGAGGCAGCAGAGGGGGCATTTTCCGCAAAGAAGAGGCCCGTTGCCTTCGAGAGTGCCTTATGTATCGTTGGGACCTGGAGATAACCGGGACGAATTGACGGGACACGGCGACGTGCGAGGTGGTAGCATTCGTACTTCAGGAATAGCGGGGAATGGTCAGAGATACCCCTGGGTCTGATCTCAACACTGTCTATATTGCGAAGGCAATTAGCAGAGCCCAGTAAGTAGTCAATCCTAGTGAGACTGTTATGCACCCCCGAGTGATACGTGTATTGCTTTGTTGTTGGATGGTGCAACCGCCACAAGTCTGACAGCCCCAGGGCCTCTATAAAACCCCTGAAACGGGACAGTCCTGCCCCACCCGCTCGCTGAGGGTGTCTATCGAGTGCTTCGTGTACTACTGCATTAAAATCACCGCCAAGGAGCAGCTCCCCTTTCGGTAGGTCAAGGAGAAACTCACTGAGTGCCGGGAGTGCAGTGGCGTGCATTGCGGGAGGGATATAAACGGAGACTATGTTAAGGGAGCGTCCCTCCCATTGGGTGGCTATCGCCGCGAACCTCTCCGATCTGTCCGTTTTATGTTTGTGTATGATTAGTGGGTATTGCTTCCGCACTAGAATGCCCACCCCCCTAGACCCGGAGGTAAACTCCGATTGTACTACCATCTTGTATCCCCACCGGTCCATTGCTTTACTAGTGGTGTTAGTCAGATGGGTTTCCTGCAGCAGGACAATCGCCGGACCGCATCTCTTAAGACTATGCAAGACGAGGCCACGTTTGATTTTGTCCCCCAAGCCACGCACATTCCACGTGAGCAGGGAGAGTGGCGGTATCGGAGTGAAGGAATTCGGCTAGGGCGCCCCCTCACAAACAGCAGACATTAGAACGCTCAATAACCAGGGGAAGTAGCAGCGCGCAACAAGCGACGCGCAGTATGCATTCTGTAGTGGCTGTGTGTACTGCATTGCAAACATTACTGTCTATTTGAACCTTAATTCCTGAAGAGAACCGAAAAAGCACCCCCATACCCCCCAACCCCCTCCCTGCCTCCCTGCCATGCGGACTCCAAACTGCCCGCCACCCCAACTCAGCAGAGTGCTTTGACCCCATATCCCAGTACCTAACTTGTGTGCAAGGAGCGGAAGGTCCGAGGAAGACCAGAGCCATCCCCATTTCGAGCATCCAAATGTTCCGAGCTACATTAGGAATGCACAGACACCTCACCACCCAGGAGTCATCCCCCTTACCCTGCACTGTCCATTAAGCAGTCAGAGTTTATCGCCTTTGGGTTAAGCCTCGTGCTGCAGCCGGGCCGCTGCTTCCAGAGCATCATCTCGGCCAGTGGGGTCCGTCGCCTCTCCAGGTGGTAGTTTTCGCCTGTCTGGACGGCCTGACTGTTTCACCTGCCGCCATCCCTCAAGCCAGTCATGCGCTTCCTCCGGTGATTCGAAAAACCAGGTCTTTCCATCTGCCACCAGTCGCAGTCTGGCCGGAAATAGCATGGAATAGGAAAGTTTGCGGGCCCTCAGGCTCTTTTTGACTTCCAAGAAGCTCCTCCGGCGCGCCGACACAGCCGCCGTGTAGTCCGGAAAGAAGGACACTTGTGAATTCTGTATACGCAAGGGTGGAGCCACGCGGGCCGTCTGTAGAATGGCATCGCGAAAGTTGAAAATGCGGGCCAGGACCGGCCGGGGGGGAGCTCCGATTTTAGGCCTACCCCCGGGCACCCTGTGCGCCTGCTCCACCGAGAAGAAGGCAGAGAGTCCCCTGGGCTGCAGTTCAGTTTTTATGAGGTTCTCCACGTAAAGATCCATGGCTGGGCTCCCCTCGCTCTCCGGAATGCCCGTAATGCGTACATTGTTGCGGCGGGAGCGTCCTTCCTGGTCCTCAAGCCTCTCTAATTGCGACACTTTTTGAAGCAGCAAGCTAGAGTCTTTCTTCAGAGTAGCAGTCACCTGTTCAACCTCCGTGACTCTGGCGGACATTTTCTGGAAGTCAGCCCGGAGGAGCGTCACGTCCGTGGATATCAACCCCACCGTCGTTTGCACATTAGTCAGGGCGGCCATAATGTCCTCTAATGTCACTTTAGGTGGGCTGGTTGCAGCGGGGGGGCACTCTCTGCGCGATCGGCGTGTTCCGTTAACGGGGGAGAGCCTTTAGTATATGCGTATTTGTCCAGTTTCCCGTGCTGATGCGTCCTACTCCCTTTCCCGCTCATGGTGGGGCCGGGGACCAGGCTCCGCAGAGGGCTGTCAGCACCACGGCTCGAGGGACAAAACCAGGCGCCTTTTCACTCCACGCTGAGCCCGAGGCGGCGCTGCCACTTCTCAGGCGCTGGCACTTCGTGGGGGCAAGACGGACGGTGGCCGGCACACTATCAAGCCACTCATCCTCACTCCAGGGCTCCTGCCGCCGTGTGCGCCCTTAAAGCACACTCAACCGCTCCCCTCGCCTTAGAGAGCATGGGCCGTTGCAGTCCCGCAGATCACCGCTTCTGTACCTGGCTCGTGTGGGCAGTACACGCACTTTATACTGTGCAGGCCGGGCGTTGCAGATGGCTATTCAGGCCCGACAGCAGTCCCCGGAACATCCAGGCCGGCAGCCCCTCACTCCCGGCGTCGCAGGTGCCGTGTAGCCGCCATTGCTCCGCAGCGCCGCTCTGCCCCCCTCTCGCTGGCTCGGCGGCGCCCCCGATGTGCTGTGTGTCCGAGTGGCAATTGGGCGTCCGCGAAGGCAGTCAGGCTCCAGGCATTACCCCCAGGTCGTCTGTAGCGCAGTCCGTCCGACTTCAGGGCAGGGGGCACTTCTATGCAGTGAACCCGGGTCTCGTGGGCAGTACCCGAGTCGCGCCTCCCTAATCGAGGCCCCGGCTTCAGCCGAGGAGACAGGCCCAAACTCCCGGTGCGGCGCCGGCTGCTTCACCGGCCACGGGGAGACCCCGGAGCGGTACCACTGGGTGTCGCTTCGTTGCGGCGTTATAGGCGCTGACTTTGGGCTTGTAACAAGATGCGGATCAGTGAGCGGATGGCGGGGAGGACGGTCTCACCCCCGGAGCTCCTTCAGGCTGCGGCCATTACGCTCGGCAGCTAGCCACGCCCCCATGCATGTATTTTTGAGTCACATTGGTGTGGCTACCAACAGACTCACAGTCCAATATGTATTTGAGCATTTTGTATTTACTACTTTGTTATATGTGTTCCTAGTTCTCATCTCATTGCACACACGTGAATGTCTTTGAGTAGCAAATGGTGTTGCTGCTTAGCTTTGTGTCTGATAACATGTATATTGTCCTTGTCCTCCATGGACAGATGCTTTCTTGCTTTTCCATGCTCAGAACTGTGAGGTACAGTGGTTTGTGTGCTTGTGTTATGCTGCAGGAAGTTGTACCCCTCCTCCCACCCAGTCCAGATTACTCCACGGGGAGAAAGTATCAATCACAGTGAGGGGAGTGTAGTGCCAAGAATTCTGACAACGCTGCATGATGTAGGAGTCGAATGCAACTCCCAACAGTGCTTTGTGCAAATGACACCATGCAACAGTGTCAGCCATCTTGCTGTGGCCATTCCATTCACTGTATCCCTTGTCACTGATGGACATGTTGCTTTGTGTGTGGGTATTGATGTGTGCTATGACTGCAACTCACACCATGTCCTGTACTCCACACACCTTCACAGCCAGGGGGCACACCTGGGACAATGTATCCCCAGACAGTAAGTGGAAATGTACAGTGAAGATGGCTGAGAGTGGGGACTGGTATGAGATGGCCAGAGCCTAGGTGGCTTGTGGCCAATTCATACATAGCGCCCATGTGTCAGCCATCTTGCCTGTACATTTCCACTCCGTGTGAGATGAGCATGGTTCAAGGTGTGCTTGTTGGGCCATGTGGGAGCAGGATTGTTAGCTGTGACCATGACTCCCATCATGCTTTTGGCTACATCCACCTTCGCAGCAAACCCTACTTTCCTTCCTGAGACTCAGCTTCCCTGTGAGTGAGAGAAACAGTGATGGCAAAATGGCTGACAGTGAAGGCCTGGTGTTTGTTTGAGCACTACTCCCAACAGGGCCTTGTGCTCCCCACATCAAAGTCCAGTGTTAGCCATCCTGGCAGTACATTTTCATTAACTCTCAGGGACAGCATAGTTCCAGGTGTGGTGTTTGGTGTTGGTGGGAGGGGGGGGTGACTGGGCCTGCTGGTAGATGTAGTCAGAGCTAGCACTCCTCCTCCCCCAGACCAAATAGGCCACCATGAACCATGATTCCATGCCAGTGAGTAAAGGTTTACCATCAAGATGTCTGACAGTGGTGGCCTGGTGTTTGTGTAAGCACAACTCCCAACAGGGCCTTGTACTCCCCTCACCAGAGCCCAGTGTCAGCCATCTTGGCAGCACTTTTCCACTCCCTGTGAGATGGTCATAGTTCAAGGCTGGGCTTGTGGGTGGAGGATTGTTAGCTGTGACTACAACTCCCATCATGCTTTTGGCTACACCCACCTTCCCAGCAAACCCAACCTTCCTTCCTGTGACTCAGCATCCCTGTGAGTGAGTGAAACAGTGCTGGCAAGATGGCTGCCAATAGTGGTTAGTGTTTTGAGCCCAAAGCCTTGCTGTGTTTTTTAGTAAGTTTGTACATGTTTTGAAATAGTTACATATTACCCTAAGATTGCAGGTATTTTGTTTGTCATACTGGCATACGTATCACAGGGTCATTTGCTTAATGTTGTTATGGCTTTGCTGACAGTGATTAGTGTTGCTGTGTCCTTGACAGTGATGCCTGTGGCTGTGTATTTGCTATCAATATTGGCTATTTGAGTATGTACTCACCGGGCTCTGGTACTCCTGATATTCCATGGACACTCTCCGGTGGAAGGATGGTCGCACCTTCTCCTCCTAGGAAGTGAAGTGCACAGGTTTTGCAGGAGGGCCACCGCCAGTCTGCTGGCTCAGGGCATGGTCTCTGCCAATCAGCTTCTTGACCCTCCTTCACACATCATAGTGCCTGTTCCTGATATCGTCCACTGTGCGCAGGCAAGGTGCTTGATCGTTCACCTTGGTTTTCTGGGACAGGGGGGTCTGTTGGACCAAGCTGCCAAATAACTGTGGCTCTACTCTGAGAATTTCATCTACCGTGACTTCCAACTCGCTCTCTGTGAACTTTGGATTCTTCTTTGGGGGCATGGTGATAGATGGTGGTGGAGGTGGATGTGTGGGTGAGTGTGAAGGTGAGGGTGAGTGTGTATGAGTAAAGGTGTGTGTTTGTGAGTGTGGTATTTGACAGGTGCTAGTGGTGTACAGGTTGTGTGGTGGGTGGGTTGTGAGTGTATGTATCAGTGTAGTGGTGGCATCTACTGGCAGGTCTGTTGAATTTGCAAAGGATCATGGTAAGGATGTTGGCCCTTTATATAGGTGGAGTTGTAGGTGTGTCTTATTTTTTTTTTATTTTTTGCCTTTGACAATGCTTGTTTGGACTTTTTCTGTCTGTTTCTGTTGTATTTTGTTGAGCATGACGGAAACGTTCCATTGACCGTAAAGGATGCTTTTTCATGTATTGGCGGGGTAATCCGAGTCTGTCCCATTCATAATAGGTTGGCTCATTAATCTTTATATAACTTTTTTCTATTGTAAATTAATCGCAGAACTCCGCACTGGTCCAAGGCACAGACAGGCTGATAGTAAAAGGAGAAACAAACTAGTTGAAAATTATTTAAACAAAGAGAACAGTGCAGGAGGCGATGTGTAAATCGAGCTTCTTTAAATAATGAATTAATGACATTATTAAAGTTTTGAAGTGTAATTTATTTCTTACATACATTTCAGCATTTTAATATTGAGAATGGGGTCATGCTACTAGTCATACATTTGACGAAATAAAAAAAATGTTGACACAATTCTGTGGCATGAAGCTCACATATGGTGTCACCCAAGCGGAAAACTGACTGCCATGTTTGAACTTGAGGGTGTCCATAAAAAGGCCAGCATAGAATACATGTGACCACATGATCCCCCTCAATCCAAAATGCCATTATGTGTTCTTGACATCTTTCTGTTTATTATGGTGATCTCTTGTCCCAGTGCATAAATACTGCACATTTTCTAGCGGCTATCGTTGTAGTATGTTGTGTATTGAAAAGATGTTCATCTATGAACGATGATCTAATTGACAGATTTTTGAAAGAATAAATAAAACCCTACAAGCCATTCTATTTAGAGTAATGTTGATTTGCTGTGTAGAATAATTGGCTATCTCACAAACCTTTTTTGTCAGATTAGGCATGAACCTAAGGGCTTATATTAAAAATTACTTAAAATTTGCATGCAAGATGACACAAACAGTAGAAAGGGAAACCAGATCTGGCATGAAATAGCAGTGGTCTTGGAATGCTCGCATCTAAGCCCTAAGGAATTAGAAGATGGCAATACTAGCTTTAGAAGAAAGAATATAGTTTGCGATGACTAAGATGAATATCCTAGTGAGAGCACCATGGAAAATAACTTGGACCACTCCATGTTTTTCGGTATCAGCCAAGATATAAAATGATTTTCTCGCCTGTCTCACTCTTGCCCCATGCATTGGCTAGAACTTTGATGAGCAAAGATCAAAGACAGATGGGGTCTTGTCCACTGCTTGAGTGTAAAAACAGCTGTTGCCATAGGTAAAGGCAAATCCTCCCCAAGCTAGCTGGACACTACTACTGGACTAATAGAAGGCCATAAAAGAGATAAACGCTCACAAAAGGACCAACAGACTCCAACCGATATCATGTTTATTAGTGGCCTTTACTTAAGTTCCCTCTGAATATTATTGTTCTTCTCCCTCCCATAGTCATGAATATGGATCAAAAGAAATGGTACATAGTCTTGCTATAATATATGAAAAGGCTGAAGACAAAAGGGAGGAACTGGTTCATTACCAAGACTCGTTTGTTACTTTAAAGAAACCCATTGTGAGACAGTTCAACTAGAGTGGCACTCTCACACCATAGGTATTGCACATCATGTACCTGTGCTTGGGTTTCGTTTTACAAATTGGGTTTTCTTTTCCAATTGTAATGGTGTGCAAATGGCCTCTGAACTCCCAGATCTACATGAAAACACTAATTTGATCAAAAAAGTTCCATGGTGGTATGCATGGATTTCGGCGTACATGAAGACTTGGCAAGCTTAGTTCCACCTGCACATTCTGATCCTTGCATTCTGCTACTTGGCCCACTCACAATATTAATCAAGGAGACTTTCTTTAACTCTCTACCTTTACGTACTATTTTAGCATTTGAAAGAGGGTGTCTTTATATTTTGCAGTATACACAGTAGGCAGGTAGCTGAATAAGACATAAACCTTAGCCTTTAATATATTAGTATCATTTTATTTTATTGTATCGGTTTGTATGCAACATGACTATAGTGCAATGAAAAACAAAATCAATACACCAGTAAATGAAATAAAATTCCAACAATTAATAACATCATCAGATTATGCCTACTTAAACTGAACAACATTCACACCATAGGAACAATTCAGTTTGCACAAACTATAAGCCATGCTCTTCTGTGCAAAAGATTTTATCTGACAAATAACTCAGTATTGGTGAGTTAGAAATCGAAAATTGTATTTCAGTTAAATCTATCAGGATGAGCAATATTTTTCCAAAAAAGAATGCTCCTTTCCCATTTAATAAAATGGGCATCACAACAATTCTTCTTGTAATTATTGCCCAACACCAAGTTTACACAAATGGAATTTAATCAAAGGCGGAGTTAAAGACAGTGACTAAACTATACAGTGTTATACTTTACTTTGTTGTTAATTGTTATACTTTACTTTGTTGTTCATTGTTATACTTTACTTGTTCAGCATATATATGCATTGGATGTTAAAGAATGTTTGCTCTGTAGAAGGTATATGATGTAAGCAAGTTCTGCTGTGGTAGTTACAGTTGAGAGGTGATGACTGTAGAACAGAGTTCCTGATCACGCACAGTACAACTTATGCCTACAAGGTTGACGTGACTTTTCAATTTTTAAGGAGGGATTTACATTTTGAAATTCGTCTATTTGGAAGACGTTATACTTTACTTAAGTCAGCCGAGTAAATCCCGTATTGCCCTGATGAAGCCCTGTTTAGGGTGAAACGCGTTGGTTGAGCATGTGTTGAATCAAGAATATTAAAGAAGGACACATAAACAATACTGAAGACGCAAGAACCTCTTTTCTATTCATGTCTAGTTGTTATTGTTGCCTCTCTGCCTTTGATATTGACTCTCCTGCATACCGCTCAATATTTACACATGTTTATCCTGCTTACCTGGCTCCATCTACTTCACTCGCCATAACGTAGTTTATCACATAAAAGACAAAATTTGAAGAAAATTGTACCCAAATTTCCCTGATGGTAGTCTTGGCCCCATCTGAAATAAGGTGCAGATGTCCAAGGTTTACTTCAAAGTAGGATCTTCAGTCTTGACAATATTAACTGCTAAAGTGAAAAAGGCATGAGAACCCACCACAAGTTAAAAGTTAGTTCCTCCATACTTAACTTTAGATTGCATCAATTTAGCAAGTGCAGGCTGTTACCTTGGCATTATTTGAGTTACAGCAATTTGGTATTGAGTACGACTCAAACTAAAAGTAGGGTCCGCTCCGGTTAACCTGCCCTCAAACACAAATTTCATTACCAAAACCACTTGACATTTATTACATTTGTCTTCATGTGTATGTGATTGTGAGAGCATTCAATACTTGCTGTTATCATATTGAGTTCTTGCTCATTGTGGATGTATCAACTGCACAATTCTCTATTCGTCGCCAAGTTGATCAGGGAGGCATGGCTATCCTAGTTATGCTAGATGTATCCACAGCCTTCGACATAATATCTCCATCTCAGCTGGTGCAAAGAGTGTGGCAGGGTGGGCTGAGGGATTCAGCATTAAACCTGCTAGAATCCTGTTTGGTGAATAGGACCCTAACGGTGAGCAGCGGGGACTTAAGGGCTA
Organism: Triturus cristatus; assembly: GCF_964204655.1. NCBI lineage: Eukaryota > Metazoa > Chordata > Amphibia > Caudata > Salamandridae > Triturus > Triturus cristatus. The sequence continues at coordinate 655,024,769 of NC_140586.1, forward strand.
AATTGTTGTAGCAAGGATCCTCCTCAGTCCTACCTTGTTCAATATTTATGTGGCCCTTTGGCGAAACTGGTGCGATCCTTTGGGTTTCAGGTGTTGTACTATGCAGATGGCACCCAAATTATTGTTTCCATATCTGATGACTGGGCAGAAGTGGCGTACAAGTTCAGGGGCTGCATGAGGGTAGTCAGCACTTGGATTAGGTAGAACTGTCTCAAAATGAACGCCAAGAGAACGGAGATTGTGTTCTTTGTGGCAGAGAATTCGGTGTGAACTGACCTTTGATGGCCTGAGACATTTGACACTCAGGTCAATAGAACGGTGAGCTCCTGATTCTGGATTATCAAGAGTTTGAAGAAGATTTTTCCCCTTCTACTTGGGTAGTTAGGAGTATCTGTGGTCATTGCGCTTATCACATCTCGCCTTGACTACTGCAATGCCCTGTATTTAAATGCCAACCAGTACTCATTCAATAAACTCCAGGTCATCCAAAACACGACGGCTCAGTTGGTTCTGGGTGTTCCAAAACATCTCTCAGTGAGGGAGAGATTGCGGACACTCCATTGGCTACCAGTGAGGAAGGGGTTGATTTTTAAAGCCCTTTGTCTGGTTTATAAGACTGTTCACCAGCAGGGCTCTAGCTATCGGAGAACTGCCTTTAACTGGTACATACCAAACAGACAGTTGAGATCTGCAGAGCATAGTGATTGTCCCTAGGTTCCGGAAAGCTAGATTGGGTGAATGTGCGTTTTCGGTGAAGGCAGCCAATCTGTGGAACACACTCTCTGGACATATTGAGAGTCTCAATTATTATACCGTGTTTTGCCGACATGTGAAAATATTTTAAAATAATTATTCATGAGAAAGTCATTAGTTAGATCTATTTGTTCAATAATTTTTAAAATGTATTAATACTGATGCAACAGTAAGTGAATATTTTTTGCAGTTATATTTTGCCCAAAAACAAAAACACAACTATTTTGTACTTTAAGCAGTGATTTGCGCAGTATTTCTTCTATGTCTACAAATCATCTGGTGTATTTAAATTTGTCTTTGAAAAACACAGCGCTTATGTGATCAAGGCCAGGACTGGCCAAAATACGTTATATCAGCATTTTTCAGTACAATTCTGTGAGCAGTAAAACTGGTGTCCGTGCCCAATCTTTAGAGGATTGGAGGGGATTTTGTTCATATATACATACATGCACATATTCACTGGAAGAAAGCACTGGTTAAAGTGGCGGTGTAGTTGGGTCTTAGAATGAGACATGAGCTAACTTTAAAAAGCCCAAGAAACAAAGAAATATAGTCAGTTCCCTAAACTATAACTGGTATAACTTGTGCCTTCATCATGCGCTGCTTATAAACTCACATATTACATGCTCTCATGACATGTTAAATGACACAATTGATGACATCATTGCTTATATTTAAGCATCATTGTTGAAAGTACTATTGTTTTGATAAACCAGTAATTCTGACAGTGTACTATAGGTTTTGTGAGTAATACAACAACCTAAGTCAATGGTTGGACTCCTATTAAAACAAGATGCAAAACAGAAAGGCATTTCACAAGTGAAGCACTTTTCATGAATGTCATTGTCTTTTTGCTTGTATTCAGCCAAAAAATGAGTGCACTGGGGGCAGGTCACTCACTTGCGGAGAGCTGACCACTGAACATCATTGAGCAATAGACTCTTGGTCACCTTTTGCTGTGAAGGGCTGAAAGCTGAGCAGGAAGGGTGTTGGGTGGTCATGGATGGGTGGGTGCAGAGTTTGACCACATGCACAGCACATCAAGAGTTTGCCGTATGCAAAGGCTTGGATGCAGGGTCTGGACATGGGGCAAGCCCACTTCCCAACTCTCAATGTATGTTGAATGCAGAGTCGGGTGCGACACCAGACCTTGCAGACAACTTCCACTGTGTATATCTAAAGAAGGTCCATAGTGTGGTTTGGTTTCTTGTGGAGTGGTTGCCACAGTCTATTTATTTATTTATTTTGAAATTTGTAGAGCGCACAGCTACCTCCAACGGAGGTGTCCTGGCGCTAAGGCATTCGAATAACACAGGGCACACACAAGCTTAGTGACGGTTGAAGAGCCAGGTTTTTAGAGCTTGCCTGAATGCAGGTTCAGGTTCAGTCAGGCGGAGAGGGAGCGGCATGGCATTCCACAGTTTTGCGGTCCTAACCGCCTAAGCTCTACCGCCTACCCTCGCCTTGGAAAGCGGGGGGTGGTGAGGAGCTTCAGGTGGTTAGATCTCAAGGCCCGGTTTGCTGGTAGTGTTGGCCTCTCAAGTAGGCCGGGCCTCGGCCCCTGGTTGCTCTGTAAGCCAGTGTGAGTGCCTTGAATTCTATTGTCCTTATGACTTTTAGCCAGTGGAGGCGTCTTAGGTGGGGAGTGATGGAGTGATGGTAAGGCACCTTGCAAATCAGTCTAGACGCTGCATTCTGTATCATTTGCAGTCAGCGAATCAGATATGCAGGGAGACCCAAGTAAAGGCAATTGGCATAGTCCAGATGTGATGTGATTAAGGCATGAACAACTGTCTTCCTGCAGTCCATCTGGAGGAAGTGGAGAAACCTCCGCAGGGTACGGAGTTTCCTGAAGCAGGAGGAGGAGACTTGCCAGATGTGAGACTTGCAAGAAAGATCATTATCAAATCTGAAACCCAAGTTTCTCACCGACTCTACTGGCTCAGGAGGGGGATTCAGTTCTTGAGGCCACCAAAGCCTAGAGGGTGGAGTGGCCCATTGGTTGAAGAAGAGCACCTTGGTTTTTTCCGAGTTCCGCTTTAGAGAGTCTAAACCCTGTGTCTAACTTTTTCTCCTTATGGCTCACAATTGTGCACAAAGGAGATTTGCTGGTTGCGGAAAGTTGGATGCAGGGCCTTGTCGGAGCCCAGAAACTGAGTCCAAGTCCTGCTATGGATTGGATGCGGGGCCTGGCCGGAGGAGATGACTAAGATTGAGTGATGTCATCAATGATGTCATTTAACATGTCATGAGTAATGTAAAATGTGACGCCATAAGTAGCTTGATTGGAGTGCAAGTCATAGTGGTTCGCTGAACTGTATCTGGCATACTTCATTGTTTTTTTTTAACATTCCAAAACCTAACTATAACGTCACTTTAACTTTTGTCTTTTTCAGTGAATTTAAGCTAAGGTTTTAGCACCTAACTTCATTGTCATTTTAATCTTTGTTTTTTCTGTGTGTGTGTGTATATATATATATATATATATATATATATATATATATATATATATATATATATATATATATATATATATATATATAACCTACTGGCTACTGCCAGTAGGTAGTTATAGTTAGGACTTATTTTCCATAGGAAATCCGCAACATTCTATTTGGAATAACGTTGGTGTCAATTGATGAATCTTCGCGAAATTTTCCAAAACTTTTGGACAGCTCCGGTCCGCTCCTATCCTGAAAATTTCACAGTGATTCGTCAAGCGGGGGCTGAGAAAAAAGGGGGGTCCCAAAACGCGTTTTCCCCATGCATTTTACCATAGGACCTGTTGACGCAGCTACAGCCCGAAGTGCTGAACGGAATTACACCAAATTTGGCAAAGAGGTAGTCCTCAGTTCAGACTCGTGCCTTTTGCTTAAATGGTGTAAATCCGTTCAGTAGTTCCTGAGAAAACCAAAAGTAAAATCACATATATATCTGGGCGGAGCCTAACCACACATCTCATCGTGAAATCTGATTGGCTGTCAGCACTTCATCCAAGAAGTGTTGGCAGCCATCTTGGGACCAATATACATGATAGCACCTCATTAAAAAGCATTGCAGATAATAGAAGGTTTTAAGACTTTAGTTACGTTATAAATCATTTGTTGATGGTACCATACTCATTTTAGGAATTGTGGTGTGTTCTAAGGTGATTTTACCATGTGAAAAAGCCTTCTGCTGTGATATCATGAATCATGTTTGAGAGAAAACTATTTTCTCATGCTTTTCCCACAGAGGTTTGAAAGGTGATCTATAAGCTAAACTGAGAGCATATTTTCTGTAAATTCACATTATCTTTCTCAGTCATGTGAGAATGAAGTCTGACATTCTCAGTAAAACATGTACATCCAGCAACTGTCAGTTGATTCCTTTGTGTTCTACTGCAGCTTCCCAGAGTGTTCTAAAGAACAACTAGAGCGCTAACAGTCCTACTTATGACAAACGTATGTCACACCTGAAGCCATCTTGGTTGGAATAAAGTGGTAACTCTTAAAACATTTAATTTAAAATGGAACAAAATGAGGGGGTTCATTTTGCCATAGAAAGTATTAGTGCTGCAGAAAGAAAAATTAGGGCACATTTTGAGTGACTTCCCAAATCCTCTTATATTTCATTAAAAAATTCTGACATGCAGACTGAAACATGCACTTTCAATACCAGCAGCAGACTTCCCTGGTGAGCAGTAGCTTTACTACAGTGATCATATTAGCAACTAGAGTGCTAACATTCTGAATTTATGGCAAATGTGTAACACATCTGAATGCCTTCTTGATGGAATCAAAGTAAAAAACTGAAAGTATTTCCTACTAAGGAGACTGTAGTAAATGAGGAAATTAGGAAACATCATAACAAATAGGTCTCCCAAAATGGCCACCAGAGACAAAAGAGCCCAAATGTAGCCCAAATATCACCCAGATGTAGCCCAAGTATAGCCCAATGACAGAATGTCCCAGAGTGTTCTAACGAACAACTACAGCGCTAACAGTCTTACTTATGACAAAAGTATGGCACACCTGAAGCCATCTTGAATGGAATAAAGTGGTAACACTTAAAACATTTAATTTACAAAGGAACAAAATGAGGGGGTTCATTTTGCCATAGAAATTATGATTAGTGCTGCAGAAAGAAAAATTAGGGCACATTTTGACTTCTCAAATCCTCTTCTATTTCATAAAGAAATTCTGACATGCAGACTGAAACATGCACTTTGAATACCAGCAGCAGACTTCCCTGGTGAGCAGTAGCTTTACTACAGTGATCTAATGAGCAACTAGAGAGGGGACAGGACCATGCACATGGACAACAGAGGGGAAAGAGGCAATGGTAGCTAGCTGACCATAATGGACAGACAGGAGAGAAAGCTGCAGCATAACAGACCATAAAGAGCAGGAGGGACGGATCAGGGGCATTACAATGGAACAGACAAGCCAGGAGGGAGGGAATCGGGGACTGCACATGGAAACAGAGGGAAGGGGGCAGGGTAGGAGCAGCAAGATGACCATGCGGGTCAGGCAGGATGGGCACTAGAAACAAGACACTCCTTGGAGAGCAACAATGAGACTATGATGGCATACACACAGACCATGGAGGGAAGGTGGGAGGGGGTCAGGGGCAGCTAGCTGACCACACAGGGAAGGTGGGAGGGGCCATGGCAGCACAGAAGACCATGCATGGCAAGCGGGAGGGTTAGTGGCAGCACAATGGCTATGATGGGCAAGAAGGAGAGTGCAGGGGCATGCACAAAGGACCATGGAGGATAGAAGGGAGGGTCAGGACCTGGGCACAGACAAGAGAGTTCAGGGGAAGGGGCCTCACAACAGACCGCGCGGGGCAGGCAGGAGGAGCAGTTGCAGCACAACAGACCAGGGAGGGCAGAAGGGTGTGGCTGTAAAATGGACCATGGAGGACAGGAGGAAGGGGATAGGGGCATGGCATGTGGACAGGCAGGGTGGAGGTGGCAGGGACAGGTTACAGTCATCTGACAATGCTAGGCAAATGGGAGGGGAGTGTCAACTCAACAGAACACTCAGAGTAGATAGGAGTGGCAGGTCCATGGAACATGGTGGGCAAAAAGGATGGAGAAGGGGCATGCACAAAGACATCAGAGGGCAGGGGGAGGAGAATAGGGGCAGCAAGCTAAGCACAGAGGCTAAGCAGGAGGTCAATGATGGGCCATAGAATTGGGCAATGGAGGGCAGGAGGAGTCGACTGGTACATCATGCTAAATGGAAGGCAGTGGCAGCACATCAGACCATGCATGGCAGGAGGGAGGAGGCTAGTCCATGGATTCAGACAACAGAGGATAGGGAGGAGGTGGATGGGGCAGCAAGCTAACTGTTCAGAGAAGGTGGGTATTAGGAACTTTATTGTTTTTAAAATGTGTGTCTGTGCAAACTACTTAAAATATGAACAAGTATGCAGCATAATCTCACTTTTATTCAGGAAGAAGAGGACGTTTGTGACTGTGACTTTGGGCTCACTTGGCAGAAACACCCCCTGACCCTCCACCCCCCATTGCAAAATGTAATGCCCGTGAAAAGGGTAGGTGGACGCAGTGTTATATAGAACATAGTCCTGAGAGCACGATTGAAAATGAAAACTAGATATAGTATATGGTATAAACTATGCACCAAAAAGTGTGATATAAGATGAACCGGGGCGTGAAATATAATATGCAATACATTGTGCGCAATGACAGATTCATTGGAGAGCGCGAGATAGCACAGGCATTAGCGCGTGCTATGCGATATGCGCCTTGGAGTGTAATATGCACAGGGCAGTGTTGTGTAACCTAACTAGTCTCTAAAGTTGTAATATAAAATATGTGCTGGGGAGTGTAACGTTGCATATGCACTGTGACAAAGATATGGATCCCAGATTGTAATATGTATGGCATAGCGCTGTGCGTTATAACATAGGCATCGAGGAAGGCACGTTAGATGGGGCAATATAACCCGTGCGAAGGCAAGTGTGGCATGACATATTCATGGGGTGGTGTTACAGTGCACATGGGCTAGAGAGTGTCATAGCATTCGCACTAGCTGGTGGAATACAACACAGAGGTGTGAGGCGCTCGGCGGGCACTGGTGGATGTAACACAGCATTGGGCTCAGCCAGGAGCACGCTGTGACTCTCAAGTGAGGTTCGTCTCCTTTCCAGAGAGTAAAATAAAAAGTATTACACATCCGGCGGTGGATGTGTGTTTTATTAACCATGAGCGGGGTTTCTTGCATAGTTTGGTCGAATTTTTGTCGAATCCCCTTTAAATGGCCTGGTGTGCGTGTATATTAAATGTGCCCGTCAATAGCTACCCATGTTTGTATAAATAAACGACAAGGGTGTCTACTTGGAGAGTACCCACCCGCGGGGGCGCCAGGATTAGGCACGGTAGGGCGTCAGACACGTCAGAGCTTCACTAGCGGTGTAAATACATTCCATGTGGATTCATTCTATGCATAGTCGCCTTTTAATGAATATCACGCAAATTGTCATGGTGATAGGTACATACGGTTTGTCCAGCATGTCCTAGGTGTTTCTATAAATATATATTTTTTTTAAATATTAAAAAACAAAGGCCGCCCCCGGGGGATGGGGTCCCCGGGGCCAAGAGTGGCCTGAGGAGGGGGGCAACGCAGCCCCCTCGTAAAGAATTTAAAAAAAAAAAAGGCCATGACCCGGGGGTTGGGGTCCCCGGGGCCGAGTAAGGCCTTGGGAGGGCCAAATTAATTTTTTTCAACAAAAAAAATTAGGGTGCAGTCCCTGGGGGATGGGGTCCCCAGGGCCAGTAAATTAGAAAAAGAAGGGGGGCCACACAGCCCTCCTTCTTAAAAAAATAAAAGACCGGCATTGCGCTGGAGGCCACACCCCCTCCTTGCAGGACTCTGCAAACGCGCCCCCTGGCCAGTTGTAAGTTGGGGAATTAATTCCCCTTCAATACTGAGGGTCCCTCCAGTATGCGCCAGGGAGCTGCGTTGCAGACAGGTGTTCTGAGGCCACGCCCATTTTTACACCTCTATGCAACGCAGCTCTGTGGCGCTTACTAGAGGTACCTAATGGGCTAGTTTGACCCTAGGGACCCTTAGGATTCAAGGGGACTTAATCTCTCAACTTAGAACGGCCACAGGGCGCGTTTACACAGTGGTGAAGGGAGGGGACGGGGCCTGAGGTGACGTGTGCAAACCCGCCCTGTGGCGCATTTTAAGTTGGGGAAATAATTCCCTTTCAATCCTGAGGGACCCTGGGGGCCAACTAGCCCACCAGGTGCTTCCAGTAAGCGCTACTGCACTGCGTTGCAGAGAGGTGGTTCAGGTCGTGCCCCTTTTTACACCTCTCTGCAATGGCGCTTACTGGACGTACCTAGTGGGCTATTTTGCCCCTAGGGATCCTCAGGATTCAAGGGTACTTAATCTCCCAACTTAAAAAACGGCCAAGGGGTGTGTTTACACAGTGAGGAAGGGAGGGGACGGGGCCTGAGGTGACGTATGCAAACATGCCCTATGGCGCGTTTTAAGTTGGGGAAATAATTCCCCTTCAATCCTGAGGGCCCCTGGGGGCTAACTAGCCCACCAGGTGCTTCCAGTAAGCGCCACTGAGCTGCTTTGCATAGAGGTGGTCCAGGCCGTGCCACTTTTTACACCTCTCTGCAACGCAGCTCTGTGGCGCTTACTGAAGGTACCTAGTGGGCTAGTTGGACCCTAGGGACCCTCAGGAGTCAAATGAACTTAATCTCCCAACTAAAAAAGGCCACAGGGCATGTTTACACAGTGGTGAAGGGAGGGGACGGGACCTGAGTTAACGTGTGCAAACAAGCCCTGTGGCGCATTTTAAGTTGGGGAAATAATTCCCCTTCAATCCTGAGGGACCCTGGGGTCCAACTAGCGCACCAGGTGCTTCCAGTAAGCGCCACTGCGCTGCGTTGCAGAGAGGTGGTCTAGGCCGTGCCCCTTTTTACATCTCTCTGCAACGCAGCTCTGTGGCGCTTACTGGAGGTACCTAGTGGTCTAGTTGGACCCTAGGGACCCTAAGGATTCAAGGGGACTTAATCTCCCAACTTAAAACGGCCACAGGCGTGTTTACACAGTGGGGAAGTGAGGGGACGGGGCCTGAGGTGACGTGTGCAAACACGCCCTGTGGCGCGTTTTAAGAGGTAGTTTTAATCCCCTGCCCTATTATATACTATGGGCTTACAGAGGAGGTCATGCTGATCACAGGGGTCCCCAACGCATAGTGTTCCCTAGTGTATATAGGTGTTTTCACTGTGTTCTGAGTGTCTTTTAACATAGCACTGGCTCTAGGACTGGTTAGTCAGACTCAGTTACCACCAGTATCCGTCTGAAAAAGTTGAGGGTACAGGATGATTTTGCAACAAGGCTTCTTTCTGCTCTTTTGTTTGTTCTTTCTGCACGTTATTCTTCTTTCTGCACTTTTCTTCGTCTTTGAGGACTTCTGTTGCTTCTTTCTGCATTTCTTTTTTTTCTTTCTGTGCGTTTTTTCTTCTTTCTTCACATGTCCTATCTCTGTAGGCATAGTCAGTCAGTCAAAGCTTTTATTTCGGTAAAATACCATAAAAAGACATAAATAATTATGTACAATAAAACATGATTAAATAGACATTGCATAGAGTATAATCCATCAAAACATTAAAGTTTTTGTAATAAAAAATTACACGGACAATTAAAAACAAAATCTTTCCACGTAAAAACATATTGTTGGAACTATATCCAAGGCCCAAAGTGTTCTCACTACACCACAAGCTTCTATAATAACAGTAATAACAATACTAGAGGCAAGAGAGTTATGTGACAGATAGCATTTTTTTGGACCTGGTGAACCACATAGAAAGAAGATATTTAGCCATCGCAAACAGTATCAATTGGGTAGTGTCGTACTTCAGGATTCTAAACACCTCCTGATAGTCCCAGAGACCCCTAGACTTGCAGAGCTGGATGATCCACTTCTTCCTTGCCTTGGTATATAAAGGACAGAAAAGAACAACATGCAGCTCTGTTTCACAGATATCAATACATTCAGGGCACGTGCTTAAGGGGTCAGATGCATTAGACCATCTATATGTAAAGGCCCTCAGTGGTAACGACCCGTGTCTAAACTGAATGTAAAGTTTCTTTGCCATAGGGGGTTGGATAACATCCAAGAAAACTTCAAACTGAGGACTAATCTTAATATCCAGAAAGGTGTCAGTAAGCCTTCCCAGAGAGGAATGCAGTAAAATTTCCTTCCGGTACAATTGGGTAGTGTCGTACTTCAGGATTCTAAACACCTCCTGATAGTCCCAGAGACCCCTAGACTTGCAGAGCTGGATGATCCACTTCTTCCTTGCCTTGGTATATAAAGGACAGAAAAGAACAACATGCAGCTCTGTTTCACAGATATCAATACATTCAGGGCACGTGCTTAAGGGGTCAGATGCATTAGACCATCTATATGTAAAGGCCCTCAGTGGTAACGACCCGTGTCTAAACTGAATGTAAAGTTTTTTTGCCATAGGGGGTTGGATAACATCCAAGAAAACTTCAAACTGAGGACTAATCTTAATATCCAGAAAGGTGTCAGTAAGCCTTCCCAGAGAGGAATGCAGTAAAATTTCCTTCCGGTACAATTGTAAAGCCTCCCGCAGTGATTTCTTAGTTAGTGAGCGGCTTGTCTCTTCCGGTGCGGACCATAGGTCCCCCATCCCTATGAGATAACAAAGGTTCTTTACATATGTTAACCAAGGAATTTTTCCCAATTTCCCCCTTGACAGTATATCGCCGAGATCATGCCTATAACTTGCAAGCTCGGGCGTTGACCAGAGTCGTCTCCAGAACAGGAGAGGGCGATTCAGGGCAATCTCTTCGATAGGAACTAAACCTAGATCCCATCTCAAGGGAATTAAGGGGGTACTCACGGGTAGTTTCAGCAGTCGCCTAATAAAAGAATTCTCAATTGACGATAAGGAAGCAGGTGTACAATATCCCCAGAGTTCAGCGCCGTAAAGCGCACCCCCTCTTGCTAGGGATTTGTAGATTTCCATGGGGGGGCCCAGAGGTTTAGAAGAAGTGTTATTAAAAACCTTCAGGATACCCCCCACTGATTGCGTTAGCTTCAAATTTGCCTTCGCCATGTGAGACCCCCATTTCATTTTGTCATTAAGTGTCACCCCCAAATAATCAAAAGTAGAAACCCTATCCAGCTCAACATCTCCCATCTTGGGGTGGGGACAGTTGGTTGAATTAGAGCTGAAAACCATACATTTTGTTTTAGATAGGTTCAGTTCCAGATCCCTTTTTTTACAGAAGGAGCAGAAAGCCTCTAATGTACGCTGGATGCCCATGTAAGATTTAGACAACAGGAGCGTATCATCCGCGAACATTGGGCCGGTATCTTACGCCCCGCTAGGATTGGGGAATCCAGATTGGCGGCGCACAAGAGATGCTCAATCAACCCATTAATAAAAAGGGAGAAGAGAGTGGGGGCCAGGACACAACCCTGCCTCACACCTTTTTCAACCGGAAATGGCCCTGAAATTTCCCCACATCTCCCAAATCTCACCCTTGCGTAAGTGCCTTCATGCAGACGTTTGAATAGATGGCAAAGGTAGGGGGGAGCACCCATCTCTAATAATAAAACCCATAGTTTTTCCCTTTGGACCATATCAAATGCGGACCGAAGGTCCACAAAAATCAAGTAAAGATTGCCTGCACCCATACAGACTGTCTTCCAATAAATTAACTGTAGCCTAAACAATTGATCAATGGTAGAAACCTTTGCTCGAAACCCCGCTTGGAGGGAGGTTAGGATTTGATGGTCCTCCATCCAGGTCTGCAGTCTTGTTAAAAGGACTCGGGCAAACAGCTTCTGTAAGACATCGATCAAACTTATGGGGCGATAATTAGCTGGATCCAAAGGGGAAGATTTTTTATGAATGGGTATAATTTCTGCTCCCAACCAGGTATCCGGGATCTCAAGGCCCTGCAGAATGGCATTAAAGTATACCCGAATGTAGGGGGCCCAAATTTTTTATTCGCTTCTATACAGATCACCAGGGATCCTATCGAGCCCCGGAGCTTTCCCTACTGATAGGGTGCTAAGGGCCAACTCTATTTCTGGAAGGGAAAAGGATCGACTCACTGAATCTTCCTGGTCCATTTGATTCATTACAGTGGCATTAGGCTGGATTACCGGGTCAAATCCTCCACTAGGGTTACTGAGAGAATAAAGGGGTTTAAAATGCGCAAGCCAAACCTCCTCACTGAGATTGGGAATAATAGCAGGGCTGCTTGCTGCCGTGCCGGTTCGAACAATGTTCCAAAAAGCCCTCGAATCACGATCTGCTAATGCTTGCTTCATATTTTGCCACCTTAGATCCTCCCACTCAGATTTTGCCTCCTTAATCAGATTTTTGTAAAAGGCCCTCGCAGCTTGGAAACTAGACTGTGTACCCTTTTTTACCTCTTTAATCAGGGCAGTCTTGGCCAGCCTACAAGAACTATTGTACCAATGCTCAGGCCTTGAAACCCTTGGCCTTGGCACACTAGAACTGTAGAAAAAGCCAACCAGGCCACCGAGGAGTTCCTTATGAATATTCTGGAAGTCTAGGAGATGATTCTGCAGGATATCCCCATTGGGGCTCAAAAGGTGGGAAACCACCTCCAGGGAGCGAGTGACACTGCTATATAATGCTGCAAGCTTTGTCTCATCGGTCACAACCCTTGCCCACCTAATCCGTCTACCTCCTGCAGCTAGCACCAAGTTCTCACTATTTGATGGTGTTAGGCCCTGTGGGACTACGCTGCCACCAATATTATTTACCAGTTCCAATGACAATAAGTTGTGGTCACTATCGACCCTAGGTATAACAGAAAAAGCTGCTAAATAGCCCCAAAATTCCACATTCACCAGGATGTAGTCGATAGTCGAACAATTCCCGGGTCTATTAAAGGTGAATGAACCCGGTACATCAGGAAAAAGTCTACCATTGCAAGCCCTCAAGGAATGCGCGATGGCAAGCTTGTTGATCTCAAGGGCTAGTGGGAGAAGACGTTCGGCAGGATAGATGGTAGGGTCTGGAATTTTATAGTTTTCGTCCTCATCACAGGTAGGAGAGGGAATCCCAAGGAGGGGTTCAAAGTGACAGTTAAAATCCGCACCTATTAATTTATGAGACGCAGGGGGAAGGGAATGTAATATATCATCTAGAGCACCCAGAATCGACAGACCCAGCTGTACCGGATAGGGACGCAGGTAGACATTTAGTACTACCAGCGAATATCCGGCAGGAAAGGTAAGTGACAGACAAAAGATATCAGGGGACTTTGAATCTACGGGCTTTACAGAGCAACCTAAGTGGGTTGCAACCCAAACAACTAACCCCCCCGAAGGTCTGCCCCTGGCACCTTGGACCGCAGGAACAGAAAAAGATGCGTAGCCCGCCCTCACTGGAATGTGCCGTAGCCATGTTTCTTGGAATAGGCAAATATCATAATTGTCCATTAACTCTCCCCACTCTGGGTCAGAGAGTTTGGACTCCAATCCAGCCACATTCCAGGACCCTACTAAAGGTCTACGTGTAGGTGTACGGAGGAAACTGGCCACCAAGGGGACAGAGATAGGAGAACAGTGAGAAGCAGTTTGCTCAGGGGGGCCCAACTCAGAGCCCCCTTCCGTGGAGCTATTGTTCAGAAGCAAAAAAGAGGTGGAAGTGAGTCCTATCCCGGTGCCAAGTACAGCCATGGAGAAATCCATCTCCACACCATGGCCATCCCTGCCCAAACTCCCCCTCGTATGCATGTGCCTTCCCTTGTTATGCCTCAGAGATGGTGGTCAATCCACGGAACTAAGCACATCAAAACGGTTGACAACCGGGATATTGAAGTAGGAATTATGAGAGGCTTGGTGGAAGTAGGGTAGTTCCACAGGGTTCAGAACATTGGAATGGGGGTAGAAATACCCCAAATGGCAAGTGTCAATGGAACCTAGTTTGAACTTCCCGCCCAGATCCAATATATGGCCGACTACTCTAGGGTCCCTAAAATTAATTAGGACACAATCCCCACCGATGTCCTTTGGTCGAGTCCCTAGCCAGCTAACCCTGCGAACAAAAAGGATCTCCCCTCTACCTACTCCATTCAATGGTCTATTTTTAGACAACCAGTGGATGACTTTATTTTTTAGTTCATAGTATGTTTCCCCCTTAGCATTTGTTAGTGGAGGAACTCCTGTAAGCACGATCACATAGGGTGCTACCTCGGGGGGGAGCTGTACAAGGGGAGAGGAATCAGCCAGGCACCGTGAAACTGAATTCCCACCCACATTAGAGAGACGCCTACCCCCACCAGGGGTCCGTGGAATAGGATCCTTGTTACTGTGGGGCTGATCACATGCTGGTGGAGCAATAGAAACTCGGGAGATGATCGAGGGCATAGGGGGACCACCAGAAAAAGGAGGGGGAGCTGGCAGCGCCGAGGGTGGCTGAACTAAAACAGAAAGAGTAGGGTGCGATGGGGAAATAAAATGACCCTGTGGAGTGGGATTGTTAATCGTGGCTTGAATACCAACACCCTCCACGCTACCAGAGTTATGCAGTAGATGGTGATTTGGCTGCTTCTTCCCAATACCTTTGGTATTGATTAAGGATACCAACCTGTCGATCTTAGATGACAGGGTTTTAAAAAGAAGGTTTAGTGAGTGGTCTATATGCGACTGTAGGTCTATTAATAGATCAGAAGCCCAGACCGGTGGGTTAGAAATGGGAGGGTGTTGGGCCAGAACTGGAAGGGCAGGCCTAGCTGCAGAGGGGGCAGGATGTATGCTCCTTTTTTTGGTTTTCTGTTTTTTTTTCCTTGGCTTTTCCTGCTTCTTGGGCGCCACTATGGAAACCAAGGAGGATGATAATGGACCGACTTCCGCTTGCTCAGACTCATCTAATATCGCCTGTGCACAAGGTAGGTGGGTAAAGGAGGGCAACATAGATGACATAGCTTCCATGTCCACCTGATTTAAAGACGAATCAGCCAAACCGTCAAAAGGGGGTGCCATAGTAAATGCAGGGGTAATGGACAGTCGTCTTTCCGTGTTTTCAATGGCTGTAGCAACCACCCCAATTGTTTTCTGCAGCATTTTATCTATAGCTGTGAGACTTGGAAGCGGCGGATTTGAATTCGCTAATTGTCTAGTCATAGGGCGACTCGTTGAAGGTTTAGAGTGTTTCCCCATAATTCAGGTGCAGCCTAACAAGCTGGTGTAGTGCAGGAAAGAACCCCTATACAAGGAAATAGCTAAAATCTAAACAATATTTGTTAAAAAATAGAACACTCTATGCACAGCTTATGGCTGAATGCTACATATAATAACAAAAGTCAAATAACCAGCGGAGAATAGAAGTCCAAACTAACCCGGTGTCCGCGACCAAGAGTTGTGGCCCAGCCCGGCCTCCTTCGGCCTATGACGGGCAAGGACGGGCCCGCCCTTGGCCCGGGCTTCGCCCGGGCGCTGCCCGCGCGCGTCCCGCGCTGCGGGTCTCGTCCCGGAGTTTTGACCCTCCCCGGCGCTGCCTGATGACGGCTTTGGCGGGCGCCCGGGTGAGGGTATGATGGGAGATGTAGTTTGGCGAGGTTCGCTCCGCCGTTCCCCTCACGGCACCACGAGCACTGTAGACACCAGGGCACAAGTTCAAAGGCAAAACGCCGTTCCCCTCACGGCTGGCAAGCGATGAGCAGCTTCAAGGAAGTGCTGTGGAGCGTCCCGCGCTGCGGGTCTCGTCCCGGAGTTTTGGCCCTCCCCGGCGCTGCCTGATGACGGCTTTGGCGGGCGCCCGGGTGAGGGTATGATGGGAGATGTAGTTTGGCGAGGTTCGCTCCGCCATTCCCCTCACGGCACCACGAGCGCTGTAGACACCAGGGCACAAGTTCAAAGGCAAAACGCCGTTCCCCTCACGGCTGGCAAGCGATGAGCAGCTTCAAGGAAGTGCTGTGGAGCGTCCCGCGCTGCGGGTCTCGTCCCGGAGTTTTGGCCCTCCCCGGCGCTGCCTGATGACGGCTTTGGCGGGCGCCCGGGTGAGGGTATGATGTGAGGAAAATAAAAATCTATGAGGCCTATGTGTCCCCATGTGCCCCCCCCAAACGCTTATATGCACATACATGTAACCTATGTATTTCCCCTCCATGGCCTTTCTATCATGATGCTTATGCTATAACGTGGCCTGCCATCATCCAGTCTCCCATGAGAGAAACGACAAATCTGTATTGAGGCCTACACGTTTTTCATCATGTTTTCCTGCATTTTCATGAAGCCCATGTTTATGGCTCAGCCAGAGCCGAAAAGAGGTTTCATGCCTCAGAACGCTCTGAAAGCTGCAGCTACGTATCCTTGGCCTTGCACACTTGGGCCTCAGCCAAAGGGGCCCAGACCGAGGTGCCGAGACAGTATTGAGCACGGTTATCTGCTTACTCTTACTGAAACCACATTCTTGCCTGGTGAAGGAGGAATGAACGCGACCCATCCGCAAGGAGGGAGCCCAGCCCTACTGTCTCTCTTTGTGAGATTGCAAAGCTCACGTCAGTAAAAAGCCCATAGCCCCCATGTAAGGCCTCTGCAGTAAATGAAGTAAATGAAGAAATAGATGCCACATCGGCTCTTGGTGATGAGCAACCTATGTCACAAATCAGTCCCTGCTCCAGACATCGGATATCAGATAATACAAGATGTGCTGGTCGTCCTGACACTGAAGGCCTCACTCACTGAAGGCCTCACTTCCAGACTTGTCCGGTTGCATAGCAACCCTCCCCACGTCAGTTACACGTCATGCTCGAGTTGAGCACAAGTAAGGCAAAGTTCCAGTACAATTCCAGCAGATCACGCAACCCCCTCCAGGTATCCACCCACACATGACAAATTACCCATTATCATCAAGTGGACGCCCACCTTCACGCCTACTTACACGCCCACATGCTCTTATCTCATTCTCTCTTGCTCTTTTGCTTACGTACAATTGAGAAATGTATATATACTGTACTCTGTGAATAATGTTTTGAGAATATTGAGAATACTTTTGAGTCCCTTTCCAGATCCTTTTTTGGTGATGGTAATATTCTCCCTTTGACTCGAGTTATTGGAATAAAGCCCTTTATGAACCTGATACCACAGACTCAGCCTCTTGCTTTATGCATGATCTTATTTATATTTTAAAAATTCTGAGAGCGTAATATTTTATTTACCACATAATGGCGCCCGAACAGGGACATCTCTTTCCCCACACGCCGGAGATGAAGGTCCAGTTTTGCCCCCTTCCATAGCCGTGACGGACTTCAAGCGCGCACGTCGCGGGTCTTCCCGCCAACTCCCTCAGGCCAACTAAGGGGACAGACTGCGACCAGGCATCCATACGAGGCGGTGAGGAACGCAGATTGTCCTACCCAGAGCCCACCTGCGAGAGAGCTGTGTCCGAGGTATACAGAGGCCCACCCGATTCCGAAGTTCCGAAGTATCCAAGTCACGAGTCGAGTCCAGTCCAGTCCAGTTTGGTCTAGTCCAGTTCAGTTCCGAGGCCTTCCGTTCCGTGCTACCCGGTGAGTACCGTTGCTGGGGAGGCAGTTAGACGTGCACATTAGGTTGTGCCGGTCAAGACGGGTTTGGGTACACAAATCCGGTCTGCACTGTTTCAGCAGTGTATCTGTACTGTTTAGCAGTATATCTAGTATGTCTTGCATATAATTCAGTATTCTCTAGTGTTAGTATTATGTCAGTAACTAGTTTCCTATTAGTTATCATCGTTCGTTAAATGTTAAATGTTAAATGTTTTAATATGTTTTAAAAATTGTGGTATGAATGAGTGTTCATTATTGTGTTTATTGTAATTTATTGTGTTCAAAATCAAGTAGCAAAGTTTAAAGATGCCGTTCTTTTCAAAATTAAGACAGATCAAAACTAGAAAAGGGGTACTCGAGGAAGCTGTTCCCATTCCACCTAGGGACACTCCAGGGTACTTTATGTATCATAAGCATGGCCTAGATGCCGTATTATTTCTTGATTTATGGGTGGACTACACCAAGGATTTACCAGAAAGTCAGAGGTGGCCCGCAGCTGGGACCTGGGATGCAGATTGCATCATGAGAGTAGAAGAAGAATTATGGAAAAAGAAAGCCAGACAGTCACAGAAAGATGCCATTGATTTATGGCGTAAAGAATGGCATAGACGCACAGAGAAAGCGCTCAGAAAAGAAGAGAAAAGTAGGGAGGATTCAGACAAAGCCCGAGAAAACGTATTAGTTGAGGAAGGTATCCGAGTAAAAGCAGAACAAGTAGACAGACAACGAAACACTCTTATGAAAGAGAAAATGTAGACCAGCTCGGAAGGATGCCATTGAGTTTTGGCGCAAGGAGTCACATAGGAGGACAGAGTAAGTGTTTCACGAAGCAGAGAGAAGTAGACTGGAGTCTGGAAAAGCCAAGGAAAAGATGTTACAGGAGGAAGTGGAGCAGGTAAAATGAGCGCAGGCTGACAGAGAAAGAAATACTGACGTTGCTGGTATTTATCCCGTCCTTTCAGAGGACCTAGCAAGAGTGGCCCCAGTAGAAGGTCCAGTTAGGGTGCCACCGCAAGTACCACGATACATATAATAATGATATAGTAGCCAAAAGGTTCTTGAGCCTCCCACCAAACGAACAGCGCATAGCTGGTGTTTTCATGGTCCAACATTTGATTACGTTGTTAAAAGGGACTTGAGAGGGGTGTAGCTAGGGTAATAGCAACACCTGTGATTTGATGACACCCCTAATGTACAAAGTGTTAACGAAAAAATAATTAGTGAAAAGTTTAGCTTGAAAAAAGAATTGTGGGTATTTCGAATTTGCAAATTGTTCAAGAATACAGGTTTGTGTTCTTGGTGGTCCAGTGAGCCAATGTGCTGGGTCAAGACGGTAAGATTATGACCCCCTGAGAGCAAATTGTATATAAAAATAATTTTTCAATTGGGCGAATTATTGCAGTTTTTATGGAATTGAGTAGTCTTTTTGTCTTTGACAGCTTCAGAGTGAGGAGAAGGTGGGGGCTGTGTAGAGCAGAATGTGATACAGAAATCGGAGACAGATTCTGACCTTGTAGCCAGTGTAGGTGGGGGCCGGTGAGAGGAGCGGAACAGAGGCACTGCTTAGAAAGCTTCTCTGACATCGCATCTGTGTAATGCCTGCAGCCGGAGAGCCTTGGGGGCCAGGAGTAGGAACAACAAAAAAGTTGGCTGGCAGCCCAGGCTCAGGCCGCGCTGAGGGGCTATTTTTAGCTTCTCTGATAAGACAGGGCAGCTGAGAAATGTAAGTCGAGAAAGATTCCCTTGTTCTATTCTGTGCGAAACCAGTGCCCCGAGAAATGTCTATGGAGAAGATTTGTTTTATTTTTTAACAATTGTTATATTGCTTCTGGCCAGAAAGTAAAATGTTGCTCTTGCTTGGAATTTTAAGGGCTATATGCCTATATAAAAACGATTTTCGAATTCGGACATTTTTTAATTGTGGCCACAAGCTGCCACCAGTTGCATTGGATAAATGATCCAGTGGTTAAAAGTCTGTGAGGAGAGATGAGAGGTGCGTCTTGGACATTAGGGTACATTGTGTTGACGAAGATGCATAGCTCATTTTTATAAAAGAAAACAAACAGGTTCGTGTGTTCTTCGTTTTTGATTATTATTGCTGATTCTGTGTGTCAGACTTGACACGGTGATTTCAGATGGGGGTGTATAGGGCAGGTAAATCAGTTATTGATTATAAGCCTGACAAATTAAGCAGGCCAGAATGTTCGCCTCTGAGCTGTAGGTACTGTAATTGCGCATCACTGCTCATTTATATATGTTAGTGTAATTGTCTATGCTTTCTGTGCTTGGTATACTGATGGCTTGGCATATGTATTTTATATATGTTTTGTTTTTGTGTTGTATTGACCAGTATGTTTGGCATTGATACAAGTTCTCCTGGGCGTCAAAGAGATGGACGTGACGACGTAAATCTTTGCGCAGCGCTTGGCTGGAACTTGTTCACAATTACTAAATTTCACAGACATGATATTTCCTTTATCATGCTGTCAAAATAGCAGACAACACGTTATCAGTGTATGTCTAATTGGTATTGGTGATGAATAAAAGAAATAGTTATGCAAGACTTAAATATGTATCACATGACTGCCTTTCTCTTATAGACAGGCAGCCTCGGTCATATGTTTCCAGATTGGACATTAAGGAACAATTATGATCTGTGCACTCGCATCTTACCTCTTGAAAGGCCTGTTTTAAATAAGGACTGCCACCCCAGAGTGACAAATGAGGCTCGGTATTTAGGGTAATGAGAAAATATCTGACAGGATTTCCTTTTTAAAGTTTGCTTTAGTAAGCTCATTCTTGTAAGTGGTGGCCCCAAAAGTTGACTTGTTTTTAAATTAGGCTGTTTATTGTATAGGTGGAAATTATTGCAAAATGACTGATTTCTTTAGCAGATGAATTATTAATTATCAACATTAACAACTGTTCTTAAACTTGGTTTTCCGAATATTTAGGTAATTTAGCATTCCTATTAGGGCCTCCTAGCATTAATATTGACTTCAGGTTGGTGTAGGTTCATGTAATAGGGACATTTGCATATGAGATGTCATTTGGCCAGCTTATGAGCTAACACAATGAGGTTTGTACATTAATTTGAAGGATTTCTCGCCGTTTCAAATACGCTGTGTATCTCCTATAATTTTGCTTACGCCCAGTAGCTACACACAGGGATTAATAGTGTTGACAAGACACAGGGTTTGATAGTGTTTGACAGCAGTGAAATCTGTTTCGGATTTCCTCCTGTCAAAAAGGGGGGGAAGGAGGAGAATATTGGCTTTCTGCTGGCCCCTGAGGAGGTTCGCTTCCCGCTAGCCCCTTAAGAAATTAAGCCCCTTAGAAATTAGCCCCCTTAGAAATTAAGCCGAGGAAATAGGTATGGTGCTTTCCCCTTTTTCTCATGTTTTATTGTGATCTTTCAGGGGAATTAGTCCAAGCCCCTAATACAGCTTCTACTAAAGTCCTCCCTTGGACACAAGAACACACTGTGGCATTTGAAGAATTAAAGAGAGCTTTATGTCAAGCACCAGTTTTAGCAAACCCTGATTACAACAAATCGTTTATGCTTTTTGTGACAGAGCGGGATGGAACAGCACTATCTGTCCTAACACAAGATCATGCAGGAAAACACGAGCCCTGTGCTTATTTTTCTAGTACATTAGACCCAGTAGCACAGGCTTTGCCTGCGTGCCTAAAATCAGTTGCAGCAACGGCCTTAGCCATAAGACAAAGTGACTCGATAGTGCTGGGCCACCCTCTGACAGTACAAGTACCACACACAGTAGAGGTTCTCTTGAACCGGACACAAACACAACACCTGACTGTAGCTAGACTGACAGGCTATGAGCCAACGTTATTTCAACCACACATAGAGATCAGACGATGCAACATACTGAATCCTGCTACCCTTTTGCCCTCCAGTACAGAAAGCGTTTCACCACACGACTGTGTTGAAGTAATACATACCGTGACTAAACCAAGACAAGACTTGACAGACGTTGCACTCCCAGACCCCGACCTAACACTATAAGTTGACGGCTCATGCATGAGGACAGGGGCGGGAGAATTAGTGGCAGCATATGCAGTGACTACTGATACTGTAATAATAGAGACTAAAAGAATAGACATATTGTCAGCACAAGCAGCAGAGCTCATCGCCCTGACACAAGCGTGCATAAGAGCTAAGCACCTGAGAGTAAACATTTACACCGAATCTGTGGCGAGAAAGAGGTTTCTTGACCTCTCATGGGGCCAAGATACAGCATGGCCCCCTTATTCAAGCCCTACTGGAAGCAATACATTTACCAACAGCCATAGCTATCCTAAAATGTAAAGCACATACTAGAGCCACAGATACCATTTCCCAAGGCAATGATCTGGCAGACCGAACAGCTAAACAGACAGCTCAGACCCCACTAGACATGACAAAATCACAGATACTATCACTGTCCAAAGCCATGACAGTTAGGGATCCTTCCAGGGATGTACAAGACATTCAGACACATGCTACTATGGACGAATTAAAGAAATGGTCGGAACAAGGAGGGGTACTGACTGATCAGGGTTGGATGAATAAGGGCAAATCCACATGGTTTCTTCCTAATTCGATGGTACAAGTGATTATAAATACCGCACATAGTCCTGCACACTTAGGAGAGAAAGCAATGATAGATAGCTTACAGAATATATGGTTCAACAAGCACCTGCGTGCAGCAGCGAAACAAAAGGTCAGAACATGTATGATCTGTTGCCAATTCAATCCAGGTAAAGGCATTCCGATGGAACAAGGTGGATTCCATCCACCTGACCACCCTTTTGAAGTGCTCCAAATGGATTATATCCAAATAAACAGATGTAGAGGTTACAAATATGTCCTGGTACTAATGAAGCAGGTGTCCCTTCTGTTAGGGCATACCTGGAAATTCCATTGTGTGCGACATCCTGAAGCAGCAGGCCTTGTAGAAAGACATAATCGGACATTAAAAATTTGCGCAGACAAAGGTGTAGATTGGATGGTAGCCCTGCCGGTTGCCCTCTTTTACATGCGAATGGTAGCCCATTTTAGAACAGGCTTATCTCCCTATGAAGTGGTCTTTGGTAGACTACCAAATATGTGGGGCACTCCAATGCCTAAAAGATTACTGATGTTGATAGTAACATGCTGACAGATTACCTGGCTTCCTTGATGTCTGCACTACTCTCTTGTTGTTCGCAGGTTGCTGCCGCCTTCCCTGACAACACCCAGGTCAAAGAATACTCCATCGCTCCTGGATGGAAGGCGCCAAAGTCAGTGCTCTGGACCACGGGGACGGCCGTTAAAGTCAAAGGGCGGAAAGGATGGTTGCACCTTCACCACTCTTTTACAAAGGAAAAAGACTTTGAACTTGGACTTTGGACTTTGAACACCATTTTCTAGAGGAGACTCCCCAGAAGTTTCCACAAAGCTAAACTTTGATCTAAAAAGTCAGAACCCGTTTGATCAATTAAGTCCACTAGGTGGTGAAGCGGTTGAACATGTATTCTGGCTTGCATAAGATCTTGGACAATAACATTGATAAAAAGAGCAAGATGTGCATCACGATAATATGTATCAGCTTAATACTACATGCTATTTTTCCTCCTATTGCCTCACTCTTATACTCCTCCACTAATGATACCATAAAGCACACATTTAGTGATCTGCCATCCTATGAGCTATCATATCGACTTGCCTTACGCAACAATACCTTTATTCAGATGCTGCACCATTCACATCAGACTAGCAATGCTACAGACTGCTGGGTCTGTGGCCGATTTCCCCCGTATCAGAAGGTAAAGGGAGTGTTGCCTCTTTTTCCTTTTCCGTTCTCTCATAATGGTTCTTGCGGAGCATGGTTTGCCTTAATGACATCCATCAACGGTGATGCCAAAGAATACAAAGCAATAACAAGGCTCCACAAGATTGCCCAAAACATACATCAAGACCCAGGCACGTGGACATGGTCCGGTTGGCTCTGGGGATTAATTTCGGCTTGGGGATGGAAAGTGTTGACCGTCTGTGGGTTGATACTATTAATGATATTCAGTTGTTGCCTATGTCTGCAGTGTGGCCCGGCCATTTGTGGCCTGTGTGCTACTGCATGTGTTCCACATCCCTATTTACAAAGCATTGAAAATGGAAAAATAATGCTGCAAGAACAGATCGACTGTCTCATGAAAATAGACGTTACATAGGGGGTTCACTAGGGTACAAGGAGGGAATGAGGAAAATAAAAATCTATGAGGCCTATGTGTCCCCATGTGCCCCCCCCAAACGCTTATATGCACATACATGTAACCTATGTATTTCCCCTCCATGGCCTTTCTATCATGATGCTTATGCTATAACGTGGCCTGCCATCATCCAGTCTCCCATGAGAGAAACGACAAATCTGTATTGAGGCCTACACGTTTTTTCATCATGTTTTCCTGCATTTTCATGAAGCCCATGTTTATGGCTCAGCCAGAGCCGAAAAGAGGTTTCATGCCTCAGAACGCTCTGAAAGCTGCAGCTACGTATCCTTGGCCTTGCACACTTGGGCCTCAGCCAAAGGGGCCCCGACCGAGGTGCCGAGACAGTATTGAGCACGGTTATCTGCTTACTCTTACTGAAACCACATTCTTGCCTGGTGAAGGAGGAATGAACGCGACCCATCTGCAAGGAGGGAGCCCAGCCCTACTGTCTCTCTTTGTGAGATTGCAAAGCTCACGTCAGTAAAAAGCCCATAGCCCCCATGTAAGGCCTCTGCAGTAAATGAAGTAAATGAAGAAATAGATGCCACATCGGCTCTTGGTGATGAGCAACCTATGTCACAAATCAGTCCCTGCTCCAGACATCGGATATCAGATAATACAAGATGTGCTGGTCGTCCTGACACTGAAGGCCTCACTCACTGAAGGCCTCACTTCCAGACTTGTCCGGTTGCATAGCAACCCTCCCCACGTCAGTTACACGTCATGCTCGAGTTGAGCACAAGTAAGGCAAAGTTCCAGTACAATTCCAGCAGATCACGCAACCCCCTCCAGGTATCCACCCACACATGACAAATTACCCATTATCATCAAGTGGACGCCCACATGGACGCCCACCTTCACGCCTACTTACACGCCCACATGCTCTTATCTCATTCTCTCTTGCTCTTTTGCTTACGTACAATTGAGAAATGTATATATACTGTACTCTGTGAATAATGTTTTGAGAATATTGAGAATACTTTTGAGTCCCTTTCCAGATCCTTTTTTGGTGATGGTAATATTCTCCCTTTGACTCGAGTTATTGGAATAAAGCCCTTTATGAACCTGATACCACAGACTCAGCCTCTTGCTTTATGCATGATCTTATTTATATTTTAAAAATTCTGAGAGCGTAATATTTTATTTACCACAGATGGGAGATGTAGTTTGGCGAGGTTCGCTCCGCCGTTCCCCTCACGGCACCACGAGCGCTGTAGACACCAGGGCACAAGTTCAAAGGCAAAACGCCGTTCCCCTCACGGCTGTCAAGCGATGAGCAGCTTCAAGGAAGTGCTGTGGAGCGTCCCGCGCTGCGGGTCTCGTCCCGGAGTTTTGGCATAGTTAGAAATTAGCATTTAAAAAACCTTTGAAATTCACTGAAAAAAACATAGGTTTCAGGCACGTTATAGTTAGGAATTAGCATTTCAAAAACCTTAGAAATTCACTGAAAAAACCATAGGTTTCAGGGGCTTTATAGTTAGCTGGACTTTTCACTCGTACAAAACCATTGAAATTCCCCTGTTATATTTAGTTCAGCTAACTATAACTCGCGCGCCCGCAATGCACTGCTGATGACGTCACATATTACATCACTCATGACATGGTCAGTGACATCACTCATGACCTCACTGATGACATCTCAAATGACATCACTGATGACATCATCCTTGTGATAGAGTGGCAGACCTCCTCTCCCCCTAATATAACCTTTGATACACACATTCAAAAATAGAAACTAAAATTTTCAAAACAATGGACATACCAATATCAGTTACAACAACCTATTCAGTAATTCTAAGATCCACATACACATCCACTCATTCACCAACAGTCCTATACAGTCACTCATACATGTACTCACTCATCATATGTACTCATACACCTATACATCCTGTTACACAACGCCACTCATCCATAGAGTTACTCACACACATAGTCACTCATGCTAATAAAGAATCAAACATCCATTTACTTGCATATACAGGTATACACACACCACCACACTTACTTCTACAGAAACTTACACATACTTAGTCTTTTAAACAATCACTTATAGAATCACATACTTATTCATACAGGAACTCTTTCAATCTCTCACTCTCACATATACTCACTTATATACACCAATAGTCACATATACTAGTTTAAAACATATATAGTTACTCATAAAGACACTATTGAAACAGTCATTCACTCACTAACACACCCATGCACACACTCATCCACCCATACAGTCCTGCACACATGCTGTCTTCAACACATACAAACAGTGAGTCACTCATTCATGCACCTATGCACTACGTAATACCCCTCACCGAACCATACAGACACTCAGACACTCACACTGATACTCAAAAAAATAACTAATAACCTATATAGACACTCATGTAGCTACTCACCAACCGATGCAGCCACTTATACACAAAGTGAGAGACTGAGCCAGATATTTACATATTTAAACATTACTCACTAAGCCATGTATTCACTAAGATACACTTAATCAGTCAGTTATACAATCAATTTTTCAAAAACAAATCATCCATTTAGACACTTATATACCCATCTATTCTTCCATCGACCTTGTGATATAAATATATAAAACATGTAATTTTCAGAAAAACACACATTCACTGGATGATGTCATCAGTGATGTCATTTGAGATGTCATCAGTGATGTCATGAGTGATTTCACTGACTATGTCATGAGTGATGTAATATGTGACGTCATCAGCAGTGCATTGCGGGCGCGCGAGTTATAGTTAGCTGAACTAACTATAACGGGGGAATTTCAATGGTTTTGTACGAGTGAAAAGTCCAGCTAACTATAACGCCCCTGAAACCTATGGTTTTTTCAGTGAATTTCTAAGGTTTTTTAAATGCTAATTCCTAACTATAACGTGCCTGAAACCTATGTTTTTTTCAGTGAATATATATATTATCTACTGGCGGTCGCCAGTAGATAGTTATAGTTAGGACCGTGTTTCCATAGGAAATCTGAAAATTCTATTTTGAATAACTTTGGCGCCGGTTGACGAATCCTCACGAAATTTTCAAAACTAATGGGGCGCTCCATTCAGCTCCTACCCTGAAAGTCTCGGGGTGATTCGTCAAGCGGGGGCCGAGAAAAAAGGGGGGTCCAAAAACGCGTTTTCCCCATGCATTTTTCCATAGGACCTTTGGTCAAAGGTACAGCCCGAACGGCTGAACAGAATTACTTGAAATTTGGCAGAGAGGTAGTCCTCAGGTCAGGGAAGTGCCTTTTGCAGGTCTGGTGTCAATCTGTTCAGTAGTTCCTGAGAAAATAGCATTTAAAAGCATATAAATTTCTCTAAGCGCGCACCGTGCGAGCACCCTAACGTGCGCGAGCGTAATTCTGATTGGTGGTTACATGTTAGTCAACGTTCGAATCGGTCGAAATCAGGAAGTGTCGGCCGCCATTTTGTTTGTTTTCAGTGCGAGAGTGAAAAAGAAAGGTGCCGAACGTGAAAAGGGGGCAGGGTAGAGAGTTCCTGACCCCCTAGCCTTTGGCAGGGGGTCCCTGAAGGACCCCGAAGGCAGAACATTTTTTTTTTTTTAATTTTTTTTAAATCGCGGGGCTGCGCGCACCGTGCGCGCTCGGTGAAAAACAAAAGAAAAAAACAAAATAATACGTAGTTTATTGTAAAATAAATATATAAAAAAATAATAATACATAAATAAATTAGCATTTAAAAAAACGTACAAATTCACTGAAAAAACCATAGGTTTCACACACGTTATAGTTAGGAATTAGCATTTAAAAAACCTTGCAAATTCACTTAAAAAACCATAGGTTTCACACATGTTATAGTTAGGTGGATATTTCACTCGGAAAAAAACCAATGAAATTCCCCCGTTATAGTTAGTTCAGATAACTATAACTCGCGTGACCGCCACTCTATCACAAGGATGATGTCATCAGTGATGTCAAGAGTGATGCCACTGACCATGTCATGAGTGATGTAATATGTGACGTCATGAGCAGAGGATTGCGGGCGCGCGAGTTATAGTTATCTGAACTAACTATAACGGGGGAATTTCATTGGTTGTTTACAAGTGAAATATCCACCTAACTATAACATGTGTGAAACCTATGGTTTTTTTAAGTGAATATATATATATATATATATATATATATATATATATATCCAATTGAAGCTGCTCGCAAAATGAAGATGCCCCACACAATGTTTAATTCACCTTATTTATTGTCAGCCAACAGCACGGCCAGTCTTGTCTTCCCAGCATAATGTCTTTAGCCTTTTGCCATACGCGGTTCTGGAAATGCTTTCCTTGATCACTGGCCTGGCATCAGGGGAAGAAACAGCTGCACTAATCATCTTGCATCTATATATATACTGTCCAGGCAGCTTGCACCAGTTTTGGAAATTTATAATGATAAGGTTCTAGGGGGGGCCCTTTATGGAGCAGAACTTTTGGGTACGGGCGATACAAACTGTCTGCCATTGAGAATCGTTTTCTTAGCTCCTTGGTGGACTTACCTCCCAGTACTCCCCTGCTGCCCCAATGTTTGTACCTTGCCCATAGACAGCTGATACACAAATTGAACTATAAACACCTTATGTTCTAGCACAGGCTGTGGTTTGTGGATGAGTTGGTATCCTATCATGAGCCACAAATTTGCCTCCTGAAATCCCCACAGGTAATCTCAATCCCTTGGTTTAGCTCATTACGGGATACATTGGGGAGGCTTGGGATGGAAAGGTTTTGGACCAACACGGAAAGCCTTGTTACCATTCCAAGGGTGAGGCTGAAAGAGATGTTTTTGGAAGCTACATCACTTCAAGTGCTGGCATAAACTGAGATGTTTTGGGAAGCTACATCACTTCAAGTGCTGGCAAAAACTGAGGGACGCTTGACCTGTGAATTTTTAAACTCTGAATCTGTCCCCCGTTTTGAGGATACTATTGATGAAATTGTCCTTCCTCTGGCATGTAAATTTAGACCCAGATCTCTGTACTGGGGTGAATGTATGACATTGTTCTGCATTCTATCCATCAACTGTTGTTTTTGCATTTGTCACCCCGAGTGTTAAGGGTATGCCCAGACGTGGGTCCTGTGCTCTCCATGCCACTGGAATCAATCTATCCTGGCTGAAGAGGGGTGAAACCCTGAAACCGGTCCTAGGATGTTTGTTTCCAGTCCAAGGGAGGACCTGGCTTGGCAGTTCGGGCTGGACAGTTCCCATGAGGCAAAGGGTCAAGACTGATTTGCATATGGCTGGGTTCAAACTGGAATGGCATGATGAGCAAAAAAATGATGGATTGAGGCCCAGATCTCTGTACTGGGGTGAATGTATGACATTGTTCTGCATTCTGTTCATCAACTGTGGTTTTTGCATTTGTCACCCCGATTGGAAAGGGTATGCCCAGACGTGGGTCCCGTGGTCTCCCTGCCACTGGAATCAAGCTATCCTGGCTGAAGAGGGGTGAAGCCCCGAAACCGGTCCTAGGATGCTTGTTTCCAGTCCAGGGAGGACCTGGCTTGGCAGTTCGGGCTGGACTGTTCCCATGAGGCACAGGGACAAGACTGATTTGCATATGGCTGGGTTCAAACTGGAACGGCATGGTGAGCAAAACAACGATGGATTTAGGCCCAGATCTCTGTACTGGGGTGAATGTATGACACTGTTCTGAATTCTGTCCATCAACTGTTGTTTTTGCATTTGTCACCCGAGTGGGAAGGGTATGCCCAGATGTGGGTCCCGTGCTCTCCATGCCACTGGAATCAAGCTATCCTGGCTGAAGAGGGGTGAAACCCCGAAACCGGTCCTAGGATGCTTGTTTCCAGTCCAGGGAGGATCTGGCTTAGCAGTTCGGGCTGGACTGTTCCCATGAGGCACAGGGTCAAGACTGATTTGGATATGACTGGGTTCAAACTGGAACGGCATGGTGAGCAAAAGAACGATGGATTTAGGCCCAGATCTCTGTACTGGGGTGAATGTATGACATTGTTCTGCATTCTGTCCATCAACTGTTGTTTTTGCATGTAAATTATTTTTTCAATTTCGGTACAAGACCCTACCAACAAAACTGTTTTGTCGAAAGTAGTGCAGTGGTGCTTTTAATGATGATCTCTGTCCTGCTTTCCACGCTAGTTCTGAAACCATTGTGCATTTGCTCTTTTTTTGTCCGTATTACAAAATTCCGAAGAAAAAATGGATAATCACCTAATATAAATTGATCGGCCCGGGTCAATACCTTGAGGTGCTGGGAATTTTAATGATTGATACACGTAGAGTAGTGGTCTTTGGTCTTTCTAGATATTGGCATGCACTGTGGATTAGGCGTTCCAAACGCACCTAACTTTTTTATTTGTTTTAATCCTTTCCGATTTTAAACTATTTTATGCCATTTTAAATATGTAAAACAAACTATTCTATTTTTGTATTTTATCATAATGTGCCGTGTACTTTTTTGATCTTTGTGATCGAAATAAAGCTAATGATGATGAGATAAGCGGGTGAACGGAATTAGCCCAAATTTGGCAGGGAGATGGGTCTTAGTCTAGAAAGCACGCTTTGGTTTATTTGGTGTAAATCCGTTTAGTAGTTTTTGAGACATATCGAAATTTACAGATATCAATATTTGGGAATTTTGCCATCTGATTGGCTGAGGCGTTACAGGCACGAGCTTGCTGTTTATTGGTTGTGAGTGCTGCAAGCGGTTGCAACTAGGAAGAGTTGGCCGGCATTTTGTGATTCCGTTGAAGCAAGTAAGGGGAAAAAAGGGCGAAAAGAGTAGGAAAGAGGAGGGTAGGAGCGTTGTGAGGTCTGTGGGGTGGTAGGGTATGCTACACAGGGAGTGTGAAGCGATGTATTCACCCCTACCGGTGTGAAAGTGCTGTTTTGCCCAGAGTGAGATGGTGCTGAGGTGAGGTGCCAGTACACTCGGGGATGAAACCGTGAGCTGATTGCTGTAAACCGATGTGCTCCTGGCGCTGTAGAATACTGGCCGCTGTAGCATAGCTGTGCAAGTGGTGTTAGTATGGGTTTAGACTATAGCGGGAGTGGGAAGCAAACTACTCACCCCTACCGGTCTGAAGACTCGAATGGAGTGTTTTAGCAAGCAGGAATAAAGAAATAATTGTGAAGAATATAATGCAGAATGTTGAAATGCCACAGAAGACAAATGGTGAAATCAGGTGTGTTTAAGAAAGTGGCTGTGAGGAATAAAGCGATGGAGTCTGCAAGTTACATAAAAAGTGTCTTTATGCAAGTGCCATAAATGGAACCACAACTGCAAGAGCTAAGGCATCCAGCTGAGGCAAACTCCAACCGCTTCTGCTGTATTCAAAGCTAAGCTTCTGCATCTGTCAATTCCACATTACATGTTACAGTTCCATGTGACATAAACAATACCTATTAGACATGAATGACTGTAAATTGTAGAATGAAAATAAAGGTAGGATACGATTACCAGACTGTGCCAACCAGTTCCTAAACAATGCCGTGTTTTTTGATCTTGATCGCCAGTTCGTGAGCAGAGGCTGAGGATGAGCTAATTTGTGTGATAGGGCTTCGTGGATAAGAGGCAGGCAGAGAGACGTGTGTACAAAGAATAGATATGGTTTCAAAATGGATGTCAGGTTTAGGCTAATTTAGCAAGTAAATAGCGTATTTGCATAGGCCATACATCATACATCCCTGGTTAGTGTGGAGAGGTAAGGGTCAATAATGAAAACAGAGTTCAAATGGCTAAGCGTACTTAGAAAGTTATTATATGAAAATAGTTCAATTGAAGTATATTAAAAAATGTAATAGGAAAAAGTCAAAAAAGTTGGAAAAAATCAATCCAAGAATAAAGTGAATTTCTTACAAGTCTTGGAGATTGCAGTCCGGAAGTTCTTCAGCGGCTTGAGATGCGTAATGTTCCAAGAGGAGATTGTTGCCATCGTGTGAGAAACGCAAAGCGATCCAATTCATATCCTCGAAGGGACAGTAATGTTCCTCGAATGTTTGTGCGGCAATTTAAATTGGCAGGCAATCTGCGATGTTGTCAAAGGTCGCATGTTGCAGGCGATCTTTCGCGGCTGCGCAGGAATCCCATTCCGCCAGGATACCTTTTTGCGTTGCATCCGCCATTGCTCCACTGCCCGAACAAGCAAGTTCATGGTTTTCAAGATACTCCATTACCTGCTGGATATCGGAAGCATTTGGTGGGATGTTGGCAAGGCATAGATCCATTCGCCAGTCGATTGGGCAAGTTTTGCAATAAAAAGATGGTTGCATGCAGTTTGTATATGTGTAAATAAATGTCATGTTGTAGCTGGCTCCGATAATAGATAGAGGCAGGCAGCCGAAAAGTTGTTCACGTTGTTCAATTTTTTCACGGTATTGATGTAGCTTCGTGTGGAGGCGTATTCTGTCGGACATGCTTGTTACCACAGGGAGCGTAGCCATTTTTAGCAAGCTAAAATAGTAGTAGGATTGCTGCAAACAGAGCGAGAATTATGGGCACTGTTGGTGTTATTCCAGAGATGATCGAATAAATGAAGTCTGGTATTTGACTAAAAACAGTTTGAAAGCCTGTGAGAAGGCCGGAGGAGACAATGTTAAAAAAGTGTGCCAGACCTTAAATGTCAGATGTATTGAAAATTGTGTAACAATTCACAAAGTGTAATGGGAGGTTCGTATTTAAAAGGGAGAGCATTTTACTTGAAGTTCGTGCTATCTGCAGTCGATAAATTACTTTTGGAAAAGTGAGGGACACTTCTGTTTGAAACAAAAGCGCTTTCAGTTTGCTCCGTTTAATAAAATCTGTTTTCAAAGTAGGTATTGAAGGCCAAGTTGAACTTTGGGAGTTACTTTTTGTGGGTGGGAATAGAGATTGCCAGAGGAAGTTATCCGTTTTGAAACAGTAAGGACATACGGTATGCCAGCTCACATTGCGTAGCAGTCCATGTTATTAAGAAGCAGATAACTGCCGTTAGAAAGCTGTATGAATGTTGGTCTGATTGTGGGAGTTGGCGTGCTTTTAAGAAAGCATGCACGATTGGGAGCTGTAAGCTTAGAAGCGTCGTGCAGGTGGACATTCTTGCATAGTAATGAATGATTGGCATTGTGGTCCCACTTTTCACCTGAGAGAAAAACTTCGGTATCCTCTTTAAGACAGCGATATGTAAATGGGAGAAACCACTGCTCGTGAATAAATGCGCTACCTTATATAATCACATACAACATGACAAACAACATGTACACCTAGCAGACACAACAACACTATGTACTGTGGGAACCATGGCTAGCCATGTACACAAATCAAACATGGCATGGCACCTCTGCCACACAATGCAGAATGCGTGGAGAGATGGGATCAAAGTATGTGTGAAGGTGGCAAGTGATTCTCAATTATAAAAGTATACAATGGAAAGTGTTGAGGGGATGTGCTGGACAGACTTGAGTATGCAGAGCACAGACATTTACATGTCAACATTCACTGATGGTCCATTGAGTGAGGTCGACAGTGGACGCACCCATGATCGTACAGTCAGTAGGGAAGATTATGAAAACATAGCGCGTACGTGCCCCCTCTCCCCCCAAATCTTTAGCCTAGTGGGCTGTGGTTCACTTCCGGAATGGCGAACATGTCTGTCAGGTCTGCGCAGCTTACGCCGCCACGAGGCTGACGCCGTGAGCGAAGGTGGCTGGGAGAATAATGCTTGCAGCCTGCTGCTATCCAGAAACCGTCATGGCCGCTGTGACGCACATATGCCCCACAGTTCACCTTTCGACACCGTCGTATGTGAAAGAGGGCCCACCACGTGCCGGCGGAAGCTTTTGGGCCGAGGTCTGCGAGCTGGGAAGGCTCCTGAGATCAACACTGGCTACTGCGACACAGGCAGACAGCGCCCAGCCTGAGGCCCAGCACCGTGAAGTGCTCTGTATACTACTAACAGAGTAGTCGAAGAGGTACCAACAGTGGTACCTCGGCGTCTTGATCTCACAATGGACGATGTTAGAACTGCATCTGAGAGTGCAGATGAAGGTACTCCTTTCGATCAGCTTTAACCAACTCTAGGTCCCAACAGTGGAACGGGGTCTTGATCCCAGAATGGACGATGTTAGAACTGCATCTGAGAGTGGAGATGAAGGTACTTCCTTCGACCAGGTGTAACCAACTCTAGGTCCCAACAGTGGAACGGTGTCTTGATTCCAAAATGGACGATGTACGATACTATGTGCTGCTTGGTTTTCACAGAACTCCCTCCGTTGAGGTGCATCAGACTCTGTGCTTCTGTAGCTAACTGCTGCACATGATTATTGGGGTTGGCTGACTGCAGTCGGTGGAGTACACCGCGTTACAGCAGGTCCGAACAGTGGAACGAGGTCTTGATCCTACAATGGACGATGTTAGAACTGTATCTGAGAGTGGAGATGAAGGTAGTCCCTTCGATCAAGTGCAACCAACTCTAGGTCCCAACAGTGGAACGGTGTCTTGATCCCAAAATGGACGATTTCCGATATTACTTGCTGCTTGGTTTGAGAGAACTCCCTCCGTTGAGGTGCATCAGACTCTGTGCTTCCGTAGCTAACTGCTGCACATGAATATTGGGCTTGGTTGACTGCAGTCGGTGGAGTACACCGTGGTACAGCAGGTCGGAACAGTGAAACGGGGTCTTGATTCTGTGATTGAGGATGTCAGAAGTTAATGTTTGTGATGATTTCTGTGTACCCACTCCGATCAGGTGCAACCAACTGCGTGCTTCCGAATCCAATGGCACGTGGCTCTTAGGCATTAATGACCACTGCCTCTGGCCTACAGTGCGGTCAGCAGGGCTCACAATTCAGATCGAGTGGTGATTGTTTAATTACAGAATCCAGTAGGCAACTAACTACAACGTATATTGAAAAATACACAATAGCCTTTTACTATACTTGCTTGAAGAAGTTTTTTAAGATGACTTATAGGTCTAGTACAATGACCAAATTCTTCTTGGTAGTGATAAAGAATACTGAATAACAGTGTACACAGTGGACAGCAGAGATCGCAATTCGAATTGTTTTGATTTATTTATTGCAGAGTTTTGTGTAATTTATGTTGTATTTTGTGAAGAGGACGTGAGAAAAAGTATTCATGGAAGACTGTGCTCACTACTGCCTTCAATTTACACTGCAGACAGCAGTGTTAACAATTCAGATCGAGTCGCTATTGTAGATGACGCAGTCCTGTAGGCAAAAGACATTGCTCCAGTGCGCTCTGTCCACAGCACGCATACGCATTATTACAGGGTCCGCACACGATTTTTGTTGCTTCGCGTACGGCAAACTGGGCAGCTCAAGTCAACGCCACGTGGCTGTGGGCCCATGCTGACCGCTCTCTGGCCTACACTGCAGACAGAAGTGTTTACAATTCAGATCGAGTCGCTATTGTAGATGTCGCAGTCCTGTAGGCAAAAGACATTGCTCCAGTGCGCTCTGTCCGCACCACGCATACGCATCATTACAGGGTCCGCACACGTTTTTTGTTGCTTCGCGTACGGCAAACAGGACAGCTCAAGTCAACGCCACGTGGCTGTGGGCCTTTGCTGACCGCTCTCTGGCCTACACTGCAGACAGCAGTGTTTACAAATCAGATCGAGTCGCTATTGCAGATGATGTAGTGTGGTAGGCAACAGACATTGCTCCTATACGGCCTGCCCGCAGCGCGCATCATAGCTGGCTGTGCACATGCTGAATGCTTTTGATGTGGCTATCTAAGTGCACTAGACCTGATGGACCCTTTATGATATATTCTTTTTGTGTATTATTTCAGATCTACTGCCTGTATCTTAGTATACCACAAGTTATGGTTGTTTTACGATAGAATCTTTTCTGTATTATTTCACATCTAGTGTCCCTACCTTACTGCAGCACAAACTATTGACCCTTTTATTATTGAATCTCTGTGTGTGATCCAATGATTGCTGTTGTAGTTGATGCTAGCAGCAACCATTCCCTGAGGGCTGGTTTACACTCACCCCACACGCATCCAGCACAGACGTCACTGGATATGTGACCCTGGTAATAAAAAGGAGTCGAGCGCATGTGCCCGTACCCACCTCCACTATCTATCTGTGTCTGTGTGTTCATTATGTATGCATGATACTGCCCCTGGGCCGTACCACATTACATTGAGCTGTGGACAGCGTATGCAATCATGTTACCTCTGGCAGTGGGGAAAAGTTCTGTTATGTAGCTTTTAGATGCATGGCTATCACAGGTGGAAGGCTGCTTTACAGAGCATGAATATTGATGAAGGTGATGGTTGCATGTTGTGTGTACTGTCAGATATGTGTACATAGCAAAATGTTTTCAAAAAAGCTCTGTAAGCAGAAGAGGAGTCTCTCATCAAACGCTGTAGAGAGAATGACGAAAATGGGTGGGGTCCTCCAACTGTTACAATGGGAAATGTTACGAACCAATCAAATGCTTTTCTTTAAGGTCACATGGCAATCGCGCAGCGAGCGCGCAAGGAGGCCGCACCCGACGCGATTTTGAGAAAATATTACCATAATATAAGTTTGTTACAGTTAGAAATATATACATGTTTAAAATATTTTAGATTATCGCTTGTTCTCATATACACTTTAAATTTATTTAGATATAGTTTTGAGACGGAAAAAAAAAAGAGGGAATTGCGTTCCCGGCGTGACACCATACGTCTATGACGTAACACAGGGCCTGGCAGCGTGCACTCGTCGCATACGCAACGCGCAGCGGGCGTGACCCCATACGTACATGACATAAGGCACGGCTTGGTACTGCGTACCCGTCGCATACCAAAGTAGCAGCTGGCACGACCACATACGTATATGATGTTACGCGGTGCCACGAACCCGTCATAAACATAATGCGCATCCTTTACGAGTTTAGCTATATGGCTGATAGGATTCGCGTGCTGATGGAGCTTGGTACACTACCGGTACGGGACTTCAGTTTTCTCAACAAAAAAACAAAAAACGATATACATACATTTTTTTGAAGATATAAAACATTACATATTTTTCAAATTAAAAACAAAAAAGGATAGAGTTCCAAAATATTACAAAAAATATAGGTTTTATAAATATTAAAATATGAAATTAACATTTAAAAAACCTTTGAAATTCACTGAAAAAACCATAGGTTTTACAGACTTTATAGTTGGGAAGTAGCATTTAAAAAACCTTAGAAATTCACTGAAAAAACCATATGTTTTACAGACGTTATAGTTAGGAATTAGCATTTAAAAAACCTTAGAAATTCACTGAAAAAAACATAGGTTTCAGGAACATTATAGTTAGTTGGACATTTGACTCATATAAAACCAGAGAAATTCGCCCGTTATAGTTAGTTGAGCTAACTATAACTCGTGCGTCCGCAATGCACTGGTGATGACATCACATATTACATCACTCATGACATGGTCAGTGACATCACTGATGACATCACTGATGACATCTCAAATGACATCACTGATGACATCATCCGCCTGATAATCTGATGCACATACTGATGGCCTAATATAAACTTTGATACATGCACTCTAAAATACAGACTACTATTTTTGAAACCATACACACAACAATGCCAGATACTACATACCACCCACTATTTCCTAGGTCTACACTCACATCCACTCATTTATACATGCAGTTACTCATCAACAAAGTACTATAATATGCACTCATATACCTATACATACAGTCACAGTCTGCCACTCATCCATAGAGTTACTCACACACCTAGTCAGTCATGCAAAGAATCAATCACATACCCATTTACTCATGTATACAGTTATACACACCAACTGCGTTATTTATACACACACCACATCACTTATTTATGCAGATACTAACACATAGTTTCAAAAATAGTAGTCTGTATTTTAGAGTGCATGTATCAAAGTTTATATTAGGCCATCAGTATGTGCATCAGATTATCAGGCGGATGATGTCATCAGTGATGTCATTTGAGATGTCATCAGTGATGTCATCAGTGATGTCACTGACCATGTCATGAGTGATGTAATATGTGATGTCATCACCAGTGCATTGCGGGCACGCGAACTATAGTTAGCTCAACTAACTATAATGGCCGAATTTCTCTGGTTTTATATGAGTCAAATGGCCAACTAACTATAACGTCCCTGAAACCTATGGTTTTTTCAGTGAATTTCTAAGGTTTTTTAAACGCTAATTCCTAACTATAACGTCGGTAAAACCTATGGTTATTTCGGTGAATATATATATATATATATATATATATATATATATATATATATATATCTATATCCATCGAATGAGGAGTAGCTTGACCCAAGCCACCTGT
The DNA here is from genome assembly GCF_964204655.1 of Triturus cristatus. Lineage (NCBI taxonomy): Eukaryota > Metazoa > Chordata > Amphibia > Caudata > Salamandridae > Triturus > Triturus cristatus. The sequence goes on from NC_140586.1 coordinate 655,062,677, forward strand.
AAGGGGAGCCTTGCGGCGAGGTAGCAAACCCCAAACATCCAACACAAGCCTGCAGGTGTGGCTCAATCATAGTGCATATGAGCCACAAAAACACTGGCAACAAAAATCCCCCAACGCGTTTCGGAGCCCTCCGCTCCTTGTTCACAGGTTAGGTTTACAAGCTATTTCCGCTTCATTTAAAGCAACACCACATGTGCTCAGTGTAACGTGATCAATATAAAGATAAACAACAGACTCCTTGTTTGCTTACAATGTTAATAATTGAAAAAGAGGATTCTTTTCGTATTCATGATTGAGCTTAATTATAACAAACTGGCATCCCAAATTTTAATCTACTGTAATTCAAGCATCATTATTTAGACTGTAAATTCATTTAGGATATAATAATCAACCATGCGGTTTTTGCCAAAATGCAAAGCCTATTTCTTCAGCATATTTTTTCAGCTAATTTGGCCCCAGTGGGCAACCAATCATTTTGTGGATCAATCGGTGCATTTCAAATATCAAATTCAATCCTTTGACCTAGTGGGCAACTAGATTGCAACATAAACAGAGTATCATTCTATGCATGAATTCTTAAGTCACTTCAAACATCCAATGAAGTTGTTTTTCAAGAAAAAAGAAAAAGAAGATCGGTGTGTTTCGCCAACTCCTACAGTTGGTGCATCAGAATGATAACCAATTTTTATCAACCTCTTGAAACCACTGAATAAATAATTCTGCCCTAGTGGGCGCATACTATTCATGCTGATGTCCATAATCATAACTCAAGTGTTTGGTTGAACTTGTTCGAAATTCAATTTTTTATGTGCCTATTCTAGGCTTAACTTAACATCTTGTTCCTCAAACACCAGTTCGTTCCTGTGTGAGGTCCAGACAAAACTGGAACACCAAGCTTGTTTAGCAGACCTTTTTGCTTAAATCTTATTATGAGATAAAATAGCTCTTCTGCGTTTCCATAATCCTTCACCTGTAACAAAAAAGCAAACAAAGACTATGATTAAAAAGAACTTCCTGAAACATGTTACCTTAAAAACAGCCCAAACCTCAATTTAGTCTACTGGGGAGAGGTCGACATTATGCGATTCTACCTTCTAATATTCAATTTTTATCCTAAATGAACAACCAATTCCTCATCCAGGTTTAAGCCAATCGGATGAAGAGTGTTATATTTAATAATCAATTTTGATTCCAATCTCCTAAGTTCCAAAGTCCGATTACCACCTTTTTCGCGGATCGGAACTTTGTCTAGGACGTAGAATTTCAATAGGTTGTAATTTTGATTGTGGCTAACCTTGAAGTGGCGGGCAATAGGGTATTGTTTATCATTGTTTCTAATGGCTCGTATATGCTCAAGCACCCGTTTCCGTGCTTTGTGGATTGTACTCGCTATGTAAAATTTATTACACAGACATCTGAGAGCAAATCTACATACTCTGTGTTACAGGTCAGATGTTTAGAAATCACGTATGGTTTTGGATTGTTTGCTAAATTTAATCCTTTTACTGCTCTCACTGTATTTACACGTTTACATTGATGACAAGTAAAACACCCTTGGATGGTGCTTTTATCCCTTTCTGGGTTGACTAGGCAGTTGATTCACGTATCCTTCAGAGATCCTGCTTTTCTGAATGTTATTGCTGGGCTATTCCCCACAGGTGTGACTAAATCAGGGTCCATCTTAAGGACTTCCCAATACTTTTTCAAACTTTTTTTATTTCCCATGTTTGGTTATGATATCTTGTGATGAATCTAATATTTTGTTCATCCCTCACTTCTGATTTATTTAGGGATCAGAAACTCGTTACGTTTTAGTTTTTCAACCTTTTTGTTGGCATTCTGAACAGTTTTGTTACTATATCCTCTCTCGGGGAATCTTTGTGTCATAACTGCCTTCTCTTTCTCAAACCCTTCTTCAGTACTACAATTCTGTCTGGCTCTTAATAATTCACCAAACGGAATACTTTGAATAAGGTTTGTCGGATGGCAACTACAGCATGCAACAAACTGCTGCCTGCTGTTTCTTTTCTGTATAAATAACTCATTAGTTTGTCACCATTTACTTCCAATTTCAGATCCAGAAATTCAATCACCTTCTCATGTATGTGCTAAACGTCAAATTTGAGGAATTAGCATTCAATATATTAATGGATTCTTGGGCTTGTTCGTGGGTGCCTTTCCATATACAAAAGATATCATCAATGTACCGCACCCAGAGGACAACGTGATTCTCAAAATGCCTGATATTATTGACCACCCGCTTCTCCCACCAGCCTAGGTACAACCCGGCAACGATGGGGGCAAAGCAAGTTCCCATCGCCATCCCCTGGGTCTGCCTGTACATATAATTGCTAAACAGAAAAAAGTTATTAGTTAGATATGTATGAATCATCTTTATGAGCATTTCTGTATGTAGAAGGTAGGACAGTGATCTTCCCTTAAGGAAGTATCAACAAGCCTCTATTCCTAAATCATGCAGAATACAAGTATACAGGCTGTTGAAACCTAAACTCATTACTCCACGTGATGTCATTTATAAGCCTTAAAAAATCCCCCGTATCTCTAACATATGAGGGCAGAGCATGTACATAGGTTTGAAGAAAATAATCAACATACTTTGATGTATTTTCTAGCATGCTCCCCCTTGATGAAACAACGGGTCTCCCTGGTGAATTGGAGAGGTCTTTATGCAGTTTCGGCAATAGGTATAAGGCTGGGATTTTAGGGAATTTAAACCGTAATGAGTTAATGATCCCTAAAAAATCAGAAGTGAGGGATGAACAAAAGATTAGATTCATCACAAGATATCATAACCAAACATGAGAAATTAAAAAAAGTTTTAAAAAGTATTGGGAAGTCCTTAAGATGGACCCTTATTTAGTCACACCTGTGGGGAATAGCCCAGCAATAACATTTAGAAAAACAAGATCTCTGAAGGACACTTTGAGCCACTGCCTAGTCAACCCGGAACGGGATAAAAGCACCATCCAAGGGTTCTTTACTTGTAATCAATTTAAAGCTAGTAAATACAGTGAGAGCAGTAAAATGATTACATCGGCAAACAATCCAAAACCATACGTGATTTCTAAACATCTGACCTGTAACACAGAGTTTGTAGTCAATGCTCACAGATGCCCGTGTAATAAATTTTACATAGGGAGTACGATACACAAAGCACGGAAACGGGTGCTTGATCATATGCGAGCCATTAGAAACAATGATAAACAATACCCTATTGCCCAACACTTCAAGGCCAGCCACAATCAAAATTGCAATCTATTGAAATTCTACGTTATAGACAAAGTTCAGATCTGGGAAAGAGGTGGTAATCGGACTTTGAAATTTAGGAGATTGGAATAAAAATTGATTATTAAATATAACACTCTTCATCCGATTGGCTTAAACCTGGATGAGGAATTGGCTGTTCATTTAGGATAAAAATTGTATATTAGAAGGTAGAATCGAATAATGTCGACCTCTCCCCAGTAGACTAAATTGAGGTTTAGGCTGTTTTTAATGTAACATGTTTCAGGAAGTTCTTTTTAATCATAGTCTCTGTTTGTTTGCTTTTTTGTTACAGGTGAAGGATTATGGAAATGCAGAAGAGCTATTTTATCTCATAGGTAAGGCTTAAGCAAAAAGGTCTGCTGAACAAGCTTGGTGTTTCAGTTGTTTCTGGACCTCACCCAGGGACGAACTGGTGTTTGAGGAACAAGATGTTAAGTTAAGCCTAGGAAAGGCACATAAAGCACATAAAAAATTCGAACATGTTCAACCAAACACTTGAGTTATGATTATGGACATCAGCATTAATAGTATGCACCCACTGGGGCAGAATTGTTTATTCAAAGGTTTCAGGAGGTTACTAAAAATTTGACTATCATTCCGATGCAACAAACTGTAGGAGATGGCGAAACTCGCTGATCTTCTTTTGCTTTTTTCATGAAAAACAACTTCATTGGATGTTTGAAGTGACTTAAGAATTTATGCATAGAATGATGCTCTGTTTAAGTTGCAATCTATTGGTCCACTAGGGCAAAGGAATGAATTTGATATTTGAAATGCACCGATTGATCCGCAAAATGATTGGTTGCCCACTGGGGCCAAATAAGCTGATAATAAGCTTGAGAAATATGCTTTGCATTTTGGCAAAAACTGCATAGTTGATTATTATATCCAAAAAGAACTATTGATGGACAGAATGCAGAACAATGTCATACATTCACCCCAGTACAGTGATCTGGGCCTAAATCCATCTTTTTTTGCTCACCATGCCATTCCAGTTTGGACCCAGCCATATGCAAATCAGTCTTGACCCTGTGCCCAATGGGAACAGTCCAGCCCGAACTACCAGGCCAGGCCCTTGCTGGACTGGAAGCAAGCATCCTAGGTCCGGTTTTGGGGTTTCACCCCTCTTCAGCCAGGATAGCTTGATTCCAGTGGCATGGAGAGCACTGGACTCACGTCTGAGCATACCTGTCCCACTTGGGGTGACAAATGCAAAAAGAACTATTGATGGACAGAATGCAGAACAATGTCATACATTCACCCCAGTACAGAGATCTGGGCCTAAATCCATCGTTTTTTTGCTCACCATGCCATTCCAGTTTGGACCCAGCTATATGCAAATCAGTCTTGACCCTGTGCCCAATGGCAACAGTCCAGCCCCGAATGCCAGGCCAGGTCCTCCCTGGACTGGAAACAAGCATCCTAGGACCGGTTTCGGGGTTTCACCCCTCTTCAGCCAGGATAGCTTGATACCAGTGGCATGGAGAGCACGGGACTCACGTCTGAGCATACCCGTCCCACTCGGGGTGACAAATGCAAAAAGAACTATTGATAGACAGAATGCAGAACTATCTCATACATTCACCCCAGTACAGAGATCTGGGCCTAAATCCATCGTTTTTTTGCTCACAATGCCATTCCAGTTTGGACCCAGCCATATGCAAATCAGTCTTGACCCTGTGCCCAATGATTTGCTCAAGCGCTCTTTCCATCATCCCCTTTGGTATCGCTTTGTTCGCCCTAAGTTGACAGGGTATGCTCAGACGTGGGTCCCTTGCTCACTTTGCCACTGGATTCAAGATCGCCTTGCTGATGCGGGTTATGAACCCGAAACCGGTCCCAGGATGCTTGTTTCCGGTCCAGGGAAGACATGGCTTGGCAGGTCGGGCTGGACTGTTCCCATGAGGCACAGGGTCAGACTGATTTGCATATGGCCATGTCTGAACTGGGGTGGTGGAGTGAGCTAAACAATGATAATGGATTAAACCCAGATCAGTTGACGGGGGGTGAGTGTTTAATTTGCTCAAGCGCTCCGTCCATCATCCCCTTTGGTATCGCTTTGTTCGCTCTAAGTTGGCAGGGTATGCCCAGACGTGGGTCCCTTGCTCACTTTGCCACTGGATTCAAGATAGCTTGGGTGATGAGGGTTATGAACCCGAAACCGGTCCCAGGATGCTTGTTTCCGGTCCAGGGAAGACATGGCGGTCGAGCTGGACTGTTCCCATGAGGCACAGGGTCAGACTGATTTGCATATGGCCATGTCTGAACTGGGGTGGTGGAGAGAGCTAAAGAATGATGATGGATTAAACACAGATCAGTTGACTGGGGGTGAGTGTTTGATTTGTTCAAGCGCTCCGTCCATCATCCCCTTTGGTATCGCTTTGTTAGCCCTAAGTTGGCAGGGTATGCCCAGATGTGGGTCCCTTGCTCACTTTGCCACTGGATTCAAGATAGCCTGGCTGATGAGGGTTATGAACCAGAAACCGGTCCCAGGATGCTCGTTTCCGGTCCAGGGAAGACATGGCTTGGCAGTTCGGGGTAGACTGTTCCCATGAGGAACAGGGTCAGACTGATTTGCATATGGCCATGTCTGAACTGGGGTGGTGGAGTGAGCTAAAGAATGATGATGAATTAAACCCAGATCAGTTGACTGGGGGTGAGTGTTTGATTTGTTCAAGCGCTCCGTCCATCATCCCCTTTGGTATCGCTTTGTTCGCCCTAAATTGGCAGGGAATGCCCAGACGTGGGTCCCTTGCTCACTTTGCCACTGGATTCAAGATAGCCTGGCTGATGAGGGTTATGAACCCGAAACCGGTCCCAGGAAGCTTGTTTCCGGTCCAGGGAAGACATGGCTTGGCAGTTCGGGTTGGACTGTTCCCATGAGGCACAGGGTCAGACTGATTTTCATATGGCCATGTCTGAACTAACCCTGGGCGTAGTTCGTGAAGTAGCACTTTGCGAAGCTACGCAAAGTGCACTTCGCACTACGCGAGCTACGCGTAGCACTTCGCGAACTGCGTAGTACCCTGTTCGCACTGTGCAAGATGTCGTTTTCAATGATTGCACAGTGCGGACAAGCAACCGGCACTGTGCAATCATTGAAAACGGCATCTTGCACAGTGCGAGCTGTAGTTTTCTGCTGCTCGAGTAGATTTTTACTCGAGCAGCAGCTTTCTCAACGCGGACTGGTAGTTTCTCATCGCGAGCGGTCGCGAGCATACGCGACCACTCGCAATGAGAAACATGACCTCCTCACATTGAGTATCTTGCCAGGAAGTTTATTTTCCACGCTCGCGATCGCCAACTTGATGATGCTGATTGCGAACGAGGAAAAAGTCTCGCCGGGATGTCATTTTGCTTGCTCGCGGTCGCCAACTAGACGTTGAGGACCGCGAGCAAGCAAAAAATGACCACTGCACTACGCAACACTACGCTACGCGTGTTTGCACTGTGCTACGTGCAATTCGCGTAGTGCGAAGTGGCGCAAACTTCGCAAACTACACGAGCATAGCGTAGTGCTTTTTCCCAAGCTTAATCTGAACTGGGGTGGTGGAGTGAGCTAAAGAATGATGATGGATTTAACCCAGATCAGTTGATTGGGGGTGAGTGTTTGATTTGTTCAAGCGCTCTGTCCTTCATCCCCTTTGGTATCGCTTTGATTATTATATCCGAAATTAATTTACAGTCTAAGTAATGATGCTTGAATTACAGTAGACTAAAATTTGTGATGCCAGTTCGTTATAATTAAGCTCAATCATGAATGTGAAGACAATCCTCTTTTTCAATTATTAACATTGTAAGCAAAGAAGGAGTCTGTTGTTTATGTTCATATTTATCATGTTACATTGAGCACATGTGGTATTGCTTTAAATTAAGCAGAAGTAGCTTGTAAACCTAACCCGTGACCATGGAGCGGAAGGCTCCGAAACGCGTTGGGGTATTTTTGTTGCCAGCGTTTGAAAATAAACATGCTAAATACATTGGAGCCGCTGCACTGTGGTTTTTGTGGCTCATATGATTGAGCCACACCTGCAGGCTTGTGTTGTATATATATATATCTATCTATATCTATCTATATTATATATATATATATATATATATATATATATATATATATATATATATATATATATATATATATATTCACTGAAAAAAACCATAGGTTTCAGGCCTGATATAGTTAGCAATTAGCATTTAAAAATCCTTAGATATTCACTGGAAAAAAACATAGGTTTTAGGGGTGTTATAGTTAGCTGGACATTTCACTCGTACAACACCATTGAAATTCCTCCGATATAGTTAGTTGTACTAACTACATCTCGCGCGCCCGCAATCCACTGCTGATGATGTCACATATTACATCATTCATGACAGGGTCAGTGACATCACTGATGACATCTCAGATGACATCACTGATGACATCACTGATGAAATCTTCCAGTGAATGTGGTTTGGTTCGTTATTTAAATATGTATTATATATATATATATATATTACCTACTGGCGGTCGCCAGTAGGTAGTTATAGTTAGGACCACGTTTCCATAGGAAATCCGCAACATTCTATTTTGAATAACTTTGGCGCCGGTCGACGAATCCTCGCGAATTTTTCAAAATAGGTGGGGCGCTACGCTCCGCTCCTACCCTGAAAGTCTCGGGGGGATTCGTCAAGCGGGGGCTGAGATAAAAGGGGGGTCCCAAAACGCGTTTTTCCCATGCATTTTTCCATAGGACCTTTAGACAGGGCTACAGCCCGAACGGCTGAACAGAATTACTTGAAATTTGGCAGAGAGGTAGTCCTCAGGTCAAGGAAGTGCCTTTTGTAGGTTTGGTGTAAATCTGTTCAGTAGATTCTGAGAAAATAGCCTTTAAATCAATATATATATCTGAGCCAGCTTACGGTGCGCTTACGGTACGCTTACCGTACGCGTACGGTGGCGTGCGCGAGCGCGATTCTGATTGGCTCTTAGATCTTAGTAAACATTCGAATCGTCCGAAACCAGGAAGCGGCGGCCGCCATTTTCTCTCTCGCACTGAGAGTGATGATGAAAATACAAAGCATAAAAACATGTAAAGGGGCTGTTTAGACAGCTCCCACACACATAGCCATGTTGAGGGAGTCCCCAAAGATCCCCCAAGGCCAAAAACGGAATTTTTTTTTTCGCTAATTTCTCCGATTACGCTTACCGTACGCGTACGGTAAAAAATTATATTAAAAAAAAAATTATCCACACTCTCCCCACCCCGTGTGCAATTTGTGGCCGAAGGCCACCAATTGTGCATGGCTTATAACGTAAGAGATAAACTATAATATTTAAAAAAAAAAAAATAAAAAAAAAAATTATCCACACTCTGTCCACCCCGTGTGGAAATGGTGCCCGAAGGGCACCATTTGTGCATGGCTTATAAAAATTACGAAAAATTAAAATATGACCTTTCAAAACGAAGTGCATCATATGTCCTCCATGTGCGCACGGTGCGCGAAGCGCATCGTGCGTACATGGCCCATCTAGCGTAACGTGGGCACGCGGTGCGCGTAGCGCACCGCGTGCCCACCGTGCGTGCACGGCACTAACTGCGTAAAGTGGGCGCGCGGTGCGCAAAGCGCACCGCGTGCTTACTGTGCGCGCACGGTGCGCGAAGCGCACCGTGCGCGCACGGAACGAACTGCGTTAAGTGGGCGCGCACGCCACGAATGGCGTAAAGTAACTTAGCATTTAAAAAACCGTACAAATTCACTGAAAAAACCATAGGTTTCACACACGTTATAGTTAGGAATTAGCATTTAAAAAACCTTGCAAATTCACTGAAAAAACCATGGGTTTCACACATGTTATAGTTAGCGGAAATTTTACTGATAAAAAACCAATGAAATTCCCCCGTTATAGTTACTGCAGGCAACTATAACTCACGCGACCGCAATCTTCTGCTGATGACCTATGTGTCTTTATGAAAAAAAAATATTTGTAATATATGTATAGCTAAAAATGTATGGAAGAAGACATGGGCAAATAAGTGTCTAAATACAGTATTAGCATCAGCAGAGGATTGCGGTCGCGTGAGTTATAGTTGCCTGCAGTAACTATAACGGGGGAATTTCATTGGTTTTTTATCAGTAAAATTTCCGCTAACTATAACATGTGTGAAACCTATGGTTTTTTCAGTGAATATATATATATATATATATATATCAATTTGCATTGAAGAATGAATGGATATATAAATATAAATATCTGGATGGAGGATTTAGTAGCAGTGTGATTGACTGTTTACTTGACTAATTTATAGTGTCTCACTAAATATATTGGATAGTGACTAAACTGTGTGAATATCTGTATCACTTTGTCAGTTGTTGTGTAAACTGCTGCACCAGTTGGTTACTAGCTATGTGAAAGTCTATATTAGTTATTGATTAGTTAACTGAGTATTTGTATGGGAGAGTGAATGTGTGTGTGGTTCGGTGGGGGTGTGTGACAGCCCAAAGATGTGTGAATAGTTGATTCAATAGGTATATGAAGTTAAAACTACATGTTATAACAGTTGTTTGGATGAGTGAATCTCTTTATGGGTGTGGTGATGAGCAAATATATGTCTCAATGGTACATATCCAACAAACTAGAAAAGTAAAAGCCAGTGTATGTGTCAGTTGTTGTATATAAATAAGTATACATAAGACTCAGTGATTGTATGAGTGACTGTATGGATAACTGTATACTTGTAATAGTGATTTTATAACACACTAAGTATGAGTTACTATCTATATGAATAGATGAAGTGGTGTTTGTATAAGTGTGTAGCTAAGTAAAAGTAAGCATGATCCATTGTTTGCATAAGTGATTTGGATGTGTGCTGGTGTGTAATGTCGAAATAGGTGTATAAGTATATTTGATAGTGTGCTATTGATCATTGACAGCATGTATGAGTGAATCTATAGGTAAGTGATTAGATGTGTGTATAGATCTGGGAATCCCTGAGTGGGTGTTTAGAAACTTGTATTGGTGTTTCAATGGTTTCAAATATGGCACTCTGTATTTTACAGTGAGTGATGAAAGGTTATACTAGTGTATGATGAGGTGTATCTGATTGTCACATGGATGATGTCATCAGTGATGTCATCAGTGATGTCATTTGAGATGTCACCAGTGATGTCACTGACCATGTCAAGAATGTAATATGTGACATCATCAGCAGTGGATTGCGGGCGCGCGAGATGTAGTTAGTACACCTAACTATATCGGAGGAATTTCAATGGTTTTGTACGAGTGAAATGTCTAGCTAACTATAACAACAGTGAACTTTGTAAAGTTTTTTAAATGCTAATTCCTAACTATATCAGGCCTGAAACCTATGGTTTTTTCAGTGAATTTTAAAGGTTTTTTAAATGCTAATTCCCAACTATATCAAGCCTGAAACCTATGGTTTTTTCAGTGAATTTCGAAGGTTTTTTAAATGCTAATTCCTAACTATATCAGGCCTGAAACCTATGGTTTTTTCAGTGAATTTCAAAGGTTTTGTAAATGACAATTTTTAATGTATTAATTGTCATACTGATTTTTTTTATACTGATTTACTAAATTTTTTAACCTATTTATTTTTAGATATTTTATTTTTTTAATTACATTATACATCACAATACAAAATATACTTTCTCACAATGAATTACTTTAGTTTAAATACTTTGCAAATAGGCAATAGAATTTTAAGTACAGTAGTTACAGTTGTTGCAATGGGCAACACAATGCAACATTGAGCCCCCTGGCTCATACTGGAGGTTCCTGGTGGGCTAGTTGGCCCCCAGGGACCCCCAGTATTCAAGGGGAATTAGTTCCCCCTCTGCAAACGTAGAAGGGGATAGGAGCACACTGCCATCACGTCACAGCGTCATTACCTCCAGGCATTTTGGTCGATGTAGTTCAAAGTTTTTCGCTCAGTACAAAGTTCAAATAATAATTGGCTAATGCCATGTTTTTTGTTGCGTATCCCTAGACACGTGTTTCTGGATTTCTCCGTCATCAGTAGGGAAAGAGTTCGTAGGTTGCTGGACATGCTGCCGCTTAATTTTCTCAGACATAATTTCACTCAGGGCAAGCAGGCGCTCCCAAGCTCGTCAGCTCAGGTGGCTCGAGGGAGCCTTTTTAAATGGTAGAAGGGGATAGGAGCACACTGCCATCACGTCACAGCGTCATTACCTCCAGGCATTTTGGTCGATGTAGTTCAAAGTTTTTCGCTCAGTACAAAGTTCAAATAATAATTGGCTAATGCCATGTTTTTTGTTGCGTATCCCTAGACACGTGTTTCTGGATTTCTCCGTCATCAGTAGGGAAAGAGTTCGTAGGTTGCTGGACATGCTGCCGCTTAATTTTCTCAGACATAATTTCACTCAGGGCAAGCAGGCGCTCCCAAGCTCGTCAGCTCAGGTGGCTCGAGGGAGCCTTTTTAAATGGTAGAAGGGGATAGGAGCACACTGCCATCACGTCACAGCGTCATTACCTCCAGGCATTTTGGTCGATGTAGTTCAAAGTTTTTCGCTCAGTACAAAGTTCAAATAATAATTGGCTAATGCCATGTTTTTTGTTGCGTATCCCTAGACACGTGTTTCTGGATTTCTCCGTCATCAGTAGGGAAAGAGTTCGTAGGTTGCTGGACATGCTGCCGCTTAATTTTCTCAGACATAATTTCACTCAGGGCAAGCAGGCGCTCCCAAGCTCGTCAGCTCAGGTGGCTCGAGGGAGCCTTTTTAAATGGTAGAAGGGGATAGGAGCACACTGCCATCACGTCACAGCGTCATTACCTCCAGGCATTTTGGTCGATGTAGTTCAAAGTTTTTCGCTCAGTACAAAGTTCAAATAATAATTGGCTAATGCCATGTTTTTTGTTGCGTATCCCTAGACACGTGTTTCTGGATTTCTCCGTCATCAGTAGGGAAAGAGTTCGTAGGTTGCTGGACATGCTGCCGCTTAATTTTCTCAGACATAATTTCACTCAGGGCAAGCAGGCGCTCCCAAGCTCGTCAGCTCAGGTGGCTCGAGGGAGCCTTTTTAAATGGTAGAAGGGGATAGGAGCACACTGCCATCACGTCACAGCGTCATTACCTCCAGGCATTTTGGTCGATGTAGTTCAAAGTTTTTCGCTCAGTACAAAGTTCAAATAATAATTGGCTAATGCCATGTTTTTTGTTGCGTATCCCTAGACACGTGTTTCTGGATTTCTCCGTCATCAGTAGGGAAAGAGTTTGTAGGTTGCTGGACATGCTGCCGCTTAATTTTCTCAGACATAATTTCACTCAGGGCAAGCAGGCGCTCCCAAGCTCGTCAGCTCAGGTGGCTCGAGGGAGCCTTTTTAAATGGTAGAAGGGGATAGGAGCACACTGCCATCACGTCACAGCGTCATTACCTCCAGGCATTTTGGTCGATGTAGTTCAAAGTTTTTCGCTCAGTACAAAGTTCAAATAATAATTGGCTAATGCCATGTTTTTTGTTGCGTATCCCTAGACACGTGTTTCTGGATTTCTCCGTCATCAGTAGGGAAAGAGTTCGTAGGTTGCTGGACATGCTGCCGCTTAATTTTCTCAGACATAATTTCACTCAGGGCAATCAGGCGCTCACAAGCTCGTCAGCTCAGGTGGCTCGAGGGAGCCTTTTTAAATGGTAGAAGGGGATAGGAGCACACTGCCATCACGTCACAGCGTCATTACCTCCAGGCATTTTGGTCGATGTAGTTCAAAGTTTTTCGCTCAGTACAAAGTTCAAATAATAATTGGCTAATGCCATGTTTTTTGTTGCGTATCCCTAGACACGTGTTTCTGGATTTCTCCGTCATCAGTAGGGAAAGAGTTCGTAGGTTGCTGGACATGCTGCCGCTTAATTTTCTCAGACATAATTTCACTCAGGGCAAGCAGGCGCTCCCAAGCTCGTCAGCTCAGGTGGCTCGAGGGAGCCTTTTTAAATGCTAGAAGGGGATAGGAGCACACTGCCATCACGTCACAGCGTCATTACCTCCAGGCATTTTGGTCGATGTAGTTCAAAGTTTTTCGCTCAGTACAAAGTTCAAATAATAATTGGCTAATGCCATGTTTTTTGTTGCGTATCCCTAGACACGTGTTTCTGGATTTCTCCGTCATCAGTAGGGAAAGAGTTCGTAGGTTGCTGGACATGCTGCCGCTTAATTTTCTCAGACATAATTTCACTCAGGGCAAGCAGGCGCTCCCAAGCTCGTCAGCTCAGGTGGCTCGAGGGAGCCTTTTTAAATGGTAGAAGGGGATAGGAGCACACTGCCATCACGTCACAGCGTCATTACCTCCAGGCATTTTGGTCGATGTAGTTCAAAGTTTTTCGCTCAGTACAAAGTTCAAATAAGAATTGGCTAATGCCATGTTTTTTGTTGCGTATCCCTAGACACGTGTTTCTGGATTTCTCCGTCATCAGTAGGGAAAGAGTTCGTAGGTTGCTGGACATGCTGCCGCTTAATTTTCTCAGACATAATTTCACTCAGGGCAAGCAGGCGCTCCCAAGCTCGTCAGCTCAGGTGGCTCGAGGGAGCCTTTTTAAATGGTAGAAGGGGATAGGAGCACACTGCCATCACGTCACAGCGTCATTACCTCCAGGCATTTTGGTCGATGTAGTTCAAAGTTTTTCGCTCAGTACAAAGTTCAAATAATAATTGGCTAATGCCATGTTTTTTGTTGCGTATCCCTAGACACGTGTTTCTGGATTTCTCCGTCATCAGTAGGGAAAGAGTTCGTAGGTTGCTGGACATGCTGCCGCTTAATTTTCTCAGACATAATTTCACTCAGGGCAAGCAGGCGCTCCCAAGCTCGTCAGCTCAGGTGGCTCGAGGGAGCCTTTTTAAATGGTAGAAGGGGATAGGAGCACACTGCCATCACGTCACAGCGTCATTACCTCCAGGCATTTTGGTCGATGTAGTTCAAAGTTTTTCGCTCAGTACAAAGTTCAAATAATAATTGGCTAATGCCATGTTTTTTGTTGCGTATCCCTAGACACGTGTTTCTGGATTTCTCCGTCATCAGTAGGGAAAGAGTTCGTAGGTTGCTGGACATGCTGCCGCTTAATTTTCTCAGACATAATTTCACTCAGGGCAAGCAGGCGCTCCCAAGCTCGTCAGCTCAGGTGGCTCGAGGGAGCCTTTTTAAATGGTAGAAGGGGATAGGAGCACACTGCCATCACGTCACAGCGTCATTACCTCCAGGCATTTTGGTCGATGTAGTTCAAAGTTTTTCGCTCAGTACAAAGTTCAAATAATAATTGGCTAATGCCATGTTTTTTGTTGCGTATCCCTAGACACGTGTTTCTGGATTTCTCCGTCATCAGTAGGGAAAGAGTTCGTAGGTTGCTGGACATGCTGCCGCTTAATTTTCTCAGACATAATTTCACTCAGGGCAAGCAGGCGCTCCCAAGCTCGTCAGCTCAGGTGGCTCGAGGGAGCCTTTTTAAATGGTAGAAGGGGATAGGAGCACACTGCCATCACGTCACAGCGTCATTACCTCCAGGCATTTTGGTCGATGTAGTTCAAAGTTTTTCGCTCAGTACAAAGTTCAAATAATAATTGGCTAATGCCATGTTTTTTGTTGCGTATACCTAGACACGTGTTTCTGGATTTCTCCGTCATCAGTAGGGAAAGAGTTCGTAGGTTGCTGGACATGCTGCCGCTTAATTTTCTCAGACATAATTTCACTCAGGGCAAACAGGCGCTCCCAAGCTCGTCAGCTTAGGTGGCTCGAGGGAGCCTTTTTAAATGGTAGAAGGGGATAGGAGCACACTGCCATCACGTCACAGCGTCATTACCTCCAGGCATTTTGGTCGATGTAGTTCAAAGTTTTTCGCTCAGTACAAAGTTCAAATAAGAATTGGCTAATGCCATGTTTTTTGTTGCGTATCCCTAGACACGTGTTTCTGGATTTCTCCGTCATCAGTAGGGAAAGAGTTCGTAGGTTGCTGGACATGCTGCCGCTTAATTTTCTCAGACATAATTTCACTCAGGGCAAGCAGGCGCTCCCAAGCTCGTCAGCTCAGGTGGCTCGAGGGAGCCTTTTTAAATGGTAGAAGGGGATAGGAGCACACTGCCATCACGTCACAGCGTCATTACCTCCAGGCATTTTGGTCGATGTAGTTCAAAGTTTTTCGCTCAGTACAAAGTTCAAATAATAATTGGCTAATGCCATGTTTTTTGTTGCGTATCCCTAGACACGTGTTTCTGGATTTCTCCGTCATCAGTAGGGAAAGAGTTCGTAGGTTGCTGGACATGCTGCCGCTTAATTTTCTCAGACATAATTTCACTCAGGGCAAGCAGGCGCTCCCAAGCTCGTCAGCTCAGGTGGCTCGAGGGAGCCTTTTTAAATGGTAGAAGGGGATAGGAGCACACTGCCATCACGTCACAGCGTCATTACCTCCAGGCATTTTGGTCGATGTAGTTCAAAGTTTTTCGCTCAGTACAAAGTTCAAATAATAATTGGCTAATGCCATGTTTTTTGTTGCGTATCCCTAGACACGTGTTTCTGGATTTCTCCGTCATCAGTAGGGAAAGAGTTCGTAGGTTGCTGGACATGCTGCCGCTTAATTTTCTCAGACATAATTTCACTCAGGGCAAGCAGGCGCTCCCAAGCTCGTCAGCTCAGGTGGCTCGAGGGAGCCTTTTTAAATGGTAGAAGGGGATAGGAGCACACTGCCATCACGTCACAGCGTCATTACCTCCAGGCATTTTGGTCGATGTAGTTCAAAGTTTTTCGCTCAGTACAAAGTTCAAATAATAATTGGCTAAT
Source organism: Triturus cristatus (assembly GCF_964204655.1). Lineage (NCBI taxonomy): Eukaryota > Metazoa > Chordata > Amphibia > Caudata > Salamandridae > Triturus > Triturus cristatus. The sequence continues at coordinate 655,078,739 of NC_140586.1, forward strand.
GCCATGTTTTTTGTTGCGTATCCCTAGACACGTGTTTCTGGATTTCTCCGTCATCAGTAGGGAAAGAGTTCGTAGGTTGCTGGACATGCTGCCGCTTAATTTTCTCAGACATAATTTCACTCAGGGCAAGCAGGAGCTCCCAAGCTCGTCAGCTCAGGTGGCTCGAGGGAGCCTTTTTAAATGGTAGAAGGGGATAGGAGCACACTGCCATCACGTCACAGCGTCATTACCTCCAGGCATTTTGGTCGATGTAGTTCAAAGTTTTTCGCTCAGTACAAAGTTCAAATAATAATTGGCTAATGCCATGTTTTTTGTTGCGTATCCCTAGACACGTGTTTCTGGATTTCTCCGTCATCAGTAGGGAAAGAGTTCGTAGGTTGCTGGACATGCTGCCGCTTAATTTTCTCAGACATAATTTCACTCAGGGCAAGCAGGCGCTCCCAAGCTCGTCAGCTCAGGTGGCTCGAGGGAGCCTTTTTAAATGGTAGAAGGGGATAGGAGCACACTGCCATCACGTCACAGCGTCATTACCTCCAGGCATTTTGGTCGATGTAGTTCAAAGTTTTTCGCTCAGTACAAAGTTCAAATAATAATTGGCTAATGCCATGTTTTTTGTTGCGTATCCCTAGACATGTGTTTCTGGATTTCTCCGTCATCAGTAGGGAAAGAGTTCGTAGGTTGCTGGACATGCTGCCGCTTAATTTTCTCAGACATAATTTCACTCAGGGCAAGCAGGCGCTCCCAAGCTCGTCAGCTCAGGTGGCTCGAGGGAGCCTTTTTAAATGGTAGAAGGGGATAGGAGCACACTGCCATCACGTCACAGCGTCATTACCTCCAGGCATTTTGGTCGATGTAGTTCAAAGTTTTTCGCTCAGTACAAAGTTCAAATAATAATTGGCTAATGCCATGTTTTTTGTTGCGTATCCCTAGACACGTGTTTCTGGATTTCTCCGTCATCAGTAGGGAAAGAGTTCGTAGGTTGCTGGACATGCTGCCGCTTAATTTTCTCAGACATAATTTCACTCAGGGCAAGCAGGCGCTCCCAAGCTCGTCAGCTCAGGTGGCTCGAGGGAGCCTTTTTAAATGGTAGAAGGGGATAGGAGCACACTGCCATCACGTCACAGCGTCATTACCTCCAGGCATTTTGGTCGATGTAGTTCAAAGTTTTTCGCTCAGTACAAAGTTCAAATAATAATTGGCTAATGCCATGTTTTTTGTTGCGTATCCCTAGACACGTGTTTCTGGATTTCTCCGTCATCAGTAGGGAAAGAGTTCGTAGGTTGCTGGACATGCTGCCGCTTAATTTTCTCAGACATAATTTCACTCAGGGCAAGCAGGCGCTCCCAAGCTCGTCAGCTTAGGTGGCTCGAGGGAGCCTTTTTAAATGGTAGAAGGGGATAGGAGCACACTGCCATCACGTCACAGCGTCATTACCTCCAGGCATTTTGGTCGATGTAGTTCAAAGTTTTTCGCTCAGTACAAAGTTCAAATAATAATTGGCTAATGCCATGTTTTTTGTTGCGTATCCCTAGACACGTGTTTCTGGATTTCTCCGTCATCAGTAGGGAAAGAGTTCGTAGGTTGCTGGACATGCTGCCGCTTAATTTTCTCAGACATAATTTCACTCAGGGCAAGCAGGCGCTCCCAAGCTCGTCAGCTCAGGTGGCTCGAGGGAGCCTTTTTAAATGGTAGAAGGGGATAGGAGCACACTGCCATCACGTCACAGCGTCATTACCTCCAGGCATTTTGGTCGATGTAGTTCAAAGTTTTTCGCTCAGTACAAAGTTCAAATAATAATTGGCTAATGCCATGTTTTTTGTTGCGTATCCCTAGACACGTGTTTCTGGATTTCTCCGTCATCAGTAGGGAAAGAGTTCGTAGGTTGCTGGACATGCTGCCGCTTAATTTTCTCAGACATAATTTCACTCAGGGCAAGCAGGCGCTCCCAAGCTCGTCAGCTCAGGTGGCTCGAGGGAGCCTTTTTAAATGGTAGAAGGGGATAGGAGCACACTGCCATCACGTCACAGCGTCATTACCTCCAGGCATTTTGGTCGATGTAGTTCAAAGTTTTTCGCTCAGTACAAAGTTCAAATAATAATTGGCTAATGCCATGTATTTTGTTGCGTATCCCTAGACACGTGTTTCTGGATTTCTCCGTCATCAGTAGGGAAAGAGTTCGTAGGTTGCTGGACATGCTGCCGCTTAATTTTCTCAGACATAATTTCACTCAGGGCAAGCAGGCGCTCCCAAGCTCGTCAGCTCAGGTGGCTCGAGGGAGCCTTTTTAAATGGTAGAAGGGGATAGGAGCACACTGCCATCACGTCACAGCGTCATTACCTCCAGGCATTTTGGTCGATGTAGTTCAAAGTTTTTCGCTCAGTACAAAGTTCAAATAATAATTGGCTAATGCCATGTTTTTTGTTGCGTATCCCTAGACATGTGTTTCTGGATTTCTCCGTCATCAGTAGGGAAAGAGTTGGTAGGTTGCTGGACATGCTGCCGCTTAATTTTCTCAGACATAATTTCACTCAGGGCAAGCAGGCGCTCCCAAGCTCGTCAGCTCAGGTGGCTCGAGGGAGCCTTTTTAAATGGTAGAAGGGGATAGGAGCACACTGCCATCACGTCACAGCGTCATTACCTCCAGGCATTTTGGTCGATGTAGTTCAAAGTTTTTCGCTCAGTACAAAGTTCAAATAATAATTGGCTAATGCCATGTTTTTTGTTGCGTATCCCTAGACACGTGTTTCTGGATTTCTCCGTCATCAGTAGGGAAAGAGTTCGTAGGTTGCTGGACATGCTGCCGCTTAATTTTCTCAGACATAATTTCACTCAGGGCAAGCAGGCGCTCCCAAGCTCGTCAGCTCAGGTGGCTCGAGGGAGCCTTTTTAAATGGTAGAAGGGGATAGGAGCACACTGCCATCACGTCACAGCGTCATTACCTCCAGGCATTTTGGTCGATGTAGTTCAAAGTTTTTCGCTCAGTACAAAGTTCAAAGAATAATTGGCTAATGCCATGTTTTTTATTGCGTATCCCTAGACACGGGTTTCTGGATTTCTCCGTCATCAGTAGGGAAAGAGTTCGTAGGTTGCTGGACATGCTGCCGCTTAATTTTCTCAGACATAATTTCACTCAGGGCAAGCAGGCGCTCCCAAGCTCGTCAGCTCAGGTGGCTCGAGGGAGCCTTTTTAAATGGTAGAAGGGGATAGGAGCACACTGCCATCACGTCACAGCGTCATTACCTCCAGGCATTTTGGTCGATGTAGTTCAAAGTTTTTCGCTCAGTACAAAGTTCAAATAATAATTGGCTAATGCCATGTTTTTTGTTGCGTATCCCTAGACACGTGTTTCTGGATTTCTCCGTCATCAGTAGGGAAAGAGTTCGTAGGTTGCTGGACATGCTGCCGCTTAATTTTCTCAGACATAATTTCACTCAGGGCAAGCAGGCGCTCCCAAGCTCGTCAGCTTAGGTGGCTCGAGGGAGCCTTTTTAAATGGTAGAAGGGGATAGGAGCACACTGCCATCACGTCACAGCGTCATTACCTCCAGGCATTTTGGTCGATGTAGTTCAAAGTTTTTCGCTCAGTACAAAGTTCAAATAATAATTGGCTAATGCCATGTTTTTTGTTGCGTATCCCTAGACACGTGTTTCTGGATTTCTCCGTCATCAGTAGGGAAAGAGTTCGTAGGTTGCTGGACATGCTGCCGCTTAATTTTCTCAGACATAATTTCACTCAGGGCAAGCAGGCGCTCCCAAGCTCGTCAGCTCAGGTGGCTCGAGGGAGCCTTTTTAAATGGTAGAAGGGGATAGGAGCACACTGCCATCACGTCACAGCGTCATTACCTCCAGGCATTTTGGTCGATGTAGTTCAAAGTTTTTCGCTCAGTACAAAGTTCAAATAATAATTGGCTAATGCCATGTTTTTTGTTGCGTATCCCTAGACACGTGTTTCTGGATTTCTCCGTCATCAGTAGGGAAAGAGTTCGTAGGTTGCTGGACATGCTGCCGCTTAATTTTCTCAGACATAATTTCACTCAGGGCAAGCAGGCGTTCCCAAGCTCGTCAGCTCAGGTGGCTCGAGGGAGCCTTTTTAAATGGTAGAAGGGGATAGGAGCACACTGCCATCACGTCACAGCGTCATTACCTCCAGGCATTTTGGTCGATGTAGTTCAAAGTTTTTCGCTCAGTACAAAGTTCAAATAATAATTGGCTAATGCCATGTATTTTGTTGCGTATCCCTAGACACGTGTTTCTGGATTTCTCCGTCATCAGTAGGGAAAGAGTTCGTAGGTTGCTGGACATGCTGCCGCTTAATTTTCTCAGACATAATTTCACTCAGGGCAAGCAGGCGCTCCCAAGCTCGTCAGCTCAGGTGGCTCGAGGGAGCCTTTTTAAATGGTAGAAGGGGATAGGAGCACACTGCCATCACGTCACAGCGTCATTACCTCCAGGCATTTTGGTCGATGTAGTTCAAAGTTTTTCGCTCAGTACAAAGTTCAAATAATAATTGGCTAATGCCATGTTTTTTGTTGCGTATCCCTAGACATGTGTTTCTGGATTTCTCCGTCATCAGTAGGGAAAGAGTTGGTAGGTTGCTGGACATGCTGCCGCTTAATTTTCTCAGACATAATTTCACTCAGGGCAAGCAGGCGCTCCCAAGCTCGTCAGCTCAGGTGGCTCGAGGGAGCCTTTTTAAATGGTAGAAGGGGATAGGAGCACACTGCCATCACGTCACAGCGTCATTACCTCCAGGCATTTTGGTCGATGTAGTTCAAAGTTTTTCGCTCAGTACAAAGTTCAAATAATAATTGGCTAATGCCATGTTTTTTGTTGCGTATCCCTAGACACGTGTTTCTGGATTTCTCCGTCATCAGTAGGGAAAGAGTTCGTAGGTTGCTGGACATGCTGCCGCTTAATTTTCTCAGACATAATTTCACTCAGGGCAAGCAGGCGCTCCCAAGCTCGTCAGCTCAGGTGGCTCGAGGGAGCCTTTTTAAATGGTAGAAGGGGATAGGAGCACACTGCCATCACGTCACAGCGTCATTACCTCCAGGCATTTTGCTCGATGTAGTTCAAAGTTTTTCGCTCAGTACAAAGTTCAAAGAATAATTGGCTAATGCCATGTTTTTTATTGCGTATCCCTAGACACGGGTTTCTGGATTTCTCCGTCATCAGTAGGGAAAGAGTTCGTAGGTTGCTGGACATGCTGCCGCTTAATTTTCTCAGACATAATTTCACTCAGGGCAAGCAGGAGCTCCCAAGCTCGTCAGCTCAGGTGGCTCGAGGGAGCCTTTTTAAATGGTAGAAGGGGATAGGAGCACACTGCCATCACGTCACAGCGTCATTACCTCCAGGCATTTTGCTCGATGTAGTTCAAAGTTTTTCGCTCAGTACAAAGTTCAAAGAATAATTGGCTAATGCCATGTTTTTTATTGCGTATCCCTAGACACGGGTTTCTGGATTTCTCCGTCATCAGTAGGGAAAGAGTTCGTAGGTTGCTGGACATGCTGCCGCTTAATTTTCTCAGACATAATTTCACTCAGGGCAAGCAGGCGCTCCCAAGCTCGTCAGCTCAGGTGGCTCGAGGGAGCCTTTTTAAATGGTAGAAGGGGATAGGAGCACACTGCCATCACGTCACAGCGTCATTACCTCCAGGCATTTTGGTCGATGTAGTTCAAAGTTTTTCGCTCAGTACAAAGTTCAAATAATAATTGGCTAATGCCATGTTTTTTGTTGCGTATCCCTAGACACGTGTTTCTGGATTTCTCCGTCATCAGTAGGGAAAGAGTTCGTAGGTTGCTGGACATGCTGCCGCTTAATTTTCTCAGACATAATTTCACTCAGGGCAAGCAGGCGCTCCCAAGCTCGTCAGCTCAGGTGGCTCGAGGGAGCCTTTTTAAATGGTAGAAGGGGATAGGAGCACACTGCCATCACGTCACAGCGTCATTACCTCCAGGCATTTTGGTCGATGTAGTTCAAAGTTTTTCGCTCAGTACAAAGTTCAAATAATAATTGGCTAATGCCATGTTTTTTGTTGCGTATCCCTAGACACGTGTTTCTGGATTTCTCCGTCATCAGTAGGGAAAGAGTTCGTAGGTTGCTGGACATGCTGCCGCTTAATTTTCTCAGACATAATTTCACTCAGGGCAAGCAGGCGCTCCCAAGCTCGTCAGCTCAGGTGGCTCGAGGGAGCCTTTTTAAATGGTAGAAGGGGATAGGAGCACACTGCCATCACGTCACAGCGTCATTACCTCCAGGCATTTTGGTCGATGTAGTTCAAAGTTTTTCGCTCAGTACAAAGTTCAAATAATAATTGGCTAATGCCATGTTTTTTGTTGCGTATCCCTAGACACGTGTTTCTGGATTTCTCCGTCATCAGTAGGGAAAGAGTTCGTAGGTTGCTGGACATGCTGCCGCTTAATTTTCTCAGACATAATTTCACTCAGGGCAAGCAGGCGCTCCCAAGCTCGTCAGCTCAGGTGGCTCGAGGGAGCCTTTTTAAATGGTAGAAGGGGAAAGGAGCACACTGCCATCACGTCACAGCGTCATTACCTCCAGGCATTTTGGTCGATGTAGTTCAAAGTTTTTCGCTCAGTACAAAGTTCAAATAATAATTGGCTAATGCCATGTTTTTTGTCGCGTATCCCTAGACACGTGTTTCTGGATTTCTCCGTCATCAGTAGGGAAAGAGTTCGTAGGTTGCTGGACATGCTGCCGCTTAATTTTCTCAGACATAATTTCACTCAGGGCAAGCAGGCGCTCCCAAGCTCGTCAGCTCAGGTGGCTCGAGGGAGCCTTTTTAAATGGTAGAAGGGGATAGGAGCACACTGCCATCACGTCACAGCGTCATTACCTCCAGGCATTTTGGTCGATGTAGTTCAAAGTTTTTCGCTCAGTACAAAGTTCAAATAATAATTGGCTAATGCCATGTTTTTTGTTGCGTATCCCTAGACATGTGTTTCTGGATTTCTCCGTCATCAGTAGGGAAAGAGTTCGTAGGTTGCTGGACATGCTGCCGCTTAATTTTCTCAGACATAATTTCACTCAGGGCAAGCAAGCGCTCCCAAGCTCGTCAGCTCAGGTGGCTCGAGGGAGCCTTTTTAAATGGTAGAAGGGGATAGGAGCACACTGCCATCACGTCACAGCGTCATTACCTCCAGGCATTTTGGTCGATGTAGTTCAAAGTTTTTCGCTCAGTACAAAGTTCAAATAATAATTGGCTAATGCCATGTTTTTTGTTGCGTATCCCTAGACACGTGTTTCTGGATTTCTCCGTCATCAGTAGGGAAAGAGTTCGTAGGTTGCTGGACATGCTGCCGCTTAATTTTCTCAGACATAATTTCACTCAGGGCAAGCAGGCGCTCCCAAGCTCGTCAGCTCAGGTGGCTCGAGGGAGCCTTTTTAAATGGTAGAAGGGGATAGGAGCACACTGCCATCACGTCACAGCGTCATTACCTCCAGGCATTTTGGTCGATGTAGTTCAAAGTTTTTCGCTCAGTACAAAGTTCAAATAATAATTGGCTAATGCCATGTTTTTTGTTGCGTATCCCTAGACACGTGTTTCTGGATTTCTCCGTCATCAGTAGGGAAAGAGTTCGTAGGTTGCTGGACATGCTGCCGCTTAATTTTCTCAAACATAATTTCACTCAGGGCAAGCAGGCGCTCCCAAGCTCGTCAGCTCAGGTGGCTCGAGGGAGCCTTTTTAAATGGTAGAAGGGGATAGGAGCACACTGCCATCACGTCACAGCGTCATTACCTCCAGACATTTTGGTCGATGTAGTTCAAAGTTTTTCGCTCAGTACAAAGTTCAAATAATAATTGGCTAATGCCATGTTTTTTGTTGCGTATCCCTAGACACGTGTTTCTGGATTTCTCCGTCATCAGTAGGGAAAGAGTTCGTAGGTTGCTGGACATGCTGCCGCTTAATTTTCTCAGACATAATTTCACTCAGGGCAAGCAGGCGCTCCCAAGCTCGTCAGCTGAGGTGGCTCGAGGGAGCCTTTTTAAATGGTAGAAGGGGATAGGAGCACACTGCCATCACGTCACAGCGTCATTACCTCCAGGCATTTTGGTCGATGTAGTTCAAAGTTTTTCGCTCAGTACAAAGTTCAAATAATAATTGGCTAATGCCATGTTTTTTGTTGCGTATCCCTAGACACGTGTTTCTGGATTTCTCCGTCATCAGTAGGGAAAGAGTTCGTAGGTTGCTGGACATGCTGCCGCTTAATTTTCTAAGACATAATTTCACTCAGGGCAAGCAGGCGCTCCCAAGCTCGTCAGCTCAGGTGGCTCGAGGGAGCCTTTTTAAATGGTAGAAGGGGATAGGAGCACACTGCCATCACGTCCCAGCGTCATTACCTCCAGGCATTTTGGTCGATGTAGTTCAAAGTTTTTCGCTCAGTACAAAGTTCAAATAATAATTGGCTAATGCCATGTTTTTTGTTGCGTATCCCTAGACACGTGTTTCTGGATTTCTCCGTCATCAGTAGGGAAAGAGTTCGTAGGTTGCTGGACATGCTGCCGCTTAATTTTCTCAGACATAATTTCACTCAGGGCAAGCAGGCGCTCCCAAGCTCGTCAGCTCAGGTGGCTCGAGGGAGCCTTTTTAAATGGTAGAAGGGGATAGGAGCACACTGCCATCACGTCACAGCGTCATTACCTCCAGGCATTTTGGTCGATGTAGTTCAAAGTTTTTCGCTCAGTACAAAGTTCAAATAATAATTGGCTAATGCCATGTTTTTTGTTGCGTATCCCTAGACACGTGTTTCTGGATTTCTCCGTCATCAGTAGGGAAAGAGTTCGTAGGTTGCTGGACATGCTGCCGCTTAATTTTCTCAGACATAATTTCACTCAGGGCAAGCAGGCGCTCCCAAGCTCGTCAGCTCAGGTGGCTCGAGGGAGCCTTTTTAAATGGTAGAAGGGGATAGGAGCACACTGCCATCACGTCACAGCGTCATTACCTCCAGGCATTTTGGTCGATGTAGTTCAAAGTTTTTCGCTCAGTACAAAGTTCAAATAATAATTGGCTTATGCCATGTTTTTTGTTGCGTATCCCTAGACACGTGTTTCTGGATTTCTCCGTCATCAGTAGGGAAAGAGTTCGTAGGTTGCTGGACATGCTGCCGCTTAATTTTCTCAGACATAATTTCACTCAGGGCAAGCAGGCGCTCCCAAGCTCGTCAGCTCAGGTGGCTCGAGGGAGCCTTTTTAAATGGTAGAAGGGGATAGGAGCACACTGCCATCACGTCACAGCGTCATTACCTCCAGGCATTTTGGTCGATGTAGTTCAAAGTTTTTCGCTCAGTACAAAGTTCAAATAATAATTGGCTAATGCCATGTTTTTTGTTGCGTATCCCTAGACACGTGTTTCTGGATTTCTCCGTCATCAGTAGGGAAAGAGTTCGTAGGTTGCTGGACATGCTGCCGCTTAATTTTCTCAGACATAATTTCACTCAGGGCAAGCAGGCGCTCCCAAGCTCGTCAGCTCAGGTGGCTCGAGGGAGCCTTTTTAAATGGTAGAAGGGGATAGGAGCACACTGCCATCACGTCACAGCGTCATTACCTCCAGGCATTTTGGTCGATGTAGTTCAAAGTTTTTCGCTCAGTACAAAGTTCAAATAATAATTGGCTAATGCCATGTTTTTTGTTGCGTATCCCTAGACACGTGTTTCTGGATTTCTCCGTCATCAGTAGGGAAAGAGTTCGTAGGTTGCTGGACATGCTGCCGCTTAATTTTCTCAGACATACTTTCACTCAGGGCAAGCAGGCGCTCCCAAGCTCGTCAGCTCAGGTGGCTCGAGGGAGCCTTTTTAAATGGTAGAAGGGGATAGGAGCACACTGCCATCACGTCACAGCGTCATTACCTCCAGGCATTTTGGTCGATGTAGTTCAAACTTTTTCGCTCAGTACAAAGTTCAAATAATAATTGGCTAATGCCATGTTTTTTGTTGCGTATCCCTAGACACGTGTTTCTGGATTTCTCCGTCATCAGTAGGGAAAGAGTTCGTAGGTTGCTGGACATGCTGCCGCTTAATTTTCTCAGACATAATTTCACTCAGGGCAAGCAGGCGCTCCCAAGCTCGTCAGCTCAGGTGGCTCGAGGGAGCCTTTTTAAATGGTAGAAGGGGATAGGAGCACACTGCCATCACGTCACAGCGTCATTACCTCCAGGCATTTTGGTCGATGTAGTTCAAAGTTTTTCGCTCAGTACAAAGTTCAAATAATAATTGGCTAATGCCATGTTTTTTGTTGCGTATCCCTAGACACGTGTTTCTGGATTTCTCCGTCATCAGTAGGGAAAGAGTTCGTAGGTTGCTGGACATGCTGCCACTTAATTTTCTCAGACATAATTTCACTCAGGGCAAGCAGGCGCTCCCAAGCTCGTCAGCTCAGGTGGCTCGAGGGAGCCTTTTTAAATGGTAGAAGGGGATAGGAGCACACTGCCATCACGTCACAGCGTCATTACCTCCAGGCATTTTGGTTGATGTAGTTCAAAGTTTTTCGCTCAGTACAAAGTTCAAATAATAATTGGCTAATGCCATGTTTTTTGTTGCGTATCCCTAGACACGTGTTTCTGGATTTCTCCGTCATCAGTAGGGAAAGAGTTCGTAGGTTGCTGGACATGCTGCCGCTTAATTTTCTCAGACATAATTTCACTCAGGGCAAGCAGGCGCTCCCAAGCTCGTCAGCTCAGGTGGCTCGAGGGAGCCTTTTTAAATGGTAGAAGGGGATAGGAGCACACTGCCATCACGTCACAGCGTCATTACCTCCAGGCATTTTGGTCGATGTAGTTCAAAGTTTTTCGCTCAGTACAAAGTTCAAATAATAATTGGCTAATGCCATGTTTTTTGTTGCTTATCCCTAGACACGTGTTTCTGGATTTCTCCGTCATCAGTAGGGAAAGAGTTCGTAGGTTGCTGGACATGCTGCCGCTTAATTTTCTCAGACATAATTTCACTCAGGGCAAGCAGGCGCTCCCAAGCTCGTCAGCTCAGGTGGCTCGAGGGAGCCTTTTTAAATGGTAGAAGGGGATAGGAGCACACTGCCATCACGTCACAGCGTCATTACCTCCAGACATTTTGGTCGATGTAGTTCAAAGTTTTTCGCTCAGTACAAAGTTCAAATAATAATTGGCTAATGCCATGTTTTTTGTTGCGTATCCCTAGACACGTGTTTCTGGATTTCTCCGTCATCAGTAGGGAAAGAGTTTGTAGGTTGCTGGACATGCTGCCGCTTAATTTTCTCAGACATAATTTCACTCAGGGCAAGCAGGCGCTCCCAAGCTCGTCAGCTGAGGTGGCTCGAGGGAGCCTTTTTAAATGGTAGAAGGGGATAGGAGCACACTGCCATCACGTCACAGCGTCATTACCTCCAGGCATTTTGGTCGATGTAGTTCAAAGTTTTTCGCTCAGTACAAAGTTCAAATAATAATTGGCTAATGCCATGTTTTTTGTTGCGTATCCCTAGACACGTGTTTCTGGATTTCTCCGTCATCAGTAGGGAAAGAGTTCGTAGGTTGCTGGACATGCTGCCGCTTAATTTTCTAAGACATAATTTCACTCAGGGCAAGCAGGCGCTCCCAAGCTCGTCAGCTCAGGTGGCTCGAGGGAGCCTTTTTAAATGGTAGAAGGGGATAGGAGCACACTGCCATCACGTCCCAGCGTCATTACCTCCAGGCATTTTGGTCGATGTAGTTCAAAGTTTTTCGCTCAGTACAAAGTTCAAATAATAATTGGCTTATGCCATGTTTTTTGTTGCGTATCCCTAGACACGTGTTTCTGGATTTCTCCGTCATCAGTAGGGAAAGAGTTCGTAGGTTGCTGGACATGCTGCCGCTTAATTTTCTCAGACATAATTTCACTCAGGGCAAGCAGGCGCTCCCAAGCTCGTCAGCTCAGGTGGCTCGAGGGAGCCTTTTTAAATGGTAGAAGGGGATAGGAGCACACTGCCATCACGTCACAGCGTCATTACCTCCAGGCATTTTGGTCGATGTAGTTCAAAGTTTTTCGCTCAGTACAAAGTTCAAATAATAATTGGCTAATGCCATGTTTTTTGTTGCGTATCCCTAGACACGTGTTTCTGGATTTCTCCGTCATCAGTAGGGAAAGAGTTCGTAGGTTGCTGGACATGCTGCCGCTTAATTTTCTCAGACATAATTTCACTCAGGGCAAGCAGGCGCTCCCAAGCTCGTCAGCTCAGGTGGCTCGAGGGAGCCTTTTTAAATGGTAGAAGGGGATAGGAGCACACTGCCATCACGTCACAGCGTCATTACCTCCAGGCATTTTGGTCGATGTAGTTCAAAGTTTTTCGCTCAGTACAAAGTTCAAATAATAATTGGCTAATGCCATGTTTTTTGTTGCGTATCCCTAGACACGTGTTTCTGGATTTCTCCGTCATCAGTAGGGAAAGAGTTCGTAGGTTGCTGGACATGCTGCCGCTTAATTTTCTCAGACATACTTTCACTCAGGGCAAGCAGGCGCTCCCAAGCTCGTCAGCTCAGGTGGCTCGAGGGAGCCTTTTTAAATGGTAGAAGGGGATAGGAGCACACTGCCATCACGTCACAGCGTCATTACCTCCAGGCATTTTGGTCGATGTAGTTCAAACTTTTTCGCTCAGTACAAAGTTCAAATAATAATTGGCTAATGCCATGTTTTTTGTTGCGTATCCCTAGACACGTGTTTCTGGATTTCTCCGTCATCAGTAGGGAAAGAGTTCGTAGGTTGCTGGACATGCTGCCGCTTAATTTTCTCAGACATAATTTCACTCAGGGCAAGCAGGCGCTCCCAAGCTCGTCAGCTCAGGTGGCTCGAGGGAGCCTTTTTAAATGGTAGAAGGGGATAGGAGCACACTGCCATCACGTCACAGCGTCATTACCTCCAGGCATTTTGGTCGATGTAGTTCAAAGTTTTTCGCTCAGTACAAAGTTCAAATAATAATTGGCTAATGCCATGTTTTTTGTTGCGTATCCCTAGACACGTGTTTCTGGATTTCTCCGTCATCAGTAGGGAAAGAGTTCGTAGGTTGCTGGACATGCTGCCACTTAATTTTCTCAGACATAATTTCACTCAGGGCAAGCAGGCGCTCCCAAGCTCGTCAGCTCAGGTGGCTCGAGGGAGCCTTTTTAAATGGTAGAAGGGGATAGGAGCACACTGCCATCACGTCACAGCGTCATTACCTCCAGGCATTTTGGTTGATGTAGTTCAAAGTTTTTCGCTCAGTACAAAGTTCAAATAATAATTGGCTAATGCCATGTTTTTTGTTGCGTATCCCTAGACACGTGTTTCTGGATTTCTCCGTCATCAGTAGGGAAAGAGTTCGTAGGTTGCTGGACATGCTGCCGCTTAATTTTCTCAGACATAATTTCACTCAGGGCAAGCAGGCGCTCCCAAGCTCGTCAGCTCAGGTGGCTCGAGGGAGCCTTTTTAAATGGTAGAAGGGGATAGGAGCACACTGCCATCACGTCACAGCGTCATTACCTCCAGGCATTTTGGTCGATGTAGTTCAAAGTTTTTCGCTCAGTACAAAGTTCAAATAATAATTGGCTAATGCCATGTTTTTTGTTGCGTATCCCTAGACACGTGTTTCTGGATTTCTCCGTCATCAGTAGGGAAAGAGTTCGTAGGTTGCTGGACATGCTGCCGCTTAATTTTCTCAGACATAATTTCACTCAGGGCAAGCAGGCGCTCCCAAGCTCGTCAGCTCAGGTGGCTCGAGGGAGCCTTTTTAAATGGTAGAAGGGGATAGGAGCACACTGCCATCACGTCACAGCGTCATTACCTCCAGGCATTTTGGTCGATGTAGTTCAAAGTTTTTCGCTCAGTACAAAGTTCAAATAATAATTGGCTAATGCCATGTTTTTTGTTGCGTATCCCTAGACACGTGTTTCTGGATTTCTCCGTCATCAGTAGGGAAAGAGTTCGTAGGTTGCTGAACATGCTGCCGCTTAATTTTCTCAGACATAATTTCACTCAGGGCAAGCAGGCGCTCCCAAGCTCGTCAGCTGAGGTGGCTCGAGGGAGCCTTTTTAAATGGTAGAAGGGGATAGGAGCACACTGCCATCACGTCACAGCGTCATTACCTCCAGGCATTTTGGTCGATGTAGTTCAAAGTTTTTCGCTCAGTACAAAGTTCAAATAATAATTGGCTAATGCCATGTTTTTTGTTGCGTATCCCTAGACACGTGTTTCTGGATTTCTCCGTCATCAGTAGGGAAAGAGTTCGTAGGTTGCTGGACATGCTGCCGCTTAATTTTCTCAGACATAATTTCACTCAGGGCAAGCAGGCGCTCCCAAGCTCGTCAGCTCAGGTGGCTCGAGGGAGCCTTTTTAAATGGTAGAAGGGGATAGGAGCACACTGCCATCACGTCACAGCGTCATTACCTCCAGGCATTTTGGTCGATGTAGTTCAAAGTTTTTCGCTCAGTACAAAGTTCAAATAATAATTGGCTAATGCCATGTTTTTTGTTGCGTATCCCTAGACACGTGTTTCTGGATTTCTCCGTCATCAGTAGGGAAAGAGTTCGTAGGTTGCTGGACATGCTGCCGCTTAATTTTCTCAGACATAATTTCACTCAGGGCAAGCAGGCGCTCCCAAGCTCGTCAGCTCAGGTGGCTCGAGGGAGCCTTTTTAAATGGTAGAAGGGGATAGGAGCACACTGCCATCACGTCACAGCGTCATTACCTCCAGGCATTTTGGTCGATGTAGTTCAAAGTTTTTCGCTCAGTACAAAGTTCAAATAATAATTGGCTAATGCCATGTTTTTTGTTGCGTATCCCTAGACACGTGTTTCTGGATTTCTCCGTCATCAGTAGGGAAAGAGTTCGTAGGTTGCTGGACATGCTGCCGCTTAATTTTCTCAGACATAATTTCACTCAGGGCAAGCAGGCGCTCCCAAGCTCGTCAGCTCAGGTGGCTCGAGGGAGCCTTTTTAAATGGTAGAAGGGGATAGGAGCACACTGCCATCACGTCACAGCGTCATTACCTCCAGGCATTTTGGTCGATGTAGTTCAAAGTTTTTCGCTCAGTACAAAGTTCAAATAATAATTGGCTAATGCCATGTTTTTTGTTGCGTATCCCTAGACACGTGTTTCTGGATTTCTCCGTCATCAGTAGGGAAAGAGTTCGTAGGTTGCTGGACATGCTGCCGCTTAATTTTCTCAGACATAATTTCACTCAGGGCAAGCAGGCGCTCCCAAGCTCGTCAGCTCAGGTGGCTCGAGGGAGCCTTTTTAAATGGTAGAAGGGGATAGGAGCACACTGCCATCACGTCACAGCGTCATTACCTCCAGGCATTTTGGTCGATGTAGTTCAAAGTTTTTCGCTCAGTACAAAGTTCAAATAATAATTGGCTAATGCCATGTTTTTTGTTGCGTATCCCTAGACACGTGTTTCTGGATTTCTCCGTCATCAGTAGGGAAAGAGTTCGTAGGTTGCTGGACATGCTGCCGCTTAATTTTCTCAGACATAATTTCACTCAGGGCAAGCAGGCGCTCCCAAGCTCGTCAGCTCAGGTGGCTCGAGGGAGCCTTTTTAAATGGTAGAAGGGGATAGGAGCACACTGCCATCACGTCACAGCGTCATTACCTCCAGGCATTTTGGTCGATGTAGTTCAAAGTTTTTCGCTCAGTACAAAGTTCAAATAATAATTGGCTAATGCCATGTTTTTTGTTGCGTATCCCTAGACACGTGTTTCTGGATTTCTCCGTCATCAGTAGGGAAAGAGTTCGTAGGTTGCTGGACATGCTGCCGCTTAATTTTCTCAGACATACTTTCACTCAGGGCAAGCAGGCGCTCCCAAGCTCGTCAGCTCAGGTGGCTCGAGGGAGCCTTTTTAAATGGTAGAAGGGGATAGGAGCACACTGCCATCACGTCACAGCGTCATTACCTCCAGGCATTTTGGTCGATGTAGTTCAAACTTTTTCGCTCAGTACAAAGTTCAAATAATAATTGGCTAATGCCATGTTTTTTGTTGCGTATCCCTAGACACGTGTTTCTGGATTTCTCCGTCATCAGTAGGGAAAGAGTTCGTAGGTTGCTGGACATGCTGCCGCTTAATTTTCTCAGACATAATTTCACTCAGGGCAAGCAGGCGCTCCCAAGCTCGTCAGCTCAGGTGGCTCGAGGGAGCCTTTTTAAATGGTAGAAGGGGATAGGAGCACACTGCCATCACGTCACAGCGTCATTACCTCCAGGCATTTTGGTCGATGTAGTTCAAAGTTTTTCGCTCAGTACAAAGTTCAAATAATAATTGGCTAATGCCATGTTTTTTGTTGCGTATCCCTAGACACGTGTTTCTGGATTTCTCCGTCATCAGTAGGGAAAGAGTTCGTAGGTTGCTGGACATGCTGCCACTTAATTTTCTCAGACATAATTTCACTCAGGGCAAGCAGGCGCTCCCAAGCTCGTCAGCTCAGGTGGCTCGAGGGAGCCTTTTTAAATGGTAGAAGGGGATAGGAGCACACTGCCATCACGTCACAGCGTCATTACCTCCAGGCATTTTGGTTGATGTAGTTCAAAGTTTTTCGCTCAGTACAAAGTTCAAATAATAATTGGCTAATGCCATGTTTTTTGTTGCGTATCCCTAGACACGTGTTTCTGGATTTCTCCGTCATCAGTAGGGAAAGAGTTCGTAGGTTGCTGGACATGCTGCCGCTTAATTTTCTCAGACATAATTTCACTCAGGGCAAGCAGGCGCTCCCAAGCTCGTCAGCTCAGGTGGCTCGAGGGAGCCTTTTTAAATGGTAGAAGGGGATAGGAGCACACTGCCATCACGTCACAGCGTCATTACCTCCAGGCATTTTGGTCGATGTAGTTCAAAGTTTTTCGCTCAGTACAAAGTTCAAATAATAATTGGCTAATGCCATGTTTTTTGTTGCGTATCCCTAGACACGTGTTTCTGGATTTCTCCGTCATCAGTAGGGAAAGAGTTCGTAGGTTGCTGGACATGCTGCCGCTTAATTTTCTCAGACATAATTTCACTCAGGGCAAGCAGGCGCTCCCAAGCTCGTCAGCTCAGGTGGCTCGAGGGAGCCTTTTTAAATGGTAGAAGGGGATAGGAGCACACTGCCATCACGTCACAGCGTCATTACCTCCAGGCATTTTGGTCGATGTAGTTCAAAGTTTTTCGCTCAGTACAAAGTTCAAATAATAATTGGCTAATGCCATGTTTTTTGTTGCGTATCCCTAGACACGTGTTTCTGGATTTCTCCGTCATCAGTAGGGAAAGAGTTCGTAGGTTGCTGAACATGCTGCCGCTTAATTTTCTCAGACATAATTTCACTCAGGGCAAGCAGGCGCTCCCAAGCTCGTCAGCTCAGGTGGCTCGAGGGAGCCTTTTTAAATGGTAGAAGGGGATAGGAGCACACTGCCATCACGTCACAGCGTCATTACCTCCAGGCATTTTGGTCGATGTAGTTCAAAGTTTTTCGCTCAGTACAAAGTTCAAATAATAATTGGCTAATGCCATGTTTTTTGTTGCGTATCCCTAGACACGTGTTTCTGGATTTCTCCGTCATCAGTAGGGAAAGAGTTCGTAGGTTGCTGGACATGCTGCCGCTTAATTTTCTCAGACATAATTTCACTCAGGGCAAGCAGGCGCTCCCAAGCTCGTCAGCTCAGGTGGCTCGAGGGAGCCTTTTTAAATGGTAGAAGGGGATAGGAGCACACTGCCATCACGTCACAGCGTCATTACCTCCAGGCATTTTGGTCGATGTAGTTCAAAGTTTTTCGCTCAGTACAAAGTTCAAATAATAATTGGCTAATGCCATGTTTTTTGTTGCGTATCCCTAGACACGTGTTTCTGGATTTCTCCGTCATCAGTAGGGAAAGAGTTCGTAGGTTGCTGGACATGCTGCCGCTTAATTTTCTCAGACATAATTTCACTCAGGGCAAGCAGGCGCTCCCAAGCTCGTCAGCTCAGGTGGCTCGAGGGAGCCTTTTTAAATGGTAGAAGGGGATAGGAGCACACTGCCATCACGTCACAGCGTCATTACCTCCAGGCATTTTGGTCGATGTAGTTCAAAGTTTTTCGCTCAGTACAAAGTTCAAATAATAATTGGCTAATGCCATGTTTTTTGTTGCGTATCCCTAGACACGTGTTTCTGGATTTCTCCGTCATCAGTAGGGAAAGAGTTCGTAGGTTGCTGGACATGCTGCCGCTTAATTTTCTCAGACATAATTTCACTCAGGGCAAGCAGGCGCTCCCAAGCTCGTCAGCTCAGGTGGCTCGAGGGAGCCTTTTTAAATGGTAGAAGGGGATAGGAGCACACTGCCATCACGTCACAGCGTCATTACCTCCAGGCATTTTGGTCGATGTAGTTCAAAGTTTTTCGCTCAGTACAAAGTTCAAATAATAATTGGCTAATGCCATGTTTTTTGTTGCGTATCCCTAGACACGTGTTTCTGGATTTCTCCGTCATCAGTAGGGAAAGAGTTCGTAGGTTGCTGGACATGCTGCCGCTTAATTTTCTCAGACATAATTTCACTCAGGGCAAGCAGGCGCTCCCAAGCTCGTCAGCTCAGGTGGCTCGAGGGAGCCTTTTTAAATGGTAGAAGGGGATAGGAGCACACTGCCATCACGTCACAGCGTCATTACCTCCAGGCATTTTGGTCGATGTAGTTCAAAGTTTTTCGCTCAGTACAAAGTTCAAATAATAATTGGCTAATGCCATGTTTTTTGTTGCGTATCCCTAGACACGTGTTTCTGGATTTCTCCGTCATCAGTAGGGAAAGAGTTCGTAGGTTGCTGGACATGCTGCCGCTTAATTTTCTCAGACATAATTTCACTCAGGGCAAGCAGGCGCTCCCAAGCTCGTCAGCTCAGGTGGCTCGAGGGAGCCTTTTTAAATGGTAGAAGGGGATAGGAGCACACTGCCATCACGTCACAGCGTCATTACCTCCAGGCATTTTGGTCGATGTAGTTCAAAGTTTTTCGCTCAGTACAAAGTTCAAATAATAATTGGCTAATGCCATGTTTTTTGTTGCGTATCCCTAGACACGTGTTTCTGGATTTCTCCGTCATCAGTAGGGAAAGAGTTCGTAGGTTGCTGGACATGCTGCCGCTTAATTTTCTCAGACATAATTTCACTCAGGGCAAGCAGGCGCTCCCAAGCTTGTCAGCTCAGGTGGCTCGAGGGAGCCTTTTTAAATGGTAGAAGGGGATAGGAGCACACTGCCATCACGTCACAGCGTCATTACCTCCAGGCATTTTGGTCGATGTAGTTCAAAGTTTTTCGCTCAGTACAAAGTTCAAATAATAATTGGCTAATGCCATGTTTTTTGTTGCGTATCCCTAGACACGTGTTTCTGGATTTCTCCGTCATCAGTAGGGAAAGAGTTCGTAGGTTGCTGGACATGCTGCCGCTTAATTTTCTAAGACATAATTTCACTCAGGGCAAGCAGGCGCTCCCAAGCTCGTCAGCTCAGGTGGCTCGAGGGAGCCTTTTTAAATGGTAGAAGGGGATAGGAGCACACTGCCATCACGTCACAGCGTCATTACCTCCAGGCATTTTGGTCGATGTAGTTCAAAGTTTTTCGCTCAGTACAAAGTTCAAATAATAATTGGCTAATGCCATGTTTTTTGTTGCGTATCCCTAGACACGTGTTTCTGGATTTCTCCGTCATCAGTAGGGAAAGAGTTCGTAGGTTGCTGGACATGCTGCCGCTTAATTTTCTCAGACATAATTTCACTCAGGGCAAGCAGGCGCTCCCAAGCTCGTCAGCTCAGGTGGCTCGAGGGAGCCTTTTTAAATGGTAGAAGGGGATAGGAGCACACTGCCATCACGTCACAGCGTCATTACCTCCAGACATTTTGGTCGATGTAGTTCAAAGTTTTTCGCTCAGTACAAAGTTCAAATAATAATTGGCTAATGCCATGTTTTTTGTTGCGTATCCCTAGACACGTGTTTCTGGATTTCTCCGTCATCAGTAGGGAAAGAGTTCGTAGGTTGCTGGACATGCTGCCGCTTAATTTTCTCAGACATAATTTCACTCAGGGCAAGCAGGCGCTCCCAAGCTCGTCAGCTGAGGTGGCTCGAGGGAGCCTTTTTAAATGGTAGAAGGGGATAGGAGCACACTGCCATCACGTCACAGCGTCATTACCTCCAGGCATTTTGGTCGATGTAGTTCAAAGTTTTTCGCTCAGTACAAAGTTCAAATAATAATTGGCTAATGCCATGTTTTTTGTTGCGTATCCCTAGACACGTGTTTCTGGATTTCTCCGTCATCAGTAGGGAAAGAGTTCGTAGGTTGCTGGACATGCTGCCGCTTAATTTTCTAAGACATAATTTCACTCAGGGCAAGCAGGCGCTCCCAAGCTCGTCAGCTCAGGTGGCTCGAGGGAGCCTTTTTAAATGGTAGAAGGGGATAGGAGCACACTGCCATCACGTCCCAGCGTCATTACCTCCAGGCATTTTGGTCGATGTAGTTCAAAGTTTTTCGCTCAGTACAAAGTTCAAATAATAATTGGCTAATGCCATGTTTTTTGTTGCGTATCCCTAGACACGTGTTTCTGGATTTCTCCGTCATCAGTAGGGAAAGAGTTCGTAGGTTGCTGGACATGCTGCCGCTTAATTTTCTCAGACATAATTTCACTCAGGGCAAGCAGGCGCTCCCAAGCTCGTCAGCTCAGGTGGCTCGAGGGAGCCTTTTTAAATGGTAGAAGGGGATAGGAGCACACTGCCATCACGTCACAGCGTCATTACCTCCAGGCATTTTGGTCGATGTAGTTCAAAGTTTTTCGCTCAGTACAAAGTTCAAATAATAATTGGCTAATGCCATGTTTTTTGTTGCGTATCCCTAGACACGTGTTTCTGGATTTCTCCGTCATCAGTAGGGAAAGAGTTCGTAGGTTGCTGGACATGCTGCCGCTTAATTTTCTCAGACATAATTTCACTCAGGGCAAGCAGGCGCTCCCAAGCTCGTCAGCTCAGGTGGCTCGAGGGAGCCTTTTTAAATGGTAGAAGGGGATAGGAGCACACTGCCATCACGTCACAGCGTCATTACCTCCAGGCATTTTGGTCGATGTAGTTCAAAGTTTTTCGCTCAGTACAAAGTTCAAATAATAATTGGCTTATGCCATGTTTTTTGTTGCGTATCCCTAGACACGTGTTTCTGGATTTCTCCGTCATCAGTAGGGAAAGAGTTCGTAGGTTGCTGGACATGCTGCCGCTTAATTTTCTCAGACATAATTTCACTCAGGGCAAGCAGGCGCTCCCAAGCTCGTCAGCTCAGGTGGCTCGAGGGAGCCTTTTTAAATGGTAGAAGGGGATAGGAG
Organism: Triturus cristatus; assembly: GCF_964204655.1. NCBI lineage: Eukaryota > Metazoa > Chordata > Amphibia > Caudata > Salamandridae > Triturus > Triturus cristatus. The sequence continues at coordinate 655,100,009 of NC_140586.1, forward strand.
CACACTGCCATCACGTCACAGCGTCATTACCTCCAGGCATTTTGGTCGATGTAGTTCAAAGTTTTTCGCTCAGTACAAAGTTCAAATAATAATTGGCTAATGCCATGTTTTTTGTTGCGTATCCCTAGACACGTGTTTCTGGATTTCTCCGTCATCAGTAGGGAAAGAGTTCGTAGGTTGCTGGACATGCTGCCGCTTAATTTTCTCAGACATAATTTCACTCAGGGCAAGCAGGCGCTCCCAAGCTCGTCAGCTCAGGTGGCTCGAGGGAGCCTTTTTAAATGGTAGAAGGGGATAGGAGCACACTGCCATCACGTCACAGCGTCATTACCTCCAGGCATTTTGGTCGATGTAGTTCAAAGTTTTTCGCTCAGTACAAAGTTCAAATAATAATTGGCTAATGCCATGTTTTTTGTTGCGTATCCCTAGACACGTGTTTCTGGATTTCTCCGTCATCAGTAGGGAAAGAGTTCGTAGGTTGCTGGACATGCTGCCGCTTAATTTTCTCAGACATACTTTCACTCAGGGCAAGCAGGCGCTCCCAAGCTCGTCAGCTCAGGTGGCTCGAGGGAGCCTTTTTAAATGGTAGAAGGGGATAGGAGCACACTGCCATCACGTCACAGCGTCATTACCTCCAGGCATTTTGGTCGATGTAGTTCAAACTTTTTCGCTCAGTACAAAGTTCAAATAATAATTGGCTAATGCCATGTTTTTTGTTGCGTATCCCTAGACACGTGTTTCTGGATTTCTCCGTCATCAGTAGGGAAAGAGTTCGTAGGTTGCTGGACATGCTGCCGCTTAATTTTCTCAGACATAATTTCACTCAGGGCAAGCAGGCGCTCCCAAGCTCGTCAGCTCAGGTGGCTCGAGGGAGCCTTTTTAAATGGTAGAAGGGGATAGGAGCACACTGCCATCACGTCACAGCGTCATTACCTCCAGGCATTTTGGTCGATGTAGTTCAAAGTTTTTCGCTCAGTACAAAGTTCAAATAATAATTGGCTTATGCCATGTTTTTTGTTGCGTATCCCTAGACACGTGTTTCTGGATTTCTCCGTCATCAGTAGGGAAAGAGTTCGTAGGTTGCTGGACATGCTGCCGCTTAATTTTCTCAGACATAATTTCACTCAGGGCAAGCAGGCGCTCCCAAGCTCGTCAGCTCAGGTGGCTCGAGGGAGCCTTTTTAAATGGTAGAAGGGGATAGGAGCACACTGCCATCACGTCACAGCGTCATTACCTCCAGGCATTTTGGTCGATGTAGTTCAAAGTTTTTCGCTCAGTACAAAGTTCAAATAATAATTGGCTAATGCCATGTTTTTTGTTGCGTATCCCTAGACACGTGTTTCTGGATTTCTCCGTCATCAGTAGGGAAAGAGTTCGTAGGTTGCTGGACATGCTGCCGCTTAATTTTCTCAGACATAATTTCACTCAGGGCAAGCAGGCGCTCCCAAGCTCGTCAGCTCAGGTGGCTCGAGGGAGCCTTTTTAAATGGTAGAAGGGGATAGGAGCACACTGCCATCACGTCACAGCGTCATTACCTCCAGGCATTTTGGTCGATGTAGTTCAAAGTTTTTCGCTCAGTACAAAGTTCAAATAATAATTGGCTAATGCCATGTTTTTTGTTGCGTATCCCTAGACACGTGTTTCTGGATTTCTCCGTCATCAGTAGGGAAAGAGTTCGTAGGTTGCTGGACATGCTGCCGCTTAATTTTCTCAGACATAATTTCACTCAGGGCAAGCAGGCGCTCCCAAGCTCGTCAGCTCAGGTGGCTCGAGGGAGCCTTTTTAAATGGTAGAAGGGGATAGGAGCACACTGCCATCACGTCACAGCGTCATTACCTCCAGGCATTTTGGTCGATGTAGTTCAAACTTTTTCGCTCAGTACAAAGTTCAAATAATAATTGGCTAATGCCATGTTTTTTGTTGCGTATCCCTAGACACGTGTTTCTGGATTTCTCCGTCATCAGTAGGGAAAGAGTTCGTAGGTTGCTGGACATGCTGCCGCTTAATTTTCTCAGACATAATTTCACTCAGGGCAAGCAGGCGCTCCCAAGCTCGTCAGCTCAGGTGGCTCGAGGGAGCCTTTTTAAATGGTAGAAGGGGATAGGAGCACACTGCCATCACGTCACAGCGTCATTACCTCCAGGCATTTTGGTCGATGTAGTTCAAAGTTTTTCGCTCAGTACAAAGTTCAAATAATAATTGGCTAATGCCATGTTTTTTGTTGCGTATCCCTAGACACGTGTTTCTGGATTTCTCCGTCATCAGTAGGGAAAGAGTTCGTAGGTTGCTGGACATGCTGCCACTTAATTTTCTCAGACATAATTTCACTCAGGGCAAGCAGGCGCTCCCAAGCTCGTCAGCTCAGGTGGCTCGAGGGAGCCTTTTTAAATGGTAGAAGGGGATAGGAGCACACTGCCATCACGTCACAGCGTCATTACCTCCAGGCATTTTGGTTGATGTAGTTCAAAGTTTTTCGCTCAGTACAAAGTTCAAATAATAATTGGCTAATGCCATGTTTTTTGTTGCGTATCCCTAGACACGTGTTTCTGGATTTCTCCGTCATCAGTAGGGAAAGAGTTCGTAGGTTGCTGGACATGCTGCCGCTTAATTTTCTCAGACATAATTTCACTCAGGGCAAGCAGGCGCTCCCAAGCTCGTCAGCTCAGGTGGCTCGAGGGAGCCTTTTTAAATGGTAGAAGGGGATAGGAGCACACTGCCATCACGTCACAGCGTCATTACCTCCAGGCATTTTGGTCGATGTAGTTCAAAGTTTTTCGCTCAGTACAAAGTTCAAATAATAATTGGCTAATGCCATGTTTTTTGTTGCGTATCCCTAGACACGTGTTTCTGGATTTCTCCGTCATCAGTAGGGAAAGAGTTCGTAGGTTGCTGGACATGCTGCCGCTTAATTTTCTCAGACATAATTTCACTCAGGGCAAGCAGGCGCTCCCAAGCTCGTCAGCTCAGGTGGCTCGAGGGAGCCTTTTTAAATGGTAGAAGGGGATAGGAGCACACTGCCATCACGTCACAGCGTCATTACCTCCAGGCATTTTGGTCGATGTAGTTCAAAGTTTTTCGCTCAGTACAAAGTTCAAATAATAATTGGCTAATGCCATGTTTTTTGTTGCGTATCCCTAGACACGTGTTTCTGGATTTCTCCGTCATCAGTAGGGAAAGAGTTCGTAGGTTGCTGAACATGCTGCCGCTTAATTTTCTCAGACATAATTTCACTCAGGGCAAGCAGGCGCTCCCAAGCTCGTCAGCTCAGGTGGCTCGAGGGAGCCTTTTTAAATGGTAGAAGGGGATAGGAGCACACTGCCATCACGTCACAGCGTCATTACCTCCAGGCATTTTGGTCGATGTAGTTCAAAGTTTTTCGCTCAGTACAAAGTTCAAATAATAATTGGCTAATGCCATGTTTTTTGTTGCGTATCCCTAGACACGTGTTTCTGGATTTCTCCGTCATCAGTAGGGAAAGAGTTCGTAGGTTGCTGGACATGCTGCCGCTTAATTTTCTCAGACATAATTTCACTCAGGGCAAGCAGGCGCTCCCAAGCTCGTCAGCTCAGGTGGCTCGAGGGAGCCTTTTTAAATGGTAGAAGGGGATAGGAGCACACTGCCATCACGTCACAGCGTCATTACCTCCAGGCATTTTGGTCGATGTAGTTCAAAGTTTTTCGCTCAGTACAAAGTTCAAATAATAATTGGCTAATGCCATGTTTTTTGTTGCGTATCCCTAGACACGTGTTTCTGGATTTCTCCGTCATCAGTAGGGAAAGAGTTCGTAGGTTGCTGGACATGCTGCCGCTTAATTTTCTCAGACATAATTTCACTCAGGGCAAGCAGGCGCTCCCAAGCTCGTCAGCTCAGGTGGCTCGAGGGAGCCTTTTTAAATGGTAGAAGGGGATAGGAGCACACTGCCATCACGTCACAGCGTCATTACCTCCAGGCATTTTGGTCGATGTAGTTCAAAGTTTTTCGCTCAGTACAAAGTTCAAATAATAATTGGCTTATGCCATGTTTTTTGTTGCGTATCCCTAGACACGTGTTTCTGGATTTCTCCGTCATCAGTAGGGAAAGAGTTCGTAGGTTGCTGGACATGCTGCCGCTTAATTTTCTCAGACATAATTTCACTCAGGGCAAGCAGGCGCTCCCAAGCTCGTCAGCTCAGGTGGCTCGAGGGAGCCTTTTTAAATGGTAGAAGGGGATAGGAGCACACTGCCATCACGTCACAGCGTCATTACCTCCAGGCATTTTGGTCGATGTAGTTCAAAGTTTTTCGCTCAGTACAAAGTTCAAATAATAATTGGCTAATGCCATGTTTTTTGTTGCGTATCCCTAGACACGTGTTTCTGGATTTCTCCGTCATCAGTAGGGAAAGAGTTCGTAGGTTGCTGGACATGCTGCCGCTTAATTTTCTCAGACATAATTTCACTCAGGGCAAGCAGGCGCTCCCAAGCTCGTCAGCTCAGGTGGCTCGAGGGAGCCTTTTTAAATGGTAGAAGGGGATAGGAGCACACTGCCATCACGTCACAGCGTCATTACCTCCAGGCATTTTGGTCGATGTAGTTCAAAGTTTTTCGCTCAGTACAAAGTTCAAATAATAATTGGCTAATGCCATGTTTTTTGTTGCGTATCCCTAGACACGTGTTTCTGGATTTCTCCGTCATCAGTAGGGAAAGAGTTCGTAGGTTGCTGGACATGCTGCCGCTTAATTTTCTCAGACATACTTTCACTCAGGGCAAGCAGGCGCTCCCAAGCTCGTCAGCTCAGGTGGCTCGAGGGAGCCTTTTTAAATGGTAGAAGGGGATAGGAGCACACTGCCATCACGTCACAGCGTCATTACCTCCAGGCATTTTGGTCGATGTAGTTCAAACTTTTTCGCTCAGTACAAAGTTCAAATAATAATTGGCTAATGCCATGTTTTTTGTTGCGTATCCCTAGACACGTGTTTCTGGATTTCTCCGTCATCAGTAGGGAAAGAGTTCGTAGGTTGCTGGACATGCTGCCGCTTAATTTTCTCAGACATAATTTCACTCAGGGCAAGCAGGCGCTCCCAAGCTCGTCAGCTCAGGTGGCTCGAGGGAGCCTTTTTAAATGGTAGAAGGGGATAGGAGCACACTGCCATCACGTCACAGCGTCATTACCTCCAGGCATTTTGGTCGATGTAGTTCAAAGTTTTTCGCTCAGTACAAAGTTCAAATAATAATTGGCTAATGCCATGTTTTTTGTTGCGTATCCCTAGACACGTGTTTCTGGATTTCTCCGTCATCAGTAGGGAAAGAGTTCGTAGGTTGCTGGACATGCTGCCACTTAATTTTCTCAGACATAATTTCACTCAGGGCAAGCAGGCGCTCCCAAGCTCGTCAGCTCAGGTGGCTCGAGGGAGCCTTTTTAAATGGTAGAAGGGAATAGGAGCACACTGCCATCACGTCACAGCGTCATTACCTCCAGGCATTTTGGTTGATGTAGTTCAAAGTTTTTCGCTCAGTACAAAGTTCAAATAATAATTGGCTAATGCCATGTTTTTTGTTGCGTATCCCTAGACACGTGTTTCTGGATTTCTCCGTCATCAGTAGGGAAAGAGTTCGTAGGTTGCTGGACATGCTGCCGCTTAATTTTCTCAGACATAATTTCACTCAGGGCAAGCAGGCGCTCCCAAGCTCGTCAGCTCAGGTGGCTCGAGGGAGCCTTTTTAAATGGTAGAAGGGGATAGGAGCACACTGCCATCACGTCACAGCGTCATTACCTCCAGGCATTTTGGTCGATGTAGTTCAAAGTTTTTCGCTCAGTACAAAGTTCAAATAATAATTGGCTAATGCCATGTTTTTTGTTGCGTATCCCTAGACACGTGTTTCTGGATTTCTCCGTCATCAGTAGGGAAAGAGTTCGTAGGTTGCTGGACATGCTGCCGCTTAATTTTCTCAGACATAATTTCACTCAGGGCAAGCAGGCGCTCCCAAGCTCGTCAGCTCAGGTGGCTCGAGGGAGCCTTTTTAAATGGTAGAAGGGGATAGGAGCACACTGCCATCACGTCACAGCGTCATTACCTCCAGGCATTTTGGTCGATGTAGTTCAAAGTTTTTCGCTCAGTACAAAGTTCAAATAATAATTGGCTAATGCCATGTTTTTTGTTGCGTATCCCTAGACACGTGTTTCTGGATTTCTCCGTCATCAGTAGGGAAAGAGTTCGTAGGTTGCTGAACATGCTGCCGCTTAATTTTCTCAGACATAATTTCACTCAGGGCAAGCAGGCGCTCCCAAGCTCGTCAGCTCAGGTGGCTCGAGGGAGCCTTTTTAAATGGTAGAAGGGGATAGGAGCACACTGCCATCACGTCACAGCGTCATTACCTCCAGGCATTTTGGTCGATGTAGTTCAAAGTTTTTCGCTCAGTACAAAGTTCAAATAATAATTGGCTAATGCCATGTTTTTTGTTGCGTATCCCTAGACACGTGTTTCTGGATTTCTCCGTCATCAGTAGGGAAAGAGTTCGTAGGTTGCTGGACATGCTGCCGCTTAATTTTCTCAGACATAATTTCACTCAGGGCAAGCAGGCGCTCCCAAGCTCGTCAGCTCAGGTGGCTCGAGGGAGCCTTTTTAAATGGTAGAAGGGGATAGGAGCACACTGCCATCACGTCACAGCGTCATTACCTCCAGGCATTTTGGTCGATGTAGTTCAAAGTTTTTCGCTCAGTACAAAGTTCAAATAATAATTGGCTAATGCCATGTTTTTTGTTGCGTATCCCTAGACACGTGTTTCTGGATTTCTCCGTCATCAGTAGGGAAAGAGTTCGTAGGTTGCTGGACATGCTGCCGCTTAATTTTCTCAGACATAATTTCACTCAGGGCAAGCAGGCGCTCCCAAGCTCGTCAGCTCAGGTGGCTCGAGGGAGCCTTTTTAAATGGTAGAAGGGGATAGGAGCACACTGCCATCACGTCACAGCGTCATTACCTCCAGGCATTTTGGTCGATGTAGTTCAAAGTTTTTCGCTCAGTACAAAGTTCAAATAATAATTGGCTAATGCCATGTTTTTTGTTGCGTATCCCTAGACACGTGTTTCTGGATTTCTCCGTCATCAGTAGGGAAAGAGTTCGTAGGTTGCTGGACATGCTGCCGCTTAATTTTCTCAGACATAATTTCACTCAGGGCAAGCAGGCGCTCCCAAGCTCGTCAGCTCAGGTGGCTCGAGGGAGCCTTTTTAAATGGTAGAAGGGGATAGGAGCACACTGCCATCACGTCACAGCGTCATTACCTCCAGGCATTTTGGTCGATGTAGTTCAAAGTTTTTCGCTCAGTACAAAGTTCAAATAATAATTGGCTAATGCCATGTTTTTTGTTGCGTATCCCTAGACACGTGTTTCTGGATTTCTCCGTCATCAGTAGGGAAAGAGTTCGTAGGTTGCTGGACATGCTGCCGCTTAATTTTCTCAGACATAATTTCACTCAGGGCAAGCAGGCGCTCCCAAGCTCGTCAGCTCAGGTGGCTCGAGGGAGCCTTTTTAAATGGTAGAAGGGGATAGGAGCACACTGCCATCACGTCACAGCGTCATTACCTCCAGGCATTTTGGTCGATGTAGTTCAAAGTTTTTCGCTCAGTACAAAGTTCAAATAATAATTGGCTAATGCCATGTTTTTTGTTGCGTATCCCTAGACACGTGTTTCTGGATTTCTCCGTCATCAGTAGGGAAAGAGTTCGTAGGTTGCTGGACATGCTGCCGCTTAATTTTCTCAGACATAATTTCACTCAGGGCAAGCAGGCGCTCCCAAGCTCGTCAGCTCAGGTGGCTCGAGGGAGCCTTTTTAAATGGTAGAAGGGGATAGGAGCACACTGCCATCACGTCACAGCGTCATTACCTCCAGGCATTTTGGTTGATGTAGTTCAAAGTTTTTCGCTCAGTACAAAGTTCAAATAATAATTGGCTAATGCCATGTTTTTTGTTGCGTATCCCTAGACACGTGTTTCTGGATTTCTCCGTCATCAGTAGGGAAAGAGTTCGTAGGTTGCTGGACATGCTGCCGCTTAATTTTCTCAGACATAATTTCACTCAGGGCAAGCAGGCGCTCCCAAGCTTGTCAGCTCAGGTGGCTCGAGGGAGCCTTTTTAAATGGTAGAAGGGGATAGGAGCACACTGCCATCACGTCACAGCGTCATTACCTCCAGGCATTTTGGTCGATGTAGTTCAAAGTTTTTCGCTCAGTACAAAGTTCAAATAATAATTGGCTAATGCCATGTTTTTTGTTGCGTATCCCTAGACACGTGTTTCTGGATTTCTCCGTCATCAGTAGGGAAAGAGTTCGTAGGTTGCTGGACATGCTGCCGCTTAATTTTCTAAGACATAATTTCACTCAGGGCAAGCAGGCGCTCCCAAGCTCGTCAGCTCAGGTGGCTCGAGGGAGCCTTTTTAAATGGTAGAAGGGGATAGGAGCACACTGCCATCACGTCACAGCGTCATTACCTCCAGGCATTTTGGTCGATGTAGTTCAAAGTTTTTCGCTCAGTACAAAGTTCAAATAATAATTGGCTAATGCCATGTTTTTTGTTGCGTATCCCTAGACACGTGTTTCTGGATTTCTCCGTCATCAGTAGGGAAAGAGTTCGTAGGTTGCTGGACATGCTGCCGCTTAATTTTCTCAGACATAATTTCACTCAGGGCAAGCAGGCGCTCCCAAGCTCGTCAGCTCAGGTGGCTCGAGGGAGCCTTTTTAAATGGTAGAAGGGGATAGGAGCACACTGCCATCACGTCACAGCGTCATTACCTCCAGACATTTTGGTCGATGTAGTTCAAAGTTTTTCGCTCAGTACAAAGTTCAAATAATAATTGGCTAATGCCATGTTTTTTGTTGCGTATCCCTAGACACGTGTTTCTGGATTTCTCCGTCATCAGTAGGGAAAGAGTTCGTAGGTTGCTGGACATGCTGCCGCTTAATTTTCTCAGACATAATTTCACTCAGGGCAAGCAGGCGCTCCCAAGCTCGTCAGCTGAGGTGGCTCGAGGGAGCCTTTTTAAATGGTAGAAGGGGATAGGAGCACACTGCCATCACGTCACAGCGTCATTACCTCCAGGCATTTTGGTCGATGTAGTTCAAAGTTTTTCGCTCAGTACAAAGTTCAAATAATAATTGGCTAATGCCATGTTTTTTGTTGCGTATCCCTAGACACGTGTTTCTGGATTTCTCCGTCATCAGTAGGGAAAGAGTTCGTAGGTTGCTGGACATGCTGCCGCTTAATTTTCTAAGACATAATTTCACTCAGGGCAAGCAGGCGCTCCCAAGCTCGTCAGCTCAGGTGGCTCGAGGGAGCCTTTTTAAATGGTAGAAGGGGATAGGAGCACACTGCCATCACGTCCCAGCGTCATTACCTCCAGGCATTTTGGTCGATGTAGTTCAAAGTTTTTCGCTCAGTACAAAGTTCAAATAATAATTGGCTAATGCCATGTTTTTTGTTGCGTATCCCTAGACACGTGTTTCTGGATTTCTCCGTCATCAGTAGGGAAAGAGTTCGTAGGTTGCTGGACATGCTGCCGCTTAATTTTCTCAGACATAATTTCACTCAGGGCAAGCAGGCGCTCCCAAGCTCGTCAGCTCAGGTGGCTCGAGGGAGCCTTTTTAAATGGTAGAAGGGGATAGGAGCACACTGCCATCACGTCACAGCGTCATTACCTCCAGGCATTTTGGTCGATGTAGTTCAAAGTTTTTCGCTCAGTACAAAGTTCAAATAATAATTGGCTAATGCCATGTTTTTTGTTGCGTATCCCTAGACACGTGTTTCTGGATTTCTCCGTCATCAGTAGGGAAAGAGTTCGTAGGTTGCTGGACATGCTGCCGCTTAATTTTCTCAGACATAATTTCACTCAGGGCAAGCAGGCGCTCCCAAGCTCGTCAGCTCAGGTGGCTCGAGGGAGCCTTTTTAAATGGTAGAAGGGGATAGGAGCACACTGCCATCACGTCACAGCGTCATTACCTCCAGGCATTTTGGTCGATGTAGTTCAAAGTTTTTCGCTCAGTACAAAGTTCAAATAATAATTGGCTTATGCCATGTTTTTTGTTGCGTATCCCTAGACACGTGTTTCTGGATTTCTCCGTCATCAGTAGGGAAAGAGTTCGTAGGTTGCTGGACATGCTGCCGCTTAATTTTCTCAGACATAATTTCACTCAGGGCAAGCAGGCGCTCCCAAGCTCGTCAGCTCAGGTGGCTCGAGGGAGCCTTTTTAAATGGTAGAAGGGGATAGGAGCACACTGCCATCACGTCACAGCGTCATTACCTCCAGGCATTTTGGTCGATGTAGTTCAAAGTTTTTCGCTCAGTACAAAGTTCAAATAATAATTGGCTAATGCCATGTTTTTTGTTGCGTATCCCTAGACACGTGTTTCTGGATTTCTCCGTCATCAGTAGGGAAAGAGTTCGTAGGTTGCTGGACATGCTGCCGCTTAATTTTCTCAGACATAATTTCACTCAGGGCAAGCAGGCGCTCCCAAGCTCGTCAGCTCAGGTGGCTCGAGGGAGCCTTTTTAAATGGTAGAAGGGGATAGGAGCACACTGCCATCACGTCACAGCGTCATTACCTCCAGGCATTTTGGTCGATGTAGTTCAAAGTTTTTCGCTCAGTACAAAGTTCAAATAATAATTGGCTAATGCCATGTTTTTTGTTGCGTATCCCTAGACACGTGTTTCTGGATTTCTCCGTCATCAGTAGGGAAAGAGTTCGTAGGTTGCTGGACATGCTGCCGCTTAATTTTCTCAGACATACTTTCACTCAGGGCAAGCAGGCGCTCCCAAGCTCGTCAGCTCAGGTGGCTCGAGGGAGCCTTTTTAAATGGTAGAAGGGGATAGGAGCACACTGCCATCACGTCACAGCGTCATTACCTCCAGGCATTTTGGTCGATGTAGTTCAAAGTTTTTCGCTCAGTACAAAGTTCAAATAATAATTGGCTAATGCCATGTTTTTTGTTGCGTATCCCTAGACACGTGTTTCTGGATTTCTCCGTCATCAGTAGGGAAAGAGTTCGTAGGTTGCTGGACATGCTGCCGCTTAATTTTCTCAGACATAATTTCACTCAGGGCAAGCAGGCGCTCCCAAGCTCGTCAGCTCAGGTGGCTCGAGGGAGCCTTTTTAAATGGTAGAAGGGGATAGGAGCACACTGCCATCACGTCACAGCGTCATTACCTCCAGGCATTTTGGTCGATGTAGTTCAAAGTTTTTCGCTCAGTACAAAGTTCAAATAATAATTGGCTAATGCCATGTTTTTTGTTGCGTATCCCTAGACACGTGTTTCTGGATTTCTCCGTCATCAGTAGGGAAAGAGTTCGTAGGTTGCTGGACATGCTGCCGCTTAATTTTCTCAGACATAATTTCACTCAGGGCAAGCAGGCGCTCCCAAGCTCGTCAGCTCAGGTGGCTCGAGGGAGCCTTTTTAAATGGTAGAAGGGGATAGGAGCACACTGCCATCACGTCACAGCGTCATTACCTCCAGGCATTTTGGTCGATGTAGTTCAAAGTTTTTCGCTCAGTACAAAGTTCAAATAATAATTGGCTAATGCCATGTTTTTTGTTGCGTATCCCTAGACACGTGTTTCTGGATTTCTCCGTCATCAGTAGGGAAAGAGTTCGTAGGTTGCTGGACATGCTGCCGCTTAATTTTCTCAGACATAATTTCACTCAGGGCAAGCAGGCGCTCCCAAGCTCGTCAGCTCAGGTGGCTCGAGGGAGCCTTTTTAAATGGTAGAAGGGGATAGGAGCACACTGCCATCACGTCACAGCGTCATTACCTCCAGGCATTTTGGTCGATGTAGTTCAAAGTTTTTCGCTCAGTACAAAGTTCAAATAATAATTGGCTAATGCCATGTTTTTTGTTGCGTATCCCTAGACACGTGTTTCTGGATTTCTCCGTCATCAGTAGGGAAAGAGTTCGTAGGTTGCTGGACATGCTGCCGCTTAATTTTCTCAGACATAATTTCACTCAGGGCAAGCAGGCGCTCCCAAGCTCGTCAGCTCAGGTGGCTCGAGGGAGCCTTTTTAAATGGTAGAAGGGGATAGGAGCACACTGCCATCACGTCACAGCGTCATTACCTCCAGGCATTTTGGTCGATGTAGTTCAAAGTTTTTCGCTCAGTACAAAGTTCAAATAATAATTGGCTAATGCCATGTTTTTTGTTGCGTATCCCTAGACACGTGTTTCTGGATTTCTCCGTCATCAGTAGGGAAAGAGTTCGTAGGTTGCTGGACATGCTGCCGCTTAATTTTCTCAGACATAATTTCACTCAGGGCAAGCAGGCGCTCCCAAGCTCGTCAGCTCAGGTGGCTCGAGGGAGCCTTTTTAAATGGTAGAAGGGGATAGGAGCACACTGCCATCACGTCACAGCGTCATTACCTCCAGGCATTTTGGTCGATGTAGTTCAAAGTTTTTCGCTCAGTACAAAGTTCAAATAATAATTGGCTAATGCCATGTTTTTTGTTGCGTATCCCTAGACACGTGTTTCTGGATTTCTCCGTCATCAGTAGGGAAAGAGTTCGTAGGTTGCTGGACATGCTGCCGCTTAATTTTCTCAGACATAATTTCACTCAGGGCAAGCAGGCGCTCCCAAGCTTGTCAGCTCAGGTGGCTCGAGGGAGCCTTTTTAAATGGTAGAAGGGGATAGGAGCACACTGCCATCACGTCACAGCGTCATTACCTCCAGGCATTTTGGTCGATGTAGTTCAAAGTTTTTCGCTCAGTACAAAGTTCAAATAATAATTGGCTAATGCCATGTTTTTTGTTGCGTATCCCTAGACACGTGTTTCTGGATTTCTCCGTCATCAGTAGGGAAAGAGTTCGTAGGTTGCTGGACATGCTGCCGCTTAATTTTCTCAGACATAATTTCACTCAGGGCAAGCAGGCGCTCCCAAGCTCGTCAGCTCAGGTGGCTCGAGGGAGCCTTTTTAAATGGTAGAAGGGGATAGGAGCACACTGCCATCACGTCACAGCGTCATTACCTCCAGGCATTTTGGTCGATGTAGTTCAAAGTTTTTCGCTCAGTACAAAGTTCAAATAATAATTGGCTAATGCCATGTTTTTTGTTGCGTATCCCTAGACACGTGTTTCTGGATTTCTCCGTCATCAGTAGGGAAAGAGTTCGTAGGTTGCTGGACATGCTGCCGCTTAATTTTCTCAGACATAATTTCACTCAGGGCAAGCAGGCGCTCCCAAGCTCGTCAGCTCAGGTGGCTCGAGGGAGCCTTTTTAAATGGTAGAAGGGGATAGGAGCACACTGCCATCACGTCACAGCGTCATTACCTCCAGGCATTTTGGTCGATGTAGTTCAAAGTTTGACGCTGCGATGTGAAGTCAGTGTGCTCCCACCCCCTTTTACATAATTTTAAAGGCTCCCTCGAGCCGCTTGAGCTGACGAGCTTGGGAGCCGCCTGCATGCCCAGAGTGGAATTGTGCCTGAGAAAATTAAGCGGCAGCATGTCCAGCAACCTACTATTTTTTCCCTACTGATGACAGAGAAATCCAGAAACACGTGTCTAGGGATACGCTTTGAAAATTATGATATTGAGCCAAGAAACTTTTCGAACTTTGTCCTGTGCCAAAAACAATGAACTACATCTACCACGATGCTCAGAGGTAATGACGCTGCGATGTGAAGTCAGTGTGCTCCACCCCCTTTTACATAATTTTAAAGGCTCCCTCGAGCCGCTTGAGCTGACGAGCTTGGGAGCGCCTGCATGCCCAGAGTGGAATTGTGCCTGAGAAAATTAAGCGGCAGCATGTCCAGCAACCTACTATTTTTTCCCTACTGATGACGGAGAAATCCAGAAACACGTGTCTAGGGATACGCTTTGAAAATTATGATATTGAGCCAAGAAACTTTTCGAACTTTGTCCTGTGCCAAAAACAATGAACTACATCTACCACGATGCTCAGAGGTAATGACGCTGCGATGTGAAGTCAGTGTGCTCCCACCCCCTTTTACATAATTTTAAAGGCTCCCTCGAGCCGCTTGAGCTGACGAGCTTGGGAGCGCCTGCATGCCCAGAGTGGAATTGTGCCTGAGAAAATTAAGCGGCAGCATGTCCAGCAACCTACTATTTTTTCCCTACTGATGACGGAGAAATCCAGAAACACGTGTCTAGGGATACGCTTTGAAAATTATGGTATTGAGCCAAGAAACTTTTCGAACTTTGTCCTGTGCCAAAAACAATGAACTACATCTACCACGATGCTCAGAGGTAATGACGCTGCGATGTGAAGTCAGTGTGCTCCCACCCCCTTTTACATAATTTTAAAGGCTCCCTCGAGCCGCTTGAGCTGACGAGCTTGGGAGCGCCGGCATGCCCAGAGTGGAATTGTGCCTGAGAAAATTAAGCGGCAGCATGTCCAGCAACCTACTATTTTTTCCCTACTGATGACGGAGAAATCCAGAAACACGTGTCTAGGGATACGCTTTGAAAATTATGGTATTGAGCCAAGAAACTTTTCGAACTTTGTCCTGTGCCAAAAACAATGAACTACATCTACCACGATGCTCAGAGGTAATGACGCTGCGATGTGAAGTCAGAGTGCTCCCACCCCCTTTTACATAATTTTAAAGGCTCCCTCGAGCCGCTTGAGCTGACGAGCTTGGGAGCGCCTGCATGCCCAGAGTGGAATTGTGCCTGAGAAAATTAAGCGGCAGCATGTCCAGCAACCTACTATTTTTTCCCTACTGATGACGGAGAAATCCAGAAACACGTGTCTAGGGATACGCTTTGAAAATTATGGTATTGAGCCAAGAAACTTTTCGAACTTTGTCCTGTGCCAAAAACAATGAACTACATCTACCACGATGCTCAGAGGTAATGACGCTGCGATGTGAAGTCAGTGTGCTCCCACCCCCTTTTACATAATTTTAAAGGCTCCCTCGAGCCGCTTGAGCTGACGAGCTTGGGAGCGCCTGCATGCCCAGAGTGGAATTGTGCCTGAGAAAATTAAGCGGCAGCATGTCCAGCAACCTACTATTTTTTCCCTACTGATGACGGAGAAATCCAGAAACACGTGTCTAGGGATACGCTTTGAAAATTATGGTATTGAGCCAAGAAACTTTTCGAACTTTGTCCTGTGCCAAAAACAATGAACTACATCTACCACGATGCTCAGAGGTAATGACGCTGCGATGTGAAGTCAGTGTGCTCCCACCCCCTTTTACATAATTTTAAAGGCTCCCTCGAGCCGCTTGAGCTGACGAGCTTGGGAGCGCCTGCATGCCCAGAGTGGAATTGTGCCTGAGAAAATTAAGCGGCAGCATGTCCAGCAACCTACTATTTTTTCCCTACTGATGACGGAGAAATCCAGAAACACGTGTCTAGGGATACGCTTTGAAAATTATGGTATTGAGCCAAGAAACTTTTCGAACTTTGTCCTGTGCCAAAAACAATGAACTACATCTACCACGATGCTCAGAGGTAATGACGCTGCGATGTGAAGTCAGTGTGCTCCCACCCCCTTTTACATAATTTTAAAGGCTCCCTCGAGCCGCTTGAGCTGACGAGCTTGGGAGCGCCTGCATGCCCAGAGTGGAATTGTGCCTGAGAAAATTAAGCGGCAGCATGTCCAGCAACCTACTATTTTTTCCCTACTGATGACGGAGAAATCCAGAAACACGTGTCTAGGGATACGCTTTGAAAATTATGGTATTGAGCCAAGAAACTTTTCGAACTTTGTCCTGTGCCAAAAACAATGAACTACATCTACCACGATGCTCAGAGGTAATGACGCTGCGATGTGAAGTCAGTGTGCTCCCACCCCCTTTTACATAATTTTAAAGGCTCCCTCGAGCCGCTTGAGCTGACGAGCTTGGGAGCGCCTGCATGCCCAGAGTGGAATTGTGCCTGAGAAAATTAAGCGGCAGCATGTCCAGCAACCTACTATTTTTTCCCTACTGATGATGGAGAAATCCAGAAACACGTGTCTAGGGATACGCTTTGAAAATTATGGTATTGAGCCAAGAAACTTTTCGAACTTTGTCCTGTGCCAAAAACAATGAACTACATCTACCACGATGCTCAGAGGTAATGACGCTGCGATGTGAAGTCAGTGTGCTCCCACCCCCTTTTACATAATTTTAAAGGCTCCCTCGAGCCGCTTGAGCTGACGAGCTTGGGAGCGCCTGCATGCCCAGAGTGGAATTGTGCCTGAGAAAATTAAGCGGCAGCATGTCCAGCAACCTACTATTTTTTCCCTACTGATGACGGAGAAATCCAGAAACACGTGTCTAGGGATACGCTTTGAAAATTATGGTATTGAGCCAATAAACTTTTCGAATTTTGTCCTGTGCCAAAAACAATGAACTACATCTACCACGATGCTCAGAGGTAATGACGCTGCGATGTGAAGTCAGTGTGCTCCCACCCCCTTTTACATAATTTTAAAGGCTCCCTCGAGCCGCTTGAGCTGACGAGCTTGGGAGCGCCTGCATGCCCAGAGTGGAATTGTGCCTGAGAAAATTAAGCGGCAGCATGTCCAGCAACCTACTATTTTTTCCCTACTGATGACGGAGAAATCCAGAAACACGTGTCTAGGGATACGCTTTGAAAATTATGGTATTGAGCCAAGAAACTTTTCGAACTTTGTCCTGTGCCAAAAACAATGAACTACATCTACCACGATGCTCAGAGGTAATGACGCTGCGATGTGAAGTCAGTGTGCTCCCACCCCCTTTTACATAATTTTAAAGGCTCCCTCGAGTCGCTTGAGCTGACGAGCTTGGGAGCGCCTGCATGCCCAGAGTGGAATTGTGCCTGAGAAAATTAAGCGGCAGCATGTCCAGCAACCTACTATTTTTTCCCTACTGATGACGGAGAAATCCAGAAACACGTGTCTAGGGATACGCTTTGAAAATTATGGTATTGAGCTAAGAAACTTTTCGAACTTTGTCCTGTGCCAAAAACAATGAACTACATCTACCACGATGCTCAGAGGTAATGACGCTGCGATGTGATGTCAGTGTGCTCCCACCCCCTTTTACATAATTTTAAAGGCTCCCTCGAGCCGCTTGAGCTGACGAGCTTGGGAGCGCCTGCATGCCCAGAGTGGAATTGTGCCTGAGAAAATTAAGCGGCAGCATGTCCAGCAACCTACTATTTTTTCCCTACTGATGACGGAGAAATCCAGAAACACGTGTCTAGGGATACGCTTTGAAAATTATGGTATTGAGCCAAGAAACTTTTCGAACTTTGTCCTGTGCCAAAAACAATGAACTACATCTACCACGATGCTCAGAGGTAATGACGCTGCGATGTGAAGTCAGTGTGCTCCACCCCCTTTTACATAATTTTAAAGGCTCCCTCGAGCCGCTTGAGCTGACGAGCTTGGGAGCGCCTGCATGCCCAGAGTGGAATTGTGCCTGAGAAAATTAAGCGGTAGCATGTCCAGCAACCTACTATTTTTTCCCTACTGATGACGGAGAAATCCAGAAACACGTGTCTAGGGATACGCTTTGAAAATTATGGTATTGAGCCAAGAAACTTTTCGAACTTTGTCCTGTGCCAAAAACAATGAACTACATCTACCACGATGCTCAGAGGTAATGACGCTGCGATGTGAAGTCAGTGTGCTCCCACCCCCTTTTACATAATTTTAAAGGCTCCCTCGAGCCGCTTGAGCTGACGAGCTTGGGAGCGCCTGCATGCCCAGAGTGGAATTGTGCCTGAGAAAATTAAGCGGCAGCATGTCCAGCAACCTACTATTTTTTCCCTACTGATGACGGAGAAATCCAGAAACACGTGTCTAGGGATACGCTTTGAAAATTATGGTATTGAGCCAAGAAACTTTTCGAACTTTGTCCTGTGCCAAAAACAATGAACTACATCTACCACGATGCTCAGAGGTAATGACGCTGCGATGTGAAGTCAGTGTGCTCCCACCCCCTTTTACATAATTTTAAAGGCTCCCTCGAGCCGCTTGAGCTGACGAGCTTGGGAGCGCCTGCATGCCCAGAGTGGAATTGTGCCTGAGAAAATTAAGCGGCAGCATGTCCAGCAACCTACTATTTTTTCCCTACTGATGACGGAGAAATCCAGAAACACGTGTCTAGGGATACGCTTTGAAAATTATGGTATTGAGCCAAGAAACTTTTCGAACTTTGTCCTGTGCCAAAAACAATGAACTACATCTACCACGATGCTCAGAGGTAATGACGCTGTGATGTGAAGTCAGTGTGCTCCCACCCCCTTTTACCCCCTCTGCAAACGTGCCTGGGGGCGCGTTTGCAGAGTGGTGCAAGGAGGGGGCGTGGCCGCTGGCCCGATCCCGTTTTTTTATTTTTTTATTTTTTAAGAAGGGGGGCTCTGTAGCCTCCCTTCTTTTTCTAATGTATTGGCCCTGGGGACCCCATCCCCCAGGGCCTGCCCCCAATTTTTTTTTTTTAAAGATACAAATTGGGAAGGGGGTTGCGTGGCCCCCCCTTCAGAGGCCATAATTTGCCCCAGGTACCCCATCCCCCGGGGCATGGCCCTTTTTTAAAAAAAAAAATATTTTGGAGGGGGGCTGCCTTGCCCCCCTCCTGTGGCCACTTATGGCCCTGGGGGGTGGCGGTCCCCAGGGCAGTGTGGGGGGGATTGGGACCCCCCACACTATTTTTTGAAAATGCCCCTGGGATTTGGCCCCCCTGGGGGCCAATTACCAAAGAAGCGCGGGAGTCTGCGCTTCATTTTTTTTTTTTCGGCCGAAATTCGCGCTGGTTGTGCTGTAGCTGCGGCCAAAGGTCCTATGGGAAAATGCATGGGGAAACGTGTTTTGGGATCCCCCTTTTTTCTCGGCCTCCGCTTGACGAAACTTTCAGGATAGGAGCAGACCGGAACTGGCCAAAAGTTTTGAAAATTTCGCGAAGATTCGTCAATCGCCGCCAAAGTTATTCCAAATAGAATGTTGCGGATTTCCCATGGAAAATAGGTCCTAACTATATCTACCTATTGGTATATATATATATATATGTTACTATTTTAAAACTAGGAAGCTGTTATGCGATTGAGTAAAAGGGTAGGGTGAGTAAACAGATGTGGAAAGGGGATGCTATACTTAAGCAGATTTCTCCTTGTTTAACTGTTTTTAGCCTCTTTAAAAATACATAATGTCTCAAATTACCATAAACCCTTACTCCCCCTCACATATTTAATCCACTGGTTTCTTCTCTGCATTAATATCTCAATAGCCATTTATGGTCACCTGCTTCTGGGGAAATGCTTTAAATTCAACAACTCTTTTTCCGACAAAATGGCATTCAGGAGTGCCTCACTTTTGCCTTAAATAGTAAGTGTTAGCACTCTTGATGTTCAATAGGGATGTGGTTTATTAATGTGATGATGCTGCTGTTAATTACTTGGGAGTTAACTGACAGACTGCTGCTAATGTTGGCAGTAGATGTTTCCCTCTGCATAGCAGAATGTTTCTCTGACATGGATGAGAAGGTTATTTGAGAGTCCATAGAAAATGTGTCCACATTTTACTTTCTATCTGACTAACCATAATTTTTATGGCAAAAAAGCACCTGTTTTTGTTCTTTTCCTGAAGTCTCCTCTGTAAGGAATGCATTCAGTTGTACAGCTTTGATTCCATCAAGGTACAATTCAGGTTTGCTACACTTTTGTCATAAATACAGAATGTTAGTTGCTCATTAGAACTCTGTGATGCATCTGAACTTGATCATTAATGAGTTTACTTATAGGCTGCTGCTAATCAGAGCATAACTGGACTCCAATGGTCAAGATATACCTACATTTTACCCCTTCATGGCCAACCATGAGCCTTCTTTAAATGCCAATTTCTCAAAAACAGCTGAACAGATTTGCACCAAATCGCAAAAGGTTTACTGAGTAAAGTTCTACCTTTTTGCCACATTTGATGTAATTCTATTCAGCTATTTTTTCAAAGAGCAAAGTTTCCTAAGTAAAATAACATGAAAATTGTATTTTTGTCACCCACCCTTTTTCTTAGCCCCTCTTGACAGATCATGGCGAAACATTTCATAAAGTAGTCGAGGCGATTAGCTTTTTTTTGGAACATTTCATGCAGATTTTTCAAAAGGCATCAAAGTTATTAGTGAAACAAACATTACTCCTGACCTAACCATAACTACACTTTGCAGCCACTACTGTGTAATGTTTATACACTGCAAAATGACTTGGTACACCTTATCTCGCTTTTATATATACTCTGTTTAAGCAAATCCTAGCTCAGTTGTTGATATTAAAAAGATCAATTTGTTTCATCAATGACACAGATAAAGCTAAATAAACAGTTTTTCTAATGCATGATATATACTGATGTTATCAAAAGTTATTGCCAAGGTAGTAGAAGCGCAGTGCATTGTTGTAGATTCCCTTTGGATCACATTCCTTTCTAGATGTCACAGCACGAAAACATTGTGGGAGGCAAAAGAGTATTTCTTGAATCCGTCCTGTTCTTCAGCAGTGCCCATTTGGCACGAAGAGAAAGTGATCCTTTGGCAGAACTATTTCCTGAGGGACTAAAGATTGCCAGCAGCTAGTAATTGGTCAGTTTAGAAATGTAATTGTGAAAAGAAGAGGAGAGAGGCAGAATGCTGAAGGAACAGTTAAATTGGTCTTTCCTTCTCAATGCCCTTCTGCTCTTACGACACCTCTGGACAACCCGCTCATACTCTCCCTTCAGTCATGCCAGTTGTCTTTCATCACTTGCTTTTTACCAGCCCAGTGTGAAGCGGGACCCCATTGTTTGAATTTTGATGGTTTATTTCTCTGCAATGGTATTTTAATCAACATTTCATTGTAAACTATGCCTGTGTTGTGTATGTGTGCTTGTCAAGATCATCTGTTTTTGATTTATGATGTGATCATTGCTGTTCCTATTGACTTCATATAGGCATTTTGGAAATCTGAATCAAAATTATAAAAATATACAGATATTTGCTGCATCAAAGACCTGATTTAGTATGGAAGCTCCTATTAGGTATATGTGCTACTTATTCCGCTTTACTAGCTGCCATAACCTGCCAGTAAAGGTTTTATTTGGTCTGATCAGTTTGAAGTCTTCTGTTTTCTTTCAGTAAACTGAAATGAGCTTGGGGTAAGCATACATCATGAGAAATTATTGGACCCTCTTACAGAGTTCTGATATCATTAAGAGATGCCTTAGAGTTTATCTTTCATGTACTTGTCGTAGGGTGGCTTGGAGGTGAAGTTTATGCAACTCACTTCTAGACTTTTTTTTACATCTTTTCTCTCAATAATTCTCTGCATTCTTTGCTAGTGTTGCGGTGTTGTCATTCTTTATCACAGAGAACAACAATATTACAGGATTGTTGCAAAACACTGGCTTTTGATTTGAAGTCGATGGGTATTCACTCTTTGTATTTAGGACATTATGTACTGTTTTTTCCTGCATGTGTATAGATAACAACTGAATTATCCTCACACTCAGTTCTCAAATAGGAATATACAAAAATGTGACATCAATTACATGTGAAAAGTTAAGGTTCATACCATTTCTAGCCAACATCCCAAGATAGTGTGTTGGTTTTTATTGATAGACTACAGTAGAAACAAATCATTAACATTCCTTCAACCATTTAGACTACAGTAGAAAGAGGTCATTAATATATGACAACTATGTGGTTACATTTCTTTGGTACTGAGACCAAGTACTCTTATAACAGCATTAAGTTATATGTGCCATTAAGCGTTTTGATCACTATTAAATTGATTGCTGACCTGTTGTAAATTGGATAGTTGGTATTTTCAATTAGTATTTAAGGTGATGTTTTACAAATGAAGATGTCCTCTAGCTGTAGCTGCTGTGATGCCACAACAGAAGTGTAATCATTGTATTTTATTGCAGGTTAGTGAAGTTGCAGTTACATGTGAAAGTAGCGGTTAGAGGAAGGGTTTAATAAAGCAAGAGCAGGCCTCCGTATAATCTAATCAAACAGAGGAAGACTAGATTTTCAGCTGCTTTTCTTTTTTCTTTCCCTAAAAATGTGGTCATTAGCTGGGAAGAAGGCATTTATGGAAGCATGTTTAGGTACTGCACTACTGAAGTTCACTAAGGGGATCTACCACCTGTCTGTTACCACACATTCTAAACCATAGCACTGGATTTGATGGTGACAAATTATAGGCCACATATTGGTGCACTTATTATTTATGTATTTAAAATACAGATTCTAGATGTATTTCATCTATCTGCAACCAAAAGATGTTTCATCAGATTGAGCTAGAGGTAAAGGATTTACCACAATATTCAGATAGAGTGACAGTGTAGCATTATACAAAATAAACAATATATAAAAAGCATATTGCACGTCATATCATAGTTCTAAGACCTTATGTAGGAACTCTACCTTTGGCCTTTTTCCTATGCTCTTCTGTGACATGCAATATCTATGCAGTGTACACTCTGGGGTTATTTCTCCCATATAGCTTATAGTCTCTTAGGCAATGGTTTTAGTGGTTAAGTATGTCAAAGTTGTAACAAGATTTAATTAAGATGATGAAATCACATGCATATGAGGTAATAAACTAAATGTTAATCATACTCTCAGAAAACCTTTGTGCAAATGTGCTCAGTTTGTATTTGGGAGACAGTTGTGAAAAAATGTGTGTGGTTCTTTCTTTGGCTGCATTTAGGTCCATGGTGTGCTGCACCTGCCCCGGGAGAGACCAATCAATTAACTCACCATTGTCAATGAACGCATTGGGTGCAGATAAGGCCTGTGATATGGTCCCCTGGTTTTATCTGCAAGCAACTCTTCATCACTTTTACTAGGCAAAGATTTAATTAAAATGGTGACGGCTCCTGCACTGATGTCTCTGAGCTAGGATCCAAATGGAGTACTATCAGACTCCTCCTTAGAGGTTCACAGAACATTACAAGATTGCCCCCTCTTGCATCCCTTATTTCTGTTGGCTACAGATCCTGTGCTATATTCCATTAATAGCAAGCTAGGAATTACGAGTATTCATTTTAAATCATTTACCCTTTAAATTGTAAAGTACGTTGATGATGTAGTGACCGTCACCTCTTCAAATCCAACCCTACTTGATCTCATTGGAAAATACTCGGAGCCCTCAGGATACCCCCTAATTTAGGATAAAATAAAATGTTGGTTTGAATTGCTTTTGCAGTGCCAGAAGAAGTACACAGGGGTATTAATGGCATCCTATTTATAAAAATCCCTGTAGCCCAATAAAAAAGTTTGTCGATATATTTGTTTTTATGTATGTTCTACACTGTTTGTGGCATTATTGGCGCCTCTCACGCATGCAACATTAGTTAAGTGATTCAAAGAAAGGCAGCACTTCTTCAAACCTTCAAAGAATGTTGGTTTGGAGACGTCTGCCATTATCCGCGTCCGAGTAATGCACGTATGTGTTTTTAGCACACTCTGTATCTGTCGTTCATCCAAGCCTCATATAAAGTGTCACAAGCTCGTGATGAACTAAAGTACCACCATAAAACAGGTGGAGAGCTTTGCTTGTTGGCACCTCTGTATTTTCTCATACCTCCCTAGTGAATGTAACATTTGCATGTGTTTGCATTACTGCCTGAGACTGTTTTCTTAATAATGTAATATGCACTTGTGATTACATTCTTGATCTGTTTTTCTTTTACTTCGGCCTAATTGGTCGCACAGGATACCCCTCTCTTTCCAACAGCCCAACACAAAATTGGCTATTGCAGTTTTCTTCATAAGTTGTTTTAAAACAGTTCAATGTTATTGGCTAAAGTGGGTTTTAAAACACTCCCGTGACTAGTGTTACACATGACCCCCAGACTGGCATGTACAATAACTGCAGTCTTTGAATTCTCAGGACGTGTTTGACCTTTAATTACTACTCAAGTTTTCACCACAGCCAGGATGCCATATCATCCAGTGCTGGGCCATATAACAGGTTAGAAAAAGAGCAATGCAGTTCGCGAATGATGGATGACCTCTTTTTCTCCCATCAAGCCTACCTATCCATCTCCTTCCTGACCTGCTTGAGAGTCCCCTCAGGTCTGTTTCACTCTATCCAGGTAGAAAACACCTAAGTGAGGGTGACATGTTGGTGCGCTGCCAGTTCATGCTAAGCCTCCCTAAGTCAGCCATCTTGGATCAATCCCTCAACCCCTGTTGTAGATCTGACACCAGCCTGCTCTCTTTAACAAATGAAATGGAGTGGATTGTCTCCATCCACCTGCACAGCTTTATAGGCAACATCCCTTTTTTGACCTTCTCTGCTTGGGGTCCTGCCT
Source organism: Triturus cristatus (assembly GCF_964204655.1). NCBI lineage: Eukaryota > Metazoa > Chordata > Amphibia > Caudata > Salamandridae > Triturus > Triturus cristatus. The sequence goes on from NC_140586.1 coordinate 655,124,239, forward strand.
ACTTTAAGGAACATAGAAAGTAGGGATAACAGGCCTGTAGATCATGAGGGCTGGACCATTATCACTTTACAAGATCTGTTTACCAGACAATGCTAAATAGCACCAGTCCCCTCCCCATCTATAAAGTGAAACCTTTCAGAAAGGCAGTGAGTAAATGTGAAGTGATTGCATAAAGCGCAGACTCTCTCAGGGCTCTTAACCTTCTCCACTGCTGTTCAGTTGGTGAATGCTGCACTTTATCACTACCCCACGCTGTTTAGACTGCACATGTCTGTCTCCACTGAGTGAGGCATCGAAGCAGAGAGCTAGACCTACCGACAGCATTACTAGTATTAGAACCAAAGAAAGCATCGCAGTGATCATTCTGCTAAAGAGGGGTGTGCTTGGTGACTATTAGCTTAAAGAGGCCATATACACTTATCAATGGATTGTCAACCAGAGCAAGGCATTTTATCAGATCCTCCCTTAGTACGCATTACCATCAATAACTCATATTGGTAGCCTCCAAAGATGGGAAATCTCCATAAGCTTAGAAACAGTAATCACAAATAAAGATGCCCCACTTCTATTTACTTATGTCTGTAAGTACAGGCCTAGTTACGAGTTTGGCAGTCCATAGGACCGCAAAACACGTGGTGGAGGTGCGGTGGCGGTTGGGGACCGACACACCAGTGGTCCGACCACTGTATTCTACAGCGGTCGAATCGAATTAGGACCACTGTAACCGCCAAGGATCCACGATCCCTGGCAGGGTGCTCCTGATACCACAGTATGCTTGATGGTGCCTCTGCGGCACCACCAAGCATATTACGAGTTGGCTGTAAGCCACCTTTTTCATAGTGGTAAGACCGGCATGAAAAGTGTGGTGGAGAGTCAACAAAGGGGGCTCTACAGGACCCCCTGTTGCCTCAAGGCCTTTGGGATGCATGCATGGGGGCACATGGCATGTCCCCTGTCTGTATGCACCCCTGTTCAAGCACGGCATGGACTCTACAGTCTATGCCATGCTGGAACACGCTGTGGCTGTCCCATGGCGCAGCCTTTCTAAGGGCCTTATTATGACTTTGGCGGTCTCGGAGCAGGTGGCAGCCCCGCTCTGAGACTGCCAAAGCCATAAGCCATTAAAGACCGCCTGCCAGAGTACAACTTATTTTTTACTCTGGCGGGCTGTTCTTTGGCAGTCCCACTGTTTTGCCTTTGAAAAAGGCACCACAATGGCAGCATCAAAGGCAGTTCCTTCAGGGCATGGACTATCAAGTATATGCCCTGCAGGAACTGGAGGTGCATGTACACTGAGGGACACAACAAATGCCCCTCTGTAGGGCCATCTTTGTTTTCTCACCGCCACACTTTTCATGTTGGTCACACAGCCATGAAAAGAGTGGCGGTGAGGAAACACTAATATGCTTGGCGGTGCCACAGCAACACCACCGGCATATTAGGCTCCTCAGACTGCTGTCCCACTGCCCGGGATCGTAGATCCCTGGCGGCAGCGGCGGTCTTGTGGTTGTCCAACGGCCACAGTCCGAATGCGGCGGGCGGAGCGCCACCACAGGTTCGACGGTCTATTGGACCACTGAACTTCTAAGAATGGCCTAATGCTCTCTTATGAGCCTTTGAAAGGCAGCACCGTGGGCCAGCCACTGCAGGACCGCCCTCCCGGATTCCAACTTGTAATCATGCGGGCAGTCGGCAGCGTGGGAGTGGAACGGTGGTGTTCCATCCCGCTCCCACACTGCCAAACTCATAATCAGGCCCAAGACCTCTCAGACTAAGTCCACATGTTCTTAAGACACAGGTGCTGCCTAATGAAGTGTAAAAAGGCACAAACAAAAGCAGCATGTGATGAGGCCTTGTGCTGTCATAACTAACAAAAGGGGCAAATCAGCGTAGAAAGGCAAAGAGTGGCCATTATTCGTAGAGCTGAGCTCCATAGCAGGCTGAATGTGGATTTAAGTAATTGTGCTCCCCTTCAGCTATTCTCTAGCTACTTACACTATTCTTGTAGATGAGCAGCTGTAGAATTGTGCCTCGATAAAAACTTGGTGTTACGACTAATTTTCCTGACCTATCGAATAACCCCTTATAGATTTCAGAATATTGTTTGTAAAAGAAGGGCTGGTGTTACCGTCAGTATACAAAAAATATTTGCTTGTACTGCAGGGATCAGTACATCATTGATGTCTTCGCTTTTAAAAAGGTACATAGCAACAGCCCATGGACGTCATGCAGGGGTCGCAGCTGTGACCCCTGGCTGGCCTCTTGCAACCCCTGACACAGCAGTTGTGACCCCTGGCCTCTGAGGTAGCAAATACAGTGCCAGAAACACAAAGCTCGTCCTTATGAACATCGGTTGGGGCTGCAATCTCATTGTTTTTTGTCAATTTTTATTGCACTAATAGTGAATAATAACATTTTCATAACATTGTAATAGAAAAGGTGTAAAAGTTGCTAGAATATGACCCTTCTTAGCAGTTGAGGTAAGTAAAAATTGCTTTTAAATTTATGTTGTGTGCAGGTAACATTATGTTTATGTGAGAGAGTGTGTGTATGTGTGATTTTGTGTGTTTGTAGAAGGATGCGTGTTTGAGTGAATGTAATGGTCAAATGGCATGTGATGTCACTTCCGCTACCCCTGGCTTTTGGGTAAAGTGACGTTCATGCAACAGCCTTTCCCTACTGACTACTATATATTGTTCTCTATAGAGCAATGTTCTCTTAAAACGTTTATTGTCTTAGCAGAAAAACCTGAAAAGACAGCCTCGCTGAATCTGATGGAGCCTAGAAACAGACTCCAGTGCACACGAAGGAGCTGCCTGTTGTGCCATTGTATCAAGAGGTCACTAAAGAAATAGAAAGAAAACATGTCATAAATAATTCTGGTTCAAAAGTCTCACCGTACCTTTGTATCTGTATTATAATTCGCTTGCATTAAATCAATAAGATTAAAAAAAAAAAAAAAAGTCTCATGGAAAGGAAAAATAACTAAAATCTTCAGTTTAAAAAATGGAAAGAAAACTTTAAAAACTCTTGGTGGCAGGTGTAGCGTAGCGGGGCCACATGTATCATAGGCCGCAGCAGCGCTAACGGAGAGACAGGACACTCTGCTTTACTCTCTTGGCCGGAAGACCCCGAGCGGTCTTCCGCCGTTTATTTATCCCCTCGGGTCGAGCCCGACCGAGGGATGTATGCATGCATGTTAGTGGCAACATTGTGGGAGAGAGCCTGGGTGGCTCTCTACATTCCTCCTTTCTTTCAGTACCTGACCATCAGGCCTCTCAGATTCATGGAGAGATATACACAAAGCCTTTCAGTCTGACTTGCCGCAGGGTTCGGCTGGAGACCATACTTCTGGCTCCGGGAGCTGGAAATGGCTACTGCGCTGGACTGAGTATTCACAGGCACTTCATCAAGACGGGCTGAACCAGTCACGGGAACAGCCTCTTCGCTCACCCTTCGTGAGCTCAACGATGACGGACACGGTGTCCCTGGTGAGGCTGGTGGGGAGAGACTCGGGGTGATCTTGGGATAGTCCGACACTGCGTGTCCAGAGTCCTTCTCCCAGATCTTCTTGAAACTGGACACATTCCTCGTGACAGAATGCTGCCCCCGCTGGGTGGTGACCATGGTCCCTTGAATGCCAACGATGGTCCACTCCTCCGGCTCGTAGGGTGTCCTGAACTTCCAGCCAGGATGCCTGTCTTTGATCACGACACAATCTCCCACTCTTAGCTGGGGCTCTTGTGCCCGGCGGGACTCACTGGCCTTGCAGTTTGTCATTTTCCTTCTTGCCTGAACCGCTTCGTTGTCTCTTTCCACAGGCTCCCACATTGGGTCTGACGGGATACTGTCTCGCGTGGCCCGTTTGAACAGTAAGTGAGACGGCGCACACTTGGTGGTGCTGTGGGGCGTCTGTTGATAGGCGCCAAGGAATTGGTCTAGAGCTGTCTCTGCTTCTTCACCTTGGTCCACGGCGATGCGCAGTGCTCGGTTGAGTGTCCGCATCAGACGTTCCACCTCCCCGTTGGCTTGAGGCCACAGCGGGGTGATCTTCCGGTGATGAATCGCCTTGCTCTCAAGGTACTCCTGGAATTCCCGGCCCTGGAACGGAGGTCCGTTGTCTGACTTGACTTCCTCGGACAGCCCCATCATTTCAAATGTCTTGTCGAGAACTCTCTTCACATGAGTGAACGCAGTTGACGCGACCCTCTCCACGATATGGAACATTAAAAACGAGTCTACCATGACCAGCATATGACATCCATCGGGGAAACTCCCGAAATCCAGGCTGACTTTTGTCCAGGGGGTCTCACTAGGTTCTTCGGTGATCACTGGCACCGGTGCCGGATCTCCCCCTGTGATTGTGCAGGCATGGCACTGTCTCACCATCTCCTCCACCATGGAGTCCATTGCGGGGAACCAGACCTTGTTGAGCAGTCTGGCCTTCGTCTTGGCCATCCCTTGGTGGCCGACATGTGCCAGTGTGAGAATCCGTTTCTGCAGTCTTTCTGGAATAACGATCAGGTGTCTTCTCAGAACAACCCATTGCTCCCCCACGCTGAGTTCGTGGCGCACTTGCCAGAGCTGTTGTCGTGCGTGACTGATCTCCACCCAGAGAGGGTGGGTTCCATCCATGAAGTGGGCCCATCCATTATTCTCCAGTGCAGCTTTCACCTGGGACAATGTCTCATCTTCTTTGGTGGCACAGCCGATCTTCTCGAGCGTCATGGCTGTGGGGCACGCCCCTTGCGACACCATCTTCATGAATGCTTCGGCGTTGCACACATCCGTTGAAGGTTCTGGAGGCGACGTGGACTCCGGGTGGCGTGATAAGTAGTCGGCCGGGTTATGGGCCCCGGGATGGAATACGACCTTGAAGTTGTAGGACTGCAGCTGCACCGCCCAACACTCAATTCTCGGGGGCACCAGTCTGGATGAACCTGCGAAGAGTGGTAATAGAGGGTTGCGGTCAGTCACGACTTGGAACTCTTGGCCTCACAGGTAGAGGTGAAAATGTTGACATGCCCATTTAATGGCCAGGGCTTCCCTCTCAATTTGGGGCATATCTTGTCTCCATGTCAGTGAGGGCCTTGCTGGCGTAAGCTACTGGCTCCCAGACCCACTGGGCGGGTGTCAACGATCAGTCCTGTGCGCCGCCCCGGATGGAAGTAGGCCATCACCGTTTTACCCAGCAGTCCTGCTTTGATGTCATTGAACGCTTTGTTGGCGACCCAAGTCCACTCCCACTTGTGATCATTGCATATGAGAGGTCGGAGCGGCTCCGACATGGCAGCAAGGTTTGGAATGAATCGCCCACACTAGGTGGCCATGCCGAGAAACTTCTTACTTCTGTGGGGTTCTTTGGCGTGCTGGCTGCTCGGATGGCCGCGGCCTTCTTGGGGTCCACCAGGAGTCCCTCCCGGGTGAAGGTATACCCGAAGAAATCAACAGATTCTTGGTAAAACGAGCACTTGGACTTGTGAAGGGTCAACCCGCAGTCTTCTAGTCTCTTCAGGGTGGCTCAGAGATTTTTGTGATGATCTTCTAACGTGTCTGAGAACACCAGTATGTCATCACTGAGGTTAATCACGCTCTGCAGCCCTGACAGTGCTTCTCTCATGGCGTTTTGGAAGACTTCAGCTGCCGACGACACCCCAAAGCTGAGCCTCTTGTACCTTCGGAGGCCAACGTACGTCGAGAAGGTGGTGATATACCTACTCTCGGGTTCAAGTTCCAGCTGATGATATCCGGTGTTTAAATCCAGTTTAGAGAACCATTTGGCTCGTTCATTCTGACACTATATCGTCCATAGTGGGAGTAATGTGGCATTCTCTCTTGACGGCCGTGTTCAGTAGCCTCATGTCCACGCAGAGCCGGATGGCTCCGGGCTGCTTGGGTTTGGGAGCCACGACCAGCGGGGACACCTATGGGGTGGGGCCAGAGACTTTCTCAATCACATTGAGATCTTCGAGTTTTCTCAGCTCTTCTTCCACCTGCGGGCGAAGATTGAACGGCACCCTCTGGTGCCTAAGGGCGACTGGTCTCATAGAGGGGTCAATGTGGTGTTTGAACTTCTTGCCCTTGAGTTTCCCTAGTTCTGTGAATAGAGCCGGAAACTCCTTCAAAATGGCTTCGGCGTGTGAGTCATGGACCTGGTTGGCAAAGAAGACGAGCCTCAGGTCTTCAGCTGTGTGGCAACTGAGCAGTGTCCCTTTTCTTCCCTCTGTGTTGTGGAACCTGGTTTCTGTGGTGTACTTTCCACTGGCGACTTTGGCCTGGATGACTCCTTGGAGAGGAAGTGGATCAGTCCCTCTGTAAGTATAAATCCGGGCCCTGGAGGGCGCAAGCGGGGGTCGTGGTGACAGGCGGTCGTATTGCTCTGAGTCCATCACGTTGACAGAGGCGCCGGTGTTGATAAGGGCTTGAACAGCCGTGCCTTCCACTGAGACGGAGCACATTGGAGGTGGTCTTCGGCGACGGTCTGTCCTGCTGACATATGACACCACAAACACCTCGTCTTCATCGTCGTCAAACGCAAGATGTCGTTCCTGCTGCTTAGCCTCCATTGCCGGCGACGAATCGCCGAGAGAGATCTGACAAACGCGTTGTGACGTGCCTCTTGGCTTCGACGGTGTCTGTCTGAACCATCCGTCGCAGCGCACTTTGGCATAGTGATTGAGCCTGCCGCAGCGGGAGCATGTCTTCCCCTTCGCCCCACAGACAGCTGTTGCTGAGGGGTCTTCTCCACAGTATCCGCACTGCCCTCCAGGTGACGGTCTTGGTGCTTGACGAGCTGTGTTGGGGTGTCTTTGGATGGCCCCGACCCTCTCTTCTTTGATCGGCGGGTACCTGGTCGCCTGTGAGGCGGCAACTGGCGTGTGTAAGACAGCCTCCATTTCCTCAGCTCGGACGTCTGACAGCTCGTGGGAGCAGGCCAGGATGAGGATCTCATCCAGCGAAATCCCCGGTTGACAAAGGATCAGCTTCCGCAGGCGTTTGGAGCGGCATCCCAGGATGATCTGGTCCCATATCTCCTCCCGGAAATCCGTGAAAGTTCACGTGCTGGCCAGCCGGCGCAGCTATGCGTAAAACATATCGACAGACTCCGAGTTCATCTGCGACGCCCTCCGGAACTTGAACTTCTCGAAGTCAGGGTTGAGTTGGGGGTCAAAGTGCCTGTTGAGTGCAGCGACCGCTGCCTCGTAGTCATCGTCGTTGCCTATGTTAGGGAGAGTCTCGAAGAGGTCATAGATTTCTGAGCCTCCGTAGTAGATGAGAAGCGACCGTTTCACGGTGCCATCGATCTCTCTTGTTCCTTTGAAGTAGTGGTTGAGCCGTCCAACCCACGCTTTCCATTGTGGCGCAGCCGTGGCAGGGTCCGAGGCTTCGTTGAAGGATGGCAGAGGTGCAATGGCTGTGGCCTGGGGATGGTGTGTTGCCACCCCAGTTCGGATTGCTCCCCCGGCCCGTTGGCCAGCAGTGCCAGTCGTGGGGGCGGGTCACTCATGATGACTGTGTGTCTGTGCACCGAAGCAACAACATGGTGTCGGCGCTACGACTCCGTAGGTGGGCGTGCGCACCAGTGCTTGACTCCGAATGATCGACTGGTATGGGGCCCTGCAGGCAGGAGCGGAGCCATGCGGATGGGCTCCGCACGCACACAGCAGATTGCCGGGCCGAAGGCAGGTTGCACGCGAGGCACGACCGCCCTCGTCGCCAGTGTAGCGTGGCGGGGCCTCGTGTATCATAGGCCGCAGCAGCGCTGACGGAGAGACAGGACACTTGGCTTTACTCTCTAGGCCGGAAGACCCCGAGCGGTCTTCCACCGTTTATTTATCCCCTCGGGTCGAGCCCACCCAGACGGGTGTATGCATGCATGATAGTGGCAACATTGTAGGAGAGAGCCCGGATAGCTCTCTACAGCAGGGGAACGTAAATTGAGGAAAATGGCAAAGGAAGAAGAAGCACGAGGTAATCTGTAGAGTCTATATTTGGTTTGTGAACAAGTGACTTGAAGTTTGTCCAGAACTACCAGTAATAAACCTAGCACTGAAATGAAGAGTTGCAGGGAGTGAGGTGATTATAGAAAGTTTATGTTGCTAAAAAATAAAGGTAGTGCTCACAGTAGCGTAGTAAAATGTCATGTCTGTTAAGAGGTCGTCAGAGCACTGTAGATCACAAGGCAGGAATATGAAATGTGGTCGAAAAGGAGCAATTTTACAGACGCGTAGCATATACAAGGATAGGCAAATTTCGGTTCTTTTTAACATCTTTATTAAATAGTTCAACACAACCTCCTAGCGTAAACAGTGTATACCCCAGAGCATGTGTATCCCACACAGCAATTAATGACCAAAACAGCTACAAGTGTACATTGTTGTTATATCACGTTGAACATTTCAATTGGGAACATGTAAAAGTTAAATTCGCTGTGGCTTACTAGGCGGTCCGGCAAAAGAAAGCAGGAAAGCAGTGTGACATGAGCGTAAACCATTTCAAACAAAACTAGGAGTCAGCTCCAATATTCCCTAAACTCCTGCTTTCAAAGGGGCTTTATCTAAATACCACCAGAACAGGAGTATTTGCCACACAACCCTAGTCATGGAGGCTTCAGTGACACCAACCTAGATCTCTCTCAAGGCTTTGCCTAAAGGTATTAGCGGCATTGACTTGGGAAAACACATTTTGTGGCCTGGTGCGACATCTGCAGTCTTACAGAAAACCAGTTGAGGTCACCAGAAGATTAGTAACCAAGTCTCTCTGGATTTCCTTCAGTGCTTTTCACATCTTTTCTCTAGATTCTGGTTCAGAAAAAATGGACGAGTCAATGATTCACAATTTGTAGTGCTCTGTTGCAGCATTTACCAGATCTCTAGGTAACCTTTACTGTCTGTATGGTGCTGGGGCCATTTCTCCAGCCCTTGAAGGCATTCGTTAGTCCTTGCACAGTAACCAATTATCAGGTTCTTAAGGAGCGTCTAGAAAGCATTCACCTCGCCTGACAACAACCGTGCAAGAGCACGCCCAGTAATCATGGCGGAGGGCCCCTAGCACACCCGGAAGAGCAGTCTCTTCAGATTGGCAGCTTTGGAATCTATTTTTTTTTGCTTTAAATCACACAGTTCTTGAAGGTCTACAGTCTCCCTGGCCTCCCTCCCATGCATGAACCCAGGAAGCAAAACCTGGCTTTTCCTTTTTCCAGATCTATCACAGGTGCCCAAAAACGTTTTACCTTTTCTACAGCCTTCATTTTGCTATTGTTCTAAATAGGGTCAGAAAACAGGATGTTGATGGATTTTAACAGCAGCCTCTCACCCTTATTCACCTCAGATTAGTCTGGGGAGTCAGCAGGGACATCTTTCACCCCTATGAAATGTGTGGGACTGCTTCACCACACATTGGGGGATATTCACAAGGATCTATCGCCGAGTTAATGGCACATTATCGCAGCCAAAGATGCGATAAATGTATCACCCCATTCACAAGCTGGTGTTAACAGCCCACAGCACCAGTTTACCCGTGATAGTAGCCGCAAAATAAATCGCCACAGAAGACCCCTGCAACTATCGCTAATGAGATGCAGAGTAGGCGTTCCCGTGCCAAAAGCCGCAACAACACCACTCAACAACATTCACAATGACCAGCCAGAACCGAGGTAAGAATACAAAACAGGCGATAAGGCGCGTTAGCAGCAGGAAAATAACACCTGCTCTGACCTGGTGCAAAGTCGGACCACAGCCTGCACCACAAAAGGGAGCACAGCTCAGGGCAACAGATGCCATGGAGCCACTGGTCATGCGGCCTGGACACCCAAGAGGGCCACAACACCCACCGCCACCACCCCAGGACCCCAACACCCACCGGAACCCCCCCCCCGGACCACCACAGAGGCTGCGCAGACAAAGACAGCGGACCCACAGGAAACGCACCAGCCACACAGACCCAAGACCTGACAAAGTCATTGCCCACTACAGGCTCAAAAGGACAACCATCGTACGCATCCTGACCAACAATGCCCAACAGGCCGTCGGCACTAACACAGCGGACAACCAAAATCCCATTCCACACAAAGCTGCTGGCTGTTCTACACCTGGTACCTCCCAACCAACACCCGCCAGAGTCGGAAGAGTCTCACAGCCAGCCACATCCAAGTCCCTCACACCTGTCCTGGACATCACCATCAGCCTGGCACCCCACTCCCTATACGTCCAACACCATGCCCGTATCCATGGCGACATACACCTCTTGTGTATGGAGTGTAGTGAACAGTGGACGCAACCATGTCACCACGGCCAGTGGGGGAGTTCGCGGAAATGTTGCCTGTTACGTCCCCCTGAAAGCGTGAGCGGAGTGGGATGGCCCGGTGTACGCCAGGCCAGCGTAGGGGTGTGAATTAAAAGCACGTAGCCCTGGGCGTGGTCCTCTTCCGTAAAGCACAATGTCTCTGCCAGGGTGGCGCCTCTCGCCACGCCACGAGCCCGATGCAGTCCTCATGAGCGGAGTTGCCTGCGATCCTGTGCGCCTGCCGTACCCTAGCCCGCTGGACCCCACACCCGTCAGGCCCGACCCTGCGCAGCCATGCCACACTGATCACCTGCTGACACACGCGTGTGTCTAGGAGGGCTCACCATGTGCCGGTGCAAGCTCCAAGCACCAGTTCTGTGGCCTCTGCAGCCTCCGCAGACCATCGCTGGCCCCCTGACGCTGGCCCACATTACTCCTTCCTCATTCACATACTACACCAACGTCCTCTTTGGCCCAGTAGGTCACATATGTGAAACTGTGTCCTGAGTCCTGAATGGCAGTAACCCCAAATCCGGGGCAGCAGCCACAGCACCAGACCCCCCCACCGATCAGTGAGGCATAGTTCCACATGGGCATCTTGTGACACGTGGTGCCACTGACCCTGTTCAACGCCATCTGGCGACACGTGGTGCCACTAACCCTGTTCAACGCCAGCAGGCGACACGTGGATGAGGGACCAGGACTACCCTGCGGACTAGTAGGTCCCTCATCCAGTACCTAGTCGCGAATCACGAATGGCAAGAGTCCACACCAGTGGTCGCACGAGAGGAGTGAGAGGAAGATGCAGCTCAGTCCGGACGAAAGCCGGCTCACAGTCACGGAAGTGAGCGAACACTATCAACAACTGACCTGGTGCCATCAACCCTGTTCATCGCAAGTCCGCGTCCCGTGGTGCCACTGAGCCTGAACTACGCAGGCCGGTGGGGCCATCCAGCCTATGCCGGCGACACTCGGTGAATGGCCTGTGCTGACCGCTGCCTCAGGCCTACACTGCGGTCCAGTAGGTCACACATGTGGAACTCTGTCTTGGGTAAGATGTGGAGGAATCCACACCATTGGACACGCCTTTTCGCAGGCGGCATCCCCTAACAGCACTGGTGCCACTAACTCTGTGCGCAATGAGTCATGTGCACCATGTAGTTGGACCTTGGTGGCATCAGAGCCCATGGCCTGGTGGTTTTCTGCATCTTCTTCAGGCTGGATCGGACTTGGTGTCCGACATGTGTCTGTTCTATTCATCTCCACCATAGTGACTGTATCAGTGTGGACCTGCCCTCTGCATCCTGCCCTGGGGGTACACCTTCCACTGTCCATCGAGACACTCCACGACAAGGCCCCTTGTCATCCCGTCAACATGCTCTGCACCCGTGACCTGCCCCAGTGCACCGCAAGTCAGCGGCCCCTGGCGGCAGGCCCGTGCCGGACGCTGTGCATCCGGGGCTACTAACTCTGTGCAGCACAAATCATGGGGCCTTTATGGTTGAATGGTTGTGTCCTTTACGATGTACACTGTTGTCGATTTCTGACTGCACCAGGCAGCCCTTGCCAGCTGGTGTGCACACACCCCACACACATCCAACACAGGTGTCACTTGGTAAGTGTGCCTGATAATAAATGTGGCCGTGCGCATGTGCCCATAGCCATTCACACCATCTGAGCAAGTGTGTCTGTGTGTTCATTGTGTCAGCATGATGGGCACGGACCCTGCAACATCACAGTGTGCTGTCTTCTGCGGACGTTGCCATGTCACCTCAGTGTTGGCAGTGACCCTGGACATGTAGCCCTGCACCTACGCCCTGCATTTACAGGCTGCGTGTGCTGGTTCGGCAGGGAGGGCAGTGCGTGGTCCTGACCTGGCCAGGTGCTGGAAGTGCGGTAAGTGTCTCTCTGTTTTGGGGTGTTGTCGCCACCAGGGCCACAGTACACGATGTTGCAGTGTGGCATGTACCAGGAGGGCGGGCTCGCAGGTACAGGGACATATAGGAGCGCAAAAACGCTCGGGGTCTTGGCACATGCATGCCAGGTGTTAAGTGTATCAGTCTTGCGGATGAATGAGTCTGTTGCCTGGCCTCATTCCTAGCACGATCCTAGCCGGCTATGGGCTGAACACCTGTGTCCGCCCTGTCCGGACCATTGGCCCACACCCAAGTGGCCGCACACCTTCGAAGGCCAGCGTCATGGTGTTGTTGGCATGGCGCAGGACATGAGCGGACAGGCATTAGAATGGTGTCCCATAGGAGTGCATGTGATGCAACCATGCAGCGCACACAAGTGTGGGTGCCCGTGGCAGGGAGGAGCAGCTGTGTGGCAATGTGACACTCAGTGAGTCCGCTCATGTGCATCGTGCTGGGCATATCATCCATGATTCCCAGGGTCGCAGACATCCCACCACACCCATGACTGGCCTCTGTACGTCTCCTGTATGCATGCAGCTGGTGAAGTTACTGTAGGGATGAAAGGTCCTTTGTCTGTACTATCAGGCGGTGGCACATCTGCAGCTCCGAGCAGGAACTTGCATGTGCCCAGCACCCCCTGACAGATACAATAGCATTTGCTTGAGAATCCCACACTACGCACTGCCTGACGTAGGACCAATGTGTACACATCTCACACGCCGTAGTCCTTGGTCATAGTTGGCGTGCATGAAATGTCCTTCACACGTACTCCCACCCCACCCAAGGCCTGCACCTGTTGCACACAGACACTGCTCATTGCACTGAGCTGTGCCATTTCATCCACAGGACTGTCTCAGGGCAAGCCAGTGCCGCTTCAAGCAGAGCCACTGACGCAATGGCAGACCATCCCGGACACATGCTCGACTCCAATCACGTGGAGCTGTACCTTGCACGTCTGCTGCATGTACTGGGGGCACTGCCGTTGGCAGTGCTGCGGATCAGTTACCGGCTAAGCTTCCGCCTTGCGCACGTCACCTGTGTGCAGCCTGTGTTACATTGTCACTTGTGCATATTCGAGTGGTCCATGGATGTCTGCGTCTCCAACGTAACGGTAGCTGACCTGGATTACGAGGTGTGTGTGTGCGCCCCCTGTTGGCCCACGACCAGGAGTGTCACCAGGATGACCGCTTATGGCATGCATGGATGTTTGGCATGCAGGCTGGAAACTGGACCTGGGAGATTGCATGAGTCGTCGTGTGCAGTGAGCACATTGAGCCACTACCCGATTGAGCTTTGGTGCACATTGGGTCCAGTGATTGGAGTCAGTACATCTGTCTGGGTCAGCTGATGGATTACGTCGACGACATGTCAGATGTGATGGATGACGATCGCTCATTGGAGATGTTGGCCTACGCAGCTGCACTCGCGTTCATGGGCGAGTGACAAGGTACCTGCAGCCATAACTGGATGTGAACCATTGCACGTGTCCCGACACATGGTTGCATGTTGTGGATATGGTCACATGTCCCAAGACGACAGTGGACATGACTGCATTGGCCAGGACTCATGTTCCAGGCGCGGACAACCAGCGCGGGTTGGCACTTACTTGTGTTGGTGAGGGACTCCGCCGAGGTGGACATGGGCGCTTTCCCACGTTCTTCATTCAGACATGCTGCTGCATTTGTCTGCATGTCGTGGCACTTCTCTTGGCCATACTGACTCACACTTGTTGATAAAGATTCCGCACTTTCACTTGTCTCCAACTGTGTTGTGTCTTGATTTGTATGCCAATGTGTGTGTCACGGACTCTGGCTCCCTGCCAGATATGCATTGCTACCAGTGCTTAATTTGTAAAATATGAAGTCCAGGTGCTCAAATGTTTGTCAGAGGCCACACCCATGTTCGCCGGCTCCACCTACTTATTCCACTGGCTCCACCCACATCCTCAACTTGCACTGCTGAAAGTCAGATGTAATACCTCATCTGAATTTCAGCAAGGGAGCCTTCTGACTCTGAAGCAAATAAGTGAATAACATCTGAGCGTATACATTTATCTAAAAAATGCAAAAAGAACAATTGATGGACATAATGCAGAACATATAGCTATGTCTGAACTGGGGTGGCAAAGTGAGCTAAAGAATGATGATGGATTCAACCCAGATCTATGACTGGGGGTGAGTGTTTGAAAAGTTTCAGCACTCCGTCCATCATCTCCATGTGTTTGCTTTGTTCGCCCTAAGTTGGAAGGGTATGCCCAGACGTGGGTGCCTTGCTCACTTTACCACTGGATTCAAGCTAGCCTGGCTGATTCGGGCTGTTAGCCCGAAACCGGTCCCAGGATGCTTGATTCAGGTCCAGGGAAGACATGGCTTGGCAGTTCGGCCTGGACTGTTCCCATGAGGCGCAGGGTCAAGACTGATTTGCATATGGCTATGTCTGAACTAGGGGGGCAAAGTGAGCAAAAGAATGATGATGGATTCAACCCAGATCTATGACTGGGGGTGAGTGTTTGAAAAGTTTCAGCACTCTGTCCATCATCTCCTTGTGTTTGCTTTATACAATTATCTAGACAATGATGTGATATTATATGACTGGTTTAAATATTAGAACCATAAAAGGTGATTTCTTGTTTTTATAGTGCTTGCTAACTGTGGACTTTGTCTCTTTTATAGCACTGTAAATACTAGGTGTTACTATTCAGTGGATCTACTTCAAAAGGTTGAATGACTAAGTGTGAAGCTTGCAGATTACACACACACACACATATATACACCCCACTCGACAGCTAGAGCATATCTTACTGAGCTATCTTCCCAAGGACACAGTGTCGGTCACAGTTCGGGGGTGTAACTTATGCTTGACTTGTTATACACAGTATCACACCTTGACATACTTTCTGTGAATGTGATGCTGTAGGAAAGAAAGGAGGCGGACCTCCCACAAGGGCGCAGGGGCCACCTGGTGCCTCACAATAACTGTAGGACAAGAGGTGTGTGCACTGAGAGCAGGATATCATAGACATTGATAGTGATAGATACTTAGAGTAGTAGCTCAGTGGTTTGAACTCTGTCTGTAGGACCACCTCTGAACCTCTGCTGATTCAGTCTTTCATCTTTCCAAGAGAAATAACAGGAGCGTCATTGCGTTGAATAAATAAAACACCTACTATGCAAGTGCCAAAAGGCGATAATACAGTGTGAGCTATATAAACAGACAGCAGCTCATTCAAAGTTGCTTATTCCTCTTTTCACGTTGTAAGTCCTCCATGTGTGACTGGTACCAGAAAGTACATATTGTGAGATTTGCCATTTGTTTGTGAACTACTTGTAATATTGAATAAATTATGCATTTCTTCAATTTTTTCTGGTATCTCAGTTATTTAAATGGTCTCTATTATCTCAGCAAAAGCCACACAATTATAACAACTAATTCAAACCAACAGCAAAACACCAAACATACCATACCATACAATACATACTATACAATGACAGGCCATACCATATAATGATAGGCTATACCATACCATACCATACTATACAATGGCAGGCCATACCATACCCTAGAATGACAGGCCATACCATACTATACCATACCATAACAAGCAATACCATGCCATACGACAGTCCATACCATACGACAAGCCACGCCATAACATACTATGCTATACAATGACAGACCATACAATACTGTACAATGAATGACAAGCCATATCATACCATATAAAAAATAAAACACTAACAAAGCCTATTGATCTCGCATAGGCGAGACCTGCTGCTTTGCCAATGCTTGGTTCTTCACTAGTGTTCACGAGTCTCAGGCATCAGGACAGTAGGGCGAGCATGTGACTCGACAGGCTGCCAGAGTGAGAGCCCCTCACATTCAGACATCCTTGCAGGGTGGCGCGGCCTGGTGTACCAGGACAACGGACAAGCTAATCTACACCAAAGACTGGGAGTCAGTGATTGGCTGATGCCAGTGTTGCGTGCTCGTTATCACTTTAAATCACGGCCTTTAACTTTAAATCACTACCTTTAAGATGTACTCTGAAAAAGATGTAAAATACACAGTTGAGAAGGTCATTAACTGCAGCAACGCTCATTGAATGCTACAGTTACACAATACCATAATTAGCTTGATATTCTGGGATAAAAAGTGCTGCTTAATTTTTGCTTCAATTAAAACTTCGTGCTTTCATGGGAGAGTATAATTAGTCCTAAATAGCAGTATCAGGTTTTAGGGGAATGCCAACACGATCTTCATTTTGTAGCTGATTCTTATATACAATTGCCATATATGAGTTAAGGCATTTCTTACTAGACACTGCACAAATGGTCTGAACATCAAATTAAACAAATGTGCTATTAAGAAAGATGCATTAGAGTTTACTGTTATATTATGCTTCCAGAATGTGTTTAGCGCCCTCCCATCACATTGGTGGGTCCTAAGTTTCGCCACTGACAGGCTTTTCCCATTAACAGCGCCCAGAAGCGGATCCTGCTTCCGGGTTTCCTCAAGGAGGAGTCAAAGGTCATGAGTTGCAGGAGACTTCTAAAGACCTGGCTTTTCCCTGGTGATTAACGATCGTTACCCAGTACTTGAAGCATAAGTCCATATTTGGCCCGTTTTTAGCGCCAAGATACCGCATGGAGTGATAGTTGAGCTCTACAATAAAACAAAACATAAACATAGGGCAAAAACTTAAAAGTGACCACGTGCCTGGCTGACTCTCTGGTATCGCTCACAGCTTCCGCTTCTTGTCCTGATCAGTCATGACTATCCCTCTCTTGTGCTATGAAGCCCGACGCGAGATTGAAAAGGAGTTTTGCGATCTGGTCACTGGTGTCGATTGAGCCGCTGACGACGCAAGTCACGGGAGGTCGTGAGGGAGCACTTAGGGTAGTCACAGTAGGATGAAGTGTGGGCATGCCCGAGCCTCAAACCTACAGATTGTGCGACAATTTGAAGAGCTGTGAGGTAACGTGTGTCCCGCGCTGCATGGTTACGAAAGGACCACGGACGCAGATCAAAGGGTTTATTATGGACCCTTGTAATTCTGAAGAGCCCCCTACCCCACCACGCTCCCCCAAAAAATCAGCGTTGGTTTTTTGGGCAACTTGGACTTAGGCAAAGCCAGGGCCAGCCAGGCAATGATTATGATAGCATATTGGCAATTTGGCATCGCTAGTTGCAGTGTTTAGCAGCGCTGCCCTAGGTAAGTTTATTAGTACTTAACTTGTCTTACCGTTACCTGTGGTGGGCGGCCGGCCGGCCGGCCGGCAGGGACTCGACGACGCACACACTGCCTGCAGTGTGCTGCCTTTCTAATAACTGATTGGGCAGTATACAGCAGACAGACAATACTACTGGCCACCGATCGATGCCCTCAACACGCCACAGTCGTCGGGTGGGGCCGACTTGGCGATGACTTGTCACTCGTCGTGGTGGCGTCGTCGTGCTGCGCGCTGCGGTGGTTATGCTGGGGCGTGGCAAACTGGCAATGTGAAAAAAATCTGCGCACGTTGCCGCCCACAGCCTGGCAGCCGCACAGCCCCTACCCCATCATAACCAAAACTCCAGCCCAAATCTCGGACCGCCCACCAACCCACAGGCAAGTTAGTGGCGCTGGCAACACTGAAGCACTAAGGCAGGGCCGGGGGCCGCCATTATTATATTTAAATTTATTTAGATATTTTAATGAAATGAATAATGCAGGAATCTCTTCATCTGGGGCTCAGGGCAGGCTAAGTGTCTACGTCCCACCAGTGGCACAGCAACACTGTTTACTTTTAACCGCCGTAGCCGGCGGATTACTGGCTCGTTCTATCGAATTGGGATAATATTGGTTTGTTTTGTGGCAATACTTAAGGTATTATTTGCTGCGTATTCAGACATTTTTCTTTGCGTGTACATATAATTCAGTGGAGATGATAGCTATACCTTCTCATGTCACTGCGCAGGTTCCGTTTTGGAATTACGTTTTCATGGAATTTTGAACAAGCTGACTACTGACTCACTCGAGTCGGGAGATCAAAACACGCCGGCCTGGGGCTGTCCCTGCACAAACATAAATTGAAAAATGTGATGTGCGTTGCTGCGTGCGCAGCAGATGCGTGTAAACTGTAGACCCGGCCCTGTCAATTAAGTGCCGGTGTTAAGCACCGGCAAGCACCGGCACAAATTAAGCCCTGATTGCTACCCCATCAGGTCTATGTGTTTGTACTTGTGCATTATCATGTCCCTGTTTTGTGCTTTGCCAGATGTGTATGGCCGTTGACCAGCCACAGGCGGGTGCACTTGTGTCCTGTGTTTGGTTGTGCACAAGTTGGTGTTTGTACCAAATTGTGTTCGATGTTGGGGTGCTCTGCTTCCCATGTGTGTGCTGCGTTGTGTGTGAGATGTCCCTTCAGCTCTGATTTGACTCACCCTTCTCCCTTTCAGGCGGTGTTGTCTTCACTTCTGTGCTTGTTCAGTGGTGTGACATTGCTGGGTTGTGTGACTTATGCTCCTGGTTGTAGTTGTTACTCTTAGGCATGGTTTGTCTGCAGTTGTGCTGTGCTTAGTTGTGGATGTGTGCCATTGTGCCCATCTCCCCCCGTCCACCGGTCCCTGCTGGTTTCCCTACCTGTTGCTGTTGTGTCTGTTGTTTGGTGCAGTTTCCGTTCCCCGAGTCCTGCCAACCATCTCCAGACTGACGTGGTGGACACCAGTTCCTCCATGTCATCCAACCTGGTGTGGCGCTGGACTCCCACCTCCGGTGTGCATTGTTGCCTTATTGTTGGCGTGTTTCTGCGTGTTTGTGCCTTTCGTATCATTGCTGGGGTTCTGGTTTTCTGCCATTGTCCTCATCCGCTCTCATGCTGCATTCATCTTGTCCAGGATGGCCTGCCATGTACAATGTTTTGTTGCCAATGTGTTTTGCGGGGTTGTCTGCTGGCTCGGGTTGCCTCCATTGTAGTTGGCTGTTGTTTTCTGTTTGGTCTGTCTTACTTTTTCAGGCTTTTGTTGTGCTCATTCCCGCCTGCCGTGTGCTTCGCGGTCCTGGCGGCGCTTATCCCTGCTTTCCTCATCGCGAATGGGCTCATCACACGTTTTCTGGTGTTGTGGTTTGTGTTTTTATGTCCGTCGGTGTGGTTGTATCGCGGACATTGGCTGCGTTTTAGGCGGACTATCGTATGCTAACGCCGTTTTGTGAATTCCACGTTAACACAGGGTTGTTTTCCCACGATGGGCTGTGATGTGTAAAGTTGCTCTAGCATTTTTTGGTAATGTTTAGCACACGTTCTTGTGAATATATCCCAATGTGCTCTGTGAGCTGGTTGGACTGTAGAATGTGTTGTGTAAATGTTGTTATGTTATTCTTGTGAGCGTTCTAACAGAAACAGTCGCGTAATTATCATGTACCGCCTAAGGCTGTCATCCAATAATTGATCAAGAAAAATGTAATGGGACATTGACGCATTGCTTTTCTCTAGATTCTTGATAATAGTAGTCCTGATTAAGGTCAGAGCACACTACACAACTATCACCTTAACAGAGGAAGCTAGCGCAAATCGCAAAAGGAACCCACCGTATCGTGGGTCCATTTGAATGCACTCTATTGTAAGTAAAGAAACGTCCAGATGAAGGTTTTAACATCAATTTATTATCACCCAGTAGTGGAGGAAGAAACAACCGTGACATCTCAACAGGAACTTCTTGGAACATCTAACCAGAGAGTTCTGATGATGCACTTACATTCCTTACGTGCATCATCAGTTATAGGAGAAATTACAACACACTCCCCCAAGCCAAATAACAGAAAGAGCAGGGACTGCAGACTGTTTTCCTTAGTGTATTATTTTAGCCTACATCTTTACAAATTTCATCAAATAATTAAGAGCACACTATTTCAAGGTACTTTAGATTTTTTGTGAATATTTTTCTGTGCAGTGTCACTGCCCTCATTTATAACCAACATGAGTGAAAACGATATATTGTGACTTGTACAATAATTATATAATATTTATTGAAAAAGTATAGTCAGTTTTTAAACACATGCGTACCTTATACTTGCAGTAAGGACCACAGAGATCCCAGCTTCCTGCATCTTGCAAAAGCAAAACGCACAGACATAAAAGATAAACATTTGGGCTTGCACTACATCTCACTGCAAGGTGCAGTTTTAACAGAATGTCCCCAAATACAGTTGAGTGATCACCCTACAACGTACCATTGGGAAAAGGGGTGCCAGAATAATACATGGTCCAATTTCGGTTCTGAAGACAACAGACCGATTAACAGTTGTCTGACTGATGGGCTCTTTTCCCTGGAGCTCTCTCCAAGCAGTATTGTTCTGACAGGGTGAGGCTTGGTAGAAGAGCTATGAAAGTTCTTCAGTAATATCCATATCCTTCCGCAACAAGGGACAAGATATGTAAGTTCCAAAAATAATTTCGTATTTTTTCAGCATACATTTGACTAACAGTTTCTTCTTTCCCCAGCAAACAACGGATATATTGCACTATTTATGAACAGTTCCTGGCAACTGATGCTTGAGGCTAATGCTAATGCTAATGATTTCCAAGTAACTGCAGGTACAAAAAATACCAGGATTCATCATACAAATGCAAAAAGAACAATTGACGAATGGAATGGTAAACAATGACAAACACTCACCTAGTCAGAGATCTGGGCCTAAATCAATAGTTTTTTTGCTCACCACACCATTCGAGTGTGGACCCAGTCATATGCAAATCAGTCTTGACCCTGCTCCCCATGGGAAAAGTCCAGCCCGAACTGCCAGGCCAGGTCCTCCCTGGTCCAGAAACAAGCATCCTAGGACCGGTTTCGAGGTATCACCCTGTATCAGCCAGGATAGCTTGAATCAAGTGGCATGGTGGACACGGGACACATGTCTGGACATACCTGTCCCACTTGGGGTGACAAATGCAAAAAGAACAATTGATGGACGGACTGCTGAACAATGTTAAACACTCACCCCCAGACAGAGATCTGGGCCTAAATCCATAGTTTGTTTGCTCACCACGCCATTCCAGTTTCCAACAGCACATAAAGGGATACTGCCTTTAACATATGCATTTCACATTAAGTAAGTAAAGCCATAACTTTTCAATACAAAGAGATGATGCCTACGAAATATGACATAATGTTCCCCGGTGAATCGATAAGGCATCTAGCCTTTACCAGTGGCTTGACACTATATACAAAAAAGAGAGAGGAACCCTAGGTAACCCAAAGGACTGGGGTTCAAGCAAGAATTTTTGTACAAAGACGTCCTCTGGGAATATTTATTATCCACACCTTAGCTCTCACTCGTAATCAAAGTCACATTCATTCAGGTCCAATAATCACGACCAACCCTACCTTGAGTTTGTTACGTATTGGCACAAACACTTGAAATTAATGGAATGATGGTTGAAATGTATTGAAACAATTTGTTTCTCAGGATATTACACAATAAAAAAACAATTTTATCAAAAAAGAGAACAATGAAGCAATTACAATACATGCAATATTAAAACCAATTCATCCTAATACGATCCAAAAATATTGCACGAGAGTTTAAAAATAGACAGTAACCTTTGTCATCAATTGCCACAATCGGTAATCGTATTTTAAGACATGAACCCTAGTGCCTTACAATTCATATACATCTAGGGAAATGTTCATATTCAAGGATGATTGACACTACATACAACACAAACTGAACTGCACATAAGCTGGCAATCATCAGGCAGACCTCTATAAAATTACACGTACGTACAAAATTACAGTTGGCAACACATTGTGCAACCCCTATCAATAGGGCCTAGCAAGAATCATCACAGTGAAATTCTACTCCCACAGTTTATGACCAACACCAAATCCCTTGCCTACTATGGAAATCTGTGAGACCTATGGTCTGTAAAAAAATGTGATAACAATCCATTGTTGGAGGCCTATTTACCATGTGTTTTTCACAATAAATAAGCCAGGCTGACTGCCTTTGTAATAACTTTTCATAAGTCTGTAGGCTTTAATTCAGAGTAAAAACAATCCACCCTTAAATGTCCATTGACTTTCACATATGCTTTTAACAATCAGTATGCCAGACCTATTGCCTTTATCTTACTTTTATAGCACCAGCCTAGTCAAGTAAACATAAAGTTGCAACCATAATGCATACAGTTATAACATTACAGATATGTAAAACAATACAGCTTACCAAACAATATACAACCCTGAAGCAGGGCTATAACAAGAATCATCACAGTGAAAACCCCAGCCCGCACCCCCCACCGCCAACACTCTTGCCTGCTATCTTAATCTGAATCTGTGAGACTCAGGCCCAATTTCAAGAATTTTTATTTGGATGGCCCAAGGGTGCCTTCGGGTGGGCCACGGTGGGCACAATTTTTGTTGGTTTTTCTGGAGGTAGCACACAAGCCCTAGATTGCATCATATCTACTTCCAAACAGGCACCACAATACAAATGGTAGATTCTGTGTATATATAGAGAATATAGAGGTTAGAGTAGTGGTAAATTGAGCTAAGGATCATTTTAGATTTTAAGGGTGGGTAGTGCTACACAGTTGTAAGCATTTTGTGCGTTTTACTATTAGTATGTTTCTACTAAATTAATCAGACAAACCCCGAATACCAATGATTTGTGGTTTTGACGTGTACGACTGGAACCAATGTCTGTGTTAACATGGAGGGAAGTTGTCACCCTACACACAGGCGAATAATTCTTGCACCTCCAGAAATCTTCCTAAGTGGAATGGGGCCTAGACAGAACTGCTGGAATTGGGATTGAAATGCTAACTCTTCAGACTGCAATCCTCATGTCCTTTGAACAGGAGTTATGGGACGCCATATCATGTGGAACTGTTAAAACCGCAGTTCCACCATCTCAGAAAACTGGAGTCAAAGCAGAGACTAATAAAGTGAAGATGTGCAAAAGAAAATGCTCGAGATCAAACATTGAGGGTCCAAAAGATGTGAGGGAACCCAAAGTAACAGAGGTCTTCCTCCAAAGAGCTCATATCCCATGAGATTCAGGATGCCATTTAATCATAATTTCAAGATGAGGCCCTTCAACAAGATGCAACCTTTCATCCCAGACAGAATGAAAGCTGGTTGTGGGCAGGGTAGCACACTGATTCATGGTAACTCTCTCTGGGTTCATCTCTCATTTAGTCTATTAGTGCAGCTACACAAAACACTTTGCTGTGATGCTTGCTGTAGAGTGGAGCCAACAGCAGCTCATCAACGCAAGCATCAGGCCTGTAACTGAATCGCAGGTCAGCCTACATCAACTTTATGGTGTTTGCCTCTTTCACAAGAGTTGGTTGCCACTTAATGCAGGACCCTATGCTCCTAAGTGGGAGCTAGGCTCCTTCTTCCGGATTCGAGCAACCACCACCAATATACATACAAATGGTTACCACTGATAATGCATTAAATAAACTGTGCATTCCCACCAAAGTCCAAAAAGCTGATTAAAAAGCGTCTGTCTTTACTATGATGGTATGTTAAACTTTTCATTGATAAATTCTAATATTCCTTTGGTAATTTACATTTTTGTTTCCCAGAGCACCTTAATTCTGCATATGTATGCACTAGTTATAGCTAAGAATAGAATGCTCAGGCCTTTGCAGCCTTTTGGTGCTGGGGTTACTGGAACCAGTAGAAAAAAAACAAGGCCTTGTTAAGAGTTCACCAAGACATGTAAATGGTCTTTTAAAGACCTGTGAAAATCTTTGGTGTGGTTGAGATAGGTTGCCAGACACTGTTCAGCGTAGCCCACAGCAGCTCAAGAAGACCACAACGTTTGGACCGATGACACAGAGAAAGAGGCATTTAACATGTGCATTTTGAAATTGGTTTTATGCTGTAACTGGGAGGGCCAAGGGTGATGCTTGGGTGGGCCTGGCTCACCCTTTAGAACTGGGCCTGGTGAGACTACATGGGACAAAATACCTGTCTACAGCCTGTAACACAATGCAATAAACAACCAAGGTAAAAGGATGACTGGCTTTAACAAATGCTTTTCACAATTAATAAGTTAGACCAACTGCCTTTATCATATGTTTCATAATAAGCAAACCAGACCTGTGGCATCAGACAAAACATTCCCTTTAGCACCAATCAGACCTATAGCTAGTCACCATAACCAATGCAAACCTACAGTACTGAGTGTAAGCTTTTCCACGAGGCAAACAACAGACACACAGTCATAACATTTGAAAAGTATACAAAATTACATTTGTCTAAGCAAAATACTATTTCTACTAAGAGGGCCTAACAAGGATTCTCACAGAGCAAACCTATATCCACAGTTTGTGTCACTGGGTAACCAACACCCAAACCTTTGCCTAATATGCTAATCTGTGAGATTCCATATAAGGAAATACCTATTTCTTAGTTTTAATATATAGTAATTCCAATCCACACTAAAATGCCTATTGACTTTAACAAATGCTTTTTGCAATAAATATGTCAGGTTTAGTGCTGGCTATAGAACTCTGTGCACGTTACCCCTGCTAACCAGTGGTGTGGTGTCTGTGCTCCCCCTTTCAATACGATTAATTTGGCATACCTCTAGTTGGTATATTTAGCTTACCTATAAATCTTTAGTATATGGTACAAATGTGTATTGAGGGCCTATAAGTTAAATGTAACCAGTCGGCTACAGCACCCATTGTGACACCTACTGCAGTGACAGTGTAAGCATGACTGCAGGCCTACCATTCGTAGCCTTGCTGTGAAGTTTTAAAACTGCAATTTCGACCTGTCACCAAAATAAACCCTTTTGACAGGCCTAAACCTTCCTTTCAAATATTAATATGTAACTCCTACATAGACCTTAATTCCCATAAGGCATGTTGCATGGTATTTTAAAATTAGGACACGTAAATGTTTAAGGCCAAACATACCTTTACTGTGCAAAGGCCCCAAAAGCCAGAGTCCTTGACGAAAGCGAAATCAGGCTGTAAACGACTGGGTGTGGAACAAGTGCTTTGTATCCTTGATCGAAAGAGGGGAGACACCCTCCGGTAGCCATATTGCTCCACACATGGAATATATTTGTTAAGAGATGGTGTCTGCAGGAAGGAATCCCATATAGGAGGAAGACGCCTCAAAGGCGTAAAAAACCATCAAGACAAATATTCAAGGATCAAAGTCTGAGGCTAAGTTCTAAGACGAATGGCACACATAGAGCTAGGAAAATATAGTAGACAGAGCTGAAGGTACCACCAGCTCGAGCTTGGTATGGGAAATAAAAAACAGAGACAAAAATGGTAGACAACGAAAAATTCTCTTGACTGCATTGTGACGTGTAGCAGCTCTTCATGCTGTATGTACTCTTCAACATGACCAAAACAAAGCAAAACAGTAAGGAGAAATGATGAAAGAAGAATGGGAAATGCGGATTGGGAAAAACCTAGTAATAGTGGTTGGCAGTCGACATCTTAGAATGGGATCCCACAAAGCGTTCTAGTCTTCAAAAGATAGACCTTTAAACAGGTATTCAGCACCTGTTTATATTTTCCAAGGGAGACTCCATGAAGCCACCGCCAGTACCTCATACCATGTCATGCAACCAAGCATCTTGCATTGAATCTGGTTACAATGAAACCCTCTCCAATATGGTAAACACAATAACAATTTATGTTTACAGGTAAAACGTGCAACACCCATGTTTTCTTCATGTGCTAATAAGGAATTATACATTATAACAAATGCAAAAACACAATAGTCTGGTGTTCAAAATTAGAAACCATCTTCCTCTAAAATTGATATATTCTCATAGTCCAACGAGATTGTCCTGGCTAATGTAGACTGGGTGGAAGGTGTATTTATTGCCGTCTTCCTAATGCACCTGTAGCCCACAGGTAAGGCGCTACTGCATTACAAGTAAAAGGATCGTTGGATTTATTACAAAATGCGAGTAGGTCACCACTGTTTATCACATGGTAATGGAAAGAGCACATTTTTGCATACTGTTAATGACTTGGTGTAAAACAGCAAGAGGTGCATAACTGTATCGCTGCGCCCAAAATGCAATCATAAATGCTATTATTATATAGCTATAATCAATGGATATGAGTATACCAAGACGACACTCAAAATATATATTGCACCCTGCCTCAGGATAAATCCAGTCCAGCTAGCTATCACAACCAGTGCACTCCTTGTGGGCTCAATAACTTGCTAACTGTGACCCTGGTCAACAGTACTCCCTATTTTAATACGTTTCATATACCAGTAAACTCCTTAATTCAAAGATGATGTCTTGAGACTGAGTAGGGCAGGGTTAACTTATAATTGTTCTCTGTCAACAGTAGTCAGTATGCATTTGACTTGGGGAAATTCACTGGTTGTGGGCCGTGCTATTA
The DNA here is from genome assembly GCF_964204655.1 of Triturus cristatus. Classification (NCBI taxonomy): domain Eukaryota; kingdom Metazoa; phylum Chordata; class Amphibia; order Caudata; family Salamandridae; genus Triturus; species Triturus cristatus. The sequence continues at coordinate 655,150,820 of NC_140586.1, forward strand.
GGCAAAATCACTTCTTAACAGAGCTTATGACAACGTTGACAAGAGGATTTCTACTTGGCCTCACCCCGTAAAATACTGGTGCCGGAGAAATGTTATCTGAACTAGGCCTTTCGCCCATTCCAAACACAAGGCCTTTAATGGCATAGCTGGGCCTATCCGGAGTCAGGATCTTGAAAACTTGTTCTTGACGACTTGGATTTTCCTGGTATCTTGACAGCCCCAAACCTCTACGCCATAAATTGCAGTAGCAATAGCACTGTAATTGACTAACTCCACTAGCTTGCATTTGCTTCCACTGGCATAGCCAGTGTGTTGTGGGCTCCAGTGCAAGGAAGAAAATGGCCCTCCTGGCTGCCCATTGCTGTTTTCCTATACCTTAATTATTGGCTGTTTAAAGCAGGCCTGCCACAGTCTGTTATGGACCACCTGCAGATACGAAGGGACCCAATACCGTTGTGGGTGGTTCTGAGGCTTCTTAACATCCTTGCCTTGTGCATCTTGTCAACAATGTCAGGTGGCATATGCAAGCCCTGCTGTGAAACCTGAACTCCCAGTGGACCCAGCATCAAGGCCTCCTTTCCAAACTAGCTTGGCAGAACGACTACATGCGGTTACGGCGTTAAGGATTACCGACTATTGCAAGCTCACCTAGCAGATGAGAAGCACAGACACACAGGACGATAACCATCACGTTGGGATCAACTAAAAGACGAATAAAAAGAAACTAGATAAGGGAATACACGAGCAACCCTTATACAAATGCAGATCCAAGATAAATATAAGAAAGTCGGTATCTTAAGCGGAACCTGCTTAGATAAGATTCATATCAAGTATTGTGAAGCGGAACGAATCATCCTAATCCTCAAATTTCAAAAATACTTGTAAGAAGGCCAACGCAGAAATAAAGAAATTGTATTTCCCCATCCATGCCCGTTACCTAACTGAGAAGTAACAGGTCTTGATAAAGATGGTAACTAAAGGAGAATAAGCCATCGAAACGCGCGTCGACCAGTGTGCTTGAATACACCCCAGCTCTCAGCACAGTATCAGAGGGTTGAGCAGTTCACCCCTGTCTTGGTCTGTCTGTGCATGCTGATTGGTTCTGGGGTGGGTATAGAGTGTGTGTTATGTATGAGAGTGATATGAATGAGGAGTATGATGAGGTATGACTGGTGGGGTGACATCTTTTGTCTTTTTGAATTCAATTCTTAGAAGTAATGCTTTATACAAAATTTGTATGTTGTTACAGAACAATATCCATTTCCATTCTGTAGGAACTCTATTTTCTGTAAAATCTAAAAATATACATACAAAGCGTACTATGTATTTTTTGTAAAAATCTGTATACACAATAATAGGAACAAATGTTTAAATGTTTTGTATGTTTTTTATAAAAATGAGAAATGAACTTTATTGGTACATTTAAAGAATGAACAAAAGAAATTAAATAAAAAATATAAAAAATAACGTATTTGTTAGATGGTTGTACTTCCTTTGTGAACCCACATTAATCAAAGCAATATAGGTCTAGAGGGATACTGTATATTATTACTCCTTTCCAAACTATCCAGGTCTCGAGGGAGATGGCGCAGGATCTGCAGTGATAGCTGATCGACCACAATTTGTCCTGTGCTGTCACTGTCCCTCCCTCAACCAGAGCCAACAGTGGTGATGGCCTCTGATCTCCAGTGGAAGGCAAGCACCACATCAATCTGCTGGAGCTACTGGCCATCCGTTTGATGTTGAAGTCTTTTCTGTTGTCAGTCTGGGCGGGTGCAGGTTCTCACAAACAACCTACTGCCATGTGGTACTGAAACTGTGGTCCTGGTCCCTGTGCCAGGAAGCTTTGCACCACTGGAGGTGGCTGGAACATCAGGCCATCTTCCTGACAGGGTCCCTGAATGCCAGAGATGAACTGAGCAGACATTGTTTGGCAGATTACACCTGGTGTCTACATCCAGAGGTGGCGTAGGACATATTCAAATAGTGCAGAGAATTTTAGCTAGATATTTTTGCTTCCATTGATAACGTGCAGTGTCAAGGAGGAGGTGACACTCTATTGTTTAGAACCCAACAAGGCTGTAATCTTTTACATTACTCCTACCAACGACCCTCGAGGGGACAGTCTGCTTTTTTGTAGTTTTCTGGAGCAAAGAAAGGGCAGGCAGTGTAGAAGCACACCCTGTTAAGGTGAAAAGTCCTGTGCATCAGGCTCTGTTATGCATTAACCAAGAAGCAGACCCCAAAGGTCCGAGAGTCCATTGCACCAGGGCCAAGGCCGCTACCACTGCAAGCAAGATTAGTCTATACCTAATATCTGCCAGGCTGCGATGTGTGTATCAGTGCATACATTTATAAAGCACTACTGCCTTGACAGTCTGATCGGGCAGGAATGACACTTTGCCTGCTCGGTTCTGCAGGACATTTTAGTTTGAGTCCATTCCACAGAGCCTTGCCCTTAAGAAGGTACTGACTTGGTATCTATTCTAAGTTGAGGAATCTGAAGTTAAAATTATCCATCTGAAGAACTATTTACTCACCTTTGGTAACCAGAAGGTGCGTTACAGAGGATATGTAACTTGTTCTTCTGGTCTTTTCAATGAACCTAGGAGAGTTCAACGGCTCCCATACTATTCCAGACTAGTTGATTGTTCCCACTAAATCCTGCATACCCACCCACCAGGAGTATCATGCAAATCTCTCACACTCGTGTGGCATCTATTCAGAACTTTAAATTTCACCATAGATACCAAATTGAAAACCTACTACACAAGATTCCAAAGCAAATTATCTAATTAATTAATTCAAATCATCATGTCAGCTGATATCACTATAAGGACATGATCAAGGCAAAAAAAGAAACAATAAGCAGGGATGCCTGGGAACAGTTAGAGAAGAAGGTGAGCGTCACCAATGATGTGTCCTTGTTCTGGAAAGTGGTGAATTCCTCTTATTTTGAAAGTAGTCACAATGCTAGTACGGATGTGTTTTAGTGTCATCAACATGGGAGACACATTTCACCAAGGCTTTTGAATCCAAACAAATGGGAAATGTGAATAATTATTCAGTTGAAAGTATATCTATTCCAGAGGAAGGAGATCTCCTGCTAATTTCATTTAGAGGGCATTTCTGCAGTCAAACGGTGCCCAAGTAACAAAGCTCCAGGCCCGAATGGGGTTACTATTGATCTTTTTTAAAGTAATCTCGATCTTTGGGCCCCACTTTTAGTAAATGTACTAGGTAATGCAATTGTGTGCTGCCCACCCAAGTCATGGTCCAATGCAGTTATTGTCCCGGTCTTCAAGAAAGGGGACAGTAGAGACCCTTGTTTTTATCATTCCATCTTGCTTATTGATTTAACAGCAAAAGTGATAGGCAGGATCCTGCTAGAACACCAGGAGAATTGGGTCGCTGAGAAAAGCATTCTAACTGCAGCACAGTACGGGTTAGGACAGGGTTTGGGAACCACAGATCAGTGCCTCTCCTGCCTCGCGCAGCTCCGGTCGCTCCCCCAGGCTCCCTGAACTCTGGGTATCGTAGCGCTAGCTTCCTGATTGCACCCTTGGCATTTTTGCTCCGCATTTTGATTTACATTCTCTCATGCTCATTACCTTTGAAACTGCGCGATTTTGAAAGCTAATTGCATATTGCCTGCAGCGCTTGTGCCTATTGTTGTGTCAGCCCGCTTTCAAGTCTAACTGTGCCTCTGCCCACTTGCACGTTTCTTTTCCCTGGCTGCCGATCTTAAAATATTTGCTGTGATTTACTTCCGGCCATTTTGTTTGTTGTTCTGCCTGCCAGCCCGCCCCTCCACCACGATCACACCTCCCTGCAGCCCCTCCCTCGCTCCGCCCCCTCCTCTCTCCATTTATGTCTGATGTCCCCACGCGCAGCGTCCACGCGCTACGGCCACGCCGAAGGTGCGCCAAAGGTAAGCCCGTCTACGCCCGTCCGCGCCTGGACCGCGCCCAGCGCCAGACCCCCTGCCCCTCGCGCTGCTTTGCCCTCCCGCATCACCTACGATGCCGCCACCCTCCTAGCCCTTAACCCCGGTCGCGCCCCCAACTGCGTCCAAGCCGCTCCTGGACACACCCATGGACCTTTCTCTTGCTACTCCTGCAAATTTAGCGGCACCAACTGCATCTCCGCTACGACCACACCACAGATTCCCGACCCCACCCACCTACAATGCATCCTTCTCAACACCCGCTCGGTCCACAGACACGCCATTGACCTATGGAATCTACTAGACACCATCTCTCCAGACGTCGCCTTCCTAACGGAAACATGGATGAACGCTTCCTCCGCCCCAGACATCACCATTGCCATCCCTGAAGACTATAAGATCACACGCAAGGACCGCATCGGCCACACAGGAGGAGGAATCGCTATCGTCCATAAGAAATCTTTCCGCATCTCAACCAGCTCTGACGCCAACCTCGCCAACTCCGAACACCTTCACTTCCAAATACACATCGACCCCAAGACCACACTCAGAGGCACCCTCCTCTACAGACCACCAGGACCCCGCGCAAAATTCAGTGAAGACATCACGGACTTCGTCACTCCACACGCGCTCCCCTCCAAAGACTACATCCTTCTGGGAGACCTCAACTTTCACCTTGAAAAGATCAACGACCGCAACACCACCACCCTCTTGGACAACCTCACCAACCTCGGACTTAAACAACTAGTCACTTCCCCCACCCACATCGCAGGTCACACACTCGACCCCATCTTCACCTCCAGCAATCACGTCTCCTTCAGCCACACTACGGATCTCCTCTGGACTGACCACAGTTGCGTTCACTTCACCTACAACAAGCCAAAACACACCAACCACCTCCAACCAACTCTGCAAAGAAACTGGAACAAAATCACCACCGACCAGATCTCCGCATCGCTCCTTCTAAACACCCCAGCCCACTCCTCTAACCCAAACCAAGCCGCCGCTAACCTCACCCTATGGTTATCCAACACCGCCGACACCTTAGCACCACTGAAAAAACGTCAAAGCAAACCTGGCAGCAAGAAGGCCTCATGGTTCAACGATGATCTTAAGAAGTCCAAGAAACTCTGCCGCTCCCTTGAAAAGGCCTGGAAAAAAGACCCAACCACTAGCACCAAGGACGCCTTCAAAAACGCCACCCGCACTCACCACCAACTAATCCGAAAGACCAAGAAAACAGCATTCAAGGATCGACTCGACAACAACGCCCACAACAGCAAGGAACTTTTCAACATCGTCAAGGAATTCTCCAACCCCTCGGCCAACTCCAACGACATCACCCCCTCTCAAGCCCTCTGCGACTCCCTAGCCTCATTCTTCCACAACAAGATTGCAGACATCCACAACAGCTTCGACAACCAACCCAGAGACCAACCCACCCAACCATTTGCTGAACATTCTCCCCCCGTGAACACCCTTAACGACTGGAACCCAATCTCCACTGAGGACACAATCCGCCTGATGAACTCCATCCACTCAGGATCCCCCACAGACCCATGTCCTCATCACATCTTCAACAAAGCAGACTCCATCATAGCACCGCACCTCCGAGACGTCATCAACTGCTCCTTCAACTCCGCCACCTTCCCGGAAGACTGGAAACACGCTGAACTCACCGCCCTTCTGAAAAAACCCACAGCGGACCCCACCGAACTCAAAAATTACCGCCCCATTTCGCTCCTTCCATTCCCGGCCAAAGTCATCGAGAAAGCCGTCAACAACCAGCTCGCCGCTTTCCTCGAAGCCAACAAATCCCTCGACTCCTCACAATCTGGCTTCCGAGCAAAACACAGCACTGAGACCGCCCTCATCGCAGCAACAGACGACATTCGAACTCTACTGGACAATGGAGACACAGTCGCCCTCATCCTCCTCGACCTTTCTGCAGCCTTCGACACAGTCTGCCACAGCACCCTGTTACAACGCCTCAATAACATCGGAATACAAGGAAAAGCACTTGAATGGATCACCTCGTTCCTCACCGGAAGAACCCAGAGAGTCCGCCTCCCACCATTCAAGTCCGAGGCCACTGAAGTCATCTGTGGCGTACCACAAGGATCATCACTCAGCCCCACCCTCTTCAACGTATACATGAGCCCCCTCGCGGCCATCGCCCGCCAACACAACCTCAACATCATCTCTTACGCGGATGACACTCAACTAATCCTTTCTCTCACCAATGACCCCAGCACCGCCAAAACTAACCTACACGAAGGAATGAAAGAGGTTGCCGAATGGATGAAACAAAGCCGTCTGCAACTGAACTCAGACAAAACAGAAGTCCTCATCTTAGGTACATCCCCCTCTGCATGGGACGACTCTTGGTGGCCGGAAGCCCTTGGAAAAGCACCCATCCCGACAGACCACGCACGGAACCTAGGCGTGATCCTGGATTCTTCACTTTCAATGAACAGACAAGTCAGCGCCGTATCCTCATCCTGCTTCAACATTCTCCGCGTGCTCAGGAAAACATTTCGCTGGATCCCCACCGAAACAAGGAAAACAGTCACCCATGCTCTAGTCACGAGCCGACTGGACTACGGAAACACCCTCTACGCAGGTACTACCGCTAAACTCCAGAAGAAACTCCAACGAATCCAAAACGCCTCAGCCAGGATCATATTAGACATCCCGCGAAACGAACACATCTCTGGTCACCTGAAAGACCTCCACTGGCTACCCGTCAATAAGAGAATCACTTTTCGACTACTAACCCACGCACACAAATCACTCTACGACATCGGACCAGAATGCCTCAACTCACGACTGTCCTTCTACACCCCCTCCCGCCAACTACGTTCTTCCAGCCAAGCCCTCGCCACTGTACCTCGCATCAACAAGACCACCATGGGAGGCAGATCCTTCTCATACCTGGCTGCTAAAACATGGAACTCACTCCCCGCTTACCTTCGCCTCACCCAGAACCACCTAGCATTCAGAAAGCAACTTAAAACGTGGATATTTGACAAGTAATCCTCCTCCCCTTTCTAAGCGCCTTGAGACCCTCTGGGTAGGTAGTGCGCTATATAAATTCTCTGACTTGACTTGACTTGACTTGCCTGAATCTGCACCTCATGATTAGCAAATATGTACATATTAAGGGCGGGTGTCGGGGGGCGTGGCCGAGCAGAGCAGCAAGATGGCCGCTTAGTGGAGTGGCACTGCCTGCTGAGCACATTATCCGACAGATATCCGGTGTTTGGCTACCAATTGAAACATTTAACATCGAGGATTGCATAAACCAGACAACACGGAACATATTGTTGCGTGTTGGGCCCGTGGTGCGAAGCATCTCAGCGCAAAAACCAACAGTGTGAATCTGCGGCCTGTGCTATGCCGGCCGTGCACCGCGGAGCCAGTGTGGTGCAGTACTGGCCAGACTCTGATGCCAGCCGGTCGTAGGCCTGGGTCGCAGAGGAGTTGCGGTGAGGAGGTAGCATCAGCAAGGAACTGGAGCCACAGAGCGGAGAGGGCCGGCAGCCGGGACCAACAGCGGGGCCTGCCGGGTGACCGTGAGGTGAGCGGTGAAATCGCGGCTGCGGCGACCCTCGCTCTACGGATCCATCGGAGGTTACCGCTGCAGCGCACAGAACAGCGGACCAATTGGAGGGGCCCGTCGTGCCCCGGGGCTAGTGGATTTGTAGCTGCCTGGGCGGGCCTGGTGCGGAAGGTATGCTGAGCCTCAAAAACACCCGCGAACGGCTGTGGCGGCTCAACGGCGGTGACAGGGTCTTGCGGAGACCTGGCACAGGAGACAGCATTGCGCAGGGCTGGCAGCTCATTGGATCCAGGTATAGAACCCTGTGGGCACGTGGAGGCCCTATGTGGTGGGAGTCGGTGCCTCCATTGGTGTGTTAGTCGGCTGGATGTGGTCCCGCTGGGCCCTGTGACGTATTTTGAGAACTGGCATACGTGGGTGAACTGCAACCAACACACATACTCTCCCCGCTTCTGGGGCAATAAAGTTAAGTCTGAGTGATTGTGGCTGAGCTGTGGGAGCGAGAAGGCAGCTTACTGTGTACCCGGGCTTTGAGGACTGGTCGGTGGGAGAGACATGTATCTGCCATAACAGACCCGGCGCGGCCTCTATAGCTTCACCCAAACACTGGAAGAGTGCAATACCTCAAGGGGCCGTAATCAATGATCGACTATAATTTAGCAGTGTATAAGAGAAGAAGGGTAATGAGGGTATAAAGTCATAACATCGTAATAAAAGAACGTGTTCCATAAGAAAGAAGAGTATGTTATTTTTAAGTTTTGTTATAAAAGAGAGAGAGGAAAGAAAAGGGGAGAAGAAAGAGGAAAAAGAGGAGAAGGAGAGAGAAAGAGGAGAAATGAATGGATTACAAATGGGTATTATAAGACAGATGAGTGTGAGGACAGAAATGTAGTAAAAGGTAACCATAATAAATCTGATTTAATCTTTAGATAAAAAGAAGAGTAGGAGACAGAAGAAATTCTATGTTCATCACAAATTAAATTCAACCAAAGCAGAAAGGATAATTTAGAGTTGTCTTTCCAACATGTTAATATAACTTTAAAGGCAACAGCAATAAAAAGGTCAAATAAAATAGTTTTCAAAGGGAGTTGGTTGAAATCAGCAGATATAGTACCTAAAAAGATATTATGAATAGCAAATGGAACATCACAAGAAAAAATCAATAGGCATTTCGTCCATATAGCTTTCCAAAAATCATAAACCTTGGGACAATAATAAAGTAAATGTATCAATGATCCTTCAGAAGAAAGACAGGACCAACATAATGGTGAAATAGAATGGTCAATTGTGTGAAGAAAGAGGGGAGTAATTACAACTCTGTTATAAATAAAATATAAGGATTGTGTAATGTTGGCAGCTTTGGAAGATTTGAAAATCTTTTGCCACAATCGATCCCATTGATGAACAGAAAGCGATTGAGATATGTCTTGTTCCCAAAATAATTTGATAGGAGATTTACTCCGAGTGCTAGTAGATAAGGATAAAGTTTTATATATAAAAGAGGCACTGGGTCATGAGGAATTTGAAATAGGGGTGTAACAGGCGTAAACGAAATAGGAGTAGGGTTGGGGTTAAAATTTTGTAAACAGGTTTGGAGAACAGGAGACAATATGTTATATTGCTGAATATAAGAGTCAGGAAGGCTAAATTTCTCTTATGGTTGGGAAAAGGGCAAAATCGAATTGTTAGCTATCAACTGATGTACATAGAAAATGCCCAAGACTAAAATAGTTCTAACCTTCCAACTTAAGAAAAGTAGATGGGAGAATATAAATAGAGAAGGTGTGTGCCGAGACTGATGGAGCTCATCATATTAATGCACTTTAGCATTATTGACCTTGTTACTGACCAGCAGCTTCCACTTTTGTCCCTTCTTTAACAAATCTTCATTTTCTGTTTGAATCCATGTTGCATCCCAAAACAATCATTATTGGTGCACTGTGGCCAATGATGCAACATTAACATGTGGAAGCTGTGGTGTTACCACTGTGCTGTCCTGGTGACTCACTACAGGGTACAGGACCCTAAGGGCTCTATCAGTAAGGTTCTATAAGGTCCCTGAGGGCTCTATCGGTAAGGTTCTATAAGGTCCCTGAGGGCTCTATCGGGATGGCTCTATAGGGTCACTAAGGGCTCTATCAGTAAGTTTCTATGAGGTCCCTAAGGGCTCTATGGGTATCAGTAAGGGTCTATAAGGTCCCTCAGGGCTCTATCAGTAAGGCTCTATAAGATCCCTAAGGGCTCTATCACTAAGGTTCTATAAGGTCCCTAAGGGCTCTATCGGTAAGGCTCTATAAGGTCCCTAAGGTATCTATCGGTAAGGTTCTATAAGGTCTCTAAACGGTCTATCAGTAAGGTTCTATAAGGTCCCTAAGGGGTTTATCAGTAAGGTTCTATGCAACAACACATAATTAAATGTGGCATCATTGGTAATATGATGAGAGATTTCTTAGTTTTCATCACTGGCAATGTGATTGATGTTATGTTTTTTTTAAAAGAAGAATGAAATGTAGGAGCTCAGAAGACAAGTGACCTTAACTCTTTTTAGAGTTCATTGCTTATGACATCACAGGTGAAACCCTCAGCGGTACCGTCTGTGGCAATAATCCTGGCTGCAGATTTATTTCATTACACTTTTTTATTTGTTCAACCATCTTTTAAAAACATTTTTTACTAGTTTTCACCATGCCAATAACAACAGATGTAACTAGCATTTGGCATTAAGAGTATATCATACCTGTCAATAGCATAGATCAAAGGATACAGTAATCATGCAGTATGTAGAGATCACAATTAGTGTATGGACAGCAACAGTGGCCTCACCAGTGAAACAATTTCTAATGTATGGCAGTTTTGCAATATGACTATAACCAGCAAATGTGTGGGGTGAGATGCGATGATCACAGCGATCTCAAGTCGCGTGGAAAAAGAAAAGCATTAACCTGTAGCCTTGCATTCTTCTCCATATATACAGCATCGGACACTCCTCAATATCAACCAATCCCTTGTCAATGGTGGGTGGCTCTTTACCCAGCCTGTGATGGGAAACAACCTTTACAACGCAACTTTTACAACGCAATGCTATTACAACGCATTTTTTACAACGCAAAAGCTTTTACAATGCATGCATTTACAACGCATGCTTTTATATGGTAAGTACATTTACAACGCATATACCATTACAACGCATTTTTTTTTTTTATTTATTTTTTAGAAAAATGATGTTTGAAAAATAATTAATTAATATTTTAATAATTATATTAAATACTATATTTGAAAAATATGAAAGAGTAATTATTGAGTATAAATTATTTAATATTTAAGAAAAATTTAAAAATATGAGTAGTATAATAAAAGATTAATACTAGAGTATTTTTAAAATATGAAAGAGTATTTTTTAAGTTTAATTAAAATAATTAAAAAAGTATAATAAATGAGTAGTATTATGAGAGATTAATACTTGAGTATTTTTATCTTTCTTATTAAAAATGTAATTAATAATATAAAATATTTAAAAAAAAGAAAGAGTACTTTTGGAGTATTTAAAAAATAATTAATTAATATTTTATTATATATATAAAATACTATATTTTAAAAAAAAGAAAGAGTATTTTAATAATTAAGAACAATTTAAAAATATGAGTAGTATAATATGAAAGAGTATTTTTTAAGTATAATTAAAACAAATAAAAAAGTATAATAAATAAGTAGTATTAGGAGAGATTAATACTTGAGTATTTTTATCTTTCTTAATAAAAATGTAATTAATAAAAAAAAAAATTTTAAAAAAGAAAGAGTACTTTTGGATTATTTAAAAATTAATTAATTATTATTTTATTATTTATATTAAATACTATATTTGAAAAATATGAAAGAGTAATTATTGTGTATAAATTATTTAATTAATTTTGAAAAATTAAAATATATGAGTAGTATTATAAAAGATTAATACTTGAGTATTTTTTAAATATGAAAGAGTATTTATAAAATTAAAAAATAAAAAATAAAAAAAGAATAATAAATGAGTAGTATTATGAATGATTAATACTTGAGTATTTTTAACCTTCAAATTAAAATTGTAATTAATGAAAAAAAATATTATAAAAAAGAAAGAGTACTTTTGGAGTATTAAAATATGAAATATGAATAATGTTAAAAAAATATATATATATTATATTTAAAATATTAATAGAGTTATTAAAAATTAATTTAACATGAAATTATACCAAAAGAAAATAGAACTAAGAAAATAGAACTTACTTTAAAAAAATTCCCACGCTTTTGCATTGAAGTCTATGTGCTAAATTGTCCTTCATTTATTTTGGCAGCTTAAGAAGATACAACCCGCGGAACAAGAAAAGAAGGAGCGAAAAGAGAAGAAAAAGCAAGTTTGAAAGGAAAAAGAAAATAGAGTCGAGGTAAGGAACACATTTAGTAAATTTACAAATTATAATTTACATTTTACATGTTTAAATAACAAAAAAAATAATAAATAACAGTAAACAAATAAGGTTTATTAAATATTTCTTTATTTGAAAAAAAATAGAAAAAACATTTTTGATTTATTGTATTTTATAACATAATGTACATATTTTAGAAAACATATACATAATTTATTACTATTTTTAAACATTTATTTATTGAAATAGTAAATAAAATAGTCCTTTTTTAACATTGATGCACGCGATGACGTCATGACGTGAACGTAAACGTAAGGCGCCATTTTGAAGAGCAACGGAGGAGGAAGCAGCAGGAAGCTGATCTGCGTCCAGGTAGGAAACTTTTTCACATTTATTTATAGATATAACGTTAAAACAAGATACATATATAGTAAAAAAGGAATAAGGAGAGGTTGCGGAATAACTAATTGATGTTTAAAATATAAAAAAAGTATGTCCACGTTCATGTCATTAGTGTATGCCTATGTCGGGTCGCGAAAATGTATTTGTTCATAAAAAAATGTAAGTAACTATAACTGTAATTAAAGTTACTATTAAAAATGTTTATTTCAAAACTTCGGAACGATTACAAATGATTTATATCTTCATTTTTTTTTTTTTTAAAGTTTGCGTATTCATAATTTGTGAAAAAAAAGATTGTTATTAATTTGGTGTTTATGCAGCAATGTGCATTTCTGAAAATGGATTGACTTTTGAAAATTTAAATAGGTAGAGTTTTTTTGGATTTTATGGGTGGTAGTAACTTAGGAAGTTTTCAAATAATTATTTACTTGCAATTGATTTTTGGAAAGTTGGTCGAATATTATGGAAAAGTTGCTTTGGATACATTGGTTGTTTGGAAAAAAATGAAGATTGGGAAAGAAAATACAAAAATTAGGAGACCCGACTTGTGATTTTGAAAAAATGTTTAAAAAATAATTGTATGCCAATTGTAATTAAAGGATAGTTAAATTTGAAGCAAAGCAGGAAAGTAAGTACATAACTATTTTTTAGAAAGAAAGAGGTGCCGATCACGATCCTGCAAAAACCGGGTACGAACCGTCGGACGGAGCACAATCTCCGCCCGACGCGTACCCGGTCGTCAATTTTCACAAACAAGGAATTACGATTCGCACGGGTACACCATTACCGTACGAATCGTAAAAAAGCCCGACCGAACAAAAAAACACCTACCAATGCGATCCGGGAAAGCGCCGACCTGACGTCGGGACGCTCGCAGCCAGCCATTCACGACCCAGGAATCACGATTCGCACCGACGTCACCCCGCACGGTGAATATTTTGCGGCAGCCAAAAACTGCCGGGAAATCAGGACGACGCGAACAAGGACCACCAGTACGCGACGGACAGACGACGACGCGAACAAGGAGGACCAGTACGTGACGGACACACAGGACGACGCCACCAAGGAGGACCCGTACGCGACAGGACGACGCGATCAAGGAGGACCCGTACGCGACAGGACGACGCGAGCAAGGAGTACCAGTACGCGACGGACAGACATGGACCCGAACCTACGAGTCATCTCTGCCCTCATAGCAGTACACCTCCTCTACAGGTTACGACGCAGACGCCGCAGAAGGTCAGAATCACTAAGGGAGGGGGGAAAGTGGGGTGGGGTGGGGGGGGCACGACCAGGGCAGGCCACAAAACAACCACATAAGTCACACACCACACATGGCCTGGACATACCTGACTCCCATGCCCTGGTCACCACGAGGGGGTGGGGGCGTGTCCTGATAAGCCAGCGACCGCCACAACGGAAGTCCATCACCACGCGAACCGGCAACACAACCAGACAGGTACGTCCCGTACCCACGCCTGAAGAGCGTGGGTACGAGTCGGACCACGCCCACACACGTCACCCCAACAATGGCGGGACGGATCGCACCCACGTGGCAAAGGCCTGGGTACGGGCCGCACAAACATCACATAGCGTGGGGACGGATATGTACGGACCCTACCCCCACCCCGTATGCAAGGAGCGTACCCCCCACCCCAACAGTGCAAGTACGACGCGAACCCTCACCCGCGTATGCAAGGAGCGTACCCCCCATGCCAACAGTGTAAGTACGACCCGTACCCCCAACCGCGGACGTACGGAGCGTACCCCCACCCCAACAGTGTAAGTTCGACCCGTACCCTCACCCGCGTATGCATGGAGCGTACCCCCCATGCCAACAGTGTAAGTACGACCCGTACCCCCACCCGCGTATGCAAGGAGCGTACCCCCCATGCCAACAGTGTTAGTACGACCCGTACCCCCACCCGCGGACGTACGGAGCGTACCCCCACCCCAACAGTGTAAGTTCGACCCGTACCCTCACCCGCGTATGCATGGAGCGTACCCCCCATGCCAACAGTGTAAGTACGACTCGAACCCCCACCCGCGGACTCACGGACCGTACCCCCACCCCAACAATGTAAGTTCGACCCGTACCCTCACCCGCGAATGCAAGGAGCGTACCCCCCAGCCCAACAGCGTAAGTACGACCCGTACCCCCACCCCGTATGCAAGGAGCGTACCCCCCACCCCAACAGTGCAAGTACGACCCGTACCCCCACCCCGTATGCAAGGAGCGTACCCCCCAGCCCAACAGTGTAAGTACGACCCGTACCCCCACCCGCGTATGCATGGAGCGTACCCCCCATGCCAACAGTGCAAGTACGACGCAAACCCTCACCCGCGTATGCAAGGAGCGTACCCCCCAGCCCAACAGGATAAGTACGACCCGTACCCCCACCCGCGTATGCAAGGAGCGTACCCCCCATGCCAACAGTGTTAGTACGACCCGTACCCCCACCCGCGGACGTACGGAGCGTACCCCCACCCCAACAGTGTAAGTTCGACCCGTACCCTCACCCGCGTATGCATGGAGCATACCCCCACCACACCAGTGTAAGTAGACTCGTACCCTCACCTCGAATGCATTGAGCGTACCCCCACCGTGTATGTGCCAAGCGTACATATCCTGAAATCGGAGGTGTGTGTGCAGAGTCCACCCAGCAGTGCCCTGAGACAGGAGGGGTGGTTGCCTATCACTCCCAGCAGTGCCCTGAGACAGGAGGGGTGTGTGCAGAGTCCTCCCAGCAGTGCCCTGAGACAGGAGGGGTGTGTGCAGAGTCCTCCCAGCAGTGCCCTGAGACAGGAGGGGTGGGTGTGGAGTCCTCCCAGCTGTGCCCAGAGACAGGAGGGGTGGGTGTGGAGTCCTCCCAGCAGTGCCCTGAGACAGGAGGGGTGTGTGCAGAGTCCACCCAGCAGTGCCCTGAGACAGGAGGGGTGGTTGCCTATCACTCCCAGCAGTGCCCTGAGACAGGAGGGTTGGGTGTGGAGTCCTCCCAGCTGTGCCCAGAGACAGGAGGGGTGGGTGTGGAGTCCTCCCAGCAGTGCCCTGAGACAGGAGGGGTGTGTGCAGAGTCCTCCCAGCAGTGCCCTGAGACAGGAGGGGTGGGTGCAGAGTCCTCCCAGCAGTGCCCTGAGACAGGAGGGGTGGGTGCCTATCACTCCCAGCAGTGCCCTGAGACAGGAGGGGTGTGTGCAGAGTCCTCCCAGCAGTGCCCTGAGACAGGAGGGGTGGGTGTGGAGTCCTCCCAGCTGTGCCCAGAGACAGGAGGGGTGGGTGTGGAGTCCTCCCAGCAGTGCCCTGAGACAGGAGGGGTGTGTGCAGAGTCCACCCAGCAGTGCCCTGAGACAGGAGGGGTGGTTGCCTATCACTCCCAGCAGTGCCCTGAGACAGGAGGGGTGGGTGTGGAGTCCTCCCAGCTGTGCCCAGAGACAGGAGGGGTGGGTGTGGAGTCCTCCCAGCAGTGCCCTGAGACAGGAGGGGTGTGTGCAGAGTCCTCCCAGCTGTGCCCAGAGACAGGAGGGGTGGGTGTGGAGTCCTCCCAGCAGTGCCCTGAGACAGGAGGGGTGTGTGCAGAGTCCACCCAGCAGTGCCCTGAGACAGGAGGGGTGGTTGCCTATCACTCCCAGCAGTGCCCTGAGACAGGAGGGGTGGGTGTGGAGTCCTCCCAGCTGTGCCCAGAGACAGGAGGGGTGGGTGTGGAGTCCTCCCAGCAGTGCCCTGAGACAGGAGGGGTGTGTGCAGAGTCCTCCCAGCAGTGCCCTGAGACAGGAGGGGTGGGTGCAGAGTCCTCCCAGCAGTGCCCTGAGACAGGAGGGGTGGGTGCCTATCACTCCCAGCAGTGCCCTGAGACAGGAGGGGTGTGTGCAGAGTCCTCCCAGCAGTGCCCTGAGACAGGAGGGGTGGGTGTGGAGTCCTCCCAGCTGTGCCCAGAGACAGGAGGGGTGGGTGTGGAGTCCTCCCAGCAGTGCCCTGAGACAGGAGGGGTGTGTGCAGAGTCCACCCAGCAGTGCCCTGAGACAGGAGGGGTGGTTGCCTATCACTCCAAGCAGTGCCCTGAGACAGGAGGGGTGGGTGTGGAGTCCTCCCAGCTGTGCCCAGAGACAGGAGGGGTGGGTGTGGAGTCCTCCCAGCAGTGCCCTGAGACAGGAGGGGTGTGTGCAGAGTCCTCCCAGCAGTGCCCTGAGACAGGAGGGGTGGGTGCAGAGTCCTCCCAGCAGTGCCCTGAGACAGGAGGGGTGGGTGCCTATCACTCCCAGCAGTGCCCTGAGACAGGAGGGGTGTGTGCAGAGTCCTCCCAGCAGTGCCCTGAGACAGGAGGGGTGGGTGCCTATCACTCCCAGCAGTGCCCTGAGACAGGAGGGGTGTAACACATGTGTGTGAGGCCAGAATTATCCACATGCATACTGGCTACAAGGGAACATGTCCCCATGAACTCATGTCAACAGACTCCACACACAAGTACAGTGATCATCAAGGATGCCACGATTGTTGCAGGTGGAGACATGGCCCTGCATGCATGGCCAAAGTAGAAGGGCTCCGTCACACACACAGCTCATGTAGACACAGCTCTGCGCTAAACATTGGGAACACCCTGCAGGGAAGAAAGCTGGGTACACAGAGGAAGGAATACACCCTGGGACAAGTGCACCATGCAGTAACTGCGTACATGAACAAAGAAAGTTCGCCAACACCTTGTGATGGCACACAGATCCCAGGGTCCCACCAATGAGCAGTACACTACTACATATCCCACACACCCAAACCCTTACACACCACCAAAAACCATGTAGCAGCCCCACCAACACCAATACCAGCATAGCAGTAGTGTGATAATGAAAACAAAATTAAGCTTTATTCAGCATGAGCACAATGTCCGTGGATCGCAGGCAGTTCAATCTTCACAAAGCCCATAGGGCAGTCAATGATTCTCAGCTGGATGGGGGACACAGTGGGATGCGTGTCCCCTACCTTGCCTGCACAGTCAAATGGCATCGTCTTCCACACTGGTGAGGGCATCAGGGGGGGGGGAAGCAACAGGCACCGCAGGGACATCAGGGCAAAGGGGCGGCGTTGTGGGTGCAGGGATGGAGGACTCCACCACAGGGGGTGGGTCAGTGCCAAAGGCGGAGGCCAGGATGGCACTACACACCTTTGCAAGGTCCTCCAGGGAGTCCCCTGCACCCGAAGGGACCTCAGGCCCCAAGGAGGGGGGGGGGTCAGAGGGATGGGTCGCAGCGCCACCGGGGGAGGGTGGAGACAGGGGGGGAGACTCAACCACCCTGACCGTGGACCTCCTTGACCGCTTGCGTGGTGGTGTAACTGTGGGGCTCAGGGACAGAGCGGCCATGAAGGAGTCCTTGGGGGAGATGTGGCCAGGAGAGCTGAGGGGAGGGGATTTGGAGGGAGTGGACTGGGTGGAATGCGGACTCCCACTATGGCTGCGTGTCACACGTTTGCCCCCCGACCCAGTGGGTGTGCCTACCTCACCCTGTGTGTGCGTGTCAGGAGGAGTGCGGTGGACCTTCCCTGCTGGTGTGGTGCCCATGTCCGTTGAAGTGGGTGCATGCCGACGTCTGGGTGTACGTGGGACAGGCATGGGAGTGGGAAGTGTGGATGGGGCAGGGGTAGGTGGGGGGAGGTCGCGCTGCAGGAGACCCACTGCTGCAGTCAGTGTGGAGTCGATGGACCTCAGCAAGTTGCGTTGGTCAGCCTGCGACGAATGAATGCCCTCCAAGAAAGCCTCGATGTTGGTGAGGGTTTTGCCGTGGGCATGGAGGACATTAAGGATCGCAGCCTGACCAACCTGCAGTTGCCGCTGGATGTCCACAGACTCTGCATTGGAGGCAGCAGTGGAGACAGGGGCAGGGGGTGCGGTGCCTGGCAGGAAGGAGACATGCTGTGACCGGGCATGCTGGGAAGGGACACGAGCAAGTGGGAGGCGGCTGGTGGGAACTGAGGGGGCGGTGCGAGGTGTTGTTCCGCTGTCAGCTGCTGGTGCAGCCACCGCCCACTCGGAGACATCCTCCTCGGACCTGTCAGCTTCGTATTCTGACGTGCCAGTCGACAGGTCCTCGGCCGCACTATCCTCCACCTCTGTCCCACTCGATGTGCCAGCCCCGATGTCACGGCTGGCACTGGTGCTCGGTCCCTCCGCCTTGCCTGTGTCCATGTCTCCCTCTGTGTCCCCCGACGATGCTGTGGGCAGGGTGGAGAGACAGAAATTAATCAGACAGCTGTACACATCAGTCACATGAGTCCAATCGACATAGGTAACATTGCATAGCCTGAAAAGGAAGATCCCTAACATCTACTAAACAAGGTACCGATGTAGGGCATGAAACACACAGTTGGTTGAGCCACCATGCCACTGCAACACCATGGAGAGCATGAGACAATAGCTAAAGACAGGAAACGGAGTCTGACATAGCACCCAGGCCCTGGGGACAATCCAGCACTGCATCTGCACCACACAGCGTTGGCGAAAATACCGATGACCAGGGACCATATCCATGAACTTGAGACACATGCTGCATAGGTAATGCTGAAAACATGCCCAACATGACTCGGTCACTGCACATTGCGTGTGTGTCCAGACACATCACACACTGCCCAGACCCAGCAAGTAGAAATCAGGATTTGACACATAGGCATTGCCCGCGCCAACAAGACCCTACACGAGGCAAATTGTTGAGACACAGGTGGCACCAACATCTCATAGTCTGGCTGATACCCACAGGGGCAGGCAAAAAGCAAGAGTGTACGCCAAACAGCCAAGGTGCGCCGGTACAAATAATGAGGTACCAGTGCCCATCCTCAGATGAGTATAACAAGACACACAGGCACTGGCAACTGTGAGTATGTAGAAGGACAATCAGGTCAGGCTGCACAGTGGACACCTGTATAAAATAGCACGTCTATATACATGGTGACAGGGGACAATGGCACAGAGCACAACCCACGCTGTAGACACTGAGATTGTCCACGTTTATGATGACACATACACCACTGAGGAAAAGGTGCCCCAGGGGACAGTAGTGGGCACGCAAATACATGCTACTGAATAGTAATGACTGCAACACACGTCACCATCCCTGCACTATGTGTATCGCACACTCATGCACATCATGTCACAGGCCACTACATAGGACATGCGCGCTGTAAGGCATGACACATGAGAGACCAACTCCCATGTCTGGAGTCAGCATCAGTGCCAACTGACATGGAACCCACATGCAGTGAACTTGACAGTGCACAGGCAAGGTCCCACAACCTGTTACACACCACCCCCACACATGATGCTACAGTCATTGTTCACGTGGACAAAGCGCCAGCCTACATCACCTTGTGAAGGAGTGACTACACACAGACCAGGGAACACATTGCAAGGAGGGGAAGGGTGGCAGGGGCACAGCGCTATACTGGGGCAAACAGGATCTGCACAGCACCTTTAAACCCTGCCAGTTAATTCATGCTACTGTGCCCTTACAAATGCCGGTGACACACAACGAACACACATGTACCTACCCCCTTCCGGCTGCTGCATCGCCTGTAAGCGCCTCTCCAGGTCTGGAAAGACCACCGGCAGCACACGCCTGTGGAGGTGGCTCAGACGGCGGCGGCCGCGGTTCTTGTGGCTCTCAGGTGAGTCCCCCAGCAGGAGCCGTGCAATCCTCCGCGTCCAGCACCGGATATCCTGCCAGCGTTTTCTCACCTGGGGCAGGCTCCGCCTCCGACCATCCACACCCCTCACGGCACTGACGGCGGTCAGCCAGATCTGCTCCTTGGCAGTGGCGCCTACCTGTGAGGAGGAACAAGTGACACCACATCAATACACCAGCCACATGTCACAGAGAGACATATGGGTACAAATTAGCTGGTTACAACAAGGCATGTCATGCAGCCAACGCATTGCACCTTTGTCATAGGGACATCATCCCCTGGTGAGGGAAAAAGCAGTACGTGCCACAGTGGGTACACAGGTGGAATGATGGCAATGTCACAATCAATGATCAAGGCTCACACTGTGCATCACACCCACCCCTCCTGTCTCAGGGCACTGCTGTGAGTGATAGGCCCCCACCCCTCCTGTCTCAGGGCACTGCTGTGAGTGATAGGCCCCCACCCCTCCTGTCTCAGGGCACTGCTGGGAGTGATAGGCCCCCACCCCTCCTGTCTCAGGGCACTGCTGTGAGTGATAGGCCCCCACCCCTCCTGTCTCAGGGCACTGCTGGGAGTGATAGGCCCCCACCCCTCCTGTCTCAGGGCACTGCTGGGAGTGATAGGCCCCCACCCCTCCTGTCTCAGGGCACTGCTGGGAGTGATAGGCCCCCACCCCTCCTGTCTCAGGGCACTGCTTGGAGTGATAGGCCCCCACCCCTCCTGTCTCAGGGCACTGCTGGGAGTGATAGGCCCCCACCCCTCCTGTCTCAGGGCACTGCTGTGAGTGATAGGCCCCCACCCCTCCTGTCTCAGGGCACTGCTGGGAGACATCAGGCACCCCCCCCTGGGAGCCCCCCGACAGTACATGGCATGTGTGTTACACCTGGACGCAATGGCAGAAGTCACAGTCACAACATAGGGACAGTCTGTGGCAGTGGCCTATGCACTCACCTGATACCCTGGTCGCCCATACAGCATGGAGTACTGTGGGAGGATCACATCCAGCAGAGCCATGTTCTCCTCCAGGGTGAATGGCTGTGTCCTCTCCACAGCCCTTGACATGGTTCCAGGGAATCAGTAGCAGCAGCTGGGTCGACGAATGCAAAGATGTGCAGGCAAGTGCTCCCTCATGGGACCTGGCTGCCTTATATGTGCCCTTCTGCCCAGTCTCATGCACAGGAGTACAGAGTGATTGGTCACTCACATTTGCATCCTATGTTTCCACCAATCCCTTCAAACCTAGCAGTCTGTGGGTTCTCTATCGGTTTCATTCTCCTGCATGATGTCAGCCCCACAAACACATTGCAACAAAGTAGAAGAATTCCAACTGACTTCTGCTGTGCACCTTCCAGAACAATTTCTAATTTTGAACTTGGTCTCCATGACAACCAGCATGCATGTAGGCCTTAATACTTGTCCCCTATGTAATTTGGAGCATCACACACAGGTACGGTGCGTTTCGGGGCCCTAGGGCACCCCAAATGCATGGCAACGGCCCGTACATGCATGCCTACGCTCTCCATCACTATGGGTCTGCACGCGTATGCGTACCCGTAGTGTTACGGACCGTACACACGCATGTACGCTCTCTATCACTATGGGTCTGCACGCGTATGCGTACCCGTAGTTTTACGGACCGTACACACGCATCTACGCTCACTATCACTATGGGTCGGCACGCGTATGCGTACTCGTAGTGATAGTGAGCGTAGATGCGTGTGTACGGTCCGTAACACTACGGGTACGCATACGCGTGCAGACCCATAGTGATAGTGAGCGTACATGCGAGTGTACGGTCCGTAACACTACGGGTACGCATACGCGTGCAGACCCATAGTGATAGGGCCGTACACACGCATCTACGCTCACTATCACTATGGGTCTGCACGCGTATGCGTACCCGTAGTGTTACGGACCGTACACACGCATGTACGCTCTCTATCACTATGGGTCTGCACGCGTATGCGTACCCGTAGTGTTACGGACCGTACACACGCATCTACGCTCACTATCACTATGGGTCGGCACGCGTATGCGTACTCGTAGTGATAGTGAGCGTAGATGCGTGTGTACGGTCCGTAACACTACGGGTACGCATACGCGTGCAGACCCATAGTGATAGTGAGCGTACATGCGAGTGTACGGTCCGTAACACTACGGGTACGCATACGCGTGCAGACCCATAGTGATAGGGCCATACACACGCATCTACGCTCACTATCACTATGGGTCTGCACGCGTATGCGTACCCGTAGTGCTACGGACCGTACAAATGCCTGTACGCTCGCCATCACGATGGGTACACATACGGCAGCACTCCCACAGTGATTTGGGAACATGCACAGGCCCTCTCAGCAGCAGTACGGCGGTTTATACACATCACTGTGGTGATAGGCGACACACATGTAGGAATAGGGCGGACATACTTGTCCATGGATGGACATACTTGTCCAGGAATGGACATCAAGGCATCGTCTGTGCATTACTACATGTGTGGGGCACAGGTGTCACAGGCTGTGATGTGGAACATGCCTCCTGAGTGGAGAAGGCACCAGATGTATGATGAGATGTGTACATGTGTACTGTGTGAGGGTGCAATGTGTGCCAGGCATGCCCTTGACTCCTTTGACATGTGTGCATGTGGGACTGCGCACTTGGGGTGAGCGTCACTGGCATGGCACGGACACCAACACACGGAAGTGTCCCATGATGCCCGGTACAGGGGTCATGACACATGACTCGTCACTACCCACAGTGCACAATGTGACTATGTCATATATGTGTCCGGGATTTACATCAGGTTGATGTTGTAGCACCCTCAAAAGCTGCAGCCGTTGCAGCAACCAACATGTGGCTGTGTGTAGATTGTCATTGCACACTGTTCCCAACACCATGCCACATGTGTTATCGGATGTGAGGTGCACATGTATGCATGGGACACGGAGTAGCGTGACAAGGCCATGTCAGCAAACTCACAAGGAATGTGTGGTGAGTCATGACATGTGCACCTTCATGGCAAGGTGTGTGGGCTGGACTAGTGTAATGTCATGTGACCTGTGGCTCCAGTGTTCCGCTACCAGTCTCTGCAATCGGCATCACACTTCTGCTGATGTGTGGGTGTATGTCACTCCTGTCTTGCGTCGGGCAGTGCACTTGCACTGGGACACAGCTATTTCCATGGCGTGGCATGGGGAGGTTCTCAATCACCGTGTGTAGCTGGGTCTTGGAAGGAGTGTCACCTTGCATCCATACGTGTCCTGGGCATGTAGCACATGCCTGACTCCCTATGTGGCATGTGTGTATTGCCAGATTTACACATGTGCTCAGTAGACATGAGTTGTTCTCGTAGTGCACTCACTCTTCCTTGTCACTTCCAAATTACTGCAGAGCGCCTCCTGTTGCCCGAAGAATTCCAGACTTGGCTACCATGCAGGAGAATGACAGGATCCGCCTCTACCGCTTCACCCAACCGTTGATTCTGGAGCTGACGGCGAGACTGGCACCACACCTGCAACCGCAGCACAGGTATCCTACGGCACTGACACCCCAGCTGAAGGTAATGGCTGCCCTACATTTTCTTGCCACGGGTACCTTCCAAAATACCATAGCTCATGTTGGTGGCATGTCCCAGAGCATGTTCAGCGGTGTGCTGCATGATTTCTTGGAGGCCATGTTGATTCACCTGGATGACTTCATCAAGTTCCCAACCCCTGAACAGATGACTGAGGTCAAGCGTGGATTCTATGCCCTGGGAGGGATGCCCCATGTCATTGGGTCCATAGATGGGACACATGTAGGTTTGGTACCACCACACGCACGGGAGGTGGCGTACCGCAATCGGAAGCACTACCACTCCATCAATGCCCTTGTGGTGTGTCTGTCCAATATGGTGATTTCACATGTCTGTGCTCGTTTCCCAGGATCAGCACACGATGCCTACATCATGAGGCGTAGCGGGATGCCTGATATGATGATGCAGCTGCGCAACGAACGGGCATGTGTTGTTGGTGGGTACAGTCTGTCTGTCCTGTATTCTGTATAGCCGACCAGCACGACCGCTACACCAGTTCTAACGATGTCCATGTGCTTCCCATGTAGGGGACGCTGGCTATCCCAACATGCCTTGGCTGCTGACACCTCTCCGCAACCCCATCACGCCGGCCCAGCTCCGCTATAACACCGCCCATGGCCGGACAAGGCGAGTGATAGAGAGGACGTTTGGCATGCTGAAGAGCCGATTCCGGTGCCTCCACAAGACCGGCGGTGCACTCCCTTATGCCCCGGCGAAGGTCTGCAAGATCTTCATGGTCTGCTGCATGCTGCACAACATGGCAGTTGAAAGAGCTGTGCCACTCATCCTGAATCAACATGACGAGGACCATCCACCCGTGGAGGACGAAGGGCTTGGCAATGGGGCTAGTGATGTGGAGGATGTGGAGCCGCAAGAGGACATCCGGACTCGGCTCATACGCGACTTCTTTGCTTAGTGGTGAGTACCAGGGTCTGAGTGTGCACGCATTGGTCCCCGTGTGGCATGCGTTGTGATGTGTGTCTCCACCTGCATGTATGGCACGTGGGTCAGAGGTGTGTGTGGGTGTGTCACTGGAGTGATGGTGGCAGTGATGGTAGTATTTCCCCAGTCATAATTGTGACCTAGCATGTTGTCATCCATACATGTGTCGAGTAACTGCACATGCAAGTAGCTGTGCTTTTTGTGGCTGACTTCTTGTGTGTCTCTCTTCCCCAGGTACCTGCGCATGCCGTTTGCTGGTTGCATTGTTGTGGCACTGCTATTCCTCATGGACATGACATCGTGGGCTGACTCAGCGTTACAGGCACGGACACGTTTGGAAGTCTCCATGGGGTAAGGGATGCATCTGGGGTGTATTGGGTGTGGCAGTTGTTCACGATGTGTGCACACTGCCCCGGTCGGGGTTTGGTTCCTCTGCAGACATGTGGCATCCCCATGGGACACGACATGCAGCTGGGTACACCTGAATAGATGGTCTGCCTGGTTGTCAGTCATCAGTGATGGGATAGTGGATTGTGATGATGGCATCAATGTGTGTGACACTGCCCTCGGACACATACGGTTAACATTGTCTTGACATGGCGTGGTACTTCCACATCAGCGGATGTATGGTGTATGGCAGGCTCTCCGTGAGCAGCTGTGGGTGTTTAGCTGTTAGCCGACGCTTGTGTGCCAGTTCCCTGGCTATCACGCATTTGTGCTGCAGAAGGGGGGTGCCAGTGTTGGAGCCACATGTTACTCCACATGATGTGTTCATGTGTACTTCAAGTTGCCTCTGCAATCCCAAAAACATGACTAATAAAGGTGTCCCTATGCCTCCAAGGTGCCTCTTCTCAGTCAATGCTGGTGTGTTGGCACGGTGCATCCTGCATGTCTGGCATGGTATTCCCTGATTGTGGCTATGTGTCAATGTTTCGAGTGGCAAGATGCAAGCTGTGTGTGTGTGCTGAGACTGTGTATTGGGCATGATGTCCATGACTGTGTGGGTATTGTGACATGTGCCATCCCCATGCATCCAACGTTGTCCATGACCCCATTCTCTGCATCCACCGGACTCAAGCTTACAGGACATGGTTCTGCCACCTGTCTACACATACCTGGGTGCCCCCCAGGACACGGGCCAGGATCCCTGACCTCTGCGCATGACTGTTGCTGTACTCAATGTGTCTGTCAGCACGGTTGTTCGGCCACCCCCTCAGCTGGTTCTGACCATCACGGGTGTGTATGGTGCTCCATGTCTGTCTTGCCTAATAAACTGTGACCCATGTGTCCTGTGCCAGACTCAGGCCCCAGGGTGTGGATGGTTGAAGTGAACAGATGACTCAGGCATGTTTAGACTGTACAAGACACATGTTAGGTAATAATGCTACCAGCAGGCATCTACTCTTAATAGTGTGATTTATTATTGGGGGGGGGGGGGGGAAAGTGAGGGGCTTTCCGGGATTAGGGAATCCAAAGCTCAGTAGGGGAGTTGGTGTCCTTGCCATTGGAAATCCTCAGAGTCCATGCCACAGTCTTTGTCAACATTGGTCAGCCAGTGACCAGCAGGGCCATGTGGCAGAGAATGTCTCTTGATGCTGTGATGCTGTTGCTCCAGTGGGCCAGGTGCCAGGCCAGGTGTCCTGGGAGATGGTGATGTAGCAGCCACCCTCACGGTCCTTTCCGTGGACGACCCGGCTTCCTGCGGGGAACCTCAGCAGCAGGCCGTGACGACGTCTGGGATGCTCCGTCGGATGTTTCCTCCTCCTCCTCATGATCCCTCCCTGTGGGTGGTGATGTTCTCCGCCTTCTGGCACAGGGAGGGTCGGCCATGGTGTCGGCCATCCGACGGAGTTCAGCGTGAATCCCCTGGGACGCCGTCACTTGCTCAGCCTGTCTGTCCTCCATCCTCCGTTGGTGTAGCTGTAGACAGGCTATTAGCTCCGCATGTTGCTGGGCCTGCTGGACCTTGATCCCCTCGAGGACGGACACAACCTGGGCCATGCCCGTGGTGTCCTGCCGGTATGAGTCCAGGATGTTACGGACATGGGAAAATACCGGATCCCCAGCCAACTGGTCAGGCTCGCGCCTCCGCCGTCCTCCACTCCCACCACCCCTGCCCACTTGCGTCTGGCCTGCACTTGTGGGAACATCGGGTCTCCGGGACCCCTGAGGGGTGGCATTGGCGTTGTCGCCTGCCTCCTCCTGGGTGCCCGGGACACCGTGTCCCTCCTGGCGAGCCTGGCTGCATTGTGGTGTTGGGGCAGGGATCCTGGGTGTCTCCTGGGATGTGGCAGGAGTGGGGGTGGTGGTTGGCACGGTTGTACCTGACGCAGGTGCTGCAGGTGGTTGGACACCAGAGGGGCCAGGTCGGTCGGGGTCGTCCGCAGAGTGGTGAGAGTGGTCGCTGCCGGTGGGATCGGTCTCCTGCAGATCCGGGTCCTGTGAGTGTTCCCCCCCAGTGTTGGGGGGTGCAGCACGACGTTGACCTGTGTGTGAGAGAGAAAATGTTAATTTTGATCCATGCAACATCCATGTTTCATCCGTTACAAAGTTGGCACATTTCCTCTTGGAATTAGGATCTGTCTTGCATTCCACTCACAGTGCACTTGTGCATGGGTGTGTCCCTTGGGCACCAATTTGGCCCCTTTAACTATGTGTGGCACAGTCTTACTTGCTGCGTCAAGTGTGACTGCAGTCAGCAGTGGAGTGTGCATGTGTGGCGAGCCATGCATTTGCGCCTTCCTTGTAGCACTGTACATGTGCACATGGAGTGGATCCACACACTTATATGATGCAGGTGGCTGTCCTTGTGCTCGTGTACAGGTTGTGACATGGCCCTGCGTTTTGCCATGATGAAGAGGGGGGGTTCTGGCACTGGCCACCCTTGTCTACATGCACGCAGTCCACCTGCTGACGAGCAGACATTCCCACACACCAAAGGACTGATTTGCTCTCCCTGTGTCTCCCTCCTTCTCTGTCCCCCTCTCCCTCCCTCTCTGTCCCCCTCTCCCTCCCTCTGTGTGTCAGCCTCCTCCCTCTGTCCATCTTCCTGTGTCTCCCTCCCTCTCTGTCCCCCTCTCCCTCCCTCTCTGTCCCCCTCTCCCTCCCTCTGTGTGTCAGCCTCCTCCCTCTGTCCGTCTCCCTCCCTCTCAGTCCCCCTCTCCCTCCCTCTGTGTCCCCCTCTCCCTCCCTCCGTGTGTCACCCTCTGTCACCTTGGCCCAGCTTCCTGGGCACACACTGTTAGCAGATCTTTGAGTGGCCCTTGGCCTGTTGATGTGAGTTTGTTTCTGATCTCCAGGCACCCATTTTGTCTGCTGTGTGTCTGTGCGCTGCTGCTGTGGTGGTGTGTGCTGCCACTCTTTCACAATGTTGGCTGTTCATTAGCTGCTGTCATGTGCAAAACAGTGCCTTCACCCCCATGTGTTGATGCAAGGCGTCCGCCATTTGCTGGCAAGTCATTCCTGTGTTGGCACACAGTGTTTGTCTGGCTGTGACCTAGGCCATATGGGCAGAGGGCATTGTTGTCTGCTGTGGAGTCGCACTATGTGATTCTTGGTGCCCAGCCTCCCGCCATCCGGGTTACCGTGTCATGTGTTGTTGTCTTCTGTGGCCTGTGACTTGACATTGTCCAGCTGGGTGCATGGGGCATGGTGGCAGTAGTGGCATGTGCCTGCTCATGGAGTGTGGTTGAGTCATGCGATGGCTTGTGGTGGTTGCGTGCCTGTTATTAATTTTGGTTGTGGTTGCAGTTCCCCCCATGTGAGGTGCGTTGTTTGTGTACTCACCCGGGTCTCGGAGTCCTTCTACTCCTTCAACTGCCTCCACCGGCAGTATGGCCATCACCCTCTCCTCCCAGGGATGGTACTGTACGGCTCTGCGGGAGGGCCCTCCTCCGGTGGCGTTGGCCTCGTCGTGTTCCTCCTGCCTCTTGGCTCTGACCCTCCTCCGCAGATCGTACCACCTGTTCTGGCAATCCTGCTTGGTCCTCCTGGTGTCCGCAACAGCATTCACAGCATCGACGATGGTCTGCCACATGGCTGTTTTGGCTGCCTGGCTGGTGCTTCTGACCAATGTTCCAAAGATCTGTGGTTCGACTCTGAGGATTTGATCAACAAGGACCTCCAACTCTCGGTGACTGAACTTTGGATTCTTGGTAGTGGGCATGGTGAGGGGTGTGGGTGGGGATGGTGTGGGGGGTGTGTGGATGTTGGGGGGGGGTGTGGATGGTTGTGTGTGTGTGTGAATGTGATGAGAGGGTGTTTGTGAGGGTGGTCGTGTGAAGGTGTGCAAGTGTAAGATGTGGTGTAGCTTGTAGTCTGGTTCTGTGGTGTCTGGCAGCAGTGAGTCTGTTGCAAAGGCTCATGGTTTGTGTGTGTGGGCCCTTTTCATTGGTCCATGGGTGGGTGTGGCAGTGTTTGAATTTTGGGTGGGTGTGTTATAAGGAGTGGTGGTGTATTGGTCGTCTGTTTGTTTTTGACAGTTGCAGGTCAGTGATTGTGTTCTTTTAGTGGTTGTTGGCCATGTTTAGTGGCTGTGTGCCTTTCGAATGGTGTATTCTTGTGTTGTTTTGTTTTGTCCTTGTTGTGTACGTGCGTTTTGAGCGTGTGTACGGTGTGTACATGGGCCATTTGGTTGTACGATTATGTCCTTGTGTGTGGCTTTGTACGACTCGTACATGCGGTTGTGATGTTGGGGCATGGGGTGCGCTCCGTACTTAGGAGGTTGTGTTGGGGGTGCGCCAGGAACGTACTGGGGTGTAGGTACACGGGGGGTATGACACGTACTGGGGTGGTGGTACGACTGGAACGTACTGGGGTGTAGGTACACGGGGGGTATGACACGTACTGGAGTGGGGGTGGGGCTCGAACGTACTGGGGTGTAGGTTCACGGTGGTACGACACGTACTGGGCTGGGGGTACGACTGGAACGTACTGGGGTGTAGGTACACGGGGGTATGACACGTACTGGGGTGGGGGTGGGGCTCGAACGTACTGGGGTGTAGGTTCACGGTGGTACGACACGTACTGGGGTGGGGGTACGACTGGAACGTACTGGGGTGTACATGGACGGTGGTACGACACGTACAGGGGTGGGGGGGTGTACATTGACGGTGGTACGACACGTACTGGGGTGGGGGGGTGTACATTGACGGTGGTACGACACGTACTGGGGTGGTGGTACGACTGGAACGTACTGGGGTGTAGGTACACGGGGGTATGACACGTACTGGGGTGGGGGTGGGGCTCGAACGTACTGGGGTGTAGGTTCACGGTGGTACGACACGTACTGGGGTGGGGGTACGACTGGAACGTACTGGGGTGTAGGTACACGGGGGGTATGACACGTACTGGGGTGGGGGTACGACTGGAACGTACTGGGGTGTACATGGACGGTGGTACGACACGTACAGGGGTGGGGGGTGTACATTGACGGTGGTACGACACGTACTGGGGTGGGGGGTGTACATTGACGGTGGTACGACACGTACTGGGGTGGTGGTACGACTGGAACGTACTGGGGTGTAGGTACACGGGGGGTATGACACGTACTGGGGTGGTGGTACAACTGGAACGTACTGGGGTGTAAGTACACGGGGGGTATGACACGTACTGGGGTGGGGGTGGGGCTCGAACGTACTGGGGTGTAGGTTCACGGTGGTACGACACGTACTGGGGTGGGGGTATGACTGGAACGTACTGGGGTGTAGGTACACGGGGGGTATGACACGTACTGGGGTGGGGGTGGGGCTCGAACGTACTGGGGTGTAGGTTCACGGTGGTACGACACGTACTGGGGTGGGGGTACGACTGGAACGTACTGGGGTGTAGGTACACGGGGGGTATGACACGTACTGGGGTGGGGGTGGGGCTCGAACGTACTGGGGTGTAGGTTCACGGTGGTACGACACGTACTGGGGTGGGGGTACGACTGGAACGTACTGGGGTGTACATGGACAGTGGTACGACACGTACAGGGGTGGGGGGTGTACATTGACGGTGGTACGACACGTACTGGGGTGGGGGGGTGTACATTGACGGTGGTACGACACGTACTGGGGTGGGGGGGTGTACATTGACGGTGGTACGACACGTACTGGGGTGGTGGTACGACTGGAACGTACTGGGGTGTAGGTACACGGGGGGTATGACACGTACTGGGGTGGGGGTGGGGCTCGAACGTACTGGGGTATAGGTTCACGGTGGTACGACACGTACTGGGGTGGGGGTACGACTGGAACGTACTGGGGTGTACCTAGACGGGTGGGGTATACATATACGGGGGGTACGTGTCGGACGTACGGGGGCTGGGGGGAGTGTTGGGCGCGTATGCGGGCACATGTCTCCATGGTTGCTGTAGGAGTTCGGTGCGGACGGTGTTTTTTCCATACGGTTGTGACCTCGGACGCACGGGATGGATCGTGATTCCTCGGTCGGACTTGGATTTTCACGTTTGTAAGGTAAATCGTCCGAGGACGTGTCGGACACATTTTCTGACCCGAGGACGTGTGGGGAATGATTCCCAGTGCGGTTCGTATGGACTTTTTACCATGCGAATCGTGATTGCCAGTTCGTACGGCACTTGTACGATTCGTACGGTAAAAAGACCCGATACGAGTCGTACGGGGACATTTTTTACCGGATCATGATCGGCACCAGAATGTTAGCAAGATTTTCCAGGTAGTCTAGAGCCACACACAACCTAAATTGTTGTAATATAGCCAATAGTCTCTCAGACATTTCCTTAGGTTTGACAGTTACTCGTGGGTTTAGACTACCTGCAAGTGTTTGGGCAAGTCTCATTTCTTGAAAACTTTGCTCCTTCTTCAAAGTTTCCGAGAAAGAGTAGAAATTTGGATGAGGTTTGCCAATAGTATGGTTGAAGGAGTTATGCCATCCCTCAATGGCATTATTTGTTTTTGCTTCTCCCTCTAAACAGCTCGTGTAGCAGTTCCACCACTCCACATGGAATCGTGGCTTCCTCCTGCGACCCGATCTGCTTAGGTGCCCAATCCATGTGTCCTCGAAATAATTTAGGATGGGTGCCAATTTCTCTTCATTACTTGTATAAAAAACAGATTCTATAATAGCAGTGTAGTACTCGTCCACACTATCGGGAGGAACAAAACAAAGTGCTGTTAATTTTTTTAGTTCAAACTGTAGTTTGCTATCACGAGAATATTCTGCAACTAGGGATGTTTTTTGTAATTTACGCCAAAAAGCCTGGGAAAAATGGAAAAAACATCCCTGAATTTGGGTATCCGTGTACGTTTTATTGATCACATTGATCATGCTCAATTCAAAATCTATTATTATTTTCCTAGGACTTTGAGAAGTTTTACTTTTAATAACTGATAAAAGTTCAGAGTATGTTGCAGAAGTCTTATCAGGTAGCAAACTATATACTAAGGGGATTACACTATTGTTAATTTTTGCATGGATAGTGTAAATTTGAGTGAAAGGATGGGGTGTACTTTTAAACGTCCCATCCATCATCCAAATTTCACTATTTTCTAACTTTGCTAGGTTACGTGGGGTACTAAAAATAAGAATTTGTTTCTGAGGGTTTTGGTTATCTTGCAGAAGGAAAGGTTCATCAGAAAAAGAAATAGAAAGATCATGTGGAATTCTAATATCAGAAAAAGTATGTGGTGTAGATAATTGGATGTTACTTGTCTGCTTTTGTCTTTGAATAATTCTTCTCAAATTAGGAATTATAGGCATGTTACTAGCAACATGACTGGGGACATGCTGTGCAACCTCTCGTAAAATGGATCCTGTAGAATCATTGGAGGTGCTTGCAATAGCTTTCATTTCATTAACAGTTTCTCTTATTTCTACCTCCATTGCAGAGGCAGAGTGGTTATGTTCTGTTGTTTTTACAACTAAATTATCAAGTGTAACCGCTCTGCCACTGCAATGGGTAGTGTAGTATTGCACACACCTCCAATGATTTCTAGGAAAACTTATTCTTTCCTTACTATATATGTATCCTGCATGGTTTAATACATTTTTCCCTTTCCTCGATTTTATGTATTTAGCTGCTTCAAGAGTAGACATTATCTGTGAAGAGAAGAGAAGAAAAACAAATTAGGATGTAAAAATAAATACACTAGCTATAACGTTACCCCTACACCATCCAACACTTTCCCTACTGCTGCACCTTCCTGGAGTTAGAATAGTAAATTTATACCCCTACACCATCCAACACTTTCCCTACTGCTGCACCAACCTGGAGTTAGAATAGTAAATTGTACCCCTACACCATCCTACACTTTCCCTACTGCTGCACCTTCCTGGAGTTAGAATAGTAAATTATACCCCTGCACCATCCAACACTTTCCCTACTGCTGCACCTTCCTGGAGTTAGAATAGTCAATTGTACCCCTACACCATCCAACACTTTCCCTACTGCTGCACCTTCCTGGAGTTAGAATAGTAAATTTTACCCCTACACCATCCAACACTTTCCCTACTGCTGCACCTTCCTGGAGTTAGAATAGTAAATTTTATCCCCTGCACCATCCAACACTTTCCCTACTGCTGCACCTTCCTGGAGTTAGAATAGTACATTTTATCCCCTACACCATCCAACACTTTCCCTACTGCTGCACCTTCCTGGAGTTAGAATAGTAAATTATACCCCTACACCATCCAACACTTTCCCTACTGCTGCACCTTCCTGGAGTTAGAATAGTCAATTGTACCCCTACACCATACAACACTTTCCCTACTGCTGCACCTTCCTGGAGTTAGAATAGTTAATTTTACCCCTACACCATCCAACACTTTCCCTACTGCTGCACCTTCCTGGAGTTAGAATAGTACATTTTATCCCCTACACCATCCAACACTTTCCCTACTGCTGCACCTTCCTGGAGTTAGAATAGTACATTTTATCCCCTACACCATCCAACACTTTCCCTACTGCTGCACCTTCCTGGAGTTAGAATAGTAAATTATACCCCTGCACCATCCAACACTTTCCCTACTGCTGCACCTTCCTGGAGTTAGAATAGTAAATTTTATCCCCTACACCATCCAACACTTTCCCTACTGCTGCACCTTCCTGGAGTTAGAATAGTAAATTATACCCCTACACCATCCAAGACTTTCCCTACTGCTGCACCTTCCTGGAGTTAAAATAGTAATAGTTATTCCAACTACAACCCATATTTTATGCTTTTTGGGATCTTATTTAAATTAATAAATAAAAGCTTTGATTAATATATTGATGGATTTATAACAGTGTTGATTTAAAATACCTTTTGTTTTTGGTTTTTTTTCCCTTGGTGAGGCTTCTGCTGTGGTATTGGCCTGCTGGCTGGAGTTTTGAGTTATGTGTTTAACAGATTTTTTCCACAAAGTTGCAAACAATTATCTGGGAAAATAAAAATAAAAAAAATAAAAAAAAATAAACACTTTGACAACGTTGGTGACAAATTCAAATTTTGAAAAAATGTTTGAAATCATGACATTGCATTTAAGTATTACTACATAACATTTTCCCAACTGCTGCATCATCCTGGAGTTAGAATAGTAAATGATACCCCTACACCATCCAACACTTTCCCTACTGCTGCACATTCCTGGAGTTAGAATAGTAAATTATACCCCTACACCATCCAACACTTTCCCTACTGCTGCACCTTCCTGGAGTTAGAATAGTAAATTTTATCCCCTACACCATCAAACACTTTCCCTACTGCTGCACCTTCCTGGAGTTAGAATAGTAAATTATACCCCTACACCATCCAACACTTTCCCTACTGCTGCACCTTCCTGGAGTTAGAATAGTCAATTGTACCCCTACACCATCCAACACTTTCCCTACTGCTGCACCTTCCTGGAGTTAGAATAGTTAATTATACCCCTACACCATCCAACACTTTCCCTACTGCTGCACCTTCCTGGAGTTAGAATAGTAAATTATACCCCTACACCATCCAACACTTTCCCTACTGCTGCACCTTCCTGGAGTTAGAATAGTCAATTTTATCCCCTACACCATCCAACACTTTCCCTACTGCTGCACCTTCCTGGAGTTAGAATAGTAAATTTTATCCCCTACACCATCCAACACTTTCCCTACTGCTGCACCTTCCTGGAGTTACAATAGTAATAGGTTTGACTATTAGATTGTTGGATTTATAACAGTGTTAATTTAAAATACCTTTTGTTTTTGGTGTTTCTTATCTTGGTTTTGCTGCTGTTGTGGTTTTGGCCTGCTGGCTGGAGGTTTGAGTTATTTGTTTAACAGATTTTTTCCTCAAAGTTGCAACCAATTGTCTGTAAAAATGAAAAAAAAAAAAAATTAAAACAACTTTGACAACGTTGGTGAAAAAAGCAAAATGTGAAAATTTGTTTGTAATTCTGACATTTTATTTCAGTGTAACTACATAATATATCATATTTTCCATGGTGCTGCACCACACTTGAGTTAGAAAAATAATTGGTACCCCTAAACATACTACACTTTCAATAATGCTGCACCATTATGAACTTAGAGTAGTAATGGATACCCCTACACCATCCCTCACTTTCCCTACTGCTGCACCTTCCTGGACTTTGAATAGTAATTGTTACCCCTGCACCATCAAACACTTTCTCTACTGCTGCACCTAAGTGCAGTAATATTAGTAATTGTTACCCCTGCACCATCGCACAATTTCTTTTATGATGCACCAAAAAAATATTATTTACCCCTACACCATACAACACTTTTGCTAATGCTAAAAATATATTTTTAAATTAAAAAATAAAAAAAATGAAATAATAAATCATTTACCATCACAATAGCAAGGGTGAGTCGAGTAGGTTGAGGTGAAGATAAATTAGGCAAACGATATGTTGCTTTTGATAGAAAAACAAATTTCTGTTTTAGGAACAAAAAAAAGATGTTTTAAGTGGGTATATATTAAAGTTACTTCAGAGAAAAAAAATTGGTTAGAGTACATTTTAAAAAATATTAAAATTATTTTTAAAGCACTGTTTGTATGGAAATAAAACATGACTTAGGACAAAACAAGGTGTTAAAATATAATAGTGACTTACTAGTAGTTGGTAAGAAAGAATGCTTCTCCAAAGGATTGCAGTGTTCTCTCAGTCGAGGTCACAGTCTAGGTGTCAGAGGGTCAGGTTTTTGCGTCTGGTCTCTCTGGTAGTTGATAATCAACTGATTACAAAATGGTGTCTTGCTGGTATTTATAAGTTTTAGTCAGTGTCACTATTAATTTTTTTAAAAACAGCGTTCGTTGTGTTTTTTAGTATATTTTATTTTGCTGTGGTAAATGATAATTTAAAAAATCATTAAAAGATGTATTGTTTTCATTTATTTGCTCCGTTTTGGCATCCATTTTGGAACATGTCTTTTGCTATTGTTTTCATAGAAAGTGTTGTAGGACAAGTTTTAGAAGTGAGATGGATAAAATGGCGACTATGTGTATGTGTCTTCTGTTTTAATTCGTTTACTTTTTTTCTGATATAATCATGATTTAAATGTATATGAACTGTTAAATGTGTTATGGATTTTTTTGGAAAATAGGAGCATTAATTTTAATACTCTAGTATTAATTTTAATACTCGAGTATTAATTTTACTACTCGCGCATTAATTTGGTAATGCATTTCAGTAGATTTACGTTCAGTTTTGCTCCACATTTTAATACACTTCCCCACCCTAAAACCCCTAATTTCCCTGCATCCCGTGCCAGATTTTATTTAACTTTTTAATAAAAAATATATTTTTTTTGGCGTTGTAATAGTATGCGTTGTAATGGTTTTCGTTGTAAAAGCACTTTTAAGTATTTTACTTAGTTTTGAGTTGTAACAATATGCGTTGTAAAATATTGCGTTGTAATAGTGTTTGCGTTGTAAAAAATGCGTTGTAAAGGTAGGCGTTGTAATAGCATGCGTTGTAACGTCATACATTCGCCTGTGATAGCAAGGTGTTGTTTTGCAAGTAGCGGCATCAGTAAGGTGGGATTGTGGTTTATCTTCCTCGCTTTAGCTTTGGGGACTAGTCCAAGCAAGAGAGCATCCAGTGATCGAACAACATTCATACCAGAATTTGAGTTCATTCTGTCAATGATGATTGCTGAAAAAATCACCACTCAGGATCACAACTATACCAGGTGTAAAAAAGTAACCAATTCTTTCTTGCACTTAGGGCATTTATCATCCCTGCTATCAATGACCTAATGTAGAAAAAAATGGAGTCATGTGCGTTTGGTGTAATATTTTAAAATGCATAAATTTAAACTTGGCATTGGAGGTTGCTTTCTAGATCTTGCTTACTGACATTTTAGCTGCCTGTTGTTGAAAAACCATCTTGTGAAAAACCAGTTCTTACAGTGAGCTTCGGGTTAGCCCATTGCTTGCCATTGGCTGCCTTTATGGTCCCTGTCATTTGCTTGCTTCCTGTTCAATCCCATTCCTTTTGTCTTCTTGTGTGGGGGATACATTCTTTAGCATTATTTTAATTGGATTACTTGTATCCTTCCACCGCTTGCTTTCAGGTAAGTACTTTTTTCTTTTGCTTTCAAGCACCCCATGTGAGTGCG
The DNA here is from genome assembly GCF_964204655.1 of Triturus cristatus. NCBI lineage: Eukaryota > Metazoa > Chordata > Amphibia > Caudata > Salamandridae > Triturus > Triturus cristatus. The sequence goes on from NC_140586.1 coordinate 655,187,865, forward strand.
TGTGTTTTCTTGTTCTCTCCCTGGTGTGATGCTTCCCCTTCACATTTCCAACCACTGCGCTCTGTGTTACTCAACTTCCACCCCAGATTGTTGCTTCTCTCTCCACTCCCTGTCCTGCTTGGTTTTTTCTTAATTTCCTCTGTTCTGGCAATTTAGTTGTGATCCACATATCTCAATTTTGACTGGTCGGCTAAGAGGCAGTTTTGGGGACCTAAGCACACCAACAGGTCATTAGTGTTTATTTTGATCTATTCTCAATCAGTCACCCTGCATGTTTCTGCAAAGAGGATAACTAGGCATGGCAATAGAGAGAGGCTCTTTGGAGATGGGTGAGAAGGATGGGAATGGTCTGCAGAGGTTGCTGAGAAGGTCGAGTTATGTTATGTTAATAAAATTTGTAGAGCGCAGCGTATACCCGGGAGTGTCTTGGCGCTTGGTAAAAGAAAAGAAGAGGCTACTGGTGAAAGAGCCAGGTTTTTACGGACTTTCTGAATTTTAGAAGGGAGTGAGCTGATCTAATGTAAAAAAGGAGGAGATTCCACTGTTTGGGTGCTCCTGCCAGGAAGCTGCTTCCTCCCCATTTGCAATTTTTGTACCTAAAGGTGGTTATTTTGAAAAATCTAATTTATCTTAGATTTCTAGTAGCAACGTACCAAGAAAAGCTTTCCTCAGAAAAACTAGTCCTGAATTGTGGAGAGCATTGTAAGTAAGGGAAAGAGATTTGAATTCGATCCTATTTTTTACATTCAGCCAATGAAGAGTCATACACTACAATCACCACACTCCATATGAAGGATAGGCTCAAGATGCACACCCTACAAGGATAATCAAGTTCTTCCTTAGGTATCCCAGGTACCTGTACACCCATCATGTAGCTGAAGGCAAAACACTGTTAGCAATCAGGGCCCTGGTATGTAGCTACAATTAGGACCTAGTTTCCAAAGGAAGAACTTTTTTTTTTCCTAATAACTGTGGCGCTGTTTGAAAACTAGTCTGCCAGTCACTTCAGCTGCTGTCCGGAAAGTTCAGGGTGATCTGTCAAACGTGTTTTCCCCCTGCAATTCCCCATAGGGATTTTAGACACGACTACAGGCTGAACCCCTGAAATAATGACACCAAATTTGGTTGAAAACTAGATCTTGGTCCAGAAATAGTGCTTTTTGTAATTTTGTGTAAATCTGTTCTGTAGTTATGGATTTATTAAAGAAAAAAAGATTTACGTATATCTAGAGCCCCGGATACACTACAATGGATCTGTAGAGGCATGCGCCAACAGCAATGCCCTGAACAGCCGGCTGCAACCAGAGAGAAAAGTTGTGACTGCTATTTTGTGCATCGGGGCTTGGTTCCCAGGGGGGGAATTAAATTTAAAAGTGATAGAAGGGGTCAGGGTAGTGGTACCCTGACCTCATGGGACTGATTGTGGGGTCTGTTAGGGACATCTCATGGACAAGAAATTGTCTAAAACCATGTTTTGGTACGTGAGGCTAAACGCGACCCCCCTGTGTGCTCCACAGTGGATCCACAAATGCAAACCCCAATTAGACAAATATATACACCCACTCACAGGCCCACGTACATACTCATACACTCACATACCCACTTAAACACCCACACAACCACTGACACACCCATATAGTCACTCACACAACCACTGACAGACCCACACAACCACTCACACACCAACTCATATACCCACATAGCCCCTCACGCACCCACTCACACACCCACATAACCACTCCCACACCCATTCACACACCCACTCACACACCCATACAGTCACTCATACACACCATCACACACCCACATAGCCACTCACACCAACTCACACAGCTACACACACACCCACTTACACACCCACACAACCACTCACACACCCACTCTCACACCCATACAGCCACTCACACCTCCACTCACACACCCACAAAACAACTCATACGCCACGCAGCCACTCACATACCTACTGACACACCCACACACACTTACACAGCCACTCACACATCAATTCACATGCCCATATAGCAAAACCCACACAGGTACTCACACAGCCACCCACCCACAGACAGTGGTACACTTACAGAAATTGCAATAGCATGTTTGTATTGAATGTGTGCTTTTGGTTGGGAACGGATCCATGAATCCATAAATAAAAAATACTTGGTGCAATGCATTTATAGATAGACTACATAAGTTACCTTACCTTCTTTTTTTTATTTTTAGTTTCAAAATATATAATAAGAATGAATGTGTGAATAAAATGTATTTATAAACTTGTGAAAATGTATATTGGTAAATTGAACTTACAATTGAACTACAATATATATTTTAAAAAAACAGTCAAATTCTATAAAAAAAAACTAAAGTTACAGGGACATTATTGTTACGAAATTGATTTTTTTTTTTAAACTTAGAAATTCACTGAAAAGACCAAAGGTTAAGTATGTTATATTTAGGTTCAGATTATATGTATTTTTTGCTTAATAAGAAAAGGAGACATGTGAGAGACGTACAGCAGAGAGATCACTGTAACCTTATTAACTACTACACTCACATATCACATATCATCCAGGAGAGAGATCTCAGTGGATAGTCCTGCCTCTTCTAAACCACTACTCTAAACATTAATGACCAAAGTAGGATGCCTAACTGTACAGGCTAGTCTATCGCATATCACAACACCAGTTGTAAAACTGGAAAGAGGTTTTAGTCGAGACATCAGTTTTATACAAACCACTAAAACATACACCCAGTAGAAAGGTCTTAGCGGACAGGCCACTGTGTCACAAACCAGTAATACAATTATTCTTCATCCTGGAGAAAGGTGTTAGCAGAGAGGTCAGTCCATTGCAAGCCACTTCCACACTGAGCCATCACCCTAGGGAGAGGAATTTATTGCAAACTACTACTACACTCATTCATTGCAAAGGAGAGGTCAAATCAAAGTAGTCAGTATGTAGTAAAACACAACTATATTCAGCCATCATAGTGGAGGGAAGTCTGAATGAACAGCTTAGACTGTCGCAAAACACTACCATACACATGTATCAGCAGGGTACATGTGTCAGCGTAGAGGCTAGTTCACTCATAAATAGTACACCCTCTTTAAAAACTGAAATATAGTTCAGATAATATATGTTAGAAATACTAACAATCATTAGTAATACAGAAAGAATAGTAATTTAACTTATGCAGTAAGTAAGTATATATCTTTAAGTGTCAGAAACTTTTACGAAATACTCTCACTCAACTGGATGATGCCATCAGTGATGTCATTTGAGATGTCATCAGTGATGTTATCAGTGATGCTGCTGACCATGTCATGAGTGACATAATATGTGAGGTCATAAGCAGTGCATTGCGGGTACTTATAGTCAGCTCAAGTAGCTATAACTGCTGAATTTATATGATTTTGTGTGTGTAAAATCTGAACCTAACTATAACGCCCTTGTAACCTTTGTTTTTTTCTGTGAATTTCTAAGGTTTTTTAAATTCTATTTCCTAACTATAACGTCCCTGTAACCTTTGGTTTTTGAAGTGAATTTCTAATTTTTTTTTATGTTGTTTCCTGGTAACCTTTGATTACATATATTCTCTGAAAAAAACAAAGGGTAAAGAGACATTATAGTTAGTGAAAATGTCTGTTAAAACATACCATTTTAAACTAACAAAACCACTGAAATTCACCAGTTACAGTTATCTCAAGTAACCATAATTTGTGCCCTAAAGTAACTATAATTTGTGCCCCCGCCATGCATGGTGAAGTCTCAGCCAGTCAGCACACTCTATTTTTTTAAATTGTGCTTGTGGGACTATCGCAGGAGCCCCTCGAACCCAACCGTCCAAATATACAAACATTTTTTACCTTAATTTCTAAAAAATAACTACTGAGCGGATTTACACTAAATCTCACTTTCTGGATCAAGATCTAGGTTCCTGCCAAATTTGGTGTAATTCAGTTTAGCCGTTTCAACGATATTGTGTTCTAAAAAGTGCGATGGAAAATGCATGGGATTTTGTGTTTTGGGGCCACCACTTTTTCTCAACCCCTGATTGACGGATCTAGATGAGCGTGTCTCCATTGTTTTTGGTCAAATCAACTTAAAAGCCAGTGCCTAGCAATGGAACATTTCTAGTGTTATTGGCTTTGCTGCCTGTTTGCGAGGAGCATGATATGGTAGTTTGTGATTGCTAATCTGTGAAGTGTGTGAAAGTGCTGTTTATGCTGTGAGACTTCTACTCTGTGAGATCTTGTAATGCTGTCAGTAGTGTGTGGCTGCTAGTCTGTGAACACTGAAAATACTGAAAAGTGTGTGGGGGGCATACATGTTGTTAGTGATGTGTGACTACTAGCCTGTAAGGGGTGTAAGTGCTTCTAGTATTATGTGACCACCATTCTGATGAGTGCTGCCATTATTGCAAGACCAATACTATGTAAGGGGTTTGAGAGTTTTCCCAGTTTTGTGACTGCTAGTCTACAAGGACAGCACAAGTGCTGTCAGTATTTAGGGTGGCCTGCTTCTCCATCACAAGGGTTTTAAAAGTGGACCACATGTTTTTCCTGAGGCTACAGCTGGAAACCTGCTATGTACTCAAAATGGATGGGTCTTACCCTTGAATAACACTGCAGCAATCATGTAGATGCAGAGCCATCTTCCTTCACTCTTAAGCCTTGATGGTCTACTTTTCCTAATGGGCTGTCCAAAGACTAGAGAATATTAATGACCAAGGCTGTCAAGTTATTTTCTTTCAAGAATTCTTGCTTGGTAATATCTGGCAGGCCGTCACACTTTCAAACCACTCACCACACAGATCACTTACATCCTGTACGTAGCCATTTGTATTCACTGACCTTATAAAGCACCAATTACTCCAGTGCATAGCGGTCTCTACCCTCAGATCTCTTAGTCCTCACAGATATTCAGCCTCTGTTCCCAGACCAACAAAGACCCCCCACCCCCAACTGATATTAGTGATGTAATTATATATCCTGGGTGTGCATCCCTAAAAGGAGGGTGTTAAAGTGGAAGTTTTAGTATATCTGATTGGTATAAGTCATAGTCACAAGGAGTTGATGAGTTTTCTGTAGATGTGCGATTTTGAAAACATACCATTAATATTTTTGAATGAAACAAATATACATTTGAATTGAGTGGGCTTTCTAACAAATAACTGTGCTGCTTGTACACCCGTCTATAGTCTGGCACTAGTCCAGTACACCAGCCTTGAAGCCACTACACACTCTGCATATACAGTAAAGTTCCCTTCATTTTCAAGGCATATGTACAGGGAGCAGCTCGTTTTTCAAATGATAGAAAGAAATCTATTGTCCACTTCCTTTAAAAAATGAAAACACCTTTATTCACACACAACTAAATACTAAACTGAAATTTACAAATGTGCACAATGAAAACCAGTACTCTCTATAGCCACCTGGACTAGAAATGTGTAGAAGAAGGACTCAGTGCTCAAAATATAAAGCACCTACCTACAGTCTTTGTGTTGACACAGTGTTCATAAAGTAAATCTCATTATTGTATTTGTCAAAGAATTCACAATGTAAAACCTTTTTCTACAGTGTTTGTCATTATACATAATGTTAAACCTCTTACAGTTGTATTTATTGGTGAGTTAATAATATAAATTCCTTTCTTTTATATTTGTCAGTTGGTGACACAATGCAAAGCCCCTTCCTGCTATCTTCTACTGAGGTCTGCTTTTTCACTGTCTCTATCTGTAATGAGCAATTACTGCAATTATTGCTGCTTAATAAATGCCCTCAAGATCAACAAAGGGTAGGAGCAAAAGTCAATTTCTTTGTACTGGTTATTATTTTCTTTTTTTAAGTCGAGCCTACAGGCTTGCGCTGCAGGATGATGTGTTGTATGTACTTTGTGAGACTTGACTCCTCCCATCAATGCTGATTGGTTAAGGAGAGCATCATTCGCAAAAGCTTGCTTTTCAGTGGGTTATTTTACTTATATTTCCCACCTTTCAGAGTCTTGCCCCTCCCCTGGAGTATTGGTCTAGTGATGCTTTTGGTTGGCTATCGTAACGCGTTCTTCCCATCTCATATATGGTCTTTTAATGCTTTTGGTTAGCCATCGCAATGCGTTCTTCATGTCCCGCTAAAGTCCCGCCTCCACGGCTCCTCCTGCTGCTCGTGCGACGGATCTCTTGTTGTCTTTTGTTGCCTCCCACTTGGAGCATTGACCTAGTACGATATCCTAATGCTTTTAGGAGACTATTTTTTTTTCCTGCTCGGCAAAAGACCTCCTCTCCACGAAGATCTGCAAGTTCCGCTTGTGAACAACCCATTTTGCCTCTGCAGCGCTGCCCGATTACCGAAGGGCTCAACCTCTGCTCAGAACAGGTGTGCCTGGGTCACTTTCACGCTCCAATTGAGCGTGCACTCCATCGTTTCACCAGGGCACAAGCAGGGACCACCTTGCGGACTCCATGTTCTGTGTGCACTCTCCAGTGCCCCATGGCAAAAGCAGGCACCCACGTCTGTGTGTCTTTGTGGTGCAGAGGGATTCCCCGAGACCAACCGCCATGGTGAATGACACTGTAAATTCCCATATTCTCCCCCTCAATGACGTACTGTGCATTCTCACATTCTGCCCCTCCGCAACGCATTGTACATTTATCATGGGCTCGCCTCTACTCTGCTGTGGCAGCGTGGCTTGGAACCTATACACAGCTGGGGACTGTATAGAGCATGCAACGAGTGGGCTGTGCGCAGACTGTGCCCTCGTGCCCCAGGATCGAAGCACCCCCCCACAGTCTAGTCCACTGCCCACAAAAGAGCCCCCACCCTGTCAGTATGTAAAGGAATGCGCAATGTGTATCCTAGATGCAGCGCTCCATGCTAGAAGACTGACTTCTAAACAACCTACAGCAGACAGCAGTGTCTAGAACCATATGTACCTGTGAAATATGAACATATGATACAGACATGTAAACTTGGAAAAGCACAGGCTCGACCTACAACATGCAAGGTAAAACTCAGAGCGACTGCGAGCCGCAGATCCGCACTGGGTGAATGTCCTTTGAAGGCTGCGGATTTAATGGTTTGTTGATGCTCACTCACTACCAGCCCTGCTGGCCTTTCAGAGGCACTGGCCCGAGGGACAATCTCCACACCTCTCCACATGCTCTGGGGAGGTTGGGGTAGAGTCAGTCATATATTGGGCGCTCCTGACATGAGACTGACTCATTCCCAGCCCAGCTGGACTTTCAGAGGCTCTGGCCTGTGGGACAACCTCCAGACCCTCCATAGGCTATGGGGAGACTCGGGTAGAGTGAGTCACAGGTTGGGCTCTCTTGACAGGAGACTGACTCATTCCTTGCCCGGCCGGCCTTTCAGAGGCAATAGCCTGAGGGGCAAACTCCAGACCTCCTCACAGGATGAAGAACGCATCAGAGCAGCAAGCAAACTTCATGGATAGTCACTGATACTCACCTCAAGCGTGCAAGGCAGGCAGACCCAAGTAATCCTCTGTCCAGACGGTCCCTTAGGCAGTTGTCCACGTCACTGAGTTGACCAAAGTTTTGCTCACAAGGCCACCACTTGCGCTAACAAATGTTGGGGTGCTGGGTACCAAGGCCAATTAGAATTGATTACAACTTACGCCTTTTTCATCCACCACCAAACACTGCTGGCAATTTATCTCAGTCTTTCAGGTTCTTTTCATCCTTTCTTTTTTGTCACAGTGGTTTCTTCTTTCTATGCCTCCTTCTTTCCTTCTTTCCCTCTTTTGTGTTTTTTCTCTCTTGCTCTTTGTCAGCATTACAAACTATCTGTATATTTCAGGAGCGCTGGATCTTCCAATTCCTAAATAAAAAATGATAGCACGTAGAAGGTAAATGAATAAATGTATACCATCAATACAGTCTATAACCTGTGGAAATTCTGCTAACTCAAAAAAAATCAAATTTAGTGTTTTGCAACTCTTGTTGAATACTTGGAAATTAAACATATTCAGTAGCGGTCCGTGGAGGGAGTTCAGTGGGGCAGTGAGGCAGGGCGGGGGAGGGGCAGGGTGGGGAAATGTAAACACCGGAATATGGATGAAGGAGGTAAGTACACATTTAAATAAATAAAACAAATTTCGTTGCGCGCGCTGCATCGCATTTTGCGATGCAGCGAGCGCAAAGGAATTCGTTTTATTTATTTAAATGTGTACTTACCTCCGTTCATCCATATTCCGGTGTTTACATTCCCCCCCGCCTCACTGCCCCACTGAACTCCCTCCACGGACCGCTACTGTACATATTTATGAATATTTAGCAGCCCTGCATCCTAAAAAGTAAGAAGAAAAACAAGAAAGTGAGCTTTGGGATCACCTCCTGCTGTGGTAACATTCCCCTCAAAGCTAAAAGGTGAAGGAAACAAAGTAAATACATGTTAATGTGTGGGTATAGAAACACGCTTGTGTGTCCCCCTAGACAACAAGCGGTCTAATTCAGAAATTAGACAAAAAATAACAACCCTGCTGAGCCTATATTTCTCATATCTCCTCCTCATTCTGATGGGATAAAGTCACTCTGACTCTGAAAATGCGCTCCTGTCTTCCCCTTCTCCTGTGCTGGTATGGAGCAAAAAGCCTCATAATCCTCACCATAGCATAAAGAGCACCCATTGTGGAAATAAAAAGTTTCCAATCCTTTAATAGTTTGCACCTGATTATCACTTACTTCAACTTAAAGCTATTTTGCAAGTGCTAAAACCTGTTTTTGTGACTATTCGAAATTTGCAAACCGATAGTACTCCCCAAAATAAAAAATGCAACTTGAGAATCGGTTATAAGCAATCGCTAATTCCAGTCACAAAAATAAAGGGTTGGTAAGGTTCAGTTTGCATCACTATTTTTGTGACTGGAACAGAAAAATGTGTTAATATGCACCAAACTTACCTTTTACCAGTCAGTAATCTATTTGCGACTGATTTCTGATTCGCAAACGGATCATACATCTGGGTTGTTTGGAAAAAAATTGAGTTGTTAATATCGGGAGACAGTAATATTGGAAATAAAATATCGTGATACATAAATATCATGATGCACGAATATCATTGACAAGAATAAGAATATCGTTTTTTTGAAGTAAGTAATATTGTTTTCAATTTTATTTTTGTAATATAGTGGTTAAAAAGATCGTTTTAAAAAATATTTTCATGTGTTTTAGTTGACACTTTGATTTGATGTGTTGCTAATGTTTACATAGATGTTATTACTTTTTTAAAATGTAGCATATCATTTTCAGTGATTTAAATTTTTTTATTTAATTTTTAATAGTATTTAAAGTGTTGTAGCAGGTTGTTGGGTTTGTATGGGGCTAGAGAGGTAAGTTAATTAAGTAATAGTTAATGATAAATTCGTTAATCACTTTTATTTAATTACATGATTGATATGTTGATTTATTTTTGTTATATGTTATATGCAGGCTGTAAGGTTTGTAGGGTTATAGGGTGAGATGTTAATTAAGTAATAGTAATTTATGGAATGCTTATTTATTTTACTAATACTTTGTTGTGGGCTCTAGGTTAATAGGGGTCTCAAGTGGGAAGTTTATTAAGAAAATATTAATTATCAATTATATTTCATTGATTTTTAACTAACTAAAATATGGCATACTTATTGTATTTATATTTTAGTTGTGGGCTGCTAGGTTTATAGGGGTCTAAGGTGGGAAGTTAAGTAATAATTAATAAAGAATTTTATAATATTTGTGAATGAATTATTGAATTTATTTGTAATTATGTAAAATATGGAATACTGATTTATTTTACTTATATTTTAGTTGTGGGATTGTAGGTTTGTTGGGGTATATGGTGGGAAGTTAATTAAGTAATAATTAACAATTAATTGGTAATTAATTATTTAATTGATTTTAAATATGTAAATTATGAAATACTTATATTTTAGTTATATTTTAGGTGCAGGCTCCTAGGTTTGTAGAAGTATAGGGTGGGAAGTTAATGAATTGATAATTGGATTACAAATATTTGTTAATTGATTATTATTGAATAGTAATTATACAAACTGATTGTTTTTAGTTTTCTAATACATATTTGTATTTTATGTTAATTAATCATTTTTATATTAATAGCTTCATTTTTTCTACATTTATGACATTACTCTTACATGTAATGTGTTTGAAGTGAAGTACTCTCCCTACTTTTGCTTAGGGCCTGATTACGACGTTGGCATGCGGGCTGCCATGCCGCCGCCCCGTTCCCACACCACCAAAGCTCACCTTCTGACTGCCGCACTCGTAATGAGGTGGTCAGACCACTGGTGCCGCGGTCCACTACCGCCATCGCACCTCCAACACGGGTTCGGCAGACTCGTAATCAGGCCCTTCGACTGCAGTATATATAGTAAAATTAACCTTTTACGAAATCTAATACTTTCCCTACTGCTGCATGGTTTGGAGTAGGAATTGTAAATTTCACCGCTTCGAAAATCAACGCTTTCTCTACTGTTGCACAGACTGGAGTGGGAATAGAAAATGTCACCCCTCTGAAGTCCAACACTATCCATACTGTTACGCTGTTTGGAGTGGGAATAATAAACTTAACCCATTCAAAGCCCAATGCTGTCCCTACAGTTGTACAGACTGTAGTTGTAATTGTAAATTTTACACCTCCGAATGTCAACACTTTCTATACTGTTGTGCTGTTTGGAGTGGGAATAGTAAATTTAAAAAACTCACTAAAGATATGTTCTACCCATATATACAAAACTATAGTGTGCGATTTAGGACTAGTGTCAATGGGGAAGAAATGTCCTTTTCGGACTAGAACCCTCACTCAGCCAATAGTGACATGCTTCATCATTGGGCTCCCTCCGCACATTGGGGCCAGCCGATCTCCAATGTGGGCTACAACTCCCCACCTAATGTCAGGGTGTGGGGAGGAGCTGAGGTGTTTTTTAAGGCAAAGGAATGCCAAGAAATGATGATGGTGAGTGAGGGACAGAGTGCTGTGAAAAAGTGTAGGGAATATAAAACTTCCTCAAGGGCTCAAATTACTTTATTTGGTAGAGTCCTCGGAAAGAGTTAAAAAAGCAGACGAACAGGTCTTTTTTAATTAAAAAATATCCCCCTTCTAAGGTCAACATGTTTCTGCCTTTCTTTTGGCTCTTTACAGAGTCCTTAGGCATTCATCAGGACCAACTCATTTAAGTCACTCTGTAAGTGTGTCGATGTGTATGCCACAGTAAGTTAATAAAAATTAGCTATATTGACCGTTTCCAAAGGTGTGATTCCTTTATTCTTCACCTTCTTCTGAAAAAAATCGGGGGAGTGGGGAGGAGAAAGAACAAAATATGCTTCACTTTCTTTTCAAAGGAAACGGTTCCACCCCACAAACACTAGTACACTACATTCATCGCTCAGATCATTGCAAGCACTGGGAATTGGTTGACAACCACACCCAACAAAAAAGCGACAGGTGAATAAAAGCAAAGGATTACCTGTGGGAGGGAACTATCATGGACTCTCTACAACCGCTAGGTTACACATAAATAATACTCATGTAATTAGGATTTTATGCATTTAACGTAGTATGAACATAGCCTGCCTGTTGTTTATATATTTTTTTGAGAGCAAGGATCTTAAGGACGTGCTATCGTTATACGATAGTCACATCATTGGAATTGTAAGGTCCTTTACAAACTTCCAAAGCACGGAATGACACATAATTAGACATGGGTTGTCTAATGTTTGTGGTTGACAGAAAGATGTCGATTTGGTTTACTCCTGCCATGATTTTTGTTGTCACTTTCCTTTTCTAGCTCAGTGTGCCAGAATCAATGAATGGGTACTTGGTGGTTGTAGAGAGTCTATTATAGTTCCCTCCCACAGGTAATCCTTTGCTTTTATTCACCTGTCGCTTTTTTGTTGGGTGTGGTTGTCAACCAATTCCCAGTGCTTACAATGATCTGAGCGATGAATGTAGTGTACTAGTGTTTGTGGGGTAGAACCGTTTCCTCTGAAAAGAAAGGTGAAGCATATTTTGTTCTTTCTCCACCCCTCGCCCCCCTTTTTTTTTTTAAATAGAAGTGAAGAATAAACGAATTACACTTTTGGAAATGGCCAGTATAGCGAATTTTTATTAACTTACTGTGGCATACACATTGACACACTTACAGAGTGACTTAAATGAGTTGGTCCTGATGAATGCCTAAGGACTCTGTAAAGAGCCAAAAGAAAGGCAGAAACATGTTGACCTTAGAAGGGAGATATTTTTTATTTTAAAAACCCTGTTCCTCTTCTTTTTTAACTCTTTCCGAGGACTCTACCAAATAAAGTTATTTGAGCCCTTGAGGAAGTTTTACATCCCTACACTTTTTCACAGCACTCTGTCCCTCACTCACCATCATCATTTCTTGGCATCCCTTTCCCTCAAAAAACACCTCAGCTCCTCCCCACACCCTGACATTAGGTGGGGAGTTGTAGCCCACATTGGAGACCGGCTGGCCCCAATGTGCGGAGGGAGCCCAATGATGAAGCATGTCACTCTTGGGTGAGTGAGGGTTCTTGTCTGAAAAATTATCAAATTATCTGCAGCACAAAGGACAAAACTAGAGCAGTAAATTCCCCCCAACTCAGCTTAAATTTCCCTTCGGCTATCAACTTTAAATGTGTTTTAGAACTAAAACATTTTGTCTTTGTCAGCATATTGGTTTTTGAAAATACACATATGTTTTCTATCAAATACCATTTTCCATTTTTGGCAAACAAACTCAGTTTACCGAATAGAAATCTTTTCTGAAAAAACATATTTGCCTTTAAAATATCAGTTTTCATTTTTAGAAAACACACAAACCCCAAATATCAGTACTATAATGTAAAAATGCCTCACATAGACAGATTCTACTTAAAGTGCCCAGGTATCACAATCATAGGTAATGGATACTCACCATAGCGCCAAGGATGCCTATGTTATGTGAATAATGGCCAACGTTATACCAGAGCCAGCGTACCAAGGCTTGACGCCATAACATCCAGGATGCCCAACGTATATCAGTTATGGACATTATTATGCGAGGAACAGTCCTCATTCTGTCAGGGGTGGTTAAAAGAAGGACAGTCATGCTCTTAATATGTCAATGATGGTAGCTGATATGGGAACACTACAGTAAAAAGTACCTGTATTAGTCAAGGATGACCATTATTACACCATGGGCACTTTTATGCCATGAACGGACACAATTGGTCCTTGACTCTAAGCGTAGCTTCTAGAAAACAGCACTGTTCTGAGGGAGGGACACCATGTCAGACAGGCACATAAATTAATGCAGATGAGGCTCTTATTTTATCTTCACTCTGGATCCATATCCTGTTCCTCTCAGCTCTTGGGTTGATCATGCTCTTAACAAATTTTTCTCAAGCTCCTATAGTCCCACACTTTGGTGGGTCATCTCAGATTACTACTGACACTCTTCCATAGTGCATTGTTCACATATGTGCTAAGACTGATAGAGCAGGGCGTATACCATGGCCAATCTCCTTGTGATTTAGAGTTTGGGTGGATACAGATGGTCATGTGGCAGACACCATAACCCAACTCGGTTTGTGTTTGAGTGTTATTATAAGGCTCTGCTATTGGTTTGGTTGGATTTCTCTCCAAGTGTTTTGAGATGAGCGGTGCTGCCTTCTTAAATATGCATAGACTCTCTGAGGTTGTCTTGGTTTGTCTTCAGCTCTAAGAGCTTCTTTCAGGGTGCTGGCAAGCTACCAAAAGCTCCCAAGCTACTCGTCGGAGACCCCTGAGATCCCAATTCACAATAATGGAGTGAAGATACATTTATTGTGAATATCCTGAAAACTGGCATGGAACTGGCCTTTGTGGACCATTGAAGGACACCCATGTCATACATGTGTCCACCACCATGATATGAGAGTAAAACAATACAAATGTACCAACCACATTGAAAATATACTCGTATGTTTCTTGGAACGAACTTCTTAAACTAGGAGGGGATTCACAGTCCTGAGACATGGGAATAAACAACATGTGAAATTTGTATACAGTGATCATTTAACCTATATGCGGCTCAACAGTGTAACTAACCTGTAATCACGTAGTACACCCTACATGCTACAGCAGACAGAGCATGATTGTAGGTGACTATGTAAGACCATCAGAACATAGCCGTAAAGAACCATAGAGAATGGCTGCACGGTGCTCACTTTCTAACTAGCGTCTATAGTTTGTTCAGTGGAAGCATTCCACATCACAAATTTAAAAATAAAAGCACCATGATGAATAAATCAGCTTAGCTTTAACACTTCCCCATCAAAAAAGTTATGAATTTGCATGGAAGTAAATATGTTTGTGCATTTCTCAATTAACAGTGGCCAGTGTGTAGAAGTTTTGGACTGGACGCTTACCTAAAGCAAGAACAGCTGTAAGCTTCATGGTAACATATGGAGTCGTATTACAATAAGTGCCCCAGGGGCGCAAGGGGCGTTTGCGCGCCCCCAGGACACTTTGGTATTACAGAATGGGGCGCAGATGCTTGTGCGAACCCTTCAGCAATACCGATAGCACTGGTGCACTTTCAAGCGCCAGCACTACCTTCAGGGGCATTCTCTCCTTTGCATAGGGACGTGCCCTATGCAAATGAGAGAATTCCTTTGCCTCTGCTCCCGCGCCATATTACAGACGTGGGCATAGAGGCGAAGAGGCTCTCAGGGGGCACACTCACAGTGCGCCACAGAGAAGGTGGCGCACCTTGAGTGTGCCCCCTGAGAGCAGCCCTCTGGAGGGGAGAAGGAGATCTCTAATCCCCTTTAAAAGTGCTAGTGGTTTGCCTCCTGCACTGTGAAAACACAGAGCGGTGTTTTCACATGAATGCACTGCCCCCAGGGCATAGCGAATTAAGGCTGCCCTGGGGGAGCGCATACATCGTAATAGGGCGCATTGTCATTGTGTGTGCCTGGTGCACCTTTTAAAAGGTGCGCCTGTTGCAAACAATGAGAATGCGTAATACTGCCCATGGTTTCCCGTCTCCCATCTTGGGGGTGGGCAAGCGTTACTGATGTTTACAAAGTCTTAGGGTGCCAACAATCAATTAAACAATGTTTGCTAACTTGCTTAAAAGACAGCAGACACTATCACGCACACTGTTGAGATGATGGTATTACAATTATTTGATGATGTTGCCTGTGTCACGTAAATATGTATTTTTGTCAGAGGCATCTAAATTCATCAGTGGTAAAAGATGTTTAAAATATTTTTATGTACCAGCAGTAAACTTCGTAATATGTGATGTTTGCACCGTATACCTTATTTTTTCATTGTTGACAGTGTTTTAATAAATAAGATTTTGCACAATACATTAAAATATCACAAATATATTTTACTGCTGAGACATTGAAATACAGTTTATCAATATATTTGTGGTTTTGTATAGCGTTGACGAGACCATGGGGTAGCAGAGCGCTATACCGATTAAAAAGGGTAGCCTAAAATGACAATACATGATAAAAAGGTGATTTTGCTGCCCATACCGGTAAATCATGCTGATACACTCAAAGCATAGCCCGTGCACTTGACATAATCTGTGCCAAAAATGTAATATGACACCTACGAAACGGACACATATTATGATTAACCTACGTTTTATTGGGCCTAAACCATTCTGCAATATACTCACATCAACAGAATATATAGACCGCATTACAATATTACACCCCCAGAACGTCAATGACTGGTTATGTAACAGTTAGAGAGGAACTTAGAATATAAAAAACAGGATATGACTCTCAACTCAACAGTGTGTTTAATCTCACAAAGGCCTTGGGAATGCAATATCTATGCTAATTCTACTTTTTGTAAAATCACAGAGAAATAAGAGGTCACTAAAGATGAGTCGTTCCTTTCCAGTGAAAATCTGACGTGCATCAAGCAAACCTGTTTTTTTGATGGCAGTTTGTTAAATTGTCAGTGGTATTGGCTCTTTCACAAAAAAAGACTTCTGTCCCAGGGAAGAAGGTGACACCAAGCTGTCCCTACCACCAGGCTAGCAGATTCCTCACTCTGTAAGGGGTCACTAGTTTCCCAATCCATATGGATCAATTTTACCTCAGCCAATAGTACTATCTTTTCAGTGAATTTATATCTGTCCATTTCGGATTCTTGTTCGGGAGCCAATACTTAAACGTTTCTTACTGGCAATTTCTAAATCGCCGTGTATCTGTATACAACTATGAGAATAGAGGTAAAAGAGTTTTAGTGACTTATACAACCTGATACTCTGAAAAGCCTCTCTGCGATCCATTACCGGTGACGAGTTTCACCTGCATTGGAGACTGTGATTCCTCTTTAGTACCAAGACTTATGTAGAGGGGAAAACATGTTTTCAGACATTTCCTGTAGAATACTGTAGCGTCATCCCCAGCTTGGGTACCAGCCAATGAATACGCCACAAAAGGGACTTATTGTGATGTGGGTGGGCCCGTCACCGACAAGCCATCAGTGGGCCCACCACCGAAAGGCCGTCGGTGGCTGTCCCACTGACATCTACAGTAGCGGTTTGACCGCTGGATTCTTATCCGGTGGTCAGAGGCATTGGGCGGACGTATTGGCTGCTGCTTTTCTGCAGATGAACAATAATCCCTACAATAGGGGAGGTGACTGCTCAGGCCGCCGTAGGGATTACAATGCCCGTTTCCTTCTGCCTTTTCATGGAGGTCCAACCGCCATGAAATGGCAGATGGAAAGAGACTTTCCTAGCAGGCCCCCAGTCCCCCCTGGAGCCCCGCTATGGGGATTGGAGGGCCTATGTGGTGCCTGGCACAAGGTGCATGGATGAATAAAATATGCCTTTTTCAATTGCAGCTTGTGCTGCGGCCCTTTTTCAGGCCGTGGCACAAGCTGCAATTGGAAAAGTGTTGTGGTTTTACTTATATTAATACATCCTTTTCCTTGCCCATGTTTATTGCTTTTACTTCCCTTGCCTGTGTTGCTGGGCTGTGTTCTGCATTCTATTTGTCATTGCTTAGCAACAAAATGCTGGCAAGGTTGGAGATTGATCCCTGGCATTTGTAAGTCAACTGCTGTTTGGACTGGTGGTCCTTTCACTGTATCTGGAATAAATCTTCTATCCTTATTGGATTGCTCCTTGGCCTTCCTTTATCATTTGAATCTTCTTTACACTGGCGACGAGTGTCCTGCGTGGGGACAGGAATTGATGACCACCAGTTTCCCCAACTTGAACCCATTATCTGTTTCCAGCGTCTATTCTATGAAGTTCAGGTACTTTGCCTATTGGATATACTTATTGACTAGTTGTTTTCTTCACGTTACTTGAATCCTTTCCTACTAGTACTGACTGTGTGTTGCTGGAAGCAAAAAGGAAAAATTATTACGTTAAACCATTCGGCCGCAGTGGACTAAAGTTGTTCTGAAATTATTTGAACTGTTTTTGACATGGATAATCTGAAGTTTGTTGTGGCAGTGCCTGCATTTGTCCCAAACCGCTTCTACAGAATGAGCATGGAGTGTGAACGTTAATCTGCGTGTCATTTGTGAGACACAACTTAAGACGCTCTGCTGTGTGACTCGGCGCCTTGTTGGCCTGCGGTTCAATTTAGAGACATTGTTGTGCAGCACTTGGGTTGCGTGTAACCTTGTAATTCTCCCTGAGGATTCATTTCAACGGGCTGCTGGTGGAAATTGGGCAACTACCATTTCTAATTTTTAAAAATAACTTTACGCGCTGAGGAATACTCACCTGATACCCGAACGCTTTTCCGTGATGCGCGTTTCCTCATTGTTGACTTCATCGTTAGGAGCAGCACTTACCTGCCTTGAACCACCCGGCTGACGTCGGCTGATGCTGAAGGGACGTGTCGCCATCTTCTTTGACACAGCAGACCCTGCCAATAGCGTCTCGCCAACCATTACGTTATCAACTACCCAACACTGCCTTCTACGCGTATCAGTGATACGCACACTTAAGCCTGCATGTTGAAGAACCAGAACCAATTGGACCTGGCGGCGCAGGGTACGCCTTAATCTCCTGGGTTCTCCTGCTTAGCTACACAGAGACATGGGGACACTCTGTCGGCGTAAAAGATCAGATTTTATTAGCTGCAGCTAGTACAGTTGTCCTAGAAGTACACACAGTATGTTCTCAGGAGACTGCCACTTCACTCCGTGGCGCACAATCTTATATAGTACATTGGTGACATATACATTAACTAAGAACACACCTAAAACATATAAAAGGAGCCAATAAGAAAAGTTGGAAAACAGAACAGAACCAATAGGAAAGGTTTGAAAATAAAGTATCGGGTAACTCGAAGAAGCCTCTCCTCTAACTGTGTTTGTCACCCCTCCCCACGAGCTAATTCATTAACTGACTTGTAGCTGACTTGCAGGTGACGAGATACGTTTGTATATTTTGGAGGACAGTTGTGAAACAAGAGAATACGAGCAGAGGACAGCGAAGGCCAGACGATCAGATTAAGTCAGAAGAGAATAGTGTGAACCAACAGATAGTAAAGACAGGGATTAGAAAAACCAGACAGGGATTAGTGTACTCGGCCAGTTTCTAACACCAGCTTTTGTAAACAGAGGCACAAGGCTACTTCAACACAATATTGCAGGAAAAGCAGAAAAGACTTCGATCGTCGTGCTGCCTGAGTGAGGGCAACACAAAATGGCGGCGGAGCAAAAAATGGCGGGTCGATACGATCACGATTGAAAATCGAAGTTCCTCAGACTCTCCTTTTGCCAGAACTCAGGCAAGATACACAGACTCACATTAATCTGAGTCAATGTCGATGGCCATGAGGTCATCGAGCTGTTGCTGTAGCGTCATTCTGATATTCTCTGTTCTTTGTGACTTGGGTTTAGGGATGTACATAGTAGCACAAAGTTTGCAGATGGCGGGGCCACAGTGCATACAAAGGCAACAAGAGAAAATGATGGCTAAGACTATTCCAAGGAACGTCAATATTTTCCAACCCCATTTAGACAGTAGTCCCCAAAACCACTCCAATAATGACCAATCTCCTTCGTCCTGATGAATCGACTCAGAGATTATGGTGCCGATCACGATCCGGTAAAAAATTCCCCCGTGCGACTCGTATCGGGTCTTTTTACCGTACGAATCGTCCAAGTGCCGTACGAACTGGCAATCACGATTCGCATGGTAAAAAGTCCATACGACCCGCACCGGGAATCAATCCCCACACGTCCTCGGGACGGAAAATGTGTCCGACACGTCCTCGGACGATTTACCTTACAAACGTAAAAATCCAAGTCCGACCGAGGAATCACGATCCATCCCGTGCGTCCGAGCCTACAACCGTATGGAAAAAACACCGTCCGCACCGAACACCAATAGCAACCATGGAGACATGTGCCCGCATACGCGCCCAACACTCCCCCCAGCCCCCGTATGTCCGACACGTACCCCCCGTATATGTATACCCCCACCCGTCCATGTACACCCCAGTACGTTCCAGTCATACCCCCACCCCAGTACGTGTCGTACCACCGCCCATGTACACCCCCCCACCCCTGTACGTGTCGTACCACCGCCCATGTACACCCCAGTACGTTCCAGTCGTACCCCCACCCCAGTACGTGTCGTACCACCGTCTATGTACACCCCCCCACCCCTGTACGTGTCGTACCACCGTCTATGTACACCCCCCACCCCTGTACGTGTCGTACCACCGTCTATGTACACCCCCCACCCCTGTACGTGTCGTACCACCGCCCATGTACACCCCAGTACGTTCCAGTCGTACCCCCACCCCAGTACGTGTCGTACCACCGTCTATGTACACCACCCACCCCTGTACGTGTCGTACCACCGTCTATGTACACCCCCCCACCCCTGTACGTGTCGTACCACCGCCCATGTACACCCCAGTACGTTCCAGTCGTACCCCCACCCCAGTACGTGTCGTACCACCGTCTATGTACACCCCCCACCCCTGTACGTGTCGTACCACCGTCTATGTACACCCCCCCACCCCTGTACGTGTCGTACCACCGCCCATGTACACCCCAGTACGTTCCAGTCGTACCCCCACCCCAGTACGTGTCGTACCACCGTCAATGTACACCCCCCACCCCTGTACGTGTCGTACCACCGTCTATGTACACCCCCCCACCCCTGTACGTGTCGTACCACCGCCCATGTACACCCCAGTACGTTCCAGTCGTACCCCCACCCCAGTACGTGTCGTACCACCGTCAATGTACACCCCCCACCCCTGTACGTGTCGTACCACCGTCTATGTACACCCCCCCACCCCTGTACGTGTCGAACCACCGCCCATGTACACCCCAGTACGTTCCAGTCGTACCCCCACCCCAGTACGTGTCGTACCACCGTCTATGTACACCCCCCACCCCTGTACGTGTCGTACCACCGTCTATGTACACCCCCCCACCCCTGTACGTGTCGTACCACCGCCCATGTACACCCCAGTACGTTCCAGTCGTACCCCCACCCCAGTACGTGTCGTACCACCGTCTATGTACACCCCCCCACCCCTGTACGTGTCGAACCACCGCCCATGTACACCCCAGTACGTTCCAGTCGTACCCCCACCCCAGTACGTGTCGTACCACCGTCTATGTACACCCCCCACCCCTGTACGTGTCGTACCACCGTCTATGTACACCCCCCACCCCTGTACGTGTCGTACCACCGTCTATGTACACCCCCCCACCCCTGTACGTGTCGTACCACCGCCCATGTACACCCCAGTACGTTCCAGTCGTACCCCCACCCCAGTACGTGTCGTACCACCGTCTATGTACACCCCCCACCCCTGTACGTGTCGTACCACCATCTATGTACACCCCCCCACCCCTGTACGTGTCGTACCACCGCCCATGTACACCCCAGTACGTTCCAGTCGTACCCCCACCCCAGTACGTGTCGTACCACCGTCTATGTACACCCCCCACCCCTGTACGTGTCGTACCACCGTCTATGTACACCCCCCACCCCTGTACGTGTCGTACCACCGTCTATGTACACCCCCCCACCCCTGTACGTGTCGTACCACCGCCCATGTACACCCCAGTACGTTCCAGTCGTACCCCCACCCCAGTACGTGTCGTACCACCGTCTATGTACACCCCCCACCCCTGTACGTGTCGTACCACCGTCTATGTACACCCCCCCACCCCTGTACGTGTCGTACCACCGCCCATGTACACCCCAGTACGTTCCAGTCGTACCCCCACCCCAGTACGTGTCGTACCACCGTCTATGTACACCCCCCCACCCCTGTACGTGTCGAACCACCGCCCATGTACACCCCAGTACGTTCCAGTCGTACCCCCACCCCAGTACGTGTCGTACCACCGTCTATGTACACCCCCCACCCCTGTACGTGTCGTACCACCGCCCATGTACACCCCAGTACGTTCCAGTCGTACCCCCACCCCAGTACGTTCCTGGCGCACCCCCAACACAACCTTCTAAGTACGGAGCGCACCCCATGCCCCAACATCACAACCGCATGTACGAGTCGTACAAAGCCACACACAAGGACCAAATCGTACAACCAAATGGCCCATGTACACACCGTACACACGCTCAAAACGCACGTACACAACAAGGACAAAACAAAACAACTCAACAATACACCATTCGCAAGGCACACAGCCACTAAACATGGCCAACAACCACTAAAATAACACAATCACTGACCTGCAACTGTCAAAAACAAACAGAGGCCCAATACACCACCACTCCTTATAACACACCCACCCAAAATTCAAACACTGCCACACCCACCCATGGACCAATAAAAAGGGCCCACACACACAAACCATGAGCCTTTGCAACAGACCCACTGCTGCCAGACACCACAGAACCAGACTACAAGCTACACCACATCTTACACTTGCACACCTTCACACGACCACCCTCACAAACACCCTCTCATCACATTCACACACACACACAACCATCCACACCCCCCCCCAACATCCACACACCCCCCACACCCACACCATCCCCACCCACACCCCTCACCATGCCCACTACCAAGAATCCAAAGTTCAGTCACCGAGAGTTGGAGGTCCTTGTTGATCAAATCCTCAGAGTCGAGCCACAGATCTTTGGAACATTGGTCAGAAGCACCAGCCAGGCAGCCAAAACAGCCATGTGGCAGACCATCGTCGATGCTGTGAATGCTGTTGCGGACACCAGGAGGACCAAGCAGGATTGCCAGAACAGGTGGTACGATCTGCGGAGGAGGGTCAGAGCCAAGAGACAGGAGGAACACGACCAGGCCAACGCCACCGGAGGAGGGCCCTCCCGCAGACCCGTACAGTACCATCCCTGGGAGGAGAGGGTGATGGCCATACTGCCGGTGGAGGCAGTTGAAGGAGTAGAAGGACTCCGAGACCCGGGTGAGTACACAAACAACGCACCTCACATGGGGGGAACTGCAACCACAACCAAAATTAATAACAGGCACGCAAACACCACAAGCCATCGCATTACTCAACCACACTCCATGAGCAGGCACATGCCACTGCTGCCACCATGCCCCATGCACCCAGCTGGACAATGTCAAGTCACAGGCCACAGAAGACAACAACACATGACACGGTAACCCGGATGGCGGGAGGCTGGGCACCAAGAATCACATAGTGCGACTCCAAAGCAGACAACAATGCCCTCTGCCCATATGGCCTAGGTCACAGCCAGACAAACACTGTGTCCCAACACAGGAATGACTTGCCAGCAAATGGCGGATGCCTTGCATCAACACATGGGGGTGAAGGCACTGTTTTGCACATGCCAGCAGCTAATGAACAGCCAACAGTGTGAAAGAGTGGCAGCACACACCACCACAGCAGCAGCGCACAGACACACAGCAGACAAAATGGGTGCCTGGAGATCAGAAACAAACTCACATCAACAGGCCAAGGGCCACTCAAAGATCTGCTAACAGTGTGTGCCCAGGAAGCTGGGCCAAGGTGACAGAGGGTGACACACGGAGGGAGGGAGAGGGGGACACAGAGGGAGGGAGAGGGGGACAGAGAGGGAGGGAGACACAGGAAGATGGACAGAGGGAGGAGGCTGACACACAGAGGGAGGGAGAGGGGGACAGAGAGGGAGGGAGAGGGGGACACAGAGGGAGGGAGAGGGGGACACAGAGGGAGGGAGAGGGGGACAGAGAGGGAGGGAGAGGGGGACAGAGAAGGAGGGAGACACAGGGAGAGCAAATCAGTCCTTTGGTGTGTGGGAATGTCTGCTCGTCAGCAGGTGGACTGCGTGCATGTAGACAAGGGTGCCCAGTGCCAGAACCCCCCCTCCTCATCATGGCAAAACGCAGGGCCATGTCACAACCTGTACACGAGCACAAGGACAGCCACCTGCATCATATGAGTGTGTGGATCCACTCCATGTGCACATGTACAGTGCTACAAGGAAGGCGCAAACGCATAGCTCGGCACACATGCACACTCCACTGCTGACTGCAGTCACACTTGACGCAGCAAGTAAGACTGTGCCACACATAGTTAAAGGGGCCAAATTGGTGCCCAAGGGACACACACATGCACAAGTGCACTGTGAGTGGAATGCAAGACAGATCCTAATTCCAAGAGGAAATGTGCCAACTTTGTAACGGATGCAACATGGATGTTGCATGGATCCAAAGTAACATTGTCTCTCTCACACACAGGTCAACGTCGTGCTGCACCCCCCAACACTGGGGGGGAACACTCACAGGACCCGGATCTGCAGGAGACCGATCCCACCGGCAGCGACCACTCTCACCACTCTGCGGACGACCCCGACCGACCTGGCCCCTCTGGTGTCCAACCACCTGCAGCACCTGCGTCAGGTACAACCGTGCCAACCACCACCCCCACTCCTGCCACATCCCAGGAGACACCCAGGATCCCTGCCCCAACACCACAATGCAGCCAGGCTCGCCAGGAGGGACACGGTGTCCCGGGCACCCAGGAGGAGGCAGGCGACAACGCCAATGCCACCCCTCAGGGGTCCCGGAGACCCCATGTGCCCACAAGTGCAGGCCAGACGCAAGTGGGCAGGGGTGGTGGGAGTGGAGAGCGGCGGAGGCGCGAGCCTGACCAGTTGGCTGGGGATCCGGTATTTTCACATGTCCGTAACATCCTGGACTCATACCGGCAGGACACCACGGGCATGGCCCAGGTTGTGTCCGTCCTCGAGGGGATCAAGGTCCAGCAGGCCCAGCAACATGCGGAGCTAATAGCCTGTCTACAGCTACACCAACGGAGGATGGAGGACAGACAGGCTGAGCAAGTGACGGCGTCCCAGGGGATTCACGCTGAACTCCGTCGGATGGCCGACACCATGGCCGACCCTCCCTGTGCCAGAAGGCGGAGAACATCACCACCCACAGGGAGGGATCATGAGGAGGAGGAGGAAACATCCGACGGAGCATCCCAGACGTCGTCACGGCCTGCTGCTGAGGTTCCCCGCAGGAAGCCGGGTCGTCCACGGAAAGGACCGTGAGGGTGGCTGCTACATCACCATCTCCCAGGACACCTGGCCTGGCACCTGGCCCACTGGAGCAACAGCATCACAGCATCAAGAGACATTCTCTGCCACATGGCCCTGCTGGTCACTGGCTGACCAATGTTGACAAAGACTGTGGCATGGACTCTGAGGATTTCCAATGGCAAGGACACCAACTCCCCCACTGAACTTTGGATTCCCTAATCCCGGAAAGGCCCTCACTTGGCCCCCCCCCCCAATAATAAATCACACTATTATGAGTTGATGCCTGCTGGTAGCATTATTACCTAACATGTGTCTTGTACAGTCTAAACATGCCTGAGTCATCTGTTCACTTCAACCATCCACACCCTGGGGCCTGAGTCTGGCACAGGACACATGGGTCACAGTTTTCTAGGCAAGACAGACATGGAGCACCATACACACCCGTGATGGGCAGAACCAGCTGAGGGGGTGGCCGAACAACCGTGCTGACAGACACATTGAGTACAGCAACAGTCATGCGCAGAGGTCAGGGATCCTGGCCCGTGTCCTGGGGGGCACCCAGGTACGTGTAGACAGGTGGCAGAACCATGTCCTGCAAGCTTGAGTCCGGTGGATGCAGAGAATGGGGTCATGGACAACGTTGGATGCATGGGGATGGCACATGTCACAATACCCACACAGTCATGGACATCATGCCCATTACACAGTCTCAGCACACACACACAGCTTGCATCTTGCCACTCGACACATTGACACATAGCCACAATCAGGGAATACCATGCCAGACATGCAGGATGCACCGTGCCAACACACCAGCATTGACTGAGAAGAGGCACCTTGGAGGCATAGGGACATCTTTAATAGTCATGTGTTTGGGATTGCAGAGGCAACTTGAAGTACACATGAACACATCATGTGGAGTAACATGTGGCTCCAACACTGGCACCCCACTCTGCAGCACAAATGCGTGATAGCCATGGAACTGGCACACAAGTGTCGGATAATAGCTAAATACCCACAGCTGCTCACGGAGAGCCTGCCATACACCATACATCCGCTGATGTGGAAGTCCCACGCCAAGTCAAGACAATGTTAACCGTATGTGTCCGAGGGCAGTGTCACACACATTGATGCCTTCATCACAATCCACCATCCCATCACTGATGACTGACAACCAGGCAGCCCATCTATTCAGGTGTACCCAGCTGCATGTCGTGTCCCATGGGGATGCCACATGTCTGCAGAGGACCCAAACCCCGACCGGGGCAGTGTGCACACATCGTGAACAACTGCCACACCCAATACACCCCAGATGCATCCCTTACCCCATGGAGACTTCCAAACGTGTCCGTGCCTGTAACGCTGAGTCAGCCCACGATGCCATGTCCATGAGGAATAGCAGTGCCACAACAATGCAACCAGCAAACGGCCTGCGCAGGTACCTGGGGAAGAGAGACACACAAGAAGTCAGCCACAAGAAGCACAGCCACTTGCATGTGCATGTACTCGACACATGTATGTATGACAACATGCTAGGTCACAATTATGTCTGGGGAAATACTACCATCACTGCCACCATCACTCCAGTGACACACCCACACACACCTCTGACCCACGTGCCATACATGCAGGTGGAGACACACATCACAACGCATGCCACACGTGGACCAATGCGTGCACACTCAGACCCTGGTACTCACCACTAAGCAAAGAAGTCGCGTATGAGCCGAGTCCGGATGTCCTCTTGAGGCTCCACATCCTCCACATCACTAGCCCCATTGCCAAGCCCTTCGTCCTCCACGGGTGGATGGTCCTCGTCATCTTGATCCAGGATGAGGGGCACAGCTCTTTCAACTGCCATGTTGTGCAGCATGCAGCAGACCATGAAGATCTTGCAGACCTTCGCCGGGGCATATGGGAGTGCGCCGCCGGTCTTGTGGAGGCACCGGAATCGGCTCTTCAGCATGCCAAACGTCCTCTCTATCACTCGCCTTGTCCGGCCATGGGCGGTGTTGTAGCGGAGCTGGGCCGGCGTGATGGGGTTGCGGAGAGGTGTCAGCAGCCAAGGCATGTTGGGATAGCCAGCGTCCCCTAAATGGAAAGCACATGGATATCGTTAGAACTGGCGAAGCGGTAGTGCTGCTCGGCCAAACAGAATACAGGACAGACAGACTGTACCCACCAACAACACATGCACGTTCGTTGCGCAGCTGCATCATCATATCAGGCATCCCGCTACGCCTCATGATGTAGGCATCGTGTGCTGATCCTGGAAAACGAGCACAGACATGTGAAATCACCATGTTGGACAGACACACCACAAGGGCATTGATGGAGTGGTAGTGCTTCCGATTGCGGTACGCCACCTCCCGTGCGTGTGGTGGTACCAAACCTACATGTGTCCCATCTATGGACCCAATGACATGGGGCATCCCTCCCAGGGCATAGAAACCACGTTTGACCTCAGTCATCTGTTCAGGGGTTGGGAACTTGATGAAGTCATCCAGGTGAATCAACATGGCCTCCAAGAAATCATGCAGCACACCGCTGAACATGCTCTGGGACATGCCACCAACATGGGCTATGGTATATTGGAAGGTACCCGTGGCAAGGAAATGTAGGGCAGCCATTACCTTCAGCTGGGGTGTCAGTGCCGTAGGATACCTGTGCTGCGGTTGCAGGTGTGGTGCCAGTCTCGCCGTCAGCTCCAGAATCAACGGTTGGGTGAAGCGGTAGAGCCGGATCCTGTCATTCTCCTGCATGGTGGCCAAGTCTGGAATTCTTCGGGCAACAGGAGGCGCTCTGCAGTAATTTGGAAGTGACAAGGAAGAGTGAGTGCACTACGAGAACAACTCATGTCTACTGAGCACATGTAAATCTGCCAATACACACATGCCACATAGGGAGTCAGGCATGTGCTACATGCCCAGGACACGTATGGATGCAAGGTGACACTCCTTCCAAGACCCAGCTACACACGGTGATTGAGAACCTCCCCATGCCACGCCATGGGAATAGCTGTGTCCCAGTGCAAGTGAACAGCCCGACGCAAGACAGAAGTGACATACACACACACATCAGCAGAAGTAGGATGCCGATTGTAGAGACTGGTAGCGGAACACCGGAGCCACAGGTCACATGACATTACACTAGGCCTGCCCACACACCTTGCCATGAAGGTGCACATGTCATGACTCACCACACATTCCTTGTGAGGATGCTGACATGGCCTTGTCACGCTACTCCGTGTCCCATGCATACATGTGCAGCTCACATCAGATACCACATGTGGCATGGTGTGCGGAACAGTGTGCAATGACAATCTACACACAGCCACATGTTGGTTGCTGCAACGGCTGCAGCTTTTGAGGGTGCTACAACATCAACCTGATGTAAATCCCGGACACATAAATGACATAGTCACATTGTGCACTGTGGGTAGTGACAAGTCAGGTGTCATGACCCCTGTACCGGGCATCATGGGACACTTCCGTGTGTTGGTGTCCGTGCCATGCCAGTGACGCTCACCCCAAGTGCGCAGTACGACATGCACACATGTCAAAGGAGTCAAGGGCATGCCTGGCACACATTGCACCCTCACACAGTACACCTGTACACATCTCATCATACATCTGGTGCCTCCTCCACTCAGGAGGCATGTTCCACATCACAGCCTGTCACACCTGTGCCCCACACATGTAGTAATGCACAGACGATGCCTTGATGTCCATTCCTGGACAAGTATGTCCATCCATGGACAAGTATGTCCGCCCTATTCCTACCTGTGTGTCGACTATCACCACAGTGATGTGTACAAACCGGCGTACTGCTGCTAAGAGGGCCTGTGTATGTTCCCCAATCACTGTGGGAGTGCTGCCGTATGTGTACCCATCGTGATGGCGAGCGTACAGGCATTTGTACGGTCCGTACCACAACGAGTACGCATACGCGTGCAGACCCATAGTGATAGTGAGCGTACATGCGAGTGTACGGCCCTCTCACTATGGGTCTGCACGCGTATGCGTACTCGTTGTGGTACGGACCGTACAAATGCCTGTACGCTCACTATCACTATGGTTCTGCACGCGTATGCGTACTCGTTGTGGTACGGACCGTACACTCGCATCTACGCTCACTATCACTATGGGTCTGCACGCGTATGCGTACACGTAGTGGTACGGACCGTACAAATGCCTGTGCGCTCACTATCACTATGGGTCTGCACGCGTATGCGTACACGTAGTGGTACGGACCGTACAAATGCCTGTGCGCTCACTATCACTATGGGTCTGCACGCGTATGCGTACACGTAGTGGTACGGACCGTACAAATGCCTGTGCGCTCACTATCACTATGGGTCTGCACGCGTATGCGTACACGTAGTGGTACGGACCGTACAAATGCCTGTGCGCTCACTATCACTATGGGTCTGCACGCGTATGCGTACTCGTTGTGGTACGGACCGTACACTCGCATGTACGCTCACTATCACTACGGGTACACAGACCCATAGTGATAGTGAGCGTACAGGCATTTGTACGGTCCGTACCACGACGAGTACGCATACGCGTGCAGAACCATAGTGATAGTGAGCGTACAGGCATTTGTACGGTCCGTACCACTACGTGTACGCATACGCGTGCAGACCCATAGTGATAGTGAGCGTACATGCGTGTGTACGGTCCGTACCACTACGTGTACGCATACGCGTGCAGACCCATAGTGATTTTGAACGTCGGCATGCATGTACGGGCCGTTGCCATGCATTTGGGGTGCCCTAGGGCCCGGAAACGCACCGTACCTGTGTGTGATTCTCCTAATTACATAGGGGACAAGTATTAAGGCCTACATGCATGCTGGTTGTCATGGCGACCAGGTTCAAATTTCGATTTTGTTCTGGAAGGTGCACAGCAGAAGTCAGTTGGAATTCTTCTACTTTGTTGCAATGTGTTTGTGGGGCTGACATCATGCAGGAGAATGAAACCGATAGAGAACCCACAGACTGCTAGGTTTGAAGGGATTGGTGGAAACATAGGATGCAAATGTGAGTGACCAATCACTCTGTACTCCTGTGCATGAGACTGGGCAGAAGGCCACATATAAGGCAGCCAGGTCCCATGAGGGATTACTTGCCTGCACATCTTTGCATTTGTCGACCAAGCTGCTGCTACTGATTCCCTGGAACCATGTCA
Source organism: Triturus cristatus (assembly GCF_964204655.1). Classification (NCBI taxonomy): domain Eukaryota; kingdom Metazoa; phylum Chordata; class Amphibia; order Caudata; family Salamandridae; genus Triturus; species Triturus cristatus. The sequence continues at coordinate 655,217,554 of NC_140586.1, forward strand.
AGGGCTGTGGAGAGGACACAGCCATTCACCCTGGAGGAGAACATGGCTCTGCTGGATGTGATCCTCCCACAGTACCCCATGCTGTATGGGCGACCAGGGTATCAGGTGAGTGCATAGGCCACTGCCACAGACTGTCCCTATGTTGTGACTGTGTCTTCAGGCATTGTGACCCGGTGTGACACACATGCCATGTACTGTCGGGGGGGTACCAGGGGGGGGGTGCCTGATGTCTCCCAGCAGTGCCCTGAGACAGGAGGGGTGTGTGCAGAGTCCTCCCAGCAGTGCCCTGAGACAGGAGGGGTGGGGACCTATCACTAACAGCAGTGCCCTGAGACAGGAGGGGTGGGTGTGGAGTCCTCCCAGCAGTGCCCTGAGACAGGAGGGGTGGGTGTGGAGTCCTCCCAGCAGTGCCCTGAGACAGGAGGGGTGGGTGTGGAGTCCTCCCAGCAGTGCCCTGAGACAGGAGGGGTGGGTGTGGAGTCCTCCCAGCAGTGCCCTGAGACAGGAGGGGTGGGGACCTATCACTAACAGCAGTGCCCTGAGACAGGAGGGGTGGGTGTGGAGTCCTCCCAGCAGTGCCCTGAGACAGGAGGGGTGGGTGTGGAGTCCTCCCAGCAGTGCCCTGAGACAGGAGGGGTGGGGACCTATCACTAACAGCAGTGCCCTGAGACAGGAGGGGTGGGTGTGGAGTCCTCCCAGCAGTGCCCTGAGACAGGAGGGGTGGGGACCTATCACTAACAGCAGTGCCCTGAGACAGGAGGGGTGGGTGTGGAGTCCTCCCAGCAGTGCCCTGAGACAGGAGGGGTGGGTGTGATGCACAGTGTGAGCCTTGATCATTGATTGTGACATTGCCATCATTCCACCTGAGTACCCACTATGGCACGTACTGCCTTTTCCCTCACCAGAGGATGATGTCCCTATGACAGAGGTGCAATGCGTTGTCTGCATTACATGCCATGTAGTAACCAGCTATTATGTTCACATATGTCTCTCTGTGACATGTGGCTGGTGTATTGATGTGGTGTCACTTGTACTTCCTCACAGGTAGGCGCCTCTGCCAAGGAGCAGATCTGGCTGACCGCCGTCAGTGCCGTGAGGCGTGTGGATGGTCGGAGGCGGAGCCTGTCCCAGGTGAGGAAACGCTGGCAGGATATCCGGTGCTGGACGCGGAGGATTGCACGGCTCCTGCTGGGGGACTCACCTGAGAGCCACAAGAACCGCGGCCGCCGCCGTCTGAGCCACCTCCACAGGCGTGTGCTGCCGGTGGTCTTTCCAGACCTGGAGAGGCGCTTACAGGCGATGCAGCAGGCGGAAGGGGGTAGGTACATGTGCGTTTGTTGTGTGTCACCTGCATTTGTAAGGGCACAGTGGCATTAATTCACTGGCAGGGTTTAAAGGTGCTGTGCCCATCCAGTTTGCCCAAGTGTAGCGCTGCGCCCCTGCCACCCTTCCCCTCCTTGCAATGTGTTCCCTGGTCTGTGTGTAGTCACTCCTTCACAAGGTAATGTAGGCTGGCGCTTTGTCCACGAGAACAATGACTGTAGCATCATGGGTGGTGGTGGTGGGTAACAGGTTGTGGGACCTTGCCTGTGAACTGTCAAGTTCACTGCATGTGGGTTCCATGTCAGTTGGCACTGATGCTGGCTCCAGACATGGGAGTTGGTCTCTCATGTGTCATGCCTTACAGCGCGCATGTCCTATGTAGTGGCCTGTGACATGATGTGCATGAGTGTGCGCTACGCATAGTGCAGGGATGGTGACGTGTGTAGCAGTCATTCCCATTCAGCCATTCAGTAGCATGTAGTTGCGTGCCCAATACTGTCCCCTGGGGCACCTTATCCTCAGTGTTGTTTGTGTCATCATCAACGTGGACACTCTCACTGTCTACAGCGTAGGTTGTGCTCTGTGCCATTGTCCCCTGTCACCATGTATATAGACGTGCTATTATGTACAGGTGTCCACTGTGCAGCCTGACCTGATTGTCCCTCTTCATACTCACAGTTGCCAGTGCCTGTGTGTCTTGTTATACTCATCTGAGGATGGGCACTGGTACCTCATTATTTGTACAGGCGCACCTTTGCTGTTTTGCGTCCAATCTAGCCTTTTGCCTGCCACTGTGTTTATCACCCAGACTATGAGATGTTGGTGCCACCTGTGTCTCAGCAATTAGCATCGTGTGGGGGTTGCTTGGGGCGGGCAATGCCTATGTGTCAAATCCTGATTCCTAATTGCTGGGTCTGGACAGTGTGTGATGTTACTGGACACACACGCAAGGTGCAGTGACCGAGTTATGTTGGGCATGTTTGCAGCATTACCTATGCAGCATGTGTCTCAAGTTCATGGATATTGTCCCTGGTCATAGGTATTTTCACAAACGCTGTGTGGTGCAGAGGCAGTGCAGGATTGTCCCCAGGGCCTGGGTGCTATGTCAGACTCCGTTTCCTGTCATCAGCTATTGTCTCATGCTCTCCATGGTATTTCAGTGGCATGGTGGCTCAACCAACTGTGTTTCATGCCCTACATCGGTACCTTGTTTTGCAGATGTTAGGGATCTGCCTCTTCAGGCAATGCAATGTTGACTATGTAGATTGGACTCATGTGACAGATGTGTACAGGTGTCTGATTAATTTCTGTCTCTCCACCCTGCCCACAGCATCGTCGGGGGACACAGAGGGAGACATGGACACGGACCAGGCGGAGGGACCGAGCACCAGTGGCAGCCGTGACATCGGGGCTGGCACATCGAGTGGGACAGAGGCGGAGGATAGTGTGGCCGAGGACCTGTCGACTGGCACATCAGACTACGAAGCTGACAGGTCCGAGGAGGATGTCTCAGGGTTGGCGGAGGCTGCACCAGCAGCTGACAGTGGAACAACACCTGCCACCGCCCCCTCAGTTCCCACCAACCGCCTCCCACTTGCTCGTGTCCCTTCCCAGCGTGCCCGGTCACCGCATGTCTCCTTCCTGCCAGGCACCGCACCCCCTGCCCCTGTCTCCACTGCTGCCGCCAATGCTGAGTCTATGGACATCCAGCGGCAAATGCAGGTTGGTCAGGCTGCGATCCTGAATGTCCTCCATTCCCACGGGAAAACCCTCAGCAACATCGAGGCATTCTTGGAGGGCATTCATTCTTTGCAGGCTGACCAACGCAACTTGCTGAGGTCCCTAGACTCCACACTGACTGCAGCAGTGGGTCTCCTGCAGCGCGACCTCCCCCCACCTACCCCTGCCCCATCCACACTTCCCACTTCCATGCCTGTCCCACGTACACCCAGACGTCGGCATGCACCCACCACAACAGACACAGGCACCACACCAGCAGGGAAGGTCCACCGCACTCCTCCTGACACGCACACACAGGGTGAGATAGGCACACCCACTGGGTCGGGGGGCAAACGTGTGACACGCAGCCAGAGTGGGAGTCCGCATTCCACACAATCCACTCCCTCCAAATCCCCTCCCCTCAGCTCTCCTGGCCACATCTCCCCCAAGGACTCCTTCATGGCCGCTCTGTCCCTGAGCCCCACAGTGACGCCACCACGCAAGCGGTCAAGGAAGTCCTCGGTCAGGGTGGTTGAGTCTCCCCCCCTGTCTCCACCCTCCCCCGGTGGCGCTGCAACCCATCCCTCTGAACCCCCCCCCTCCTTGGGGCCTGAGGTCACTTCGGGTGCAGGGGACTCCCTGGAGGACCTTGCTAAGGTGTGTAGTGCCATCCTGGCCTCCGCCTTTGGCCATGACACACCCCCTGTGGTTGAGTCCTCCATCCCTGCACCCACAACGCCGCCCCTTTGCCCTGATGTCCCTGCGGTGCCTGTTGCTTCCCCCCCCCCTGATGCCCTCACCAGTATGGAAGACGATGGCATTTGACTGTGCAGGCAAGGTAGGGGACACACATCCCACTGTGTCCCCCATGCAGCTGGGAATAATTGACTGCCCTATGGCCTTTGTTGACTTTGAACTGCCGTTGATCCACGGACATTGTGCTCATGCTGATTAAAGCTTATTTTTTTTTTCATTATCACACTCCTGCTATGGTGGTATTGGTGTTGGTGGGGCTGCTACATTGTTTTGGGTGGTGTTTAAGGCTTTGGGTGTGTGGGATTTGTAGTAGTGTTCTGCTCTTTGGGGCCACCCTAGGATCTGTGTGCCATCACAAGGTGTTGGCTAACTTTCTTTGTTCATGTAAGCAGTTACTGCATGGTGCACTTGTCCCAGGGTGTATTCCTTCCTCTGTGTACCCAGCTTTCTTCCCTGCAGGGTGATCCCAATGTTTAGCGCAGAGCTGTGTCTACATGAGCTGTGCGTGTGACGGAGCCCTTCTACTTTGGCCATGCATGCATGGCCATGTCTCCACCTGCAACAATCGTGGCATCCTTGGTGATCACTGTACTTGTGTGTGGAGTCAGTTGACATGAGTTCATGGGGACATGTTCCTTTGTAGGCAGTATGGATGTGGGTAATTGTGGCATCACACACATGTGTTACACCCCTCCTGGGTGTGGACACTGCTGGGAGGACTCTGCACCCACCCCTCCTGGGTCTGGACACTGCTGGGAGGACTCTGCACACACCCCTCCTGTCTCTGGGCACTGCTGGGAGGTGTCTGCACCCACCCCTCCTGGGTCTGGACACTGCTGGGAGGACTCTGCACCCACCCCTCCTGTCTCTGGGCACTGCTGGGAGGACTCACCACCCACCCCTCCTGGGTCTGGACACTGCTGGGAGGACTCTGCACACACCCCTCCTGTCTCAGGGCACTGCTGGGAGGTCTCTGCACCCACCCCTCCTGTCTCTGGGCACTGCTGGGAGGACTCACCACCCACCCCTCCTGGGTCTGGACACTGCTGGGAGGACTCTGCACCCACCCCTCCTGTCTCAGGGCACTGCTGGGTGGACTCTGCACACACACCTCCGATTTCTGGATATGTGCGCTTGGCACATACACGGTGGGGTTACGCACACTGCATTAGAGGTGAGGGTACGTGTCTACTGACACTGGTGTGGTGGGGGTACGCTCCGTACGTCCGCGGGTGTGGGTACGGGTCGTACTTACACTGTTGGGCAGGGGGGTACGCTCCTTGCATTCGTGGGTGGGGGTTCGAGTCGTACTTACACTGTTGGCATGGGGGGTACGCTCCATGCATACGCGGGTGGGGGTACGGGTCGTACTTACACTGTTGGGCTGGGGGTACGCTCCGTACGTCCGCGGGTGGGGGTACGGGTCGTACTTACACTGTTGGGCTGGGGGTACGCTCCGTACGTCCGCGGGTGGGGGTACGGGTCGTACTTACACTGTTGGGCTGGGGGTACGCTCCTTGCATTCGTGGGTGGGGGTTCGAGTCGTACTTACACTGTTGGCATGGGGGGTACGCTCCATGCATACGCGGGTGGGGGTACGGGTCGTACTTACACTGTTGGGCAGGGGGGTACGCTCCTTGCATTCGCGGGTGGGGGTACGGGTGGTACTTACACTGTTGGGCTGGGGGTACGCTCCGTACGTCCGCGGGTGGGGGTACGGGTCGTACTTACACTGTTGGGCAGGGGGGTACGCTCCTTGCATTCGTGGGTGGGGGTTCGAGTCGTACTTACACTGTTGGCATGGGGGGTACGCTCCATGCATACGCGGGTGGGGGTACGGGTCGTACTTACACTGTTGGGCTGGGGGTACGCTCCGTACGTCCGCGGGTGGGGGTACGGGTCGTACTTACACTGTTGGGCTGGGGGTACGCTCCGTACGTCCGCGGGTGGGGGTACGGGTCGTACTTACACTGTTGGGCAGGGGGGTACGCTCCTTGCATTCGTGGGTGGGGGTTCGAGTCGTACTTACACTGTTGGCATGGGGGGTACGCTCCATGCATACGCGGGTGGGGGTACGGGTCGTACTTACACTGTTGGGCAGGGGGGTACGCTCCTTGCATTCGCGGGTGGGGGTACGGGTGGTACTTACACTGTTGGGCTGGGGGTACGCTCCGTACGTCCGCGGGTGGGGGTACGGGTCGTACTTACACTGTTGGGCTGGGGGTACGCTCCGTACGTCCGCGGGTGGGGGTACGGGTCGTACTTACACTGTTGGGCTGGGGGTACGCTCCGTACGTCCGCGGGTGGGGGTACGGGTCGTACTTACACTGTTGGGCTGGGGGTACGCTCCGTACGTCCGCGGGTGGGGGTACGGGTCGTACTTACACTGTTGGGCTGGGGGTACGCTCCGTACGTCCGCGGGTGTGGGTACGGGTCGTACTTACACTGTTGGGCAGGGGGGTACGCTCCTTGCATTCGTGGGTGGGGGTTCGAGTCGTACTTACACTGTTGGCATGGGGGGTACGCTCCATGCATACGCGGGTGGGGGTACGGGTCGTACTTACACTGTTGGGCAGGGGGGTACGCTCCTTGCATACGGGGTGGGGGTAGGGTCCGTACATATCCGTCCCCACGCTATGTGATGTTTGTGCGGCCCGTACCCAGGCCTTTGCCACGTGGGTGCGATCCGTCCCGCCATTGTTGGGGTGACGTGTGTGGGCGTGGTCCGACTCGTACCCACGCTCTTCAGGCGTGGGTACGGGACGTACCTGTCTGGTTGTGTTGCCGGTTCGCGTGGTGACGGACTTCCGTTGTGGCGGTCGCTGGATTATCAGGACACGCCCCCACCCCCTCGTGGTGACCAGGGCATGGGAGTCAGGTATGTCCAGGCCATGTGTAGTGTGTCACTCATGTGGTTGTTTTGTGGCCTGCCCTGGTAGTGCCACCCCCACCCCACCCCACTTTCCCCCCTCCCTTAGTTATTCTGACCTTCTGCGGCGTCTGCGTCGTAACCTGTAGAGGAGGTGTACTGCTATGAGGGCAGGGATGACTCGTAGGTTCGGGTCCATGTCTGTCCGTCGCGTACTGGTACTCCTTGCTCGCGTCGTCCTGTCGCGTACGGGTCCTCCTTGATCGCGTCGTCCTGTCGCGTACGGGTCCTCCTTGGTGGCGTCGTCCTGTGTGTCCGTCACGTACTGGTCCTCCTTGTTCGCGTCGCCGTCTGTCCGTCGCGTACTGGTGGTCCTTGTTCGCGTCGTCCTGATTTCCCGGCAGTTTTTGGGTGCCGCAAAATATTCACCGTGCGGGGTGACGTCGGTGCGAATCGTGATTCCTGGGTCGTGAATGGCTGGCTGCGTGCGTCCCGACGTCAGGTCGGCGCTTTCCCGGATCGCATTGGTAGGTGTTTTTTGTTCGGTCGGTCTTTTTTACGATTCGTACGGTAATGGTGTACCCGTGCGAATCGTAATTCCATGTTTGTATATTTTGACGACCGGGTACGCGTCGGACGGAGAATATGCTCCGTCCGACGGTTCGTACCCGGTTTTTAACGGATCGTGATCGGCACCTATGTGTAACTTAGAGATACCTTGGTATACTGTCGGAGCGTCATTAGGTATGAAAATACAGCAACTTGACCCGATCAATTTGCACACTCCACCACGATCCGCAAGAACAAAGTCTAAGGCAACTCGGTTTTGTAAAGTCATAAGACGATCCGCCTGTAGTTCTGCCGTGATATTACTCAAGGCTCCTACAGTGATGTCTATAGTGGTTTCTACAACACGAACCAATTGCCTTATATTTCTGCTGTTGGCCATTGGGCCCCAAAAAGGAAGAAATCCTTTGAGGAAATCTCCTCCCTCTTGTCCTGCTGTGTCTTTGGAATCAATAATTCCTCTGCCATATCTGTTTCGATGATGATTTGCAGAAGCGGTGTATGTAGGGGGAAGAAGGAAAGCTATATAACAGGTACCAGAAAAACTAGTTGGCAACCACGTGTAAGCCCTATCGTGGCAGATAAAATATGTACCTTGAGATGGTATTAGAGGCGGCGAGTTCTGAGAGGAGTAGACATATGTGTGGGAACAGCTGTTTCTTTGTACGATGTCAGTAGACTGACCATTTAATTGCAGACAGAAATTGCCTTGATGTGGTACAGTCCAAATCGGTGGAGATTTTCCTTGTTTAACCTTATCACTAAGACTAGTGACATAATGGGTGACGTTCCAGTTAGTGTACGCTTTTCTTTCGTCAATGGAAATCTTACTATTTTCTATGATTTTAACCATAGCTACCATTCCCTTTATCAATGAACTATGACTAAAATCCAGACCACCAATATATGAACCAACGGATCGTCTGAATTTGCTTTGATAGGCATTGAAGAAGATAACAAAATAAGCCCAAGCAGAACCCTCATAAGAGAACGGAAGAACTAAATACGGCATCCCTTTTCCTGCGGTATGTGGCATAAGTCCACACACCCAACAGACAGTTGTATTGATCACTAATTGGTGTTGATGTAACAACTGGACAAATGAGTTATTGTAATATTCAGTTCTTCTTATGAGTTCATGTTGAGGAAGTGTATGAAATAGATGTGGAGAGACAGTAGAAGAAGACGAGGAGGTAGAAGGAGAGACAACTTTTCGCTGCAGAGCAATAACAATCCAATTTATACATGCCAAAAGAATACACAATAATATAATAATACATAAGGCTATACCACAACGACTGTACATTGATTTGTAATGTTTTTCCTTCATCTTATCCTTTTTCTCTATTTCGCCTAATGTAGTCTCCATCTTTCTAAGTGGATGATCACGGCAATCTTCCTCAATCACTTAATTATGATTATCTGCTGTCCTATGACACTGCAAGTCCTGCAGGCCTATTGCCACTACTCAGGTCACAATTAAGACTCCTACCGTGACCTTGCAACCGGGATAAAATACTACATAGGAGAGAGAAAATCTTAAGTGTTCTTTAGTCTAGGTCTTAGGTTATAGTGTACTATATCAGGTGCAGTTTGGTCTCGGAACAATGTTCGCAGATTTGTCGTAGTCAAGCGACGATGTGGTGGTATCGCTTCTTGAAGAATGTCGTCGTCCTCTTTCTCAGACAATGTTCCATTCAGGCGTGCATCACTAAAAGGTACAAATCGTGGAAGCTTGTCACTCTCAGAGTCTCTAATGCCCCTACGTACCCACTGATCGAAGGGCAAAGGCAAAGGAACCTTCTTGCAGTGCACGCCGTGAATCCAGTTCTTCTTTCCTTCGACTTTCACCGCTGTTCTCGTCGTAAGCAAAACCATTCGGGGCTCTCTCCACCTGGGCTCCAAATTTTTCGGCCTTTGGAAATTCTTTATGCAAACCCAGTCACCTGGCCGGATGGAATGACCTGGGTCTGTCGAAACCTCCGGCAAAGCACTCTGAACCTGTTGATGGAGAACACGCAATTTAGTCGTAAGGTCATGCAAGTAATCAATTAACATTAGATATGGTAAGTCTGAGTATTTCTTAGGGCGAGGGACTTCCCATACATTAGCTGGGCATCCAAAAACCACTTCGTAAGGGCTAAGTCCCAAACGAGAGTGTACTGCTGTTCTGGTGGACAGAAGAGCCAATGGTAAAGCATCGGGCCAACTAAGTCCTGTACTAGCCTGCATTTTCGCTAGTTTGAGTTTTAGTATACCGTTGTAACATTCTACTAAACCCGCTGACTGTGGATGATTTGCCGCATGGAACTTTTGCTTGATACCAAGACCCGCACAAACTTTTTGCATGACTTGGCCCACAAATTCGCTCCCATTGTCACTCCAGACAATGCGCGGCAAACCAAACCTGGGGAAAAATTCTTTTAGTAGAACTTTGGCTGTGGATAAGGCTGTATTGTCTTTTAGAGGGTATGCTTCTATCCACCTAGAAAAGGCGCATACTACCACTAGAACATATTTGAGGTTGTTGCATCGTTCCATATGAATGTAATCGATCTGCAACACCTCAAATGGATATGTCGGAGGAGCAAAGTGACCCGCTGGAGTTGGGGTTCCCTTTCCAGGGTTATACATTATGCAAACAATGCAATGTTTCACTACATTGTCCGCACACTTTGGAATCCCTTCATTTTGCCATACTGGAGCCAGAAGCTTGCATATACCCTTCGCACTTAAGTGGGCTGTACCATGCGCCATAGGGAATACTGGCAGTACATAAGCATCTGGTAACAGCCAACGTTGGTGCTCAGACAATTCCACCCAACATCCCATCTCATCCAACATTCCTGTTCTTTCTTTCTACTTGCTCAATTCTTTCTCTGTAGCCTCTTTCTGAATCGACCTTACACTTTCTACTGTATCCTCATACATTCCTCTCTCTCTAACCCAATTCGCAGGACCCGAAACATACATTCGATTTGTAGCATCTCTCGCTGTCTTTTTCGCTACTTCATCTGCAAATGCATTTCCTCAACCAACATCATCTGTAATCTTTTTGTGTGCACTACACTTCACAATTGCTATCTGAGCAGGTAAAGATAGTGACTCAAGAAGATCAGTCACCAACTGACCATGTTGTATTTTAGTGCCATGTGAAGTAAGGAATCCCCTTTCCTTCCATAAACGCCCAAAATTGAACGCTACACCAAAAGCATATTGGCTATCGGTGTACACGTTCACTCTTTTTCCTTTGGACAACAGACAGGCTCTCGTCAAAGCTATCAGTTCTGCTGCTTGAGCTGAATTGTGTCTAATGCGTGCTGTTTCCACAACTGTATGTAAAGTAGTAACAGCATAGGCTGAAACTGTATCTCCATTAGGAAGCTTGAAACAAGAACCATCCACCCATAGAATTCCATCCGGATTTTCTAGTGGCGTATCTTTCAAGTAAATTCTTCCTTTTGTCTCTTCCTCAGTACGGAGGAAACAATCATGTTGTTCTTGGTCATCTTTGTCTACTGGAAGAGGCAACAAAGTAGCTGGATTTAAAGTGTTACATCGTTTGATGTGCACGTGACTAGCCAAAAGTGTCAACTCATATCCAGAAAAACGAGCACTCGTAAGATGTTGTGTTTTTGTCCTATTTAGTAAGGTATCCACTGCATGTGGCACCATAACAATGAGAGTATTATCTAGCACCACTCCAGCAGACTGTCGAATAGAAATTGCTGCTGCTGCTGTTGCTTTAAGACAACTAGGCAATGCTTTAGCTACTGGATCTAACGTAGCCGAAAAATATGCACATGGTCGCTGTTTGTCTCCAAATCGCTGTGTTAAAACTGACAACGCACAACCTTCTCTTTCATGAACGTAGAGCGTGAACGGCTTACTGTAATCGGGAGTACCCAATACAGGAGCAGAACACAGAGCAGCACGCAAGTCAGTGAAACTCTTCTGACATTCGTCAGTCCATGGAAGGGGCTGAGGTGTATCTTTCAAAGTGAGTGCCAACAGAGGTTTGGCTAACAAAGAAAAGTTCGGAATCCACTGCCTACAATAAGAAGTGATACCCAGAAAAGCACATACCTCCCTTTGTGTGGATGGCACAGACATGTGCGCAATCGCCTGAATTCGTTCTGGGGTTAATCGTCGTCCCTCCTTTGATAGGAGATGACCCAAGTAGGTAACCTCTCGACGAACATATTGTAGTTTAGAAGGTGAAACCTTGTGATTCAGATCAAACAAATAACGTAACAATGCAACAGTCACATTTTTGCAAATATCCTTTGAATCAGCAGCGATTAACAAGTCATCCATGTATTGTATAAGAGCAGCACCAGACGGCAAATGAAAAGCATCAAGATGACATTTTAAATCTTGGCTGTAATTAGAGGGACTTTCACAATAGCCCTGAGGTGCGCGCTTAAACCGGAAGCTTCGGCCTCCAAGAGAGAAGCCAAAAATATCCCTACTCTCTTCTGCAATGGGAATACTAAAGAAAGCATTCTTTAGATCGATAACAGAAAACCAAGTCGCTGTGGAAGGTATCATTGTCAACAGCGCAGTGATATCTGGGACAACAGGAAACTGTGGTACAACAATTTTGTTTACCTCCCGGAGATCAATTACGAAACGATATATAGGAGGCTGAGAAGGATCAGCGGGTTTAAGAACACGAAGAATAGGACTATTGCATATGTTACCTCTCGTTTCCTCAACCACACCCTTCTGAATCAAATCATGAATGATTTCCAAAAGCGCTCTTTCACCATCAGTAGAAATTCTATATTGTGGAATACGTGGCAATTCAACATTAGGCTTAAAAGTGACAACATAAGGTGGAATCTCCAGACAACCCACATCGTTCGGACCCGTGGCCCAAAGCGTTGCCGGGAGAGAAAGCAATTCAGGTGGAAACGGATCTTTGGACAAATACATTGGAGAAGTCAGTTTCTGTCCTAAAGTAAGATGTACACCAGAAGGAGAACAATATATCGTAGCATGCATTCTTTTCAATAAGTCCAAACCCAACAGATTTTCACCGCAACCATTCGTCAAAAGAAGCGGAGCTTCCAAATCATAAGGGCCAACTGAAATAGGCAAAGGGCAAGAAACCGGATTACGAACAGGGGCGCCAGAAAATCCTACAGAAACATTTGTTAAGCCAGACAAAGGTGCCCCAGGGAGTTTGGAATGAATGATAGAACTTCTCATCGCACCAGTATCTAGGAGAAATGGCTCTGAAATACCCATTGTAGTGACATTAACACAAGGTCCATTCTGATCTACTGGAATTGACACAACTCCCTTACTTTTTCCATGGCTGTCCTAGTTAGCATGAAGACTTTCATTCTCGCCTTCAACATAACAATCCTCATTGTAATACTGTGTAGTCCTAACATTTTGCTGATCAAAATAATTCACGGAATTAGAAAGAGGAAGGGGACGCTGTTCTTGAGTCGATATACCTCGACCTCTACTTCTGTTTGCTGACTGGAGGCCACCACGACCTCGTGGAGCAGATAGTGTCCCATTGCGCTGCAATAAAATCGGACAACTATTCTTAAAATGACCTTCCTCTCTACAATAGGCACATTGATTAGGTCCTAACAAAGGTCGTGGAATATATGGCTCAGGCTTTTGATACAACCTCTGAAACTGCGGAGGCTGTTGAAACTGAGGCTGAACATAGCGAGAAGGATAAGCCTGTTGCAAGAGAACCTTCGTTTTCAATTCTTTAGTCTTTTTCTCTTGCTTTTCTTTTTCTTCTTTATCTCTGTTTTCATAATATTGTGCAGTAGCCAATATCTGGGCAGAAGAAGAAACAGCCCATGAACTCTCAGAATCTTTCAATTTGTGTGACAGCTCAGGAAGCAAATTAAATACAAATTTGTCTACGAATAACCGTTGTCCACCCTCTGTAGCCATATCTTGACCACTGTGATCGATGAATGTCTCCTCAAAGCGAGTGAAGAAATCAGAGACTCTTTCATCTTTCTTTTGTTTGCATGCCGCTAATTTATCCCAGTTAACTCTTAAGGCAGGCATCATCGTTTTCATTAATGTAATAATCCTACCGGGGAGTTCCGAGATCAAAGCTTCAGGTTTGGCACTACCCACTTGAGCTGCAACTGCGGCAATTATAGCAGCCCAATCACCACCTAATGCTTGAGCATGATCTTCTCTCCGAATCTTAGCCCATAAAGCTTGTGGAACTACATTCCCCATTAACATGTCGATATCAGCTAGATTCATGATGCAAGCATCAACCGTCTGTGATAATTCTTTATAATAACCCGCAGGGTTTTTACGAGTATCCGGTAGAGTCTGCTTAAGGGCTAAAACGTCAGATCTCTTCCAGGGGACATGTACCCATATACGCTGGAAATGAGCAGGAATAGCTGGATTATTACCTTGAGCCGCAACTTCTTCCTTCCAAACTGGAGGAACCTCTCTCATGGGATAATGTTTCAGTGTCAGTCTAACCGACGGATCGGAATCAAGGCAAGTCTGTGAGGACAACAAGGTTCTAAAGGAATTAAGTGTCCTTACAGTGTTTTCAACCTTAGGACCCACAACAAGTCCTTTATCAAAGTCACTCTGAACATCTAACAGACCCTGTGGAACCGAACTCAAATTCACATCCTCCCATTCTTTAATGAGAGTATCACACATTACATTAAAAACATATCTGCGTAGGCGCATTCCACTGTGAGAAGGTAGACATAATATCGGGTACACTATACTGTGGACCCCTCTTGATCCATTTACGTGCGAGAGAGTCCAACCTTTCTCGTTCTTCAGAATCTGGGAACTGACTACGAGACTGTCTTCGAGCAAAAGCCGGAGACATATTTAAAGCTTCAAAGAAAGGAGATAAAATACCAGTGACAGTGTCCGTAAGTCGCTTACGCATAGATGGAGAATTAGACATAAGAATAGGGGACAAGGTATTAGGCGAACTAACAGAAGGAGAATCAGTAATTGCAGAAGGGGCAGAAGGAAAAGGAGATCGAAGTTCAGGAGATAAGGACAAAGTAGAAGAAGTTAAAGGCAAAGCTGGAAAAGGCGGTAATACTGAAAGGGGCAAATGTGGAAGAGCCGGAGCAGGCGGAGGTACTACTGGCCTGAACAGGCTGTAACAACTGGGGTGCATTAGCACCTTGTGCATAGGGCGGAGGTAATCTCAATAAGTGAGACATCAAGGGATCTTTTTCTAAATCTTTCTTGTTATCGGAAGGGGAAACAGGCAACATTGGATAGCATTTATCTATCGCCATACGATGCTGTCTTTCTGAAATTTCCATCGCATTATTAATTTCGTCATCTTTGAATTGTTGGGCAGCCTGTATAATTGTCATACCCTGTGCTTTCCTATCTCGTTTTGCTTGCTTAATTTCTCTCTATTTGGCTTCCTTACGCCAAAGGCGGAAAGAGTCAAACATTGCCAGCCGGGCTTTTCTTTTGAATAAAACTGCTTCCAAATTATCTAGCACATTAGAATCGAAACTACCATTTTCTGGCCATTTTAAAACACCATCTTTCTTCGTGTATCGGGTCCATGTCTCGTTAAAGGCAATGGGGCCAACACCATGTTTTGAAAAGAGCTCATATGTGGGAGTTCCAACCGAAGGAATCGGACAAGAGTCCTCAAGCCGGGAATCCCTATTACAACCAAAGCAACAAAGTTTTCCAAACTTAGTCAGACCAGGCATCTCGTGATTTCACCTGACTGTTCACAAACTTCAAGGGGGTAAAACTCAGTTTACGCAGCACAAATGCACTTACCCCTCGGCTTTGGCTATTGCAATAGTCGAATCTAAGGACCAAAGAAACAAAGGAACAAAGAATCACAGGACCAAAATTGTGGGAGCGACCCACCAAATACTTAACTAAGGATGTCTTCTTACGCCAACAGAGGCCCGTCTATCATATCGCCTTACCATACATCAACAAAGGAAGGGCCAAGGCAGTGCAGCAGTCAGGGCAGCAGTCGTCAGTAGCCGTCAGGAAGGAGTAACCACGCTGCAAAAGACCTTCGGACCACTTTCGACATACAGGGGTCGCTTGACGTAGCTCGCGATTCCTCCAGAATTTTCTTGCGGGGTTCCTCACGACCTTCAGGCAGAACCCCTACCACTGAAGCCGCACCACGTTGGGCGCCATTTGAAGAACCAGAACCAATTGGACCTGGCGGCGCAGGGTACGCCTTAATCTCCTGGGTTCTCCTGCTTAGCTACACAGAGACACGGGGACACTCTGTCGGCGTAAAAGATCAGATTTTATTAGCTGCAGCTAGTACAGTTGTCCTAGAAGTACACACGGTATGTTCTCAGGAGACTGCCACTTCACTCCGTGGCGCACAATCTTATATAGTACATTGGTGACATATACATTAACTAAGAACACACCTAAAACATATAAAAGGAGCCAATAAGAAAAGTTGGAAAACAGAACAGAACCAATAGGAAAGGTTTGAAAATAAAGTATCGGGTAACTCGAAGAAGCCTCTCCTCTAACTGTGTTTGTCACCCCTCCCCACGAGCTAATTCATTAACTGACTTGCAGCTGACTTGCAGGTGACGAGATACGTTTGTATATTTTGGAGGACAGTTGTGAAACAAGAGAATACGAGCAGAGGACAGCGAAGGCCAGACGATAAGATTAAATCAGAAGAGAATAGTGTGAACCAACAGATAGTAAAGACAGGGATTAGAAAAACCAGACAGGGATTAGTGTACTCGGCCAGTCTCTAACACCAGCTTTTGTAAACAGAGGCACAAGGCTACTTCGACACAATATTGCAGGAAAAGCAGAAAAGACTTCGATCGTCGTGCTGCCTGAGTGAGGGCAACACAAAATGGCGGTGGAGCACAAAATGGTGGGTGGATACGATCACGATTGAAAATCGAAGTTCCTCAATGTGAATATTTTTTAAGGAAGCGATTGCCACCTTGCGTGTCAGTGATGCGCACACTTTTGATTTGACGTTATACTGTGTTCCTGACGCGTATCAGTGATACGCACACTTCTGACCTCGCATGAACTTACAGTAAAGGAAATTCCTATCACATTGCGTGTCAGTGATGCACACACTTTTAAGTGGATTTCATTTATATTTTTAACACAAAGTGGTGATGTAGTAGATATATACAGATATTAAGAATTGTAGTGGTGATGTAGTAGATATATACAGATATTAGGAATTGTAATGTAATGTTCACCTGCACTTCGTACTTATAATTCACCAAGCATTAAGCATTATTTTAAGATATCATTCATATCTTTATTATTCCTCTTCTCTTTTGTGTGTTTTCTTAAAGATGGCTTCTTTAGGCGTGTCCTAACCACCACAATTCCTAACTGATGTTGGTGATCCTATCTTGCCCTGGAAAAGGTGGAAGCCTCTCTTTGATTCATATTTATTGGCTATTGGAGGGAAAAAGTTTTCAGCTGTACGGAAACAAGCTACGCTTCTACATAATTTAGGTGTGGAGGGTAGACATGTTTATGACAGTCTAAATGAAATTCTATTAGGACGAGGCGAGGGTGAACCTGAAAATATTTATGACATGTCTGTTTTGATGCTTGAAAATCATTTTGGTTCTAAGATTAATGTGGTATTAGAACGTCACAAGTTCTTCTCTAGAATCCAAGGTAAACAAGAAAAGATTAGCAGCTATGTAGCTACCTTAAAAACACTGGCTCGCACCTGCGAATTTGAACAGCTTACAGACTCACTTATAAGAGATCAAATTGTCAGGTGCACTAATGACCCAAGAGTCCAGCAAAAGCTTCTTTCTAAAAATCCTGACCTTAAGGACACGTTATCCATTGTGGTAAGCATGGAAAATACTAACATGTGGGTACGTGAGATGAAAGTAGAAAAAACTTCTGATGTTACTATTGATGATAGAGCTGTTCATGAAATAAAAAGGGATGAGGTTAAGAAAGATGATTTGAAAGGTGGAATGAAGGGGAATCATAGTGAGAAAGATAAGAAGTTCCCTAAAAACCTTATTTCAGGAATAAGTCTTCTGACACTGAACATTTTGGATTCAGAAATAATAAGAATGGTTTTAAATGTTTTAGATGTGGGAGTGATAACCATTCACCTAATAGTCCCAGTTGTTTTGCTAGATCTGTGGTCTGCAATAAGTGTGGAAAGAGAGGCCATTACGCACGAGTGTGTCGTAGTGGTAGGAATCAAACAGTACAACATGTTGAACAAGAGAAAAAGTTTATTTGCAGCATCAGACAAGATGGTGTTGTTGATGGTGATGCACTAGAAATACCTGAATGTGAAGTGTTGATTGGTGGTGAACGATTTTCTATTCTGGCCGATTCTGGATCACCTTACACTATGGTTGGGGATGCTAATTGGGATGCTGTTTATGGTCTTGAAAAGACTGAACTGTTTCCCCCGGACATTAGTCCAGTAGGCTATGGTGGGGTTAAAATTGATGTTTTGGGGTTTGTCATAAGAAAAATTCAGTTCAAAGACAGAGAGACACTTGGAAAAGTATATGTGGCGAGAAGAGGAGATAATCTTTTGGGGTGGAGACACCAAAGAGACATGGGAATCAAGTTAGATCCCAATTCGCCAGAAAAGGTACTACTCTTGTCTCCTTGTTTATCATCGGATAACGTGTGTTTACAATTTCCAAAAGTTTTTTGTGATAAGTTGGGCTTACTGAAGAATTTTCAACATAAAATTATCTTAAAAAATAATTCTCAACCTTTTGTCAGCAAAGTTAGAAAGTTTCCACACCTGTTGATGGAACCCTTGGATTTAGAACTCAAAAGACTACTCTCGGCAGGTATCATCGAGGAGATTGAGTGCTCTGAATGGCTGGCCCCCATAGTTTTGGCATCCAAAGATGGTGGTAAAGGGATTCGCATGTGTGCGGACTTGCGTGGGTTGAACAAACATATTTGGGTCGACAGGCAACCCTTACCAAATATCTCTCAAACTCTTGCCTTAGTCAAGGATGCCAAGTGTTTCAGTGTTATGGACTTATCTTCTGCCTATCTTCAGGTTCTACTACATCCGGATTCCAGGCACTTAACATCTTTTGTGACACCTCTGGGGGCTTTCAGATTTATTCGTATGCCCTTTGGGTTAGCATCTACAGCAGCTTGCTTTCAGAGGGTCATGAATAAAGTTTTGGTAGGTTTGTCTAAGGTTTTGATTTTCCAAGATGACATTTTGGTTTATGGGAAGGACGTGCAAGATCATGATGATGTACTATGGAACATTTTACAACGTCTACAGGAAGCTGGTCTTGTTATCAATAAAGAAAAGTGTAAATTCCATGTGTCATCTGTAGATTATTTGGGACACACTATATCTGCTGAAGGTATCAGTCCTAAACTTGATATAGTTGAAAGTATTGTGAAAGCCCCAACACCGGTCAGCAAAGACCAAGTTCTTTCATTTTTAGGATTAGCAGAGTTCTGCTCTAAATTCATTCCTAATTTTGCTTGTGTTTCTTCTCCTCTCAGAGTGTTACTCAAAAAGGGTACTCAATTTACATGGTCAGATGATTGTTCTTCTGCTTTCAATTCTATTAAAAATGTAAATAGCCATATGGCCACTTTGGGACATTTTGATGCCTGCAAGAAAACAATCTTGTCCACAGATACTAGTATGCTTGGTTTGGGAGCGGTGCTATCACAGATTGTTGATGGAGAGCTCAGAATTGTTGCCTTCGCCTCTCGATCACTCAGAGGTGCTGAGGAACGCTATTCCGTGATTGAGCGGGAGGCGTTGGCGGTCTTCTGGGCTATCCATCACTTCAAGTTTTATCTTTGGTGTTTGCCTGTGATAGTTAGGACTGATCACCGTCCTTTATGCCAAATTTCCATATGCAGGGATGCTGAAAATGTTTCGCCGAGAATCAAACGTTGGATGGAAGGACTGTCAGAATTCAATTTCAATGTTGAATATGTCCCTGGATCAATGAATGTTGTTGCAGACTGTCTCTCAAGGCTACCTGTAGATCAATCTGGTGTGGAAGTAGATAACTCTCTGGTAGGATGGGTACACGAGTCTGCTGTTAGTTTGGATGAGTGGTCCTTAGCCTCTCATAATGACAATGAGTTAGAGTTGGTCAAAAAATTCACGATTGAGGGTTGGCCAGCAGAGAAAGACATACCTGAACATTTGAAATGTTTCATCAATGTAAAGGATGATTTATGTGTTTTTGATGAAAAATTATTGAGGGGAAATCGTGTAATACCTCCATGTAAACTTAGGAGCAAGCTGATCAACTTAGCTCACGAAGGGCATTTGGGAAAGAATCTGACTAAGGCCAGGGTCTGTGAGTGGTATTGGTGGCCAACAATGGATAGGCAGGTTGAAGAGGTAGTAAAGGATTGTTGGGAATGTGCCAATAGTGACAAGAGTAAAAAAAGTCGTACTGCACCACTCTCACCTGTAGAGATTCCCGCGGAACCCTGGTCCAAGTTAGGTTTAGATATTGCTGGACCATTTGAGTCCTTTGCGTATGATGAGCGCTATGTGTTGTTACTAGTGGATTACACTTCCAAGTGGGTAGTCACCAAGTGTGTGCCTATTGTGGACACCAGGACTGTTATAGAGTTTCTTTCTGATGAATTTTCGAGAGAGGGAATACCAAAACATCTTATCACTGACAATGGTGTTCAGTTTTCTCCCATGAGATGAACAGGTTTCTGAAGGAATTGTCTATCATACATTTCAAGACAGCGTTGTACTCTCCGCAAGCTAATGGTCTGGCGGAGAGAATGAACAAGATTGTGAAGTCCTGTGCCCAAAGATCAATGCAAACCAGATCTTCACTAAAAAAATGCTTAGGGAAACGTGGTGGGCCCACCGCAATACCCCCAATTGCTTGATGTTGGTTTCTCCCTTCTCTGCTTTGAGAGGGAGGAAACCACATGAGAAGTTAAATCCTGCTTGGCTAAATTTAAATATCAATGATCTGCAAATGGATGAACGAGTTGTTTTGAGAAGGAAGTTTCACCAGGATAAATATAAGAGCAGGTTTGATTCAAGGAATTCCTCTCTTCTCAGACATTGGAGAGTGGGTGATGAAGTGTTAATCAAAAGACCTGGTCTCTTGAGGAAGGGTCACTCACGATATATGGTTCCATTCATTATTAAGGAAGTTAGGAAAAATGTTGTTGTTTTGGATTCTGGTGAAGTGTGGAGTATGTCTCGACTAGTCACATGGGAGCATGGTTCTGAGGCTTTTGAACGTGATTATGTACCTTCTTTTTTTAATACTTTTTTTATTATTAGTGCATGATTGAGAAAATTACAATACAATACTGTACTACAGTACTTCAATTTCGTTCATGTCATTAAAAAAGAAACAAAAAAAAACAAACAAAAAAAACACAATAAAACGACAAGTACTGTGACACATTCTGTTAATTCTGTAATGCGAATCTAATGAAAAAGAGCTAGCAGAGAAAAATAAATAAAAAATAGTGTAAACAAAGAAAAAAAGCCATGTTCAATCAACTTAAAATGTCTCATGCACAATTTTATTAATTTGACCCCACCCTGGGCTACCTCCCCTGGGGATTAGCACAGGTGATGTCAAAAAAAAAAAAAAAAAAAAAAGACAAAAAGACAAAAATGTTTCATCTTCTATCTCTCAAGCCATCTAGTTAGTGGTTCCCAAATCTTTAACCCTTTTGCACGGGATCGTATTCCTCTTTTTTCATAAATAGCTTTTTCAAAATTATAGTTTGCCACTAATCGGGTTAGCCATTGATGTTAACCGGGTGGGGATGGATCTAACCAAGCTGAGGTAAGACAAAGTCGGTATATCGCCATACCAATAAAAACCAAATGTTCTCCAGGTTTTTCCTGAGTCGCCTTATCCACCCTGAGACAGATCAACGAAGGGGAGAGATATATATCTCTTCCTAACACTTCTTTCATAAAGTTTGCAATCTCTGATTTCAGGTTTCTTAATGTATCACAAGAGGCAAACATGTGATTAAGATCTCTCTGATGGAGAGAGCATCGTGGACAAAAAGTCCCTTTCCCTGTCCCCCATTTTGCGATCTTTTTTGGGGTATAATAAAGGGAAAAGCAGGTTTTGTAGTATTGGGCTTGTAGCCGCGCAGGAATTAACACACTTTGTGATAATCCGATAGAATGAAAAAACAAGTCCTCGGGTATCGGAATATCCGATTTCCATTTCCTTGTAATCAAATCATCAGACATTAGCACATTTAAAGAATTATATACATTGCCAATGGTTAAATGTTTCTTTCTCAGGCCATCAATAACAGAATTACTTATAAATCCTAATGGGCCACTGCATTTTTTCTTTAAAAAATCCCGTATTTGCAAATATTTAAAAAAGTCCCTCCAGTCTAATCCATACCTTTTTTAAAGTTTTTCAAATGAATCTATCTCGGATGAAGAAGAAAAAAAATCACCAATTTTAACCAAGCCTTTGTTTTGCCATTTTTTAGTTATTGGGTCTTTGAAAATTTCAGGCAGGTTAAAATTATTATAGATCGGGGTGTAATAATTCAAGCGCCCAGGCCTAATATTTTGCGAGCGGCTTTCATGGTCTTGAATCCAGCGATTAAAGTCTTGAAATGAACTTTCTTTTAATGAGAGTCATTCAAAAATGTCTATAACCATCCCCAAGCATCTCTGCCCATTATAAGTTCTATTGGGGTTGGTATATCCCCCGGCTGATTATCAGTTGGTGTATGGGAAAAAAGGGAAAGGTTATGCAAAAGAGTTGTTGCCCAGTAGTAAAGTTTTATATTTGGTAGGGCGAGGCCCCCCCTTTCCTTGGGTAAGGAAAGATATTTATAAGCTCTTCTAGGTTTTCCGTAGCCCCAAATAAATCGAGAGAAAAGGTCCTCAATCTTTTTCAAGCAGCTGGCACTAAATTCTAACGGGATGGCTCTTAGCAAGTAAGGCAATTTTGGAAAAAAGAGCATTTTGATTAGATTACATCGCCCAATTATTGAGAGGTGTAGATTATGTAATCAAAGTAGTTCGGGTTTGATTTTATTTATTAACGGGTCTATATTGCTGTCCACAATTGCTTCAACGTTAGCCACAATATCGACACTAAGGTATGTGGCCTTTTCAACTTGTCGAATATCGCCTCCCATACTAACATTTTTGCAAATGATCTGGGTTTTGGTTTTGTTGAGGGAGTAGCCAGATAAAAAACCAAATCTTTCTGCCTCTATTTCAACCTCCTCCATGGATATTCCAGGATTTGCTGTTACCAGGGCAATGTCATCGGCATAAGCCAGGATTTTCATTTCCCAATTATGAAAAATAATAGGGCGAATTTTTTGATTAGCTTCCAACTGTCGTAAAAAAGGATCTATATATATAATGCAAATAACAATGGTGAGCTCGGGCATCCCTGGCGAGTACCTCTAGTTATTTTAAATGTATCTGTTAATGTGCCATTTAAAAATAGTTGAGCAGTTGGTTGGGTGTATAGATCTTGAATGCCTGTATAAAGCCCTGGCCGAGGCCGACCCTGGACAGGGTCTCCCACAAAAAAGACCAGCAGACCCTGTCATAGGCCTTCTCAGCATCGAGTAAGATAAGTGCAATTGGATCCCTAGAAATATGAGCAGCATCAAACAATGAAATAGTGCGCCGAATATGATCTATTGTGCCACGTCTCGGAATTAATCCGTGTTGCCAGGGTGATATTACTCTATGTATCACCCCGGCTAAGCGGACCGCTAGTATTTTTGAATAGATTTTGCTATTAACGTTTATCAAGGTTATGGGACGGTAGGAGGCAGGTTCGAGAGCAGATTTGTGTTTTTTCAGAAAAATTATGATTTTTGCTTGTGACCATGTTCCAGGTGGTCTCCCCCCCTTAAATACATGCACAAATAAATGGAGCATAGCCTCTTTTCATTCGGTAGATAATGCCTTGTAAAATTCTGCTGGGATATTGTCCAGTCCAGTAGCTTTACCATTGGGAAGACTATTTATACAAAGGAGGGTGTCTATCCATTGGGGAGGCTCCTCAAGTAAAGCCTGATCCTCTTGAGCAAATTGTGCCCCTGGAATTGAATTAAGATATGCTGAAATATAATTTGCATGTGCGACACTAGTTTCCTTATATAAGGCTTGATAATATAAAAAAACACTTGTCGGATGCCCTTCTGGATCTGAAATTATTTTTTGTGTTGAATCTTTAATAGCTGTTATAATATTCCTAGTGCTTTTTTGTCTTGCCCGTATTGCAAGGTGATGCCCAATCTGTTCACTGCATTTATATGCTTCTTCCCGCCAAATTGATAATCTGTCAGCTGCTTTCTTGGCAATTTGCGCCATGACGGATGATTTTGCTGAGATTACCCTGGCCAAAGCATCCGCCGGGTCAATATCATCCCTAAGAGCAGATATTAGATTTTACTCAGCGGCAGCTAAGTGGGTCTGTAATTTATCCATAAAGTGACGCTTTTCTCTATTTAAAAAAAGTGAAAAGCTCAGAGTCTCGCCTCTTATTGATGCTTTTAACGCATCCCAAACTGATTCGATCCCGGTGCTATTTAAGTTTTCTTTAATAAATTGTGGAATCCAATATCTAATATATTTGCAATATTCATCATTTAAAAGCAGGTCCAGTTGTTCAATTTTCTAGGAATGCCGATGCCCCCTTTTAGTTCGACAACTAAGGGATTATGGTCTGACACTATACGTGTTTTTTTTTCAATTGAACATAAATGAAGAATTGAATGAGATACAAAGATAAAGTCTAATCTAACCATTTTGTTATGTGGAAAGGAGTAAAAGGTATAGCCGGGGTCAGTGGGATATTGTGTATGCCAAATATCTATAAGGGCCTGTTCTTTACATAACGTTCTTAAGGCTTTGAAAACTTTTGGTTTCCGCCCATGATATACCCAATTTTCATCAGAAGCTATGTTCTTATTAGAAGGCAAATTGATATTGAAATCACCACAAATAATTAAAGGCAGTGGCCATATGGCCAGTTCATTATTCATAGCTTCAAAGATTATAGGGTCATCTACATTACTACCGTATACAGTACAAATCGTAAGGGGATCTCCGTTCTCCCGGCGATACTCCGTAATACCCCACCTTCCATATTGATCAGTTAGTGTACGTATAAATTGAATTGAATGTTTCACGGACAATATTGCCACCCCGCATATCCTAGTGCCTTGTGTTGTAGCCCCAACCACAGTGTAGCCGAGAGAATCTAACAGATGGATCTGTGTTCTCTCAACATGAGTTTCCTGTATACATAAAATATCAGCCTTAAGTAATCTAAGAGCTACGGCAGTGTTACGACGTTTCTTCGGATCATTAAGACCACAAACATTGATCGTTGCAATGCGCAGCTTTCTTATTAAAGCTAAAGAAGAACTTCCTATTCCAAAAAGCCATGAAACAAATTGCAAAAACATATTTGACCTGTTCAAGACATCCCTCCTTGTGCCAACCCTTCCCCTCACCTGACCCTGACCCCCACCAAACCCCCCCAGAACCCCACCCACCACCCACCAACAACCACTGAGGCTACCTGGTTCAGCGAACCAGGATGAGGGCATCCGAGGAAGTAGAATCCCGCATCCCCCACCGGTCCGCCTGTGTCCTAAACTTCTGAATCTAGCTAAATCTATTTGTTCTATAGTTTCACCAAGTTATTACATTTAATGTGGGCCTAAAGCATTGAAATCATAGCTATTAAACCTTGTTTCTATCTTTTCTTGTATCTGTGATTTCTTGCAGGTAGGTTTGAGCCTGAACTTCAGTAATAAAACTACGAGTGACCCCATTAAAAATAATTTTCAGACGTGCAGGATTTTGCAGATACACTGTGGCTCCAATTTGTTGAAATGGTGTAAATAATTGCCGTAGTCTCCATCGTCGCTCTACAGTAGCATGTGCAAAGTCTGGCCTTCTGAAGAAGGTGACACCATTGAATTCCTTCTTACTAGTCGGCCTGGCTGTGTCAAAAAGGGCTTGCCGTAGAAGGAAGTTTCCAAAATAGACTAGAATCACGCGGGGGTATTGATCCTGAGAGACAGGCCATTTCGAAAGCGTCAGGGGAAATCGGTGAGCACGTTGTATTTCCTTGTCCCAGTCCCAGGATTGCATCTCCGGAAATGCACCTTTAAAAAGTGATATTATATAGGCACTAGGGTCATTCCCTTTCAGCACCTCCGGGACCCCAAGGATGCGGAGATTGTTGTGTCTCATCCGATTCTCCTGTTCTTCAATCTTGGCCATTAAATCTTTAACAATACCATCCGGCGACTCTGTATGTTCTTTCAGTAAGGAAACATCTTTTTCTAGATTTTCAGTGCTCACCTCTACCGACGACATTCTATCTGCAATTTCGGTGCAGGTTCGGCCCACTCACCTGATTGCCCCCTGCAATTTTTGTGTGGCTTGCCGATTTTTTCTATTATCCAGTTTGACCTCTTCTTGAAAGCCCTTGATTGAACGTAAGACTTCAGAAAGGGTTGGCTCTTCAGAATCTCTGGATTTCCTGCTGACTGAGTTAGTCCTTGCTGAGAGATTGCCTGCTGACCGTATGGTAGCGTCTGATGGAGTCGCAAACTGGGAAGACAAATAGTCCCATCTAAGCTCAGGGTTGCTACTTAGATCGGTAATTTCACCACTTTTATGGCCACTTTTTCTTTTTCTCCCCTTTTTCTTCTCTGATTTCTTTTTTCGAGCGGCCGATTGCCATAGGGTTGCTGAGTCCGTACTACTTCCCCAGTCATGTTTCCCTCCGTCATCCGCCCCTTCACTGGAGGTGGATATACCAGTCTCATATAGTTCTGATTCGTCTGTGACTGCATAAGGTTTCTTCAGGATGTCAGGGCATTCAGGGTTTTCAGAGCTTTCAATATTTCCTTGTAATGATTGATTTGCATTAAGTTCAGGCGGAAGGGATCTTGAATCCGGGGTCGGAGTAGTGGCTAAGGAAGCATCTGCTGGTTGTATGATCTCTACCATTGTTGCAGGAGTGATCTCTACCATTGTAGCAGGAATCAGCGGCGAGGGGGGAGCATAATTCGGAATACCTCCGCCAGCTGTTGCAGCTGTTGCAGATGTCACTGGCTTGGGTGATACAGGTAATGTAGTTTTTTCCATGGACTCGTTGTGCTGACTTCCCACCTCTACTGAACTAAACATATTTGAGATTAAGGGTTGAGAATGATGGGCTAGGGCAGTGTCCAAGAGTTTGGTGCTATTATTTTGTGTCCTTTTGCTTAACTTTGTCACTGGCTCTGGCCTGTCCAAAGGTATCACCTGCTCAGTCTGCTCCTTGTTTTTTAGCCCCCTTGTTTCTGGGCGATTAGGATGTATAACTTTAGTCATTACGGGGGCCGATGATTGAATATTTGGATTTTTGGCTTTTAAACTTTTCCCCCCTCGCCCGACATCTTTACTTGTTTCCAGGAGATATAGCGAGAAACCAGGAAACAAAGTATCCAATATTGACCCCTGTAGCGGTGATTCGGTGGAGCTGGGTTTACTGCCGTCGAAAGGAAGCTGTAGAGCACCGATGGTCTTGCTTGGATGCAGTATGTTGAGAGCGGCCGCAGGGCGCTGAGCGGAGTTGCCGGGATCCGGCTGCCTGTACGTGACGCGATTGTCATGCAGGTTACCGCTCTGCAGCCGTGCTGGCACCGCGATGGATTTTGAATCGCTGTCATGCGGCGGGTGCTGCAATTCCTTTCCTTTCTTATCGGGGCTATCAGATCAGATTTCGGACGAAAGAGGTATTCAGACAAAAGATGGCGTCCGAGTAGCGGCCGCTCAGCATCGTCTCGCCGGTCCCGTCCCAAAAATTAAAGACTGACCTGTTTTCAGACCGAAAGCATGCTGGGCTGTGATATAATGATCTGATCTGATAGCCCCGATAAGAAAGGAAAGGATCATGTGCCTTCTAATGAATCTTGTCACAACTCTGAACCCGGAGGTCATAACAATGTTCCTATGGTCCCTGACCATGAAAGTCAACGAAGATTGAGATTCAGACCATCCTGGCACAAAGACTATCAAATGTTTTAGAGTACAAAAATTTATTATGTTATGTTTTTGTGAGGGTCTATGCTTATCCTTCCCAGCATGAATATTTGTACATTTTTTTTTTCTCTACTGTTCTGAATTTAATTAACATTTCTCTTTGTGCAATTTGTCTTGGATAATTTTGGGGAGGGAGATGTGTTGTGGTTTTACTTATATCATTACATCCTTTTCCTTGCCCATGTGTATTACTTTTACTTCCCTTGCCTGTGTTGCTGGGCTGTGTTCTGCGTTCTATTTGTCATAGCCTAGCAACAGAATGCTGGCAAGGTTGGAGATTGATCCCTGGCATTTGTAAGTCAACTGCTGTTTGGACTGGTGGTCCTTTCACTGTATCTGGAATAAATCTTTTATCCTTATTGGATTGCTCCTTGGACTTCCTTTATCATTTGAATCTTCTTTACAAAAAGACATATTTCCGACTGCCGTGCTGGCAGTCACATTGGAATACAGAGAGTGGAACTACCAACTACTAGTCGGGCGGTTCCGATTCCACTGCGATGTTGGTCGGATGCTTGTTCGACCGACATGGGAATGAGCCCCATAGTTTTACAAGTCTTTATTTGACTGCATGTAACTGTGAAGTCAACATTCTAAACCAGCCTTCAGTACATTCCACTCTAACACTTGTGTCACAGTTCTACAGAGTCAATCGGGAGCAACATGGGTTCCATCTTGACTAGCTCGCAAGACACTACGGGCCTCATGTACGTAGCCGAATACCGGTCGGTAACGGCCGATTTTCGGTAATTATACCGTTACCGACCGGTATTTAGGCTTGTGACATGTAGGGGGCTCATTTCTGTATTCGGTAATTTACCGAATCGGTAAAATTACCGAATCGGTAATTTTACCGATTCGGTAAATTCCGAATACAGAAATGAGATGTAGGGGGAGTGTGTGGGTGTTGTTTGGAGTCGGTATTTTCCACCAACTAATAGATGGTGGTAAATAAAGTATGGATGTGTAAAAGCATTTTATAGTGCTTAGAAGTGTGCAATGTGGCAGACATACATGCCCTTAGGGCATGTATGTGTGCCACATGTGCACACATGGCCGAATCAGGGGTGCAACAGGGTGTCAATGTGACACCCTGCCACCCTTGCATGTGCTCCCCCATTACCGAATCGGTATTTACCGATTCGGTAATGAGGCATACCTTCCCATCAATGGGAAGGTATGGCTCATTACCGAATCGGTAAATACCGATTCGGTAATTACCGACTCACTCCGATTCGGTAACATTTACCGAATTTTTACCTACATACACTTTACCGATTCTGAAATACCGAATCGGTATGATTCGGTATTTTAGAATCGGTAAAGTGTATGCCACCTACATGAGGCCCTACATCTCCTGCTTTGTTAAATAGAAAATTACTTTTTTTTACAAAGTATGTAGATAGACATATACAATTAAATCTCTTCAATTAATATTTTTGGAGCTTTAATTGTTGAACCTTATTTTGTACTCGGAAACTGGGAACTATCATCACCAATGTCCAGGATCTGCATCAGCAGTGTAGAGGTAAAAGAACTCACTGATGGGTCAGACCCAGTCTCTCCTTCAACAGTTAGATCTGATGAACGATTAGTTAAAGGCCTAAAGTGAGAAGAGACTCTGGTCATAAACACCCCAGGGCACGGGGCAGTCACAATGTGTCCCTTGGTAGACATCACTTGAAAAGGTTCTGCATCGAATGGAGCATCAGATTTTCTTCTCCTCATCTGTTACGTGAGCACCAGATCTCCTTTCATAAAGATAATGTTCTTCGCATGTCGTCTTTGGTCAGCATATGTTTTAATCTTATGTTTATTCACCAAGTCTTTCTCTTGGTGTTCATTGGTCTCCCTAAAATCAATGTTGCAGGACTTTCACCTGTGGTAAAGTGGAGTGTTGAACGATAAGCACTCAAGGAAGAATTCAACTCTGTTTTCAAATTGAGCTTCTCAAGAGTTGCATGTTGCACTACTTTCTTTAGTGTACTCATAAAACGCTAAACAAATCCGTGGCCTTTGGCCACAAAGGTGTTCTCTTCTGATGTTTTATATTCAAATGCTCCAAGAAATCTTTAAAGTCTTGACTATTGAAAAGCAGGCCATTGTCAGACTTCACTATGGCTGGAACACCCCATGTTGCAAAGATGTCATCTAGTCTTTCAATGACTTGTTTTTGTGTAGTAGATGAAAGCTCTTCTATTAATGGAATTGTGAATACTCATCCATAATCACCAGCAGGTGAAGTCCATTGTCGAGTGGACCTAAAAGTAAATGGCTATTTCCTCCCATACATGTTTTGGGAGTTCTGACATGCTCAAGGTGTGGTGAGTAGTTTTTGTAGAAAGGCAGTTGCATAGATGCCATGCCCTTAATTCCTGTTCAATCCTGTCATCAATAAAAGGTAACCAGAATTCAGTCTCTGAGATCTCATCTTGTGGCAATTATTCCACGATGTCCTTCATGTGCCATTTACACTCTCTGGAATGAGAATTCTCGACCCTCATAGGATAACTCCTTCCTGAGTTATGGACAGTTCATCCTTAACATTTTTGTTTTTTTGATATTCACCAACACTGGTGAGCATTGAGTGTATTGGTTACACGACTGATGTGTAATTATTAGGCCTGGGCGTGAAATTCCGCTACGCTCGTGGAGTTTGCAGAGTTTTCCGCACTCCACGCAGCATGCAGAGTTTTTTCCTCGCTCATGCTCGCCTATGTTAAGTTGGCGAACATGAGAGAGGAAAATCTTACTTCAAACCACCGCCCAGCAAGAATTTTCGACGGCGTCGGTCGCAGATGGCTGCTTGCAGCTCACGTTGGGAATCCTTCTGTTTGAATTGAGGAAGATGCCGCGTGAGTAGAACATCTACTTGAGCGTCAGAGAGAAGCAGCGCCCTCTTGCGCTGCGCATGGTGCCATTCGCGCCGATTTTCCAGCATGGGACAAACTCCCGAGGTTAAAAATCAGAGCAAACGGCATGACCTAACGCACTCCTCTGCTTGTGGAACTCTGCGTAGTGCTGTAGAGTGTTTTGGTCACTTCGCGGAGCTCCACGTAGCGGAACTCTGTGAACTCCGCCCAGGCCTAGTAATTATGTCCTTCAGCTTTAACATGCCACTATAATGGCTTGTGGCAGTGATAATCTGGGCTAAATAAATGCCAGCTGGTGTGTTTGATTTTACAGTGAAATTGATAAAGGTCTCAGCATCTTGGCGGGAGTACCATGAACTTGCATAGGTACTCTGGGAAAGTAGTCAGCAGGGTCCTGATACTTCCCTGGATGATGCACAATGGTATAATTATACTCTTGTAACCGTAGTCCCCATTGTTCAATGAGAGGAGGAATTTTAGCCTTTGGATTGCCAAATATAGTCAGTAAAGCTTGATCATCAGTTACTTGCGTAAAAGGCTTTCTGTGCAGGAATACATGGGAATGTTCACAAACTCATACCACAGCTAAGCTTACTTTTTCAGGTTGCGAGTAAGCACGATCTATTTAGGATAAACTTCGACTTGCATATGCCACAAAATGTCTTCGAGCATTCGAGTGTCTGCTGTGCTGTTCAAGGATAGAGCCTTAGAGTCAACACCGACTTCTGTATGAAGCTACAGATTGAAGTACGCCATTTCTGTAGCATTCTCAATTACTTGTTTTATTCTTTTATATCGTTTCTTACATTCATGTGACCAATGAAATGAAGTATTTTTTTTCATCATGTCTCTCAACGGAGCACTTAAAATGACAAAGTCTTGTAACTATCTGGAACAGAAACTGGCCATGCCACAAAATGAACGCACTATAGAAACATCTTGTGGGGCATCAGCATTTAACAGCGCTTGTACTTTAGCAAGATGTGGTGTTGTACCCCCATCAGAAAAGATATGGTCAAATAATTTTAGCTTTGTCTTATGGAACTCACACTTGTCTGCATTCAAAGTCAAACGTGCTTCTGCAAGTAAATGACATACTTGTGTGAGAGCATTATCATGTTCGTTTTGTGTAGCTACGAAAACCAATATATCATTGCTGTTATTTAATGTACTCATGACAGGCTGTATGATGCGTCGAATGACGTCTTGAAACAGTTTGGCAGCAGATGACACACCAAAACTTAGGGCCTGATTATGATAACGGTCTGTCAGACCACGGTTTGCTATTGCGGCGGCCAGGAGACCGGCCGACAAGCATGTGTCAGTTTGACCCCTGCATTACGAAGTGACTGCCGGGCCGGCGGTCCGAAAGTGCTCAGGATCACGGCGGTGGCAAGCTGCAACCAAGGTAAAGGGACGCAGTACAAGCCGCTGTGCAGCACCTCCAGCATGTCCATGCACTGTGTGCCATGCGCCATGACATCCATGGTACACTGTAGATGAAGGTGAGTGGGGGCACTGCATGTGCCCCAAGGGCCACTTTACGTGGCCTACGATGACAGGGGGCCCTGTTTGGGGCCCCCGATATCACCCTCTGACGGTTTTTTGATGGTGGTGTTCCCTCCATGAAAAGGCTGTTGGAAAGGGATATTCAAATACCGACGG
The DNA here is from genome assembly GCF_964204655.1 of Triturus cristatus. NCBI lineage: Eukaryota > Metazoa > Chordata > Amphibia > Caudata > Salamandridae > Triturus > Triturus cristatus. The sequence continues at coordinate 655,249,400 of NC_140586.1, forward strand.
TGGTGCCTGCCTCAACTCCGCTCCCATTCAGGGACATGACTTCACCCACCGTTCTGTTAGAATCTCAGATCCTGGTGGAGGCGGTGGTCTTCCCTCCGACTGCTGTGGGTTCGACTGCTGGAATTGTAATCCGGGAGTCGAACCGAATGGCTGTTGGTGGTTGGACCGCCACCGACGGCTTGTCGGTGTGTGGTCCAGCCGATATCATAATCAGGCCTTTGGTCTTTTGTATCGAAAACAGACCATCATGTGTAGAAAAGGTTGCAATTTACCTGCAATTTTCTTCAAGTTGTAACTGATGATAACTTTTAATTAAATCAAGGCAAAAGAAGACCTTTGCACCATTTAATTGCATGAACATTTCAGCAATATATGGACCTGGATGTCCTTCTCGTTCAATTGTCTTGTTTGCCTGTCACATGTCAACGCATATGCATACAGCTCCTTCGCTGTCCTTTTTAGGCACTACCACTATGGAAAAAACCCATGGCATTGGACCAGTTGAACCCTCAGTGATGTCATGCTTAAGTAAAGCTTCAAGTTTTTTTTCAGCAGCTTCTCACAAATGAAAAGCAATTAATCTATGTTTCTGAGCAACAGGACGGACATCCTCATTGATATGCAACTTTACTTTCATAGACTTAAGCTTTCCCAAACCATGAAATAACGAAGGGAACTGACTTACTATTTTGTGGTGAGCATTCATGTTATAACACACAGACATCAGTCCCATATCAGCAGCTGTGCTGAACCTGAGTAGACAGGCACTTGACGCGGTGCCTTGAAGCACATGGATGGGTGCCTGTACCTCCGCTTTCTTGCCGTTCACTATTGCTACAAATGAACTTTGACTTTTGCAGGCCGTCAGTGCAGTCCAAGTATATATTGTGGTTTTCAATGGCGTAAGTTGCGGCAATGGAGATAGTTCATTGTATTTCTCCTCAGGCATAATGTTTATCGATGCACCACTGTCGATGATGAAAGGTATCAAACAACCATTTACTTTCAGTGTAATCTTCGGACAACGTTTAAATGACTTTGGTGCTTTGGCATATCGAACTTTTATTGACTGACATTTTTCCTTCCAAGGGGCCAACCCAACCTTCACATGCTTTTCTGAGGTAAACATTGACATGGCACAATTATTTTCATCCGTTTCACTTGATACTGATACAGAAGAACTGTTTGATGATGATTTAGACGACGATCGACATCGTTCAGGGCTGATTTGTCTTAACCGATGTCACCGCTTGGCTTGTGGGCGTGCGTTGAACGTTGATTCTGGAACGCCATGACACACTTGTTTTTTCCTTTGCTTTGCAAACTGCCACAAAATGGTTCTCCTTTCCTCAGCCTTTACATATCTGTCCAAGAGCCGGTTGGGGGGTCTCTAGTTGGCACAGGTAGGTACCTTTGTCCAAATCGGGACCCTTCCTTCTAGTCATTTTAAGGGAGATACACACTTTCGATAATCCCTGCTCACCCCCTGGGTAGCTTGGCACAAGCCGACAGGCTTATCCAAGAGGCAATGTGTAAAGTATTTGTACTCAAAACACACAGTAATACAGTGATAACACCACAAATGGACACCACACCAGTTTAGGAAAAATAAAGTATGTTTATCTACAGTTAACAAGAACAAAACGACAAAAGTCCAATATACAGGTAATAAGACATGAATTTAGAACAGTTATTGCAAAACTAAAGCTTGTAGAAAACAAATAGCTCCACCTGGCGCTATTGTGACGTCATGACAGCTATAAATCCAAAGTACGGCGCCGACCGTGAGGAGCGTGGTTTTGGGCACGAAGTCACATAGACCCCCAAACAAACAGTACCTTGGAAACGAAGTCTATGAAGATGCACGTAGAAGTGGAAGTGATGCGTCAGTGCCAGGGTCGAGGCCGGCTCCCTGGCTGTCATGGGGGAGGCGAAGCGTAGTGTCCGCGAGGAGTCGATGTGTCGAGTCCAGGACAGATGAAGACGGTTGCGTCGATGGTGTGGCGTCGGTTCAGAGACGGTACAAAGTCGGAAAGTTTGTGTAGTCACACTCTGCGGTTATCGGCGCCGCGATAACAGGATGCAGGCGCTGGCGATGACAGAGTTGGTGTGACCGCTGGTGTCGGGAAATGCTGATAACTACAGGAGCAACCACCTATAGAGGCCAAAAACTGGAATAGGCACCTCTTGGCAGGTCAGAACTCTCAGCAATAGAGTTCAGGGGAGCTGGGGTTAAAGTCGTTGTGTCCTTGAGACTTCAGTATAAGAGGCCAGCACACACAGGCCCTTGGAGATTCTTCTTCAAGCAGATTCACAGCAAAGTTCCAGTCTTTGTCCTTTCCTTGGTTCCTCTTGAGCCCAGAAGTGATCTAAAGTTCTGGGATTCAAGGTCTACTACTTATACACCATTTTGTCTTTGTTCTCTTTGTGCAAGGGTCTCTGAGCCCAGTCAAAACCATTTCTGTCCTCACTGGTCCAATATGACCACAGGGGGTGGAGACAGCATTGTACAAGGGAGACAAGCCCTATTCAGGTGCAAGGAAAACTCCTCTCACTACTCTAAATGCAGCCAAGCCCCATTCAGCCCAGCTCTGAGTCATCCGGGAAGGGTCAAGCACACCTCAACCTCCCTGTGGCTGTCTACAGTGAATGCACATCCCCAGCCACGTGACTCCAAAACTAGACAGTCAATCCACAAACAGGCAGAGGCACACAGAGTGGTTAAACTAGAAAATGCCTACTTCCCAAAAGTGGCATTTTCAAACACATAATTTAAAAACCATCTTTACTAAAAGATTTAATGGAGCGGGTAGTACAACATTTTGTATACCCCCCTATTCTGCATGTTTATACTAATTAGAATAATCTATTAATTATAATATTATTAATGTGTTTGTATGAAGTTTAATCAACATTACTAATGTATGAAATATACGTGGGATTTGCATTTTGCATGGCTAAATAATTTGTAATTAACCTATGTACGCATACTAACACTAGAAAAATAGAATATCGCATGATATATGTTGCTTTTGTGATGTTTTCATAATGTTGCACCAGATGACATCAATGGGTGAATATGAACGCTTTAAATGTCGCTATACGCTAGATAATTACAAGCACATAGGGGAATTAGTGAGGGTTTAACATTTTAATCATTATTTTTATGTATTAATTACTCTTTTGTGTTTGTTTCACTTAAGTTGTCCTTTGGGCCTAAAGTAAAGATGGCCCCGACATAGTCTGATGAGATGGCCACCATTCCACGAGGCTCCGGGCGAAGTGCGCCTGCGCTACAACATGTACCAGTGGCCTCGACATGACCCTACTCTCGTTGTACCCAAGCAAGGTCACGATGGGAAGCCCGCCAAGTACACTAACAATGGACAGACACAAGGAACCGGATGGATCATGTATAATGACATAACCTCCTGAACTGTGTGAAACCTCACCGAACGATCCCAACCGACCAATGGGATAAGCCCAAATTTTTTAAAATGTATCATCTTGACATTACTTTTATTATAAAAATGAGGGTAGAATAGAGAGGTTTGGTTCGTCTTCTTCTACTGCTTCGCATGCTTTTCCTTTTGCCGACGGAGACGACGGTGACGCTACGTGACGTCTGCGTTCCTGAATCTTTGACAGACTAAATTGCTGCCCATTTCTTTGATGAATTGAGGACTTCTTAAAATCTATGGGCACGGATAGATGCTTGCACATCTCTGGTCCTTGTCCGTTCTTGGGACTGTAGCGTGCTGCATGAAGAACTTTCGAAATCCGACTGATTGCCGACTAAATTTGATGAGTTAGAGGACGACAAATAGCCAGATTAGGTAAATATGGTGTTTTGTGATTTGCGTAAAATCTAATAAATTTATTAGATGGAACTAAATTCTCGCGATAATTTGATAAACGAATATTGATTAACAAGAAAATGCGTTTTGTCGTTTGTTGAGGGAGGTAAAGATCAAGATATTAAAGTGTTTTTAGCTGGTCTAAATCACCATACTAATCCAACTAAATGATCCATTGATCACGTGGGAGGAGTATCTTGATGTTTAGGATTGAGATCTGTAGGGGGTAAGGATATTAGTGTATAAATAAATTTCTCTCTATAGGTTATAAGGTATTCCTCTCATGTCAGCGCTTGGAACATTCATCTCTCCTGTAAGTGCAGGCCAGTGAGAAGTTGTTGGAAAACGAGGCTGCATCTGTGAGGCCTGCAAATAACATGACTACATTTGACCTTCACTGGGAACCAAACACCCAATTGTAGCGCCTGACTCTCAGAGGGTAGCGTTGCAGAGCAGTCTGAGGCTTACTCAAGGGAGGTGGTGTGGGCTAGTAATCGCCATTTGCAGGTGCACAAAAATAACACTCAATAATTGATTGTCCAGTCTGTACTTTGCTTTATAAAAGTAAGAGTACATTTATTAAACACACACACTACTCAATACCATGCACAAATTTACAAATATACATAAGCTGTTGGAATTACTTTATGACATTGCATAACATCTCCACCCCTCCCGCAGGGGGGGTGGGGTCTAGTACCACCACTCCCATGTATGCACATCAACTTGCCCCCAATGCAGTTAGTTGAACATAACCTGGAGCGAGGGCCCTGCGCACTGGCACCATCCCAGTGGCGACCCACCCCATTACTTCAACAAGCATTAAAAAGGGGTAAACCTGCCTTGGTGACACATGACCCTGACTAAGCATCTCCTACTGACCATAAAGTAGGCACCTCTATATCTTAAGGGCTAGCAGTCTGGGGTCTTCACCTAAGCGCAGCAGCAAGAATCCATGTTTACGCACACTTTAGAATGACAGTACTCATCACCTTGGTTGATTATTTGAATGCATTGCAATTACAGCCCCTTAGGGCATCACAGATGAAATCACAGGATTGCGCATATACAGCCAGACACCCTAGCAGGACTGTCTGGCAACATAGCCCCACTTGGCCTATGACATCTCCTTACACATGTGACTTACAGTCCCTTCAAAAGAAGTACTCCTGTCAACTACACTTCTCCTGCAGTGTGCCTCTTCACTTTAAAAGGAATCACAAAAGCATGGGATTACGTAAATACAGCCAGACCCCCTAGCAGGAGGGTCCAGCAACATAACTCCATTTAGCTTAACATCACCTTACACAGGTACTTCACTTTACACATGTGACTTTCAGTCCACCTAAAAAGAAATAACCAATAGTAAATGCATTTCGGTGCAATTACACCACTTCACCTCCAGGGGATGCCCTTCTCCAGACATCCCCAACTCAGCCCTTCTGCTGAGCCCTTGAGGGGTTATTCTTTCAGATGCCCCGTGAAACTTAGGGGTGGACTGTTCTTCCTTATGCTGGGGGAGACTGCGGTGCTCCTGCCGCCCCCCTGCACCCCTTTTCACAGATGAGGTTGACCCCCTCCTCCGGAGGCCACCAGGCACAAAAATGGCAGATTTCTTCGTGCTGGGGGGGGAAAGACTGTGCTCCCCCAGCCGCTCCCCCAGCACTTTTTCACAAGTGAGGGTGGCCCCTTTCCTCTGGGGGCCACAAAGCACCAAAACAGCAGATTCCCAAATTCCTGGCGAGGCATTATGGGGCACTTCATGCTCCTCCTTACCAGCCCCCGCCACTGGGAACACTCTCCTCTTCCCTCAGGGTCTCTGATTCAGCAGGGTGCTGTCTTCACTGGGTCCCTGCGCCAGCCTCTCGCCAGGCTCTCCTTCTGGGACTCACCAGCCCCCGCCACTGGGAACACTCTCCTCTTCCCTTAGGGTCTCTGATTCAGCAGGGTGCTGTCTTCACTGGCTCCCTGCGCCAGCCTCTCGCCAGGCTCTCCTTCTGGGACTCTGTTCTCCCTGCGCAGAGGCCCCTGCTTCTGTGCACCAGTCCTGGGCTCTTCTTCTGGTGCTGATAGGGTCCTGGGGGCAGTCAGGGGGTCTCTCCTTCCAACTGCCCATTGCGCCAGGCTCCAGCACCTGCAGCCTCAGCCGAGCACACCCCAGAGAGCCCTTCTCTTCCTGTGCAAGCACTTTTTAAAAGTTGAGTAGGGGGCTGGCAGGAAGTCCCCGTTGGTCCTATCAAACAGCGACACATCACTTTCCTGCCCCTGCTCCCTCCTTCTTGTCCAGCCTCTGTGTTTGTGCAAAATGGCGTCGTCCAGTGTCTCTGGCCACATGGCCTCTGAAACCCAACTCCTTCCACGCTGCCTTCCCTCCTTGGTGCAGCCCAGTGCATGGCACCCAGCGACAGCAGTTGATGCATTGGCCTGCAGCCCCTCCCATCTTCCTTTCGTGGAGAGGAGGCCCTAGCTCGTGGAAGAAAGGTTATCAATCCATCCAGCTGAGGTCAGACCTCAGCCTGGGTCTGGTCCTGGCTGGCTCAGAGGAAAATGACAGTTCTGGATGACCCAAAAGCAGTACAAATATGACTTTGGACTCTGCAGAATACTTCTTTTCACATATGCTACAGTGGACTTAAGTGCGTGTCTGGAATCTGTAGGCCTAATTAAAGTTAAACTAGCCCCTGGCTCCACATTCCCATAGGGGAATAAGGAAGTGAAAACACAGTAAAATACACTGACTTTCCCTGGCATGTCTCGTCCATCCTGAGTTCACTGTGGGTGAGTCCCAACTTATGAGGCTCCCTCCCAGTAAAAGCTCAACTATAAGGTGCTCAAAAAGCAAAAAATCTGGGCGGCCCATAGTGTCAGAACCACCTTCTAACACACGCCGCGCCCAGCTGATTCCTACAGGGAAGAAGTAGCCACTCTACATGGGTACACTTCCCGTAGTAAGCGATAACTCGTTATAAGGGGTTCTGACCAGACCCCCCTCACTGACCAGTTATCCACTTAGACCACCTACTCCTTCCATCCATGAAATCTCCACCCATGACAGGGATCCCAGACTACCCTAAGAACCCTCCGGGCCCTAGGTTAGCTACCTCTAGGTCACTCATGGTCTACATGGACTCAGCCTAACTAGACTCCCCTTTGCCCTTGGGCACGCAACACTATGCCTACCACTTCTCTGGACAAGGGTCCAGTGCCTCAGCACTGATGCAGTCTTCTGGGATAGGTCTAAATCCCATCCCCTGGGTCACTAGCTGGTCTCCCTTCCAGAGTTTGTTCCAACCAGTACCCTCTCTCCGTTTGGTCCTTGCACCCCAAAGATGCAACCTCTCTGGACCCTCACCCTCAGCCTGCCGCTGAGGTCATTCTGCTGCCACCACCCTTTCGGGATGACTGTCTTCCCTAAAGAAGCACAGCCACTTGTGCTTCCCCACACAGAAAAGCACCCTTTGGCCCCTGGCCTGGCTCCCCGATAGGACCTCAGACCGGCCTCACCACCACACTGGCAGTGCCAGGGAGGAACGCTGAGGGTGCCTCATCAGACATCCTACAACTCATTCCCCCCGTCAGTAGCTCCACACAGAAACTACCCCGGGAACCTAGACCCCTTCCTTGTTCTCCGCTGCGAGAACAGGGCCTATGTACCCTTCCCTCCGAGAGGTGTGCTCTCCTCCCGGAGTACCCCTAGAGAGCCTGTGGGCCCCGAGTTAGCTAGACCCAGACCCACCTCTCATGGCTCTCCCCGGTCTCCCTGCAGCGCCTTGGGAGACCGCCCAGGGACCTACATGGTCCCTGGATGGCCTGCACCACCCCTTATGAAGAGCAGGGTCCCTTCACTTAAGATAGGCCCCACCTGCCTTCAGGGTAGTACTACCACTCTCAGCCAGGGACCCTAAAGATCCCGGCTAGGCCTGCACCACCCCTTCACGAAACACAGGGTCCCTTCACTTAAGATGGGCCCCACCTGTGTTCAGGGTGGTACTACCCGACAGAAGTCCACCTCCTGCCTCCAGCTGGGGGAACACCCCCATGCTCTTGGTCCTAGGGTTCATGTCCCACAGGGCCTACCTGACTGGTCACCAGCCACCCGACCCTGACACCTCAGGGTCCACCACTAACCCTTCACCTGGAACTAGGGAGCACCTCGCCCCCACTCAGATCTCCACTGGGTCAGTTACCTAGCCCATCTAGGGTACCTAGGGGCTACCACTACACACCACCACTCAAGAACTACCCTCCTTGGGGGCCACCCACTACCAGGGGCCGCCCCTGGGTTGCTCACCTCCCCACCAGTTAACCTGGGGGACCTGCCGGACACTCAACTCTACCACACCCTCCTCCCACTGTGGGAAAAGTTTCTTGGGGTCCCCCACCATGGGAACCCCTGGGGCGCTACTACCTGGGGTAAAGAAACCTCCTCCTCCACACTTCCAGTGGTTTTGGCCCCACCCCTACACCCCTACCTGTGATGTAGGTATCAGTTGCTGTCCCTATCTCTTGAGGAGACACCCTCCTCCTGCAGGTGTAGTGTATGTAGTGTTAGGGTTCAAAGGTGTACCATATGGCTTAGAACATTTGTATGCAATCATTTCCTGGAAAGCACCATCCCGCTAGCACATTATAATCAACATAGCGCGGTCATATCAGTACAGCTTACATTTAAACCATAATAACTTCACATGACACATATGGGCGCTGGGCTTTCCTTTCCCATACCTTTAGTTCACATAACCAAAACCTTGAACCCTTCTCAGAGCCTTGCGCTCTTCTATTTGCTCATTGCTGCATAGGTAATGTGTGGCAAAACTGGACTTATCAAATGCTATAAATGCACACCAGAATGGGATACTATGTTTCCCGCCACTAGACACCAATGTTGGAAAACGAGGCAGCATCTGTGAGGCCTGCACAAATAACATGACTACATTTGTCCTTCACTGGGAACCAAACACCCAATTGTAGCGCCTGACTCTCAGAGGGTAGCGTTGCAGAGCAGTCTGAGGCTTACTCAAGGGAGGTGGTGTGGGCTAGTAATCGCCATTTGCAGGTGCACAAAAATAACACTTAATAATTGATTGTCCAGTCTGTACTTTGCTTTATAAAAGTAAGAGTACATTTATTAAACACACACACTACTCAATACCATGCACAAATTTACAAATATACATAAGCTGTTGGAATTACTTTATGACATTGCATAACATCTCCACCCCTCCCGCAGGGGGGGTGGGGTCTAGTACCACCACTCCCATGTATGCACATCAACTTGCCCCCAATGCAGTTAGTTGAACATAACCTGGAGCGAGGGCCCTGCGCACTGGCACCATCTCAGTGGCGACCCACCCCATTACTTCAACAAGCATTAAAAAGGGGTAAACCTGCCTTGGTGACACATGACCCTGACTAAGCATCTCCTACTGACCATAAAGTAGGCACCTCTATATCTTAAGGGCTAGCAGTCTGGGGTCTTCACCTAAGCGCAGCAGCAAGAATCCATGTTTACGCACACTTTAGAATGACAGTACTCATCACCTTGGTTGATTATTTGAATGCATTGCAATTACAGCCCCTTAGGGCATCACAGATGAAATCACAGGATTGCGCATATACAGCCAGACACCCTAGCAGGACTGTCTGGCAACATAGCCCCACTTGGCCTATGACATCTCCTTACACATGTGACTTACAGTCCCTTCAAAAGAAGTACTCCTGTCAACTACACTTCTCCTGCAGTGTGCCTCTTCACTTTAAAAGGAATCACAAAAGCATGGGATTACGTAAATACAGCCAGACCCCCTAGCAGGAGGGTCCAGCAACATAACTCCATTTAGCTTAACATCATCTTACACAGGTACTTCACTTTACACATGTGACTTTCAGTCCACCTAAAAAGATATAACCAATAGTAAATGCATTTTGGTGCAATTACACCACTTCACCTCCAGGGGATGCCCTTCTCCAGACATCCCCAACTCAGCCCTTCTGCTGAGCCCTTGAGGGGTTATTCTTTCAGATGCCCCGTGAAACTTAGGGGTGGACTGTTCTTCCTTATGCTGGGGGAGACTGCGGTGCTCCTGCCGCCCCCCTGCACCCCTTTTCACAGATGAGGTTGACCCCCTCCTCCGGAGGCCACCAGGCTCAAAAATGGCAGATTTCTTCGTGCTGGGGGGGGGGGGAAAGACTGTGCTCCCCCAGCTGCTCCCCCAGCACTTTTTCACAAGTGAGGGTGGCCCCTCTCCTCTGGGGGCCACAAAGCACCAAAACAGCAGATTCCCAAATTCCTGGCGAGGCATAATGGGGCACTTCATGCTCCTCCTTACCAGCCCCCGCCACTGGGAACACTCTCCTCTTCCCTCAGGGTCTCTGATTCAGCAGGGTGCTGTCTTCACTGGGTCCCTGTGCCAGCCTCTCGCCAGGCTCTCCTTCTGGGACTCACCAGCCCCCGCCACTGGGAACACTCTCCTCTTCCCTCAGGGTCTCTGATTCAGCAGGGTGCTGTCTTCACTGGCTCCCTGCGCCAGGCTCTCATTCTGGGACTCTGTTCTCCCTGCGCAGAGGACCCTGCTTCTGTGCACCAGTCCTGGGCTCTTCTTCTGGTGCTGATAGGGTCCTGGGGGCAGTCAGGGGGCCTCTCCTTCCAACTGCCCATTGCGCCAGGCTCCAGCACCTTCAGCCTCAGCCGAGCACACCCCAGAGAGCCCTTCTCTTCCTGTGCAAGCACTTTTTAAAAGTTGAGTAGGGGGCTGGCAGGAAGTCCCCGTTGGTCCTATCAAACAGCGACACATCACTTTCCTGCCCCTGCTCCCTCCTTCTTGTCCAGCCTCTGTGTTTGTGGAAAATGGCGTTGTCCAGTGTCTCTGGCCACATGGCCTCTGAAACCCAACTCCTTCCACGCTGCCTTCCCTCATTGGTGCAGCCCAGTGCCTGGCACCCAGCGACAGCAGTTGATGCATTGGCCTGCAGCCCCTTCCATCTTCCTTTCGTGGAGATGAGGCCCTAGCTCGTGGAAGAAAGGTTATCAATCCATCCAGCTGAGGTCAGCTCTCAGCCTGGGTCTGGTCCTGGCTGGCTCAGAGGAATATGACAGTTCTGGATGACCCAAAAGCAGTACAAATATGACTTTGGACTCTGCAGAATACTTCTTTTCACATATGCTACAGTGGACTTAAGTGCGTGTCTGGAATCTGTAGGCCTAATTAAAGTTAAACTAGCCCCTGGCTCCACATTCCCATAGGGGAATAAGGAAGTGAAAACACAGTAAAACACACTGACTTTCCCTGGCATGTCTCGTCCATCCTGAGTTCACTGTGGGTGAGTCCCAACTTATGAGGCTCCCCCCCCAGTAAAAGCTCAACTATAAGGTGCTCAAAAAGCGAAAAATCTGGGCGGCCCATAGTGTCAGAACCACCTTCTAACAGAAGTGAAGTGTGAATGTTGGTGTTATTGGCCCCACCAATGATTGTAGGAGTGAATGTGTTAATGTGATATTTGGTCTGTGATGAAGGGAGGATATTTGGTGCGGGGTTTTGTCCTGATTCCCGTTACCCAGGTTCCGTGCTGCATCAATGTGCTATTAAAGTTTGAGTTCAGAGAGCCTAAACTTTATTTCTCAATCTTGTCCCAATCGGAAGTTTTACTTGTTAGATGTTACAAAGTATTTCCCATTATATCCTATGGGACAGATACTCTTTCAATAGTGAAAAATGAAATTGTTATTATTTTACTATCAGGACATGTCACACACACCAGTACATGTCCTACCTTTCACGGACTCTGCACCCTGCCCAGGGGGTACCTTGGGCCAACCATAGGGGTACCTTACATGTAAGAAAAGAGAAGGTTAGGGCCTGGCAAGTGGATGCACTTGCTAGGTTGACATAGCAGTACAAAACTGCTCGCAGACACTGCAGTGGCAGGTCTGCCATACATTTACAGGCTACTCATGTGGGTGGCACAATCAGTGCTGCAGGCCTACTAGTAGCATTTGATTTACAGGCCCTAGGCACACACAGTGCACTGTACTAGGGACTTATCAGTAAAACAAATAGCCATTCATGAAAACACCAATCCATAAACACAATTTACCCAGAGAGCACATGCACTTTAGTACTGATCAGCAGTGGTAACATCCACAGAGTCCTATAGCCTACAAAAACAGGTCAGGAAAAAATAGGAGGAAGAAGCAAAATGTTTGAGGATAACCCTGCATAAAGGGCCATGTCCAACACAACCCCCTTTAAGCCTAAAGCTATGGTAGACCAATACATACCTCAATGGGCTTCCCTGCTTTGGGAGATAGAACATGAAACCTGGCACGCAACAGCATGGGCCTATTCCCATTCTACGCCTCTCTGAACCGAGTTGGATCCATACTCTCAGGGCCCACTAAGCTAACCCATGGGGAACCCTTCTTCTCACCTGTGGACCCCATCTGTACAGTGCCTAAACTTACTATGCTCACAGATGTGTCCCAACAGGCAGACAGTACCCACATGGCCAACACAGTGGTGTGGCCCTGTCCACCCCCGGGGTGTGACTCCTGTCCCCCTCCCATGGGCAACTCTGTCTGCCAGGACAGCAAGCCACAGTGACCACTAACAACTGTCAGTGATGAGAACCAAGCCTCAGGCGTCTCAGGGCTTTCTAACTTCTGTTGTCAGAGAGTGGGGGCGGTAGCCCAAGGCGCCTTGCACCCTTTGCCCACTCTCCATCCGGCCAAGCTAGGTATGCCATCCTGACACTGGCCCACGAGCCCAGGGTCTTTACCCTGCAGCTGTACAAGAGACTGGGGTGGGCTCTCCCACACCCTGTCCTCCTCTCTGGGGCCCTGTACCCTCCCAACTGGAGCAGTACCCCCAGATTCCAGAATTATCAGGGCACCTGTGGCAGGTGTCTCACACAATTCTCCTACCAGTTCAGGGTGCTATGCTGCAACTGGTTCACCAGCCTAGGGTCTGTTCCCTTAGGGTGGACAGGGGTCAGGGTGGGGCTTTTCTCTCCCTACCCCCCCTCCTAGGGCTCTGTAGCATCGGTAGGGGCGCTGCTAGAAGTCGCCCCTTCCCCCAGGTCAGGGGGGACACCATGAACCTGGTCTTCCAACCCAGGGTCTGTACCCTTAGGCTGGACCTGTGCCTTGCAACCCAGGACCTCCGGGGGACTACACCAAACCCCCAAGGGAAATACACTCATCATGACTTGTGGGAGAGTCTGCCTAGTGCAGGTCTCCAGCCTCTTGTCCACTTGACATAGCATGAAGACCCCCAAGGCCAGAAGTGGCATCCCCAGGGTCAGTCCTGGGGTGCTCTGACCTCAGAGCTGGCACCACCTGACCCACTGGTCCTTCCACTGAGGACTGCGTCCCCTCACGCTTTTCTCTTGACTCATGCATGCTCCCAACTGGAGAGGTGCTGCCAGACACCAGAGCACGTGGAACACTGGTTACAGCAGTCTCCCCCAGCTCAACTGACACCTTAGGATCCCCCTCAGGGAATGGCTTCCTGGTACAGACTAGACCCCCCTCCTGGTGTTCACTCATGGAACCAATCCGTCTCTGGGGCTGGGTTTTGGACACCTTGGGACTCAGCCCATCCCCACTCCCTCTACTCAGAGACAGGATATGGGACTCATCAACCAGCGCGGACGAGTCTTGCACGCCTTTAAAAGTGGAATGAAAGAAGAAAAGTTTAATTATGAATAACGTAGGAGTGCACCTCATCTTCTTTAAACTCATTAACCATCCCCTATACACTGGAACTTATCTGGGTCACTACCAACCTTCCCTACCTCTCCTGGTTGGGGAACACCTGAGCCGCCCCCTTCAGGATCACTTCCAAAAGCTTCTTCAGACCCTCGGGAATCCACCAAAAGGTCTGCGTCCAGCACAAGCTCCCTGGGGTCAGAGAACTTGACCTCCCCTTGGTGTTGGCATAGCTCGTGAAAACAAGAACTTAAAATATGCTCTTCAGCAATTGATTCACACAGCCCCACACAAGCGTTCATGTGGAAACGAAAATCCACATCTAAAACACAACGTCTTTTTACAAGTGGACATCACTTTGTGCCCTTCAGTCTTTTATTTTGGCACACTCATGACAGATTGGTTCTAGGCACCTCCGGTCTCCATGTCAACAGCTTGTCTATTAGCACGCTCTTCAGCTCTGGCAGCCATCAACACTAGCTCCAGACTAAAGGCCTGATTTAGAGCTTAACATTAATATCTCCGTCCTGCCGCGGCTGTGGTCCCCGGTACTCAGTCAAGCTGCTGGCGGACCGTCAGTGGGATTTAGATATGTGCGGGCTGACTCACAGCCGCCTTCGAAGGAGTGGTTCTCGTCGCAGCAACAACTCACCACAGCCGACACGGCAGAATCCAATTTGGCAAATAGTACTCCATCGCTATCAGGGTGGCGGTATTGCACCAAGCCTATTTAGATAATACAGTTTGCGTGGTGGTCTCATAGTGGCGGTCTGCTGACGATGCGGCTCCGTTGTGGGATGTGATGAACATTGCACTGCTTCTGTGGCTGTAGTGGTGATGCTAGGATCACACACCTGATGTCAATTGCAGAATTGTGTGCATCTGGCTACTACACTATAAAAAACACCCCATTTCAACCCATGATCTTTTCCCATTCCACGGCACCACAACACTGAAGCTGATTCCCAGAAGTCAAGCAGGTTTTTTCTGGTTTTCTCCCTGTTTCTTCATCCTCTTTTGTAAATTTAATTTGCTCCCTTGTGTTCATTTAATATCATTTAAGTACATAATTTTCTACCTAATGCCTGGCCCCAAAAATCCCCATTTTACAGAGGGAGTATTGTCAGTCATGGTGGATGAACTTATAAAAGTAGAGCCACAATTATTTGGAGCACAAGTGTAAAATACACCCTGTCTCAGAAAAGGATAATATGGACCAGAATAGTTGACAGCATGAATGCTGTAGCTAACAATCTGCGCACATAGAATGAAATTAGGAAGCGGTGGAACGACCTGCGGGAGAGAGTGCGTTCCTTGGTCTCCAAGCATGGTGGTGGTTCTCCTAGCCCCCCATTACATCTCATGCCCTGGGAGGAGAAGGTCTTGTCCATCCTACATCCAGAAGGCTTGACAGGAATTCTTTGATGATGATGTTATGGTGCTTGTAAGTGTTTATACTTCAAATAACATATATATATTTCCCATAGTCAAGTTCTGTTCTATTACTACTGCAGATTTACACAAGGTATTTTCAAGTTACAATTTTGCAAGTGTTGTGAATGTTGAGTTGAAATAACTACAACTACCATGAAGCTTTGTTTCAGTAAAGGGAAAACATATTGCCATTTAATTTAGCTAATTCTCTCCTTTTTCAACAGATTTTCCCATACACTAAAGTGTCATTCATTCATCAATCTCTGTTTAATGCTCTCTTTTGAAAATAGTTTGTGGTATTTTTAGGATCATGTCATATTCTTATCATGTAAATGAATTGAGGTCATTAGCATCACAAAACAACGTTTGTTGGCCTTAAACGATGTAGACCATCTAACGTTTTATGTGGAATAGAAGTGGCATATCTTAAAACTGAACTATGCACTGTTCATACGAGGACTAATGCTAAACATCTCTCTTTGTTGTGTAAATGCTGCACAAACAATGTCATGTCTGATTGTAGTTATCAACAAGCCAGGTTCTTTCAGGTCCAATTTAGGGCATTTACTGGGGTATGCTGCTGTTCCATAGTACAAAGGAATCATAGGCAGATCCGGGCAAATGGGCACAGACACTTGAGATGTACAAATCAGGTAAGTAGACAACCTGCACATTGATTGAATGGAAGTTTTTCAGATTGCAGTATACTTGTTCCCTGGAGCTTGGTGGCACTAAGGTAATATGTGTGCCATCAATTGCTCCAACCACATGTGGCAGGCGACCCAAAGCGTAGGACGTTCCCCTGTACATTAGCCAAATCCTCGTGGGAACTGGATGAAGCTGTTGATGTGTCTCATCACTGATGCAAGAACTTCATGTAGCACACCACTAAATGTTGATTGTGACATCCCACCAGATACTGCCACAGCGTATATGAATGATCCTGTGGCCACAAAATGTAGTACTGCCATGACTTTGACAATTGGTGTACTAGCTGTGGTATTTCTGTTGGTTGGCAGAAACTCAGGCTCCAACTGATGACATAAAGCCAGTATACTTCGCCTATTCAATCTGTACTTTTTTATAATATCCCTTTCCTCCTTGGTGGCCAGGTCTGGAAATGGGATGTAGACTTGAGGCTGTCGTCACCTAACTCTCCAAGGGCTCAAATGTCTGCAATTGAAAAAAGTAATGACATTTTTGGAACTTTTTCCACATATACATTTATGCTAATTCACACAAATCTCATAGTGTGCACAACATATATATACTTTCACTTCAAATTTTTAAACATAAAAATTATGTTTGTCACTTAACATCTGAATGTCTTTTTTTGTTTTTGAAAATTTATTAAAAATATGATTTTGAAAATAATACATTTGTGATATATAATTTACACTTTTTTTGTGCAACTTTTTTTGCCTAAAATAGCTTCAATGGAGGTGTTAACACTGCACTATTCTCGCATGTCACAACACTAACGCACTACACATAAATGTCTTGTATATGTACATGGCGGTTTAGAAAAAGTTCACTTGACTTCTAATACTGCAGCCATCAAGACCTCCTCTACTTTTGCTGTTGTTTTGACCACTGGTGGCTATGATGGCATGAGTTTCTGGAGAAAGAGCCACTGCCTTCACGCCTGAGGAGCTGGAGAAACTGGCTGGTGAGGACCTTTTCTTGAATGGCCAAATATATGGCCCACCAGAGGAACAGGTACATGTTTTAAATGTGTTTGTGGATCTGTCCAACTTTTAAATTTTTCCTGAAACACAGGCTGCAATGTTCCTTTGAGTTCCTGACTGAAGTGTACTGAATTATGTGAAGTGGCATATAGTCAGTTCCTCACATAGGACAAGGATCTTGGGGATTTGTAAGCACTTTCCCATATAAATCAAAAGGCCCTATTAAGTATTATATGTTGTGTGTTCAAAGCCCAAGTACAATGTTTGGCTGTACATGTAGAGACATATCCGTGTATACTTCCAAATACATATGAAATGTATTATTGTCGCATCATGTACATCTGAAAATACATTCTAATGTAATTACAATTTGTCATGTAAATGTATTCTGTAGCTGCCAAATTAACTTGATGTTTGCTATGAGTATAGTGCCACAAGACCCTCAGCCTAGATCAGGGTCTCAAAACACCAGTTTAGGAGCTGCCAGTCTTTACGTAAGTTATTACATGGTCAGTTTTCCAGACAAAAGTAAAGTGAAGGCTGTGTTCATGTGACATCATTATCAGCATGGTGCAGGAATCAGACCATGACAATGAGCAGTGCTCATTCAGAACAATGGACCAGGCTGTGGTTGAGTCACAAACGCAAAGCACCGAAGCACTGAGGTACTGGTGTTATTAAAATTGGTTCCTTAACAACAGAAGTTTGGAGGTGTGTGCCACAAAATGCCCCTGTATGCTAAGATATGAAGAACATTTGAAATGGAGAATTACCTCAATTCTTGAGGAAACACTTAATTTCAGTTAGACTCCGATTCAGAAGTGTTTCCTTTCCAAACTGCAGGCCCTTTACTCCCAGTGGCTAGTACTCACTGTGCCAAACATGCTAATGCAAGACACATCCCTCTGTTAGATATGATAGTTTTGAAGTGCAGAGACATGTTCTGCCCAACATATTTTTCTGCACTTTCAAACATATCACATCTTAAAAAGGGGCAGTGTCTTGCTTTAGTACTGATGGCACAGTGAATGCAGGCCACTGAAGGAAGTGGGCTACAGTCAGACAGTGCAGACAGTGAGTCTGGGTGGTAAAATCTTGTGAAAAAGGACACACATTTTCCCATATTGGTACTGTTATATGATTGACACAAACTAACCATTGTATGTCCATTTGATTTGGGGAAATTTATGGTGCAGAGGAAATTATATAAAATATTTCTTAACCTGGAACCATTTTCTGCACCTCCACATTCCCCCAAAACAAATAGACATACAAATGTATGTTTGTGTCATGACTATATTTAGTGTTGCAGTGGAGCCAGGTTTTTTTAAGTGAATGGTTGGAGAATTTGTAGGCATAGATATATAGCGGTAAGCATAGCTTTTTATTTAAATCTCAGAGAAATTGTGATAGTAACTTTGAAGTCAAATTCATGAACTTATAAAAAAACACAGGTCTTTTATATTTATATTTTTTCTGCTCTTCAGTGGAGTTCACTACTGAAATCCAAGTAAATCCCATAAGTCACTGATCAAAGCTTCTGCTGCGGTGTTAATTACAGGCATGTGCATAGTGGTGCGTTTTTAGTGTAGTGATAGCGGCAGTTCTCCTTTACTGTTTCTCACAGATGGTTCATTTTTCACAGAATCAAATTTTAAAGGACGATTGGTCACAATATTTCAAAAAGAAGGTGCAGCGGTTAGCAACTTCTCAGTGTTGTGAGTACTTGTGTATTGCGGCACACACTTTTCTTGTGAGTTTGGCACTTTTTTGTATGGAATAGTTCTGCGCCATCGTTCAGGGTAACACAGAATTTAAGGGAACTTAATGGTCATGGTATAACAAAAAGAGAGTTGGTGCACGTCGTTGTTCTTTTTCTTCGGTTTTGGGTAATCTTAGATACATTATTATGTTTATATGTATGAGGTTCGCACATCTCCGGGTGTCACCTAGTACATCTTTAGGCTTTCAGGCAGGGGTGTTTCTTTTTATATATTGAGCACAGCTGGCACAAATTCTTTAGCTTCCCTATTATACATTCATTCATTAAAAAATATACGCACAGTAGAATTCAAAATATTGATTTGTGATATTTCCTCCTTCCTTATCATGGTAAATATAATTTTTTACAGTGAACCCTGAAGAAGGGAGCTTTGCCATAAATGCATCGGGCAACAAACATATGATTGGAAATGAAATATCCAAATGTTAATTTGTTAAATAGTCCATCTTATTAGTTTTCTTTAGATCATGTTCAAAATCAATTACGTTATCATGTGATATCATATATGTGTATGAATATCAGTAATACAATGAGAATGACCAACTGAGAAATTACAAATGAAATTTGATGAAAATTGTAATTAGTTATTTTAGTATTGTGTAAACTTGGGGTTAAAAATCGTTCATAGAATCAGTTGCTGTACGGCCAGGCCATAAGTGATCAGTGACACTTGAAAATATAAGCATTCATGTAACAGTACCACATATGGGAAAAAGTGTGTCCTGTGTCACAACATGTTACCACAAAGACTGTCATCCGTACTATGTTAGTCCATCCATAGGTACACATGTTCATACATCCCCAAAGAGCACACTCTCACTGACACTCATGGCAGACATTTCATAGTGCAAGCTGCTTGCCTGTGAGTAGCTCACATTGTTTAGCAGCGCACATAACTGAAAATGTAAGTGACTCCAGCCTACATGATGTCACTGTGCTGGATTTGTGAGTGTAGAAAGTGACAAGGGATGAGAGTAGTCACAGGCCACTTCAAAAGTGTGCATTTAGATATTTTTTGGGGTCAGCATGTGAAGATGCACAAGTGGAATTTTAACTTATGAGTCATGCCTGGGATAGGGGAGAGAAATTGTCTGACATCACTTTGGACAAATAAAAACTCACAAATCAATTATTTTTACTATTTTTGTATGTATCCGTACAGGTCAATACCAGTCAGAAGTGGGACACCTGGAAGGACATCGCTAGGAAGATGCGGACCATAGCTGTCTACAAGTGGTGCAGCATTCACTGCAGTAAGAGGTGGGAGGACCTACAACGCTGGACCCGAAAGTTAGCTGAAATCCAGCTTGGCCAGTCCTCCCAATGTGGGAAGCACGTGTGCCCCACACTGATACTCCTCGTGGCCCACATTCTTGCGGTGGCCTATCTGGTGCTTGATGGGCAGTTAAGACCCCAACAGCAGCAGCAAGGAGGTAAGTTGTGCTGTGAGTTGAACATGTTAACTAAGTATTTTTCGTCACAGTAACTATTTTTGACATTTACATGAAGGTTGACAAATGTCCCACGCAGAAGTGTTTTTGAAGGTGTGAGTTTGGCACAAGGTGTGTGATGAAGTGTTTAGTACATGAAGTTGTGGAAAAGGATACCACCTGCTTTACGTTCACCACCAACAGACTGGTTTCAGCAGATACATGCCCACGTAATGAACAGTTACTCGTGAGTGTTTGTTTGGATGTAGGAGGAACACTTGTACAGGCCACACGTTCTTTATGTGCCTGGTGTGATGATCCTTTCCTATTGTGAATGATGTAGGTTTAGCCCTAATAGAGGTAGCATAGCATGCAGTTCAATCATGATACAGTGGATGTTCTAGGTGCCACCTTGGTAAGTTGGTTTCATACCCACACAAGAGTGAGCAAGTGATCCAGATTGTCTAATGCCATCAGATTTAGTGGCTAGATTTTATGTTCTTTACATATCCAAAATGGTCTGAGAATCATATATACATGTTGATTCCTAATACAAGTGACAGTTTTACATGATGTCTTACTCCTTCACAACTGTGGATGTAAGTCAGTCTGGTTTCTCATGAGAATCTGAGAGAGGCATACACATTTAAGAAAAACACAGACAGCAATGTGTACACATTGATGACACAGTAACAGATAAACAAAGCCGTTGATCATTGTCCTTTCTTGTGTCCAGAAGCTAAATCTATGATTGAGTCAAAGGGAATACTTACAAGGTCTTTTGGTGGTGGAATGTTCCATCACATGTATATAGTGACATCCCATCTTGGAAACACAAAATCAGGCCCAAGCTAAGACTCATTAGTCAAAAGTAGAACTCTTTCAGGGTGTCACATGCTACATATTGTGATTTACCTTTGTATCTTAGAAGTGATCATGATAAATGTATCAGTGTCTGCACTATTGATTGTGATACTGTACCAATTTCCACCTACAATGCAAGCAACCATAGTTTTATGACCACAGTTTTTCCATTAGTACACGTTTTTCCACTCATGACTAGAGAGATTAATGAGAAATGTTTAGGTTATGTACTGGAGTATATTAGCAGTGTATCAAGGCCTATTTATTTACTTATGCTGTGGACGTTAAAGGACAATCCAGCCTACAGAGTGTTACAAATAAATATTTATCAGTATAGGTATCGACATAGTGTGTCAGACATTGATAAGTTGTTTCACTATAGGATGCCTAAACTGTTTTAGGCATTTGACATATACTTGGAGTAAGTGATAGCATTGGGAAAGGCCCACACAAAGCAAACAGTCTTTCAGTGCATACAAATTTTGGTAAAATATTTCAGCATTTGTTGACACATATTGATACATGTATACCCTTTTTGTAAATGCAAAAGATGCTGAATTTTTGGGCTTGTCAACGCACTGTTCAAAGGTATTTTAGGTTGATAACCGTATGCTGTACAAAGTTCATTATTCTATGAAACAAAGGCAAAGCATTCAGAGATGTTAGACGGTTCCTGTAGAAAGGTAATGGATAGGTGAGAGAAAAGATCATCCATGATATAGGAGCTCTCATGTGTAATGACCAACCTGTGACCAAATAGTTTCAGGAAATGCTGCCTACATGCTTGCGATTATGATAATGTCTGAACAAAGTTGGAAAGCCCAAAGCAGGTGTAATGTAAAATCTTCTTAAATGTATTTTGATCTAAGTTAATGATCAGTTTCATTTACACACATACAATGATCTATTGTATCTGTATTCACAGCATCTTCAGCTGAAGGCGAAAGAGAGCATTGCCAACAAAGCGGGGAAGCAGCTAGCTCCTGCGGTTCCGGTGCTGCCATCACCAGCGACAGAGAAGGACCCTGTCTCACGGAGGGTGAGGGGAGTGCTGTGGAGGTCTTCAGCTCCAGTGGCTCTTCTTCAGAGGCCTCCACCAGTGAGCATTCCCTAGTGGTGGCAGACCCGCCAGGAAGTGTTATACTTGCATTCTTGTCTGCTACCCCGAGTCACATCTCCACTGTCTATGCTGCTCCCCCCCATCTGGCCACCCCAGGACTCCTTCCTAAAAAGAGTGCAGTCTCCTTTGCCCCAGGCACCTAACCTCCTGCCCCTGCCACCTTGACTGCGCTCAGGGAGGAGACTGTTGGCCTCCTATGCACGATCGCTGGAGGGTAGACTGCCCTGCTGAATGCCATCCAGGGGCTTAGCTCCCAGATGCAGCACATGTCAGCTTTCATGGAAGACATTCACAGTGGTATGTCAGCCCTACCATGGTAGTTTCAGGCTCTAGCTCTGAGTGCAGCCTTGCAACCTGCCCAACCTCCGGCCCCACCTCTCATCCTTGCCTCATTCTCTTTCCTCATGCCCAGCCCTGACCAAAGCACACACACACATTTGCATGCAGACACCTCAACAGACCCAAACAGCACACATGCACACACAAAGGAAAAAACTAAAGAAACAGAGTCACACTGACAAACATGCATCCATGCATCCACCACACTCACCACCACACAAAACACTCACCACCCCCTACACTGACACACCCACTGACAGCACCCACATCACTACAGACACACTCACCAACCCCTCTACTGACACACCCACTGACAGTGCACACACCATCACAGACACATCCCTCTTAGCCACCACAATCACACTCACAGACACCACAACAAACAATACACACGCATGCACCACCCCCCCTGCATGGACCATACCAACACTTTTCACCTGTGCAGCACACACATCCACACAAACATTAGGAAGCACACCTTAGGAACACAAAGGCCAACACTCACCCACACAGCACATGCCTAGCAAACGACAGACCACAAAATGCTCAGCACATACACCAGACCCACAGGCACCTGCACCCTCATCACATGCAGCAGACATATCCACTCCCTCTCCCTCTCAAACCAACCCCATCTGAGCATCCCAGCCAGTTTCCCCGAGAGGATGTTCTGTTTGCCCATGCCCTAATGCCCGCCATGTCAAAAAAACTTCCCGAATTAAAAAGAATACCTGCCCCTCTCAAGACTTCCCCTATAAAACAGAAACCCTGCCCTCATTAAACCAAATCCACCCCTTCCCCTCCCAAACTCAACTGATCAGATAAAAAAAGACAAAAAGCTGCAAAGCCAAAACTCAACCCCTTCCCCTCCCAAGCCCAACCTCCCTCCACCGACCCCACACAACCACCTCCCATGTAAGATCTAGAGGTGCCTGCTGTGCCACATACGTGTCCCTTCCTGTGGAGGTTCCCCTGGCAGGCCATTAGGAGGCAAGTTGTTGTGCCAGTGTACAGGAGTGCAAGAGACATAAACGTATGATTTTCTGAAACAAGATTACAACTCTTCAGTTCTGTGGAAATTGAAAAGGTAACAGGTAGAGGTATTGCTTACAATTGATTCTGTCCATGATGGAGTTGATTTTCTTCGCCCTCGATCAGCAGGGTCATGGGTATCAACTGGTAGATTGGGTTCAACCACAAAGGGAAAAATATAAGGGTGAAACATTTTTGCTAATCAAAACAATCTGCAGAAACATAGGAAGCAATTTCCAAGACTGCCAATTAACGTGCACAGATTTGTATCAAGACTCTAAATGTTGCTTAGGTGCACATTTGTAATACACAGTCTATTGATCCTGTAGACATTGGTGACTACTTTAATTGTTTTAGTGGGTTTGGAAATACCATCTTTTGCATGATATTCCCAAATTTGTGCCTTCTTACCATCTTTTTGCTGTGCTCTTTTTTGTTGGCATTAGGACTCAGCACCCTCTACCTCTACTAACCAGTGGTAAACTGCTTATGCTCTCCCTTCCAAACATGATAAAATTAGTATACACTTAATTAGCCCATTTAATTTACTTATAAATCCCTCGTAAATACTTTAAGTTGGCTGGAGCTCTCATTGTGCCACCCATTAAAGTAGCACCTTAAACCAAGTCTCAGTCCCTCCATTGAAGCTTGTAGTGCAGTTTTATACTGTCTTTTCGACCTGGCAAAATAAACCTTTTGCCAAGCCATAGCCTTCCCTTTTAATATGCATAAGTTACCCCTACAGTGGGCCCTAAGAGCTCTTAGGGTAGGGGCTTGGTATTTAAAAGGTATAACATGTGTACTTAGCAGTGAAAACCCCCCAAAATCGTTTTTCACTGCAGAAAGGCTAGCTCTCCCATAAACTAACACTGGGTTACGTCATTACATTTAATAAGTGATAACATCAGTTTGGGTACAGTTAGAGAAATACTTCTAGAACTCATTTGAATTGTAATCTTAAATCCTCTTTAAATGTTAAAGTACTATATTAAATTACTAGTTTGAAAAATCAGACATTTCTCTGCCCAACCCAAATGTGCCTTTCTGCCAGTGTCTAGCGTCACATGACTATTAATGGCTCTCTCTGTGGTGTAATGTGTATTTCTTCAGAGGTGACAAAAGGGTCTAGGGCATGGGCAAAGGTGTTCCTTTCCTGAGCAGCATAGCCAGGGGTATTGTACCCATCCCTTCCTGAGCTTCAGAGTGAGCCTGGTTGCCAGAGCTGAATTTTGCCGGGCTGAAAAAGTCACAGATCTTGTGGGCATGACAACTTCAGCCTGGCAAAGCACCTCGAGTCCCTCCCCTGTTATATTCGAGAGTTAAGTCCATGTTGCAAAGCAGCTTATTTCTTACATTGCCCTAGAAAATAACATTTTAGCTGTGACCTGTTGCACACATTTGCATACACGACAATGTTGGATTCATTTCTCTGAAACTACTCTGTTTACATAGCAGCTTCGCACAACATTATCACAACGGTTTGAACATCATGTACTAGGCCTCTCTACGCACTGGGTGCAAAAGTTTTTCAATCTTCATCCAGGAGGCGACAGCACTATCTACATATCCATAACATCACTAATCTAATGCGCACATTGCAAGGCCACCTTTTATTGTAAATAATAGGCATCCCGAAAGATTGGTAGAGGAGGTACTTCTGCTGACACTGAGGGTCCATGCATGCAGAGAATCCACCACGCACCGGTCTTACATTTCCATTAGGGGTGTCCAACTCGAGACCAAGATGGGGTCCTTCACTCTATCCCATCAGGTAATGGAGTTGGATCATCCCTTGGGGAGATTCTTGGATCCACACCTACACACACTCTAGGTACACTTATAGTAGGGTTCGCATAGTAGGAGTACACTAGATTACTGTCTTGTTTATATGCCTGCATATATACAAGTGTTTAGCACCATGATAGAACTATATCTACTATTTACGCTCTTGGTGCTTGTAATCACGTTTATCTGCTTCTGTTTACTAATCAATACAGCACATGTATTTTAGGCAAGAATAACGTTGGTTGAATAAATATTATTGAAACCGTCCAACTGTGTATTCTCTGTTTATTTCTCTGAGAATAAGTGAGCACGAGTGGCTGAGCAAAAGGTTCTGTACTGTTTCCATGATTCCTGAGGAATCAGGTTTGTCATGTTCAGTGGTTGCCAGAACCAGTCACTCCTTGGTAGGTTAGGGGGGTTTACGGTGACACTGTGAGCTAGCTGGTCTATAGGCCAACATATCCTGCAGGGGTGTCTGGAATCAGTCTTGACATCAAGCCCTTAGTTTCAGCCGCAGCCCATGCAGGTGAGAGCGGTGGGGCAGTGGAGCCTGGAGGGGGGAATTTTGATGGACGATGACGAGGAGAAATTAATTATTTATTTAATTTCCCCTCATCATCCTCTGCCAAAATCCCCCCCACCCGGCCCCACCTCTCTTACCTGCACAGGCCGCTGCTGCTTAGTTTATGTTGTCCGAACAATGCGCATATCCTACGGATTGGTAGGAACTACACAACACCCCCTCACGACAAGAAGGAGCGTCACTGATTTCCTCGGACCTGGTTGCTTCAGTTCTGGGCCCTGAAGTTCCCAGTCAATCACTGACACTTCATTACAGATTGGGGTGTGTCAGCAGTCTCACTAATCCCATACCACTCTGTTCTGTGACAAGTGAGGGGCAGCAGTCCCAGCACTCCTCGTATGCCCGAGGCGGCACTGTGCAGGTAAGTATGATTTTTTTTATGTTTGGTATGGGCGTGCATGCATGAATATTTGGGAGTAAGTATTGTGAATGGATGTGTGTGTATGTGTGCATGCATGTGTGGGATCACTGACATAATATCCATCACACAAATATCATGATACAAAAATATTGAATAGAAAAATGCATTTTTGTATACTTATCATAGTAAATGCAAACCTATAACAAAATATTGCTTCACGCTAATATCACATATATATAGTATAAAATAGTAAATCCAAAATATTGTAAAATATTAACATTAAAATAAAATAAAATAATTATTTTCTAATATTTAAAAATGGATATAAATATATACTCTTATTAACAAACACAATCGTATATATATATATATATATTCACTGAAAAAACCATAGGTTTCACACATGTTATAGTTAGCGGAAATTTTACTGATAAAAAACCAATGAAATTCCCCCGTTATAGTTAGTGCAGGCAACTATAACTCACGCGACCGCAATCTTCTGCTGATGCTAATACTGTATTTAGACACTTATTTGCCCATGTCTTCTTCCATACATTTTTAGCTATACATATATTACAAATATTTTTTTTTCATAAAGACACATATGTCATCAGCAGAAGATTGCGGTCGCGTGAGTTATAGTTGCCTGCACTAACTATAACGGGGGAATTTCATTGGTTTTTTATCAGTAAAATTTCCGCTAACTATAACATGTGTGAAACCTATGGTTTTTTCAGTGAATTTGCAAGGTTTTTTAAATGCTAATTCCTAACTATAACGTGTGTGAAACCTATGGTTTTTTCAGTGAATTTGTACGGTTTTTTAAATGCTAAGTTACTTTACGCCATTCGTGGCGTGCGCGCCCACTTAACGCAGTTCGTTCCGTGCGCGCACGGTGCGCTTCGCGCACCGCGCGCCCTCTTTACGCAGTTAGTGCCGTCCACGTTACGCTAGATGGGCCATGTACGCACGATGCGCTTCGCGCACCGTGCGCACATGGAGGACATATGATGCACTTCGTTTTGAAAGGTAATATTTTAATTTTTCGTATTTTTTATAAGCCATGCACAAATGGTGCCCTTCGGGCACCATTTGCACACGGGGTGGAGAGAGTGTGGATAATTTTTTTTTTTATTATTTTTTTTTTAAATATTTTAGTTTATCTCATGTGTAATAAGCCATGCACAATTGGTGCCCGTCGGGCACCAATTGCACACGGGGAGGAGAAAGTGTGGATAATTTTTTTTTTTTTAAATTGTTTACCGTACGCGTACGGTAAGCGTAATCGGCGAAATTACCGAAAAAATACAAATTCCGTTTTTGGCCTTGGGGGATCTTTGGGGACTCCCTCAACATGTCTAAACAGCCCCTTTACATGTTTTTGGGCTTTATATTTTAAAAATCACTCTCAGTGCGAGAGAGAAAATGGCGGCCGCCGCTTCCTGGTTTCGGCCGATTCGAATGTTTACTAAGATCTAAGAGCCAATCAGAATCGCGCTCGCGCTCGCGCACGCCACCGTACGCGTACGGTAAGCGTACCGTAAGCGCACCGTAAGCTGGCTCAGATATATATATTGATTTAAAGGCTATTTTCTCAGAATCTACTGAACAGGTTTACACCAAACCTACAAAAGGCACTTCCTTGACCTGAGGACTACCTCTCTGCCAAATTTCTAGTAATTCTGTTCAGCCGTTCGGGCTGTAGCCCTGTCTAAAGGTCCTATGGAAAAATGCATGGGAAAAACGCGTTTTGGGACCCCCCTTTTATCTCAGCCCCCGCTTGACGAATCCCCCCGAGACTTTCAGGGTAGGAGCGGAGCGTAGCGCCCCACCTATTTTGAAAAATTCGCGAGGATTCGTCGACCGGCGCCAAAGTTATTCAAAATAGAATGTTGCGGATTTCTTATGGAAACGTGGTCCTAACTATAACTACCTACTGGCGACCGCCAGTAGGTAATATATATATATATATATATATTCCTTCGCAGAACGGGTCATTCCGGGATTGAGCCCGACGTCAGGTGGTGCGTTTGCCGGTATGCCCTCACCGGTAATAATTATTTTACTAAGCCTTAAATTACACACACACTCGAAGTATAATGCTTATAAAGAAGCTAGTTTATTACTTTTTCTACAGTGACACTATGGAAGAAGAAAATGAGAGGCGCAAAGCTGCGCAATCCCTTTTCGCAAGAGCACCTGGGAAAGGGCGGTCTATTACACTACTTGCCCAAAATAAAGACAATACTCTAAGCTTAAAAAATATGAAAAACTTAAAAGACAAGAAACATCAAAGTGGTGGGAAGCAATTTCCCTGCAGGACTATGTTGACAAATTGATGGTTCCTCGTGGCCTGAGAATATATATAACTCCCTCCCATGAATCACCTAATCCACGTATGTTGGATGAATGGGGGGAAAACTCAGCAGCTAGTTTACGAAGAATGCTAAGCATATTGATCAAATATGCGTGGGAGGACAGAGAAAATATTTTAAAAGAAATTTTGGAGCTTGAAGATGATTTGAAGAAAAATGAAGACCAACGAAGGAAGATTACTGAAGCATGAAGAAGAAATAAAGCATCGCAAACAAAGAAAGCTCCACAGAGACTGCATAGATTATGAAACGGGCCGTATTCTTACGTATAGCCATAAGTATGACCACCTTTATAACCAAACATCTTTGCAAGTGGAAACAACGATCATAAACAAAACAACAACTATACAAAATGAAGCAAGCGACTCCGACACGGATGTGTCTATACAGACAGCAAGCTCATCTTTAGAAGTGGAAGTAATTACACGTCAGGCCACTTTTTTAGACGAGTTTCGCGTAATGAAAAGAAGTCGACAACCTGGGAAGACAACCCCTACCCCAACTCCACCAGCTCGGGCCGAGGAAGGGGCCGTGGAAGAAGAAGAGGAAGAAGCAGGGGCGGAGTAAACAGAGACAACTTAAACGCAAGCATCGAACAAAGAAACAGTGAGCCAATGGGAACAAGAAGAAGAGGCTCCAACAAAATGCAGTAATGATGGATCCGGAAACGGTAAAACAAACCATTATCAATCTTTCATCACGTACTCTGTCGTATTTTGATAAAACAACTTTATGTTTGGGACTATCTTTTTGTCCCACAGAACTTTTTAACTATACTAATACGCGTATAGACATTTTCAAATTTGTGCGGAAGATTAAATTAAAAAAATGGCACATGCTCAGAAACAATGCAACCTACTCTGGGAATACATCTATATCTGCCAATCCAAGTGACATTAATCTTACAGTTGGCGATGCAGATACATTGTATACAGTTTTTGATCTAGGAACAAACATAGATGAATTGGCGACCCATGAAATGTCTGACTCTGATTTCGTGACTGATAAAGCTGCTTGTACCTCTTTTAAACCACGCTCTGTGTTTTATCCAAACCTACCATATGATTCAATCGATACTTTTCAGGATGTGGTAAATAAAGAACTGAGGAAACAGAAGCATGGCTTGAATGACAAACATGGTATTAATTACAACTTATCTCTCAAACAGCGTAATGCGATCCTGTCTTTGGCAAAAGACGACAGTTTGGTGGTACGTCCCTCTGATAAGGGAGGGAATATAGTATTATGGGACAGAAAATTGTATATAGAAGAGGCTGAAAAACAACTTAAAAATGCTAGATTTTACTGTACTTGTGATACAAGCACATACAATGCCAGCATAACCACTGCATGGGGTAAACTTGCGGAGTGGCAAGAACAAGGTATCATTACTTGGCAGGAATACTGTTTCCTAAAGAGAGATTACCCTAAGTTACCTGTGTTGTATCTTTTACCTAAGATCCATAAACATCCCACCATCCCTCCAGGGAGGCCTATAGTATCCTCAGTAGGGAATGTATTGGAAAACATTTCCAAATATGTTGACCAATTCCTCAAAGAATATGTTATTGAACTTCCATCGTATGTTAAGGATACAAAGGATTTTCTTAACAAGATTGAAGGTTTTGTGTGGAAAAAGGACTATTCATTGATTACCCTGGACGTGAACACATTGAACACCATCATTGATCACGACCAGGGTATCGAAGCATGTCTACATTTTCTGAATTCACGAAACATCATATATTTGGAACACACTAGAATGTTTAAAGACATGATATCGATATGTCTTAAGAATAACATTTTCCTCTTCAATGGTGTTTTGTATAAACAAGTGCGAGGCACGGCGATGGGTACGTGCTTCGCGCCACGCTTTGCTAATCTATTCCTAGGGAAGTGGGAAGAGGAAATTCGTTCTGACACGAATATGGTAGATGACTTCAAGTCAGTAGTGAAATGGCTTAGGTACATCGATGATTTGCTGATAGTATGGAAAGGAAGCGAATCAGAAGCCTTAAACTTTATTGATAAACTGAATAACAACAAGTACAATATTGTCCTGACTTATAATTTCAGCAGAACATATGTAGAATTCCTCGATATCAAGATTGAAGTTTTACAGGATAAAATCGTTACTAGTCTTTACAGGAAAGAGACAGCTGGGAATAGTCTTCTTCATGCCCTCAGTGAACATCCAGAAGCCCTTAAATGGAGTATTCCGTACGGAGAATTACTGAGGGCAAGAAGAAATTGTAACAATGAGGATAAATACACACGAGAACAGGAAGTCTTACTTAAAAGATTCAGAAAACGAGGTTACCCAGAATGGGTACTCAAAAAAGCATTAGAAAAGATCGCTAAAGTCAGTAGAGAAGAATCGTTAGGCAAGACACTTGAATTGGATACCAATAATTCTGTCACGAGGGTGATAACAACGTTTAATAGTCACTCGAAGAAAATACAAAAAATCCTATGCGACAATTGGAACATTCTCCAGACAGATAATATTGTGGGCTCAGAAGTAGGTGAGAGACCCAAAGTTACCTACAGAAAAGGGAAAAATTTAAGAGATATCCTTGTCAAAAGTGATATTACTATGACGAAGAAAAGTACGTTTCATGACCTCAAAGGCTTCTTTCCATGTGGCCACTGTAGATCCTGTAAATTCAGTCAGTCAGTTCAGGAATTCAGTATTCCTGGTAGAACACAGAAATGGAAAATACATCAGTTCCTCACATGCAGTAGTACCTACATAGTGTATATCTTGGAATGTCCCTGTAAACTCAGGTATGTAGGTAGTACCACTTGTATGATCAAAAAAAGAGTTATGGAACATCTGAGAGCTATCACAAATGTTGATATACATTATCCTATTGCCAGACATTTTAAAAGATGTCATAATTCCAACAGTGCCCTACTGCGCTTCTATGCTATTGAACAAATAATTATTGGCAATAGAGGTGGCAACAGAGAATTGGCTCTCTGAAAAAAAGAATCCAAATGGATACTTGAGTTGGAAACTAAATTCCCTGGAGGCCATAATATG
The DNA here is from genome assembly GCF_964204655.1 of Triturus cristatus. NCBI lineage: Eukaryota > Metazoa > Chordata > Amphibia > Caudata > Salamandridae > Triturus > Triturus cristatus. The sequence goes on from NC_140586.1 coordinate 655,280,803, forward strand.
GATGATGAACTGGCAACGCACTTGTATGAGGAATGATTGTTTGATGTAGAGAATCTGTGTAGTATAACAATTACTGTGTTATAACTGTAACCCTCGGCATATTGCCTTGATTTTGTATTCTGACGGATAACTTTCTACAATAAGTTAAATCTTGTTTTATTCTCTCTTGTTTGTTTTACTTTCACAGGAAGAAAGGAAGGGACCCACTGTATTGTATGGTCACTGCACGGGTACCCTACCCTTTTCTTCCCCGGGCTCGGAAACACATGTGAAACAAGACATTTTAACCATTTTTCTTATTTCCGAATATTTGAAAGTTTGAATATTTTCACGTTATCACTGTTCACGGTATTATATTGGTAATGTTTGGAGGAATTTGATTATACCTCTACATAAGTAGGCATTTGCCTCTTTTCATCAGTCTTGTCACCATTATTGATTTATGTGTAAGGCCTGGTTATTTGACCTAGTTTAAGAATCTAACTTGACATGGAATTTAGAACATTAGGAATTTTCGCAGGGTATCTACTGAGATATTAGAATATATTTGAGAACTAGCATGACATTCTGAAAGCAATTGTATCATTTGTATTAACTATGCTTACAATGATCTTAATGCCACTAGTGCAATGAAAATCAGTCCCCCCCTTTTTCTACAGGATGTACAATATCAGTCAAGTACAATGGTGTCTTTTTGTAAATACATTTTGTTGAGAAAATATTTTGCATACAACATCTCGAAATTATGTATGTACTATGGGGCATTGTTTTCCTTTCCTTTCCTAATCAATATTTTAGCCACTAGTGCGAGATGTAAATATGCAATGAGTACTTTACTACATTATTTTGGTTTTGATGGAAATACAAGGATGTCACAATTTCCATCTACTTATTTACTAATGTTAAGACATATATCTAACCACTATAAGATGGCCGACAATTGTCAGTGACAGGACATACGATGAATTCAAGGTAGTCCTTCCCCCATTTCTTATGTTTATTTATGCACGTCATTGTTTGCTTTACAGTTCGTGTGATCAAGACATTTACTTGTCGAAACGCGTAACGAGCAATAAACTAGCTTCTTTATAAGCATTATACATCGAGTGTGCGTGTAATTTAAGGCTTAGTAAAATAGTAAAATATATATATATATATATATATATATATCGTTGAAGTGCAAAAGTACGTGCGCTCTCAGGTAAGTAAACGACACATCCAAGTTGTAGTAGTGATCAGGTTTATTGCAAAAGTACGTGCGCTCTCAGGTAAGTAAACGACACATCCAAGTTGTAGTAGTGATCAGGTTTATTTGCAAAAGTACGTGCGCTCTCAGGTAAGTAAACGACACATCCAAGTTGTAGTAGTGATCAGGTTTATTATATATATATATATATATATATATGTGTGTGTGTGTGTATATATATATCTATACATGTTTATATACACATCTATATTACGCAACTATATATTTACATTTATATTAATTATTTTACATTATTGTTTTTAATTTACTGTTATAAAATCATTAATATATTATAGTATATATATTTATATTTAAATGAAACATAAAAAAATTTAAACACAATTACAAAACATTAAGCTAATTTACTAAATGTATTAATTATACAAAAAATATTTTTAAAAAATATTAAACATATTACAATTTTTTTTTAAATATCTATATGTAAACAAATGTGTTAAATTAAACAAACAAATACTAATATATATTTTAACAATTTAAAAAAATAAGTATTTAAACACGAAAAAAAATACACCATTCCCACTCCACCCTGTGCAACAATAGGGAAAGCATTGGAAATCAAAGGGGTAAAATGTACTATTCAACCCCCCCCCCCCCTCCAGTCTGTACAACAATAGGAATAGGGTTGGACTTTGGAGGGATTTAATGAACTATTCCCCCCCCCACCCACCCCAGTCTGTGCAACAGTAAGGAAAGCGTTGGACTTTGGAGGGGTTAAATGTACTATTCCCACTCCAGTCTATGCAACAGCAGGGGAAACATTGGACTTCGGAGAGGTTAAAGGTACTATTCCCACTCCAGTTTGTGCAACAGTAGGGAAAGTACATCACTACAAATGCATAACATATTTTAATAACCCTATTAGTTGACCAGAAATATACAACTCTTAATATAAAATGTATATATATAAAATTTTAAAAACAATTCAACAATTTCCATGATTATTAAAAATGTTCATAATTCATTTTAAATTATTTAAAAAGTTATAATTGATTATTCAATTAAGGTTCCCACACTATACTCCCACATACCTAGCAGCCCATGCTAAAAATATAACTAAAATAAAGAAGTGTAACACAATTAACATATTTAATGATCAATTAAATCATTATTAGTAAATTAATAATTATTTGTTAGCTATAGGCTAAATAACTTCCCACACTATGCCCCTACAAATACAACAGCCTGCACCTAATATATAATGTAACAAATATGTAACTATTGAACATTTACATAATTACTAATAAACACATTAATTAATAATAATTTAATAATTAAATGTTAATGAATTATTACTTAACTTCCCACCCTATGTTGATACAAACTCAACAGCCCACACTAGCAAACCTAAAAAATATATTTATACAATTTACATAATTAACAATTAATTAAATAATTAATTAATAATTAATTAGTAATCAATTATTACCTAACTTTCCACCCTATACCTCTACAAACTCAACAACCCACACCTAAAATATAACGTTAAAAATATAATAATGACATAATTTAAATAATTAACAAACTGTTGAAATTTCTTAGCATCCCCCCCCCCCCCCGAATAGGATTCTAGTGTAGCCAGTGGTACAGAAGTAATCCCACCACCACAGAAGTTGAAAGGCTTGTTGCACCCCCACCCCGAACCTCTACCCCTGGAAGCCATAGAGGAGAAAATGTAGGAGGATCCCAACCCTGGAGAGATGTTATTTAGAGCAAAAGGTATTGTGGGACCCTGGGAAGGCAAAGCTGTGAGTCTGGTTTATGAATAGTCAAATCTATTTTGCACTGCAGCATTGTCTGCTATTCAGGCAGCTAAACCCAACTGAACCTTCTTAAAGTCTGAATGATAGAGGCTAGGGCGAAAACAAGGCTCTCCATTCTGCTCAGGCATAAAAATGTTCATGAACCATTCAATTTGTCAGGCTCGTATACTTAGGTGGCAACAGAATGGTATTCGTCACACACCCCTACCTTGATGTGGTAGCCGCAATTTACGAATGATGCCAACCACGGCAAGATGAAAGGGGAGGGGATTAGGAAGGGGACTCTAGGTATACATCCTGTTAACGATGAGATATGATTACTCTTGAGAAGTTTAACAGAATATTACTGGATTTTGTGGATTCCCAGGGGGAAGGTGAATGATTGTTTAATGACGTGAACAGGGTAGAGGCTCTGCTGAGACCTGGAAAGGAAATAACAATACTAGCAAGCAAACATTAAGTTAGTTTATTTAGTTCAAATTCTCTCTCTTTCTCTCTATCTCTATCTCTCTCTCTCTCTTTGGCTAAACAACATTGGGGCCGATTCCGATCCTGGAAAAACCAGGTACGAACCGTCGGTCGGAGCGTTTTCTCCGTCCGACTCGTACCCGGTAAAAACACCATACAAACTTGCAAGTACGATTCGTACGGAAACACCATTTCCGTACGAGTCGGAAAAAACACCGACCGACAGCAAAATACATACAAATGTGATCCGGGACACCGCGGACGTGACGTCCGGACGGAGTTAGGCATGTTTTTACGTCCCAGCAAGTACGATTCGTACCGACAGCAGTCCGGACTGCAATATTTTTACGGCACCCAAAAAGTGCCGGAAAAGCGAAGTACGCCGCGATGCGAGCGGAATAGGGGGCCCGGTACGCGCCGTCTCCCACCCCAGCCCCCCGTATGTATGTGCCGTCCCCCGCAGCCCCCCGTATGTACGCGCCGCCCCCCCAGCCCCGCGGATGGACGCGCCGTACCCCCCCCAGCCCCGCGGATGGACGCGCCGTCCCCCCCAGCCCCGCGGATGGATGCGCCGTACCCCCAGCCCCCCGCGGATGGACGCGCCGTACCCCCAGCCTCCCCATGTATGTACGGTGCGTACCCCCACCCCGTAGGTACGGTGCGGACCCCCCGTGTATGTATGGCGCAAACCCCCACCCCCATAGGTACGGTGCGGACCCCCACCCGTGTATGTATGGCGCGTACCCCCACCCCCGTAGGTACGGTGCGGACCCCCACCCGTGTATGTACGGCGTGTACCCCCACCCCCGTAGGTACGGTGCGGACACCCACCCATGTTTGTACGGCGCGTACACCCACCCCCGTAGGTACGGTGCGGACCCCCACCCGTGTATGTACGGCGCGGACCCCCACCCGTGTATGTATGGCGCGTACCCCCACCCCCATAGGTACGGTGCGGACCCCCACCTGTGTATGTACAGCGCGGACCCCCACCCCCGTAGGTACGGTGCAGACCCCCACCCGTGTATGTACGGCGCGGACCCCCAACCGTGTATGTACGGCACGTACCCCCACCCCCATAGGTACGGTGCGGACGCCCACCCGTGTATGTACGGTGCCTACCCCCACCCCCGTAGGTACGGTGCGGACCCCCACCTGTGTATGTATGGCACGGACCCCCACCCGTGTATGTACGGCGCGTACCCCCACCCCCGTAGGTACGGTGCGGACCCCCAGCGCAACGGGGGTGGGGGTACGCGCTGTACATACACGGGTGGGGGTCCGCGCCGTACATACACGGGTGGGGGTCTGCACCGTACCTACGGGGGTGGGGGTACGCGCCGTACATACACGGGGGGCTGGGAGTACGGCGCGTCCATCTGCAGGGGGGCTGGGGGTTCGGCGTGTCCATCCGTGGGGGGGCTGGGGGTACAGCGCATCTGTCCGCGGGGGGGCTGAGGGTACGGCACGTCCATCCGCGGGGGGGCTGGTGGTACAGCGCGTCCATCTGCGGGGCTGGGGGGCTGGGGGGGACGGCACGTACATCCGCGGGGCTGGGGGGGGACGGCACGTACATACGGGGGGCTGGGGAGGGGGGCGGCACGTACCGGGCACCTGTTTGGACGTCGCCATGGTTGCTATAGGAGTTCGCTCCGGACAGTCTTTTTACCACACGGTTGTACAATCGGACGGACGGTACGAATCATACTTGCGCGCTCGGACTTCAGTTTTCAGATTCGTATGTAAAAATGTCCGGGGACGTGTCGGACACCTTTTCCGACCCGAGGACGTGTCGGGGAATTTACCCGATGCGATTCGTATGGACTTTTTCACATACGAATCGTACATGACAGTTTGTACGGGACTTGTACGATTCGTACGGTAAAAAATCCAGATACGATTCGTACGGGGAATATTTTTCCAGGATCGGAATCGGCCCCATAATGTTTCCCATACTATTTAGTACATCCCTTTCAAGTCCAGCTTGTCTTGAAAAGTGCTAGAAAGTGTGCTGTATGAAAATAATAATGTTTCTTGCAAGAGTTTTATCTCTTGTTCTTCATCTTCAGATCAAACATAGCTTGACGGCTTTAACAAGGTCAGAAATATATGTATTTAGAAACAAGTTCATCTCCACTTTAAAGAAAACTCTGTTCTTCTTCCTATTAAAATATGTTTTATTCCAAGAAAGTGTTAAACAGTTTATTCCCTGTACAACAATGATACCACAATCCTGTACAAATTGTCTGTTGCTGTTAAAAGTTGTAATTACAGGTACTTGAAACAATCTTGGCGGTGAGGTGCTGTATTCCACCCCAGCCGGGAAGGAATGTGCTGAAGGAGTTTGCTTAGAATCTGATGATTCTCAACCTTGTTCAAGAAAACACACGCCCCCTCCCCAATATCTTAGCAGCCGGATTTCAAAGTTTCCCAGGAGAAACTCTTAACACTCTACTACTGTGAAAGCACTTATTGACTGATGGTTGGTTGTGGGTTGAGCCCCTTTTTATAGTTCAGATCCATCCCAAGATGTCCTCCATCCGCAAAGTCTTGTGTTTTCTCTCCAGAGTTCGGCCTCACAGGCCTCCATGATAACAAAGAAAACCACAATCTAATAAAGTTGTCCCTTCCAGTCATAATTACGATTAATTATAGTACACTGTTGGGCAATTCTTGATGCTGCTAAATGCTAGTGCACCATGCTTAAGACGACATGATTTCCGGGAACAACCTAGGGCCACAATATTACCTTGTCTTGCTCCTTATTGGCTTTTTGGCGATGCAGCAAGTGGCACAATTGAAAATTTCATCTTTTGAGTTTTCCTTGCTAGAGAGACCTCAGGAACATTGTGAGAATTCTTACACATGTAAAGGAGTGTGTGGCTTGTGGTAGAAGTACCAAAGACTACTCAGCATTGTGTTGACCCCTAGAGCTTCTGATGCTGTTCTAGCTGTCAGTGAGCTTGATTTTAGTACTGAAATTGGCAACGCCTTCCTCGATGTGTTTAGGAAGATTTTAGGAAGGCTTTTCTCAATGCATCAAGCTCGTCCCAGTAAGGCAAAGGATAAGAGGTGTTCTTAAATATGTATGTAAAGACTCACAGAATCTGCTTGATGGCATTCTCAAAGACGGCATTATTGAGAAAATGGATTCTTCAGAATGGATTTCACGTATAGTGTTGACCAAAAAGAGCAATAGAAACGTATGCTTTTATGTGGACTTAAGACCACTAAAATCATACTGCCTAAGATGGTGGTCAGACATCATCGCCCCAAGATAAATTAACCGACTGCTCTTCTAAAGGGGGCTTCCGTGTTTTCCACTCTGGACCTACAATATGCTTATTACCAGGTCACGCTATCTGCAAAATCAAGTCACTTAACTGCCTTTATCACTCCATGTGGGTTTTTCCAGTACAAGAGGATGGAGTTTGGCCTAGCATCGGCAGCATCCATTTTCCAACGAGCAATGTTCCATCTGTTTAAAGTCCTGAATGATAAAGAAAGGTGGTCCATGGTGACATTCTGTTTTTCACCAAGCATGGTGAAGAACATTTTAGTTTTAAGAAACATTCAGCCCAGCTTAGAGAGGAGAAGGTCTTGTTTCATCACCTGAAAAATGCAAACTATTCCAGACCAAGGCGAGGTACCTGGCACATTCGATCTCAGAACTTGATGTCTTTCCCAGGTTGTCACTGGTAAAAGCGATCAAAGTTGCACCACCACCAAGCAACAGAGAACAGTTGTCCTTTTCAGGATTATGTGAATATTATTCATTGTTTGTGAAGACCTTCGCCATAGTCATGGAGCCCTTAATGAAACATCTTTGTAATGGGGAGAAGTTCAATTTGGACGCAAAGAAGAATCATTTAATGTAATCAAAAGGCACATAGTCATGGCACCCCAACCCTGAGAATTTTTCCGCTGGAAGGCAATGCATTCTAATAGCAAATGCTAGTGCTTATGAGTTTGGTGGTGCGTCTTGTCCCAGAAAGAGGGCAGGCAGCAGTGGGTAGTCGGTTATGAATCCGGAAGACGCAATGATTCAGAAAGATGCTGTGCTAATATAGAACAGGAACTGTTAACCTGTGTGTGGGTGAACAGTCACTTCAGACATTTCATTTGGGGTGCTAAATTTGTGCTTCAAGCTGAGCACAAACCATTGGTTCACATTTTGACCCCAATGGGGGTTGAAGTCTACAACTCCCATAGCACAACTGTGCTCAAATTTACATGAGTATTGTTTTGAAGTCCTGTATGTAAGAGGGGAAAACAACAGACATAAACTATCACAGTTGCCTTGCCGCAACTCCAGGGAAGTTGAATATGATGGTAATGATGTTACAGTTGTGGCAAGTGTGAAGAATGTTTGTGCACTGCCAGGGGTAAATATTTTAGAAGATCTCTAGGTAGAGGAAGGCAGTAAGAACGATGTACTTAACTTGGTACAAGAATACACTTGCAAGAGGTGACCATCATCAAAATGTTTAGAAGTTCCCTTGCATGATTTAGCGCATGTTTCTGCCTGAGTGTTGGAAATTATTTTGCTTTCAGGAATGACAGATGTGTCCCACCAGGGGGTATTACAGAGTTTATTCTCTGAGGTATCCACAAAGGTCACATAGGCATGTACGTTCTTAGGATCTCCTTAAGGACCAAGTTTCAAGGACAGTTGTTGATCCGTTTGTTAGGAATTGCAAAGTTTATGACGATTATGACAAAATATTTAAGAATTGAACTCCTCCCATGCAACCTGTATCTTTTTTTAAATAATTCTTATTAACATTTTATATAAACAATGTACAGCCAAATATGAAGTAACAATCGCATTGATTGCATGTGGCTGTTTCATATGCATGGTTCTTGGGGGATAGTGATTATAGTCGATATTAATCAGCCTGAAATTAGGTTAATAAAGCAGCAAGCTAGGGGAAGACTCTCGTAGGCAAGGTGAGCAGCTCGGCATTTGGACGCTAAGGTCTCATTGTAAAACTCAAGCTCACAGGATATGCAATAACTCAATGCATCAAACTTGTAAAACACTAACAAAGGGAGGAACAGTGGTAGAGCAAACCGAAACTGAGCTGGAGAGTAAAATGTATGGGGGGAACATCTCAGCCCTACTATATGACAAGGTGTGTAACCAGTGGAAGTCGCGTGGGGATGCTCGTTGAGGGGAATTTTCGTGCAGTGATCTAAATGTGAGTAGCTGGTCCCATAGGGAGGGTGATGCAACCTCAGAAGAGGTAAAAGGTGTTCAGGAGGAGGGGTCACTATCTTCTAAGGCATCAGTCAACTTGGACATAAGAGTATCCCAGTCAGCAGCTAGCGACTGCCGCCGTAATCCTCTAGCCTTCTCTCATTGGTGAGCCATGCTTTCTGCCTGCGCCCATACCTTGAGGGATCGGCACCATGAGAAGCTGAGAGGGGACGAGAGGTCTTCCAATGTGTGGTAATGATTTTTTTTTGCAATTGCAAGCACCTAGTTAAGGAAATGGGAAGACACTTTCTGTTTCTTTGGACGCCAGTAAATAACTAGCACAAACAGCTCCAAAAAATTTAGCTTGGGTAGCTGATCATTCATCTTGCCTCGACTTATCACCTCAGCCCAATAGTAATGTAAAGAGGGACAATCCCAGAGAATATGTTTAAAGTCAGCTGCTGACATGGTTCATCTCAGTGAAGGAGTCTGAGACCCAGGAGAAGATTTTACTGAGGCATGCCACTAAAAGGTAAGCCCTGAGTAGTATCTAAAACTGAATACGTTTTAACCGAGCGTTACTGAAGACTCTTCTGAGGGAATTCTAGCACCCAAGCCCATTCCCTCCCATAGAGGGCCCTGCCAAATTCACCCTCCCATGTGTCTTGTATGGTATGCAGTGAAAACCATTTGTGGATAACCAAGGCTTTATTAAGCCAAGCGATGAGTTCCCAAGGTATGTAGAGAGTTCATCTATTCCTGTGTGGGTAGTTTAGTGTAATGAATTGGCCCTCATGGAGGCCACAATGTTCTGCCAGATCTGGGAACTGTGAAAGGTGCCAATCATGGAATAGATCATCTAGCATCATTATGGCAGTCCGCTCCCAGAAGAATAGTTCACAACCCACCAAGTGTCCCACAGGATTGGACAAACCCAGCAGTGGTATTGCAGGGACATTAAGGGCAGATGGATTTGGTAATCAGTAGGTCTCTATCAAGTGTAGCGCCACTAAAAGAAGGCTCGGAGTTCCGTGCAAAGGGGCACTCCCGGAACCAAGAACACTAGAACATCCCCGAGAGTAAGGGATGGTTAAACAGTTGACGTCTCATCTAGGGAACACCCTGCCATCCAGGGAGCCAACCATTGGAGCTGTGCCACCAGATAATAATGTTCAAAGTTAGGGGCACTGAGTCCACCATGCTCAACCAGAAGGCTCAGCTTGGACAAAGTGATGTAACAGCAAGACCCATGCCATATAAATTCCTTTAGGAATTCTTCCACATCTCTGAAAAATATTTGGGGGAGGAACATTGGGAGATTAGCAAAGGGCTATATGAGGAGAGGCAGCATTACCATTTTGGTCACTGCAACGCACCCCATTACCGACAATGGGAGCATTCGCTAAAATGCAACATGACCACTGAGGGACGTAACTGCTAAAGTCAGGTTCCCATCTAAGAGGTCCAAGTTGGAGCGAAAGATATGGATACCTACGTATCGGAAGGAGACTCCTTCCCAATGGATTTGATCATCTCTCAGAATAAACTGTCTGGGGCACATGATGGAACAGGAAAATATTGGACTTGTTCTATGTAGCCGTCGGATATTCCGGAAGTGTTACTACTAGGACAAATCCATTCTGATCAGCATGAACTAGCTGTGGAATCAACTGTTGGAATCTGTTAGATTTTACTGAGAATCTTGTGGTCCATTTTCATAATGGCAAGAGGGTGAAAAGAGGCAGGGTCAGTAGGGTCACGGCCCAGCTTTAATATGAGGTCAGAACAGCCTCCCAGAAAGCAGCAGGGAGGCAACCGGCCTCCAAGGCCTCATTAGGTATCTCAACTAGCTTAGGTGCCAGAGTAGTGGCAAATATTTTATAGAACTCGGCTGGGAGGCCATCCAAGCCTGGTGTTTTCCCGGCAGCCAGATCAACAATTCTCCCTCTAACATCCTGGACTGTGACCAGTGGTGGCCGGCACAGGTAAGAGCTGTGGAGAGGGGTGGGTTGGGGGTCGGGGAAGTTGACAGATGACGGGATAAGTAAAATTAAATTTAAAAAAATAAAACTAATTACGCTGCCCTCGCTCGCTGCTTCGCCAGTGGTGCAGTTAGTGCAAGGTAAGGTTTTATGTGTTTATTTATCATCATCATCATTCACAGCTTTATTTCGGTTAAAAACCATAAAAGCACAGAAATATAATACAAAGATACAATGATAAAAATTCATATTACATACTCAGCCATAATACAATAGATAAAATAATTAGAATGTGCTTAAAAAACAGTATCAACAATGAAAACAGTTAATGACCAGGAAGAGGGACAGTAGATCTATAAATAAAACAACATAATGCTACTCATGGTTTGCCTTAATCATTACATTTCTTGCGAACCACATAGAGAGAAGAAATCTCGAAGTGGCAAAGGCAAACACAGGGGTCGTATCATATTTTAATAGTCTAAAAACTTCCCTGTAGTCCCTTAGACCTCTTAATTTACAAAGGGAAATAATCCATTTAGATCGGGCCCTGTTATAGGAGGGACAGAAAAGCAAAACATGCACATCTGTCTCCTCTACATGCTCGCAGTCAGGGCAAGGGCACCACCTGGATGACGAGGGCTTCCATTTGTTTGTCAAAGCCCTCAAAGGTAAATATCAGTGTCTGAAATGACGATAAAGGGGCAGATTTATGTTTCCTGGCACATCCCTGCAAATCAGCAGAGATGCGCCAGGAAAGATGCGTCATGCAAGTTTACCTTTGCACCACCACAGATGCACCGCATTTACAATGAAGCACATCGTGGCGCAAGGATCAACAGATGCGTGACGCATCTGATGGCGTAAAGGCGGCACATTTCTGGAGTCGTGTCGCAAGCACGACGCAACTCCAGCAATGTTTAGGGGCTGCCCATACCTAACATGCTGCGTCATGTCTTACGACTGCTTCAAGCAGGCGCAGGGTTTTGATGCAGCAGCGTCGGAAAAGTGACTCAGTGAAATCTTGTAGATTTCACTGCGTCACTTTTCCGAGGCTTTTTCCGATGGAACGCCCACCCTGCATACATTAAACCTGACGCAGGAGATGCGTTACGGTGTAAAGCCCTGTGCCACATTAAGTGAGTGACCACCTGTGAATAAAAAGCCGCAATATTGTTTGGGGTAGACAGAAACTTAGCCCACCTGATGCGACGACCACCAGCCACCGCTAATAGATTGGGTACTGCAGATTGAGCTACAGTCCCTAGGGCTCGAGCTAGATCCAGATGGTATAAGAATTCCAAACTAAGGAGATTATGGTCACTATCAGCCCTGTCCACTATGGTAAGAGATTTAAGATGGGACCAAAACTCCACAGAAACCAAGATGTAATCAATGGTTGAACTTTTGCCCAGTCTATTATAAGTGTGCTTCCCGGGGGTGTCTGGGGCAAGTCTACCATTACAAGCTCGCAATGAATAAGATACTACGAGCTTGTTAATCTCAATAGCCAGAGGTGTAAGACGCGGAGCACGGTACATGAGACAGTCCTGAATGTTCCAGGATAAATCTACCTCAGTAGTAACAGAGGGTATGCCAACCAGGGGTTCAAAGTGGCAGTTGAAATCACCACCAATGATCTTATATGGGAGTGCAGAAAACAAAATCAGAAGGTCATTGAGGCCATTAAGAATGGTGAAACCTAGATGTGAAGGAGTGGGGCGTAAGTAGATATTAATTACTAGTATCGAAGTACCATCCCCGAACTTCAGAATTATACAGAGAATATCCGAGGATTGTGAATCAATAACACTAACTGTACACCCCAAATGGGTAGCCACCCAAGTACATAGTCCCCCCGAGGGACGCCCCCTGGGACCCTGCACAGCCGGGACATTATAAGAAGCAAAACCAACCTTGACCGGAGAGGTCGTCATCCAATTCTCTTGGAAGAGACAGAGATCGTAATTATCTATCAGTGTCTCTCAGTCAGGGTTGGAGAGTTTGGTACCCAGCCCCGCTACATTCCATGACCCTATTAAGGAGCCAGAGTGTGCATCGTCGGAGGAGCTAAGAGATACAATCTCTGAGCTCACAAAATGACCACGGTGAGGTGTTGGAGACAAACTTCAAAATGACCACGGTGAGGTGTTGGAGACAAACTTACATCATCATCGAAAATACCAATAATGGAGCCAGTGGGAGTCACAGGTGCTTTGGCTGCGCAAACCATAGAAAAACCTGCCTCTGCACTCTCCCCCTCCAACTTAGGGATATTAGCCGACCATAAGGTGGACCAGTTGCTCCCACAAAGGGAACTAGTCAAGCCTCGTTGTCCAAACAACCAAAAGAGTTGGCAACGGTGTGTGGGCCAGAGTAGGGGTTCCTTAGATCGGACCTTGCCAGGCCAAATGGCCGTTGGTAAAAATAACTCAGAGGCATAGGTAAAATTAAACTCTGGGAAGACCGATCATGCCATTCAAGAATAAAATTGGCCACTCTGGGATCCCTGAAATTAATAATAACACAATCCCCTCCTTTATCTTTTTGATTCACTCCCAGCCAACCCACCCTTCGGACAAACAAAATTTCCCCAGTACTCCCTCTTGGTAAAGATCTATAAGTATTTAACCAGTGTGTAACCTTGTTCTTCAGTTCGTGATAGGATTCCTGGCGTGCGCCAGACAGGGGTGGAACACCAGTAAGAACCACCACATATGGCGAGGCCTCCGGAGGTAAGTGTGGAGAAAGTGATGGTGGAGGTTGCCCAGTACTATGAACATTCCCATATTTAAATTGGGGTATAGAAACACTTTCCTCTCTCCTCTTGCCCGATGTTGAATTAAAAAAGGTAGAAGAGGGTGGTGGCAAATTAGGAACAGGTAAAGACAGCCTAGAAAATAAGAGGGGGTCAGGGGCACTTAGACCTAGAGTGGAAGGGGGTATGGTCGTACTAGGTCATGCCTGTGCCCCACCATCGTTCACCCCAGAAGGGCGAGCTGTAGAACTGGTACCTTGATGACTAGACAAGGAAGTTACAGTGGGCTTGTGGGAAATCCCACTCCCAGAAGGGGCAGCCAAATGCCCAAATGGTTTACTATTAATTAGAGATACCACTCGATCAATCTTACTCATCAGAATTTTAAATTGAGAAGTAATGAGTGATTCCAGTTGGGTTTGTAAATCTATTACAAGATGGGTAGCCCATATCGGGGGTGCTAGAGGGGCAGACGGTTGTTTTGGACCCGTATTAAAAGATGTTCTTGGTGCAGGGTTATTCGTAGGAGGTTTAGTACATAGCTTGACCTTTTTTTTTTTTCTGGGGTTTTTGGGTCCTATGTGTTACTTGGAAAACCTGAGGTAGTGGTGTGGTGCTCGATAGAGTACCCACAGGGCTATCCACGAAGAGAGTTTGGGCACAGGGAAGCTCTGCAAAAGAGGATGCAAGAGACGAGACCAAATTGTTGTCTATTGGAATAGAAACATTCCCAAGAATTGAAGAAGAAATTAAACTTGGGGTCAGAGACAAGCGTCGCTCAGTATTTTCAATTGCATTTGCCACCACCCCTATAGTTTTTTGCAACATTTTATCAATTGCCGTAAGGCTTGGAACAGGGGTAATAAGAGGCACATTTTGTCTGGTACAAGGGCGACTAGTCACTACTTTAGTTTTACCCATTATCTCAAGCCTATTAGTTCTCGATGTAGCCCGGTACCACACTCTGAAAGCAAGAACCAGTAAAACAATATAACATCCCTCGGTTGTTATGCCAAATTATTCGAAACAATTGGCAACACCAAAATGAGAGGTGAAATGAGTACACCCTTATTATGATTTAAACAAACCTCAAGCATGACATTAGATCTCATAGGAATATTCTCACTCACACAGCCGAAAGGGACTGGCCCAGCCTCCTTCAGCCTCTGACGGCCTAGGACGGCCCGCCCTTGTCCCGGGCTTGTCCCTCGTGCGTCCCGCGGGACGAGGTTCCACACAGTCCTTTATGCGCCCCCTGGCGCCTGGGAATTGCGTGATCCGTGTCGTCCGAAGCAGCGTGAATGCTGGGGGATGTAGTCCGGGCGTACCATTCAGCGGAGCAAAGCCCGGCTGTAGAGGGTATCACTGGTGGTAGCAGAGCCAAGCCCGGCACTGCAAGGCACAGCTGATAGGAGATGTCAGAGGAGATGTCAGAGGGGTGGCCCAGCCCGGAATCTGACAGCCCCGGACGGGCACAGACAGGCCCGCCCTTGTTCCGGGCTTCGTCCGCGCGCGTCCTGCGTCGCGGTGGGAGAGGCTGCGGTATGAGCGAGTTGGCCACGCCTCCTCCTTACTCGCGGGGAACGGCAGGGACAGCGGTGCACTCTGGGGGTTGCAGTCCACCCCAGAATGTACAAACCAGCGTCGATGGTGCGGCGGTGATGGCGTTGCCCCTGGGACCCATGTCCCACCAGGGGTGCTTAGCAGGATGATCGTGGTGTAGGCGAGCAGCAAAAGAACACCACCAAACAGGCAAAGAAACTCCCCATTAAAGTAAGTGGGACAACGTAGGAAGTAATGTAGTCCCTGTGAAGGCAAGGCAATTGCAGGTATGCGCAGTCACTTCAATTGTCCTCTGTAACACTGGCTCCTGACTGCCACAGATGCCGTAGCCCTTGCCTTTGCTAAAAGTACCCGGCCAACGAGGAGTTCAGGTGCGAACCGGGGGTCTGAACACACTCAACAGACCTCCTCCTGCAGCTCCTGTTGAGTTTGTTTGAGGCTCAATTACGGCCCAATCTGAGCTGAACTGCGGTCCGTTTGCCCCCCGTTTACCCTCCCGATAAGGGAGCCTGGTGCTGGAGCCCGGTAACAAAGCCAAGATTAAGCTGGACGGAGGGTACGGGGGCTGTAGCAGTTTCGGCATTTCCCTGCTCCTTCCTCCTTCCTCCTTCCTCCTGCTCACTGCTCGGCGAAAGGGAAAACCTGTGTTTATTTATTTAATTTTACTTATCCCATCATCTGTCGACTTCAACGCCCCCCGCCCCACTCCTGCCCCGCCTCACCGCTCTTACCTGTGCCAGCGCCACTGATTGTTAATGTTAATGTTAATGTTACTGGGTTTTTGTTAAGCGCACGGCTACTCCCCAGAGTGTCCCGGCGCTGATTGTGATGGGGGTATCAATCTCATTGCAATCAATCTGCGACAGTCTGAGGAAAAGTACTGCGTCAAGAAAGGAGGCTATCTCTGGCAAGGTGGTATCTAGCAATGAGTTATAGAGATCTTGGTAATAATGATGAAACATATGGAGGAGTAGTATAGCACCCAGTCTGCTTCTTACACCGCCGTCACTTGTGTCTGTTGCATTTCAGTTTTGAGTAGGCACACAAGTTGGTGGCCTTATTTGACCCCTTCCGACTGTGCTTGGGCTGAGTAGGCTAAGTAATCCAGGCACTGCAGACGTTCCAAGATGATTGCCTCCTTCCCACATAGCAGAGTCAAAGAGTCCTGAAGCACCGTATCATCAGCAGCTCGCCTCTCTGTATCAATGTATTCCTTTTCGATGCTGTCTAAGTCTTGAAGGATAAACGTGTGGCCCCCTTCAGAGGCCTGAATTCTAATCTCCCAAATCATAACTTTAAGGGCGTCCTGCTCCACTGTAGAGGAGGATGCCGTCCCTGTATTAGTCTCAAAAGTCTTGCTGATGACATCTGCCAAGATGTCCCAGAACATTGCATCTTCCAAGGCTGCAGACTGCAGTTGCCTTGTAGGAATAGGAAAGGTCGCCTTGCTCCAGGAAAGGGCAAGTAGTTGTGGATTATGATCTGATAGCTCCTATCTAGGTAATCTGGTGATGAACTAGCCATGCATATTCTATCAAGTCAGACATGGAGGTTGTAGACTGGAGAGTAGAATTAATAGAGCCGAAGCCCGGAATTAAGGTGACGCCACACATCGTGAGCATGCAACCTGTATCTTGGTCTCAGTTTGTCTGGCAAAAGCTGGGCTTCACATATGCAATATGAAATTGTTCTATTTGACTATTTATCCAAAGGATAGTTTATGATGTTCATAGAAAGGGACACCACTTCAGCAGGACTGAAGTTTCTTATAAAAGTTTTTAGTCCGGAGGAAATCCTGAAACCTTAACGAAAACAGGGTATGGTGTATTTCTAGAGAAATTGCAGCATTTCTGTATGTTCATGACATTTAATATGTCAGAACTGCTTTCTACGATCCCCAATGTAATAGTCTTGTTGAGCGTTCTAATCACTATCTTAAGGACAGTGTAATTCTTGTCCTCAGAATAGTTCACCATTCACCATTCCTCCAGACCATCAAGGAAATAATGTAGGCTTACAGACCATCCCCTCACTCTGTGATAGGTGTGAGTTTATTCCAGCTTCTTAAGAAATGTCTGCCTTGATCTAATATGTAAAAGACACACAATTGATGGACGGAATGCAGAACAAATCAATACAGTCACCCCCAGCCAAGAGATCTGGGTTAAATCCATCATTCTTTTGCTCACCATGCCACCCCAGTTTAGACCTGGCCATATGCAAATCAGTCTTGACCCTGTGCCTCATGGAAAGAGTCCAGGCTGAACTGCCAAGCCAGGTCCTCCCTGGACCGGAAACAAGCATCCTAGGGCCGGTTTCGGCGTTGCACCCCTCTTCAGCCAGGAGAGCTTGATTTCAGTTGCACAGTGAGCCCAGGACCCACATCTGGGCATAACCGACGCACTTAGGGCAAGGATGCAAAGACACATAATTGATGGACGGAATGCAGAACAAATCAAAACATTCACCCCCAGTCAAGAGATCTGGATTAAATCCATCATTCTTATGCTCACCATGCCACCCCAGTAGTGATCTAATATGTGTCATTGTGAGCTCAAGAACATGTTCCATGAACGTTTTGGGAAAAGTGTTATGGTTCTTTGAAATGTGGAAGCCAGTGAAGGAGAACAGCATACTAAGTCTAAATTGCACAATGACAAAGTCCCCAAAGTCAAATCTCCCCGAATTCTCAATTGGCGACATGATGGCTATTAAAGTTGAACGGTTGCAAATGTTCTAGACCTACAGGGGTAGTAAAAGTCAACAAAGGAAGGGTTACACCTAGAATGGCAGATATTAGAGTATCAGGATAATTGACAAGTGTATGAAGAGCAGACTGTAGTGGGATACTGAGATTGATTTTAGTGAAGATTAGAATTACTCTTCCTCTGATGTTCCAACGTGTGCTTCAATGGAGGAAAAATTCCCACTGGCACTGGTGCGAGCAGCAGTGGACTTGATATGAATCCTTTTTGATAAGACTGTATGGGATCTCCAGTCCAACCTTGAGGGGATAGATGATCCACATAATGGTGGTTCTATTGTAGATCATGCTAAAAGTTCCTCAAGAACAAGAATACCATCTTCGCGAATCCTGGAGGATTGACTTCCTTCTCTAGCTGGCTGAAAGCTGTATTCATGTTATTGTCTTGATTATTAACGAGGCAGAAGTTTTGTATATATATTAGCACGTTGTTAATATTGTGTTGTACTTTCTTTTGCTTCTTTTCCCTGCCTTGTCCTGTGCCCTTTCTCTCCTTTCCCCTTGGTACTGGCCCGGTAGATTTTGTGCCAGAATGTTCCATTATTTATAGTTGTTTTAGTTGAAGAGTGCCTTTTGTCGAACGTTCTGTGCCAAGGTATTCCTTAGTTGAAAGTTGGTTCAGCTGTGAAGTGTCTGTTGTAGAACGTTCTGTTCCAGAGTATTCCATGGTTAACAGTTGGTTCAGTTGTGAAGTGTCTGTTATAGAACATTCTGTGCCAGGGTGTTCCATGGTCGACAGTTGGTTCAGTTGTGAAGTGTCTGTTATAGAACATTCTGCGACAGAGTGTTCCATGGTTGACAGTTGGTTTAGTTAAAAGGTGTCTGTTATAGAACATTCTGCGCCAGCATGTTCTATGGTCGAGAGTTGGCTTAGTTATAGAGTGTCTGTTATAGAACATTCTGCGACAGAGTGTTCCATGGTCGACAAGTTGGTTTAGTTATACAGTGTCTGTTATAGAACATTCTGCGCCAGCATGTTCTATGGTAGAGAGTTGGTTTAGTTATAGAGTGTCTGTTATACAACATTCTGCGCCAGCATGTTCTATGGTAGAGAGTTGGTTTAGTTATAGAGTGTCTGTTATACAACATTCTGCGACAGAGTGTTCCATGGTTGACAGTTGGTTTAGTTATAGAGTGTCTGTTATAGAACATTCTGCGCCAGCATGTTCTATGGTCGAGAGTTGGTTTAGTTATAGAGTGTCTATTATAGAACATTCTGCGACACAGTGTTCCATGGTCGACAAGTTGGTTTAGTTTTAGAGTGTCTGTTATAGAACATTCTGCGCCAGCATCTTCTATGGTCGAGAGTTGGTTTAGTTATAGAGCATCTGTTATTGAACATTCTGCGACAGAGTGTTCCATGGTTGACAGTTGGTTTAGTTATAGAGTGTCTGTTATAGAACATTCTGCGCCAGCGTGTTCTATGGTCGAGAGTTGGTTTAGTTATAGAGTGTGTGTTATAAAACATTCTGTGACAGAGTATTCCATGGTTGACAGTTGGTTTAGTTATAGGGTGTCTGTTATAGAACATTCTGTGCCAGCGTGTTCTATGGTCGAGAGTTGGTTTAGTTATAGAGTGTCTGTTATAGAACATTCTGCGACAGAGTGTTCCATGGTTGACAGTTGGTTTAGTTATAGAGTGTCTGTTATAGAACATTCTGCGCCAGCTTGTTCTATGGGCGAGAGTTGGTTTAGTTATAGAGTGTCTGTTATAGAACTTTCTGCGCCAGCATGTTCTATGGTCGGGAGTTGGTTTAGTTATAGAGTGTCTGTTATAGAACATTCTGTGCCAGCATGTTCTATGGGCGAGAGTTGGTTTAGTTATAGAGTGTCAGTTATAGAACATTCTGCGCCTGCATGTTCTATGGTCGAGAGTTGGTTTAGTTATAGAGTGTCTCTTATAGAACATTCTGCGACAGAGTGTTCCATGGTTGACAGTTGGTTTAGTTATACGTTGTCTGTTATAGAACATCCTGCGACAGAGTGTTCCATGGTTGACAGTTGGTTTAGTTATAGAGTGTCTGTTATAGAACATTCTGCGCCAGCATGTTCTATGGTCGAGAGTTGGTTTAGTTATAGAGTGTCTGTTATAGAACATTCTGCTCCAGCATGTTCTATGGTCGGGTGTTGGTTTAGTTATAGAGTGTCTGTTATAGAACTTTCTGCGCCAGCATGTTCTATGGTCGAGAGTTGGTTTAGTTATAGAGTGTCTGTTATAGAACATTCTGCGCCAGCGTGTTCTATGGTCGAGAGTTGGTTTAGTTATAGAGAGTCTGTTATAGAACATTCTGCGCCAGCGTGTTCTATGGTCGAGAGTTGGTTTAGTTATAGAGTGTTTGTTATAGAACATTCTGCGACAGAGTGTTCCATGGTTGACAGTTGGTTTAGTTATAGGGTGTCTGTTATAGAACATTCTGCGACAGAGTGTTCCATGGTTGACAGTTGGTTAAGATATAGGGTGCCTGTTATAGAACATTCTGCGACAGAGTGTTCCATGTTTGACAGCTGGTTTGGTTGTGGAGTGTTTGTCGTAGAACATTCCCTGTCACAGTGTTCCATTATTTATAGTTGGTTTAGTTGTAGAGTATCTTTTGTCCAACGTGCTGTGCCAGAGTATTCAATGGTTGACAGCTGGTTCGGTTGTGGAGTGTTGGTCTAGAACATTCCCTGCCACAGTGTTCCATTATTTATAGTTGGTTTCGTTGTAGAGTGTCTTTTGTTGAACCTTCTGTGCCAGAGTATTCCACGGTTGACAGCTGGTTCAATTGTGGAGTGTCTGTTATAAAACGTTCTGTGCCAGAGTGTTCCATTATTCATAGTCGGTTTAGTTGTAGAGGGTCTGCTGTGGAAAGTTCTTTGCCAAAGTGTTCCATGGTTGACAGTTGAGTCAGTTGTAGAGCGTCTGTCATGGACTTGACTCTCTTATTATAACGTTCCTGGAGGCTGAATAAATCTCTTCAGACAAAACTCCGTTTTGCTTGAAGACTAAACCCTGCAGCTCTGTCTGTCTGGGATTGGATTTTATTCGTCTATGTTTTTATGTACATGTTCAAGCACCACAAGAACCTGGGCGCAGAGTGGCAAAATTATACAAATACCATGGCACAGAAAGAACAATGGGCAGCAAGAAATTCTCAATAATAACAAATAGGAACATTCGGCGCATTGTGCTACACTGTCGGGAATATCGGATACTCTAGGTGGGTGAAGATTACTAAATTCCGTTCAGGATGAGAATGCGACAGAAAAGGGTGTGGAGGCGCTGTCCCTCTGCGTGCCCAATGATTGTCTGCCGTCCTGATGAATGAACGGTGTTTGCGCCTATATTTCATTCATTGGTGGGAAGTTTCCTCTTCTGGGGTTTTATGTGTGTGTTGTTCAATGAGGAGCCGGAATTACCACACGTTTTATCTCGTTCACCGCACATTTTATCTCGTTTACCGTACATTATCTTGTCCCTTGTACAATTTATATTCACCGCACATTTTATATATTCTATCGCACATTTTATTTTACCGCGGTTTTGTCGCTAATAGTTCTCTTAAAAATGAGACAAAGGAAGGAGGTACGTATCGTGCTGGGCACATTTCGCGAACGCAGACATTTTAAAATATCCTTTTCGCCAGTGTGTTGTATCGAATTCATACGAGTCTTCTACGGGTGGCGCCTTCTTTCTTTCGCTTTTCGAATAAACGATTTCTGAAAAGGGGCACCCGGTGTAGCAGTCAAGACGGGCTTCTCGTTTGGAGCGGGAGATTTCAAGGCGCTATTCTGGTCTCCTCGCGGGCTGTGTGATATCGGAGGCCGCCTGGCACCAGGCAGAGTGAACGACACATTAGACGCTGGCACTGGGCTGCCCTACACCAACTGTCCGAGGACAGCCGACGGTCATCGCACCCGTGTTGGGGATCCGGTTACCTTTAATACATCCCCCGGAGCGCTGCCTCGGACTAATGGGTGTCTGTCACCAGCGGGCTCACGTTAGCCCATGTGTGGCAGAGGGAGCGCATCGAAGCGCTGAAATCCGGGCTCCGGTGAGCTAAGGCACGCATGACACTATTTGGGGTTTCTATGACGCATCCGGATACTTTAGATTAGTTCGGATTTGAGGAGGATCGACATTTTATGGGGTTTTTTTTCAGTCATCAGAGTGTTCCCGATCGGATTCTTCAGGATTTTTGATTTTGGGGGCTAGAAAAGCACCAGTGTCACTTCTCCCCCCCAAAAATAATAATAATAGGTTTATTGTAAGGAAATGATGACATCTCAGCAGATGCTGGCGCATATATGTGGCGAATAACACGGATACAGAAGCAAGCGGGGCAAAGGACTTCAGAGGGGAATTATGCTTTTTAGTGGAATTTCTGCTGTTAGATGCTGCGTTTTCCCGTTGTTTTTAACTCCCTTCGACCTCCACACCTGGTCACCTGCCACACCCCGTGTTGTACAATCATAAGATCAAGGTTGTGTTCATACCTGTGAAACCAAGTCATCTTCACCCAACGAAAATGAAATAGTGGTGTTATTTGCGGCCGCTGTCGCACACTCATGCACACGTGTTGGCGTGTTTGCATAACGCGCTCAGCTCTCCTGCCAGCTTCGCCCGCCCGCTGCTTTGCGGTCCACGGGTCCAGGTGTATACGGGCCACCCCCAGCACGACTGATAGATTACGCACTTTCAGTGGGTAGATTTTAGGTGCGAATACTTAGTTTGAGAGATGCGTTAAGGAATAAATATGCAGGAGGGCCCGTCATAATCGGAAATGGATTCAAACGCGTAGGAGTTATTACGCAAATCTGTTTTAAAGCGTTGTCCGCGATTTTATCCGATTATCGGCATTTCGAAACCGGTCTCCGCTAACTGTCCAGTATCTTGGTCTGCTCAGGAGAGACCAGAGTGTGTGTTTATTTGTGTTGGGTGTCAGTGGGTCTATCTGTGGCCCTTCAGGGTATGAGTGTGGGTCTGTGTGGGTTTCTGACTACACCTCAGTGGGTTCCCGGTTGATTCTGTGTGTGGACCTAGTTTGTGTTGAGGTTTCTGGATGTGTGGCTGTGTGTGAGAGAGAGAGTGTGTTCGGGCCTGCGTGGGTCTGCTTGTGTGAGGCAATCCCTACAATGTCGGCCCCGGGCCTGAGAGGCCCACCTCGGCCGCATCTTCTTCTTGAAAGCAGACGCCTATGCAGCAGGTCACACTGCGCGTCGGCTCTCGTGGGGTTCTGCGGACATCCTCCCGTCTGCCCCATGCATACTTCTGCCCTGCTAGACCAAGCCTCTTGTGTCATCTGCTTTGGGATGTTCTCCCAGCAGAGGTTAAAGTGCTAAAAAAGTATGGGAAATATGATGGGTGCAATGGGGGTGGGGTCAGCGAATCCGGGGTCAAGACAACAAGAACTAAGGGCACTGTTTGTGTAAAATTAAAACGGTTTGGGCACGCCGTTCCCGATAGATCCCACCCACCTCAACTCCCGACTGCCAGGCGGGATTCGCGGATCTAGCCACCCTTGGTTGCGGAAAGAAGGTGAACAAAACTTCTCGCTTTTCACTGACGATTGTGTTTGTTAGAATTGTTGCTCTTCACAAATAGGTTTCTTGAAAGGATAACCTGCCCCAGCCTTCGATCAGGTGGGTCCGGTTCTTTAAACTATGGCGAAGGTGGTAACTGTAGCATCACATTTGTCTAAATCAGGAAGTGTTATAAAAGTAAACAAAAGGACTGACTTCTGAAAGAAAGTGTTATATTGAAAGCTGTATGGACCGGCTTCAAATCCCTATATCCGTCCCCGCGGTCCCCTGCAGGCCGCGCGCGGTATTACAATGTTATCCACCTCGGAAGGAAGCAGGGTTCACCTGTTCCCGAGGTCAGTCCCCAAATAACATCGTTTTTACATTGGTTTTATTTTATTTAAAATACACACACCAGAATTGGCATAAAATATATCAACGCAAAATATCCTATTGGTCTAATTTTCAAAAAGCCGACTTGACTTATTTGAAGAGATTGGACGCAAACCTCGACTTGGTGGGAATGTAAAGCAGCGGGCACGTGCACAGACCGGGTATCACGGGGGGCCCGTGGAAGGCCTCCCTTTCAAAAACCTCGACCCACGCGATACGACCTGAAACCAGGGACCCCGGGATACGGGCGGAGACAACG
Organism: Triturus cristatus; assembly: GCF_964204655.1. NCBI lineage: Eukaryota > Metazoa > Chordata > Amphibia > Caudata > Salamandridae > Triturus > Triturus cristatus. The sequence goes on from NC_140586.1 coordinate 655,304,719, forward strand.
ATTAGAAATCCCGAGTACCGCCGGGGCTTGGGGAGGTGCAGACGGACACACAAATATGTGTTTGTACCCTGGACTGAAAAAACGTGAACCGCGTACATAGGAATGCAGTGATGGGAGGCAAAGCTAGGGATGTTGCAGCAAAGATGTCAGCAAAACCAATGGTGCATTTCCTATGGACGAACCCATTTAATAATTACAATAATGTTACAACGATGTACGCGCACATGTAATAAACCTATAATCATATTACATACAAAAAAATAAATGTCTGTGTCCATACATACCTTCACTCATATATGAATATAAATCTAAGCCATGGCAGTGAAAATAAACATGGCTCAATAACACAATGTTTGGAGCCACTGTACTAACAAACATACATTTATCAAGGTATTAACCAGGTGCAAATTCCCTGGTATGACCATAGCACAGTGAAAATGGCATTACAAAAACGCCGTTTACAGCCTCATAGGTCATGCTGCAATTACTTTACAAAGAAAACAACCCTTCAAATACTCACAGGGGCTCTTTCATGTGATTTTACCATATTGCCCAAATGCATCTCCTGGTTTTGGGTAAATATTTCCACGCGCGATTTTATTTACACATGCCATGGCATACGCCATATCTGGAAGGGTTCAGCCTATAATAATCTATGTAATTCCTTTTTTGCGTGAGGAGAGAATCGCACGGGCCCACTCGCTTTGCCTCCAATGGTATCAAGGCCCTTCCCACCCTCTATAATGTTAATAAATAGCATATTACACTCTGCACATCTGCATATGTACTAACTATCCATACACACAGACATACCACGCAGTCACTCTATTTTCCGATATATATATTTATAGGATTAAAGGCTGATGGGGTTCACACATATCCAATTGTGTACATGTATTTAACAATTCACGCGCACTTTTGGACTGTTTCTATGCTTTATCTGAGACATAATATTCTGAATCGATCAGACGTAGTGAGGGTCATGAGAGGTGTACCCTCATTGGATAAAGTCGCTGCTTTACGGAGAAGTTCACGTATGTCGAAGAGGTTGTGTTGAAATGAGAGATGTTGTATTGTATATTGTAGTGTAAAAGGCACTGTTAATATTCATATGCAATGTTATTGATCTGCGCACGGGGACACAATGAACGCACGGTTTCACGTCCTCGATCGATCACACAGTAAAGACCACAGGCTCGTACAAAGTCATTCCCTGACTAATGCCAACTTGCAATAGTCTGGGTGGGTGGGCGCGTCCGGAATTATGATGCTCTGTCCTGGCAGTGCCCATGTGGACTACATGGCGTGTGTGCGCCACCACCGTGCGGTGGGTGGGTGAATGGACACCGCCTACGGGCCCAGAGCCGGCACCACGGAGCTGTACCTACGTTTACGTTGGTACTGAACAGAGAGCTGTAGTATTACACTACAGACGGGGTGCGGGCAAGATGTTCAGCTCTCCTTCGCCCCAGAGTCCGTCGATCTTCTGTCCAGTAATGCGGTATTTACCGCCGGCCGGTGTATTTTTATCGCCAGTAGTAGGCAGCAGTAGTATCGGTCGGTATCACTGACAGCGGTGGGGGCGAGCTGCCCGCACCACCTTCCGCCCCAGTGCCCCTGGTTCCGTAGAAAGGGTTATTTTGCGCCAGCCACGGCGCGCTTGTATTTTTACCGCCAGTACTAGACAGAAATAGTATTGTTTATGCTATTGACAGAAGCCGCGGAGTTCCCTGCACTGCCTTGCTGATAGTACCCCTTCTTTAGATGTAGGGTCACGTCTCCTAAGTCTTCAGAAGCCGTATTTTCCGCCAGGGCTCGCGCGTGTATTTCTACCGCCATCCGCCGGTACCGCGCGCTGTCCGCAGCCACAGCTTGAAGAGCCGGCGGTATGCCAGCCGCGCGCGCAGCTATGCACGAGTAATTTTATAAGTAACAAAGGCTCAGGCCTGGAATGGAGCCCTGTTATCCAATGTCACCCAGAAGCCCTGCCTCAGCAGCCCCGCCGGCCTGAAAGCCAACCCAAGGAGCGGCCTTTCCCTTTCCCAGGGCTCTCGGCTAAAGATAGCCGCCTCCGCCGCGCACAAGTCACCGCCATTTGCTGTTTGTGTAAAACCGATTACCAGACACAACTGTGAAGGAACTTGTTACTTTTATAGCCACCGCACACAAACACATTTAGCCGCGTTTAGTTTTCCTTGTAAAAGGAGATTAGGGTGCCCATTTAGGGGCCTGCCCGTGAGCCGTTGCCACATAATATGCCCTGGGCGGATGGGTCGGCGTTTGCTTTCAGTGTCAGATGATTTGAAGTGTCTTATTTATAAAGTTCACGCGACCCTCCCTTCCTCCCCCTAGACAGCTTGTTTTATTTCCGTGTGGGCCCGCAGAGATGCACGTGTTTACTTAGAAATGATATCTGCGCTTCAAGAAACGTACTCAGCAATTAAAAAAACTCTTCTTAGAAACGATATCTGCTGCTCAGGAAAATGAGTAGGCAACCAATAAAAATAACAAAAACGAAAACATTTTTTTAAATTGCTTTCTGTTCAGGGGGACATGTTATCCAGCCTTAAGCACCGCTCACAAGTGACAGACTAATTCCTGGTTTTAAAATGTGCTGGATAAGTGATGTGCCCTTTGACCTGCACGTGTTTGGACACAGGTTGAGGAAAGGAAAGTTTCTATAAGTGCAACAACAATTGGCAATTCATCACAGAGCAGTCATACTTTGGAAACAGCCGCGATTCCCGTAAAGGTGTTTTGGATAAGTTTTCGAGGTGCTTTTTAGAGTGTAGGGTTTTTAGTGTTAGTAATAGCGTGTAATAATAAAGTATTATCGGACACCTGCTGATTCCCGGTGTTTATGGACTGGTTTCATTTATCTTTGGTTAAGTAGAAACTAGTAGATGCGTGCAAAATGCAAATACCGTACTGGTGAATGAATATTCAGCCGCCATCCCTGTAAAAACAAATGGATAAAAATCAGATTTGAAAATAATAATTCTGAACGCATTTAATACGTTAATAATTATTTTGTGAGATTGTATTGCCTCATTCTTTTTTAATGCGGTCACCCCTGTCTTTTCTGATGGTAGGTAGTTGATCAAAGGGCACTGGTACCGTATGTCACATTCTGAGCATCTCGAGATATTTTCCATGAAATGGTGTGCTTATTAAAGTTGATAGTGCCCTGTAATTATGGACACCTCCAGCTAAACTAAGTATTGTTTTTATTTTTTATTCATTTGGTTGACTTTTCCATTTTCAGGCTGTTATTGTTTTGCGCAATATGGATTCAAATTTCTTTTGCTATTTTATGTTATTGTTTAATTTTTTAATTTGCTATTCGGGTTAGCTTGTTAATAATAGGTTAACGTTATTTCGTGCGTGTTTTGAAGGGAAACTCGTTTGAGTTAGAATGTCAGCATGCATTTTTATGCAGCGAATGAATGCATATGTTTCAATAATGTTCGTTATATGAAGGCACAGTTCAATTTCCAGGCATGGTCTTCGATCAATTCTATTTGGCCTCACATTAAGCTAATCCAATTTCATTTTCTTAAGCAGAGAAAAATGACAGAAGACTTTTTTTTATATAGGAAAGAATTAACCCCCGTTCATCGGAAGGCAAATTTGACATACGTCTGTTTAACACATGCTTTCCTCTACTGTCGATATGTTCCTATCTTTCTTTGAAATGTAGCCAATAACAGACGAAAAATTCAATTTTATAAAATTTATTTACAATATTTTGGACTGCACAGTAGAATAACATTTAGAATACATATATATATATATTTATAATTTTTCATTCATATACAAACATTACAGAATTATAGCCTTTTAAAATGTTTTTTAAAATGTACTATTTAAATTTTCCGGATAAGCTGCTTGGAGAGTGAACCTTCAGAAAACGAAAGCTCGGAGCTCTCTACGAATCTACTGTCTTTCCTTTTTTTAAAAAAAATAAAAAGCCCAGAAAGCAAAGTCAATACTTTTCGTACAAATATTTACAAATGTTTTACCTGTACATAAAGCATTCCATTTTTGTACAAGTTTATGTTACAGTTTAGTTTTTGCAGTTCAGAGTTCCATGGGTAGGTATGAGTTCAGGGACAGAGGTGATCTTGGCACTGTCTCTGACCCCTAAGTTGAACTGGAACATGTAAGTGCCGAGATGTCCCCCACGCTCCATTGCCATTGAGAGGTCAGCGGGGTTGGGTTAGAGTCAGTCACATGTCAGGTGTGGACATACGAGTGGTTCTGCTCCAACTATGTACTTTGAGAGGCACTGGCTTGTACTGCGATCACCCCACATCTGAATAGACCCATCAGTTATGCACGCCAGCACTATTGCGCCTGCCACTTGGCGGCGGCCGCTGCCGCAGACACGGCGGGCAGGAACTGTCCGGAGAGTAGGCTGGTGGGCATGCTGAGTATGGGCGCGATGGCCGCTGTGGTCCTGGCCAGTGACAACTGCTGGTGGCTCATGAGCGCCGACTGCACGGTGACAGGCGGCCGCAGGAAGGTCTGCGCAGCCGAGCTGGCCGACACCCCGATGATGTTCTCGATGCTGAACGAGGGCCGGCTGCTGGGCTCGGCCTTGATGACCGAGCCGGCGGTGCCCAGGTGCAGCTGCAGACCGGGGCTGGCGAACGCCTTGCGGCTGAGTTCTCCGGAGGGCAGCAAGGGCACGGCGGGCGGCAGCAGCGGCGGCATGTAGGGGTATTGCAGCGCAGCTGCGTGCGCGCCATAGGCAGAGGGGTGCAGCCCGTAGGGGCGGCCGTAGGGCCCGCCCAGGCCATAGGCGCCGAAGCTCTGCATCATGAGGGCCGTCTGGTCGCGCAGGTGCTCCTGGTGGTGGCGCTTGAAGCGCTTGCGCCGGCGCAGGAAGCTGCCGTTGTCGAACATGTCCTCGGACTGCGGGTCGAGCGTCCAGTAGTTGCCCTTGCCCGGGTTGCCCGGCTCCCGAGGGATCTTGACGAAGCAGTCGTTGAGGGACAGGTTGTGGCGGATGGAGTTCTGCCAGGCCGGGAACTTCTCGCGGTAGTAGGGGAAGCGCTGCGAGATGAACTCGCAGATGCCGCTCAGGGTGAGCTTCTTGTGCGGACTCTGCAGGATGGCCATGGTGATGAGCGCGATGTACGAGTAGGGCGGCTTCACCAGGGCGCTCTTGGGCTTGCTCTGCAGCAGCAGCGCCGCCTCGCCCTTGGCCTCCGCCTCTCCGGGGGGCTCCGGGGCGCCCCCGTCCTCCCCTACAGGGCTGTCCCGGGGCTCCGGGCTGCCGCACTCGCTGATCTCCTTCTCCGCGCACTCGTCCCCTTCGCCCACCACGTCGATGTCAACGTCGTCGCTGGTCAGGGCTGGCTGGCCGGGCATGGCACTGCTACTGCTGCCGGACAGGGTCATCGCAGCTCGGGGTCTGCTGCTGAGGGTCACACGGTGCGTCCGCCCGCTCTGTCAAGCTCCTTGGGATCTGCCGGAGGGACCCTCACCTCGCTTCCCTTCTCATCGGGATCTGTCGAGGGATGGGAGCCCGGGCGAGTCACCAACTCTTTGGAAGCCCCTCTCCAAAAGACTGCCTGATAGATTACTTGCCACTTGGAGATATACTGGCCATGCGGGTCACGTGGGGCGTGACGTCAGCTCCCCCCCTGTGAAGCCATGCAAAACTCAAGTTGTTTCACGGGATTGTCAACAAAGAGACAAGAGTGGCGAATACTTATCGTCACCCTGGCCACTGGCACACACGGGTCCATCCATCTTCAGCCGGGAGAAGGGGGGTGAGGGTCGCACCCAGAGCCGTGCCAGGGCGGCTGTCTTCACCGGCACGCTACCTGGTTCGAGAGCCCTACCTGCGGGCTTCTCTGGCCAATCTAGAGGGGCAAGTTAGCGCTCATTCCAGAATAAATAATTATCAGACAGAAGAAATGATTTGTTAAATTTAAATAAATATGGGAAATCGAGAGAGGGCCGTTTTATTCCAGAAAGGAGGAGACGTGTTTGCTATTTAATTTAGATTGAAGTAAGGCATTTTAGAAAAAAAAAACAGTTAAGGAAAAGTTCAGCGAAATTAACGTGTTTGTTTAAAAAGAGGAACTCTCCTCTTGACTAAGAGTTGCTAGGGGTGGGGGCGATCGCTGAAACGCTGCCTGCTTTCGACACCCCCTGTCGCCACAAGCAGCGCGCATTAGCAGCAGTGCAAACATTGCACGGGGTGGGGTGAGGAAGGCAGCAGTTTGCGTCTGAACTCACTTTCCTGTGTGTTGTGTGCAGTCCCAGCTGGGAGCCGAAGTCCACAAAATGGCTATTGATTAATCTATCGGAGGAGTGCTGGGATAAACGAAAGAGGTACAATAACAGAGGGGAAGCGCCGATAAAGGAGCCTTAAGTGGTCTCGTCCAGGCGCTAACAGCTTCATCAGCGCCGCCTTAGCATATGAACGAGTCGGAAACGGCGCTGGCGGTGACACCGCCTGATGATAATACCGCGCTGCCATTGTGGGGCCAGGTGAGCGCAGCCCGAGGAGGCTAGGGGCTCAGCCGAGGAGAAAGGGCGTCCAGGGGGGCAATGTGCTAAGAGACCCTCATCTGGGCCAAAGAAACCAGGGAGGGGGTGCGGACTAGCAGCTGTGTCTCGCGACTCCGTGGAATAGGAAACAGGGAGAGGGGTGGACACCGGTGTGTAGGTGCCGTGAGCGGGTTTTCTCTTCTCGGAGTGAAAATAAGTAAATGTGCACGAAGACGAAAAGTGCCCAGGGAGCAGTGGTGATCGCTCGCGAAATCCCGCGCTGGCCCTGGGAAAATATTTAAAATTGGATAAAGACATATGTGCTCCCAGCGCTGGCTTAACAACCCCATGAATGGGGTATGCGCAGTCTGTGGACCGCCCCCGCCCTTTCCAGGGATGTATACGAGCAAAGCAACCTCCACCCCACTCGTGTCCCTGCCTCTCCCACCGACATTTGCCCCTTCCGTGAAGCGCCCCTCACAGTCTTTTTAAAGCCAAGAGGAGGCAAACACGATGGGCAGGCGGTAAGAGAGGTGGTACCTGTGCCCACTAGGCCCCGTCCATGCCCCAGCGAGGTGGGGCCCGGGGCCCCTAGAAGGACACGCGCGAGCCATTGGAGCCGTCAGCAGCGCGATGGAGGGCGTGTGGTGCTCTGTTCACAACACACTTGTAGAAATAAAGTCCCTGGCCACTGGGTATCTGGGACGTGCCCCTGAGAGGGCAGGACTCACCTGTGGGTTCAAAGGCTCCAGGCTCTCAAAGCCACCAGAGCGGCAAATAAACTAATAAAGACGAATCTCTGACCTTGAAAATAGTACTTGATCAAATCACTTCCGACAACACGACGGCCCACGTTTATATTCACTATTATGGCATATATATATATATATATATATATCGTCATACATATATGGAGAGAGGAGGCTTGAAATGTATCTCTATTTTTAAAGTAGACTGATAGACCAGCTAAATACATAGATAGATAATTTATCTTTTGTGTATCTGTGATATCTGTATCTTCCTAATACATATATCTCTGCAGACAAATAGATAGCTAGATAGATAGCTAGATAGATAGCTAGATATAGATAGATAGATAGATAGATAGATAGATGGATAGATAGATAGATAGATAGATAGATAGATAGATAGATAGATAGATAGATAGATAGATAGATAGATAGATAGATAGATAGATTTGTGTAGACAGAGAGGGTTGTATAGACAGACAGACACAACCACACACAGAAAGACGGATAGCTAGCTCGCTGGATGGATGGATGGATGGATGGATGGGTGGGTAGACGGACAGACAGTTCAGGGTGCTAGCGCTGCACTCGGTGCCGTTCCCCGCCCTCTGAGCCGAGTTGGGCCGCACGGCGTAGCTCCCGCGTCCCTCCTCCGCGCTCTGATATTTTCCGAGCCCAGGAGGCGCCGCTGCTCCACCTGCCGCACATGATAGACGGACTCGTTAGTTATGGTGACAGTGGACACTGCCAGGGCCGGAGTTACTAAATAAACGCATACTTAAAAACAGCGCACGTTTCTTTCCTACGACCTGGAACCTGGGGGGTGTCTGTGAGAGGACTGCAAGCTTCCACCACACTGGGATGACTTAAAGTGAGCCACACCCACCCACAGCCCCCAGATCCGGCCCAGGACTCAAAATATTCGTTTTATTTGATCAATCGATTTTCCTGTTTTATCCAAATGATCCCAATTTCCGAGCTGCCATCTGTAGTGAAGGGGCCGTCCCCGGAAAGGTGCCCGCAGTGGGCCTGGACTGGGAGCGGCGCTGCGGGGTCCCTCGAGGGGGACGTGATGAACTGGAGGGGCCGATTCCGGGCCTTGCGTTTTTTTTTCGCAGTAGCACAATAAACGTCAAATGAATTGATGCGGGTCATTAATTACGGTGTTTAGCGTGAAAAGGCGCGTTTCCCCATTAGAGACCTTTTGTGCTAATCTCGTGTCGGCCTCCGTGCCATCTGATGCGGGCGCGCCCTGGCAGAGATCTCCGGGCCTCTTTATCCGAGAGACATTATAAGCTGTCTGTCTCCGGCCGCCTCTCGGCTGCACCGCCAGGGCAGGAACACGGCCGACTTCTGATGTGGATTGTAGCAGTTGTATAGCGCCTTGTGCCCCTGACGAGCCTTCTAAGCACCCCTGAGTGTCAGCGGTCCCTTGTTTTGCGGTCGGTTTATACAGTGTATTGAATCACAGCTCTTTTATAGTGCCCCATGCTCTCTGGAGGCTTCAAGGCACGTATGGTAACGTGGGTTGCTTTATTCCTATATTCGGTTTGTGTTTGACTTTAGACTTTGTGTAGCACATCCCAACGCTTCTGGGTTGCACATAGGGTTACTTTCATTCTATGGTTGACTTGTGCAATGAATTGCAATGTAGCTTTTACACAGCGCTTCACACGCCAGAGAGGGATAGATCGAAACCCTTTTAAGTACCACACGGTTACCTTATTTGTCGGGTTTGTATCCAGGGTAAAAGTAAATAAATGAAAAATATATATATATATACATATATTTGATCAAGCAAGGCCGACGCTTCGGCCGAAACGCGTCATGACTTGCAGTTGAGAGAACAAAATAAATTCATCTTGCCATCAAGAGGAGTTCGCGTCGTTCCTGTTGGAATGATTGTTTGCAGTATATATATATATATATATATATATATATATATATATATATATATATATATATATATATATATATATATATATATATATATATATATATATATATATATATATATATATATATATATATATATATATATATATATATATATATATATATCCATATCTAGCACATCATTTCTGTCTGTCACGGGCCATTGGCCTCGTAGTCACTTTCGTCTAACCCGCAGTTCCCTTATTTCTGTAGTCGATTGGTGAGTGCTTTGTATTGGACACGTATTCTAGCACCCCGTGTCCATCCCGGGGCACCAAGGCGCTTCTCGGAAACGCGCTGCTCTCGTATTCCTATACAGCTGTCCTTCAGTTATACTCAGTTTTGTATTTTGATTTCAGTTTGTGAGAACAGGGCGGGGGAGTTTGTCCGCCGTTAACTTCCCCGATCTATGGGATTTCAGAGGGCAGCCCGTGTGATGCTGGCGTGTTGTGTCGGGACGGTGCGGGGGCTGGGGGCGGATATCATTCATGTTGGCTGCGATCAAGTAAATCCGGAGTTAATCCTAATTGCAACTCGCTGTTAAACCGACAAGACTTCAGTCACTATTCCCGGCTTACCCTGGAAAACCCTTTCTCAATAATAAGCAGTGATCGGGATCAGACGGGGCCCCCCTCCCCCAAATATACCCACACGTCAAACGGCGGGGAAATAATGGGGTGCAATAACGAATAATTGAAGGGTTACACAACGCAGGGGTTACAAGACACACTTATTGAAGTGCTTAAAGGAGGTAGATGCCACCTGGGCGTCACGCGGCATGCGTGTACACTCCTGACGAAGGTGACTGCCACCCGGGCATCACGTGACATGCGTGTAACACCTGACGGACACCGTACCTGCAGCCGGAGCCCTATCAGTGACCCGTCAAACACCCCTCCGGTTCGCGCTGTGTGCACGTGAGGAGGAGGGGCATGCTATATTCCATCGAGGGTCTTCCAATGGGGCCCTCTACACTTTTCCCCTTTGTGGGGTTGGGCGCTTCTCCCGTCTTGAGTTGTTGAGTGCGTGGTTGTTGCTACAGGGAAGAGAGTATACCATGCCCGTCTGTGGGGGTTGTATACAATTCCCAACGTTATATGTGTGTGTGCACAGTAGTATGTTGGGTCTTCTGGGAGGGTGGCGTTCGGTGGCACACTAAATTGAGCGTCCTATATGTGCCCACCCTCAGGGGCATTGCACAGTTCACGTTTTACGTTTCGAACTTCTGAGGGGCGTCCTGCCCCCCCCCCTTGAGATAGAGTGCCGTGCCCCCCTTCCCCGTGAGATATGTGCCTGGTATACTTTGTGCACTTTGCGTGGAAGCTGTTCGGGGGTGGCGGGTGTTATTATATGATGTCCCACACGTCTTTGTGTGTGGAGGGGAGTTGTGATCTGCCCCCCTAAGCCGTGCGGCACCATATCGTCCTGAGTGGTGTGTGTGGGCGTGGAAGGCCGGGGTATTGTGTCCAGTGTGATCTTTCGATGCTGCGTGAGTTCTGTCACTGCTCCCCTCAGTGTAGTGTGCACGGCGCCGCTCTGAGGTGTGTGTGTGTGTGTATGTTTGGGGGCGGGGTAGAGAGAGGGAGAGGTACACATTGGGACTCCTGAAAGCTGAGTGTGTGTGTAATGTGTTACCCTCGGGAGACGCATACCACACCCCTCTGAGTTGTGAGTGTTGGACCCCTCAAAGGCCTCGGTGACTTCTCATCATATGTACCGCGGGTATGTTGTACTTTCCTCTGGGTAGTGCACAGCATCGCCCTGAGAGAGGTGTGTGTGTAATACAGTGCCTCTGAGGGCGGGCTTGTGTTACATACAATCTGCCCTCTGAGTTGCGGAGTGTGCTCTATTGTACCCCGTGAGCCCGGCAGTAGTGACCCCTCCTGGATGTCGGAAATGTGTCATATTTGCCCCCCACTTCAGATATCCGGAGTGGGTTACCTTGTGCCTGTAATATATACAATACGTTGCATTGCGCCCCTTTGGGCGGGACTGTGTTATGCGGCGCTCTCTTCAGACTGGGAGTCTGTTATATCGTCCCCGCTGGGTTTGGAGGTTGTATTGCGTCCAGAATGAAGCATAGGAGCGACGGAGGGGGTGGGTGGGTAGCGGAGGTGGGGTACATCCCCCCCCCCCCCCCACCCCGCAAGTCGAGACTGTTCTGTTGTCCTTTCTGAGTTTGAATTCTGTGTTGTGCCCACAATGAAGCTCAGGCGTGTGCAATATTGGGGCCCCAGAGAGGTGTCATTCCCTGTCCAGGGGCCAGGGGTGGGGGCTCGCCCATCCCCCCCTGTCACGGCTTTACAGGAATAAGCAATGGAAGGTGTCCTCTTTCACCCCCTAAGCCTGCTACTTTCACTAATGACTTACATAAACCGGGGACCTGGCCGGATTATCCGGGCATTTGTCCTGCCTTGTAAATGTTGTCAGATCCGTGTAAGCACAACACTGGACATGTGCTCTGGGACCCCTCCCACCCTCCCCCGCACACCGCAATCCCTCCCGCACAGACATCGGCCCTCTGTTGTGGTGGACCCGCGCCACCTGCACAGAAAGCAGTAATGCTGTCATGATGGACAAAAAGCGCTTCCAAGTAGACCCGAGGAGCTTTAAGTATAAAAAAAACTTCACATTTATAAAGCGCTTCCTTTCGCCTTCGGGATACTTCAAAGAGGCACTGCAGGCCCATGAATGTCACTCCCATCAACGTTTACTCCCAAACTGTAAGGGAGTAGGAAAGCGCTAACGGCCCACATAAATGGTATCAAGCGCTATACAAGTGGATATAAAATAATCTGTTTCACATTTGCCACCCAACGATGGTGGGTGTACCATTTGCGCCTAAACGAAATGTAGGCAATTAAATCAATAGACTTATATTGTGCTCTGCTTAAATACATACATAATGTATTATTATTGTGGGCACCGACAGCAAAAAAAAATAGCATTTTTGTATTTTGTAATAGATGGAGGAACTGGGCGGCTTTCAGAGCTCGGCCAAACAGCGCGTTAAAATATAAACACTAAACGAGAAAGGTGCAAAGTGTGTTAAAATGTATCCGTTATTATATGTGTCTGTGTTGTTGAAAATGCCGCATTCCTTTGATCCGAAGGTGCTCCCTCGCAGGTCACTACAGGCCCCCCTAGGGCCGCGAGGGCCGCAGCCGCACACGCAGCGCCGGCTCCTGCTTCCAGAAACGGCGCGGGATTTATTTGTGCTGGAAATGCACAAACACCCATTCAGTGAAAGGCAACACGTTTAATTAACGATGAGAGAGCAGTTAGGGGCAGAAAGCTAGTAAAATTGTGTGATAAATTTATGGCATTGTTAGCGTGCTTTTAATTATGGCTATTATGTTAATTATTCCACATTAGCATGGAGTTATCAGCATGTCAGATTTAATCAAAACGAGCCTTTCTCTAGAAAATTGTTCTTCTCGTTGGCGGCGAGGAAAGGTCCCGCGTCCGCGCCGGCAGAAAAATGACGAGGCGCTGGGGGGAGAGTGGGTGAGGGGAGCCACCGAGCCAGGGACCCTCCGGGCGAGCGCTGCCCGGGGTTTAGGAATTCACCGTCTTCACCCCCTTCCGAGAAGCCGCTTTATCATCTCGGAATGCTCTGTCAAACTCCACGAGGGCGCTCGTTTTTATCTGTCCCGCTCTACAAAACCCCTTTCAGGAGCTGAGAGGGAGCCGGGAGGCAGGGGCGACTGAGGGACCGAGGAGAGAGGACGGCTGGGGGCGCTGGGGTGAGAGCGAGCCCATCGGCAGGGGGGATCGGGATTCTAGAAGAAGGCATCGTAGGGTGGGGAGGCACGAGCTCAAGGGCAGGTAAGACTAGAGGGACAGCGGGAGCGAGAGGAAGCCAAGGAGAGCAGGATAGTGTGCTGAGGAGGCAGGGAGCTAAGAGGCAGAAGAGACTGGAGACTGGGCAAGGAAGGTAAGATGCCGAGGAGAGAGGGAGCTAGGAGGCAGAAGAGACTGGAGACAGAGCAAGGAAGGTGAGATCCTGAGAATGTTGGGAGCTAGGAGGCAGAAGAGAATGGAGACAGAGCAAGGAAGGTAAGATGCTGAGGAGGGAGGGAGCTAAGAGGCAGAAGAGACTGGAGACTGGGCAAGGAAGGTAAGATGCCGAGGAGAGAGGGAGCTAGGAGGCAGAAGAGACTGGAGACAGAGCAAGGAAGGTGAGATCCTGAGAATGTTGGGAGCTAGGAGGCAGAAGAGAATGGAGACAGAGCAAGGAAGGTAAGATGCTGAGGAGGGAGGGAGCTAAGAGGCAGAAGAGACAGGAGACTGGGCAAGGGTGGTAAGATCCTGAGGAGGTTGGGAGCTAGGAGGCAGAAGAGAATGGAGACAGAGCAAGGAAGGTAAGATGCTGAGGAGGGAGGGAGCTAAGAGGCAGAAGAGACAGGAGACTGGGCAAGGGAGGTAAGATGCTGAGGAGGGAGGGAGCTAAGAGGCAGAAGAGACTGGAGACTGGGCAAGGAAGGTAAGATGCTGAGGAGCGAGGGAGCTAGGAGGCAGAAGAGACTGAAGACAGAGCAAGGAAGGTGAGATGCTGAGGAGGGAGGGAGCTAGGAGGCAGAAGAGACTGGAGACAGAGCAAGGAAGGTAAGATGCTGAGGATGGAGGGAGCTAGGAGGCAGAAGAGACTGTGGAGACAGAGCAAGGAAGGTAAGATGCTGAGGAGGGAGGAAGCTAGAAGGCAGAAGAGACTGGAGACAGAGCAAGGAAGGTGAGATGCTGAGGAGGAAGGGAGCTAGGAGGCAGAAGAGACTGCAGACAGAGCAAGGAAGGTAAGATGCTGAGGAGGGAGGGAGCTAGGAGGCAGAAGAGACTGGAGACAGAGCAAGGAAGGTAAGATGCTGAGGAGGGAGGGAGCTAGGAGGCAGAAGAGACTGTGGAGACAGAGCAAGGAAGGTAAGATGCTGAGGAGGGAGGGAGCTAGGAGGCAGAAGAGACAGGAGACAGAGCAAGGAAGGTGAGATGCTGAGGAGGGAGGGAGCTAGGAGGCAGAAGAGACTGGAGACAGAGAAAGGAAGGTGAGATGCTGAGGAGGAAGGGAGCTAGGAGGCAGAAGAGACTGTGGAGACAGCAAGAAAGGTAAGATGCTGAGGAGGGAGGGAGCTAGAAGGCAGAAGAGACTGGAGACAGAGCAAGGAAGGTAAGATGCTGAGGAGGGAGGGAGCTAGGAGGAAGAAAAGACTGGAGACAGAGCAAGGATGGTAAGATCCTGAGGAGGTTGGGAGCTAGGAGGCAGAAGAGACTGCAGACAGAGCAAGGAAGGTAAGATGCTGAGGAGGGAGGGAGCTAGGAGGCAGAAGAGACTGGAGACAGAGAAAGGAAGGTAAGATGCTGAGGAGGAAGGAAGCTAGGAGGCAGAAGAGACTGTGGAGACAGAGCAAGGAAGGTAAGATGCTGAGGAGGGAGGGAGCTAGGAGGCAAAAGAGACTGGAGACAGAGCAAGAGATGCTGAGGAGGGAGGGAGTTAGGATGGAGAAGAGACTGTGGAGATAGAGCAAGGAAGGTAAGATGCTAAGGAAGGACGGAGCTAGGAGGCAGAAGAGACTGGAGACAGAGCACGAGAGGTAACATGCTGAAGAGAGAGGGAGCTAGGAGGCAGATGAGGATGTGGAGACAGTGGAGAGGAATATACGATAGGCTGGGGAGAGAGAGCTAGGAGGCAGAGGAGGTTGTGGAGACAGAGGAGAGTAAGATAAGCCAGGGAGTGAGGGAGCTAGGAGGCAGAGGAGGTTGTGGAGACAGAGTAGAGTAAGATAAGCCAGGGAGTGAGGGATCTAGGAGGCAGAGGAGGATGTGGAGACGGAGATGAGTAAAATAAGCCAGGGAGAGAGGGAGCTAGGAAGAATAGGAGTATGTGGAGACAGAGGAGAGTAATATAAGCCAGTGAGTGAGGGAGCTAGGAGGCATGGGTGGATGTGGAGTCAGAGGAGAGGAGAGTAAGGTACGCTTGGGAGAGATGGAGCTAGGAGGCTGAGGAGGATGTGGAGACAGAGACGAGTAAAATAAGCCAGGGAGAGAGGGAGCTAGGAGGCAGAGGTGTCTGCGGAGACAGAGGAGAGTAATATAAGCCAGGGAGTGGGGGAGCTAGGAGGCAGAGGAGGCTGTGGAGACAGAGTAGAGTAAGATAAGCCAGGGAGTGAGGGATCTAGGAGGCAGAGGAGGATGTGGAGACGGAGATGAGTAAAATAAGCCAGGGAGAGAGGGAGCTAGGAAGAATAGGAGTATGTGGAGACAGAGGAGAGTAAGATAATCCAGGGAGTGAGGGAGCTAGGAGGCAGAAGTGAATGTGGAGACAGAGGAGAGGAGAGTAAGGTACGCTTGGGAGAGAGGGAGCTAGGAGGCAGAGGATGATGTGGAGTCAGAGAAGAGTAAGATAAGCCACGAAGTGAGGGAGCTAGGAGGCTGAGGAGGATGTGGAGACAGAGACGAGTAAAATAAGCCAGGGAGTGAGGGAGCTAGGAGGCAGAGGAGGATGTGGAGACGGAGATGAGTAAAATAAGCCAGGGAGAGAGGGAGCTAGGAAGAATAGGAGTATGTGGAGACAGAGGAGAGTAATATAAGCCAGGGAGTGGGGGAGATAGGAGGCTGTGGAGACAGAGGAGAGTAAGATAAGCCAGGGAGTGAGGGAGCTAGGAGGCAGAGGTGGATGTGGAGTCAGAGGAGAGGAGAGTAAGGTACGCTTGGGAGAGATGGAGCTAGGAGGCAGAGGATGATGTGGAGTCAGAGAAGAGTAAAATAAGCCACAGAGTGAGGGAGCTAGGAGGCTGAGGAGGATGTGGAGACAGAGACGAGTAAGATAATCCAGGGAGAGAGGGAGCTAGGAGGCATAGGAGTCTGCGGAGACAGAGGAGAGTAATATAAGCCAGGGAGTGGGGGAGCTAGGAGGCAGAGGAGGCTGTGGAGACAGAGGAGAGTAAGATAATCCAGGGAGTGAGGGAGCTAGGAGGCAGAAGTGAATGTGGAGACAGAGAAGAGGAGAGTAAGGTACGCTTGGGAGAGAGGGAGCTAGGAGGCAGAGGATGATGTGGAGTCAGAGAAGAGTAAGATAAGCCACAAAGTGAGGGAGCTAGGAGGCTGAGGAGGATGTGGAGACAGAGTAGAGGAAGATACGCCAGGGAGTGAGGGAGTTAGGAGGCAGATGAGACTGTGGAGACAGTAGAAAGGAAGATAAAAGATAGGCTAGGGAGAGAGAACTAGTAGGCAGATGAGGTTGTGGAGGCATGGGAGAGTAAGGTAGGCTAGGGAGAGAGGGAGAGATGGAACTAGGAGGCAGAGGAGGCTTTGGAGACAGAGGAGAGGATGGTAAGATGCTGAGGAGAGAGGGAGCTAAGAGGCAGGGGAGGTTGTGGAGACAGAGGATAGGAATATAAACCAGGGAGAGAGGGAGCTAGGAGGCTGAGGAGGTTTTGGAGACAGAGGAGAGTTAAATGGGCTAGGAAGAGAGGGAGATAAGAGGCAGAGGAGGTTGTGAAGGAAAAGGAGAGTAAAGTAAGATAGGCTTGGGAGAGTGGGAGCTAGGAGGCAGAGAAAGTTGTGGAAGCAGTGGAAAGGGGAGTTGATAGGCTAGGGAGAGAGGGAGCTAGGAAGCAGGGGAATTTATGGATACAGAGGAGAGGAAAGTAAGAGATGTTGATGATAGGGGATCCAGGAGGTAGGGGAGACTGTGGATACAGAGGAGATGAGGATAGAATGCTGAACAGAGAGGAATCCATGAGCCAGAGGAGGCTTTGGAGACAGAGGATAGGAAGGTAAGATGCTGAGGAGAGAGGAAGCTGGAAGGCTGTGGAGACAGAGGAGATGAAGGTCAAATACACTTGGGAGAGAAGGAGATCGGAGACAGAGGAGGTTGTGGAGAGAGAGGAGAGGAAAGTAAGATATGCTGAGGATACAGAGCCTAGGAGCCAGTGGAGACAGAGGAGAGGAGGGTAAGTTGCTGAGAAAAGACAATCCAGGAGTCAGATGAGGCTGTGGAGACAGAGGAGACTATGGTAAGGGAAACTGTGGCGAGTGGCAGCCGAGAGAAGTAAAGGGCATCGAGGTGGCAGAGGCAAGGTTTGGAGGCTAGTGTAAAGTTGGAATAGCTTAATAAATGTAACCAGGCAGCAGGTTTACTTTGAAGCCGGTTTATTGTCGAATAAGTAGAATGCCTGGGAGTGCATCTTACTTCAGTGAAGATCCGACTGCAACTGCCTGGCAGAAGCATTCCGATCCCACAGAATGAGTGCACCGACATGGGCCCCACATTTAATAGTAAACATGTTGATGAAAGTTGGAGGGGCCTCCGAGTACAAACAATTCTTTAATGTAAGCATTGGTAGCAATGAAATAAATACCTAACTATGCATTTGTACACTACATCTTCTCCCTATTTACACAAATAAAGCTAATATACATAAACATCTTCAAACCTGGTTGGTAAAGAGCAATTGTGAAATATCTTGGACTTATTGTTGAGTGTGATGGAATTGTCAGCATCCGTCTGCCCATCACTCACCCTATTACTTTGTTGCATAGAAAATTCATTTTGATGTTCTTGAGCATCAGCAACGTTAGGGGCTTACTACAGGCAGAGAAACAATGCTAGAAACAGGCATGGCACTTCCACCAGTGGATGATTGATCAACCAACAGAGGAGAATTGTCATCCGTTTCATCTTCAGTAGGGTTGTTTCCTGACAAGATCTTATGAGTTTGAACATAGGCTAACTTGTCAATTCTTCTTCTTTTCCACTACCCCTTTTTATCTAAGAAAAGAGAACCTTTAGAAACTTTCAAAACTTTTACTAGACAAGAGTATTTTGATGCACTTTTCTTAACCCTAATAGGGTTCCTGACCATGACCCAATCACCTACAATGAATTCTTGATTTCCAGTTCTGTGTTTTTAGTCAAAGTATTTTCCCTGCAAGTTTTGATGCACTAAAACTGAGTTCTTCACTTTTGTTTATCACAGACAGCAACACACTAGTACTCTTACTTTGTAAAACTTTTAACCAATCTGGACACACATTCCCCATTGGTTCTCTCTTTTTTAGTAACTGAAAAGGTGAAATTCCTGTGGTGGAATGTGGGTTGGTTAAGTATGACCAGATTCTTTTACATAACAAATCACTCACTGATTCAGTGCATGCCAAAGCTGATTCTATCCCCGTCTTCACAAACCTATCCTTTCTTTCAACAAGGCCATTCGATGAAGGCGATATAGGGCAACGCTAAGATGTTTGACTTGTTATGATGAAAGAAAGTCTTTCATTTTATTTGATACAAAATACGTGCGTGCCATTGTCTGTAACTAACTCATTTGGATTTCCTTCGGTGTTAAAATGTTTTGTAAAAACTGTTATTACAGACAATGTGCTGGGTGAGGAGGTGAACTCAAACTCAACCTACTTGGAGTAGTAACCAACCAAGGCCATGATGTATTTCTTACTGCTAGGTAACAGGTCAAAGGGGCCGGCAAAATCCAATGCTAATTTGGACCAGGCCGCCTCAGGAATCGGACCCACATGTAAAGGTTTTTTCACAGTCCTCCAATGCTTGTCAGAAAGAAGGCAAGTCCGACAATTTTTGACCAACTGCAAAACATCCCTATCAATGGCGGGCCACCATAAATGTTCCGTTAGTTTTCTGCAAGTCCCCGCAACCCCTAAGTGTCCCTCGTGCGCAACCTCAACATGTTTATCGCACAACATAACAGAAGGAATGCAGAGATCAGCCCGCACAAGAATTCCTTTGACAATAGACAGCTCACTTGAAATCTGAGCAAAAGATTTCAGGGGTGCAGTAAGGGAACGTTCCTTAGGCCAGTCATCCACTATCATATTTTTAGCAGCATTAAGAATTTCAGCGTTATCCAGAGCATCTATCCAATGCTTATATGGAAAAACCCTTGAGAACCAACAATATCCTCAATGTTGGCTACAACACATTCAGCATCTTTGTGTGTTTCATCATCAGCAGTGTGACACAATGGTAATCAGAAAGGCAATCTGCCCTAACATTGCGAACACCAGCAATGTATTTAATCACAAAATGATATCCATGTGTAGGCGGGATAAAAAGCGTACCAATCTGGACGAAGCTTTCCTAGTCCCATTGCCATATAGTAGTTGTGGTGGGGGCTTATGGTCTGTAAAAATATCATAATGGGTTCCCCAGAAAAAAATCTTTAATTTTTCTACTGTCCAAGAACATGCAAGAGCCACCCTCTCTAAAGTGCTGTAGTGATTTCAGCTTGGTTGAGAGCACTTGACAAAAATCCAATAGTGTGTTCCTTACCCGATACCCACTGCAATAACACAGCACTTAATCCACGTTGACTATCGTCAACTGTTAAAAAAAGATTTCTGACCAGGGATAAAAGATGAAAGAACAGGAGCATTAAAAATCAATTTCTTAATTTCCTTAAATGCATTGTCTACATCTTTGTGCCAAGTAAAGGAGATACTCTTTTTAAGCTGTGATCGTAAAGGTTGGACTACCTGAGCATACCCTGGAACAAACCTTGAATAGTACTCAGCCATACCTAAAAAAAGATTTCAATGTGTCTTTTTCTTTTGGAACAGGTGCCTCTGAAATTGCTAATGACAGAGAAAGTTTCAGTATTATACCTGAGGCAGAAATGGTATGATCTAGGTATTCTAGACTATCCCTGAGAAATTTGCATGCGTCCAAACCCAGGGTGACTCCCACCTCTTTAAAGATGTTCAACACTTTTTCCAGTATGGTCAGATGTTCATTAGTTGTTTTAGAAAATATCAAAACATCGTCTTGATATGCCTGAACTCCGGTAATTCCCCTGAGTAAGTGATCCATAAACATTTGGAATACACTGGCTGCCGAAGCCAGGCCAAAGGGCAATCTCATTAACTTATAAGTAACCCCGGGCAGAGCTGGCGTAGGGCCACTATGCGGAGTTCCATAGAGTTGGAAAGAAACTCTGTGGAACTCAACTTCGCTCCACTCCCCTCCACCCTCCCTAATGTAATTATAATTTAAAAAAGGCACATACCTGCTGTGGCTCCCTCCTCCACCCCATGGTCTCAGTCTCCTTCCTCGTCCTCATTGATGGAAACCCCTACATTGTACATCTTGCACATGGGCACACGCAAGACGTACAATGTAGGAGTTTCTATTGATGAGGACGGCAAGGACGAGGAAGGAGAGTGAGACTATGGTGAGGAGGAGCCAGCCACAGCAGGTAAGTGCCTTTTATAAGTATACTTACACTAGGGAGGGCGGAGGAGCCGGCTAACTCTGCTCTGCCACGGAGTCGGAGTTTCGCCTGAACTCCGCGTTCGCAACGGAGCGCAGAGTAGGCAAAACTCTGTAAACTCCGCTGGCGGAGCGGCGTTACCAGCCCGGGCTTACTTATAAGCTCCAAAGGGAGTAACAAAAGTTGTGAGGTCTGTAGATTCAGGCGTTAACGGAATTTGATGGTAAGCGGATCTTAAATCTGAGACGGTAAAACACTTAGAACCACAAATACTAGCAAAAAGGTCTTGAATTTTGTGTAGTGGATGGCATTCCACTAATATGTTATTATTCAGTATGCGCAAGTATGCACTTAGACAAATGTCCCCATTTCTCTGACACACTACAACAATGGGGTTGGCCCATTCTGAAGAGTCAGTGGTTTGAATGACACCCTCACACATCAATGTATCCAATAATGTTTTAATATTTCTAACACTAAGAGGTATGGCTCTTGCTTTATGAGCAACAGGAATGTGTTGAAACTTTGTTATATTCCCAATTTTGTTATGAAAAACCCCAGGAAATGCCTTTAATATTTTTTGCAAATCTTTTTCATCCTCAGAATTTGTCACCAATGCCACACTTGCATAATTTAATTGTACTGGGTTATCAGCACCAGGAGCCAGATCAAGCCCCAACTTGGCTAATTCCTGCTAGCCAACAATGTTTTTGCCCTTGATGGCCACATACACTTTTGTATAAACACATCTGTCCATGCAAGTCACATTTTCGAGAAAATAACCCAACATGTTAATCTCCTTGTCACCATAGGCTCTGGTAATAATGTCTGTTTTCTGAAGCATAACAGTTGAAGACCAATGTTTGAAGTAAAGTTGATCAGATATTTTTGGAACTGTAGCTCTAGAATCATCCATCATGTCAATATCCAGATTACCTAAAGTAACTTGACAAAATGGACCCTTAATTTTCTGATCCTGAAGGCCAGTTATCCCAGAGTTAACAATTAAGACCAACTTTTGAAATTCACCATGTCTGCACTCAGCATGGACACAATCTCCTACATCATTACTGTCATATGTCTGAACATTGCTAACCTGAATAACACTTTTACACAAATTTGTGACATCTGACACATTCTTTGTCTAAAGCGGAGAAGTTGAACTGTTCCCTAAGTGATCACGTGAACCACATCTAAAACACATTGTAGAAGGTTTCTTTTGAATCACCTTGTAACCTTTGTTTTTACTGACAAAGCATTAACTGACCCATCTTCATGAAGTGCATTAATAGGTGAAGTAATAGAACTGTCATAAGAAATACATTTAGAAGACACAATGGCTCGTTCTATACTTTTGGCCGTGTCAATCACTTCTCTTAGTGAGAAATCTCTCTAACAAAATATGTTCCTGTATTTCCTTTGACTTAAAGCTGTAAACAAATTAGTCTCTGATGTACACATCTAATGCAGCTCCAAAATTTCAGTTAGCGGCTAGAGTCCTTAGAGCAGTAATGTATTCCTCCACCGACTTATAAGGATCTTGTTTCCTTTTCATGAAATTAAATTTCTCTAGCATGACATTGGCTGTTCTAAAACATTCTTGTTTAACTATTGAACAGCTTCTGTATAGACATTCCATTCATCACCATCTCCTGTAGGTGGAATTAAAACTGATAGATTGTCATAAATCTGTTCCCCTTCGCTGCCTAAATAACTAAAGAGGAGAGCTAACTTTCTTGTTGGCAAATACGTTTCAGCGCCAATGGCCACCACAAAATTTTCAAAGGAGCAAAAACAAATCTTCCAGGCTTTTTGGTTTTCCAGGTGTTGGTTAGAATGTAGCCAAATGAACCACTATTGGGAATTAGCCATAGTAAAAAAAAAAAGTCCAAATATCCTCTTATGCATTTTAAATTATAGTAAATGATGGTTCAAGAGCACTTTAACAGAAACATTCTTAATTGAGGAATTCCAGCTCCTCCAATCGTTAGAAATGCTATCCGTGTTGAACACTTTGTAAATAGATCAAAAACGATTGAAATTGGCCTATCCAAAATGGCCACCGGCACATGAAGAGCGAGTTGATGTCATCTCCTCCCATCTTTAGAAATATCTGTTGTGAGTACGAGCACACTGTAATCCAATGAATGGACTGAATTTGCCTAATTCAAGATGCCTGCTGAGACGTGGAGTACAAAATGACGTCACTCCATCATACGACAATAGAGCGTTAGGTGCTGATCAAAGGACGCTCCAGGAAGCTTGAGGGAGCTTCTCTTCACATACATTGATGTAGTGGGTTTGTATTGTATAGAATTGCCTTTATGCTGTGTTCTATTTTGCCCCATGCTTGGAGTGTGCGTGGTTGGGGGTTCGATCGGCAGCTGTCAGTTGCAGATCGAACTTCTGATGGTGTGCTGCTCCTTGTCATGGTTGAAGCTGTATTGCAATAAACTTACCTTCCTTGATAGAAGAACACCTTCTTCGTGGTATTACTTTACTTACCACATTTGGGGATGATTGGGAACTGCTTCAGCCACCCGAAGAACTCCATGAGGTGGGGTTAACTCGTCGATGTGAGTTTGCTGGATGCCAGGATCTTCTCACTAGCAACCGGAACTTGGTTGTTTCCCCAGGTGTCTGGTAGGATCCCTTTTTTCTTCATTTTCATCAGTTTACAGAAGATTTTGTGTGGTTGGCTGTTGGCGGCTCACACTGGATTTGCGTGCAGATCTGGAGGTTCTGTGAATGACGCGCGCATGGAAGACGTTGCTTAGCATGTAAGAGAACCTCGGTCACGCTGCCTAACACGCTCATGCTACGTGAGGACGTACGGCGGCCATCTTGGCTCTGGTTTCCCCCCATGTTAATGCTTGTCTTACGGCGGATTGCAATCAGCTGATTGCGCATCGCAGTGATGCGCACACCTTGATTTCTTCGTAATTTCTTTAACAAGTGTGTCAGCGGATCGCGCGCATCTCGGTGATGTGCACACCTTTTAGTCAACGTCATTTTCAACAAACAGCATACCATCAGGCCGCGCACCACAGTGATGCGCACACCTATCTGATTCTTATTTAATACAACCAAGCAGTGTGTTCAGTGACACGCACACCTTTTTAATTTTCTCGGACACACATATCTTCAAAGAAGCTTCAACGTTGGCCTTCAAACCTTGCGGTATTACTTTTTATTTTTGTGTGTGGGGTGGTGATGTAAAAGTAAATTAAAGTACTCTTTTGAACTTTAAGGTCAGCCATGGCTACCCATCAGCAAATTACACAGCCTCCTCCATTTCTTGGGAAATCGGGTAAGCCGTCCATGTTGTGGTCGGAGTGGTTTTGCCTATTTGTGAATCACCTGGTGGCTATTGATGCCAAAGAGTACTCTCCTGCTCGCAAATTTGCATTACTTTTTGGCACTTTAGGTCAAGCAGCGCAGCACATTCCTCCTCCTCAAGGTCAATCTGGTGACAGGCACTGGAACATTTATTTAGAGGCAATTTCTATACTTAAGAAACAGTTTTTGGAGGCACCTAATGTAATGCTAGAAAGACACCATTTTTACAAACGCAAGCAGGGCAAAGAAGAAAAAGTTGAAGAATACATCTCAGCTTTAAGGGTCCTGGCTACCACTTTTGGCCTTGGGCCTTTATTGGACGATTTCATCAGTGACCATTTCATTTTTAATTGTTCTTCTCACAAAATTAAAGAAAGGATTCTAAGCTGTAAAAATCCTCCCCTCTCTGAAGTAATAGATTTAGCCTTGAGCAATGAGAGGTCCATGATTTCAACTAAATACATGCAAGCGGGCTCTTCATTTAAAGTTAACCTGGCTTCCGACCAAGAGGAGTCCCCTGAGGAAGGTTTACTTGCTGGTGGAGTAAAAGATAAGACTCCGCAATTTGTTCAAAAGAAAGGCCAAACCTTTTGTTACAGATGTGGTTCGAAATTCCATATTAATAACTTCCCTGGCTGTCCTGCTGTGGGTAAGCGCTGTTCTATTTGTCAAAAGATGGGACATTTTCAAAAAGTTGGCAAGAGTCAGAGAAAACCTGTTCAAGTGGACAGTGTGACTGTTGAAATGGACCGGTGCGCAGAGTCCTTTACCA
Organism: Triturus cristatus; assembly: GCF_964204655.1. Taxonomy (NCBI): domain Eukaryota; kingdom Metazoa; phylum Chordata; class Amphibia; order Caudata; family Salamandridae; genus Triturus; species Triturus cristatus. The sequence continues at coordinate 655,329,255 of NC_140586.1, forward strand.
ATATAATTTTGACTTTGTATTATAAAGACGATCAATTGGAGGTTAAAGGCCCGTTATGTGATGCTATAATTGACGGAATGGAAACCAAGGTTATGGCAGATTCTGGATCACCAATAACAATCCTTTGAGATTCTTATTTCTACAGGAACTGGGGCAAAAAGGTTGCTCTATCACATACGGATGTAAATGCAAAGGCCTTTGGAGAGAAGGATATTGTCATGTTTTTTTAAATGACTAATGTAGAAATTTTGGGTTGTAACATTTTTACAAAAGTGTATGCAGCTGTCAAGGAAAAGAACATTGTGAGCTGGAAGGATCTTGCTCGGATGGGTTTGTATTTAGTGCTAGGTGAAGACAATGCAGTTAGGGTCAGGGAAATCTCTGTGTGTTGTGTGAGTGAGTCAGGGATTGACTTTACGGGACTGTTGGCTGAATTTAAACCTGTGTTCAATGACCACGTCAGTTGTGTAAAAGGAATAAAACACAAAATCAGATTGTTACCTAATGCCCAGCCACTGATCCACAAGTTTGGACCTGTAGCCTTGAGTGCTGGAGAGGAGTTAAGATCTATGCTTGAGGCGTTGTATTCTCAAGGTATTATTCAACCCACTGAGTCCTCGCAATGGGTGGCCCCCATTGTCGTTGTCCACAAAAAGACTTGGCGAGATTAGGCTCTGCGCAGACTTGAGGATCTAAAAAAGAACATCATGGTCGATTGCCATCCCCTCCCCAAAATTCATGAGCTTTTAGAAAATTTGGGTGGAGCTAAATGGTTTTTGTTGATCAGATTCCATTGGCTAGGGGTTCTCAGGAATTGACCACATTTGTTACACCTTTTGGCGCTTATAAATTCCTGAGGCTTCCCTTCAGTCTGGCCTCTGCTACTAGCTTGTTTCAGAGGGGGGTGGGCACTCTTTTTTAAGTGCATGAAAGGAGTTCAAGCCTATTTGGATGATATCCTGATCTTTTCAAAAAGTTCTAATGAGCATTATGATTTATTGAAGAAAGTGCTTTCGGCCCTTGGCGAGCATGGAATGACCGTGAGGGCGGATAAATGCAAGTTTGGGGTGAAAGAGCTGGAATATATGGGTTATACTGTGTCTAGCGAAGGTATCAAACCAAAATTGTCTGTTATTAGGGCTCTCAAAAAAGCTAGACCCCCTTGTGATAAGGACACACTCTTTCTTTCCTGGGGCTTGCTGGGTATTACGCTAGATTCATTGTCATCTATGCTGAAATTGTTGAAACTCTAGGGGTCTTGCTTAAGAAAGGTCAGAAATTTGTGTGGTCACAAGAACTGAATGGAGTGTTTGCAAGAGTGAAAGACTTAATTGTTTCTGCTCAAGCGCATCATGCTCTTCGTGATGATTGTGCTTCTATGATTATGGTTGATGCAAGCATGAATGGTCTGGGAGCGGTTCTCAGTCAAAGGGTGAATGTCAAGGAACAAACTGTGGCATTCGCATCGAGATCGCTCAACCATTTTGAGCGAAATTACAGCACCATTGAACGTGAGGCACTGGCTTGTGTTTGGCCGGCTCAAAAATTCAAAATGTATATTTGGGGTCGCAGATTTGAAATCTTTATGGATCACAAGCCTCTGACTTGTATTTTCATCAAAGTTACGAATAATAAAATGTCTGCCAGGTTGACTAGATTAGTTTCAAAATTACAAGAGTACAACTTTGAAATGAAACACATTCAAGGTGGTAAAAAAGTTCGGGACGATTGCTTGTCAAGGATGTTGATGGAAAATGATGATCAGGAGGATTTGGAGGAGGATGAGGTGGAAAGTGTTCCTGTGCTGGATGCAGTTGAGAATTGTAGTGCAATTATTTCTGAAGCGGAATCAAAGGTTGCTTGCACGAAAGATGCTATTCTGTCCAAGGTGTTGGAATACTCTACAAGTAAATGGCCGGAGGTGAGAAGTTTAACTGGGGAGTTGAGGAATTTTGCTTTAGTGGCAGATGAACTTTCTGTGAAAGATGGAGTTGTGTTGGGGGATAAATTTATTCCTCCCGTTAGTCCAAGAAATCCCATTATTAGGGTCGCTCACGAAGGACATTTGGGAGTGGCGTAAACTTCCATGAAAATTAAATAACATTACTGGTGGACTGCTTTAGATGCTCATCTTAGTAGCTTAGTGGATGGTTGTGAAGAATGTTTACTTTCTGACAAGCACTGAAAGCTTAGGTGGTTACCTTTGCATCCAACTTAATTCCCTGGGAAACCTTGAGATAAAGTTGGTTTGGATTTTTCTGGGCTGTATAATGTTTTGGTGAATGATATGAGGTATTTAATTTTGGCTATGGAATACTATTCGAAGTGGATGTATTACAAATTTGTGGATTCACCGGATACAGATAGCACCATTGGTTTTCTAAAAAGGGTGTTTTTGTTAGAGGGGGCTCCTAGGTCTTTGGTGACTGATAATGGGACACACTTTGTGTCTGAAAGGATGTGTCAATTTTTGGATACACACAATATTAAGCATTTTAAGGTGTCTCTGTATTCACTTGCTTCCAGTGGACTGGTGGAACCGGGTAATAAAGTTCTTAAATAAGGAATCCAAACAGCTCTGGCTTCTGGCCTTGATGTAGGAAGATTTTTGGAGAAAAAGGTGTGGAATTACAGTACTTCGCCACACTGTACCACTGAAGCTACTCCTTTTGAGTTACTGAGGGGTAGAAAGGCAAATACTACTTTGTTTCCTTCCTTGCTGGATATTAGAAAAACCTGTTGTTGATTGCTCTGGTTTTAGGGGCGTGGCAGATGTTGTCAAGGAGAAACATTTGGACATGAAGAAAAGGTTTGACAGAAGGGGCCATTTATGTGATTTGGGGATTTCTGTTGGTGATTGGGTTTTGTTTAAAAAAACCCTACAAGGTGAAAAAAGGGGAGTCTGTGTTCTCTGATCCTGTTCAAGTCTGTAAAGTAAGAAAGGGTGCAGTGTTTTTGGATGGTAAGGGTTGGTGGAACAAGAGGCAGTTGGTGAACGTGACGCGGGATCAAGCTGAGTTAATTAGAGGCAGGAAAGTTTCATTGATGGAGCATGATCAGGAGTGGCCGCATTGGTTGCATGATCGTAAAAGGTCTGAGTCCAGGAGCAAGAATGTGAGTCCGTCGGTTGGTGGGCCTGCTGGTAATTCCTTGGATAGGAATTTAGATGGTTCTGATCATGGGAGTTGCATTAGGAGACCTCCTTCTAAGTTCAAGGATTTTGTTAGATATTAATTTTTAGGGGTTCTTTGGGGGTCTATCTTGCTTTGTTTATTGGGGAGGTGATGTAGGGGGTTTGTATTGTATAGAATTGCCTTTATGCTGTGTTCTATTTTGCCCCGTGCTTGGAGTGTGCGTGGTTGGGGGTTCGATCGGCAGCTGTCAGTTGCAGATCGAACTTCTGATGGTGTGCTGCTCCTTGTCGTGGCTGAAGCTGTATTGGAATACACGTACCTCCCTTGAAAGAAGAACGTCTTCTTCGTGGTATTACTTTACTTACCACAATTAATTAAGGCTGAATCTGGGCATGAAGCCCAGGATGGCAAATTTCCCAAATTAAGCGTCTTTTAGTAGCTCCCCTTGAGGGCGAAACACAGCAAGCCAGATCAGGCCCAGGCAGATTTTTCAGGCTGCAACAACGAACCACGAAATCGGTATATTTGAGGAAAAGCGCAAAATTGTTGAATTGCTGCTCCGCTCGTCACCAGATGTAAAGTTGGAGTTGCTGAATAATTGTAACCAGGGAGGATGTTTATTTTTAAGCCAGTTTATTGTCCATCTAGCAGAACCCACAGGAGTGTGTCCTCCTTGAGTGAAGATCCGACTGCAACTCCCTGGCAAAGCATTCTGATTTCACCGAACAATTGCACCGCCACAAGCCTCACATTTAATAGTAAAAATGCTGATGAAAGCGGGTGAGGCCATCAAGTGTAAACAATTCTGGAATGTAAGTATGCAATATTCTTAGCAATGAAAGAAATACCTAACTATGCATTTGTACACTACAGCTAGGGAGACCGAGAGCCATGAGACAGATAAGATTGTGAGAGAGCGAACCAGAAGCCGGGGCAGGTTTTGGAGACAGAGTAGAGGATGGTAAGATATGATGGGGAGAGAGGGAGCCAGAGGACCGAGTAGAGGAATATAACATAGGTTAGGGAGACAAGGAGCCAAACGAGGATGTGGAGACAGTGGAGAGGAAAATAAGACAGGTGGAGGAGATAGGAATCCAGGAGGCAGAGGAGGTTGGGGGCAGATCAGAGGACAGTAGGGCGACTGTGGCAACAGACAGTTGAGATGCAGAGGTCAGGAGGAGGTCTCAGAAGGTTATTGTAGGCTAGGGGGTACAAGGCGAAATAAGACCGATAAGATTGGGAGAGAGGGAACCAGGAGTGAGAGGAGGCTGTAGAGACAAAGGAGAGCATGGTAGGGAAACTGTGGCAAGAGACAGCCGAGAGGTTGATGAGGTCAGGGTGACAGAGGAGGCTTTTGGAGGTTAAGCAAATGGAGAGTCCTGAGGCACATACAATTGGGAACGGAGGGAGCCAGGAGGAAGAGGAGTGGAAGATAGGATATGCTTGGGGCTAAGAGGTAGAGGAAGCTGGGGGACAGAGGAGAGGACAGTAGAGGAGACTGTTCGAGAAGCAAAGGAGGCCATGTGGGAGGCTGAGGGGGCACAGAGGAGGGTCATGGACGCTGGGGAGTTAGGGAGGTGTGAGGCAGATCAGAGTTATCAGGGGCTGGTGGGGGGGAGCCAGGGCAGGTTTTGGAGTCAGAGGAGAAAAAGTAAGATCAGCTGGGAGAGTGGAATCCAGGGGGGCAGAGGAGGTTGGGAGACAGAAAAGAAGACAGTAGAGGAGACTGTGGCAAGAGTCAGCCAAATGGCAGAGGAGGTTGGGGGGGCAGGGGATACTGGACAATAAGGAGCTGTGGGGCAGATAAGAATGGGAAGAGAGAGAACCAGCAGTGAGAGGAGGCTATGGCTGTGCAGGAAGAAGAGAGGAGAAACGGGCGTGGGTGGGGAGTAAAGCACTGCGATGGAGTATGAGTGTTTTGATGAGGAAGGATTGGGGAACATAGGGGGTGTGGCGAGAGAGAACTGGCTGGTTGCATGGCGGGATGTACCAGAGCCCAGGTACAGCTCAGATCCCGCTACAGCTCTGGTTAGAGCCTTCTTTAATGATGGGCTTTTGATCTCGGCAAAGGCTCCTACCTGGCAGGGAGCACCCTGGGGCAGAGGGTCTGCTGGGGGAAGAGGTGAAATGATGAGCCACTAATCTGTCATCGAGGAAACAAATGCCAAGATACTGCCACTTCAATGTTTTTTTTTTTAAAGCCAAAAGAGTAATCGAAAGCAAACCCTGTGCTCCTGTGTCCTAACAAGGGCCCTTGGTGAAACTGAAATATCAGACATTCATGTGCATGCAAAAGCACCCTGCCTCCATCTGCATATTATACATGTTGGTCCAGTAGCAGATATTAGGCCTGGATTAAATCCACTTTCTCCTGTTCTTGTTCACACTTCATATGATCGTCTCTGGTCCGGCTCCACCAGGGAGAGAGTAGTGGCATTGCAGATGGGTTCACAGTGGCATTCCAAGCAATGGACTCGATAGAACCACAACAATCTGTGGCAGGATCAGACTGGAAGTGCTAACTGCATAGAATTGCTCCAACAAGTCCAGGATGTCCTCTTACCCAGAATTACTCTGCCATGACTTGTGAGGACCAGATGCAAGAGGACAGTTGCTTCTAAAACTCTGCCTCTTTCCCACTGAATTCCACCTACCAGAGAACAATGGAAGAATATCTCCAAGGGTTTTCGGTGGCTTCTGGAAAATGACAGAGGGGCATTTCGTAGATGGGGGTGGGGCCAGGTGACATGACAAGACCTACAGTTCTAAGGGTCCCCATTTATCTCACGTCACAAAGTATTGGATGACACACGGAGAGCGGCTGGGTGTGCATGACTTAGGGTCTTATTAAGATAGCAGATGGTTGAAAAGCCGCCCACTATCATGTTGGTCAGGAAACGAACCGACAAGCGGGCGGTGGGCCGACCGCCCAATAATCCTGCGACTGCCCGGCTGGCGGTTGGAAAAGTTCTCTTTAACATGGTGGCTGTGCTGCGGCACTCGATAAGGGCCACAGCACACACCACGATGTAAAAGAGCACTATGTGCACATCCATGCATGGCACACAGTGGGGGCAATACATGGGCCCCCTGGGCCATTTTGCAGTGGCCCACAAGGGACAGGGGCCCTGTTCGGGGCCCCCCAAAGTCCCTTTCCTACAGCCTTTTCATGGAGGTAGGGCTACCATGAAAAGGCTGTTGTAAAGGGACATCTTAATCCAGACAGCGGTGCCTGCCTTGGCACCAAAGTCATTTGGTATTGCGATTCTGACTGCTGCTCGTCAGGTTCAGTAGATCTTGTCAGAAGTGGTGGTCTGTCCCCAGTCCAAGAAGGGTCCAAACTCCTGCATCATAATGCAGCGGTTGGACCGAAGGGCTGTCAGCGGCGGGACCGCCACAACTTCCTGTCTGTGGCGGTCCCACTGCCATCATAATGAGGTCCCCAGTTGGGTCTAGGGCTTCCTTCAGAAGGGAGAGTGGTTGCTGAGTGACCAGAGCACTGGGTGGTGAGGCATTACTTATGGTTGGGGCACTACCACTATCCTGCACAGCCATGGTGGCCATAAAATGCAGAAGTAGTGCTTGCTTCTGGTGTAAGCAGATGGGTTTAACAACTGATTTGTGAGTAGACGAGGCAGATCTTATAATCCTTTTGCCCGGTGGTCAAGGTGGATGAATGATTTTGGAGGGTCCATTTCAGAAGAGTGAAGAAGTGGTAGAGACAGATCTGTGCCTAGTTGAAGGAGAAGAGGGTTCGGACAATAGTAGAGAATAGAGGAAATCAGTTATCAACTGGGAAAGCAGTGATGGAGTTTTCTCATGTGACATTTTACTCCCAGACAATGGAAAATGCTGTGGGTGATGCAGAGCACTTTGTTTTCTCATATTTTGGCTATCCCAGAAGAGACGTGGTGTCAGAAATGAAGATGAAGTAGAAGTCTGGCTAATATACTTTTTATGTGCTGAGGTGTAAATCACAGCAAAAGCTAAGTCCCAGGCCTCAAATGAAGCTCTAGATTATGAAATATAAATAATTAAGTGCACGTTCAAAGGCACCTTTGGCCGAGTTCCAAAACATTTGTAAAAGTCTAACAAGGTGTGATTTCCGCTGATGTAAGCGGTCACCCATTTTGTGAAAAAATACAAAAAAAGTTTGAAAAACTGGTTGTGATCAAATTTAATATTCTTTGTGACTCTGATTGACACACAAACATGTATAAAATCATGATGACCATAATAATTACCAACATTTTTCTCAAAATGAAGATGGTTTGGCCACGGTAAAGTAAATAAATTATTACAATAACCTGAAATACAGCCATATCCGCCCTAATGCATGTAATGACATACACTTCACAAAGTAACAGAATTAAAGCCTCCATTCTATGGCACTGGAGGTGACTGCAGAAAGGACAATTATTTGAAATCCTCTTTTCATAGAAAAATCACTTTTTTCATACAATAAAGGAAACAGGATCAGGTCGATTGTAAAGAGATCTATAACATGAACAACTAATCAGCAAGAAAAACAATTAAAACTATGGGCTCAATTACGACAGGCTGTAGGTGGTGGTCTCGCCGCCATCATAAACAACTTTACCGCCCGCCACATTATGATGGCGGGCGGACATGTGGTGGTCGTAAAGACCGACCGCCACACATCCTACGGATTTCTTGAGCCCTCCGGTGCAGCAGAGGGTCTCGTAGTCCCTACAATGGTGGCGGTGCCTACACAGCACCGCTGTAGGGATTACAATGTCCCTTTCCACCTGCCTATTCATGGCGGTTAACCCACTATTAACAGTCAGGCAGAAAGGGACTTTGGGGGCCTGCAGCAGGCCCCCCTTACCTCCTGGCCCCAAGACATGGGACCCCCTACATATCCCTGCACCATGTGGCAGGCACCGCATGGTGCCTGTCACATGGTGCAGGGATCTGTAAATTGTCCATTGTTTTCACTGCGGCGGGTGCTGCAGCCAGCTGCACCCGCCACAATGCAAAATATGGGCAATACAACCGCCTCGGGGGCTGTTGCATCGTAATTCGTACTGTGTGACTGCCGCTTTGTAGGCGGGCGGGCGGTTCCAAATACGAAACGATGGCTGACGGACTGAAGTCAGTCCACCATTGCAATCAGACCCTGTGTTGTCAAGCTAAGATGCAAGCTTTTCCATATTTACACCAAAGAACTGCAGTTACCTTCCAAATAGATATATCATTTTCCTCACTTCAGCCGACAACAGATCAAATTAAGAAATGTTGGCACTCGTGACAGCATCAGCTGCATATATGTCATAATATGTTCTTGTAGGAAATTAATATAAAGATCATTAATAGAGTGGCAAAGTTAAGGCACTGGTAGAATGAACACTGTAGAAATACATGGTTAAAAAATTTGAAATTTCAGGTGAGCCATTTTATGGAGACTGAGCATGATTTTAATCAACTCCATTTTGCAATGTAATATAGGGCCTTATTAAGACTTTGGCGGTTCGACCACTGTAGGACCATGGCCGCCACCGCAAGCAGCCCACGGTGCTGTTGGTCCAAAGACCGCCATATTACATGTCGACCATGGGGCCGGCGGTGTGTAGGCGGGGATCTTGAGTGGTGGTGAGTACTATTACAAACTATAATGATGCCAGTGTGTGCATTTTGACTGCATATGTGTCAGATGTACACATATGCATGATATATGTGGATAAATACATTATACTAGGCTAAGGTAGAAAAGCCCTTCACCTAACCAGGACAGGTAGAGAGGTACTCCCGGGTGTGGATACGTCCTCCCAAATCAAATACTAATCACCGATGGTATCCCATCCAGTGTAATGAAAGCTCAGCACTAAACGTTCGTGGTGTCAACCGCTCAAGCGCGGGGAAGGAAGCAATTCCTTTTTGTTAAATAACTCTCACACACTCTAGTAGTGTCATGATTCATCATCGGGTTCACCCTGACTCCGAGTGGTCAGGGTGGGCTCAACCATATTTCAAGGAGCACTTAAAGAGATAGCCCAGGGTGTCTAAAGATTAAAAATCCTTCTCCGTCTCCAGGTATCCCTTTAATAATGGAGCCGCAGGGGATATTAAAAAGAAGTGAAAGGGGGTCGTCAGGAGGTAATGGTCCTATGACCCTAATGTCATGCCAACATGTTTCAGCCCTATTAGGTGGCCCACATGGGTCCTGGGCTTTCTTCAGGGTGAAATGGGGTTCCCTCCCTAGGTCTTCAGTGAGGGTGTTTCCCTATCTTTTTCTCAATTGAGGGCACAGAAAGCTGCACTCTTGTGAAAAAGTGGAAGGTATACTTATCTCCCATCCAGTTCTGTAGTCTTTTATGTCCGCCTGAAAGAGAAAAATAGTGAGGATAATCATATTTGTATGTTTTTACTTGCACACATGTCACCCATATAGTTCCAGCATACTGGGTGCTGTTATGTGCTCTCATTCCATTAACTTCATGTGATCTGTGATCAAACAAGCTTTCTTGGGATTGTGTTATCCCATCTAGTCGCATTTGGCAGCACGCGGCATTTAATCGCATCTATATATTTAAGTCCACGAACACTATACTGTTAAAAACTCTATGGTAATACTTTCACTGTTGCATCACAAAACATCCTGCAACTTCAATCTCACATTCACACCTCATGAACTCAATCCTCTTTTCACTCGTGATTATTCTTATATGCCGAACGTCTTACCCCATTCAGGAGGATTTTATGTGTCTCAGGGGACTGCGGTTAGTCGGGGTAGCCGTGTATTCAAACTCTGTGTAATTGCAGGTTCGAAGTAGAGCAGGAGAAAAAGACAAGAAGAGACTCTGTTAAGATCACGTGATCCCATGCTCCAGTATGTCATTCTAATGACATACTGCCCCGTATCCCCAATTACTTCCTCAAATGTCCTGCCCCTACGTCACACCTACTTGGTTTCCACGTCTCCCAGCATTTGCAGTTCCATCTGCCGAGGACGTGGCTTATAAAGCCGTCTCGTCCGCAAATATCCTTGCTGTCTGGGACGTGGAGCCCCGCCCCTGGCGCATCTGTATGACATCACTTCTGTGTGTCCCAGACGGGACTACAGAAAACAGGTTGCCTCATGGGGGAAGAAGTCCCTCTCACTGGATAACCATGGTTACTAGGATACACCTGAATTTTCAATTCGTGTAGATAACTTTATTGTTTTGTAATTTCATTTTCGCTGATCGTGTTTGAGTTCCGGACATGGAAATCCCATATTGGCCAGATTCTGTGTGATGTGACACCCGTAGTTTGTGTAAAATTCGTGTGCGAGCCAAGAGCACATAAATGAGTTATATTGCAGGAAGGACACGTAAAAACATTATTGTTGGGCTTGTCCCAGCCAACTCATGTTAAAACATCAAATTGACGTTACCTCGTTTCATCAGAGACGGCGTCTATTCTTACTCCTAGAAGGTGATATACCATATTTGTTCAACAAAACAGTATATTGTGCATCCTTGTCTCATAGGCTCCTTGTGTTTCAAAGCACGAATGGGGAAGGTTATCATGTTCTCTTGGGTAGTTAGAAGTGCATACGGACCCAGGGTGTTAATGCCCCGCTATCTGGATTAATTCAGCTGATTCTCAATTATAATGTTTCTAGGGTTATGGGAAGTCTAAGTTGTCAGTGCCCCTCTATCTGGGTTGGTTCAGCTGATTCCAAGGGATGGAGTCGTTAAGTCCCTGGATGTGCGTCTGCTGCCTATAGACCCACAGCTGTTCCTTCTTTAGTAGTCTTTTTGATACGTTAATAACACCTTTTACCTTCTCAATGATGGTCCATTCTAGATCCTTGTCCGTGTGTCCCACATCAACGTAATGGGCAGTAAGTTTGGTAGCCATGATTGCTCATCTTATTGTGCTCCTATTCTCACTTATTCATACCTTCACCTTCCTGGTGGTCATGCCAATGTATTTGGCCTGGCACGTCATCATATATATATATATCGTATTCTCTGTATTACAATTTGTATGGTCCCTTTGTTCCCATAGGCATACCAGACCCAAATCTACACTAGTGGTGTGAGAGGTGAACCGGCAGACCACACATGAGCCACGAGGGTAATGGCCCTTCACATGTGGTTGGTTCCACGGCGTAAGTTGGGTGTCTTGTTTCTGTTTCCAACTGTCAGTGTGAATCAGAGTGTTCCTAATGCTTTTGTTGTGTCCAAAAGGGGAAACGGCCTGAACAATGATTTTTAACCAACGAGTGACCTTAGCAACGAGTCATACACAACGACCTGGAACTGAACCATGGCCTCCTTAACAACTACTTCATTAAACAACGAGTGGCCTTAACAACGACTCCAACATTAACAACTGAGGCGTAATCTTAAACAGAGGCAAGTATGGCGGACTGTCACATCAGCTGTATTCTAGATGCTGACAGTTTGATGAACTATGAGGGTGCTTCACAAAATTACAATTAGCACCTTCAGAGATGACCGTGTTACAGCCTCGTCCAGTCCTAGTGGATGGGATTCCTTGGGCGCCTTATTGCCCTGTGTGTGGGCTCTTCCCGCGGACAGTGTCTGCACCTCGTAATATTGTGAGGTGCTGCAGAGGAGGCCACAGAGCTGCTGCTGTCTGGCTTCCCTAGCCCTTACCCTCACACCCCGCTGTCACCTGAGATTGCGGGACTCTGGGCACAGCCACAGATGCTGCTGGTACTGCCCTGTCCACTTGACATCGCCGCTGGTCACAGCTGGATGCAGTCCCGCACGTTTTGTTTTTTTAGGACATCAGAAGTTGCATTCTGGACACCGTAGCTCTGTTCCTACAAGCATAAATAAACCAGGCACACACAAGAGCTGGCACATTCAGTGCTCAGCCCGTTCCACTGAAGTGCAGACTGCGCAATCCTGTCAGCCCATCCCGCCCAGGCAAATTGAGGAGGGAGGAAGATGGGGAGGGAAGGCCGAAGGTTTTCAGACTATCACGAGGATCAGTGTTTCACTGTCATAAAGCAGATGGAACCTCTGATTTGAGATCACAGACCTGCATTGTGTGACATGTTGCTTTTCAGCGGGGGTCTGTGGCACACCACAAGGCTCATCTGTTTCTCTACTCCCTCCTGACAACATGGCGCCCCCTCCGTCCTGGGACACTTTGACTTGTGCACCTAGGTTGGGGGCATGGAGGTTGTGGTGCAGTGTGGAACGGCACCTCTTGAGTGGGTGAGGCACAGTGCACCCTCCTGCGAGGACGAGGACTGCAGAGGGGCAGTGTGGTGCAGCGACCCCTACTGGATGCAGTGGGGGCCCAGAGGGAGGTGCTGGTGCACCCCCTGCTGTAGAGACATTGCGGCGTGAAGTCGACCGCTGGTACCATGGTGACTTCCGCCCATCACCAATGCTGCTCTTGGGAATTCTTGTTAGGTTACAAGTGTAATATAAGAGATATGGAAACGTGACTTATTTATTAGACCATGTATAGTTTTGCCTCAAACGGCGCTAATTTATTGTCTATTTCTTTATTATCGTACCACGTAACCACTAATTTTTAGTGTGACACAAAAAACACTCTCGCAGCTGAATCGGCATATTTTAATAAAGTGACTCCGTAGATTGTTTTTATAGCGTTTATGTAGCCCTAATCAGACTCGAAGCACCGAGAGCGAACCGGAGACGACAGGAGAGGCAGGAGAAGGAAGGAGGACAGCACAGAGAGCGTAGGGAAGAGGAAAGGCCCAGACTTGATATACTGTATTGTACTGACATTTATTTTGGAACTTGATATTAAAAAAATTGATAGATATATCTGATAAACATGCTAATTAATTTTTTTTACAAGTTTAAATGAAGCGTTGTTTTTAACATAGTAGTAGATTCGGTTTATATGTAAATAGAATGTATTTTGTGATTCAGTGAGTCATGGTTCAAAACATAGTGGTTGGGATTTGGTCGTTGTTTAGCCTTTGTGGTTTAGGCACCCGTGATTTCAGAGGTAGTTGTTTAATCATACAGCCGTCTAAAAGAGAACATGGGTTTTTCAAATGTCAGTTTGTTTGAAGTGAGTATATACCATTTGTTATTAATTATTTTCTTTATGGCATTGGATGATGAATTGTAAGTGGTGAAACATATTAGTGCTTCAGTTTCTCTCTTTGTGTTTGTTTCTAACAGGGCTGCCCGTGGTGTGATGTGGGACCTTTTTCTTGCCTGTTCAATCACCTTCTTAGGGTATGATTTTTCCTGTAGTTTCACAGTGAGTCTATCGGCCTGGATGTCGTAATTCTCAAGGTCCGAGCTATTCCTGCGTATTTTTAGTTATTGTCCGATTGGGAGGTTTTCCCTTACTGATCGAGGGTGAGCACCGTTAAAGTGTACTAGGCTACTGCGGTCTGCTGGTTTCGTGTATAGCGTACTCTCCAATTTCCCATTCCTGGATACAACACCCTCATGTCGTTGGTTGACATCGTGAAGCGTAAGAAAGGATTGAGGCCATTTATGTAATCCCCAAAAGATGCTGTGCTGTCTTGATCTCCATGCCATATGATAATGATATCATCTATGTATCTTAACCAGCTGTGGATTCTACCGGCATCTGGGTTGTTTGACCAAATGTGTTCCTTCTCCAGGTGGTTTATGTACAGCCATGCAATACTAGAGGCAAAAGTGTGGCTCATGTAAGTCCCATGTACTTGTAGGTAGAGTTAGTCTTCAAACCTAAAGAAGTTCTCCGTATTGAGCAGATGCTTCGTGTCCCTTACCTATGATCTGATTTTAGTGACGAGGCATTGTAAGAACCAGCCTGTGTATTTTGAGAGAGGTTCCAAAATAGATCCGATGCCGGAGACAATGGGCCTGCCTGGAGGTGGGGTTCTGCCCTTGTGTATCTTGGGGATTGTGTAGAACAAGGGTGTTCTGGGTTCGTCCGTGTTTAGGAAGTCTCTCTCATTTTTCGTGATCCAATTTCTCTCTCATGCTTCGGCAGTGATTGAGGATATGGTTTTCTGTAGATGTGTTGTGGGGTCCCTCTGTAGTTTCTTATAATGTCTCTCATCCAAGAGGAGGGATAGGCATACTGTCCTATAGGAGTTAACGTCCTGTATCACAATCGCTCTACCCTTATCGGCTGGTTTAATTATTAGGTTGTTTTGGTTGCCCAATTAATCCAGCTCCTCTCGTTCCTTTTTGCTCACGTTGTTGTAGACGTTCCTTCTATGTTGTATCTCCTTGGTGACTGCTTCCTCAAATGCGATGACCTCGGGAGGCATTAGGGATAGGGGTGGACAAAACACAGACTTTTCATGTTGAGGTTTCCCTTCACAGAATGTCTTCACACGGATCTTCCTGAAGAACGTTCGATCTATCCTGTCCAATGTCTGAAAAATGCACCAACCTCGCCTCTCCCTAAACTACGGTTGGTACAATAGGCAAAGTACACTCTGACTTGCGCAGTCCATCCCTGCTAATCGGACTTCTACTTTGGTGCACTGTGCCTCCAGCTGGGGCGCAAATTGTACCTAGCTATTCCAGGCACAGAGGGGTCAGTAAAACGGGGCTCACACACAGAGGGGCCAGTGGAAAGGGGCTCTTGATTGGCCTTGATCTCCAGGGGCACTTCTGCATTTAGTACCTCATTGTTCTCGGCCTCCGTTTGGGTCCATGTGAGCTTGGCATCCGAAAAGGGGACAAATCGTGGGACTGTCTCCCACTTCGAGTCCCCAATTCCTTTCTTGACCCACTGATCATAGGGCAAGGGTAGAGGCACTCTGCGGCAGTGTTGACTATGAATCCAGTTATTTTGGCCGGTGACTTTCACTGCCGTCTTTCACTGCCGTGCAGGTGGCAAGGAGGAACTGGACTGGTCCTTTCCACCTCGGCTCCAAGTTCTCCTTCCTCTGGAAATTCTGGATTAATATAAAATCACCAGGCTTAATATCATGTCCTGACCCCTCGCCTCGGGTATTGTCAGGAGAGAATCCTAGATCTGTTGGTGTTATGTTATGTTATGTTATCAAGTATTTGTAGAGCGCTCGTACACCGGTTGGTGTCTTCGCGCTGATTGCTAGGGGGGTGGCCAACCCGGAGACAGAGTTAATCTACCATTACTTCGCGGGCATTTCTACTTATTACTATTACTGTGCATTTTTTAGTCCGCAGGAACTTTTAGTACGCATGCTTTTACTTAGCATGCTGTAACTATGCAATTACCGTTACTTTGCAAAGTGAAATACTTTGCAGACTATCTACATCGTTGTTTGGAAAAGGAGGCTTTTCCAAACAACGACGTGCTGCTCTAAAGATGCTTGAAGAAGGAGAAGAGTGGATCCAAGAGTGAAGGTGAAGAGAGGGACCACGAGGGGAGAGAGGTAAGTGGGGCAGTGTATTTTCTAGGGTCATGCGTTACAGCCGGCATTTATGTCAGCTGTATGCCTCAATCCCTCCTCTGACCCACGTGATCGGACACCGGGGAGGAGGCAGGAAGAGGCTGGGGCGCGCTACACTATCGGTGCTCAGATTCGGTAATTTACTTATTTCAAGGTTTAGTTTAAACACAGTTCAAATTCATACAGTATCAACATTTTAAAAAGAATGCGATTAGTTGCAGCTAAAGAACGCTGTTTCAGGGTGGCGGCCTCTTACCTAGAGTGCCCGCTCACATGTTGCAGCCGGCTTTTATGTCAGCTGATTGCCTTAACACCTCCTCTGGCCCACGTGATCGGACACCGGGGAGGAGGCAGGAAGAGGCTGGGTGGGGGCCTCTTACTTAGAGTGTGTGTATAGAACGCAGACTTTTAATTAACTCATACAGATAGTCCACTAACAGAGGATATTCAATTTCAGAGAACCTACACGGATGCGGGACACCCCAGACATTTGACAGGCCCCCGAACACGACCTTGTAGGGTGACAGTCCTGTCCTAGAATGCGCGGTGGTTCTTGTGGACAAAGGGCTAATGGTAAAGCATCTGGCCACTGCAACCCTGTGGTCTACTGAATCTTTGGCAGGTTCAATTTGAGAGTACCGTTATGCTTCTCAACCAAACCGGCGGACTGGGGATGGTTTGCAGCATGAAACTTCTGTCTGATATGTAGTCCCTCACAAACTAACTGAATTACTTTGGCATTAAAATGACTTCTGTTATCACTCCAGATCAAATGGGGCAAGCTGAAACGAGGAAAGAACTCTTTCAGGAGTACTTTTGCAGTCGCTATGGCTGTATTTTCCTTCGTGGGATAGGCCTCAACCCATTTACTGAATGCACAAACAACCACTAACACATATTTCAAATTATTGACTCGATCCATCTCTATGTAATCTATCTGGAGGACCGCAAAAGGGAAAGTGGGAGGTGCAAAATTACAAGGTGGCGTAGGAGTACCTTTTCCAGCATTGTGCATCATGTACACCATACAATATTTGACCAAATGAGCAACAGTCTTCGGGATATTATCATTTTGCCATACAGGGTCTAACAACTTACAAATACCTTTAGCACTGAAATGAGTTGGCCCATGCGCTACAGTGACTACGGGAAGAACATTTGCATCTGGTAGCATTAATCTCTGTTTTCCTGACTTATCAATCCAACACCCCTCCTCATCAAAATGTGCTGTGCTTTCCTGCCAAATTGATAATTCCTCAATCGTTGCCTCACTCTGTATCTCCTTAATGTTCTCCAGCGTATCCTCAAACATGGTGACCTCAGGTACTCACCTAGGGGGACCTGCTACAAACATCCCTTTCATCTTTGTTCAGGCTGTCTGCTTAGCTGTCTGGTCTGCACAGGAGTTCCCCTTACCCACATCATCAGTAATTTTCTTGTGAGCACTGCACTTTACTATCGCTAATTTCTTGGGGAGTGTCAAAGCCGACAAAAGCCTATGTATAAGAGGGCCATGATGGATCTTCATCCCATGGGAGGTGAGAAACCCTCTCTCTGCCCAGAGCCGCCCAAAATTATGGGCGACTCCAAAGGCATACTGACTGTCAGTATAGATATTGACAGCCAGTCCCTCATTCAACTCACAGACTCAAATAAGGGCAAGAGCTCTGCAGCTTGGGCCGACTGATAGGGAACTTGTGACGTCTCAACTACTGTGTACAGTGATGTGATTGTGTATGTAGCTGTTGTAGTGCCATCTAGTAACTTAGCTTGGCGTTCTTTAGCTAGTTTTAACTTCACTTTCCTCACAACTTTGATTTAATTTGTGCTGCGCCCTCACTCATACTATTAGCTCTTCACTTGAGGATTTAGAATATCCGATACAATATACAAAACATCCATGAGCTCCTCCCTCTCAGAGAGGGGTTCGTAGCCCCAGAGGAACCAGGGTTTTCCTCTGGGAGGAAAATCCCAAATGATGAAGCATGTAACCTTTGGTGAGTGAGGGATTTCGTCCTGCAAAGGGAAATGCCCATAGTTAGTTTTTCCTTTCTTTTTGACAAACCAGCCAGTAGTGGTTTTTCCACACTTGTTTAAGCACTATTGTGGACCTCAGGATTTCCTACTGTTGATTGTTCTGTTATTGGGGATTAAATCCTGTGTGGTCTTAAAACTTCCCTAGGACCCTACGTCTTTGAACCGTACTTTGTTAGAGAACTTAAAACAAGAGCCATCGACATATAGTTCCCCTTGGGGGTCAGATAAGGGAACATCAGTCAGATCTACCCATCCTTTTGTCTCTTCCTCTGTCGGGAAGATACAATCATGTATGTCCATTTCCTCACTCAGAGGGGCCGATTCAGATTTTGGCGAAAGGGCTCCGAACGATGGTCGGAGCCTTTCTGACCGAATCGGAACGTGTTGGCTGGATTCTTTTCCGACCGAGCCATTTTGATGGGCTTGGTCGGAAAGGAATCCGACTCGGATTTCCGGATGGCGGAGAACAGGCTCGGAGAGCCCGTCCGCCGTCCGGAAATCCCTCAGTACTCCCCCGGCCGCCTCTTTACGACCGAGGGAGTACGATGGCAGTTTTTCACTGCCTTTTCGTGCCGGTTTTTCCGGCACAAAAAGGCAGTCGGAAGCTGTCTTTGGGGGCCCCCAGTAGTGCCCCCATGGGTGCGAGGCTGCCGAATGGTGGCCTGGGGGCACCTATGGTGCCCCTCTGTGGATCGCTGCACCCGGTGGCAGGCACCTTGGGGTGCCAGCCACAGGGTGCAGGGATGACCTGCACCCCTGCTTTTCACAATTCAAGCATGCATTCCGCTCGGAATGCATGCTTGCATTGTGAAGTATATGAGTGCGATTGAAAACTGTTTGGTCGCATCGTACTTGCAGGGCCATAACCGATGACAGCAGGTCGGTTGGTTACGGCTCCTGACCGATGTCGGACAGACCTGAGTCCGTCTGACATCGGAATCGACCCCTCAGAAGGGAGTGGTAGAAATGTGGCTGGGTTCAGAGTGGCACATCTTTTAATCGTGACATGTGGTGCAAAGAGAGTTAGCTCATAACCGGTCAGACATGCACTGGTGAGGTGCTGTGTCTTGGTCTTATTCAAAAGGGTATCCAAAGCATGGGGCACCATGACTGTGAGGTCAGTATCAAGTACGAGCCCAGCCAATTGCCTAATGGAGATAGCCACTGCTGCGACCGCTCTTAGACAGCTTGGGAGGGCTCTAGAGACAGGGTCAAGAAGAGCAGAAAAATAGGCACACGGCTGTTGCTTACCTCCAAAGGCCTATGTTGAAAGAGAAAGCACACAGACAGCGGTCTCGTGTACGTACAGCACAAAATGGCTTTGCATAATCAAGCGTACCAAGCACAGGCGAAGAGCAAAGCGCAACTTTTAATTGCTCAAAAGACTGCTACCATTCAGGCGTCCAAGGTAATGGTTCATGCACATCTTTAGTGGTTAGTGCGGGCAGGGGTTTTGTTAATAATGAGTAGTTAGGGATCCACTGATGACAATAGAAAGTAATGCCAATAAAAGTGCACACATCAATTTGAATTTTAGGGTTAGGCATTTTAACAATGTACTGATGCACTCAGGGGTGCATCTCCTACCATCCTTTGACAGTAGGTGACCTAAGTAGGTGACCTCCTGTCGTCAATATTGAAATTTGTCCGTGGTGTGCCAAATGCATTAACAATTTAACCGTACTGTCTTTGCAACCCTTTTCAGTGTCAGAAGCAATAAGAATGTCCTCTGCATATTGGAGCAATACATTACCTGAAGGAAGCGCAAGGGAGTCCAATTGGTCTTTTAAATCTTGACTATATATACACCAGGGCTCTCAGTATAGCCCTTAGGAGTTCGACAGAATCTAAAGCTTCTGCCAGCTAGTGTAAAACCGAACAAGTACCTGCTATCTGGATGGATCGAAAAACTGAAGAATGCATTTTTTAGATCAGTGACAGAGAAGAATTTAGTAGTAGAAGGAATCATCGTCAAAAGGGCAGTATCAGGGGCCACTGGGAACTGAGGAACTACTATTTTATTAATTTTGCGCAAGTCAATCACAAAACGATAAACATCTGGATGATCATCAGAGGAGCCTGAAGGTGCTCTCGTAAGAATGGGAAGAATAGGGCTTTTACACACATTCGCAGTAGTCTCTTCGACAACTCCTGACTTAATCTAGACCTGTATAATTTGCAACAAGGCCCGCTCTCCTGCTTGTGGTGTTTTGTACTAAGGAATACGACGCAAAATGGCATTGCCTTTATTTTGATGGAAACTTGGGGTATCTGCAATAGTCCTACATCTGTGTCACTTATTGCCCACAATGTGGGTGGCACGTCCTTAAATTCAACAGGGAGAGGTGCATCTTTGTACAGACACTGCTCAGTGCTGACCACATTCAGGCCCATTGTCATGTAAACACCTTCTGGGGAACAATAAATTGTAGCATGCAACTTCTTTCATAAATCTAAGCCCATCAAATTATCTCCGCAATTAGATGTCAGCAAAAATGGCGAATCCACAGTAAAAGGACCTGTAGTCAGTGTAAAAGGTTTGGAAATGGGGCTCACAACCGGTAAACCAGAAAATCCTACCTAAACATTATTATGGCCAGACATAGCTGCCCTGGGGAACAGTGAACAAGAAATAGAGCTATTCATTGCACCTGTATAGATCAAAAATTCCTTAGCTGAGCCATGCAAATCTGCAGTATCGTAAGGACCGCACTGACCTACAGGTATCTGAAATGGTCCCTCACCCTGTCCCTGGCTGTCCAAGCTGTGAGACATTCCTGTCACCTCGCCTATATCACAGTCATCATGATAATACTGTCCACCCCTATTGTCATCGAAGTAGTTACTATCCGAACGAACCTGTGAGGCTGCGGTATGCTGAGCTCTGTTCTATCCACTAGCTCCATGACCCCGTCCACGAGAACCTCATCATTGAGGGGCCGCGACATTCTGCAACAACACCGCACACTCGTTACGCCAACGTCCCTCCTCTTTACAATACACACGCTGATTCTGCCCTACAGGTGTAGTATTCCGGCTAGTACGCAGAAGCTGCCGGTCCAAACCATCACGTCCTCTACCATTCCCCCTAGAAGCCTGCTGCAACAACACCTTCATCTTCAAGTCTTTATGCTTTTTCTCCGTCTTCTGCTTGTCCTCATTTTCCCGATGCTCATAATACTGTGCCATGTTAAAAATAACTGAAGGGGAAGAAGTGGACCAAGTACTTTCAGAAGCCTGCAACCGAGTCGTGATCGTATACTCGACACAAACCAATTAACAAACAATCGGACACCTCCATTAACAGACAAATCCTGCCCACTGTAGTCCAGAAATACACCTTCAAACCGAGTGAAAAAATCTGACACACTCTTGTCTTTCTTCTGACGACAAGCTGAGAACTTGTCCCAATCTACCTTTCTTGGCGGGATGAGAGAATGCATATATCATACTTGCCTGGCAAGGCAAGTATCTCTGCTCTAGGCTTCTCACCTGGCTTCCTCTCCTGATCCTATGCCTTTATTTGATCCCAGGTACCCCCCTATTCTGCAACATGATCTTGCGTGTGTAGTTGTCTCCAAATATTAAACGGAACCAACCAGCCAAAGAATATTTCAATATCCACAAGAGTCATAACCGTTGAGGATGCAGCCTCAGTCAATTCTTTATAATATGCTGTTGGGTTTTCCTAGGGCCAGGCAACTGAGTCTTAAGGGATAAAACTTCACTCCTTTTCCATGGAGTATAAACCCACTGTTCTCGGAACCGGGCCTCTACCCGTGGTCTAGTAACAATGTTATGCTGATCCCGTAGCTCTGGTATTTCAGGGTGATATATGGGGTGGACCTCCCTCATCAGAAACTGGGATACTGGCTTCAGGCTCTTCTTGAGCAGCCTACTCCGATAAGCGACCAACGTCGCAACATTTCCAAAAAATTTACTATGTGCCATATCAGCAGCATATACATGATCCCTAATGTCATAAATAATCTGTGGTGCTGCATCATGGAAACACTGCTCCTACAGTCCAATGAAAGTAGCCGACATGTGCTTAAGGGCATGCTGCTGCACAAAAGACTCATAATCTTTCATCACACTCCACACATCCTCCACACTGTAAATGGCGTTATGAGCCCACTGGGTTGCCTGATTGGCTACTATCTTTTTCTCTTCATCTCCCACATCAGATCGTATCAATATCTGCCCCAGTCGTTTCATAGTAGTTTCCCCCTCTCCATCCCCTAGTCCACGTACCAGCATTCTGCCTCTCAGTAATGTCGGGGAATGGAGGAACAGGGAAAGAGTAGCAACAGAAGTAACATGCACTAACGTTGCTGTTGTCTGCGATGCTGGTGCAAGGGCTGGCAAGAGAGATGCCGAAACAATAGGCAGAGCAGGGAGGCTGGCAGTCATCGTAGCCGCAGAAGGCGAAGTCAAAGAAAGGGCAGGAAGTGCTGTGGCCGAAACAGCTTGATCAATAGCAGAAGAAACAGAAGCAGCAGAGACAGAAGGAACGGATGACTGAGGCTGCGGCATGGCAGGGTATATTCTCTGCAGGCGTATGGATGTGGAGGTCAAGTATCTAACAATTCCTCCACAAAGGTGTCATTCTCTTCTCGGGCAACATAAGTCTTTTCACATTGTAATCGAAATCTCCTATCAGCACACTCAATTCCTTTTGTACATGTTTTCTCTATCATGCGCTACAGCTTTCTGAGTCAATGTCTGCATTATCCCCTTCCGGGCCTCTTTCTCTGCTTTCAATTGTCTCTGTTTAGCCTCCCTTTGCCATGTTCTGAGGGAATCAAACATCAACTGCCTACTCCTTTTTGCAAACAATTTCTCCTGTAGAAAATTAATTTTCTGTTCATCAAAAGTGCCAGTCAACGGCCACTGTAACTCGGCATTGTCCCGTGTATATTTGTGCCATACCGTACTAACCATAATAGGGCCAAGGCCATGTTTTACATACATATCGAAATTCGGGGTGCCTTTTGGAGGCGCTGGCAGACTTTCTTCCAATTGAGCATCCGCAGAACAACAACGACAGTCCAAACAAAACACCTTACTAAGGCACTGCTTTTTTTTTATTAAAGAAAACAAGTTCACTATTTATGCCTAGCAGATATTTGCAAATATCTTTACCAATGTCGGTCCTCAGACTTCATCAAATACAATTCAAAATGGTACAATGTTCATAAGGAAATTAAACAAATTCAAGCGCTTGTCCAAAGACTGTCCTCAAACCGTGTCAAATACAAATCAAAATGGTGCCAAATCCACAAAGAACCAAAGCAAACTCACCTGGTGCACACAGGTCAAGCAAGTTTATTCTTCACTGCCGACTCTTCAGACCAAACGGTCAGATCCAAGGGTTTCGTCATTCAGGACCCCAGTCGGGAGGATCGCTGGACGGGGCACCGCCCGGTCAGACAGACGGGGCAGCTGCGAGTGCAAGACTCTTGTGCAGGGATCCCCAGTCCGCCCGTCCAACCAGACGTGGCCCCAATCTCCTCACCCGTCCCCGGGCGAGGATGGGTCACCCGATGGAGTCCCTGTTTGGGAGCCAAATGAAAGAAGTGACCCAATTAGGATCACTCAGGTCACTCACGACCACCTCTCAGCCCTCCTCACAAATGAAGAGTCGGTCAGACGGTAGAGAATACAAACTTAAGGTATTTATTAAAGGTACACTCGAGTGGAGATTGGTCTGACCAGCCTCCTTGGATTGCTGCAGAGGGACTAATTTCAGCAAGCATAGCAACACATGAAATACAATTCAGTTCAGAACCGATGATGACACGCCCTCACTGGAAATTTCTAGTTGGTAACTGATTACAGAAGGATGGATCTAGGTCCTGAACCGGGTCATTGCTATCTCAACACCAAGGTCACTCTGCCTGCGCCCCCCGTTCTAAGGGAAAGGTATGTACTAGCAAAGACAGTGTATTCATTAGCACAGTGAAGCTCAGCCTTGGAGAAACAAAAAAAACTATTGCAGCAGCATTCAGCTGAAGCAGACAGAAAGTGAGACAGAAGTTAGTTGTGATCACGGCTCAAAATGGCGGCTGAATACATAATTGTGCAGCAAATGCTATTTTAAGTCGTATAATACATAGAGAATTCTGCTAAAAACACATCTCCATTTGTGGTTTAAGACAGAGATGCACAATATACTGAATGGTTGAACAAATATGGTATATCACATTCTAGGTGTAAGAATAGACGCCCTCTCTGATGAAACGATGTAACGTCAGTTTGATGTTTTAACGTGAGTTGTCTGGGACAAGCCTAATAATAATGTTTTTACGTGCCCTTCCTGTAATAGCATTTTACAAAAACTATTGGTGTCATATCACCCAGTATCTGGCCAATATGGGATTTCCATATCCGGAATTCAAACACGATCGATGAAAATGAAATTACAAAACAATAAAGTAGTCTACACTAATTGAATATTCAGGTGTATGCCCGTAACCATGGTTACCCAGTGAGAGGGACTTCATCCCCCATGAGGCAACCTATTTTCTGTAGTCCCGTTGGGGACACATGGAAATGATGTCATACAGATGCGCTGGGGGCGGGGCTACGCTTCCCGGACAACAAGGAGATGTGCGGACGAGACAGCTTTATAAGCCGCGTCCCCGGCAGATGGAACTGCAAATGCCGGGAGACGCGGGAACCAAGTAGGTGTGATGTAGGGGCAGGACCTTTGAGGGAGTAAGTGGGGATACGGGACTTCCTCTGATTGCGAAGGGGCCTTATTAGATCAACATACGTGAGGCTGGGGTCACATGATCTTAACAGAGCGGGTCTTTTCTTGTCTTTTTCTCCGGTTCTACTTCGAACCTGCAATTACACAGAGTTTAACTACACGGCTACCCCCACTAACCACAGTCCACTGAGACTCATAAAATCCTGCTGAATAGGGTAAGACATTCGGCATGTAAGAGCAATCACGAGTGAAAAGAGGATTGAGTTCATGAGGTGTGAATGTGAGATTGAAGTTGCTGGATTTTTTTAAATGCAACAGTGAAAGTATTACCATGGAGTTTTTAACAGTATGTTGTTTATGGACTTGCATATATATACATGTGATTAAATGTCACATGCCGCTAAATGCAACTAGATGGGACAATACGATCCCAAGAAAGCTCATTTGATCACAGATCACAAGAAGTTGATGGAATGAGAGCACATTACAGAACCCAGTATACTGGAATTACATGGGTGAATTGTGTGGAAGGCAAAAGGTACAAATATGACTATCCTAACAATTTTTCTCTTTCAGGTGGACATAAAATGCTACAGAACTGGATGGGGGATAAGTATACCTTCCACCTTTTCACGCGAGTGCAGGTTTCTGTGCCCTCAATTAAGAACAAGATAGGGAAACACCCTCACTGAAGACCCAGGGAGGGAACCCCATTTCACCCTGAAGAAACCCCAGGACCCATATGGGACACCTAGGTGCCGATTCCGATCCTGGAAAAACCGGGTACGAACCGTCGGTCGGAGCGTTTTCTCCGTCCGACTCGTACCCGGGAAAAAAACATTACAAACATGGAAGTACGATTCGCACGGAAACACCATTTCCGTACGAATCGTAAAAAACACCGACCGACGAAAATATACATACGAATGTGATCCGGGAATGCTCCGACGTGACATCGGGACGCTTTCAGGCAGCGTTTCACGAACCAGGAAGTACGATTCGAACCGACAGCAGTCCGGACGGCAATATTTTCACGGCACCCAAAAAGTGCCGGAAAAGCGAAGTACGCCGCGAAAGGACCAGATTAGGGGGCCCGGTACGCGCCGTACCCCCCCAGCCCCCGTGAGTACGCGCTGAACCCCTGTGTATGTACACCCGTGTACGTACGAGTCGTACCCCCCGTGTATGTACACCCGTGTACGTATGAGTCGTACCCCCCGTGTATGTACACCTGTGTACGTACGAGTCGTACCCCCATGTATGTACACCCGTGTACGTACGAGTCGTACCCCCCGTGTATGTACAGTGCGTACCCCCAGCCCCCGTGAGTATGCGCCGAACCCCCCCGTGTATGTACACCCGTGTACGTACGAGTCGTACCCCCCCGTGTTTGTACGTACGAGTCGTACCCCCGTGTATGTACACCCGTGTACGTACGACTCGGACCCCCCGTGTATGTACGGTGCGTACCCCCAGCGCTATGCGCTGGGGATACGCACCGTACATACACTGGTGGGGGTACGACTCGTACGTACACGGGTGTACATACACGGGGGGGTACGACTCGTACGTACACGGGTCAGGTGTACATACACGGGGGTACGACTCGTATGTACACGGGTCGGGTGTACATACACGGGGGGTACGACTTGTACGTACACGTGTGTACATACACGGGGGGTACGACTCGTACGTACACGGGTCGGGTGTACATACACGGGGGGGTACGACTCGTACGTACACGGGTGTACATACACGGGGGGGGTTCGGCGCGTACTCACGGGGGCTGGGGGGGGTCGGCGCTATGCGGGCACATGTCTCCATGGTTGCTATGGGAGTTCGGTCCGTACGGTGCATTTTCCATACGGTTGTAACATCGGACGCACGGGATGGATCGTAATTGCGCGCTCGGACTTCACTTTTCACATTTTTACGTAAAATCGTCCGGGGATGTGTCGGACACTTTTTCCGACCCGAGGACGTGTGGGGAAATTTTCCAAATGCGATTCGTATGGACTTTTTCCCATACGAATCGTACTTGGCAGTTTGTACGCTACTTGTACGATTCGTACGGTAAAAAGACCGGATACGAGTCGTACGGGGAAAAGTTTTCCAGGATCGGAATCGGCACCCTAATAGGGCTGAAACATGTTGCCATGGCATTAGGGTCATAGGACCATTATTCCATTATTAAAGGGATACCTGGAGATGGAGGAGGATATTTAATCTTTAGACCCCCTGTCCTATCTCTCTTAAGTGCTCCCTGAAATATGGTTGAGCCCACCCTGACCTCTAGGAGTCAGGGAGAACCCGATGAGGAAGCATGACACTACTAGAGTATGTGAGGGTTATTTAATAAAAATGAATTGCTTCCTTCCCCACGCTTGAGCGGTTGACACCACGAGAGCTTAGTGCTGAGCTATCATTACACTGGATGGGATACCTTTGGTGATTAATATGTGGAAAAATACCATAAATCCATTACCGGGTTTCGGTCCACATGTGGGCAGTCCTGGCAAATGGGTATATGGGATGAAAAGGACTCACCTGTGAATCGCCACACACCGGGTTGTAATCATAGGGGTGAAGATCTTGCTGTGAAGGGGGACCTGGAGAAAGGGATCCACATTGGAATCTGCCTTGGAGAAGAAGAAAGGGGTGAGTATGCATCCCAAATTCTTTGTCACCTCCATCTTGAAGCAGGCAGTCAGACCGTTGTGGTCCACTTGTGGAACAGGCAACTTGTAATAAGCATGGCCGTGCAGCTCCACTGTACAGCCCTATGGTGGCTGCCTGTACCTGATGGCAAACCCGGCGGTTGGTGGTCTTCTGGCAGTCTCGGCGGTCCAGCGGTGTCCTTTGCAAAGCTGATTGGCCCAACTCATAATACGGCAATTGGCCATCGGCAATCGGACCACCAAACTCACTGTGCTCGGACTGCCACCTCCAATATGCAGTTCATGGGACCGCCAAATTCGTAATAAGTCACATAATCAAAGTGTTCATTTTACACTTTCAATAGTTTTTGCAACTGGTTTTCTTTTTTATTGTAATTTGTGTGACTTATATTGTAATAATTTATTTTTCTGATGCTATTCCTGATTATTACAAAATCAGGGGAGACATGCTTGTATCTTATTATAATTTTTTTTAGAGTTTTATTTCGCGGGAACTAGATAGATCAGGTATCAGAGCGCTTTACATGAGCAACAGTTTTGTTACAGATGGACACATTCATTCTTGTTAGGCACGGGGAGATTAAGAGATATGCCCAGAATCACAGGATGTTGAGCATCCCTGCTGAGACTCGAACCCGGTTCCCCCTCTTCGAGGTTGACCGCCCTAGCCATAAGGCTACATTCTCTCCCCAATTGCATTAGGTAGTATTCTATTTTAATTCTTTATTATTTTACAAATGTTCTGTGCTTATATTCAAGTTTTAGTCCTCTTCTTACTATTATGAAATAGAAATTGGAATGTATATTGTAGACAAGGACTGTGCATAGTGAAGCTCTCTCTTTTTTCCTTCATGACTGCCAGAGAAAGAGCACCTCTTCCCAGTAGCGTTAAAGGTGTCACATGTCTCCTTCAGAGGGTCCAAACTAGGAGGAGAAAACCACAAAGATGCAAAGAAAAGCTTTTTGTCAACGTGGACAGTTCTTGATTGAAGATGAAGAGCTTTACAAGAATTGGGAAATGGGGCAACAAAAGTACCCTGAGACTGAGTATAAAAGTCTAGCATTATCGTCCAGGCTGAAGAAGCCAATGGGGAGAAAGAGCAGCAGACGAAGTGGACAAAAAGCTGGGACAAAAGTAAATTATGTGGGCAATGAATGTGACAAAAAGGAAATCAAAAGCATTGCAATTTATCCTTCTCATATCCTAGCTCATTTATCATATGAGTAGAACAGGAAATGACAGCACAAGAAAATGATAGAACACCATCTTAGAAAGGGAACCTCTGCAAGCACAGACTGGGAAGACCACAAACTTGGTTACGAATAAATATAGAACTAACCACATCCACATTTACCGGAATATGGTCCCGTCCTTGTTTGGCAGGCACAAGAAAAGAGATCAAATGCCCAAAATTCTGCCCATCATGCAACCCGCATCTCTGATGTTCTGTTGCACCATACTCCTCCCTCTGATCTCTCAGCTGGACATCCTGGACTACAAGTAGATCAGCCCTCTGCCAGCAAAAATCCTTCACGTCCACGTGTCTGTGTGCAATTCAATGCTGCCTGCATACCAACCATGCCACTTGTGAGTTATGTCTCCAGATGTAGCATTTGCCTTATATGTGTTTATTGAAATAGTAGTAGCTGGGCTGAAATGTTTTGTTGAGAGTGATTTAGAGAAACACGAGAGAACCATCTCAATTTAAAATGTGATTGCGGCATGTAAACATATTACGTTTTTCCTCTAGCTTTACGTTTTGATGCATATTAGACTTGATATATAATATTCAGAGAAATAGGACTGGTGAGGATCAACAGACTTTGTTTTGCATCGAGATGTAATGAAAGGACAGAATAAGACTTCACTGTGTAAAATAGCAGCTAAAGTAGGACTTGTGCATTCTAAATATGGAAAGCACTCTACTGGCCAGGCGAACAGTTTTTTG
The DNA here is from genome assembly GCF_964204655.1 of Triturus cristatus. Classification (NCBI taxonomy): domain Eukaryota; kingdom Metazoa; phylum Chordata; class Amphibia; order Caudata; family Salamandridae; genus Triturus; species Triturus cristatus. The sequence continues at coordinate 655,358,126 of NC_140586.1, forward strand.
AGACTACACAGAGAATGTTGAATCCCTTATTAAGTACAGGTCAATATTTTCAGTAATGAGGGTAGAATTAACACGCTCTTTTAATTTTATTCTTTATAGAAGTATACAAGGGAGTACTTCAAATGTCATTATGTGTAGCATCAAGCAGAGAGAAATGTAATATAAACTTCTCACACTCTGGTATTGCACACTGGACAGGATAACGTAATGGGATAAATTAAGAGTAAGGCATGTTGATGGGGTTGCGGGCTAGTGGCACTCCACATGTATTTAGTCTGTTGCTGTTGACATCTTAGTAGATATTGAAAAGGTGTTTAATAAAAAATATTGTGATACAAAAATATTGTGTCAAGAATATTATATGTCAAAAATATCACCGACTAGAATATTGAAGGTCAGAATATCGTTTTAAGTGCTGTTTTTAATATTTTTGTAAAAACTATGGCTTTAGAAAATATTGTTGTATATAATATCCTTTCTAGGTGTTATTTTGTATGCATTTTATATCAGTGTGTTTGATTTTAAATGTTTAATAATTTTTGTGTTTAGTTAAATAATATATTAATTATGACATTTTTTAAATTTGCATTATTTGTTGTATTAATGTGAAAAAATAATGTATATTAATGTTTCAAGAAGTGGGATGTTGGGTATTAAGGGGATAAGGGTGGGTAGATTTTTAAAAAGTTAATATTTTCATTTTAATGTGATATTAATTTTTTGAATGGTATGCAAACTAATATTGTAACATTTTTTAAATTAATTTTGTTACATCGTTAATTTCTCTAAATAATATTTCATAATTATTTTGAATGTATTGATAGATTATAGTAGATTAAAAACTAGTCTCTTGTAAATATTAAAATAAGTATTTGAATTATAGAAATGTGGGTAAAAATTGTAATTTATGAAATATACATTTAATATTATAATTTTTTTCTGAATTTAGTTTTACTAAAAAAATGACATGTAATATTTGTTTTATTCTAATTGTTTTAGAAATTTAAAAATATTTTATGGATTTATTTAAATGCTGAAATTATAATGTCATTGTTAAAAAAAGTTTGAAAATATTGTTCTTATTTTTACTCTAAAAAACAAATGTATAATTAAATCATGAAAATAGAATAAATAAGCCTTATGCATGATGTGTAAATTTAGACTTTGTTGTATATTTATATGTTTATTTATTTACACTTTATTAAACAAAATGTAAATAATGACATTTATTATTGTTATCACTGGTATTAGTTCTGCTGCATATATATTTTAAAACGTATTAATTTAAATGTAATAAAAATATTGAATTTTTAGTTTTATATATATGTTCAAATTGTATTCCTTTTCATTTTTGATTATGATTTTTCGTTGCAATGTTTCACAGTTTAGGAATAATAATAAATATTGATAAAATAAATAAAATGTTCAATAGTTATTAACATATTATTTTATTTGTTATTGTTTAGTTGTAAATATAAAGGTTTTTGTTGGGGTTATTTTGTTCTTCTAGGTAATTTCTAATTTATTTTATACATCAAAAAGTACATGTGAGAATTTATTGTGTATATCACTGTTTTAGTGTCCAATACCTTACATAAAACGCTTTAGATTGTAGTGGACATAGCAAATGTCACCCCTTTAGTGTCCAATACCTTCTCCAAACTGGTTTTGATTTGAGTGGGAATAGAAAATGTCACTCCTTTATTGTCCATCTTCTGCCCCAAATTGCTTTAGGTTGGAGTGGGAATAGTAAATGTCACCCCTTTAGTGTCCAACACCTCCCCAAATTGGTTTAGATCGGAGTGTGGATAGTAAGTGTCACCCCTTTAGTGTCCAACACCTTCTCTAAATTGGTTAGATTCTAGTGGGAACAGTACAGTCATCCCCTTTGGCGTCCAACAACTCACCCCTTTAGTTTCTAACACTTTCTGCAAAATGGTTTACGTTGTAGTGTGAATGTTTAATTTAACTATTTTAGTGTGAAACTCTTTTGTTAAATTGAATTTCATTTGTTAAATTGAATTTCTATGTAGTAGGAGTAGTCTATGTCATTTAATTAGTACTGGTGTTTAGAAAGATAATGTAATAAGTAGTTAGTTGTATTTTTGTAATAATAACATTATTACTGACTTATTTCAATAGAATAAAGCTAGGTCATACATTTTCAATTCTTAGCTATTTTTGCAAAGGTTAGTTAGTGCATATGTTAACCTTTTTAAAGATATACATTTGTAGTTAAAACATATATTTGCATATATATATATATATATAGAGAGAGAGAGAGAGAGCGAGAGAAAGAGATATGTATATTGTTAAATGAAACAACTTTTAATGATTTTTATTATTACATAAACAATGTAAATCATTTTTAAATAGTACTTTTTGTTGTACATTTTCCAGTTTTTTTTCTATTGTTGAACTTCTTTTTTTAACATTTATTAATTTGTCTCATATACATAGTCTTAACATAATTTTTACATAAGTTTTTCCAGTACATATTAAATAATTATATATTTTTTATATTATTATTTCGTTTATACTTTACACTTTTTTTTATAAATGTTTACAACATATTTGACTTGTTTTAACAGTTTAATAATGTTTGTCATTTTTTTCAAACATTTATTTTAATTTTATTTTCCCATTCATTTTCTCTGGGGAGATAGTCTTTATTTTAATTTCTTTTAGTGGCCATTTTTTACCGCTACCTTCTATTTTGTAGTCTCTTTACTCATTTATATTATATTTTTTCCAGGATCCAGGTAGTGGTAAGGTGTTACTGTTTGTCGGAACATGTAAGTACCTTTAAAGTTTTTTGAGGAGGGTTTGGTTGGAGGGATGCTTGGTGGAGGTCTAGAGGGTAGTTATAGTGTTATTTCTGGGTTTTTCATGCATTTAGTGGCTGATTCTGATCTGGGTCGGAAAGCTCTCCGACCGAGCCGGATCCGGAGTGTTTTCCGACCGAGCCGGAGTCCTGCAGTCCGACCGAGCGAGTACGATGCGGCCGTATGCTGCCGGACTCAGTTCGGTCGGACTCCCATAGAAGTCAATTGGAGCCGGTCGTACGACGCGTACATGGCCTACCATTGACTGAATGGTTACATCTCACACAAGGGCGCCCCCTACAGTGGGTACGCGTCGGTGCCATCCGCACCGTACATGCCTGTGTTGGTGAGACCCTTGTGTCTCCCCCTGTGTCCGAGTCGTAGGGCTGCGGGTGATATGGGGTCCGATGCAGACCCCCAAAGGCAACCTCCCGGACATTTTGCGAGCCGGACACTCCGGCTCGCACCAGCTGTCCGACGTGTGCATCATACTGGCTCGGTCGTAAATCGCATCCATTGCACGCCAAGGTTAGCTTACGGCCGAGACGTGAAGAACCGGGTTTTTAGAACCCAGCGGCGTCAGGGGCACACCCAAAGTCTTTGGGTTTACCTGTGTTAGAATACAGAGACACAGGATACTTCTTGGTGGCGTCAGAGATCGATTTTATTGGCTGCAGCCAGTAACAGAAGTCCTAGAAGTCATCACGGTATTAGTTCTCAGGAGACTGCTCAAATTTACAAAGCAAGTCATCCCTTTTTATGCCAGAAACATCACATTCCAGACAGACACCCATTATTTTACAAATTGTCCAATCGCATGTAACCACACCAAAAGTATCGCATGACGGTAAAACCCACTTTTCAGGTGTCCGGCCCATGATCAATCATCGAACAATCCCAACATTCTTCTTTAGACAAGCCGGACAGACCCATGATAAAGAGACCACAACCCATATCGTAAATGGACCATAAAAGAAGAAACTGAAACAGATAGAAGTAGGATGGAGCATGTTTGTGTGCAATAAAACTTTACGAGATCACGTGCTCTGACCCTTAATCAAGATCAGCTAGCGGGCAGGAACGGGTTTAGCAGGGTCGGCCTCAGGCAACGAGGTCAGTTCACTCAAGTCATGTAGGAGTCAGCACAAACTCGAGCTAAAGTGCGCCTGACTAAAAGCTCGTTTAACCACAGCCATCGGCCTATGTGAGGGCAACCACAAAATGGCTACCATTCGCAAAATGGAACCCAGGGTTTGGAACGAAAACCCAAAATACGTGTAATGTGATGAAAACACACGTACTAGCCGAACTCACTAGCTACGGTTCGCGGTTACCAAAATCGTAACGGAACCATGATATTTATAGCGCAGATTCAGATTTCATGGATCCTCAGACCCTCCTTTTGCCCTTACATAGGCAATCTCAGTCTACCTCTGAATTGATGTCGATATTCATCAAATCATCAAGGTGCTGTTGGAGCATCATCCTATCTCTCTGTACCTTTCTCAAGACAGGCGGTCTCCTAACACAGGTAGTAGCACAAAGGCCACATATGGCAGGACCACACTGTACACAGAGACAACACAAGAAAAGGATCGCTAAAGCCACACCAATGATCGTCAGAATCCTCCATCCCCAAGCGGATAACAGTCCCCAAAACCATCCAGTTAACGACCAATCTCCTCTGTCTGTATGCATTGACTCGGAGATCTTATGTAGCCTGGAGATGGCCTCGTATACTGTCGGAGCATTATCTGGAATGACAACGCAGCAACTCGATTGGATCACTTTACACACTCCACCTCGATCTGCAAGTATGACATCTAAAACCATACGATTCTGCAATGTCATAAGGCGATCCGCTTGAAGCTCAGCTGTCAAATTACTAAGGGCACCGGCAGTTTCGTTTATGGTGGATTCAACCACTCTCGTCAATTGCCGCAAGCTCCTACTGTTAATCATAGGTCCCCAAAACGGTAGGAAACCCTTAAAGAAGTCTCCTACTTCTTGTCCAGCGGTATCTTCCTGATTGAAGACACCCCTGACAACTCTCGTCTTGTGGTAATCTGCGGCAGCAGTATACGTAGGAGGCAACAAATATCCAACATAACACGTACCCGAAAAATCAGGGGGCAACCATGTATATGCTCTGTTGTAGCAAACAAAATATGTACCCTTCGCTGCCAAAAACGGCGGGGAAGACTGAGACGTAAAAACATACGTTTGAGTACAAACACTCTTCCCTAACCGAGCTTTCGGATTCCTGCCGATACCTTGCAGACAAAAATGACCTCGGTGGGGTATGATCCAAATCGGAGGTGACCTCTTTCGTCTCTGCTTTTCACTCAGGCTAACACTGTATACGGTCGCGTTCCAGCCAACATAAGCTAGTAACTCGTCCTTGGGGATAGTCCTATACGTATCGATATCCCTACTCATATTCGCAATTCCCTTCACCAAGGCTTTATTACTCGAGTTATCTCTTATGGAACGCAGGGGATAGACTTCGATAGCATAAATGAACATTGTCTGGAAAGCCCATGAAGACCCATTCTGACTAAACGGCAGAACCAGATAGGGAATACCTCTATCCGTAGTATGTGGCATAAGACCACACACCCAACAATTAGTGATGTTTACTACCAACTGATGTTGATGCAGAAGCTGTACAAATGAGTTATTTGCTAATTCTGACCTTCTAATCTGTTCGTGTTCGGGTAAAATATGAAAAGAATGCAAAGAAGTAGTAATAGGAAAAGACGTAGGTTGGGAAATGGGTGCAGAAGTCAATTGGGTAGAAAAAACAATCCAACCCACCAAAGCTAGCGTCATGCTAAGAAACGTCATAACACATGTAATCAGAAAACAGTTGAGGTGCATTATCCTGCATAGTTTCGTCTTAAAGTTCGTGTTCTCAACAGCTCTCTTGACCTCAAAAAATTCTATCCTCTCACCGTGCTGTTCGCGGCGGTTGGTTTTCTTCTGCTAGGGAGTGCGTCTGTCAGTCCAGGGAACGCCCTAGGACCAACCAGAACCGTCGACCTTGTGTCTACACGGCTGTAATCCCAAGTCTTTACACCGCGACCTTACAGCTGAACCCGGATGGTGGTTCGAAAAAAAGAAAAAAGATCAAAACAGTTCCTCGGCTGAAAGAGTGCTGTTATCAAAAATGAAAGGAATTATTTGTTCTTTATTAGTCCATTGTCTCTAGACCGTAGGTTATAACGACTTTTACCAGGCTCTGTCTGACTTTGAAACAATAGTTCAGGTTCAGTGGTGTCCAATCTTAAAGGTGAAGGCACAGCTGCTTGCAGGACATCGTCATCTCCTTTCTCAGACCTTGTCCATACCAATTCAGCGTCGCTAAACGGTGTGAATTTCGGTAATCTCTCAGTTTCGGTGTCTGCGATACCTCCGCGGATCCATTGGTCGTACGGCAGTGGTAAGGGTACCCTCTTACAGTGTACGCCGTGGATCCAATTTCTTTTTCTGAAGACTTTTACAGATGTCCATGTAGACAACAACACCTGGTGAGGGCCCGTCCAGCGGGGCTGATCGTTATTAGTCCTCTGAAAATTCTTTACCAGGATCCAATCACCAGGATTGATAGTATGACCTGGGTCCACGGATGCTGGTGGCAAGCTATCATGAACCTGTTGATGCAAGACACGCAATTTAGCCGTCAGGTCATACAAATAGTCCACCAATACAGGGTAATCGATGTCACTAAATTTCGTTGGTCTCGGCACTCCCCACACATTTGCCGGTCGACCAAAAACAATTTCATACGGACTAAGTCCAATTCGGGAATGCACTGTAGTTCTAGTTGACAAAAGTGCCAATGGCAAGGCATCGGGCCATTGGAGACCAGAACTCGCCTGAATCTTGGCTAACTTCAGCTTCAGAGTGCCATTATAGCACTCCACTAAACAAGCTGATTGGGGATGATTCGCAGCGTGGAATTTCTTCTTTATGCCCAAACCCTCACATACTCTCTTCATGATCCTACCCACAAACTCACTTCCGTTATCACTCCACACCATCCTTGGCAACCCGAACCTAGGGAAATATTCTTTGAGCAAGACTTTAGCTGTGGACAAGGCAGTATTATCTTTTAGGGGGTATGCCTCTACCCATCTAGAAAAGGCACAAACAACTACGAGGACGTATTTCAAATTGTTGCATCTTTCCATGTGGATAAAATCCAATTGCAAAACCTCGAACGGATACGTCGGAGGCGCGAAGTGACCAGCTGGAGTTGGGGTTCCCTTACCAGGATTATACATCAGACACACCATACAATTCTTGACCACATTCTCCGCACACTTGGGAATTCCTCCATTCTCCCACACTGGAGCCAACAGCTTACAAATCCCTTTTGCACTGATGTGAGACATCCCATGTGCCATCGTAACCACCGCAAGCACATACGCGTTGGGTAACATCCATCTTTGGTGTTCCGACAACTCAACCCAACAACCAGTCAAATCCAATCTACCCGTAGTTTCTCTCCACACGTTTTTCTCACTCTCCGTAGCTTCGGCCTGAATCGATTTTACACTCTCAATCGTATCCTCACACATTCCAGCCGTACCAGTCCATCTCGCAGGGCCTGCAACATACATTCGACCCATCACTTTTTTTGCTGTTTCTTTCGCAACTTCGTCCGCAAATGCGTTACCACGGCCAACATCATCCGTAACCTTTCGGTGAGCACTACACTTCACAATCGCAACTTGCTTTGGCAGAGTAAGTGACTCAAGAAGCTCATTCACCAACAGTCCATGTTGGATTTTAGTCCCATGTGACGTAAGGAATCCTCTCTCTTGCCACAAGCGTCCAAAACTGTGTGCTACACCAAACGCATACTGACTATCGGTATATACATTCACTCTCTTTCCTTCAGACAAGACACATGCTCTTGTTAATGCGATCAGTTCTGCTGCTTGTGCTGAATTATAGCTCACTCGTGCAGTTTCAACAATCGTACACAATGTCGTCACGGCATATGCCGCAGTCGTATCACCATTCGGGAGCTTGTAGCATGACCCATCAACCCATAGCGTACCATCTGGATTTTAAAGAGGAGTATCTTTTAGATCAACTCTACCCTTCGTTTCCTCTTCTGTCCTAAGAAAGCAATCATGCTGTTCTTGACCATTCCTATCCACAGACATCGGCAACAATGTCGCTGGATTTAATACGTTACACCGTTTAATGTGCACGTGACTGGCCAAAAGCGTCAACTCATAACCCGACAACCTTGCACTAGTAAGATGCTGAGTCTTTGTTCTGTTCAATAAAGTATCCACTGCATGTGGAACCATCACTACCAACGTATTATCCATCACCAACCCAGCAGACTGTCGGATGGAAACAGCCGCTGCTGCTGTAGCTCTCAAGCAACTCGGCAACGCTCTAGCTACCGGATCCAGAGTCGACGAGAAATACGCACATGGACGCTGCTTCTCACCAAACTGCTGCGTCAAAACTGACAATGCACAACCCTCTCTCTCATGAACATAGAGTGTAAAAGGCTTACTGTAGTCAGGAGTACCCAACACCGGAGCAGCACACAACGCGTCACGCAATTCAGAAAGACTTTTATGACAATCGTCAGACCAGGGAAGAGGACTCGGTGTATCCTTACAAGTCAAAGCCAAGAAAGGTTTTGCCAACAAGGAAAAATTCGGAATCCACTGTCTACAGTACGACGTGATACCCAAGAAAGCGCGTACCTCTCTCTGCGTACTAGGCACAGTCATTTGAGCAATCGCTTGGATTCGTTCTGGGGTCAACCTTCTTCCCTCCTTCGACAAGAGATGACCTAAGTAGGTCACCTCTTGGCGACAGTGCTGTAGCTTTGAAGGTGACACTTTATGATGCAAATCAGACAAATGTTGTAACAATGAAAGAGTAGTTTGTTTACAAGTTTCCTTATCATCAGCAGCCACTAACAGATCGTCAACATACTGAATAAGAGCAGCACCCGTAGGCAACACAAAAGTATCGAGCTGAGTTTTCAAAGCCTGACTGTAGGTGGATGGACTTTCGCAACAGCCTTGAGGAGCGCGCTTAAACCGGAAGCTTCGTCCTCCCAAAGAGAAGCCAAAAATATCTCTACTTTCTTCGGCGATTTGAATACTAAAGAAAGCGTTCTTCAAGTCTATGACGGAGAACCAGGCAGCTGAAGCTGGAATCAAAGTCAACAAAGCAGTAATGTCCGGAACAACAGGAAACTGGGGCACAACAATCTTATTAACCTCGCGAAGGTCAATCACAAACCGGTACTCAGGTTGCTGAGAAGAACCAGTACGCTTCAAGACAGGCAGAACAAGACTGTTACACACATTACCTCTCGTCTCTTCGATCACACCTTTCTCAACTAAATCATAGATGATCGCTAAAAGCGCTCTTTCACCATCACTCGAAATCCGATATTGGGGAATACGTGGCAATCTAACATTCTATTTGAGCGTCACAACATATGGTGGAATCCCCAAAAGACCCACATCATTAGGACCAGTAGCCCAAAGAGTATCAGGGAGACAACGCAATTCCAGTGGAAGCTGATCTCTAGACAGATACATCGGAGAGGTCACTCTCTTACCCAATGTAAGGTGTAATCCCGAAGGAGAACAATACAATGTCGCATGCAGTCTCTTTAACAAATCCAGACCCAACAAATTCTCACCACAACCTGTAGTTAGAATGAGGGGTGCTTCCAATTCACAAGGCCCAATAGAAAGAGACAAGGGACTAGAAACTGGATTACGAACCGGGGCGCCAGAAAATCCCACTGAAATATTTGTTAAGCCAGACAAAGGTGCGCCAGGGAGTTTAGAGTGCATGATAGAACTCTTCGCTGCACCAGTATCCAAAAGAAAAGGCTCTACCACACCCGATGTAACCACTGCAACATAAGGTCCATCCTGGTCTACTGGAACTGACACTACTCCCTCTCTTTGTCCTTGGCTGTCCTAGCAATCATTATAGCCAGTACTCTCACTCTCAACATAGCGATCGTCAACATAATATTGTGGAGATCTGCCAGTCTGTATGTTCTGCTGGTCAAAATAATTCATAGACGTCTGTGGGGGAAAAGAACGTTCGTTCTGAGGAAACGCGCCACGTCCACTACCCCTAGACCTCTTGGAGCCAACATACCGCTCGCACTTTGTCGTAAAACAGGGCACTCATTCTTATAATGACCTTCCTCTCTACAATATGCGCACTGATTCAGACCCAAAGGTGGTCTTGGAGGAAAATACTCAGGTTTCTGTGGCAGTCTCTGAAACGATGGAGGTTGCTGAAACTGTACATGTTGCTGTGATTCTTGCTGATTCGAGCGAGGCGGATACGCCTGCTGCAGAAGAACCTTCGTTTTTAAGTCTTTGGTCTTTTTCTCTAATCTATCTTTCTCATCCTTATCCCTATTCTCGTAGTACTGTGCAGTCGCCAATATCTGGGCCGATGAAGAGACAGCCCAAGAACTCTCGGAATCTTTCAACTTATTACACAGTTCGGGAAGTAAATTAAAAACAAACTTATCTACGAACAATCTCTGGCCACCTTCCGTACTCATATCTTGACCGCTATGATCTATAAAGGTTTCTTCAAACCTGGTGAAGAAATCAGACACACTTTCGTCCTTCTTCTGCTTACAGGCTGTCAACTTGTCCCAATTCACTCGTAGCGCTGGCATCATCGTTTTCATCATATTAATAATTCTACCGGATAAATCCGCAATTAGAGGCTCAGGTTTAGCTCCTCCTACCTGTCTAGCATCTACAGTCGCAATATTCACCCATGTATCACCTAATTCTACCGCATGATCCTCGTGGCGAATCTTCGCCCACAACGGTTGAGGGACTACATTACCCAATAACATATCCACATCAGCTAGATTCATAATGCATGCGTCGACTGTCTGGGACAACTCCTTATAATACACCGCAGGATTCTTACGGGGGTCGGGTAAGGTTTGCTTAAGAGCCAAAACCTCAGCTCTCTTCCAAGGGACATGTATCCAAACTCTTTGGAAATGAGCCAAAACAGGTGGATTAGCGTTTGTGTCTCCCTCTCTCCAAACTGGAGGAACCTCTCTCATTGGATATTGCCGTACCTTCTTTCTAACTAAGGCATCAGGCTCAAACACTGGCTGGGGAGGAAGTGCAGACCTATATGTAAGGAGTCTCACTACCGCATCCTCGACACCAGCTCCCACTATCATCCCTTTGGCGAACTCACTCTGAATATCAAGCAGTCCAACAGGGGCCAACTCCAATTCATCATCTTCCCACTGTTCCCAAAGCAAAGTACACATCCTATCAAAAACATACCGCTGCGTCGGCTCTTTCCACTGTAGGAACGTATTCAGCACCGCTCCCGGATCATACCTAGAAACATTCGTAACCCACCTACGAGCCAACAAATCCAACACTCCACGCTCCACAGAACCGGGGAGCTGACTACGTCTCTGTCTATCGTCAGAAACGGGGGTCGTGACTAGCGACCCAAATAGAGGAGTTAGGAAATTAGTAACAGTGTCAGCTACTCGCCGACGAACAGAAGGGGAAGCAGTCATGAGAACAGGAGAAAAGGTACCTTGCGATTGCAAAGAAAAAGATGCAGAAGTGGAGGAAGTCGAAGGGACAGGAGCAGGAGGCAAAGCAGTCAGAGTCAAGGCAGGCAAAGGTAAAGTAGGCAACCCAGGAAGAGGGGGTGCCGGAGGAACCTGAACCAACTGTGGAACAGGAAAAGGGGGTTGCGAAGGGACTAAAGGCTGACCAGCAACCTGTTGCACAACAAGCGGTAATATCGGTGCAGTAGCACCTTGCACGTAAGGGGGAGGTGACTTCAACAAGTAAGACATTAATGGATCCTTTTCGGCATCCTTAACAGGATTCACAGGAGGGGGTGACAAAACTGGATAACATTTGTCAATAGCCATATGATGTTGCCTATTTGACACCTCAATCGCTTTACCTTCTTCATCTTCTTTAAACTGCCTAGCAGCTTGCATTATCGGTACACCCTTCTCTCTCTTATCTCTTTTAGCTTGTTTTATCTCTCGTTGTCTGGCTTCTTTGCGCCAAAGGCGGAAGGAGTCGAACATTGCCGGCCGGGCTTTCTTCCTAAATAATTTCGCTTCCAAATTATCTAAAATCTCTGTTTCGAAGCTACCATGCTGGGGCCATCGTAAGACACCATCTTTCCTAGTGTAGCGGACCCATACTTCATTGAACGTAATGGGGCCCATACCGTGTTTAGAGTAGAGCTCATAAGTCGGAGTTCCAACTGGAGGTATCGGACACGAATCTTCCAATCGGAACTTCCTGTTATAACCACAACAAAACCAAGTACCAAATTTGCTATGATTAGGCATCTTCGCTCACTAATCGAGCTTCAAACTTCAAGGGGCTATCTCTACCGATACACTCGTAAATATACGAGACCCTCGGCTTTGGAAATTGCAATTTTCAAATCAAAACTAAGGACCAAACAAACTAAGAACCAAACTAAGACCAAGCAAAACCAAACTAAGGACCAAGTAAAACTAAGAACCAAACAAATTAGTGGGAGCGACCCACTTATACTTAACCAAGTTGTCTGCTACGCCACCCAGAAGATCCGTCGGTCGTCTCGCCTTACGAAGTTTCACAAAGAGGGGGGGTGTCCAAGACAGGGTGACAGTCAGGGCAGCGGTCCTTACGTAGCCATCAGAAGGGGGAAACCTTGTGGAAAAGACCTTTGGTCCACGTTTTCGACATGCAGGGGTCGCTGAAGTGGGGGCCCTTCTCCAGAGTTTCCTCACGAAGTTCCTCTCGATCCTCGGGCTTGGACCGGTACCGCTTGATGTCGCCCCACTTGGGCGCCAACTGAAGAACCGGGTTTTTAGAACCCAGCGGCGTCAGGGGCACGCCCAAAGTCTTCGGGTTCACCTGTCTTAGAATACAGAGACACAGGATACTTCTTGGTGGTGTCAGAGATCGATTTTATTGGCTGCAGCCAGTAACAGAAGTCCTAGAAGTCATCACGGTATGAGTTCTCAGGAGACTGCTCAAATTTATAAAGCAAGTCATCCCTTTTTATGCCAGAAACATCACATTCCAGACAGACACCCATTATTTTACAAATTGTCCAATCGCATGTAACCACACCAAAAGTATCGCATGACGGTAAAACCCACTTTTCAGGTGTCCGGCCCATGATCAATCATCGAACAATCCCAACATTCTTCTTTAGAAAAGCCGGACAGACCCATGATAAAGAGACCACAACCCATATCGTAAATGGACTTTAAAAGAAGAAACAGAAACAGATAGAAGTAGGATGGGGCATGTTTGTGTGCAATAAAACTTTACGAGATCCCGTGCTCTGACCCTTAATCAAGATCAGCTAGCGGGCAGGAACGGGTTTAGCAGGGTCGGCCTCAGGCAACGAGGTCAGTTCACTCAAGTCATGTAGGAGTCAGCACAAACTCGAGCTAAAGTGCGCCTGACTAAAAGCTTGTTTAACCACAGCCATCAGCCTATGTGAGGGCAACCACAAAATGGCTACCATGCGCAAAATGGAACCCAGGGTTTGGAACGAAAACCCAAAATATGCAGTGAATCCATTGGTGTAATGTGACGAAAACACACGTACTAGCCGAACTCACTAGTTACGGTTCGCGGTTACCAAAATCGTAACGGAACCATGATATTTATAGCGCAGATTCAGATTTCACGGAACCTCAGACGTACGGAGCGGTTCGAACCCGGAAATTACTCGGTTGGTGATAGGGCCCTCTGCTGCTTCAGGGCCCAGGGGATGCATGCAGGAGCACAGTCACTGGATATCTCATGACTATGTTTTTACACTGTTCAAGACTTACACATGCAGTTGCAACTGCTTTCAAACATCCAGGCAAAGCTGCAGTGACAGGATCCAGAGTTGCAGAAAATAGGTAACAGGCCTGTGATTAGTTCCATGTGTTTGTGTCAGTACTTAAAAGAGTGCAGCCTTCCCTTTCACTACAGAACAACACAAAGTACTTGTTATAATCAGGCATTCTCACAGCCGGTACCCTACACAGGCATTCTCACAGCTCAGTGAAGGCAGTCATCCAATTGTCATCCCAGGTACCGGATCAGACATCTCTTTGTGTGTCAACCTCTAGAGAGGTTTTGCTGTTAAAGAAAAGTTGGTATCCATTTTTGAATGTAGCCCACCATTCCTAAGAACATGCAGACTTCCTTTTGGGTAGTTGGCGGACTCATGTTAAGAATCGCAGAGATTATTTTTTGTGACACTTTCCTTGCTCCTTTTTCAATGTGGTGTTCTAAATACAGACTTCAATTTGGCAAAATAGTATCTTAGTCTGGGATACTTTATGTCCCTTTTCAGCCAGATGATTTAAGAGGGCAACAGCATCAGTCATGCAAGCTTCCCTAGTATTTGACGCCACCAGCAGGTAGTCAAAATACTGTACTAGCACTGAGTGATCGGGCATTACGAGAGACTCAAGATTCTTTTTTGAGGATCTGGTTGAAAATTGAGGGGCTTTCCCTATACCTTTCTGGGACTTGGCACCATGCTAAAACAGGATTGCCGAAATGGAAAGCAAAGAGGAACTGACTATCCTCATGCAAAAGGATAGAGAAAAAGGTCTGGCACAAGTCAATGACTGAAAACCTGCCTCGTATGGAATCTGAAACAATATCACAGCTGGATTCAGTACTGCAGGACAACATGGAACAACTATCACGTTCACCTTCAACAAATCCTGCACATCATGCTACTTGCCAGTCAGTTTATGCAAGCCCATAAAGGGACAGTTACATGGATTCCTCATTATCTCCATTAGAATCCCTTGCTTAATCATTGAATCGATCACAGGAGTATTACCGGCAATAGTATCCAGAATCAAATTGTATTGTGAGACTGTCTGAAACTCTGCATTTGGTTTGAGAGTGATTGATACTGGTTCAACACCTTTAATTAGTCTGATATCTTTACCTGTAAAGTCCCAGATTTTAGTTAACACAGTGTCTCTTAAATCAATAGGCAAGTCTTGTTTCGTCAGGAGAGGGTACATTTTCATGTCAGATCTCTGTCGCTCAAGTTTAAAAAATAATCCTCATCATTTATATGAAATTCAATACCTTTTGGAGGGCAATAGATGGAACAATTTAGCTTGCACAATAAGTCACGTCCAAGTAGATTCATTGGAATTGAATCATAGACCACAAATTGATGTCGATCATCATGGACCCTATCTTAACAGGAACTGCTTCAGGAAGTGGGGTGGACATTTTTTTGTTTGAAACTCCTACAACTTGGATGCTTTCTTTGGAGAGGGGTAGATTAGGAACCTCTGCTGTTCTTACAGTAGAGTGCGTAGCACCAGTGTCAACGAGGAATGACACATGACCAGGGTTGGCTGTAGCACTGGTGGCACCCATTGCGACAATCATTTTTAGTGCCCCTGAACCCCATGCCTGCCTCCTCAGATTCTCTCACTACCACCGGGCTAAAGTGCCCCTCATCTCTCCAATCATAAGCTATTGCTAAACACAGCACCCACTCCTGAGGTCGGCATCCCCTCCACAGGTCAGTGCCCATTTCGGCTGCACCAGTCGCACTGACTTAAGGCCGGCCTCAAACATGATTTCCATTTACCTTACTGTCTACATAAATACCACCCTGGGTTACCTCTCAGGCTGCGCCAAGTGCACAGTCCTCCTCCCCCCTCAGGCAGCATAACAGGTCCTGATTGAAATTGTCTGTCTGAATCAAATATTGTTGTGATGCATTTTGTTTTGGGAAAGATTTTTTTTTACAGCGTTCTATATAGCGCAAACTTGACCCGAAGGTATCGGGTATCAGAGGTTCTGTTTGTATGCTGACTCTGATTCATATTGTACCTTTGTACCAGAGCATTCTGTTGAGGCATCGGAGCTTGTGGTATCTGCATTGATTGGGATGTATTAGGATTTTTAACTCTCTTTCTTTGTGCCTGTTGAGTCTGGACCCTGAGACTGTGCATCCTCTCCATTTTGTATCTGATTTCCAAGATTGTTCACATTAAACTTACATTCACATTTCCAATGCCCAAATTTTCCGCACATGTGACATGGATTTGTTTTCTTCAACGCTGACACATCAACGCCCGTTCTTGAATCTATTGGAACACCCCAACCTCTACCCTGTTTCTGTAACGTCTGTTGCTGTTGGAAACCATTAACACCCTGCATTACCGGAGCTGAATTATATTCTTCCTGTTCTGGAACTGTTTTGTCAAAACTCAAAGGAATCTGACCTCTTTGTACTGCTTTCATCTGTGCTCTCATCAATTTTTCCTTCAATGTATTATGTTCACCTCTAATTCATCTCCACAGTACTTGAAAGTTCATCAATCAGTCTGTTCTACCAGCATAGTTAATGCAGATGAATCATGATAGAAATTTCAGCTCTCAAACCATTCACAAATCTCTAAACAAAATGTCTCATATCCTTTTCTGCCACATTTTCCATTTCACTATACTGTTGGAAAACCTGAATCAGTCTTTCAGAGAAATCTTGGTGTTCAGGAAAGTATTCACTTGGTGATATTTCTTCAATACCACTGGAGATGGGGCACCCATTCTTGGAACCTACCCTGGTTCTGTTTCAGGCCAATCTACAGAAATGTTACAGTCGGTCCACAAGTCTCCAGGAACCACAATGTCAAACAGGGTTTTCAAATCTATCCACATGAATTTTTACAAACCTCTTAATCTGTCTGTACCATTGCACTGGATTATCTCTTAATTTTAATAATTCATTTGTGAATGACACAATATCAGCCCTAGTCCAAGGCACATGCACATACCCTCCACTGGGTACTTTCCAAATAGGAAGCATAGGAATCATTGTATTTCTCCATCTCCTCCGTCGATTACAATTGGAGGTGTCTGCATCCTAACACTGTGTTTCCTTCTTTTTCAACCATCTACCTTCCCATTTGTCTCTCTCTTGCTTCATTTCTTGATCTTTATCATTAGTTTCTCCTACAAAACCTTTGATCTTTAAACATCAATTTCATATTTCTGAACCAATTCATCAAGCTTCTCATGTGTCTGCCTCGCTTCTTGGGTAATGTCTTTACAGAAAAACAATAGTTCCTCCTCCTGGTAGGTATCTAATCTCTTACGAGAGAACTAATGGTAATCTATTTTGATATTTCATGCATAATAGGGGCATTTGGATATTTCAACTGCACTTCCATTTGTCAAACTGCCCCTCTGAGAGTCACTTTAAGGTGGTGGGCAAGCCATTCAAAAGATCGTCATCTATGTCACCACTTTCTCCTTCTGCTTCAACATCACTCGTTTCTGTCTCAATACGTTTCTGATTCTCCTTTTGTTTTCCACTAACGTCTCCTTCAACTGGTATCAAAGGGCGCATTCTTGTTCCCTAAATAACATCTGCTCTTAATACTTTCTGTTGTGCATCCCAGCTAGCTTCTGCAAACTGATCTATGGTTCTTCTGTATCTTTCCTGATATGTTTTGATCTCTTTTTGATGAGCTAGGTGTTCCCAAGCATTTAATGCTTCAAATTGAGCAGGTCTATGTGGTGGTCTCATTTTGTATAATTTCCTCCTTATATTCTCAATGATTCTCAGATTAAATATCCCATAACGAAGAAACTGAAGGACCTCGTCTTTCTCTGTAATTTTGTGCCATTGTTCAAGCAAAATACATGGGTGGAATCCCTCATCCATCAATATGGTGTATCCTGGTGTACCCTCAGGCAGGTACGTCTTCTCCTACTCTAACAGGTATGGTCACATCTCCTTTTATAAATTTTCGTAAAGCTTTAAAAAATCTAATTTTTATTCAAATTTGACCTCCACAAATGTTTTCCTCAAAACCAGCAAATGAAATTCCTTCACGATTCTCCAGTTCGGGAATCACAACCAATAACAGCGCAACTTTCTATGACGCAGTCAACCAATCTCAGCTCAGTTTTACATCAACCGACCAACCACAGTGCGACACACTGTGACATCAATCTCGCTCCTTGCAGCAGCTCACCTTCCTTCACAATTTTCTTCAGCCCACTTTCCAAGCAAATAAACAGTACAATATGCAAGTGATTTTAACAATTAAATCTGTCTGCTCGATTATCACTCTTACAAGGTAATTAAAACTATTCTAAATAATCAGCCACTTCAAATGAAATCTCAACCAGCTGAATTTCACTCTAATTGATCCAATTATTCCCTGTGCACCTGAGATCAAGTACATAAACCGCTTACCACTAACACACAAAAGAAAGCCCCTACCCAGAAGATATTGTCGACGACTTCTCACGGCAAACACCACAACACATCAGACAACTTACTCCAGCCTTGTACACTTAGACCACCACGAAGGTGTAGATCTCAAGATCTTAGGCCACAAAATAACCAGACATCAACTTCAACTTCTTTGTATTAAGTGATATGGTGCACAACCTTTTCAACTTCGCATAACATCACACACCATTTCAAAACACCACAATCTAAGCCAAAGCAATCACAATTTGTATCCCTATTAATACCCACACTCCTGTTCTGCTACAAGTCTTCAGAATCCCTTCAGTACTCCATCAATCCTTCTGCCGAACCATGGGATGTTGGACTTTTTGACTATGACTAGACAGAGGAAAACTATTTTGGGCCCTCTAAATTCTTCAAGTCACTAGACAAAACCATTAATCTGCTACCAAGTTTTGTTGCAGTAGAAGTTCTTTTCTATTTTCAGTTATTGGGCCCATACAGTTGTTACACTAACTTAGTCACTTGACTTAGATTCTATACTTCACCCACAGAGGCATTGGACCTCATATGGACCTTTCATCGTTCCAGTGATATGTGAGAAATAAGGGCGTTGAACTGTTGGCCACCCAATGAGGACCAATAATTGGTAGCCAACTCAAAAATTAGAGATCAGTACACTACTCTCAGAGTATTGCAATTGAAAGACCCAACCTTCTAAAGAAGTTCAATGCAACAAGAATTATAATAGCAGAAGCTATGCTGTCAACCACAGAACAAGGGCAAGAGAAACCTAGTGTTCTGAAAATAATCTATGACTCTCCCTATCATGCATTAGAAATCTAATAGTTGTAAGCACAGTTTCTGCAGAAAGACCATTAAGGCACAATAAAAGACTAAGACAAATTTAGATAATTTGGTTAGTTTATTAAAGATCCAAAATCAATGCATATAAGTAACATTTTAAGCAGTTCAATCATGAGTCTTATAGATCGTAGTATAAAACCACACGTTTATTCATAGTAAATTTATTGCTAAATAAAAGTATCCATAAAGAGGATGGTTAGGGTTAGATATTCCTACCTCTAACAAAGTGAGAAGGATGGTTCAAAAGAGTTCTCTTAGTGTGGGAAAAAGGATCAATTTAGAGTCCACTAAGGAAAAGTTCACGAGCATGGGCTAGGGGAGTGGAGCAATAATCAGGAAGATCGTGTCTGGTCCCTCACCAGACAACTCCAAATAGTCCTGCAGATAAGTTCATCAGCAAAGAGAAAAAGGCAAGGGGCATGTAAAGGTAGTCCAGCGGGCAGGCGGTTGAGAAGGATTCCAATCAATCTGCCCCTTACTCCTTGGAAAGTCACTTTTTATACTCCACATCATCAATTTGTGAAATCAGTTGTCCCCATATGATGGTCTGACCATTCTTCCATTCCCCAGGTACAAAATTGATACTCTAACATATTTTCCTATGTTGCTCATGAGAAACGACTGTCCATTTCATCCTTACAGGCTAATTAACAAAGAGTAATTTGTTGCTCTTCATGAATCGAGAGGTAAAGTTGCCACCAATTCACACACAATGAAGTACTGGAAAAGTGTCTTGTTGATTAAAGAATGCTGCATTAACAGAACAGATAAAGCAACATTTGAGGAAATGTGATGATAGTCCTTTACACCAGGCTATGAAATAATGCAGCCTATGGAAAGAGGAAAATCAATGCATTTTTAAGTTATAATTTCTTATTTAGTAAAATAAACTAATAATTAAGTTCAAGCATAAAAAAAAATCAGGGATATCATATACGGAAATATTTGTAACATTGTCAGCGATTATTACACAGAAATGTTCAACTCTAATTATGGCCTACTACCAACATTTTAAAGTACCTATGGGCAATCTATTTCTAAAAATCAATAAAACTAAATCGTTTTAAGACATGTAAGACCCTAATAATGTCTAGCACTTATACTGAAATTTTCAGATTTATATCACATTGCATACATTTTTTGCACCATTTTTCATTTTGTTATAGTGCATTACAATGAAGGAAATAGAGATGCAAAGGTTCATCATTAATTTTTCAACGACTTTGTTAAAAATATAAGGTAATCAGTTTATAAACATGTTAAATTAATTATTTTATTAATCCTGCTATTTCTACATATGCAAGCATACTTTTAAGGTGCTCATACTTCACCTTTTCTCAGTTTCAGGGTTGTTTTTCTGGACGTGTGCAAAATGCACATTAGAGTTTCATCATCATAGTCAGTTTGTTTTGTGTTGTGTAAAGAATAATCAGCTTTTACGCTGCATCACCCTAAAAACCTTCCATTCACTATAATGTATTTAAACGGGGACCATGCCTCAGAGTCCTGTATGTGCTGCCACAGCATGTTGTCCATGCTGTGGACAGACAATAAAGGGGGGGGGGGGTCATTTGGGACTCCCATATATGCCCTTTTGGGTCAGGGTGTGCTCACCCTGCCAACTCACATATTTTTTGTAAGTCATTTTCAGGACAAAGGGTCCAAGTCCCTGAGTCATGTAATGGCTCCCAAAGTATTTCTTTCAGGTTGTCGCCTACCAATCAGGATTGACTAATATTCTTAACTTGGCCAATCAGAGCATCTCTGAACATGAACTGTCCAGATATACAAATGTGTTTTTCCTTTAATATCCGAAAAACGACTGAACGGATTTACACCAATGGACAAAAAGGGCTCTTTCTGGACCAAGAGCTACCTTTCTCCCACATTTGGTGTAATTTCGTCCAGTGGTTCGGGCTGTAGCTGTGTTCAAAATTCCTATGGGAATTAACATGGGAAACACACTTTTTTGACACCCCCTTTTCTTGGCCCCTGCTAGGTAGATCACTCCAAAACTTTCCAGGCACAATAAGATCCACTTGCACACTATTTTGGGAAAAGTTCATGAAGGTTAGTCAACTGGCGCCAAAGATATAGGCAAGTCAAAAAACACTTTTTCTATGGAAACTAGGTCCTAAAAAAATGTCAGTCACGGTAGATAAAATCATAGAAGTAGAGCAGAAATTGTTTGGAGTCCAAGTCCAAAATAAACCTCATCTCTGAAAAGGCAAATGTGGGCCGAATAGTTGACCTAGTGAATGCTGTAGCTAAAAAACAGTCTATTCAGGAGGAAGTTAGGAAGCTTTGGAATGACCAGCATGGGAGGGTGTGTTCCCCGGCCTCCAAGCGTCACATGGAGGCCCAGAGGACTGTTGGTTCCCCCAGTCCCCCCTTATAACTCATGCCCTCAGAGGCAAAGATCTTGCAGATCCTATATCCTGAAGGCATGAAAGGAATACCTGGTGGAGTGGAGTCTGGTGTGTTGCACTTTACAAAATCTCACTAAACCTCAATGTCCTGTTTGTTCTCAACTAAGCTGTTGCCAATGTGTTCTGCACATATTTACATTACATAGAAACCTCAAACTATCAGTATCAGATAATTTGGATTGTTTGTGTGAATATATATTGTGTTGCATCTAAGATTACAGGGTCAATCTCCGTAACATGTCACATGATGGTATGGCGCCCGCAAATATTACAACACCAAATAAACCATTACCCATATGTGTGTCATATTGTAATTGTCTGTCCCATTTCAACTGCATAATTTCCACAGGTATGTTTCACTAACCATTTTGCATGTGTTGGGAAGTTGTCTTTGAAATAACTACAACTACCTTGATGCCCAGTTTCTGTTTTGTCAAAAGAATATTGCTATGTCATATTGCTCATTCTGTCTTATCTAATAGATTTCAACATATAATAAAGTGTCATGTAGTAATTAATCCCAATTCAATGCTCATTTCCGAAAATGGTTTGTTTTGTTTTCTGAATGCTGCCCTGTTCTTCTCAACCAATGGAATTGATGTTATGAGTTTCACAAATCAAATTGTGCTGACCCAAAAACTGTATGGTATAAAAATTACTATGCTGAATATAAGTGGTAATTGCAAAAATTGACTCTGTACTATTCACACGCTGACTAATGCCAAACATCCATCCAGGTTGTATAAATGCCTTTTGAAGTCAGCTAGGCCTTGAAATTGTCAGTTACACATTTCACCTCTCAACTGTGTTGGGTTGAATGGTTGGGTGATGTCAGGTATACTTCCTAATCACTTCATCCACATTTCAGGATATCGTATTACCTGCTTATTTGAAGTTGTAATGTTTAAAATTGCTAAAAGTTAGGGTAATATCATGTTTAATACCACTGAAAGCTATCATAATAATCTCTACTTTTTTTACTTCTAGGTACCTACATTGCTTGTCTCAACCTTTTTGGATGTATATTATACACTTTTGCTAATAAAACTGTTCTCAATTTCTCAATAGGTCCAACTGCCAGACCCCATGGCCAGGAATCTGTCACTGAAGAGACCTCCACTCTAGCACAGGATCAAGCTTTCCGTGAGGACAACACTTGGGGTAATTTGGATGATGATGAGGATCCTGGTCCATTTGGTCACCAGACAGCTCAAGTGAGTCTCACTTGCCCACACAATACCTCCCACCCTAGCTGTAACACCTCAGCTAATCAAAGCCTCCACTTCCTAGGTTCCTGCCACTGTAACACTGATTGTGTGCCCCCAGTCCAGGGTCCTGTTGAGACCACACCATCACCAGCTCCAGCTCACCCAGGATCCAGTTGGATGGGGCACACTGGGCCAAGGGCACAGGGTAGTGTGGTTAGGGGTTATGGCAGGTATTCTGTAGGTCAGCATAGTGATGCCACTGGGTCACTCTGACCCAGAAGACCATAGACCAAGTCTTGGGAGCCTATCCTCAGTCCCAATACATGATGGGGTAGGCACTCACCAAGATCCGGGAGATTAAACAGTTGCAGAGGGATTTCAATTATCAGATGGAGCGTCACAGCTCCAATATGGGCTCCCTGACTGCTATGCTGCAGGACATTTACACCCATATGTGCAGGGCTTTCCCAGAACCATCTACTCCTTCCTGTGGTCCTACAACAGCTGGCCATTTACATCTGCCAATGCCACAAGTAGGGAGGCCCTGCCACCGGAAGAACCACCTGCAGCCACCCAGGCCCTGTAACTGTGGATCCCCCTCATACGCAGGAGGGGGGTCTATCCAAATTATCAGGAGGTGAGGGTGGCAAGACCTTTGCCACCAGCAGCAAGAAACCCCAACCCTAATTTCCTTCAGTGTGTGACTAGCATTCAGTCTGTGGATTATTTCTGGACATATATACCTTTCTGATTCAGTTGTATTTTAGACATTGGACTTCGAACAATTATGAATCTTCAGCTATGGTTTCATTTACCATACCTGACTCTTTCACTTTCAGGATAGCTTTTTCAGTTTCACTCTGTTTAATTTCTTCAACTTTACTTCAGTAAAATCACAACTCAAAAACTCATAGACTCGTGTTGTATATCTCAACTCTATCAATGCATTTGTTTCCTTCCATCATAAATTTACAATGACAAAAATCTAATTATTATGTAAACATAGAGAATTAGCAAGTAGGTAATGTTTTCTCAAGTCCCCAACCATGACTCCTCTAATAGCTTTAACTCATCTACTAATATGTTTATTCTATTTGACCAATAATTGTCTGTCAACAAATGTAACTAACAGAACAATCTATATATGACACTAATACTCAGTGCTAGTTTTCACATTTCCAGTTGCAGACCTTGCCAACATAGAAGAAGGTGATATATCCAAAACAATAAGATTTAATAGGCAACTCATTGACTCATGTCATCAGTTGGAGCCAGAACTTCTGGCTCACATTAGGGATCCCACATCAATAACACCAATAGACAAAATCATGGGAGTGCTACATTTTGTAGACACTGGATCGTTCCAGTATCTGGTGGAATGTCACAACCAAGTTTCAGTGGTGTGCCACAAGAAGTATCTCCTACAATGCTGAGATGCATTAACAGCTACATACACTTTATACACAATGAGGACTTTGCCAACGTGAAGTGAGATTGGTTTTATTTGGCTTTTCTACCACACGAGGATTGAGCTAATGATTGCACACATATTGCCTTAGTGACAACAGATGACAGAGAACAAGTCCAATTTAGCCTTCAACTCTTCCATTCAATCACAGTGTAAGTTGCCTTAGTACAAGAATTGTACACCCAAAGTATGTGTCTGTCTTTCCCAGGATCATCCCATGTTCTCCTTGTACTTTAAAACAGCACCATATACCTGCAAATGTTTCAACTCTGAAATGTCCAAATTAAAATGACATGGTGAAGAAACCTAAAACCTATTAAAAAGAAAGATTACCAATCAAACATAACACAACAGACACATTACAAAGTACACTTTTGGAGGACACAGTTTCACTAAGCAATCAGAGATAAACAATGTAACTGAGCACAGTAGTCAATGTGTCTAAACTTTGATCAGCAAACGCCTTTGGCCTAAATGTCCCTGAATTTGCTCTTCCTAACTAATAACCACCACATACTTCTCTCATCATCAAATCAAAAGTTGGTGTAACGGTGACAGTGATAACATATAAAGATATATTTACACTCATGAGAAGAACTTGTCAATGACATCTTGACGAAAGTCAACTCCTTCCTTTTCACCACTATCATCTTCATTTGGCATTTCAGGATCCTCACCCCGTGGCTCTTCATGGTCTCAATCCTCTGTGATGTAAGAGCTATTCCGTCACAGGGAGATGTGGTGGAGCATGCAGAAGGCCACAGTGATTTTGCACACCTTATCAGGTGAGTAGAGGAGGGCTCCACCAGTTTTGTCCAGACAACAAAATATTGCCTTTAGGAGCCCAAAAGAGTGCTCCAATGGCCACCATGTTCTTCCATTGTCCTCATTGAAGCAGACTTCTCTTGGTGTTGTCGGATTCCTCAGCGGTGACAACAACCATGGTCGGTTGGGAAAAGTTGAGTCTCCTAGATGGAAGACAAAAAAGTGCCCAAAACTTTTACACAATTTCGGATTATTCAACTAGAATTTCCCAAAATAATATTACGAAAGATTGTACTGACCAACAATCTGATCCTAAGTTGTGGCATTTGCAGTGGTATGGAGCTCTTCCGTAGTACAAAGGAACCATGGGCAGAGTTGGGGAAACTCACACAGCTGCTTATGATGTATAAATCCGGTAAGCAGACAACTTTCACGTTGATTGAATGGAAGTGTTTCTGATTCAGGTAAACCTGTTACCTGGTGTGAAGTGGCAATATGAGTTCCATCAATTGCTCCAACCACATGTGATAGGTGACCCAAACCGTAAAAGTCCCCCTTCACAGTGGCTAAATCCTGCTGCAGTGGAAACTGAATGAAGCTGTTGATGTGCCTCATCATTGAAGATAAAACTTCTTGTAGCACACCACTGAAAGCTGGCTGTGACATTCCACCAGATACTTCCACAGTGTATTGGAAGGATACTGCGGCCACAAAAAGAAGTACTGCCCTGAGTTTGACAATTGCTGTAAGAAATGTGGGATTTCTGTTGTGAGGCTGAAGATCTGGCTCCAGCTGATGACATAAATTTAATATAAGTTGCCTATTCAATCTGAACTTCTTGATTATATCCCTTTCTTCAATGGTGGCAAGGCCTGGAAATGGGCGGTACACCTGAGGCTGTTGTCTCCTCACTCTCCTAGGGTTCATATGTCTGCACTGGAAAAACATTTGAACATGTTTCACATTTTCCGGAGCAATATATTTAATAATTAACACCAAAGTTGTGCATTTCGACAAAATATATATGATTTTACTACAGATTTCATTCAAGCATTTGCTTGTAGTCCTTTTTTCACATATGACATTTATAGGCAAAATTAAATTTAAAGTAAAAAAGAATTGTGTAAATAATACATTTGATATGTATTATTTACACAATCTTTTTTTGTTTTTCCACCCAAAAATACCAACGGAGGTGTAAACAACACCGCGTAAATATCGCATTTCAGCACCGTTACACACTACATATAATTTTTTGTTTTTTAAAATGAGTGTGCATTGAAGTTTTAACATGTAAACAAACTAGCCCACATTTTGAGTGGTGGTGACAAACTTAACAGTCACAAAAACACTATTTTGAACTTCTAAAATGATGGATGCCTGACCTCGCTGATAGGACATTTGGAATCAGACGGCTGCGGCGAAAGTTGACCGCATAGTGGGTAGTAAACTCCATGACAGACACAGCCATAGACTAACATTGGTGAAAGTAACGTGCGAAGAACAATGGCTGTGTCCGCCTCCAATGATGATCGCGTACGTTGCTTACATGTACATGGTGGTTGGAACGAGAGCTCACTTGCTTCTTAACATTATTGCCATCAAGACCTCCTCCACTTTTGCAGCTGCTACTTACTTCTGGGAGCAACGATGGATTTTTGAAAAAGTGTGAGGGCCCCTGCCTTGTCGCCAGAGGAGCGGACTTGCTGGCACAGGAGGTCCCCTGTATGGCCAGCTCTATTGTTCACAAGAGGAACAGGTACGTGTCTGAAATGTATATGTGAATCTGTCTAACTGGTTCTTTTCCATTATCACAGGCTACAATCTCCCTTTAAGTTCCTGAGTGAAGTGTAGTTAGTAATGTGAAATGTCATATAATTTTTTTCAGTACAGAGGACAATGATGTTGGAGATTTCTAAGCACTTTACAATGTGAAAAACAGCAACATTAGTATTTGTTGTGTGTTTAAAACCATAGATTCTAATTGGTATATTTGTAGAGATATATCTATGTATATGTTTGAATTACATGTGATACGTTGAAAGCTCACATAACGGAAATTAGACAACACATTATGTACTCTCTACAACTACACATTAAATGTTTTTCTGTACAAACCAAATGAAAATGATGTTAGCTTTGTGTATGGTCCCACAAACTGCTCAGGCTAGATCAGGTCTCTCCAAACAGTTGTATGGCAGCTACAAGTAGATCCTAGACCCCTTCACAGTAGCACACAGCCTTGAAGTAATTTATTAGATGGGCACAAGGTCATTTTTGCATGTACAAGTTAAGGGAAGGAGGTGTTCATGTGACACCATGATCATTAGGTTGAAGGTAACAAGGCCTGACAATGTGCAGTACTCAGTCCTAATCATGGGCCAGGCTGGGGCTGAGTCACAGGAACAAACAACTGAAGCACTGAGGTATATCTGCCATAAATATATATCAATGCCAGGCCAACTTTTGAGATATGCTTATAAATATGTCCCTGAAGGCTTTTAAATGGACGACAGTTGAAAAGGAGAGTTACCTAACTCTTTGAGCTAAAACTTAATTTCATTTTACTCCCATTTCAAAGTGTGTCATGTCCAAATTGCAGGCCCCTTACTCACAGTAGCCACTATTCATTGTGCCATAAGTATTTTTGTTTAGTCTTCAATAGTTCACAATCTTTTGCACTGATCAGAAGTAGGCCACATCACATAATATGTAGGTTCCCTCTGGGCTAGATGATGTCACAGACCTGGATTGGTGATAGACCATGACATTGGATGAGGGTAGTCAAAAGATCACAAAAGTGTGTATTAATATACTGGTTTTGGTAAACATGTGAAAATACACAGGTTGTATGCTAACTTATGAGTCATGCTAGTGATAAATGTAGAAAAGTTTAGTAACATCAATATAGAGACTTCTTGTATCTATACAGGTCAACGCCCAACAGAAGTGGGAAATTTGGACAGCCATCGCCATGAAGGTGTGGACCCCAGGGGTCTACAAGTGGCAAAGTGTCCATTGCCTCAAGAGGTGGGAGGACCTACAACACTGGACCAAAAGGTCAACTGAAGTCCAACTTAATCAGTCCTCCCAACGTGAGAAGTGCGTGTGCCGCACCCTGAGCCCCCTAATGCCCTGTTGTCTTGTGGTGGCCTATCTGGAGCTCAATGGGTAGTTGAGGGTCAAACAACAGCAACAAGAGGATACGTTATTATCAGAGTTTCACAGGTTACATGACTCATTTTTTGTTACAGGCAGGATCTTTGCCATCAACACCAAAAGTGACTCATGCCCAACGCAGAAGAAATGTTCTTGAAGGTATCTGTTTTGCAAAATGTGTATGATTATGTGATTTGTCTATTAATTTGTTGGAAAGGATCCCACCTGATTCCTGTTCACAACTAAAGGACTGTTCTGAGCAGACACATGGCTGCCTAAACTCCTCATACACATCAGGTTCTGTGATGTCATGAGGGACAGTTGTACCAAACAGCTCAGTAGTCTTTATTGTGTCTGGTGTGATGCTCTTTCACTTGTGACATAGTTACATAGCATACTAGGCATTTATGACACAGTGAATGTACTAAACATCAAATTGATAAGTTGGGATTCTACACAAACAAGACTAACCATGTGATCCAAAATGACTAGTCGCATCAAAATGTATGGCTACATTTTGGAATGAAAACATATCAACATTGTGTTTTGCATCAGAAATACTTATCATATATGTTAAAAGTGACAGATTTGCATAATTTCTTACTCCTTCACACATGTGTGTGTAAGCCAGTCTGTTTTTGGACAAATAATTGTGATAGGCATACAATTTTTGCTGAAACATAGACAGGAATGTGTAGACATTGGTGACATAGTCACACATACCCAAAACAATTTCTCAATGTCTTTTGCCATGTCCAGATGATGAATCAATGATGTAGAAAAATTGAAAACTTAGAGGGAGTTTGGAAGATGGAATATTCCATCACATATATGTAGGAGTATCCCATCAGAAAAACACAGAATCAGGCCCAACTCATGATTCATTAGGCAAATGTAGAAATGCATTGAGGTGTGATATGTTGCATATTGTGATTTACATTTAAATATTTGAAGTAAAAATGTATATATGAATCAGTGTATGTAATAATTGCTGGGATGTTGTACCACTTTTTGCTTGAAATGAAAGACAGGATATTTTGTGAAACAATTTCACAATGGTAATGCAAGCTTCAAATAACTAGAGATATTTAGGAGTCAAATGCCAAAATGTTTTTGCTCTGTACTGAAGTGGATCCGCTATGTATCAAGGCCTATGTATTTACTTATGCTGTAGAAGTCATTTGTCAATCGACCCAAATATATTTTTCTTAATGTCTTTAACAGCTTAGGTATCTACATAGAACATGATACATTGATTAGCTACTTCTATACAGAATCCATTTCATATTTTAAACATTTGATATATACCTTAGTTACTTGAAGTGTTACTATTGTGAAATGCCCAAACAAAGGAAACAGTACAAATATTGGTACAACATTGCAATATTTGTTGACACACATTGATTCATATTTACCTTTTTGAGAATGAAAATAATGCACATGTTTTGGGCTTTGTGGAAACATCATTTTTGATTGATATCCATTTTGGTGATGTAAGTTCACTATTTTGAACAACAAAGCCCAACAATTTAGAGGTGTTAAACAGTGCTGGACAGACATAATAATGCATAAGAGACGAGATCATACATTATATAGAAGCTATTATGGGGAATGACAAAACTGTGACCAAATGCTTTCAGAAAATGATGCCTACATGCATGAGCTTATGCTAATGTCGAACCAAAGTTTGAGACCCTTGAAGCAGGTGAAATATGAAAATTTGGAAACTGTTTTGTGATCAAGGTTCATGATCAGTTCTGTTTACACAGATTCAATAAAACTATCATATATATATCATTTCAGCATCCTAAGGTGGTGGAAATTTTGGCCGCAGTGGTGGGGGAGTAGCTGTGTCCTGTGGTTCTGGTGCTGACACCACCGACACCGAGGGACCCAGTGGCATGGAGGGTGAGGTGAGTGCAATGGAGGATGCAAGCTTTACAACTTCCTCTTTGGAGGCCTCCTCTAGCGAGCACTCCCTAGTGGTGGCAGAACGACAAGAAGTCTAATGACTGCATCCTTGTCTGCCACCCACAGTACCATCTCCACCCTACCTCTTGCTCCACTTCCCAGTTGGCCAAACCTGGCCTCCTAAAAGAGGTGATGTCTCCTTTGCTCCAGGCACCTTAACCCCTTCCCCTGTCCCCCTGCCTGTGCTGAGTGCGGAGGCTATTGACCTCCTCCATCTCTGTAGGCCAGACTGCAATACTGAATGCCATTTAGGGGCTTGGCTGCCAAGTGCAACAAATGATAGCCTTCCTGGAAGGCATTCACAGTGCTAAGTCTGGCCTACAGATGTCTTTTCAAGGACTAGCCTTCTCACTGGCCGCAGCCTCCCATCTATCCCAACCTTGTTCCCCACCTCCTTCTCCTTACCCATCCAAGTTCCTTATTCCGAGATCTGTCCCGAGCACCCTCATACCTTTGCACACACCCACTCACAAAGACACAAGCAGCACATCCACACTGAAACACAAACACCACAAAAACACAGGCTCACATTTGAACATACAGGCACCACACCCATCACCATACCCACATGCACCACCACCAGCACACTCAGAGACCACACCCACCACCCCCACCACCAGCACATCCACAGACACCACAGCCAGCACCACACCCACATGAACCTCAACCACAACCAGCACCTCCACAGACACCACATCTAGTACCACCCGCACATGCACCACCCCCACCACCAGAACACCCACAGACACTGCAGCCAAAACTACAGCCCCAGCCACATGCACCACAACCAGAACCTCCACAGATACCACAGCCACCACCACACCCACATGCACCACCATAGCCACATGCACCACAACCAAACCAAAAACTCAAACACCCACATTCAAGCAAACAGCAGACACCTAGGGCCTGATTATGATACCTGGCGGTTGGACGATAGGACACTATTATGGCAGTCAGGAGACTGTCAAGCATGCGCCGGTCCGACTGAAGTATTTTGATTGACCACCAGACGGGGGCATGCTGCGGCCATAGGAATATGCCAGAGTGTCATGATCCCAATGCGGGGTCTGCGACTCGTGTCCAAACTTGGTACTGAAAGGGTCCCTTATAGACCTAAGACATTTATTACCCATTAAAAACCACTCCTATCCTGTGCAACCAGCACTACAGAGAATTGTGTGTTGTTGATTCTACTATAAGGATTCATGTTATTAGGAATTGTGGTATATTCATTGTAGAGTTTCATTGTGGAATTTAATGTGGACAATAGTGACTAAATTGACATGGAATCTCAGAGTGTTATCATTAGTAAATACATTTGCACCTTATAAGATTAATTGTGTGCAATACGAGTGTTGTGGAAGAAACAGTAAAAAGAGGCTTAATGAGCTCGGACCCCCTCTGTGCGCATCGCACTTTGTGTCTGCTGTGGGGAATGAGACCGAAAACATTACGGCATGATGTAACGCCACGCGTACATCTATGTGGTGGCCATCTTGGGTGTGGCATGAGTATTCAATGCCACACCCACTTCCAGAAGGTGCTTAGCCTTCCGGACGTTCAACGGTTGCCATCCAGTATCTAGTGACCCTTACCTGGTTGTTGATGCTGTGTTTTTCCTTGGACTTCCTGATCCTCGGATCAGCGCTTCATCCTCATGGACACTGGAACCTATGGAAACAAAAGAAGGAGATAAATCAATTTTCGAAACAAAGGCGCCCACTGCAAGTAAGATGTTGTAGGTTATCAAACAGTTTTGGACAACCTTAACTTCGTTGGACAATTTTGCACAATTTTTGGGAACTCTTTGGCACAAGATAACGTTATCTGAAGAGATTACAATCTTGATTGATATTTAGAATTTGGACAATCTTTTTAAGCACACTTGTACAGTGTTTTATGTATCTTCGCAGAATTGTATTTTTCAGTTCAAGCTAGTAAAGACTCAATATCGTGGATGTTAGATGGTGTAGGTACATTTATAGTTTGTATATAGCCAAAGCGACATTTAGAGAAGCAGCATAATAAGAATGTGTTCCTATTTTTTATTATAGTGTACATCCATCCAGTTCTACTAAGCCTAGTGATGCGAACCACACCATCATATCAACTCCCCATTGTCTAGAAAACACAACTACAAGCTCCAAGGATGCTTACTTAATATACCCTTAAATCGCAGGTAGGAATACTTTCAAAAAAGCAATTAGTTAAACATTGGGGAGATAAAATAAGTGAAAAGGAAGTTAAGAAAATTAAACAAAAGTGTTCTTCTTGCCTCGCTAGTCGACAACAAGGATTCTTCAAGCGTCCATTATCCGGCCCTCCTCCTTGAACCCTACTAAGTTTTCCTAGTGATATACATACAACACAGGTTATGAGGTAGGGTACTGGGAAGTTGGTACATAACATTTCTTCAAAACACAACTTTGCAGACTTAAGGTAAGAACGCATTGTTACCTTGACACAGAGCAGATGCCTCTGTTGTGCAGCAACTTCTGCACATCAGTGCACCGTGCTCCATGCACTATGTCGGGCACGGCACATGGTGCACACACAACAGTGCTAAGGTCTGGGGTCACTGCATGTGCCCCCAGGCACAAGTTGCTACGAGCTCCAATGGCAAGGGGGTGTTGGGGGCACCCTCACTGCCTTTCTGACTGCCCTTTCATGGTGGGCTCCCCGCCATGAAAAGGTTGTTGGAGAGAAAAATTGGAATCCCAATGCTGGTGCCTGCCTCAACACCTCTGCCATTCTGGGACACTTTTCTAACGGCTACACCATCGGGATCTTTGGTCCTGACGATGGCGGGGTTGTTGCGTCCGACTGCTGTAGGTCTGAAATCCAGTATCGTAATGCAGCAGTCGGACCGAAGGGCTGTTGGACTGCCAATGAAGGGCTGTCAGTGGTCCAACCAACTACATCATAATCAGGCCGCTAGTAAGCCAGACACAGCCAAATGTGCACGACATACCTCAGAACAACAGGCACCTGCACCCTCAACAGACACATGCAAATCAGACACTGCCACTCTGTCTACTTCCCAAATCTAACTTCCTCTCAAACACCCAACCTATTTTCCCTGAGAAGACATCCTTTTTACCCTTGCACTAATCCCTTTCAAACCCCACCCCACCCCTAGCAAAGCCAAATCTACTCTTTCTGCACCTCACCCCACCCAACCACTTCCACATCCCAACCCACCCCTCCTAATACAGAAACCACCCCTCCAAAATTAAGATTACCACTCCCAAAACTAAACCTCTCACTCCCCAACCCGAATACCCCTCACAAAACCAACCCACTCACCCAAACCCAAAAGCACCCCTCCAAAAACCAAACCCCCTTCCCAAACCCAAGGACACCCCTCCCAACCCCAACTCCATCTCCTATGTAAGATCTTGGAGGTGCCTGCTTTGCTATCTAGATGCCCCTTCCTGAAGAGGTTCCCCTTCACAGTAAATTGGGAGGCAAGATTTGTGCCACTGCGCAACAGTGCACAATTGTGGACTTTATGGATTGTCATTTGGCTTTAATATTATTTTGAGAGCCTTATCCCATCCATACTTTTGAATTCACCAAATGAGTCTTGGTATTGATTTTCATTAGCAATTGTTTGATTCCTAGCAATGTTTCTGAGTAAAATGTGAAGTACTTATTTTTCTTGACCATGACTGCAGGTAATACCACTGATTTTTTTAATGTCTTCTTTGTTAAATGCATACACTGGTTAACATATTATGTGATTGGTCATTTGAATTTAGATACAGCCATTCATCACTTTAATGGACACTTGCACCAACAAACTGATGTTACAAATTTTACTTGGCTGTGGTATTACAGGTGTCTTTGCCTCACCTTGATTACTAATCACTACTAGCACATATGCGTTACACCTTAAAAATATACTGTGGTTATTGAAATTGGATATAGTAACAGACTTGTACTAGACAAGGGGAAATGCTATATGGATGTATATGTTGAGTACTTCTAATTTGGGACTGACATTGATTTTACTGTTTATTTCTAAGGTAAAAGTTACACCTTGTCTAGTGCAATTTCTACACCATCTTACATTGCACTTGTCCCTATGATGTGTGTTGCATATTTTATTAATGTGGGAATTTTCCAACTGTCTTTAAACACACCTTTATGGTGACTTTTTATTTTTATTTTCATACCCTTGTTTTGTAGAAGTGTTCATCATTTGGGAGACAGCTCGCACCAAATTAGTACATGTAATGTGTTCATATAGGTGAGTTTCTAAAATTTTCTTAAACGTCAATATTTCAGAAATATGCATTGCACACTGGTATGCTATTGCTTGTAAGTGAAATTTATAAATGCACAAGTTCTGTGCAAATGTTAACAAACAAGTCAATGGGTAACAGGTAAAAGTGTGTCCACGATGGTGTTGGTTATGTTCATCATCAAGCAGCAGCGGCAGGACTTGAAAGATCGGATCCATGGCAGAATAGGAAGTGTGAAAGTGAGAAAAGGTGAGTTTCAGCCTCATATCTCTTTCGTTCCACCAACTGAGGTGTGGAGGTTTTACCACCACAGTCATGTCAGCGGGAAGGCACATCGTGATTGGACAAGCAGGGAAAATGGCGGTCGTCCGTCTGACATCCACTTTTGCCTATCCCGCCGTCAATGCGGTTGAGATTTCCTGTTGGTGATGGCGGGACCGCAGCAGTCTTTTGTCTATGGAACTGCAAACATGTAAATAGGGAGGGCGGGCCACCACGCCGGCGGGCGGGAAGACCACCGAAAAAGCAACTGCGGTACTCGATCCAACATGATCTAAATCAGTCCCAATTTTTTTTATGCTTTCTATGTAAAGTACAAAAACATTGACTACAAAAATATAGTGGACCAACATATCATCATAAAATTTCTTAGTATATCGAATTTAAAATATTTAGGGCCATATGTAGGTAGGGACACATTTACCACTTCATAAATACCGAATTTTACCGATTCGGTATTTATGAAGTGGTAAATGATATGTAGGTAATTGGTCGGTAAATATTACCGATTCGGAATAATTCGGTAATTACCGAATCGGTATTTACCGATTCGGTAATGAGGCATACCTTCCCATTGATGGGAAGGTATGCCTCATTACCGAATCGGTAAATACCAATTCGGTAATGGGGGGAACACATGCAAGGGTGGCAGGGTGTCACATTGACACCCTGTTGCACCCCTGAAACGGCCATGTGTGCACATGTGGCACACATACATGCCCGAAGGGCATGTATGTCTGCCACATTGCACACTTGTAGGCGCTATAAAATGCATTTCACCATCCATACTTTATTTACCACCAACTATTAGTTGGTGGTAAATACCGACTCCAAACATCACCCACACACTCCCCCTACATCTCATTTCTGTATTCGGAATTTACCGAATCGGTAAAATTACCGAATCGGTAATTTTACTGATTCGGTAACTTCCGAATACAGAAATTGTCCCCCTACATACCAAAAGCCAAAATACCGGTCGGTAACGGTATAATTACCGAAAATCGGCCGTTACCGACCGGTATTTGGCTTCCTACATGAGGCCCTTAGTATTCTACTAACTTTAAAAAAATTATGTTCTGAAGAAGACATTTTTAAAATATATAGGGAATATTAAAATGCATTTTAAATCTTAGAAAAACTAAACTAAAATAAGATAATTAGTATTCCTTAATACATACACATAATGATGTCAGTGAAGAGCATGCAGGTCAGTTGCATCCCAATGCTACAACCAGAACTCCTAACGAGTCCAAAGTGCCTGGAAAGTCGGGACTGAGTTGTGTCAATGGAGCTCCATGATCCCCTGATCCAGTTGTGCTGTGACTTCCTCCCTTTCTCAATAATCACAACCATGCCAAATCCTCAATGCAGGTTAGTGATTTTACATTCTGAAACCATGCTTGAATAGGTTATTATACTGGGAAGTATATCACTGCCTGATGGGTTTTTCATCTGTGTTTACTGATTATGCACCAACAGTACTTAGTTTTTTTTGCTTATTGTTTGTTTATTGATGTACAAGCAAATTGTTTATTCTGCCAGAGATGCTCTATAAAGTAACAAACAAAATGATGACAGCATTGCTTTAGAGTTTGGTAGACATAGTTGGAGAATGTGTTTGAGGTTGTGTTGTGGACACGTTAACAATGCAATGTACATCACAGTTTGCACTGTCTGAACACTTTAAAATGTTGAATAGTTAACAATGTCTATCTCTGCTGAGAGGTCTATTATGGGAATTGAGAATAGGCAGTCATATTAGACAGATCTAGGAAAAGGTGGGCTCAGCAGAATGGAGTAGCAAAACATAAATAAGTGTTGAGTAGTGCTCTGAGAGGTGGCGATTAATTTGGTTGAACAAATGGGTGCAAGAGTTTTTGAAGAAAGGTTATTTAGAGACAGGGCGAGAACTTAAGGGTGTCATGTGTGGTTAGCAGTTTTGAAGTTAGGAGGATAAAATCCAGTAAAAAGGAATGATAGGTCAATGTAAAGATAGTTTCCTAGCCAAAGGAGTAACTTGGCCTCTGGAGGCCTAGAAGGGTATGAATGTGCACAGAATATATTTGCAGGCATGAGTGTAGGTATTTCCACAGAGCGTTAAACACTAAAAGGAAAAAGGTTGAGAAGAATTTAAAAAAGGGTGTCTCTGAATGTGACTAAATCTGCTGGGGTACTAGCTAGCAACATCCGTGGATAAAAATGATATCTGAGTTGGTTTTTGTATGGGGGTTTAGCAATGATATGGTTGGTTGTGTTTCATAATTTAACACTTTCTCTACTTCTGACATAAAACACACATTTTTATTTTAAAGTTGTGAAAAAGAGGTGTCAACCAGGGGGTGGACCCTTTTTTATGGGTGGGGGAGGTTAGGAGGGTGTTCGCGAAGAGAGAGTGTAACACTTAATGGAGAGCGCCCTTGAAATAATTGTATAAGTAGAATTTGTGAGGTGAAATTACCTGTAAAAGTAAAGAGGGGTGCGACTGATATTTGCCATCAGGTGATGGGATACCAGAAAGTGGTTAACAACCGTATAAAACAGAGCATGGTCAGTGGGCATTGGGATGGTAATAGAGTTGGCGGGCAAGTTCTCATTTAAAAGAGGTTGCTGGATGAGGCCGACCTGGCTACTGAAGAGCTGATTAAACTTTGAGTAACGTTTTTTCTATTTTTAGTTTATATTCAGGACATCATGTACTTCATGCAGTGTATGAGCTGAAGTAGAGTGGTGTCTAGAGAGTCAGAAAAGGAGGCCATGTTTCTGGTATGGTGAAAGTGGCAATGTGTACTTAAAAGGCAGCAGCAGTTGTTAGGAAGATCATTTTGAAGGAGATGTTTGGGAGCACATCGAGTGAAGGGTTCTTCTGGCTGATTTGTTAAGAAAGAGAAGAACAGGGTGCCCGTATGAAAGTTCCAGTCTGTAGGGAACCAGTTTTAGTGTGGCAACAGTCATTCCTTATTTGTTTAATGCCAATAAAACGATGAGGGAGAGTAGGGTGTGCAAATCAAGTGAATGGAGACGATTATATCATTGATAATTAACTTAACTTAAGGGGTCAGTGGGCTTGGTTTTAAGGATGATGTTTATTTGATGAGGAGGTACCAGATTTTGTGATGTGGCGAGATTTGGTGTGAGGGTACAGAGAGTGTCTATAAAGTTAATGTGTACTGTACAGGAGGATATAGCGAATAATGATGTGAGTTGCACTGGTGGAAGTAGGTTGTGGTCAATTTTAAACCTATGCTTTATGTTCAAGCAGTCTTGGTCATGTGAGTGTCAATTACACAGAGGGCCACCTTCCTCAGGGATGAATACTCTGGTTCCAGAACTCGTGGGCTTCTCAGTGATGCTACAGTGTCCATTACTTTTTGTGTCACCTTCACAGATGTGCAGAAGTTAGTCCAGGTTCTGAATCACAGTGAGTCACTGATTGCTCATTTTCAGTTTCTGGATGTTCAAGGTACCAAGCACTCAAATGTCTCAATTTTTGAGTGACCCTGGTGCTTATTTTTATTGCTCTCAAGTACTATCTAATCCTGTGCCTACCTCTTAGTTCATCTACTCCCCAGACTACTCAACCCAACCTTCAGGCTATCCTTAACCACAGTACTGACTTGTAAACTGCTTAAAAAGCTTACAGTCTTTGAATATACTGATCAACTTTTTACTGGGCGAGTTTTTCGTTTTTTTAAATAAAAAGAAATCATTTAAATGCATGCCTCCGGATATACTGGTTTCAGTGGACTTGGCCAATCTGGCTTCCTATCATATGAGTGACCATGGTGAGGATGTATCATCTTTAATCTCAGTTTAAGCATTTAATAGATGCATTCATAAAGACCTGTCATACAAACAACTGGGGCTTTCCAAAGAATGCCCAACATTTAAGATGCCGTTTCAGGTGCTGCAAAGGATTAATGCATGAGGAAATTGCTTTGCTTTCCCACGCACCCTTTTAGGAAGGGATGAAACTTCCCATTGCACGGTGTTTTTTAAATATTTTGTCTCATCGTACTCTGGTTGGGCACGCCTACTTGGCACAAAGAGACATAGAAATCCACAGCAGCTGCATATTTTTATTTACATATTTCATTGGTTTTGGAGGTCCTTATGAGCTGTCACATAAGTCAGATGTGAGGGTGGAGTCCTCATTTTACCTCTTTCCTTTTCACGTGTTATATTAGAATATGGTTTAAATCACATTTGCGGACAAACCATTTAAATCCTCTTCCTCAGTGAAGTTAAACGGATGGCATTAGAAGGCAAGTCTTAACCCATGGACTTAATAAGATATGAGTTGTCCGTTTAAGAATCTAAATATAGGTTAATGAGTATCTGGTTGATTTCTGGATCCCTATTTCCTTGTCTGGCAAAAATACTGTTCGATTTGTTGGAATTGGTTTGATTCTGAAAAGCAGTCGAGGTTTGGGGTGGGAACAGGAGCTGATAATTTGCCAACACTGAGCAGTAAAACAGTGCCCCCACTCCATGGCGGACAAAGGACGCTCAAGGTCAAAAGAGAGAAGTGCCGGCTCGAAGCTGAAATTGCTTCAATTCTCCATAAAGTGAGGGATTTCCAAGAATCCCTGCAACATCCTTTGAAGACAATGGGCAAGAAGAAATGCATGCCTCCCTAAAACCACAGACTACACCCTAGCCACGAGAAGAAGAAGTATTCTAAGAGTAGTTAAAGACCCCATAAAATATAAAGCCAAAGGGGTGGTGAGCTCAGTAATAGTGACCATAGCCAGGAAAAGAGCTAATGCCCTGACATCAAAGAGCCCCCCCGCCAGAGAAAGAAAGCAAGAGGGTGGAAATGGTGAGATAAAAAGTGGAGAGAATAGCTGCCACCTAATAGAGGATTGCTAACTCCAGTGCACTCCTCAGTCACGGAAAACATCCACATTGTGAGGAGTTGATGCAGCACCACCATTATCCTAGAGGGCAAGACTATTACCAAAACCTGTCTACAGTCATCCTTAGATACCACAGACAAAGCAAGCAGACAGCTGTATATGGGCACTGCCCACAGGAGACACTCTTGATTGTGTGTCTGTGTTCAAGCAGGAGGTATAGTCTTCTATCATAAACACCCTCTTAACGAGGGAACATGTCTGCATAGTGGTGGATTATGCTCACTCTCAGCCCTAACGGGGCAGGGCCAGGGGAAGAGGACTGACAACAAAAGGGTCGGGCTTCTTGGTACAAGTGACTCCAAGGAGAAAAAACGCTGTCATGTAACACCAATTTTGGGCAGAATTGGAAGGTTCCTCTTAGAATCGAGGGGAATCGCCTCTGACAACCCGATAATGGACATTGTACAATGTTGCTCAGCTCTTAAGATAACCACCAACTGTAAAGGGGAAGGGAGGAGCCCATATTAGAAGGAGGAGGGATTAAGTTAGGTGCTTTGACCCAGACAACCAATGCAGTTGACGTCCTTGTACAGAGGAGAAGCTTTGGTGATACTTACCAATCATGGAGACCTCAATTTGAAAAAAACAGTATGGAGAGTCAGTCAGGAGGGTTAAATGAAGCTTGCAGTAGTGAGGAAGAAAGGAGGATGACAGGACATGAAGTCTATTCCTTGGCATCAGGCTTAGGCCTCATTATTAAGCCTGGGCATAGTTAGCGGAGTTCCGCTACGCAAAAAATACTCTGCAGCGCTATGCGGAGTACATTAGATAAATGCCGTGTGCGGTGATTTTCAGTGCCAGGTGCTTGTCCGCACTGTGCAATCATCACGAACAGCACAATGCACAGCACCAAAGACAGTGCAAGCGTGCGCTGCTTCCTTTCTGCCGCTTGAGTAGATTTTTACTTGGGCGGCAGCATTCTCAACGTGAACGGATGGTTTCTCAATGCGAGTTGCCGCTAGCATACGTGACCACTCGAAATGAGAAATCTGACCACCCGTGTTTAAAAATCTCGCCTGTAGGTTGATTTTTAACGCTCACACTTGCCAACTTGACGTTGACGATCGTGCACAAGGAAAAATCTCGCCTGGAGGTGGATTTTCCTTGCTCACGCTCGCCAACTTGACATTGACAGACGCGAGTGAGGAAAAAAACTCCCCTCCGCAATGAGTAGCAGAGCTTTTTGGAGCTCCGCGTAACGCGAAGTGGGGAAAACTCTGCGAGCAGATCGGAATTCACTGCCTAGACTTACTCATTATGAGCCTGGCCATCCATGGGGTATGGTGGTCTTCTGACTGCTCTATTACAACCAGGGCAGTTGGGTTACCCTGGAACGAGTGCAGCCGCCAGGGACCAGAGATCCCTGGTGGTGGCATGGTGGTCTTGAGGTTGCAATATGCTTAGCAGGACCTCCGCGGTCTTGCAAAGCATATTACAAGTTTCCTCTCTGCCACGGTTTTCATGCCTGTGAGCCCCCAGGAAAACGATTCCATGGCCTGCACCCCAGTGCCTGCACAGCATGGAATGCAGCAGTTCATGCCGTGCAGGTACTGATTTTGGTGGTCTCATTGGGGTGCCCATTTTATAGGCACTGCCGTGAGAATGCTAAAGAACCGCCCACCAGGCGGGAGAAAACTCTTAATCTGGTGGGCGGTTCAACCACAGGTTTGGCGGTACGGTAGCAGGGCAGTCCCACTTCCACACTGCCAAACTCGTAATTAGGCCATTAGATTCTCCTCTGCAGGGAATTGAGGACCAGGGAAATGGGTTTGGCAAATTTGCACCAGATGGAATGTGTTTTGAGGGAGGTTGAAAGGACATGTAGACTATTCCCTGATGTCAGGCTTCTTATTCTCCTCTACAGGAGTCTAGGGGCCAAGCATCCTTCTCAGGAAAGAATGACTGCACATGAACTATTTTATACTGCGATCAGGAATTTACAATTAATAAAAAAAAGAGCTTAATTAACATACATATATCGCAAATAGAGTGTGCTGTATTTTTCATAATGAAGTTTTATAGTTGACATCTTAAGGCCCCAAATACATTTTTCATGTGTTGTACACTGCCCATTTGCTTTGCCATTTGCCTCTCTGTGAATGTGCTTCAGTATTTAATAAATTGTGTTTTTAAAATAGCTTGAGTAATCTGCAAAACTAATAATAGGCCTTAGTCTAATTGAACTGAAAATGTGACGTTTAAATGTTGCACTGTGCACCACGAGCCTCATTATGATGGCGGTCGGATTACATCATATCAGGAATGGGACCGCCCAACTTGCTGTTGGTTGTCTCACCATAGGAATTACAATGCGACCGCTGTCAAGGTGGTCGCAAAGTATATTTTTTGTACTGCGGCGTGTGCAGCGGGTTGCAGCACAAGCCGCAGTTCAAAAAATACACATTTTGCATATCCCTTCACTATGTGGCAGGCACAATGAGGTGCCTGCCACATGGTGCAGGGATGTAGGGGGGCCCTATGGGTGCCTCCCAGGTCCCATGACTGAGGGCCAGGGGGAGAAGTGGGGCCCACTACTTGCCCCTAATGTCCCTTTCCACCAGCCTTTTCATTATGGGTAAACCGCCAATGAAACGGCCGGCGGGAAGGGACATCCTAATCCTAAAGTGGTGCCTGGCAGGCACTGCCACTATTGTAAGGATTGCAGTTAACTCCGACTGGCTTCTTGAGCCTGTCGGATCGATGGCGGTCGGTCTCTACGACTGACAAGCATCCGCCCGCCATCATAATGTAGCGGTTGATAATGCAGGCTCCAATGGCGATGGGACCGCCACTGACGGGCTGATGGTGGCCGTCCCATCACCATTGAAATGAGGCCCCATGTTCATACAGTGTTTTTCATCTTTTCATTAAATAGTGGAAATGTGACTTGTTCAGTGGTAATGTTTCTTCTAGCTGTAACAATTAACGATCTCAATGCCTGCTGTAGGAAGGACGCACATGCAATGTTTAAACATTAATTTTCTGTCTTTCTGGTAGAACATTGTCTATTCATATTTTAAAGCAACTATAATCAGTATGACATTTACACTTGTCTGTTTGGCAAAGCGACTCATATTTAATTAATTTTTGGAGGGTTTCTAGAGTGAGCTTGTTTTGCGTAGTGTCATTTCTGGATGATGATTGGATTAAGTTGTTTCAATTTTGAGTGAACAGGACACCATGGCTAGGACATCAACATTAGCTGCCAAAATGTATAAAAAGTCTAATTGTTTGAGGTACAGATCTGGGTCCAAAGTGAAGCAGCTCCTTCAATATAGTACAATGTTTACATACAAACAGAGGTTGAATTATGCAGACTCTGCAGCCACTAATATGTGCACTATGTAGTTCATGGAAGCAGCTTTCTTAGGGCTAGTACAGAGGGTTGTATGAGAGAATATAAACAACCACACAATTGGGTTACAGGTATATTGCCAAAAATATTGTCTACATAAATATTGAGTTTACATACTTTATAGATAAACTACAAAACTATAGGGTCAAAATATTGTGGAACAGAATATCACCACAAAAAGGTAAGAATATTGTTTTGTTAATTGATATTGAATTATAAGTTCATTATATAAAATATTAAATTAGGGAATGATAATACAATTTAAACCCATTCCAGTCTAAGTTCCTCATTACGAGTTTGGCCAGCAGGCCACATTCCTGCACCGCCAAACCCAAACGTAGCCCGCCTACCAGATTATAATACAAATCATTGTCTGGCGGGCAGGCAGCGTGGCAGTCCAGCGGGGGTGCAGCAAAAAGGCGCAATGAGCTTTTAATACTGCTCCGCCATGGGACGGCAACAGTGCGTTCTAGGACAGCATGGACTGTAAAGTCCATGCCGTGCTGGACCTTGCGGAGTGCCTGCACACAGGGGGGCACAACATGTGCCCCTCATGCATGCACCGACCTGCACAGGACAATGATGGCCCTGTAGGGCCCCCTTTGCCTCCCCACGACAGCTTTTGCATGGTGGTCGGGTAACTCAACTTATGCATGATGGTGCTGCAGCGGCACCACCAGCATATTCTGAGCCCCTGACTGCCGCGCCCCCACCAGAGAACACAGTTCCCTGGCGGTTGCAGTGGTCAAATGGTGGTCCGACCGCCAAACTTATAATACGGTGGTTGGACATCAGGTGCGGCAGTGGCTGGAACCCCACCGCCACGTCCCCGCAAGTTTGGCGTTCCATGGGCCACCAGACTCGTAATAACGCCTCAAGCAACAATTGTGAAATTGTTTGACTTTCAAGGGGTTAGATTTCCAATTCCCACTCCAATGAAAGCAACTATAGGGAAGATTTCGGAATTGAGAGGAGTTACACATACTATTCCAACTCGCAACCATTTGTAAAAAACATTTATACACTTAACAATATAAAATGATTGAAACATTTTTTTTAATATATCCTACATAAATGGAACAACAATTTCAATTTTAACAAAAATTCGAAATAAATCATCAAATATATTAAGTAATTAAATGCATTTAAAAAAAATTGAATGAAACAAATGATTTACATATTAAATAATCAATTAGAAAATTCACATAATTATTTATAGAATAAATATTTTTATCACATAAATATTTCAAGAAAATATAAATAAAATAACTTCTCACCCTATTCTTCTAAAACCCAAAAGCCCACTTCCAAAATATAAGTTACCAATTAAACAATACAAACAATAATGAATTAAAAATCACAAACTAAATCTAAATTAATGAAATAACAATATATATGTATATATATATAGAT
This sequence comes from Triturus cristatus, assembly GCF_964204655.1. Taxonomy (NCBI): domain Eukaryota; kingdom Metazoa; phylum Chordata; class Amphibia; order Caudata; family Salamandridae; genus Triturus; species Triturus cristatus. Next base: position 655,402,322 of record NC_140586.1, read on the forward strand.
ATATAATTAATAACCAATTAAATGTTTAATTTACAATTTTAAAAATTGATATGAAAGAACAATGAATTGTAAGTTAACCCTGGTCGTAGTGGGCGTAGTGGGGCTACGTGGAGCATCTCATAGTGTGGCCAAATCTACGCACACTCGTGAGAAATGCACATGCGCGGGCGTCCGCGCATGCGCATTTGTGAAAAGAAGTTGTCGTCAACGAGGAACAGGGAGCCCCGGGACGCCGCGCTGCAGGTAAGGCATTTTATTTTAATTTTTTATCATAGTTTACCTTATTTTAAAAGGAGGGCGGGCGGGAGGCGGGCGGGAGGCGGACAGCGGGTTTCAGGCAGCTCTGCTTCGCCTTGGCGTGTGCGTAACGCTGCCTGCTACGCCTACTTCGTAAACCGCGAAGCAGGCAGCGCTACGTAAACTCCGTGGGCGAAGCAGAGTACTACGCCCGGGGTTATTAATTAGCTTACCACCTTATTTCCCTACAAACCTAACAAGGCATTACTATATGAAAATTACTAATTAAATAATAAAAGATTATAATACTACTACTGCTTATAATATAATAATAATACATTTGTTAAAGTAATAATAATAAAAGATTATAATGCAAAAATGTAAATTACACATTAACAAAAACATTACAATAATTATACTAATAGTATGAACACCTAAAATGAATATACTATTATATACCTATATATTTAATTATATAAAATTATTTTTATTACAACTAGAATAAAGTAAACAATATTAAATACAACAATAGTCTTAAAAACAACACTCTATATATAAAAAATATTCTCACTTTGATACTCTGTTATAAGATATTTGTGCAGAGATGTTATATTTGCCATGATATTCACGTCACGCGATGTTTTTGAATCAATATTTGTGTCATTTACCAGTACAGAGAGAAAGAGAGAGATATGTGCACTTGTAGGTGATTGGGGCTATAAAAACTAATTATTCTGATACCGTATTATGTGTTCACTGGAGAACATACCCGTTCTGCATTATATCTAACCTTAATGTTCTTACATATGACTATTCGCCTGATATGCACTTTGTGGGCATGATGTACGACTGGGGCATTTAGCGACTCGCAAATTGCACTCAAGTGCGAGTCGCAATTTGTGAATCGCTAAATGTCATGTACAACAGTGTCAGAGACACTGTTTGCGGCTCCCAATGGGGTCCCAAATTGCATGCCTCATGAATATTCATGAGGCACTCGCAATTTGCGACCCCATTGGGAATGGCTGGCTCTCCCAGGGATGGTGGACCTGCTGGGCTCAGCAGACCTTGGGACTGCTTTTAAACTAAGCAGTTTTGTTTTTTAAATGCAGCCCATTCTCTTTGTTGGAAAATGGGATGCATTTAAAAAAAGAAAAATGAAACGTTTTCGTGTCATGTTTTAAGGACAGGCAGTTGTCCGAGGGACCACTGCCTGCTCTTAAAATTTTTTTTCACATGCATTCCCAAAAGGGGACCCCTTCCCGTTGGCAAGTGCTTTACCACCCTCTTGAAGAGGGTGGTGAACTGTGAGTGTTTTGTGACAGCAATTGTGGGGTTGCTATTACGAAGGGAACGTCCCTTCCTAATAGTGAGTCACAAAACACTATTTTGCGAGTCGTATATCATTTGCGAGTCACAAAATAGTGTTAGTACACGGCCCACAGGAATTTTGCATGCGCAAACGGGTCGCAAACCCGTTTGCGCATGCAATTTTCCGTCTTACATCTGGCCCTGTCATCTTTACAGTAGCCCTAACTGAAGTCAGGGTCAGACTAGGGCAGAAAATCGGCCTGGGTACCAATATAAAAGTGGCTATTAGAGACTCAGATAGCTAAATAAAAAGTGGCTTACACCTCATTAGCACCAGTTTAATACACGAATATAGCACTAAGCAACAAAAAGGTGAGCAGTCAACCTTAGCAAAGGGCCTTTGTGTGACAACATGTGTTGCAGCACTTTTACTAACATGTGAACTTTGTTGTTGCGGAAGTGCATGTATATGTATATATATATATATATATCTATATATATTCTGTAGAGATCTGTAAATGAAACGCGCTATCAGATGCAGTAATCACAGCAGTAATTTATTTCTCAATGTAACGCGTTTCGAGAGTGTCCACTCTCTTGATCACACACTGAGTAATAGTGACACGGTGCTTTACATGCACGTAATAGTACTTGACATAGACAAAGGACTTGCATTTGTGAGTCGCCCTAGGACAGCCTAAGTCTGGCGGCCATGATGGAAGGGGTTATAGTACAAGTTAAACATGTTAGTTTCACATATTTTATCTGTTATGGACAGACATTCCCAAAAGTAAAGGAAAGAAAAGAAATAATACTCATATTTCAACCAGAAGTTACTCTGATTTTCGGATACTCACTGGTCTAACTCTGCCATACTAAAGCCACTCTCTGACCTCCACAATAAGTCAATACTCGTGCCAAAATGGCATAGCGTACCTGGACATAGGCAGGTAAAGTTTGGGTATTCAATAACATGCAAGTCCTTTGTCTATGTCAAGTACTATTACGTGCATGTAAAACACCGTGTCACTTTACTCAGTGTGTGATCAAGAGAGTGGACACTCTCGAAACGCGTTACATTGAGAAATAAATTACTGCTATGATTACTGCATCTGATAGCGCGTTTCATTTACGGATCTCTACAGAATTAAATTTGCCGGCGGTGGCTCTACTGGCATAACGCGCCACCAAACTACGAGCGAAATTTCCAGGAAGAGCTGTTCTTGTACCGGATATATATATATATATATATATATATATATATATATATATATATATATATATATATATATATATATATATATATATATATATATATATATATTACCTACTGGCGGTCGCCAGTAGGTAGTTATAGTTAGGACCCTGTTTCCATAGGAAATCCGCAACATTCTATTTGGAATAACTTTGGCGCCGGTCGACGAATCCTCGCGAAATTTTCAAAATAGGTGGGGCGCTACGCTCCGCTCCTACCCTGAAAGTCTCGGGGGGATTCGTCAAGCAGGGGCCGAGAAAAAAGGGGGGTCCCAAAACGCGTTTTCCCCATGCATTTTTCCATAGGACCTTTAGACACAGCTACAGCCCGAACGGCTGAACAGAATTACTTGAAATTTGGCAGAGAGGTAGCCATAAGGTCAAGGAAGTGCCTTTTGGTGTAAATCTGTTCAGTATTTCCTGAGAAAATAGCATTTAAAAGCATATATATATGTGGGCGGAGACTAACCACACATCTCATCCTGAGATCTGATTGGCTGTCAGCACTTCATCCAAGAAGTGTTGGCAGCCATCTTGGGACCAATATACATGATAGCACCTCATTAAAAAGCATTGCAGTTAATAGAAGGTTTTAAGACTTTAGTTACATTATAAATCATTTGTTGATGGTACCATACTCATTTTAGGAATTGTGGTATGTTCTAAGGTGATTTCACCATGTGAAAAAGCCTTCTGCTGGGATATCATGATTGAGAGAAAAATATTTTCTCATGGTTTTACCACAGAGGTTTGGAAGGTGATCTATAGGCTAAACTGAGAGCTTATTTTCTGTAAATTCACATTATCTTTCTCAGTCATGTGAGAATGAAGTCTGACATTCTCAGTAAAACATGTACATCCAACAAGGGCAGAGACTGTCAGTTGATTCCTTTGTGTTCTACTGCAGCTTCCCAGAGTGTTCCAAAGAACTACTAGAGCGCTAACAGTCCTACTTATGATAAACGTATGGCACACCTGAAGCCATCTTGCTTGGATTAAAGTGGTAACTCTTAAAACATTTAATTTAAAAAGGAACAAAATGAGGGGGTTCATTTTTCCATAAAAAGTATGATTAGTGCTGCAGAAAGAAAAATTAGGGCACATTTTGAGTGACTTCTCAAATCCTCTTCTATTTCATTAAAAAATTCTGACATGCAGACTGAAACATGCACTTTCAATACCAGCAGCAGTTTTCCCTGGTGAGCAGTAGCTTTACTACAGTGATCTAATGAGCAAAAAGAGTGCTAACATTCTGAATTTATGGCAAATGTGTGACACATCTGAATGCCTTCTTGATGGAATCAAAGTATTTCCTACTGAGGAGACTGCAGTAAATGAGGAAATTAGGAAACTTCATAACAAATAAGTCTCCCAAGATGGCCACCAGAGACAAAAGAGCCCAAATGTAGCCCAAATATCACCCAGATGTAGCCCAAGTATAGCCCAATGACAGAATGTCCCAGAATGTTCTTAACAACAACTAGAGCGCTTACTGTCTTCAATATGACAAAAGTATGGCACACCTGAAGCCATCTTGATTGGAATAAACTGGTAACACTTAAAACATTTAATTTAAAAAGGAACACAATGAGGAGGTTCATTTTGCCATAGAAATTATGATTAATGCTGAAGAAAGAAAATGAGGGCACATTTTGAGTGACTTCTCAAATCCTCTTCTATTTCATTAAAAAATTCTGACATGCAGACTGACACATGCACTTTTAATACCAGGAGCAGACTTCCATGGTGCAGTAGTTTTACTACAGTGATCTAATGAGCAACTAGAGTGCTAACATTCAGAATTTATGGCAAATGTGTGACATATCTGAATACCTTCATGATGGAATCAAAGTAAAAAACTGAAAGCATTTCCTACTGAGGAGACTGCAGTACATGAGGAAATTAGGAAACTTCATAACAAATAAATCTCCCAAGATGGCCACCGGAGACAAAAGAGCCCAAATGTAGCCCAAAATCACCCAGATGTAGCCCAAATATAGCCCAATGACAGAAGTGTGCAAAACACTTATTATTTTGTGTTTTTGCAGTGTTATATAGTGCAGACTTGTCAGGTATTGGAGTGCTTTACATGAGCATTGGTTACATCACACAAGAACAAATTAATTTTGGTTGTAGACATGGGGAGACTAAGTGATTTGACCAGAATCACAGAATGTCGAGCTGAAGCAGAAACTTCAACCTGGTTCCCCAGTTGCAAAGTCTGCAGTTCTGGAAGTAACACCACATCCTCTCCCCTAAGTGCAACATTTAATCAAGTGGTCAACTGGATAAAAAAACATAAAGATAACAAATAATTTAAAAGTGCTTTGTCGCTATTTGAAAACTCAGAAAATATGTCCTTATTTTAGTCTTTTAGAGCACTAACCATAATTTTGATGCCAATAAGACCCTCTCATATATGTAATTTCTAAAGGAAATGCTCTAGGTATTACAGTTTTGATTACATCAAGATGATGTCAGGCGTTCCACACTTTTGTAATAAATATAGAATGTTAGCAATCTAGTTGTTCATTAGGATACTGTTGAGAGGCAGAGGCCAGTGGCACGGACTCTGAAAATTGAAGGCAGGTAGGAGGGTGCAAAGGCAACAATTTAACCACACTGAGCAGGCAGGAAGGGCCGTGGAAGCACAACAGACTATGGAGGGCAGTGGAAAGGGGGGCAGGGGCAACAAACCAACAATACAGGACTTGCAAGAGAGGCTGTTGGAGGGAAGATCTATTACGGGTCAAGGAAGCTAGGGGCGGTCCCCAGATCCCCGGGAGCCACCACAGAACTGAGCAGGAGAGTGAGTCAGGGACAAAAGGGGCACCTTAATTTGAGCCGGGGTGCCTAGGAACGCTTGCTCCAAAAATGAAGAAAACAGACATATGAGACATGGAATTGGAGGCAGAATACAATGGCAGTTTAATGAGAAGATGCAACTTCAAAGAAACCGCAGAATAGAGACATAAAGTACAAAATACAGAATCCAGATAATCATACAGCTGTCATAATATTCTCTGTATCTCAATTAATGTACTGACAGAGAGAGAGAGAAAACACATCTATAAATGCATCATGAGAAACAAGTTACACCAAGGAAAATGTTACCTAGGAACACTCACGTTTACTCTTAGAGCAAGCATTCCTGCAATTACAATACAAAATCTTTTAAATGCAAAAGTAAAGAGAACAATGGTTAAACATAACATGACATTTCATATAGGTAAAATAGAATAAGATACTTCAAGCAAAGCAGAGCAAGACATTTTAAGCAAAGGAAGACAAGAGCACCCAGCTCTTGGGGAAAACCTGCACTGCCTGTTAACCTACATACAGACGGTGAGGTAGTCCGTCGATATCTGTGGGTGCTCCCTTTTTATATCATTTTGTGGGCTCCTTTGCACGCTACATCTACCTACGTATGCTACCCAAAAGCTTCGTCTGCAGATTTTACCAGACATTTCGTCATTTACCCACTTAATGCTGACAATGGACTGGGTGAAAAGGTCAGTCTCTCAGGCCAATCGCTTATCGTAAGTTCCATAGAGCAAGCAGAAAATAATGGGTATTGTACGGGAATTCAATATATTCATGTATAAAATCTCCTCAGTTCTCCTAACTTGACGCTCTGCGGTTGCCACTTCCTTAAAAGCGGGAAACCTGCCCAGGAAGCAAGTACCAGTCCAGGATGCAGCCTACTGTATGTCGACAGCTTCAGGGGGATGTTGAACTTTGATACCGAGCACGGAGCACTCGGGTAGGGTGGGGGCTACTAGTTTGGATCAGAAGGCCTCGCAGACCTGCCTTCAGACTGCTATACACGTGTTTACACAGTGGTGAAGAGAGGGGACGGGGCCTGAGTTAACGTGTGCAAAAACGCCCTGTGGCCTGTTTTAAGAGGTAGTTTTAATCCCCATGCCCTATTATACACTAGGGGCTTACAGAGGAGGTCATGCTAATCACAGGGGGACCCCAACGCATAATGTTCCCTAGTGTATGTAGGTGTTTTCACTGTATTCTAAGTGTCTTTTAACATAGCACTGGCTCTAGGACTGGTTAGTCAGACTCAGTTACCACCAGTATCCGTCTGAAAAAGTTGAGGGTACAGGATGATTTTGCAACAAGGCTTCTTTCTGCTCTTCTTTTTGTTCTTTCTGCACGTTATCCTTCTTCCTGCACTTATCTTCGTATTTGAGGACTTCTGTTGCTTCTTTCTGCACTTCTTTTGTTTCTTTCTGTGCATTTTTTCTTCTTTCTTCACATGTCCTATCTCTGTAGGCATAGTTAGAAATTAGCATTTAAAAAACCTTTGAAATTCACAGAAAAAACCATAGGTTTCAGGCACGTTATAGTTAGGAATTAGCATTTAAAAAACCTCAGAAATTCACTGAAAAAACCATAGGTTTCAGGGGTGTTATAGTTAGCTGGACTTTTCACTTGTACAAAACCATTGAAATTCCCCCGTTATAGTTAGTTCAGCTAACTATAACTCGCGCGCCCGCAATGCACTGCTGATGACGTCACATATTACATCACTCATGACATGGTCAGTGACATCACTCATGACATCACTGAGGACATCACTGATGACATCATCCAGTGAATGTGTGTTTTTCTGAAAATTAAATATGTTTTATATATGTATATCTCAAGGTCGATGGAAGAATAAATGGGTATATAAGTGTCTAAATGGATGATTTGTTTTTGAAAAATTGATTGTGTAACTGACTGATTAAGTGTATCATAGTGAATACATGGCTTAGTGTGTAATGTTTAAATATGTAAATATCTGTATCAGTCTCTCACTTTGTGTATAAGTGGCTGCATGGGTTGGTGAGTAGCTACATGGGTGTCTATATAGGTTATTAGTTGGTTTTTTGAGTATCAGTCTGAGTGTCTGCATGGTTCGGTGGGGGGTATTACGTAGTGCATAGGTGCATGAATGAGTGACTCACTGTTTGTATGTGTTGAACACAGCATGTGTGCAGGACTGTATGGGTGGATGAGTGTGTGTATGGGTGTGTTAGTGAGTGAATGACTGTCTCAATAGTGTCTTTATGAGTAACTACATATGTTTTAAACTAGTATATGTGACTATTGGTGTATATATGTGAGTATATGTGAGAGTGAGAGATTGAAAGAGTTCCTGTATGAATAAGTATGTGTTTCTATAAGTGATTGTTTAAAAGACTAAGTATGTGTAAGTTTCCGTAGAAGTAAGTATGGTGGTGTGTGTATAACTGTATATGCAAGTAAATGTATGTTTGATTCTTTATTAGCATGAGTGACTATGTGTGTGAGTAACTCTATGGATGAGTGGCATTGTGTAACAGGATGTATAGGTGTATGAGTACATATGATGAGTGAGTACATGTATGAGTGACTGTATAGGACTGTTGGTGAATGAGTGGATGTGTATGTGGATCTTAGAATTACTGAAGAGGTTGTTGTAACTGGTATTGGTATGTCCATTGTTTTGAAAATTTTAGTCTCTATTTTTGAATGTGTGTATCAAAGGTTATATTAGGGTGAGAGGAGGTCTGCCACTCTATCACAAGGATGATGTCATCAGTGATGTCCTCAGTGATGTCATTTGAGATGTCATCAGTGATGTCATGAGTGATGTCACTGACCATGTCATGAGTGATGTAATATGTGACGTCATCAGCAGTGCATTGCGGGCGCGCGAGTTATAGTTAGCTGAACTAACTATAACGGGGGAATTTCAATGGTTTTGTACAAGTGAAAAGTCCAGCTAACTATAACACCCCTGAAACCTATGGTTTTTTCAGTGAATTTCTGAGGTTTTTTAAATGCTAATTCCTAACTATAACGTGCCTGAAACCTATGGTTTTTTCTGTGAATATATATATATATATATATATATATATATATATATATATATATATATATATATATATATATAAATAAATAAATAAATAAATAAATATTTGCCTTCGTGTGCGCAAAGGCGCACACGAAGGCGAGCGGACCCAACTTAAGATGAAGAGTCCTTTATTCAGCAAACAAGAAGCGCACTGAATCATTTCCTTTTTAAAAAATCCCTACGCGTTTCGGAGCTTTCCTCCTTGTTCACGGGAAAACAGCATCGGCAGAAGCGGAAGAACACGTGTCCCCAATCAGCAGTTATATCTTCCTCCAATGGGTCACGTTTATTAGTGCAAGTGCTTTTGGGACTCGTAGTCCTGCCGTTATAATTTAACCCTTCGTGGGTTCTGCCATCCGCTTAATATAGTCAAAAAACTCCCAATGGAGCCTTCAGTGCGAGTACATGTTTAAATCCATGCATAACTTGCCCTCCTGCAATCTGGATCCAGCGTGTCTGGGTCTACAGTCCATAAACTTCTCAATGGTGGTGCTGCCTTTTCGGCCAGGACCGGCCGTTATAATTCTTCCAAAGTTTGTCCCCAAAGCAAAGGCGCACACGAAGGCAAGCGGACCCAACTACGATGAAGAGTCCTTTATTCAGCAAACAAGAAGCGCACTGAATCATTTCCTTTTTAAAAAATCCCTACGCGTTTCGGAGCTTTCCTCCTTGTTCACGGGAAAAAAGCATCGGCAGAAGCGGAAGAACACGTGTCCCCAATCAGCTGTTATATCTTCCTCCAATGGGTCACGTTTATTAGTGCAAGTGCTTTTGGGACTCGTATATATATATATATATATATATATAATCTACTGGCGGTCGCCAGTAGATAGTTATAGTTAGGACCGTGTTTCCATATGAAATCTCAAAATTCTATTTTGAATAACTTTGGCGCCGGTTGACGAATCTTCGCGAAATTTTCAAAACTAATGGGGCGCTCCGCTCAGCTCCTACCCTGAAAGTCTCGGGGTGATTCGTCAAGCGGGGGCCGAGAAAAAAGGGGGGTCCCAAAACACGTTTTCCCCATGCATTTTTCCATAGGACCTTTAGTCGAAGGTACAGCCTGAACGGCTGAACAGAATTACTTGAAATTTGGCAGAGAGGTAGTCCTCAGGTCAGGGAAGTGCCTTTTGCATATATGGAGTCAATCTGTTCAGTAGTTCCTGAGAAAATTGCATTTAAAAGCACATACATATCTATAGCCGCGCACCGTGCGCGCACCGTGCGCGCACCGTGCGCGCACCCTAACGTGCGCAAGCGTAATTCTGATTGGTTGTTACATGTCAGTCAACGTTCGAATCGGTCGAAATCAGGAAGTGTCGGCCGCCATTTTGTTTGTTTTCAGTGCGAGAGTGGAAAAGGAAGGTGGCAAACGTGAAAAGGGGGCAGGGTAGAGAGTTCCTGACCCCTAGCCTTGGTCAGGGGGTCCCTGAAGGACCCCGAAGGCAGAAAAAAACATTTACAATTTTTTTTTTTAAATCGCGGAGGTGCGCGCACGGTGCGCGCATGGTGAAAAACCATTAAAAAAAAAACAATCATTTTTAATAAGTAGTTTATTGAAAAATAAATATATATAAAACAAAAATACATACATAACTTAGCATTTAAAAAACCGTACAAATTCACTGAAAAAAACATAGGTTTCACACACGTTATAGTTAGGAATTAGCATTTAAAAAACCTTGCAAATTCACTTAAAAAACCATAGGTTTCACACATGTTATAGTTAGGTGGATATTTCACTCGTAAAAAACCAATGAAATTCCCCCGTTATAGTTACTTCAGATAACTATAACTTGTGCGACCGCCACTCTATCACAAGGATGATGTCATCAGTGATGTCAAGGGTGATGCCACTGACCATGTCATGAGTGATGTAATATGTGACGTTATGAGCACAGTATTGCGGGCGCGCGAGTTATAGTTATCTGAAGTAACTATAACGGGGGAATTTCATTGGTTTTTTACGAGTGAAATATCCACCTAACTATAACATGTGTGAAACCTATGGTTTTTTTAAGTGAAGATATATATATAACCACATATATAAAATCTCCTATGTTAAATATAGGGAAACATTTTGAAAAGTGTATTTAAAGTCAAAAATAAATTAAAACTACTTTTTTTATTTTAAATATTTACTATATCAATATCAGTTTTAAATGTAGCAAAATAAAAACAAATGCTACAGGACTATTAAATTAATTTTGAATGAAAACTTTAATTCATGAAATTATATTAAATTAAATTAAAATTACCTTTCATGAATTTTAATTACAAAATAAAGTCCCAACTAAGAAAAAAATATGTTATTAGGGTGAATGTATCATTATTAAAAGTAACAGATATAATTAATTAAAATTAAATACATTAGTTCCATACATTTATGGTTACATTATTTTTGTATTCAAAATAGGTTATTAACATATTTTATAATCAAAAAATAAACATGTACTGTTTTATATATTTTTAACATTATTTTATATGTATCCATATTTTTAACTATTTTAAATCATTTCATTTGTTTTTACTATATTTCCTTGGAGTTTTTTTTTTAACTCCCTACCTCCATTGTTTACTATGGGAGGGTGAAGCAATGTCAGTGGTTGGCCATGTGTAGTGCTGAAATTACTACAGTTGTAATAGTAACTTACATTTGGAGTTTGTGAATACCAAAAAGTAGTAAACTTACTCAAAAGTGTAAGTTACATGTGTAGCTTAGAAATGTTGTTTATGAATCTGGCCCAGTGTGTGTAGATGGTCACATGAGTCTCCTGTAAACTTGTAGAAGTTCAAAGATGAGCTGTTGTTCGAAGAGTGTTTGTTATGCTAGAATAATAAGTTGGTTTATAAAGATATGATTTGTTATAACTGGTCTTTTTGGTATACAAAGGCCATTTGAGCATAACCACTATTAAGAAAAAATGTTTACATTGTTTTTGATGGATGGCCTGCTAACGATACAGATAGGAACTGATAGTGAAAGTTACCTCTGTCTGTTCTGTAGCAGCTAAGAGTTTGGATATTCCTTCAAGTTTAGTAGAATCCGCTGAAGTGCCTAGTCGTCCATGCGATAATGTGACAATATTCTGCCACCTATGTGTGTGTATGTCAGTACCTTAACTGTTTGTTGTCAAAATTGCTTTAGATTTGGTTTGTTGAATATTCCAATACAAAAATGTAGGGACACATATCAGAGAGGAATTCCCTTTGATCATTGTCAGTGACATCATAGTTTAAATCACATCTTCACAGATGAAATACATTTGTGTGTTGCAAGCATTATTGATAAATGCAAAAACAACAATTGATGGACAGAATGCAGAACAATGTCATACATTCACCCCAGTACAGAGATCTGGGCCTAAATCCATCGTTTTTTTGCTCACCATGCCATTCCAGTTTGAAACCAGCCATATGCAAATCAGTCTTGACCCTGTGCCCCATGGGAACAGTCCAGCCCGAACTGCCAAGCCAGGTCCTCCCTGGACTGGAAACAAGCATCCTAGGACCGGTTTCGGGCTTTCAGCCCTCGTCAGCCAGGATAGCTTGATTCCAGTGGCATGGAGAGCACGGGACTCACGTCTGAGCATACCCTTCCCACTCGGGTGACAAATGCAAAAACAACAATTGATGGACAGAATGCAGAACAATGTCATACATTCACCCCAGTACAGAGATCTGGGCCTATATCCATCGTTTTTTTGCTCACCATGCCATTCCAGTTTGAACCCAGCCATATGCAAATCAGTCTTGACCCTGTGCCCCATGGGAACAGTCCAGCCCGAACTGCCAAGCCAGGTCCTCCCTGGACTGGAAACAAGCATCCTAGGACCGGTTTCGGGCTTTCAGCCCTCGTCAGCCAGGATAGCTTGATTCCAGTGGCATGGAGAGCACTTGCTTGGCAGTTCGGGCTGGACTGTACCCATGAGGCACAGGGTCAGTCTGATTTGCATATGGCCATGTCTGAACTGGGGTGGCAGAGTGGGCTAAAGAACGGTGATGGATCAAACCCAGATCTGTTGACTGGGTGTGAGTGTTTGATTGGTTCTGATGCTCTGTCCATCACCACCCCCTTTTGTACCGCTTTGTCCGCCATAAGTTGGCAGGCTATGCTCAGACGTGAGTCCCTTGCTCACTTTGCCACTGGATTCAAGCAAGCCTGGCTGAAGACGGCTGAAATGCCAGAAACCGTTCCTAGGAAGCTTGTTTCCGGTCCAGGGAAGGCATGGCTTGGCAGTTCGGGCTGGACTGTACCCATGAGGAACAGGGTCAGTCTGATTTGCATATGGCCATGTCTGAACTGGGGTGGCAGAGTGGGCTAAAGAATGGTGATGGATCAAACCCAGATCTGTTGACTGGGTGTGAGTGTTTGATTGGTTCTGATGCTCTGTCCATCACCACCCCCTTTTGTACCGCTTTGTTCGCCATAAGTAGGCAGGGTATGCTCAGACGTGAGTCCCTTGCTCACTTTGCCACTGGATTCAAGCAAGCCTGGCTGAAGACGGCTGAAATGCCAGAAACCGGTCCTAGGAAGCTTGTTTCCGGTCCAGGGAAGGCATGGCTTGGCAGTTCGGGCTGGACTGTACCCATGAGGCACAGGGTCAGTCTGATTTGCATATGGCCATGTCTGAACTGGGGTGGCAGAGTGGGCTAAAGAACGGTGATGGATCAAACCCAGATCTGTTGACTGGGTGTGAGTGTTTGATTGGTTCTGATGCTCTGTCCATCACCACCCCCTTTTGTACCGCTTTGTCCGCCACAAGTTGGCAGGGTATGCTCAGACGTGAGTCCTTTGCTCACTTTGCCACTGGATTCAAGCAAGCCTGGCTGAAGACGGCTGAAATGCCAGAAACCGGTCCTAGGAAGCTTGTTTCCGGTCCAGGGAAGGCATGGCTTGGCAGTTCGGGCTGGACTGTACCCATGAGGAACAGGGTCAGTCTGATTTGCATATGGCCATGTCTGAACTGGGGTGGCAGAGTGGGCTAAAGAATGGTGATGGATCAAACCCAGATCTGTTGACTGGATGTGAGTGTTTGATTGGTTCTGATGCTCTGTCCATCACCACCCCCTTTTGTACCGCTTTGTTCGCCATAAGTTGGCAGGGTATGCTCAGACGTGAGTCCCTTGCTCACTTTGCCACTGGATTCAAGCAAGCCTGGCTGAAGACGGCTGAAATGCCAGAAACCGGTCCTAGGAAGCTTCTTTCCGGTCCAGGGAAGGCATGGCTTGGCAGTTCGGGCTGGACTGTACCCATGAGGCACAGGGTCAGTCTGATTTGCATATGGCCATGTCTGAACTGGGGTGGCAGAGTGGGCTAAAGAACGGTGATGGATCAAACCCAGATCTGTTGACTGGGTGTGAGTGTTTGATTGGTTCTGATGCTCTGTCCATCACCACCCCCTTTTGTACCGCTTTGTCCGCCATAAGTTGGCAGGCTATGCTCAGACGTGAGTCCCTTGCTCACTTTGCCACTGGATTCAAGCAAGCCTGGCTGAAGACGGCTGAAATGCCAGAAACCGTTCCTAGGAAGCTTGTTTCCGGTCCAGGGAAGGCATGGCTTGGCAGTTCGGGCTGGACTGTACCCATGAGGAACAGGGTCAGTCTGATTTGCATATGGCCATGTCTGAACTGGGGTGGCAGAGTGGGCTAAAGAATGGTGATGGATCAAACCCAGATCTGTTGACTGGGTGTGAGTGTTTGATTGGTTCTGATGCTCTGTCCATCACCACCCCCTTTTGTACCGCTTTGTTCGCCATAAGTTGGCAGGGTATGCTCAGACGTGAGTCCCTTGCTCACTTTGCCACTGGATTCAAGCAAGCCTGGCTGAAGACGGCTGAAATGCCAGAAACCGGTCCTAGGAAGCTTGTTTCCGGTCCAGGGAAGGCATGGCTTGGCAGTTCGGGCTGGACTGTACCCATGAGGCACAGGGTCAGTCTGATTTGCATATGGCCATGTCTGAACTGGGGTGGCAGAGTGGGCTAAAGAACGGTGATGGATCAAACCCAGATCTGTTGACTGGGTGTGAGTGTTTGATTGGTTCTGATGCTCTGTCCATCACCACCCCCTTTTGTACCGCTTTGTCCGCCACAAGTTGGCAGGGTATGCTCAGACGTGAGTCCCTTGCTCACTTTGCCACTGGATTCAAGCAAGCCTGGCTGAAGACGGTTGAAATGCCAGAAACCGGTCCTAGGAAGCTTGTTTCCGGTCCAGGGAAGGCATGGCTTGGCAGTTCGGGCTGGACTGTACCCATGAGGAACAGGGTCAGTCTGATTTGCATATGGCCATGTCTGAACTGGGGTGGCAGAGTGGGCTAAAGAATGGTGATGGATCAAACCCAGATCTGTTGACTGGATGTGAGTGTTTGATTGGTTCTGATGCTCTGTCCATCACCACCCCCTTTTGTACCGCTTTGTTCGCCATAAGTTGGCAGGGTATGCTCAGACGTGAGTCCCTTGCTCACTTTGCCACTGGATTCAAGCAAGCCTGGCTGAAGATGGCTGAAATGCCAGAAACCGGTCCTAGGAAGCTTGTTTCCGGTCCAGGGAAGGCATGGCTTGGCAGTTCGGGCTGGACTGTACCCATGAGGCACAGGGTCAGTCTGATTTGCATATGGCCATGTCTGAACTGGGGTGGCAGAGTGGGCTAAAGAACGGTGATGGATCAAACCCAGATCTGTTGACTGGGTGTGAGTGTTTGATTGGTTCTGATGCTCTGTCCATCACCACCCCCTTTTGTACCGCTTTGTCCGCCATAAGTTGGCAGGCTATGCTCAGACGTGAGTCCCTTGCTCACTTTGCCACTGGATTCAAGCAAGCCTGGCTGAAGACGGCTGAAATGCCAGAAACCGTTCCTAGGAAGCTTGTTTCCGGTCCAGGGAAGGCATGGCTTGGCAGTTCGGGCTGGACTGTACCCATGAGGAACAGGGTCAGTCTGATTTGCATATGGCCATGTCTGAACTGGGGTGGCAGAGTGGGCTAAAGAATGGTGATGGATCAAACCCAGATCTGTTGACTGGGTGTGAGTGTTTGATTGGTTCTGATGCTCTGTCCATCACCACCCCCTTTTGTACCGCTTTGTTCGCCATAAGTTGGCAGGGTATGCTCAGACGTGAGTCCCTTGCTCACTTTGCCACTGGATTCAAGAAAGCCTGGCTGAAGACGGCTGAAATGCCAGAAACCGGTCCTAGGAAGCTTGTTTCCGGTCCAGGGAAGGCATGGCTTGGCAGTTCGGGCTGGACTGTACCCATGAGGCACAGGGTCAGTCTGATTTGCATATGGCCATGTCTGAACTGGGGTGGCAGAGTGGGCTAAAGAACGGTGATGGATCAAACCCAGATCTGTTGACTGGGTGTGAGTGTTTGATTGGTTCTGATGCTCTGTCCATCACCACCCCCTTTTGTACCGCTTTTTCCGCCATAAGTTGGCAGGGTATGCTCAGACGTGAGTCCCTTGCTCACTTTGCCACTGGATTCAAGCAAGCCTGGCTGAAGACGGCTGAAATGCCAGAAGCCGGTCCTAGGAAGCTTGTTTCCGGTCCAGGGAAGGCATGGCTTGGCAGTTCGGGCTGGACTGTACCCATGAGGCACAGGGTCAGTCTGATTTGCATATGGCCATGTCTGAACTGGGGTGGCAGAGTGGGCTAAAGAACGGTGATGGATCAAACCCAGATCTGTTGACTGGGTGTGAGTGTTTGATTGGTTCTGATGCTCTGTCCATCACCACCCCCTTTTGTACCGCTTTGTTCGCCATAAGTTGGCAGGGTATGCTCAGACGTGAGTCCCTTGCTCACTTTGCCACTGGATTCAAGCAAGCCTGGCTGAAGATGGCTGAAATGCCAGAAACCGGTCCTAGGAAGCTTGTTTCTGGTCCAGGGAAGGCATGGCTTGGCAGTTCGGGCTGGACTGTACCCATGAGGCACAGGGTCAGTCTGATTTGCATATGGCCATGTCTGAACTGGGGTGGCAGAGTGGGCTAAAGAACGGTGATGGATCAAACCCAGATCTGTTGACTGGGTGTGAGTGTTTGATTGGTTCTGATGCTCTGTCCATCACCACCCCCTTTTGTACTGCGTTGTTCGCCATAAGTTGGCAGGGTATGCTCAGACGTGAGCCCTTGCTCACTTTGCCACTGGATTCAAGCAAGCCTGGCTGAAGACGGCTGAAATGCCAGAAGCCGGTCCTAGGAAGCTTGTTTCCGGTCCAGGGAAGGCATGGCTTGGCAGTTCGGGCTGGACTGTGCCCATGAGGCACAGGGTCAGTCTGATTTGCATATGGCCATGTGTGAACTGGGGTGGCAGAGTGGGCTAAAGAACGGTGATGGATCAAACCCAGATCTGTTGACTGGGTGTGAGTGTTTGATTGGTTCTGATGATCTGTCCATCACCATCCCCTTTTGTACCGCTTTGTTCGCCATAAGTTGGCAGGGTATGCTCAGACGTGAGTCCCTTGCTCACTTTGCCACTGGATTCAAGCAAGCCTGGCTGAAGACGGCTGAAATGCCAGAAACCGGTCCTAGGAAGCTTGTTTCCGGTTTCAGGGAAGGCATGGCTTGGCAGTTCGGGCTGGACTGTACCCATGAGGCACAGGGTCAGTCTGATTTGCATATGGCCATGTCTGAACTGGGGTGGCAGAGTGGGCTAAAGAACGTGATGGATCAAACCCAGATCTGTTGACTGGGTGTGAGTGTTTGATTGGTTCTGATGCTCTGTCCATCACCACCCCCTTTTGTACCGCTTTGTCCGCCATAAGTTGGCAGGGTATGCTCAGACGTGAGTCCTTTGCTCACTTTGCCACTGGATTCAAGCAAGCCTGGCTGAAGACGGCTGAAATGCCAGAAACCGGTCCTAGGAAGCTTGTTTCCGGTCCAGGGAAGGCATGGCTTGGCATTTTGGGCTGGACTGTACCCATGAGGAACAAGTCAGTCTGATTTGCATATGGCCATGTCTGAACTGGGGTGGCAGAGTGGGCTAAAGAATGGTGATGGATCAAACCCAGATCTGTTGACTGGATGTGAGTGTTTGATTGGTTCTGATGCTCTGTCCATCACCACCCCCTTTTGTACCACTTTGTTCGCCATAAGTTGGCAGGGTATGCTCAGACGTGAGTCCCTTGCTCACTTTGCCACTGGATTCAAGCAAGCCTGGCTGAAGACGGCTGAAATGCCAGAAACCGGTCCTAGGAAGCTTGTTTCCGGTCCAGGGAAGGCATGGCTTGGCAGTTCGGGCTGGACTGTACTCATGAGGCACAGGGTCAGTCTGATTTGCATATGGCCATGTCTGAACTGGGGTGGCAGAGTGGGCTAAAGAACGGTGATGGATCAAACCCAGATCTGTTGACTGGGTGTGAGTGTTTGATTGGTTCTGATGCTCTGTCCATCACCACCCCCTTTTGTACTGCTTTGTTCGCCATAAGTTGGCAGGGTATGCTCAGACGTGAGCCCTTGCTCACTTTGCCACTGGATTCAAGCAAGCCTGGCTGAAGACGGCTGAAATGCCAGAAGCCGGTCCTAGGAAGCTTGTTTCCGGTCCAGGGAAGGCATGGCTTGGCAGTTCGGGCTGGACTGTGCCCATGAGGCACAGGGTCAGTCTGATTTGCATATGGCCATGTGTGAACTGGGGTGGCAGAGTGGGCTAAAGAACGGTGATGGATCAAACCCAGATCTGTTGACTGGGTGTGAGTGTTTGATTGGTTCTGATGATCTGTCCATCACCATCCCCTTTTGTACCGCTTTGTTCGCCATAAGTTGGCAGGGTATGCTCAGACGTGAGTCCCTTGCTCACTTTGCCACTGGATTCAAGCAAGCCTGGCTGAAGACGGCTGAAATGCCAGAAACCGGTCCTAGGAAGCTTGTTTCCGGTTTCAGGGAAGGCATGGCTTGGCAGTTCGGGCTGGACTGTACCCATGAGGCACAGGGTCAGTCTGATTTGCATATGGCCATGTCTGAACTGGGGTGGCAGAGTGGGCTAAAGAACGTGATGGATCAAACCCAGATCTGTTGACTGGGTGTGAGTGTTTGATTGGTTCTGATGCTCTGTCCATCACCACCCCCTTTTGTACCGCTTTGTCCGCCATAAGTTGGCAGGGTATGCTCAGACGTGAGTCCTTTGCTCACTTTGCCACTGGATTCAAGCAAGCCTGGCTGAAGACGGCTGAAATGCCAGAAACCGGTCCTAGGAAGCTTGTTTCCGGTCCAGGGAAGGCATGGCTTGGCATTTTGGGCTGGACTGTACCCATGAGGAACAAGTCAGTCTGATTTGCATATGGCCATGTCTGAACTGGGGTGGCAGAGTGGGCTAAAGAATGGTGATGGATCAAACCCAGATCTGTTGACTGGATGTGAGTGTTTGATTGGTTCTGATGCTCTGTCCATCACCACCCCCTTTTGTACCACTTTGTTCGCCATAAGTTGGCAGGGTATGCTCAGACGTGAGTCCCTTGCTCACTTTGCCACTGGATTCAAGCAA
Organism: Triturus cristatus; assembly: GCF_964204655.1. NCBI lineage: Eukaryota > Metazoa > Chordata > Amphibia > Caudata > Salamandridae > Triturus > Triturus cristatus. The sequence continues at coordinate 655,421,481 of NC_140586.1, forward strand.
GCCTGGCTGAAGACGGCTGAAATGCCAGAAACCGGTCCTAGGAAGCTTGTTTCCGGTCCAGGGAAGGCATGGCTTGGCAGTTCGGGCTGGACTGTACCCATGTGGCACAGGGTCAGTCTGATTTGCATATGGCCATGTCTGAACTGGGGTGGCAGAGTGGGCTAAAGAATGGTGATGGATCAAACCCAGATCTGTTGACTGGGTGTGAGTGTTTGATTGGTTCTGATGCTCTGTCCATCACCACCCCCTTTTGTACCGCTTTGTCCGCCATAAGTTGGCAGGCTATGCTCAGACGTGAGTCCCTTGCTCACTTTGCCACTGGATTCAAGCAAGCCTGGCTGAAGACGGCTGAAATGCCAGAAACCGTTCCTAGGAAGCTTGTTTCCGGTCCAGGGAAGGCATGGCTTGGCAGTTCGGGCTGGACTGTACCCATGAGGAACAGTGTCAGTCTGATTTGCATATGGCCATGTCTGAACTGGGGTGGCAGAGTGGGCTAAAGAATGGTGATGGATCAAACCCAGATCTGTTGACTGGGTGTGAGTGTTTGATTGGTTCTGATGCTCTGTCCATCACCACCCCCTTTTGTACCGCTTTGTTCGCCATAAGTTGGCAGGGTATGCTCAGACGTGAGTCCCTTGCTCACTTTGCCACTGGATTCAAGCAAGCCTGGCTGAAGACGGCTGAAATGCCAGAAACCGGTCCTAGGAAGCTTGTTTCCGGTCCAGGGAAGGCATGGCTTGGCAGTTCGGGCTGGACTGTACCCATGAGGCACAGGGTCAGTCTGATTTGCATATGGCCATGTCTGAACTGGGGTGGCAGAGTGGGCTAAAGAACGGTGATGGATCAAACCCAGATCTGTTGACTGGGTGTGAGTGTTTGATTGGTTCTGATGCTCTGTCCATCACCACCCCCTTTTGTACCGCTTTGTCCGCCACAAGTTGGCAGGGTATGCTCAGACGTGAGTCCCTTGCTCACTTTGCCACTGGATTCAAGCAAGCCTGGCTGAAGATGGTTGAAATGCCAGAAACCGGTCCTAGGAAGCTTGTTTCCGGTCCAGGGAAGGCATGGCTTGGCAGTTCGGGCTGGACTGTACCCATGAGGAACAGGGTCAGTCTGATTTGCATATGGCCATGTCTGAACTGGGGTGGCAGAGTGGGCTAAAGAATGGTGATGGATCAAACCCAGATCTGTTGACTGGATGTGAGTGTTTGATTGGTTCTGATGCTCTGTCCATCACCACCCCCTTTTGTACCGCTTTGTTCGCCATAAGTTGGCAGGGTATGCTCAGACGTGAGTCCCTTGCTCACTTTGCCACTGGATTCAAGCAAGCCTGGCTGAAGACGGCTGAAATGCCAGAAACCGGTCCTAGGAAGCTTGTTTCCGGTCCAGGGAAGGCATGGCTTGGCAGTTCGGGCTGGACTGTACCCATGAGGCACAGGGTCAGTCTGATTTGCATATGGCCATGTCTGAACTGGGGTGGCAGAGTGGGCTAAAGAACGGTGATGGATCAAACCCAGATCTGTTGACTGGGTGTGAGTGTTTGATTGGTTCTGATGCTCTGTCCATCACCACCCCCTTTTGTACCGCTTTGTCCGCCATAAGTTGGCAGGCTATGCTCAGACGTGAGTCCCTTGCTCACTTTGCCACTGGATTCAAGCAAGCCTGGCTGAAGACGGCTGAAATGCCAGAAACCGTTCCTAGGAAGCTTGTTTCCGGTCCAGGGAAGGCATGGCTTGGCAGTTCGGGCTGGACTGTACCCATGAGGAACAGGGTCAGTCTGATTTGCATATGGCCATGTCTGAACTGGGGTGGCAGAGTGGGCTAAAGAATGGTGATGGATCAAACCCAGATCTGTTGACTGGGTGTGAGTGTTTGATTGGTTCTGATGCTCTGTCCATCACCACCCCCTTTTGTACCGCTTTGTTCGCCATAAGTTGGCAGGGTATGCTCAGACGTGAGTCCCTTGCTCACTTTGCCACTGGATTCAAGAAAGCCTGGCTGAAGACGGCTGAAATGCCAGAAACCGGTCCTAGGAAGCTTGTTTCCGGTCCAGGGAAGGCATGGCTTGGCAGTTCGGGCTGGACTGTACCCATGAGGCACAGGGTCAGTCTGATTTGCATATGGCCATGTCTGAACTGGGGTGGCAGAGTGGGCTAAAGAACGGTGATGGATCAAACCCAGATCTGTTGACTGGGTGTGAGTGTTTGATTGGTTCTGATGCTCTGTCCATCACCACCCCCTTTTGTACCGCTTTTTCCGCCATAAGTTGGCAGGGTATGCTCAGACGTGAGTCCCTTGCTCACTTTGCCACTGGATTCAAGCAAGCCTGGCTGAAGACGGCTGAAATGCCAGAAGCCGGTCCTAGGAAGCTTGTTTCCGGTCCAGGGAAGGCATGGCTTGGCAGTTCGGGCTGGACTGTACCCATGAGGCACAGGGTCAGTCTGATTTGCATATGGCCATGTCTGAACTGGGGTGGCAGAGTGGGCTAAAGAACGGTGATGGATCAAACCCAGATCTGTTGACTGGGTGTGAGTGTTTGATTGGTTCTGATGCTCTGTCCATCACCACCCCCTTTTGTACCGCTTTGTTCGCCATAAGTTGGCAGGGTATGCTCAGACGTGAGTCCCTTGCTCACTTTGCCACTGGATTCAAGCAAGCCTGGCTGAAGATGGCTGAAATGCCAGAAACCGGTCCTAGGAAGCTTGTTTCTGGTCCAGGGAAGGCATGGCTTGGCAGTTCGGGCTGGACTGTACCCATGAGGCACAGGGTCAGTCTGATTTGCATATGGCCATGTCTGAACTGGGGTGGCAGAGTGGGCTAAAGAACGGTGATGGATCAAACCCAGATCTGTTGACTGGGTGTGAGTGTTTGATTGGTTCTGATGCTCTGTCCATCACCACCCCCTTTTGTACTGCTTTGTTCGCCATAAGTTGGCAGGGTATGCTCAGACGTGAGCCCTTGCTCACTTTGCCACTGGATTCAAGCAAGCCTGGCTGAAGACGGCTGAAATGCCAGAAGCCGGTCCTAGGAAGCTTGTTTCCGGTCCAGGGAAGGCATGGCTTGGCAGTTCGGGCTGGACTGTGCCCATGAGGCACAGGGTCAGTCTGATTTGCATATGGCCATGTGTGAACTGGGGTGGCAGAGTGGGCTAAAGAACGGTGATGGATCAAACCCAGATCTGTTGACTGGGTGTGAGTGTTTGATTGGTTCTGATGATCTGTCCATCACCATCCCCTTTTGTACCGCTTTGTTCGCCATAAGTTGGCAGGGTATGCTCAGACGTGAGTCCCTTGCTCACTTTGCCACTGGATTCAAGCAAGCCTGGCTGAAGACGGCTGAAATGCCAGAAACCGGTCCTAGGAAGCTTGTTTCCGGTTTCAGGGAAGGCATGGCTTGGCAGTTCGGGCTGGACTGTACCCATGAGGCACAGGGTCAGTCTGATTTGCATATGGCCATGTCTGAACTGGGGTGGCAGAGTGGGCTAAAGAACGTGATGGATCAAACCCAGATCTGTTGACTGGGTGTGAGTGTTTGATTGGTTCTGATGCTCTGTCCATCACCACCCCCTTTTGTACCGCTTTGTCCGCCATAAGTTGGCAGGGTATGCTCAGACGTGAGTCCTTTGCTCACTTTGCCACTGGATTCAAGCAAGCCTGGCTGAAGACGGCTGAAATGCCAGAAACCGGTCCTAGGAAGCTTGTTTCCGGTCCAGGGAAGGCATGGCTTGGCATTTTGGGCTGGACTGTACCCATGAGGAACAAGTCAGTCTGATTTGCATATGGCCATGTCTGAACTGGGGTGGCAGAGTGGGCTAAAGAATGGTGATGGATCAAACCCAGATCTGTTGACTGGATGTGAGTGTTTGATTGGTTCTGATGCTCTGTCCATCACCACCCCCTTTTGTACCACTTTGTTCGCCATAAGTTGGCAGGGTATGCTCAGACGTGAGTCCCTTGCTCACTTTGCCACTGGATTCAAGCAAGCCTGGCTGAAGACGGCTGAAATGCCAGAAACCGGTCCTAGGAAGCTTGTTTCCGGTCCAGGGAAGGCATGGCTTGGCAGTTCGGGCTGGACTGTACCCATGTGGCACAGGGTCAGTCTGATTTGCATATGGCCATGTCTGAACTGGGGTGGCAGAGTGGGCTAAAGAATGGTGATGGATCAAACCCAGATCTGTTGACTGAGTGTGAGTGTTTGATTGGTTCTGATGCTCTGTCCATCACCACCCCCTTTTGTGCCGCTTTGTTCGCCATAAGTTGGCAGGGTATGCTCAGACGTGAGTCCCTTGCTCACTTTGCCACTGGATTCAAGCAAGCCTGGCTGAAGACGGCTGAAATGCCAGAAACCGGTCCTAGGAAGCTTGTTTCCGGTCCAGGGAAGGCATGGCTTGGCAGTTTGGGCTGGACTGTACTCATGAGGCACAGGGTCAGTCTGATTTGCATATGGCCATGTCTGAACTGGGGTGGCAGAGTGGGCTAAAGAACGGTGATGGATCAAACCCAGATCTGTTGACTGGGTGTGAGTGTTTGATTGGTTCTGATGCTTTGTCCATCACCACCCCCTTTTGTACTGCTTTGTTCGCCATAAGTTGGCAGGGTATGCTCAGACGTGAGCCCTTGCTCACTTTGCCACTGGATTCAAGCAAGCCTGGCTGAAGACGGCTGAAATGCCAGAAGCCGGTCCTAGGAAGCTTGTTTCCGGTCCAGGGAAGGCATGGCTTGGCAGTTCGGGCTGGACTGTGCCCATGAGGCACAGGGTCAGTCTGATTTGCATATGGCCATGTGTGAACTGGGGTGGCAGAGTGGGCTAAAGAACGGTGATGGATCAAACCCAGATCTGTTGACTGGGTGTGAGTGTTTGATTGGTTCTGATGATCTGTCCATCACCATCCCCTTTTGTACCGCTTTGTTCGCCATAAGTTGGCAGGGTATGCTCAGACGTGAGTCCCTTGCTCACTTTGCCACTGGATTCAAGCAAGCCTGGCTGAAGACGGCTGAAATGCCAGAAACCGGTCCTAGGAAGCTTGTTTCCGGTTTCAGGGAAGGCATGGCTTGGCAGTTCGGGCTGGACTGTACCCATGAGGCACAGGGTCAGTCTGATTTGCATATGGCCATGTCTGAACTGGGGTGGCAGAGTGGGCTAAAGAACGTGATGGATCAAACCCAGATCTGTTGACTGGGTGTGAGTGTTTGATTGGTTCTGATGCTCTGTCCATCACCACCCCCTTTTGTACCGCTTTGTCCGCCATAAGTTGGCAGGGTATGCTCAGACGTGAGTCCTTTGCTCACTTTGCCACTGGATTCAAGCAAGCCTGGCTGAAGACGGCTGAAATGCCAGAAACCGGTCCTAGGAAGCTTGTTTCCGGTCCAGGGAAGGCATGGCTTGGCATTTTGGGCTGGACTGTACCCATGAGGAACAAGTCAGTCTGATTTGCATATGGCCATGTCTGAACTGGGGTGGCAGAGTGGGCTAAAGAATGGTGATGGATCAAACCCAGATCTGTTGACTGGATGTGAGTGTTTGATTGGTTCTGATGCTCTGTCCATCACCACCCCCTTTTGTACCACTTTGTTCGCCATAAGTTGGCAGGGTATGCTCAGACGTGAGTCCCTTGCTCACTTTGCCACTGGATTCAAGCAAGCCTGGCTGAAGACGGCTGAAATGCCAGAAACCGGTCCTAGGAAGCTTGTTTCCGGTCCAGGGAAGGCATGGCTTGGCAGTTCGGGCTGGACTGTACCCATGTGGCACAGGGTCAGTCTGATTTGCATATGGCCATGTCTGAACTGGGGTGGCAGAGTGGGCTAAAGAATGGTGATGGATCAAACCCAGATCTGTTGACTGAGTGTGAGTGTTTGATTGGTTCTGATGCTCTGTCCATCACCACCCCCTTTTGTGCCGCTTTGTTCGCCATAAGTTGGCAGGGTATGCTCAGACGTGAGTCCCTTGCTCACTTTGCCACTGGATTCAAGCAAGCCTGGCTGAAGACGGCTGAAATGCCAGAAACCGGTCCTAGGAAGCTTGTTTCCGGTCCAGGGAAGGCATGGCTTGGCAGTTTGGGCTGGACTGTACTCATGAGGCACAGGGTCAGTCTGATTTGCATATGGCCATGTCTGAACTGGGGTGGCAGAGTGGGCTAAAGAACGGTGATGGATCAAACCCAGATCTGTTGACTGGGTGTGAGTGTTTGATTGGTTCTGATGCTCTGTTCATCACCACCCCCTTTTGTACCGCAAGCATTATTGATGACATGTTGCTCTATATCACCTACATACTAATGGGTGCACAAAATGCACAAATGCTGTGTGTAAAGATTCCATTTGATGAGCAGTAGAATGCCGATTTCTGCTGAACGAAGGATTGAGAGCTGTGTTATAATCAAATTGTATGTCTCTTCTCAGTATAATGAATGAGACCTCTTTCTTCTTGAGAGGGTCAGAATGCGAAAACTTCCCTGTGTCTCAGGTGAATGAAGATGCAGGCCAATGTGTGATAGAAAATAGCGGTGTTCTGCAGAGGCCTCCAAAGCATGGGACAAGGACTCGCCCTCCCCCCACCCCCGACAAAAGCTTAAACACTGTTTTAGATTAAAACATATGGCTGTATTTATTACATTTTTCAGAGGAAGTATAGACACATCCATCCACAATATAGCTCATCAACCAATTTCTGTAAACAACATTGAAAAAAGCTGTGCAATAGCTCTGCGTCTTCGAGGCCAACTTTTAATTAAAGGGGAACTCTGCCCCTTTGTAGAACTGTCTGGGCCCTCAAACACCCTGCCCTTCAGTGCAGACCTACAGTCTCCACTGTTGTTGACCACTGGCTAGGGCCAAAGGCACTAGTGTTGCTGTGGCTTACTAGACTCCTAGTCCCAACAGTCAGGGGTAAATACTGTCCCGGCATGAATACTTAACAATTTTCCCTGATGAAAAAAGAGTCCTTTGGTGGAAGACAATGTGCTAATCATAAAAACCTGGCACCACAGTAGCCAACACACAAGCAAAATTCAACATTAACTATAGACAGGATATCCCCAAAGGGTGCAGGGATGTTTAAAAACAGGCCTTTTGGCAATGGGGCTTTTCCAGCAGCACAAACCCCAATGTCAAAACGCATGTTTCCGACTAGCTTCTTGGGGGAGTGTATGGGGTATTACACCCTCCTAATAAATGTTTCTTCTGTTAAAGAGTTGGGTACTGGTGCTTTCAGTTGGGTACAGCGAGGTGTCTGTCGAATTTCACCAGGAATTATTAAATTATATACTAGCATGATTGCTGGAAAATCTGAATCCTCCCCCCAATCTTACTGACCAAGCTACGCTCCTGCATTTTATGTATTGAAGCTGTGGCTGATGTCTAGCTCCAGGATGTATTGCAGGGCAAGATGTAGAAGGCAAAACCTGGACTTTGGGATGTGTTAACATGCTTTCAATTGTGATGATTGTTAGGTGTATTTTATTTTCCTCATGCAATGTATGTTGCCCTTCATAGTTAACACACCATATGAGGAGATCTCCACTAAGTACAACCGCATTTTATGGATATATGCCTAAAATATGCCTGTAAAGTTACTAACAGTAACTTTACGGGTATATTTTTAAGTGAATGGGTCCCCACCCCCCCCATGGAAGGGAATGGGGTCATAATCAACTATTACTACTGGGTGTAAGTCTCCACCTTGATGGTCTTATACATGAGAGGCTTGCGCTACCTGAGTATCACTTTTTTGATGCTTTGTTGGTGCTAGTCTTTCAATCATATCTATGTGGCAACGCCAAGCCACTCTCCGTTGATTTGCATGGCCCTATAGATATGGAGTAAGATAAGGCAGTGCAAGTTGCTGCGTTGCCTTACCTTGTATCATGGAGGCGTGCCATGGACGTTTGCGGTGGGTTTCCCCATGAAACACCCATGGATTTTGACACTGCCCCAGATTTACTTAATCACTTAAACCTGTGGCAGTGTCAAAACCTTACGCCTTCCCAGAACAGGCACAATGAGGAGAAATCTTTTTATTTCTCTTCATTTTTTCCTCTTTCCATGTGTGCTACATTTTGGAGCACACATAGAAAGAGGAAAACGCTACTTTGGATTGTTTTTGTGCAGGGTGGTGCCCCTTTCTGCACAAAAACAATCCTGTCTGCAACGTAGGCACCCTTGCAGGGGTGCCTACGTTGGTTCTAGGCAGCAAATTGCAGCGGCGACCACCACAAACAAAGGGTAGTGCAGTAGGTGGAGGGAGCGCGGAAGGGGGAACGCTGGGAGGGAGGGAGCGCAGGGGTGTTTAATAATATATATTTTTTTAATGGAACTTACCTTAAGCTGCTGGCCGCCTCCTGCGTCACGTCTCTGTGTGCTCTTCCTGGTCCCAGCTTCCCAGCATACACTGGGACAGACTCCCTGTGCTATGCCTGCGCTGTGAGAGCAGCATTGGGATTGACCTGAGTGGGCTGAAAAGACGCTCCGCTCAGGACAGGGAGTCTGTGCAGTTTCTCCAGCCCGGCTGTACAATACAGCCAGATTGGAGAAACCTAAGTGCGCATGTGTGTTTGGCCGGACTGAGACGTCCGGCCAAACACACATGCGCACTAAGAAGTACACATAGCACTCCTCCTTACATGCCCCATCCCTGCCCCTCCCTGCACACGCAAGCAAATGAAAAATAAAACAATAATAGAACATCGTTTTATTTTTCACCTGCTGCCTCTGAGACACTGGAACGACACTCCTCCGGCATTGCAGAGGAGCCGCCCCTGGCAAATTGTGCACCAGCTCAGGGGGAAAGGACAGGAATGCATCGTATTTAATAAATACTGTGCATTCCTGCCCTTTCACATAGGCGTAGGGCAGCACAGCAAGAAGATTTGCGGCCCTGCTCTATGCCAATTCCTCATAAATGAGGTCCTGAGTATCTAAATTGTATTTAGGCAGAGATTCACTCTCAGGAGTAGCCACATGGGCAGAAGTGTAAGTGCATGGCGAGCTACGTCTGTAGGTTTACCTACGTGAATTTGCCCTGATTTGTTTATAGTGAAGGAAAGCTTGCTCCAGTATCAGAGCAAAGAACTTTGAATCAGATGCAGGCCCGGTTCTAGCGGAGGGCCAGGTGGGCCAGGCCCACCCAAACGTGAGCCTGGCCCACCCAAACATGAGCCTTGGCCGTCGCAGTGAGGACATGAAGGCCAATAGAAACTGGGCACTATAATTTGAAACTTTACTCCGAACTTTATTTTTCTTCCATTTCTGGGAGTTGCGTAATTGAGCTTGGGCTCTTTCTCACAGCCATCCCCAATCACCCAACTCCTTTTAGAAAGGTGGGCCTTATCGTGCAGGTACAATAGGGGCATAGCGAAGGGGGCACATTCTTTATTTGGCACTGAGTAACTTTTGCCTAACGTCCTGCTGCTTGGATATCTCCTTTTCTGTTCAGCGCTGGAGGTCTGTTTATTCCTATCCACCTTTCCTGACCCCTACAGCTGCTTATCAGATTAGGCTGTGGCACAAAGATTGGCTAATAGAGTAGGTAAGAGAATGTGTTACTATTTGTTTTTATTTTTAAAATCTGCACAGGCCCAGAAAGGCACATACTTTGTGTATGCTTCATTTAAATAGTTGTTATCATTATCATGGCCATGGAAGCAAGACAACAATAAAAATGTCCAGATAACTGGTGATTAATGATTCTGCAGGAGAGCAATCCTTTGTCTGTTGGTAGTTTTGAAATGCAGTTAAGCTGTATTTTATGTGGATAGCTCAGTGGGTTACTGCCTTTGTCACAGAGATTCTTGTGTTACTTGCAGTTCAGAAGTTACAGTCCTAACACAGGACAGTGACCTATGAACTGTCATCAAAGAGATGCATACAAACATTAATGGTATAGTTAGAAATTCACTTTTTTATGTTGTGATATAGTTAGAACTTCCCCATTCTTTTGATATTTTAATGTTGCTAAAAGGAGTTTGCACCGATATACATTTTTATTAGTAAAGCCAACCCCCAACCACTGGAGTATGCCTTAAATCCTGAGTTTGTGCTTCCCCAGACCAACCCCTCTTAAAATATACTGCCCACCAGTATGGATGACATGTGATTCCTACACCTTGTATTCTCATTGGCTTATGTGACATTCCTATAGACTGATTTACATACTTGTATGATTCATTGTCTATGTATAATGTGTGCGGGATGTTAAGTACTGTGACACCCTAGACTGATATGAGTAGCGCTATACAACAAATGAAATGCATATGAGAGAGTGGCTACGGAGAGATGAAGGGCACCTGTGGAGGGTGGTAATAATGGTATCTGCGGAGAAAGAGGTCATTGGTGGGATGCCAAAAAAGACTTTTGCATTAGCGCTTTTTGTTTTTATTTAATTAGCAGTCAGGTCATAGGGCAACTGTGGAACATATTTTAAAGTGTGTGCTAATTATATTTACTGCTATATTCAATGTTTTAAGTTTGAAGGTGATTTTACTAATGTTTTTAGGGGAATAATGGAAGTGGAGCTGGATGGTGGCTGGAGCGGGGCTGGGGCCCAAAGTCAGTGTGAGATAAGGTGCACAGGAGAGGGATGGTAGAAAAGTGGATAATGGTGCCTGGAAGTACTTGTGTTGAAGCCTGGCCTGTTGGAATTTGAGGCTTTTCACTTATGTCCAGACATTGCTCTTACTTTCCAATAACTCTCCACATGCTCTGTATACACACAGAATCGATCCATTGTATCATGGTGACTGTTTGCCAGTCAATATGATGTAACCTAGAGCTTGTAGGCTACCACAAGAAGCAACAAATTGGGCCCGCAGGGGCCCACCCAAATGCACCCTTGGTCAACGCAAATAAAAATTCCTGGAGCCGGGCCTGATCAGATGGATGCTACCTGTGTGAGAAAGTTGGTTTAGTTGTGATCAGTCAAAGAGCTTGAAGACAGATCGTCACAATTGGAAAGGAGGGGCATGAGGCGGCACAACCCAAGACAGCTGCTTAATTCCCGAGGATAAGTCGATCGCATGTGACCCGGGGTGCCAAAGAGAATGTGCTGCTTGGAACCTCCCATTGGAGCGGCCCGGGGCGGGCCTTGTATGTCGTGGCCACGCCCTCTCAGAGTGAGCTGCACCAGCGCTGCCGTGGAAACGCCTCCTCTCATGCACTCCCTCCTCCCACCACCTTATTCCTTAAGCTGTTAAGACAAGATATTTCCCTTGGCGAGAGGGGCCGGGGAGCAGACAAGGCAGCTGCTTGTTTTATTTTTAGGCACACATGCAATTTTAAAGTTTATATTAAGACTCAACAGCCTTATTTTTCAACTGCAGTTCGTTGCATTCGGATCTGTAGTCAGCTGATTCTGCCGCTGTACCCTTTATGTGGCAACCCTGTGTATGCCATGTAGACGTGCCCAGGGTCACACGGCGGCCGAAGCTGCTCACAGGGCCACACGTGCTTCTAATCTGCCATGAAGAGCCGCTGACGTTTGCGGAGACGATAAAGTGACTTTAAATCGCCCTATTCAAATGTTAGTGCCCACTTCGAAGTCAATGGGTTTTTAATTCATCTGATTGGCGAAGTATTTGCACCCGTTGTTCCTTGCTTCGTTGGCACCCCGGTGCCTTGAGAACGACTGTCACACGTCCAGCCACGCACAACACCCACTCACTCGGGGTTTCCACACTTCAAATACAAATCAAACACAGCCCTTCCCTATTCATTCTATAACAAGAATCATTGTCAATATTTTCTAATTGAAAAGTACATCATTAAATACAAAGGTGTCATTTGACTTGTCAGGACCGCAGATTTTACTTTAATTACATATCCCTAAATGTCATGGACGTGTATTACTTAAGTCTCCATATGCGGATTTTACACCAAACAGATACCAAGGGGGAAAAGCCCAAACTATGCTGCACCTGGTTTCGTTTACATGGAATGAGTAGATGGCCCTTACTTAGCTAAGTATGATGAGCCATGCCACAGGCACTCGGGATTCCCTAGAAGTGACCAACTATGATACATCTAGTTTCTTTTAGCAAGGTTTAGGAAGGTTGCCACAGACGTCCGCCGAGAGAGGTAACACCATAGTAGCGATGTGACACAGTGTGCTCGAATTCCTTTCGAATTTCCTTTTTTGCAAATAGGACATCTCTTAGGAATAAATATGAGAAACCCTGTTTCCTTTGGACTCGAGAAACGCGCATTCACGCAAGCCCCCAACCACGCAAGGCTTCCCATATTGTGCATTCTTTCTCTTAAGCATCGTGACCACCAACACATAATTAGCAATCGACAACGTGACAAAACACACTGCCTTTGTTTTCTTATGGTAACATGACCAGCTGCATCCAATTACCAGACGGAAGCGTGAAAACCGCATCCCCACTCGGGTGCATGTAGATTTCACGGCAGCGATGCATAGAGTCGGCAATGTATTGCCGTATCTTTATCGTGTGTGCCCATGTTATTTTCCATACTAAAGCTATAGTATGTGTGAGCAAACCACTGTCAACACCCGTTTAATTATCCAAGGGTGCAATATAAATAATTTGTTTTAGGTAATCTGATCGTGTGCGTCTGATGAATTAAAGGCAGCGTCATTAATATTTCTATTCTGTCTATAACTTTCAAAGGTACACAGTATTTTAATCAAGCATTGGCAAAGCCAACAGGTCTCGCCTTTGGGGGCTTTTGGCTTTGCCAATGGTTTTTAGCAATTCTGTACAGCATCCTCAATGCACAAAACAGGCTCAGGGAGACTGCAGCACTGCCATTTTGCAGTCGTGCATGCATGAGCGCTGCTACAAAACGATGCTGTCAATTTTTTCTTTTTATTTACCCCTCCGAGTCGGAAAAAAGTACAGGGAACATTTTTTTTTCAAAGTGAGTGGGTGGGGGCGGCAACTTGGAGGGTGTGGGTGGGGGAAGCACTTCATATTATTTGAGGGCAATAAAGCAGGACGAGTGTGGGGAGAAGCAACACAGAGGGCGGAAACAACCTGTAGGGTGACCCCTAACGACACAAGCAGACAAAAGTGAGCAACGTGGAGTGCGGGGCAGCCGGGAGGTAGAAGTGCACGGGCGAGAAGCAACAGAAGGAGAAGCACACGAGGGCAAGCGCAATATGGAGGGGGGCGGAAGCACACATCAAGAGGGAGCAACTTAGAGCGTGGCGGAGGGGGAAAGAGAAGCAAAGATTTGAGCTCTGCTCACTATGACTACATAAAGACACTCTAGGCCATATGTATGAAAAATGCGTTTTGCGATTCTCAAATTGCGATTTTTGGGGAATCGCAATTTGAGAATCTCAAAATGCAATGTATGTGGGATTTGCAAATAATTTTGCGAATACCACATATTCCTTATTTGCGAATCGCAAACTGAGATTCGAAAAATAAGGAATACCTTCCCATTCATTCCTATGGGCTAGGAGGCCCATAGGAATGAATGGGAAGACATTCTCAATTTGCGTTCTCAATTAGAGAATCGCAAATTGAGACTGCAATTTCAAGGGTGCCAGGTGTCAAAAGGACACCCTGTTGCTTGTCTGGTGGCGTGGGGGCGCGCTGCTGACTCCTGCTGTGTGCCCTACCTGGCGTATCCTGTGTCCTGTGTGCCTCGATCTGCCGGCCCTCTGTCCTCCGCCGCCGCTAACACCAACGCGGCCGCAGAGTGGGGACCAACTACAACTCCCTGCAGCCTGTGCGGCCGGAAACCTGCTGACAGCGTTTCCCGCGCCAGGAGGCGCTTAAAAATCAGGCACTTCCTTCGCGTCGCGGGACGCGCGCGGGCGACGCCGGGCTAAGCCCGGGCAAAGGGCGGGCCCTCTGAGGCCCTCAGAGGTCAACAGTGGTCGGGCGGGCCACCCACCTAAGCCGTACTATCAGGGATCATCAGGTGAGAGAAACGAAAATGTCTGTCAGGGGGAAGTGCTCTGCAAATCAAACTGGCAAACCGACTGTGATACATCCCATCATACCTTTATCATTAGAAAGCATGCTGGACAATGCGTTCAATATGGTTGCCAATGAAATCGCGAGCACAGAGAGACGGATGTCATTGGAGCTCCTACGTACACACCCCGAACCCGGGGACTTTAGTACAGAACACACTTCACCCCTATCCCCAACAGTCATAGTTACTAAGCCCAATACGTTTCACCCACCATCTATAATTCCTGAGGAGGAAGGTGAAACCATTATCCTTGACTCTCAGCTTGATGTCACCGAATACGTCCCTATCCCCCAGGCACCTTCGAAAACTAAATCCACTGGAGGGACAAGGAAAAAAGGCCCCCCAAAACAGTCATCCAACAAAAGGAAACAAGTCACATGCAATAAGGATCAACCCACACCACAGAGTATGTGGACCAGAGGGAAACAAAAAACAATAGAGGGTAGTAATGCCACGACTGAACAAGCGCATTTGGCTGAAGGACCCATGAACACTACCCCCCTCAGAAATGGTATAAACTGCACATGTACACAGACTGATCCCGTTAGTGAAAGTTCCATACTCAATAAGTCAAATGCCAATCTTATGGAAACTATTGTGGACACGATTTTTAAACAGCTAGAATCTCAAATGACCAAACAGTTTAATAATATTTTTAAAAGATTAGATCGCATTGAAACTATGATAAAAAATGAAGATGTAAAAAGGAAGGGGGTTATCAGCCTTGACTTAATAAGGGTTGAGCGCTTTATAAAAGATCTAGAAGCTGCAAATAGGGGCACTTTGAGTGAAGGACAAAATGCTTCTAGTAAAACGACCATCCCTAGTACTGTACCCAAAGGCGCTAATAAAGTTACAGAATCATTACGCCATATTAGTCAGGTCAGTAATACGTTAAAGGATGCTCCCACCTTGTCAACCATAGGGAGGAAGGCACCTACTACCATTGGACCAGATAAGGGCCACACAATCACTACTAGGCCAACAACGCATCCAGGGCCTGTCCTTCATCTGCCCCCCGACGCCTGCCCTTATGTAATAATCTTGGCAGGCGTACCGCAGCTAAGGGAGGGGCAGAGCGAGTCATGGATGCAATTAAACAACAAGTGCACAGACTGGCTATCCAAACACAAAGGGGTAGGCCCTAACATCATGAGAGAAATTCTGACTACTCGACGGGTGAGTTGGGTGGGGCCATCACCTAAGAATATAGAAGGGGATTGCATTGTCATCAATTTTAGAAATCCCTCAACAGTCAAATTTATCCTTGGTAGTGCAAACATGCGTTTCCCCCTTCCTAGTGACATAACTTCTTTGCCATTGGGCTATTTCTATAGACCGCATCATAGATTACCCAGCCTTACTTTATCACCTCTTCCCTTACATAATAGGTACAGTGCATTGTCTGACCTGGGTACTTTGGACTGACCATCAACCATCTTCCCAGACCCATTGAGTAGAAATCAATCTAAAACACCTGACCTAGCAGGGGACCTATTTTTGGATCCAACTATAGTGACTGCTAATGTTGCCAAGGTGGTCAAGGGTAAGAGCTATGTTTCCCCCTTGGTAACACCTATTAACAATTTGATAATCCTGAGCTGGAATATAGCAGGATTAAATGCTAAAGTAACAAACGGGGATTGGGTGGACTGGGTCTCCAAAATTGACATCTTGATGTTTCAAGAAACTTGGTGCACCACTCCTTTATTTTTCGATGGATACAGTTGTTTTAACCAAACCGCACTAATTCCTGCTCTGGGTAGACCAAGCGGGGGACTATCCATATGGGTTAAAATAGGTGCAGATATTAAAATTGAACTATTGGAAACACATTTATATTTATTTATTTATTTAAGATCTTATAGAGCGCGGACTGTCGCCAGTTACAGGCATCCTGGCGCTGACAGAGTCTGAGGAGGAAAGAGGAACAAAGAGGACGAAAGGCTAGCCAGGGAAAAGCCAAGTTTTAACCTTTTTTCTAAAAGGTAAAAGTTCATCAGTGTGTCTGATCTCATTTGGAAGGGTGTTCCAAAGTCTAGCGGCGGTGACCTCAAAAGATCTACCTCCGGATCTGACCTTCTTGAAACTGGGAATGACCACCAGTTTAGCATCCGAAGATCGAAGTAGTCTAGTAGGGACGTACCACGTAAATTTAGATTGAAGAGGGACTGGGCCAGAGCCATGGAGGGCCCTAAAAACAATACAGAGGGCCTTAAATTGCACTCTCTGTCTAAGAGGGAGCCAGTGCAATTGTGCCAAGGCGGATGGTCCATGGGATCTCCTTGGAAGCCCCAGGGCTAGTTTTGCAGCTGCAGATTGGACTCTTTGGAGCCTGTCTAATAGGTAGTCCGGGGCCCCTAACAGGAGGGCATTGCAGTAGTCCAACCTGCTCAAGATGGTGCATCTAACTATTTGGGCGCGCGCCTGGGTGGGCAAGAGGGGCAGAACTTTCCTTAGGGAGCGCAGGATGGCAAAGCAGCAGGCAGAGGTTTTCTGGACATGTGTCTCCATGCTGAGCTTGTGATCAAGCATGACCCCCAAGTTACGGACCGAGTCTACAGGCCGTACATTGGAGGCTGTTTCCAGGGGCCAGAAGTTGCTAGGAAACGAACAGGGAATCCTCGAGCCACTATTAAAGAGCACCTCAGTTTTCCCTGCATTAAACTGAAGAGAATTGTTCTTCAGCCATCTTGATGTCTCCCGCAGGCAGTTGTGGAAGGTCTCTATGGAGATAGAGTCTTCGCCTTCCAGGGAGAGGATCATCTGCGTGTCATCTGCGTAGTTGATGGTTTTAATGCCGAAGCTTTTGATTAACAGAATTAGTGGCCTAAGGTAGACATTAAAAAGTATTGGGCTGATAGCAGAGCCCTGTGGGACACCATGCGTTACCGGAGAGAAAGCAGATTGAAAAGGAGGTAGAGATACTGCTTGTTGCCTGTCCTGCAAAAAAGAATGGAACCAATGCAGTGCCGTATCCCTCACTCCTGCCTCCCATAAGCGTCTCAGTAAAATCTCATGATTCACCGTGTCAAAGGCGGCAGACATATCGAGCAGTATCAGAAATGATGCCTGGATTCTGTCTGCTCGCCTTTGTAGTTCGTTCATGGCGATAACAAGGGCTGTTTCGGTTCCGTGCGCAGGCCGGAATCCGAATTGGTCTCTGTCCAGTAATAGATGATGCTCCAGGTGGTATGAAAGGGTGTTACTGACCACCCGTTCCACTATCTTAGCAGGGAACGGCAATAGTGAAATGGGCCTGTAGTTTTTCGAACAGTCAGGGTCAAGGGAGGGCTTTTTCAGCAACGGGGAGACTAAAGCTTGTTTCCAGAGGGCAGGGACACTGCCAGTCAGCAGAGATTGCTGACAGATTAAATGGAGCGGGGGGAAAAGTTCTGCTTCGCATTCTTTCCAGATTTTAGGCGGTACTGGGTCCAATGGGGACCCAGACACAATCCCTCTAGCTATCTTAGTGAAGAGTTCAAAAGTTAGCGGTGGAAACCTGCATAGGAGTTCTTCTGGAGACCGATGCTTGATTAGTGCTTGATTCTCCAGAGTACCGGTGTTCATGGAGAAGGGATTACCAGCAATAGGAGAAATATCCAGCTCATTAAGGATAAGTTCAATTTTCTCCTTGAAGAAGAAGGCCAAATTGTCACAGAGGTCCTGAGAAGGGACGATCAGGTTTTTACAAGACTCCGGATTAGTGACGCTATTTAAGATGCTAAAAATACTCCTGGAATTTTTTGTAGTATTACAGATCAAGGAGGAGTAATAGTCGGCTTTCGATTTTTTAATGAGAGTTTTGTACGCGTGGACCTTGGTTTTCCACGTGTCTTTACAAGTTATATTATAATCACGTCTCCACCTTCTCTCAGCTTGTTTACATTCAAGTTTTAGTCGTTTTAGGTCAGAATTAAACCAGGGAGCTGAGTCTTTGCCCCTGCATGTCCGGATTTTGAGGGGGGCGTGGGTGTCGACCACCCTAGAAATATTAGAGGCAAGGGAATTGTAGTTGTCAACTGTGCTTTTGTTTGCATCAAAGATTTGTTGCAAATGGAACATTTCGCCCAGAGAATATGCACGTGAGAGAGCCCTCCAATCTCTGCATTTAATTACCTTAATCGGTGCTGGTGCTTTGTAAGGGCCAGTCGTCTTATGAAGACAGAATTTAACCAATGAGTGGTCAGTCCAATCCATTGGAAGAATTTCTCCCATTACCATTAAGTCAGGTGCCGCAAAGATCAGATCAAGCAGATGACCGGCTTTATGGGTAGCCTTGAAGGTCAGCTGAGAGAGGCCAAAGCTGTCGCAGGTAGAAAGTAGATTCTTAAGAGCTGCGTCAAGGATACCGTTCTGCCATAGATTGAAATCGCCGAGTATAAACAGTTTCTGATGAGATAAGGCGATACTGGTTAAGGTGTTGATTAAGGCTTGTTGCTGCTGAAGGCTGAAAGCTCCAGGTGGGCGATAGCACAAAATCCCTGTAATGCTGTTTCCAGCGGGGGTCTGAATTGAGAGTCCTAATAACTCAGTGCCCAAAATAGGGTTGAGAGTCAGGATTTTAATGCTGCATGAGGCTCTGAAAATGACTCCCACACCTCCGCCTCTACCAGTAGACCTAGGGAGGTGGAGACATTTAAACCCTGCAGGGCAAGCGAATCCCGGATCGACCAAGCAGTCAGGACGTGTCCAGGTTTCTGTCATGAAAAGGATGTCAAGCTCATGAGAGTCAATCAGGAGTTGGATCTCTGTGTAGTGTTTGGGCAGAGACCTGACGTTTAGTAGCCCACAGTGAAAAACATTGTCACTCAGTACATCAGCTCGGGTGAGGGAGGAGGGTGAGAGGGACATTGTTCCTTTGTTGGCACCCCGAATACCTATTTGAATGAGCTCCTCTCTGGAATAGGGAGGCCCAGCTGGAAGCGGAACCTGGTATAAAGGGTCGAAACCGGCAGCATGAGGGGCCCACGGCCCTACCTTGGAGCTGACGGGCGCAGACGGGCTTGCCTTCGGCGCGCCATCGTCGCGCCCGCTGCGCTCGTCCGCTGCGCTTCCAAGGAAGGCACATATTTTATAGGGCAGTGACCAATGTGCGAGGAGTGGGCGTCGCCTCAAGGTGGGCGTGGCCTCCGCGATCGAGCAAACAGTAGCGGCAAGATTCCCTGAGGTGTTTAGACCGCGACCGCTGAAATATCAGCTGCGCGTCGTCTCCACCGACAGGTAAGAGCCCTGAAGTTGTGAGGGAAGGGGGAGGGAGAGTGGGATTAAAACACACAAAAGTCACACATATAAAAGCAATGAGCAGCCGTTCGAACTCCCGGCTTCCGCCTCAGGAGGTCTGTCAAGTGAAAGATTGAAGCGCTAATCGTCAGCGTCTTAAATGCTGGAATCGGGGTGGGCGTCGCCTCAAGGTGGGCGTGGCCTCCGCGATCGAGCAAACAGTAGCGGTAAGATTCCCTGAGGTGTTTAGACTGCAACCGCTGAAATATCAGCTGCGCGTCGTCTCCACCGACAGGTAAGAGCCCTGAAGTTGTGAGGGAAGGGGGACGGAGAGTGGGATTAAAACACACAAAAATCACACATATAAAAGCAATGAGCAGCCGTTCGCACTCCCGGCTTCCGCCTCAGGAGGTCTGTCAAGTGAAAGATTAAAGCGCTAATCGTCAGCGTCTTAAATGCTGGAATCGGGGTGGGCGTCGCCTCAAGGTGGGCGTGGCCTCCGCGATCGAGCAAACAGTAGCGGCAAGATTCCCTGAGGTGTTTAGACCGCGACCGCTGAAATATCAGCTGCGCGTCGTCTCCACCGACAGGTAAGAGCCCTGAAGTTGTGAGGGAAGGGGGAGGGAGAGTGGGATTAAAACACACAAAAATCACACATATAAAAGCAATGAGCAGCCATGATAGGAACATGATAGGAACTTCCAGGCATTGCTTCACATTAGTAGTGGTAGAATATGTTTAATAAACTTTTATAATAATGATTTTAAAACACATCCCAATATGAATTTTATAAGGTTGTTTAATTTTATTGATGATATTTTAGAAGGACAAAAGTGCGGCAAACTTGATGGGATATGTGTAGGAGGAGATTTCAATGCACATATTCACCGTCAAACCCCTCCCTGCAAAAGAGGCAAAGAATTATCAAATCATTTGGCCACAAGGGACCTAATTAATGTTATGGAAAAGGTAAACATCATGGAAAGTAACTGTCCCGTGGCCACTTATATCGGGCATGGGAGTGCATCTACAATTGATTATGTATTTATGACCTCCGCTCTTGTGGATCTTTTATTAGAGGCTAAAGTAGCTAGGTCTGTACACAGTGACCATTACCCAATTCTATCCACTTTGAAACTTCCTCACAAGAGGATGAATCGGATAGAAATAGGGGCAAAAAACTTAGTCGCATCAACGGACAAACTCAGGGTGGTCTGGAAGGGGATTGACAACAAGGGGGTGTTAGCCCGAGTTGTCAAATCCGATTCCAGATTAGTACTCACCTGTCTATCTTCCGAGTGTCCTGATCATGCGATTATTGAAGCATTCACTGAGCTGTGTAAGACCATAAAAAAGGAGATATCTAAGCCAGTTCCAATTAATTCTGATACTAACCCTAGATGGTTTGATAACTCCTGCTCTAGAGCAAATAGAGATCTGAGAGCCGCTCTAAAAGCTGACCCACCCAATCAAGCACTGGTGAGGTCCCTGAGGAATAGTTATAAATGCACTTTAAGAAGACGATCTGAAGAGCTTCTAAAAACACATTGGGAATCACTTGTACGTACTGCTGCAACAAAGGATGTTGCTGGGTTTTGGAGCGAGGTCAAAAACCTGAAATCATTTGGCTCCAATATCACTCCCATAAATTGCAGCATATCAGGGGATGTATGGGTGAAGCACTTCACAAATATTTATATGGCATCGACTCCTCGCACTGAAAACCGTCAACCTTTTAAGTTTCCGAATATTTTAATAACAGAAGTGGAGGATGCAATTTTTCAAAGCGCAGGAAATAAGGCGCCAGGGCCTGATGGAGTATCCATCGACTTAATAAAATCAGAGCCCGATCTTTGGTCGCCACTACTGTGTAATGGTTTTAATAATTTGTCTATTACCTCATTGCCCGATACCTGGTCAAATAGCACCATCGTTCCTATTTTTAAAAAAGGCGATAGACTTGACCCTGGCTGCTATCGCCCAATATCATTAATTGATAATACACTGAAGATTTTGGGCAGGGTCATTTTTAATAAGATCAGTATCTGGGCCGAGGAAAACAAAATCTTACACCCATGCCAGTTAGGTTTTAGAAATAACGTAGGGACGGTTGAACAGTGCTTGAACCTAAACCTAGTTTTAGATAAATATATTATAGCAAAAAAATCCCCACTTTACCTAGGTTTCATGGATCTAAGCTCCGCTTTTGACTTTGTCAACCGATCTCGTTTATGGACAGCTCTGTTGAGCTATGGTTTAGATGAACCTTTAGTCCAATTTCCGGCTCATCTACACAGCGATCTAAAAGCACGTGTTCGCATTAACAACGATGGTGAGGTTTCGGGCGAGATTTTAATTGGCAGGGGGGTAAGAAAGGGTTGCGTCCTGGCTCCCCTACTTTTTATTTTATACATAAATGAATTAAGCCCATCACTGGACAAATTAACTACTGATGTCCCGCTCGTCAATGGCAATTCTCTACCCGTACTTCTTTATGCCGACGATGCGGTACTCATAGGCCGTACACCTAATGCACTTCGCACTTTAATCACAGGCTTTGTTTCCTTTATGGCTGACCTCGACTTATGTACAAATTTGAAAAAATCTTATATAATGTCTTGTGGGCCAAGGAAACATAAAATTCGCCATATAACGTCAGGGAATAATATTCTAGACAGCACTTGCACTTTCCCTTATTTGGGCTTGCTGTTCTCCGATTTTGGATCCTGGCAACCACATGTTGCCAGAGGGAGGAATAAACTGGGTAAAGCCATCAACTCCTTAATTACCATACGCCAACCAAGGCACGCTGAGGTCACTTCATCACTTCTACAAATTTATAAAACCCAATGCGTCCCTACAGGAACTTATGGTGCCGAGGTGTGGGGATACTCGAGTTGCACCAACATTCAGATAGAAGAAAATAAATTCTGTAGGAAGGTACTGGGGGGGGTCATTTCGGCTCCGTCATACGTGTGCCATAGAGAACTGAACCTCCCCTACATAGAGGATTTTATAAAATCAAGACCCGCTTTGTTTTGGTTAAAAATTTGGCGTAACCAAGCTGCTTCATTGACCCGCGACATAATTTCAGATTGCTTAAAATGTGAGCGGGCAAATTATATCCCTTGGCTTAAAGCGGTACAGACGAGCTTAGTAAGTGTAGAAATGGGGCATCTTTTTTCAGCCCCTGAAACAATAAATTCATCGCATAAGCTCATAGTGAAAAGGGCCTTATTCGATCTGTATCGAATGAATAGAGAAAATATCGAATTTAGAAAGCCAGCAATCCTTGGGTACATACATATACAAGAACCCTGTTCCAGGCCACCTAACATGCCCCAAGGCTATTTGTGCAAGAAACTAGGCAGATGGAACAGGAGTTTGCTGTTCAGATTTAGGGATGGGAGTGTGGTAAACTTACTCTGTTTCCCCTTAGGCTACTCCTATAATTTAAGAAACTTACCATGTCCATGTAACCAGGGTGGAAAGCAAAGTTTGCTGCATTTCACATTGTTTTGCGGCTTTTACAAAAAATACACTAAACATTTTCTCATTCCCTATTTTAAAGCCAATGCCCTGACAGATTTCAATGAGGCCTTTAGAATTTTGCGGACACTAAGCAATGAAGATGTAATCTATAGGGTTAGTCACTTTCTCCAAACCGCTGTCCGCTCCCGCGCCTCAATGAAACGACTTGAAGCATGTCTATTATCTCACATACTTTACACACTGTATACTTGCACTACAGTTGTTTACATATCATAACGAATTTGGCTTGATAATCTGTTTACCACGTGCATGTAGCTTTTTAGGTGTACGACAATATGTGCTGAAAACAAGACCTATTTTTTATTGTTATTGGGATGATCTTTTATATATTTTAACGATGCAATTTATTGAGCTTTTGATGTGAACAAAATGGACATGGCCTGTTAGTTTTGAGAAGTATTCTTTGCATATTTGCACATTGACTTTGCACTTTTGTATAAGAATGTATGAAACAACTTGTATGTACTTTTATGGATGTTTTAAATATATCCGAATAAAGATCATTTGATTGATTGATTGACACCCTGTTGCACCCCTGAAAAAAGTGCATTTGTCAAAGAAATTGCTAATTACCACCAACTTGAAGTTGGTGGTATTTTGTGATTTCTTAAGGAGAAATCGCACAACTTGGGTGCTTTTTACATCGCATTTAAGGAATTGCAATTTGCGATTTCTTAAATGCTTTCGCAAAATAAGGAATTGCACATTTTGCGATTCCCTATTTTGCGAGGGCCTTTTGGGATGATACATCCCAAAAGGCTTTTTCCCGTTCGCAAACGGGAAATGGGCTTTATACATATGCCCCTCTGCTCCTTCCATGTCCTGTCTCCATCCAGTGATGCATTGCTTCTTTCCTAGGCTGGCTTTTGGAAGTGGTGTGTTCCTTAAGTAAGTGCTTGCTTGTTTCCACTTGTTGCTTTGCTTCAGTGGGTAGCCTGGGTATAATCAGAGAAGGCTTGAGGGCGTATGTGCAAGGAAATGGCATAGCCCGGTTCTGCGGCAAATTTTGCAGCACTGTGTTGCGCTATTTCCAAAACGCAGAAATGAGCTGTATTTGCAAGAATGCGGAGCACCCACGTGCTTTCCCAAGCACTAAAATAGCTGCCTAGTGCCAACACAAATGCCCTTGCGCCATAGTGCAAGGGTGCCTGCGTTGTCAGGATAATTGTATATGTGCAGGAAGGTGTTCTTTATGCACATAAACAATCACTGATGGAGTTTTGTTCTTCTGATGTGTGCTGCAGAATGCAGTACATAAGAAAAAACAAAAATGAGGAGAAATAAAAGCATTTCTCCTCTTTGCGCCAATCTAATGCCTGCTTTTGCATGGCTTTAGCTTTTGGTGCTGCCTCAGATTTACAGATCCTTGTATATCTGGGGCAGCTTCAAAAAGCAATGGGTGTTGCGGTGGAACGCCCACAGCAACACCCATTAAACGCCCCTTTCACGCAGACGCCTGCGTGAAAGGGGACGATATTTACAAAGCGGCGTTAAGCTTCAAAAAATGGCTTAACGCTACTTTGTAAATATGGAACACAGGATTGTACCACCTGAATGGCAGTAAAAGTGATGTTTCGGTTTCACGGTCCCCTTGTACATATGCTCCTTAATTTTGTGTACTGGGCTGCTCCTGGTCTAAGAGCAGCCCTTTTCCAGAGAATGGAGACTTCATCCCATCCCTTCCTGTTTCAGTTCCTTTTCTCTCACTGAGTGCTCTTAAGGAGGAATACTGATCTTCACTATCTGAAGCATTTGTCAAGTGCATCTCTGGCAGTTGTCAGGGCCACATTCTTGTTTGCCTTGGGCCTGGGTTCAGGCTAAGCCTTGGCTCACTAAGGTTTCCACACCCCTTTTCCACAGTGATGTCATCAGTGATGTCACTAACCATGTCAGGAGTGATGTAATATGTGAGGTCATAAGCAGTGCATTGAGGGGGCGAAAGTCATAGTTAGCTCAGCTAACTATTGCTTCTGTGTTCTCTGGTTTTGTACGAGTGAAATATCACTCTAATTCTAACGTCCCTGAAACCTTTGTTTTTTTCAATGAATTTCAAAGTTTTTTTAAAATTCCATTTCCTAACTATAACGTCCCTGTAATCTTTGTTTTTCAGTGAATTTCTAAGTTTTTGTAAATTCTATTTCCTAACTATAATGACCCTGTAATCTTTGTTATTTTCAGTGAACTTCTAAGGCTTTTTAAATGCTAACTCCTAACGATAACCTGCCTGTAACCTTTGGTTTTTTCAGTGAATTTCGGTGTTTTTTTAACTGGTAATCGCGTTTACAGAGTGGTGAAGAAAGGGGGCTGGGCCGCAAACCAGCTCTTGGGAATCCCGCTGTGTATGACTTCCAGGAGGTACCAGAGCTTCTTGGCCCCCAAGGTCCCTCAGGAGTAAAGTGGACTTCATCCCCCAATCAGTAGTGCACCATGAGTCGTGTTTGCAGAGTAGTAGAGAGAGGTGGCGTGTCCTCCGAACACTTCTTACCAATCCCTCTGTGCGGGACTTAATGGAGGTAACAGGAGGGGTTGTTGGCTCCCAAGGACGTCCTTGGGATCCAACTACCCCTCCTGTTACCGCCAGTAAGTACCACACAGTGGGATTGCTGAGACATCATAGGAAGCCATACCCCCTTTCTCCACCACTCTGCAAGCACGCCTCATGGTGCACTACTAGTAGGTAGTTGAAGTACCCGTGGCTATTGAGGGTCCTTGGGGGCCAACTACCCCTCCTGTTGCCTCCAGCAAGTCACACACAGTGGGTTTGCTGAGAGGTTTTTGGTGGCCACAAGCATACGCGACCACTCGCAATGAGAAACCTGACCTCCCCGCGTTGAGAATCTCGCCGGGAGGTTTATTTTCTACGCTCGTGATCGGCAACATCGCGAACGAAGAAAAAGTCTCATCGGGATGTTGATTTTGCTTGACGTTGAGGACCGCGAGCGAGCAAAAAATGCCCGCTACGCTACGTGTGTTTTCACTGTGCTACGTGCAATTCGCATAGCGCGTAGTTGCGCAAACTATGCACCCTCTGCGAGCATAGCTTAGTTTTCCACCCAGGGTTACTGGCTAGGGGATGAAGACCCCTTGGCTCTTGAGGGTCCTTAGGGGACAAGTACTCCGCCAGTTACCTTCAGCGAGCCCCACACAGTGGGTTTGCTGAGAGGTTTTTGGTGGCCACGCCCTGTTTCTCCTTCACTGTGCAAACGTTCTTCCTGGCGCACTACTATTTGGGCAATGAAGTCCCCTCCGCTCTTGAGGGTCCTTGGGGGCAACTAGCCCTCCTGTTACCTCCAGTAAGGCCCACACAGCTGGATTGCTGAGAGGTGGGCGTAGGCCACTCCACTTTTCTCTACCACTCTGCAAGCATGCCTCTGGGGGCACTGCTGCTTGGGTGAAGAAGTCCACTTTATTCCTGAGGCCCTCAAGAGGCAAGGGGACCTCACTCCCCTCATCAGCAGTGCACTGAGAGGTGCGTTTACAGAGTGGTGGAGAAAGGTGCGTGGCATCTGACCATCTCTCAGCAATCCTGCTGTGTGGGCTTACTGGAGGTAACAGGAGGTCTTCTTGGCCCCTCAGGATGCTCAGCAGTCAAGGGGACTTCATCCCTCAACCAGGAGTGCGCCAGGAGGTGCAATTGCAGAGCAGTGGAGAAACGGGCCGGGCCTCCCAAGAGTTGCGGCAATATTTTATTTTTTAGAAGGGGGTGCATGTAGCCCCCCCTTCCCTGGACCATTTTGGGATCCAGGGGCCCCATCCCCTGGGGCCTGACCTTTATTTTTATTTTAAAAAGGGAGTGGGACCGCGCGGTTTCCCTCCCCAGGGGCCATATGGCCTCCCCCACATTAAAAAAAAATACAGTGTGCTCCGGGGAGGTGGCAGTCCCAGGGCAGCAGGAGGGTGAGCAGGCCCCCCACATTTGTAATTAAAAGTGGCCTGGGGAGGTGGCGGTCCTCGGGGCAGCGGGGGAGGCAATAGGGCCTCCTCCACATTAAAAAAAAATTGTGTCCATGGGAGGTGGTGGTCCCCGGGACTGCGGGGAGCCGAGCGAGCCCCCTGCATTTTCATTGCTACCGCCCCGGGGGTGGCAGATCCAAGGGCTTCTATTAAGCCCAAAAGGGAGGCCCCATGACCCCCCTCCTTTATGCATTTTGCAGCACTCATAGAATGAGCAAAATGCCTTGAAATATTGTTTATGTAAAGGAAGGTCTGCCTTCCTGCACATAAACATACGCCTCTGCAGAGAAGGTACTTTTGCAACGTGATGGCAGTGTTCCTGCTCTGACGCTAGGCAGCTTTTTTTAAGCCAGCCCTAGGGGAAACTCAAGGGTGTGCCATATTCTTGTGAATACGGTGCATGCCTGCATTTTATCAATGTTGGAGTGCAGCGCTACTGATTTTGGTGTGGCCCCGTGCTCCCACATTTTTTTGTAAATATGCCCATGTCCTCTCCCTCTTTCACCTCTTCCCTAACATGCGTGGCCATGACTCCAATCGTGGAACAGATTCTCTGTCCCTTTCAGAGTAAAATGATTCTGGCATGCTGCCCACCACTTTGCAGCAAGGGTACTCTCAACTCTTATGGTAGGAAGAAAAGTGAGCCTCCAATACTCTTTTATAAATAAAGGCAGTCATAATTGTTAAAGGGAGTGAAACCACACTACTCTCAGTACTGGAGTCTTTTATAAAATTGTATTGAGACCATCAACAGCTAGTTTCCATCAACAGTATGTTATCTCCACTGATGTACTAGTAGCTGATAGCTTCATCATCGGGTCTTACCCCCAGCAGGAGGATGAGTCTCTAGGTGTATAGACGTGATAGGATAAGTAAAGTGTGCAGAAAATTAAAATTTACCTCATATCCCAGGAAGGTGCTACTTTAATAAAACTAGGATGGGGTAATGTTAAAAAAACTGTTAAATGTGCTATGGACAAGTTATACATCCTTCACATCTTGCAATATGGTCAACATGTTTCAGCCGTCTTGAGCCCAGATAGGTCGTAGACTGACTGCACCTTTCTGCATGGTTTGGCGTGCACGCCACACTGTGCAGGAACCGGGGGTACA
Organism: Triturus cristatus; assembly: GCF_964204655.1. Taxonomy (NCBI): domain Eukaryota; kingdom Metazoa; phylum Chordata; class Amphibia; order Caudata; family Salamandridae; genus Triturus; species Triturus cristatus. Next base: position 655,449,266 of record NC_140586.1, read on the forward strand.
CATCGTAGTGTCCCCCCTGCATGCACCCCTGTGCCCTGAGGCAGCAGGGGGCCCTATTAGGGCCCTCACAGTGGGCTCACCACCATGAAAAGTAAGTCGGTGAGGCAACTTGAAATATGCTAGACGGTGCAGCTGCTGCACCACCAGCAAATTTCTGCCTCTGACCACTGCCAGAATGCTGCGGGATCCTGGATTCCTGGTAGTCGCAGCGGTCCTGTTGCGGTCCGACCAATGCTGTCGTAATACTGCAGGCAGACTCGCAGTGCGGCAGTGGTCGGACCGCCACCACTGGTTTGGCGGTCCTATGGACCGCCAAACTCATAATCAGGCCTAAATCTAAAGGAAAAAATTCAGAGCGGAACAAACCTGGTTTCTGTTTCCGACCTGTACTCCATCATGGTTGGCCTTAACTTGGCCTTGAGGGGTTTCAACTTTAATTCAGTCTTTTTTGGCTGCCGGCTTATAAATATGCTGGAGGGGCGGTCGCGCTTGCCTTGAGGGGTTTCAACTTTAATTCAGTTCGTGCCTGCCTCGCCTCAATTCCTGAGCTGTGTTTATTTAGAGTGCCTTGTGAAATTTTATGTGATTTTAACATACTAGGCATGAATCGCTTTTGATTATATTGTGTGCGTGAAGCTGACAAAACATTTTATTTTGTGGGAATCAGCTGGGGGAAATTTTTATTCTGTTCGTGTTGTGGGGACTAAACCTACTTCCTGCTTTGCTGGTCAGCCATCTAGAGGCGCCATTTTGGGCAGTGCGCTCTCTAGTCTTTTTTGGCTGCCGTCTTATAAATATGCGCGAGGGGCGGACGCGCTTTCCTTGAGGGGTTTTAACTTTAATTCAGTTCGTGCCTGCCTCGCCTCAATTCCTGAGCTGTGTTTATTTAGAGTGCCTCGTGAAATTTTATGTGATTTTAACATACTAGGCATGAATCGCTTTTGATTATATTGTGTGCGTGAAGCTGACAAAACATTTTATTTTGTGGGAATCAGCTGGGGGAAATTTTTATTCTGTTCGTGTTGTGGGGACTAAACCTACTTCCTGCTTTGCCGGTCAGCCATCTAGAGGCGCCATTTTGGGCAGTGCGCTCTCTAGTCTTTTTTGGCTGCCGTCTTATAAATATGCGCGAGGGGCGGACGTGCAGCCGACGAGCGCAGCGGGCGCGCCGCTGGCGCACCGAAGGCGCACCTAAGGCAAGCCCGTCTGCGCCCGTCAGCATCCCGGCAGAGGCCAGGGCCAGTTACTCTGCCCGCCGGCCTAGGGGCGCCCAGGCCGCATTGACCTATGGTAGGGATGAATTAATAACTTTGAGACGGACCTCAGGTCTCATCCACTCCCAGTTTGACCTGTTGGTATCCCAGGAGCACGTCTGTGCTGCCTGTGGCTTCTGTCTTCCTGCTGCTCCTCAAGTTGTCTCACCCGCTCTAGGCCTTCGGCCTAAGCATGCTACGTCGCTGACCATTTCTGCCACTCTAATCAATGTGCGCTCCCTGAAAAAACATCATCATGATGTTTTTGAGCTTCTCACCGATCGCCCAGTTGACCTTCTGTTCCTTACGTAAACGTGGCTTGATGTTAACTCTGACCCTTTTGTTACTTTGGCCATCCCTCTGGGATACAAAGTTGCTAGGGCTGATCGCCTAGAGGGGAGGGGCGGTGGAGTGGCGGTCATATTCAGAGAGAAGTGGGATTTTATTAGGGACGAGACTCATGCTTGGGGGGCAGGGGAAGCTTTGGACTTTAGTATCAGGTTCTCCCCCCATTCTCTGCTGGGTGGGACTCTGATCTATCGCCCCCCTGGTTCTGCCCGCTTCGCTTTGCAGTCTTGGGGTGATGAGCTGACCACCAGGGCTCTTCGCTTCTCACAGTTTTTGTTCTTAGGTGATTTGAATATCCACCTGGATCAAGGGGCGTGTAATGATGCCATTGCCCTTAAGGATATGTTTCAGCTTGCCCAACTGTCGCAATGGGTTGTCCATCCAACGCATCAGGGCGGTCATATCCTTGACCCTATCTGTTCTAATTTTAATATTTTAGTGGAAGACCCTCTGCCCCTTGCGTGGTCTGACCATTTTATTACCTTTTTCTTCTGGAAGCTAGCTCCGTTCTGTGGGGTGGAATCTATCTCTCGGAAACCAGCCTTTAACCTCTTCTGTGCCCATGACGAGATAGTCTCGTCATGGAGCACGGTCGCGCTGTGCCCATGACGAGACTATCTCGTCATGAAACCCGCCCACTAATGAAACGCCCGGCACAGGAGGGGGAAAGGGCGTGGCACAGAAGGGGTTAAAAAGGTGGATCCCGCCACCTTGGCTGGGGCCTTGGCGGCCTCTAGGCCGACCCTTACTGGTGATCTTGAGGGGAGTCTCGTGGGCTTCACAAACTGGTTAGTTAAGTCTATGACTTTGCTTGCTACCCCCACCTCTTCTAGATTTTCGAGAGTCTCGCTGTCGAATCCCTGGTTTTCTGCTGATCTGCGCTTGCTTAAACAGGATTGTAAAAAGCTTGAACGGATTTGGCGTCGCCACGGTTAATGTCCTCTGGCTAAGGCTGCCTTGAGGGGAAGACAAAAAATCTATTATTCAGCCATTATTCAGGCCAAACAGCAATATTTTACCGATCGCATCGAGCAGGCTCGCAACAATACTAAGGAGATCTTCCATATAGTTCAGAGTTTCACGTCTCCTGCCGCTCTAATTTTTACTGGCCCGGCCACGGTTGGTTGGTGCAATACCCTTTCTAGTTTCTTCCTGGACAAAATTTGTTTGATCCAGCAGACTTTTACTTCGTGTGCGGACTCTCCTGCGGATGATGGGCCGATTGTTCCTCCACAGGGTTCTCTAAAACACGAATTGTTAGCTTTTTCTCCTGTGGATCTCGCCAGTTCTTTGAAAATACTCAAGGACCTAAAGTCTGTTTCTCCCTCGGATCCCTGCTCGGCTAGACTGCTGGCAGCAGTAGCGGAGATTATTAACCCCGAGGTTAACGCTATTATCAATGCCTCCCTTGGGGAGGCCTGGGTTCCGCTCGAGTGGAAACAGGCCAAAATTCTTCCTTTATTGAAGAAGCCTTCCCTTGACCCCTCTATTCCCGGGAACTATCGCCCAATCTCCCTTCTTCCCAGCCTAGCCAAAGTTTGTGAGAAGGTGGTGACCAGACAACTCACTGAGTTTGTGGAAAAATCTGATGCCTTGCATCCAGCTCAGTCTGGGTTTCGGGCTTCTTACAGCACGGAGACAGCGTTAGTTGAGATCTCTGAAGCAATCCGGGATTGCTTAGACGTTGGTGGCAGAGCAGCTTTGGTTATGCTTGATTTGTCAGCGGCTTTTGACACGGTGCCGCACTCCAAGCTGCTTACCCGCCTCTCTGAGATTGGGGTCTCTGGATTGACCCTGGCCTGGCTGAGGCCTTTTCTGGACGGTCGAGTCCAAAAGGTTTGGCTGCCACCGGCAGCCTCGTCCCTGCAGGAGGTCTCTACAGGTGTTCCCCAGGGCTCTTCCCTTAGCCCCCTTCTTTTTAACATCTATGTTACCCCTTTGGTCTTTTTGGCTGAGGAGTTGGGGGCTAAGGTGATATCCTATGCTGATGACACCCAGCTCCTTTTTACATGGGGCAAGGGGGAAGATTCTGTTCTGCCTGTGCAGAACTGTTTGTCTTCGGTATTTGGATGGCTTGCTAGAGCTCAACTCAAGTGCAACGAAGACAAATCTGATATCCTTCTGTACGGCAACTTTAGAAGTAGGATCTGGCCTCCCGATTTCCCCCTTCCTTCTTCTAATGGGAATCTCGCTAAAAACCTTGGAGTCTGGTTTGAGGATAATCTCTCATTCTCTGTCCAGGTGAATAAGATCTCAGGCTGTTGTTTTGGTCTTCTCAAGGTACTTAGGAGTTTTCTCCCCCTTCTCCCAAGGTCTGCCAAGGGAACGGTCATTCGGGCGTTGGTCTTGTCTTGTTTGGACTATGCCAATGCCCTGTATGTCAGCCTACCAGGCTACTCCATGAATAAACTGCAAGTGATCCAGAATGCGGCCGCAAGGCTGCTTCTTGGAATCGCCAGAAGAAGTAGTGTACGTGTTCATCTTTGCGCCCTGCATTGGTTGCCCATGGTGGAGAGGGTCAAATTTAAAGCTTTGGCTATTGCCCACAGGGCCCTTTACAATCTGGGTCCCATCTATCTGCAGAGGCATGTTCCATCTAGAGTACTGCGCTCTTCAGCTCTTCTGTTGGCTATGGTGCCGTGCTTCTCCCGGTCTAAGGTGGGGGGCGGTTCGCTCGCTGTTAAAGCCTCCCAGGCTTGGAATGCTCTTCCATTATTTCTGCGTAACACTCAAGTCCCGTTATGCTTTAAGAGACTACTAAAACTCATTTGCTCCCTCTTCTCTTGGCTTCGCGCTGGGAAACTCTTTGGAGTAGCTATTGCGAGCTATAAAAATATCTAACATAACATAACATAACATAACATAACATAACATAACTCACACCTAGGTCCTGGTCAATAAAAATCAGATGACCGCTGTTGGCAGTTAATGCTTTTTGGCACAATTGATATTTAAAACTTTAAAAAAATCATATCTCTGGTTCCACTAATTGTATTGTTGTCATTTTGGTGTGATTATGTCCCTTAAATTATTTTCAATTTTTTTTAAATTGACATGGGATTTTTATTGTGTTGTGTTTTTTAGTTCTTTACTGTTTAGATAGTTCTAAATCCTTCACATTTTTTAAGTTTAGCCCTTTTCTTTGCCATAGCTACCAAAAGTTGAGATCAGGTTTGAATTACTGAAACCTTTACTAAGACCTAACAAGAACAGTGACAATATTCTTGGTGATGGACTTCCTTCCACCCCAACTAATAATCCACTTTTTTACACTTAGCATTGATTGGCTTTCTTGTCAATCGCATTTACTTGCTTCTTATTCAAAGTCTTTTCTTCTTCGTCTTCTGTTTTTCCCTCCTCTACAGTACAGCTTCTTTACCAAAGTTATGATTGGATAACTTTTGGCCTTCCTGCGCTTACGTTGAGCAAACTACTTTTTTTTGTATTTGCACGCAATAGGAAAACATGTGTTTCCTTGCTATTTCTCTTGTCTGCTGCTCAACCTCCTCCAAATCCTAGAATGCAGCTCTTTCCATATTTTTACTCCTCTTCCCCAGCTCATCTGCTGCTTCCACCCCTGCTTCCCATCTGTTTTTTCATTTTATTTTTTAACACCCCGCCTCTGTAGCTCTACCGCACCCCACTTCGCTCTATGTCTTTGATTGCTACCCTTCCAGCCTCCCATTCGCTCCTTCATAGCTCTTCCACCTCGCACCATTGTGTTCCTTGAAAAAATGTTTTTTTTTTTCTTTTTTGGATGTCTGGCAGCTGTTATTTGCTGACAGGCTGCTTCCTAAAAAATGCAATTTGCTGCACTTTTTATCAGTTCTTGGAAGAGTAAATAAAGACAGTAAGACAAAATGGCATTGCACCAGTATGCATGTGTGTGCATGCATGATGATGCTTGCAGGCATATGTGTTATGAGGCTTACGCTAACATAGCATCATGCATGCATGCAAGAAAATGTAGACGTGTGTGCATCGGTGCCCTTTTTTAGGTCGAGCCTGGGCAGCGCATGTGCTGCTGCGAGGCATGCAGTAGTAGAGTATGGCTTTGAAGCCCCGCCCACTCTCTGCCCATATTTTCAATTGGCTTGTGTCATTGTCCTTTGTAAACGCTGGCTTCCGAGTGGTTATTAGGCTTGTTAGTCCCTCCTTTGTACCGCCTTGTCTGCATTTGTTACCTCCCATAAGGACTGGTCCTTTTACTGGTGTTGTCACATGGTCTGCTTAATAAATTGGTGAGGACTATTTTATTTAATGCTTTTTGCCTATACCACCCACGACCTCGCAGCACCCACCCACTTTTATTTTAAAGTAATGTATTATTCAAATTACAACGCGGTCTGCTTTAACTATAGCAGCTGCGCTTATTTAATATAGGACGCGGTCCACTTTCACTTTAGTGTCCACACTTATTTAATTATTTAATTACCTATCTAATGGCGACGGCGGTTTATGTTTACAATCTCTTCATGGCTCTCATGTGGGGCTAGATACTGCCTCCGTGGCCTCTTAAATTGGTGACACTTCCTCCCTCCCCGTTAATTACTCTAGACTTGATCTTACTAAAATAACACCAAGTGTCCTGTAAATAGACAAGCCCACACTGTTCGGTATCCGCTTATGACTTATGGACTGCCCAATCCGAAGTGCCCACACAGTTGTTTTGTGCTAGATAATGTGACGTGGGAGATGACACGTCTCTGTTGCATCCCTTCCTTCGGCTACGTGGATAAACTCTGGTGTTTCATATATTTCATTTATTTTCTGCAGGCGTCGAACAGTTTCTTTGCTGTAAGGTTGCTCTGGTTCCCTCTCAGCTGCTGAAAGTTCTCAGGCATGCGGACGCATTTGTAAATGAGGGATTTGGGGAACAGCTGAAGCCCGCAAGGTCTGCCTTCAGGCAGATTGGGAGGGGTTAGGGCTGGCCGATTAGCGGCCATGTTGTGTGCTTTTGGGCTGTTTAAGGTTATAGCCCAAAGGTATCCCAAAGAATAAAAGGGGGCTCACGCTATTCCCAGCCACCATTTTAGGTTTCGTGACCTGGTGGCTGGGAGTAGCATAGCTTAGTGCAGTTTTGTGGTCAGGAAGCGTGTTAGTGGGAGCAGCGGTAGGCAGTGTGAGGGTAGTTGTTAGCGAGAATAGGTCAGTTTTAGCAATTTAGTAATAAAAAGGATGGAGGACTACTGCGAGGCTGGGCACCTCGATCTGCTCCTGCCTGAGGCAGCGGGAGGTTCGCGCCCCCCACAGCGCTTCGGCGGGGGTCGCGGCTGCCGTCGTGGCCGGCACGTCCCCGAAAAGGGCCCGCACTACTGAGGTGAGTCCAAAGGGCTGCTCGTACACCAGAAGAGCGGCCACATCTGGGGAAAAGAAACTGAGGCCCCGCGTTTGCACGGCGGCCTTGTCACTGGCTTTGGAGCTGGAGTCTCGTGCGTGCGGGGAGGCTCTGGCGAAGAAGCCGAGGGGTGGGTCTCACCGGAGGAGTGTGTCACGAGTTTCTCTAGCGGAGGGCAGTTCTGAGGTGTTGCCTGCTCGGGGGTGGGGCGCAAGTGCCCCTGGAGCGAGGACTGTTATTAGAGGGTGTGAGGGGGGAGGGGTAGGGGGTCGGGGGAGGCCACGTGGGGAAAGCATGAAGGAGGGCAGGAAAGGGGTGGCACCACAAGGCGCCCTGAGGGTTGAAGGGGATAGCAGTAGTGAGGGCCCATTATAGCAGGGTGTGGTGGCAGGGGGGCATAGTGAGGTGCTGGTTTATGTGGCACCTGGGGATGAACTGCACCCCGGTTGGGGCCAGCAAGGGCATGAAGGTATTTCTGAGGAGGATGGGGTATCCCCGGGTGGGGAGGGCCTGGTGGTGGGGTGGAGGGAAGTCTGGAGGGGTTGAAGGGCAGGGAGGGGAGGAAGGCGTATCTGGGGATTTGGAGCCAGTGGGGGGGCAGGGCTGGATATTTTCACGTCCTGGAATGAGGAAGTGAGGGGCAGGGGCCTGCAGGGCCAAGTAAACCCCTACATAGCCCAAGGGGGTCGGCTGGGTTAGGCAGCTGTTGGTGGGCACAGAGGGGAGCATTAGGGCAAAAAGAAGGGTTGGATTGGACAGGGTAGCGGGCCCCAGGATCTGAGGGCAGTAGGGGTCACAGCCTGTTTTTATGACAGGCCTGGAATGGAGAGAAGGGGAAGAAGGTAGGCTTAGAGAGCATGAGGTGGAAGATTTAGTGAGGGTAGTTCGGGGTTGGTCGGAGAGTACGTTGGGGGTCAGCAAGTGGGGGTGGCTGGAGTTAGGGGCGAGGTCAGTTGGGCCCAGCACACCAGACCAATCATTTTTATTGCAGGTGAGGGAACAGCGCCAGGGAGCAGACTTTGCAGGGCTGGGAGCGGCTCAGGGGCGCCGAAGAGAAGGGAGGCCGGAGCCTTGCGTGGTGTGCCCAGTACCAGCGGGGGAGGCCGGAGCCTTGCGTGGTGTGCCCAGTACCAGCGGGGGAGCCCGTCACAGCTGGCATAAGTAGGCCCCTAGCGGTCTCGCTGGCTCCAACACCTAAAGGACCTCCACGGTCTACAGGGCAACAGGGACACAGGAACATGCATTCGAAAGGTGTCATGGAGTACCGGAGGGTGAAGTCGGCTCCTCTGAGAGGAGGGATTTGGGGGCCAGTGGGGGGCCGTCAGAAGAAAGGTAGTGAATGGTGGGAGGAATTAGACTATGTTGAAGATAGCTTGGAAGAGGGCGAATTAAGAGAGGTAGAGGATGGGGACACGGGGGGCAAATTAATGTGTTGAGTGGTATCTAGCAGGTTAAAAGTCGGGTGCCGGAGCCTGACGATCGGTCCAGCAAGACAGCTCAGAGCATGACCCACATGGGAAGGCGGACTGCAGCATCACAGACACCCTCCTTAGAGCCAGGTAAAGCATGGGGGATTGGGGAAAGGCCGAAAATGATTTCAGTAGGAGTTGGGGGTGATAGAGAAGGGAAGCGGGTACACTGAAGAAGGGACCGTACATCTTGGATATAGGAGTGGGTACCAAGGATAATGGTAAGTCGGCGATGCCAAAAAAGGAACATAGTTCAAATACGGGTAAGTCGGAAAAAGGGGAAGAGACCGTTCCGGAGTCCACAGACAAAGTGGAGAGCAAGAAATTAAAAATTAAAAGATTGCCTACATGGGTGTGACCAAGCCGCTGGGTGCTCATTTGATGGCAGTAACAAAAGAGTGCATTTGGAAGGGAGAAAATGTTCAAATGCTTAAATGATTACACAGGGGGCTGCGCATAAAAGAGGGTTCAAAGGAGGAAGAATATAAATAAAAGATTGCCGTACATGGGAGTGACCAAGCCGCTGGGCGCTCATTTGATGGCAGTAACAAAAGAGTGCATTTGGAAGGGCGAATAAGTTTAAATGCTTAAATGATTACACAGGGAGCTGCGCGTAAAAGAGGGTTCAAAGGAGGAAGAATTTGAGCTGGCCAAGAGGCCATGGGTGCCCCTCATGATAGAAAACTGGACAGTGGCATTCTTAATTTATGCAAGTGTTTATTGTGAGAAGTACCCGGAATGCTGTTTGGCCTTGTTTAAATATATGGATGTGATCCGGAAGGGCCAGATCACGGGGGGGATACGCATGGGCACAGTACGATGAGGAGTTTAGAGCCCGTATGGCCTGTGATCCCGAAGCTAAGTGGAGAGAGTTAGACACAGACTTGTGGCAACACACGATGGGAGCGGCTAGGACAGGGAAGACTATTTTCACCACCAGCGGTCTCCCGTTAGTATACCAGCCCTTTCAGGGAAAGCCCACCCGGGGAGGGGTGGAAGGAACAGACAGGTGTTGGGGCCTGCTGGTACTTTGATAAGGGAGTCTGCCCTCAGGAATATTGTAAATTCAAACATGTGTATTCCAAATGCAGGGGGAGACAAGCATTGGTCAATTGATGGGGGGTCCGGGGCATCAACAGAGGGGCCAGCAGAGTGGCAGCAAGGGGGGGAACCCAGGGGGGCAACAGGTGCAGCATTTCGCTGGCATGCAGAGAGGTAAGGGGTTTGGGTCAAAGGGTCCTTACATCGGTTAAAGCGGACAAGGTGGAGGTGGCCTTACAGGGTTATGGCAGCCAGAAGGCCGCAGTGGTGGTGAGGGAGGGTTTCAAATGGGGTTTCAGATTGAGGTAAAGAGGTCCGTGGTGCAGAAGGTGGGCGGAGAATTTGTAATCTGCAAGAGAACATCCTCAAATAGTTCAAGAGAAACTGGATAAAGAAGTGCACGAGGGAAGGATGGCGGGCCCCTTCATGGATAGGCCTTTGGAGAATTTGATTGTTTCCCAGATTGGGGTAGTTCCAAAGAAGGAGCAGGGACAGTTTAATCTCATCCAACATTTGTCATGGCCAGAAGGGAGGTCAGTGAATGATATTATCGATGAGCAAGAAGCTACGGTCTTATATTCGTCAGCTGACGTGGCCATGTCACTAGTGGTGACGGCCGGCGCAGCGGCCGAAATGGCAAAATGCGACATAAAATCGGCTTTCCATTTGCTTCCAGTCCATCCGGATGATTGAGATCTTCTGGGTATCCATTTCAATGGGAGTTGGTACGTGGACAAAGCATTACCGATGGGCTGTTCTAAGTCTTGCGCATTATTTGAGTGCTTTAGCACATTTCTGCAGTGGCTGTTTACCAAGCATACGGGGCACTAACTGGTAACACATTATCTGGACGACTTCTTTTTTTGTGGGCACCTCAGGCTCCATGGAGTGCCATACAGCTCTGGAAAACTTCAAAGAGCTGATGAGGGAGTTGGGGGTGTTGGGGCCTAGTACGGCGCTTTCCTTTTTGGGTATAGAGATCGATTCCAGGACAATGCAGGCACGTTTACCAGAAGAGAAAAAAGTAGGGATGTTGGAGCTTCTTGGAATACTGCTAACTCGTGACAAGGTCACTGTTAGAGAGATACAGGTACTGTTAGGGCAGCTCAATTTTGCCTGCAGAGTGGTGAGAGTAGGGAGGACTTTTTGTAGGAGGCTAGGTAGGGCGCTAGGGGGACAGAGACCACCACCCCACCATGTGAGACTTTCAGCAGGTGTGAGGGAGAACCTGATAATGTGGAGAGTATTCCTGCAAGAATGTAATGGCATCCCATTGGCAAGGGAAGAAGATCTAGCCTGGGATATTCAAATGTTTTCAGATGCAGCAGGCAGTAAGGGTTTTGGCCTTTTCTGGCAAGGGTAATGGTGCGCTGACAATGGCCAGCTGAATGGGCAGGAGGGGGTAGGAGTATCGAGTTTCTGGAATTCTTTCTGCTGGTGGTAGCGGTGACATTGTGGGTACACAACTGGCGCACAAGAAAGTGACTTTTAGAATTGATCACATGGCAGTGGTGGAGATTGTGAATCGTCAATCAGTCAGGTACGAGCAGATCTTGAAGCTGTTGTGAGTGTTTGTGTTGGGCTGTTTGCCCCACGACATAGTATTTAGAGCATTGCACGTGCCAGGTGTGGACAGTGACATAGCGGATGATTTGTCTCGTTCACAGTGGGGGAGATTCCGTGGGCTAGTCAAGGACGCAGACAGGACTCCGACGCCAATGCCCCAGCAGTTGTGGTATGTAGGCAACACAGGATGCTACAACTGGTGGTAGGATCACTGGCCACGTCTACGAGGGTTGCATACAGCTTAGCGTAGGAGGAGGTTTTGCTCTCGGGAGCCCAGAGGCGTGGCACGTTAGAGCACAGGAGAGAAGATGTTGTACAATTCATATTGGATATGATCAACAGAGGTTTATCTGGAGTCACGATCACAGGGAAGCTAGCGGGCATAGCTTTTGTGGGGAAGCTATTATGGGGTTATGCTCTATCCGTGGGGGAGCTAGGCACGCGGATGCTAGAAGGATGGGCCAGGGAACGGTGTCAGTCACAGCAGGTGAGGAAACCTGTGTCGTGGCACTTGTATAGAATTTTGCAGGCATTGCCGCAGGTGTGTACAAATGAATTTGAGGCATGTTTGTTTTCCACAGTGATGGTGTGGATGTTTTTTGGGGCTTTTCGGGTGTCTGAACTGTTGGGGGACAAAAGGGGTGGGGGGATTCGCTGGGAGGATGTGGTTCCGAGGGGGGGCAGGATTTGCATTTGGCTGCATAGGTCCAAAACGGATCAGCGGGGTTTGGGAAAATGGGTGTCGCTGCAGGCGTGTACTCCTCAGGCCACTTGCCCCTGTAGGTGGGAGGCAAAATGGAGAAAGGCCTCCAAGTTGTTGGAGGGGTTAGTTTTAGTACATGAAAAGGGGAACAGGGTGACGGCGTTCCAACTGTTGTCAGCGTTGCGGAAAGCATTGGGAGAACTGGGAATTGATGGGGCTGATTTTGGGGCCCATTCTTTCAGGATTGGTGCGGCTTCAGAAGCCAATAACAGGGGCTGGGGGCAAGGGGACATTATGCGGCTTGGGTGGTGGTCATCAGATTGTTATAGGAGATACGTGCACACTGCGAAGGGGGCGGCTAACGCGGTTGACGGGATTTCCTAAGTTCACACAGTTTTTCTCGTTACAGGTTCTGTAGCTGGCCCCCTCTCCATGGAGATGACCGTTTGGATTGTGGGGCATTCTTTTGTAAAGTGGGCCCAGATTCAAGCCCGGCAAAGTTATTTTGGAGAAACGTTGGATTTTAATAAAAAATATTTCAATGTGTTTTGGAAGGGAAAGGGGCGCAGGCTTTGGAAGAATCTTATTCACTGCTTGAATGGCTTGTTGAGGGCAGGGAGATGTCTGGATATATTGGTTATCCATATAGGGGGAAATTATTTGGGTAAGGAAAAAGGGATAGTTTTAATGAGGAACATGAAGAAGGATTTGATATTTATTAAGGAGCAATGATCTGGATGCTTGGTCATATGGACAGAGTTTGTTCCCCGCAAGGTGTGGTGAGGCGCAGTGAATCTGGGAGCGGTAGATAGAGCCAGGAGGAAGCTCAATACAGAAATGGTGCGTTTTTGTAGGGAGCTGGGGTTTGGCAGGATTGCCCATAGAGAGATACATTTTGATACAGCTGAGGTTATTTTGGGGGAGATGAGGGGCACCTTTCATGTTTGGGTATGGACCTGTATCTGTTAGAAATCAGGGGCATTTTAGCTAGGTCTCTGAATGTTCAGAAACACTGAAGCAATTGCTGCTAAGAGGCAGGGGGGGGGCAGAAAAAAGAGGGGGGAACCGACAGAATGGTTCCCCCTCCTTTTCCTAGGTGGTGGGGTATTTTAAAGTTGGCCAGTTTTGGCAGAAGCTTTTGGTTAAGTGTTGGAAGTTTGTGAGCAGGGGTAGGGAAAGGGTAGGCAGGTAGGCAAAGTTTTAGGGGATAAATTGGTTAGTTACAGTTGCAGAAAGGCAGGTAGGAGACTTGGGTTTCATTGGAGGGGAGGATTGTTATATGCAATACTGTGTAAGGTTGTTGTTATGTTAACGGCGGGGTGGGGGAACTGCTAAGGGGATCGTAGGGGTGGGGGGGACCAGGGGGTCAGTTATTTGATGTATAGTGAGGTTTTAGTTTTGTTAGGCGGTTGCCAGTGTTTTAATTGCGATATGCACCTGTTTCAATAAAGCGGCCTTTTACACACACAAATTTGGTCTCGGTTGGGCTCGCCCCCCTCCCTCCAAAATCCAGGTAGGCGCACCGATCACAGGTCCAAATAGTGTGCTTCCTTATGGTACGCGCTTCTCCATATTAATTTGTATTCTTAGCTCTCCCATGCCAAAGATCTGCATTTGTCCATTCCTCCAAATATTTCCATTATTTATCCTGTCCTTGTCCATAAAGTTGAACATCCTCAGATCCAGCATGTGCCCACGATCCTGATCTAACCCATATGGACCTAGGGGGTGCCTTAGGACTGATGATGTCTGCCCACCCCAGAATATTGGGGTCTGTATGTCAGAATATCATACATATTGTGGTTTACATGTTTACAAAAATGTCACATCATAGGGTATAGAGTTTCTGATATTGACGTCAGTGGGGTAATATTTTTGTAAACAACATTCATGACACAATAGTTTTGCCAGATGATCTTTAAGCTGCGATATTGTGATACCACACCCTGGAGAGCCACCCATATCTGCCTTTCTTACTGATAAATAAGTGTTGAGAACATGTTGATACAGCTTTGGAAGCACCTTTGAGATTCTTATTCCCTATGTGAGAAAGTGGTATCTGTGGTTGCATATTAAATGAACCCTGGCTCTTGAGGTCTTGAGGTATGATGTCTTCATGGATCCATTCTGTTTCCACTGGCCGAGATCCGATGAATTTTATTTAATGAAACTCACTGCTTCTAAATCTACTGAAAGGAGACTGGGTGAATAGGCGTGAGAGTGCACAAGGTTTAAAATGTTACCCCTGTTTCAAATATCCTGGGATCGCCTACATACACTATTCCCTTTAGTAATTAATTTCATCCTCTGTCCACACAGATTCAGTTAATTTCTCCACCTTCTACTAACGAAGATCTTGTTCTTGTACTGACTGAAGAATCTGATCCCGCGACTGACTTAGGCTACCTCTTTCAGCAGGTAAAAACACTTCGAGAAGATGTGGGGGATCTGAAGGTTATGGTGAATCAATTTCTAAATTGGGTAAAAAATCCGAAACGACGACCCGTTATGATCGAGTAAAATGGTTCTACTACTTGTACCGATCAGCATGCTGGCAAAGGGAAAGGCCGCTTATGCCACCTAATTCACTCGTGCCAGAAATGTAAACATTTGGGCAATAACCACAGGGCCTATTAGAAAGGGTTTGGGAGGTGGAGTTATTGACATGGCTCATTTAGCTTGATCTGCACAAGCTTGGAACTACATCCAGGGTTCTAGTAAGACACCGTTCCACAAGCTCCCTCCCTTCCCACTTCAAAACTTGAATCACGACAGGAGAAAGAGGGTTCAGCTTGGAACTGTTTGGTATTCCTAACAAACATAAAAAAACAGGCAACTGGGAATACATGAAGGTGAGGAGCCTTTAATTATCAAATCCATACACTGGATAGGAAGGTGCAATGCTGCCGATCTGTTATAAGGGAGGACATTTTGGGTGCTGTAAGAAACTCTACTGTCGGTGCTAAGTTTGATAACATAGCACTCATCCTAACTAGTAGCAATCTAGTGTACATTCTGATGGCATGTGAATTACGTACATGTTCACTGTTTAATACAGACATTCGCTTTACATACACTCTGCCTGCTAACCCTATCTATTCTGAGAGGGGTACCCCCGGCACGTATCTACAAATTGATTCTCCCACTTGGTTGGTAGATTGACAACCACTTCCCAGTACACCAGGTGAAGTGAATGTACTTCATTTGAGTAGCCAAGATCCAGGCAAGCTGAATCTTCTATCAAGCATTCCTACCCTTGTATTTAGAGGCACAAACTCAACCCATGCAGCTCTTACTGGTCGTGTTTTACCTATCAGTAATACTGGTTCTGACTCAAATAATATGACCAGTGTCAGAAACCCTGCTTCTGTCCAGTCTGTTTTGGCTGGAAAGGGCATATCTATTTTATCTTGGAATGTTGCTGGCCTCAAATCGAAATTAGTCTGCTGGCCATGTCTCTTAGATGTCCTTCCTCTAAGTGTGGAGTAATTATGACTGCCACCCACACCACTCTTTTTAAGAAAATCATGTCTTATCTTGTAGTCCCCATTAAGGGCCATAAAATGAGTCACCCCAAGAGATATTAACTGGTTGAATAAGGATGCAGACTATCACGTAGACAATTAGGTATGGCTCTTCGTACAAAGGACATACCACAAATTCGTCTGGCAAGGGATATTTACATAAGGGCCCCAGCTCGGGTGAAGAAAGCACGGGATGAAGATAGGTGGCAAGAACTCAAACTGGCCTGTTCTCTTAAGGATTCTATTAGGTTCTGGTCACTCGTAAAATGGCAATGAGATACTTCTTCACCATGACTCGAAAATAATATCGCCCTTCAGACTTGGGTCGATAATTTTTCCAATATATATACATATTGAGGATTGACAACACTGATGAGGTCACAGTTGCTTCTGATTCCTTTTTTGATTCAGCTGAGCTAGCCTTAGCATTGGTTGCCATAACTAGAGGTAGGGGCCCGGGACTGAATGGTATACCAGTCGACATCTTTTTGTTGTATAGAGACAACTGGCCCAAGTATATCTTCCTACTGTCTAATACCATTGTGGGTAGCGCCCCCATACCCGAATCTTGGAAAGGTGAGATACTTCTTCACGATCACTCTAAAATAATATCGCTCTTCAGACTTGGGTCGATAATTTTTCCAATTTATATTCATGATCCTTCCCTTCTAATGACTTAAATAGCGCGTCGAGGATTGACCACATTGATGAGGTCACAGTTGCTTCTGATTCCTTATTTGATTCAGCTGACGTAGCCTTGGTCGCCATAACTAGAGGTAGAGGCCCGGGACTGGATGGTATACCGGTCGACATCTCTTTGTTGTATAGAAACAACTGGCCAAAGTATATCCTCCTACTGTCTAATGCCATTGTGGGTAGCGCATTCGTACCCAAATCTTGGAAAGGTGCGAAGGTACAATATACAAGAAGGGGGATATAGCTCTTCCAGCAAACTACAGGCCGATCTTCTTGATAGACTGTTCTAAAAAGATCTTTGCCCATTTGGTTTTGTGTGAGATAGAGGAATGAATTACTGATAAGGCCATGATATCTCTTTTCCAGGCAGGCTTTAGGAAAAAGATATCTACGCTTGAGCAGGTCTTTTGCTTCCTTTTAATTTACTGGAAGACTGTTGTGGTCGGCGGGGGCAACCTGTACGTGGTTTTGTTGACCTCAAATCTGCCTTTGTGCTGGTTCCTAGGAGCAGGCTTTGGCAGATTTGGGATGATATGGCCATCCCCAGGAATCTTTTGAGCTTATTGATACATTAACATGAGGGGAATTATGCTCAGGTCTGATGGGGAACTCAGGGTCAGGTGACTCTTTAAGGTTGCGTATTGGCACTCACCTTATTTTCATTATATCTAAATGACATCGTCCGGCACCTTTCCTCTTTTTCAATCGATGCACTGTCCCTGGCTGGTGAAAAAACACCAATATTGCTATTTGTGGACAATACTTTATTGTTCTTGCAAACCACAATTGGCCTTCAAAGAGTATTAACCCTTTTTGAGGAATTTTTCACTGCCTGGGGTCTAGAAAACAACTCTTCAAAGACCAAGCATATGGCTTTTAACAAACATAGATCTTTTAGATGTAGGCTGGAGCTGGGTGGTGTAGCCCTTGAAAGTGTTGAGGCATTTAGTTATCTGGGCATTACCATTGCTTCCAACCTGTCATGGAAACATCAGGTAGAACCTCTGACATTCAAACATAGGCAAATGACAGGTGCTATTGCAAGAGAACATAGCAGATCCCTTACTAAACCAATTGCACCCATACTACAGATATGTGACACAAACCATCAGCTCTGTTTTTTATGGCTCGGAGCTGTGTTTTTTTTTTCCAAACTAGACTCAGCATTATCCACTTCAGGGAACAGATTCTTAAGGAACCTAGTCAAGGTACCCTAAAGGACTCTAATTAAGCCCCTGTTGATGAACATGGACAGTGCACTTTGGCAGATTGAGCCAGATTCTGCCCTTTGCTTTTTTGGAGGAGCTTATGGCTAAAATAAGAACTAGTGTAGTATGCTCTGGCCCTTAGGGATGTGATGGAGGCAGATAGAGTCCATAGAATACCCTGGTTAAAGCAAGTCTAAAAGCTATTTTCTGCCATACGAATTGGGAAATGTTGGGAAAACCCCCTTTGTAGTCTACCTTTGATGGCCGAATTGCTAAAGAAACGCTATTGGCAATGGGTTAATGAAAATGCCGTCAGGGTTAGTCGCGGCCATCCTTTGATTGTTTTTTTCGATGATTTTAAATGTAACACCTCCCTGGAAACCCACTGGGATGCCATTACAGCACCCCAAGATCAGAAACTGTACTTTCAATTCAGGGTTGGCACATTACCCCTAAAAACATTCACTATTCGCAGGCAGGAACACGGACTCGGGCACGCCGCAGGCTATGACGGTCGTGCCGGTCACCTGTAGGGCAGGCGAGGGGTGGGGCGCCGCGCACAGGAAGAGACATGTGCAGCCCCCGCCCTCAGCCCGCACTGATGGTTGTTAGAGCATGACCCGGAAGCACTAGTATGCGCTTCCGGGTCAATCTGGGCAAAATGTGGACGGGAAGCCGGTTTCAACCGCCTCACCCGCCCTGTAGTGAATAAAAGAGGCTTTGGAGTGGCGGACCGACCTCTTTCCTCGCCGCTCCACAGCCCAACAGGACACAATGGTCTCCAGGACGGAGACTATTTACCAAAGAGCTTTTTCCCCACCCACCATCCCCTGAGGCAGAGGTTTTGATGTGTTAAAAAAGTTGTTTTTTGTGGTCTTAGTAGGAAACGTTATGAAAATCGGAATAATGCAATCTGTAGTGTACTAACCGAATTTTCTTTTAGGGCGGCGTCTTGTCGTATTTTATGTAAAGTTAAGAAGTATCCTTGGTCAGGCGGTAAGGTCATGATTGGTGGGCATCTTTTACGGTCATTAGCAGGCATCACCATTGTCAAATGGGGACGCCTGAGGGGGGACAGATGGTCTCTCATGGAACTCCAGGGGCAGTTACAGCCGGCAGGCTGGAAGGGTGCGGGGGGAGGGGAAGTTCCGCTTCTGGTATGCTTTTGGGCCAACCCCCACACATGTGCAAGAAAACTGGGCATGACTGCAAAGCCCCTTATGGAGATAATGTTAAGGGTGTAGGGGTGCCCTGGGTGAGATAACCTTCTGGCGAACTGGGCCTCCTGCGAAAGTCACTCTGGTAGGAGGGTGGGACCTAGCATGATCTTGATCCTGGACCAGTCAGTTCAGTTCAGTTCAGTAAATGTTTATTTCGATGATTAAAAACCATCATAAAAATACATAGTACAAATCATCAAAATCATCAATAACATACATTTCTGAACCGTACAATGTTAAAAACAAGATTAAAAAAGACATTCAATACAGTCTGAGTCAGCCCCTGGTATTTCTTAATTTAACGGCAAATTAAAAAAAACTCAAAATAGAGCATAAAGTGCGTGTGTCTGTTGCTCTCTGCAAGAATGATAGGGCAGGTTTAGCGTGACGTAGTTTTGACTCTTTTAACATATTTACAAGGAATCTACGACGGGGGGTACGATAAAAGGAACATAATAGTACAAAATGAAGGGTGTCCTGCGGAGACCTATTGTCGCAGCCGCAGGCACCCTTCTGCTCAATTGTTAGGGTAAAACCAGATGGGTAAGCTAAAATGTTAGGTAACAAATTGAGCCTAAAACGACACATTAAAAATCTATCTTGCTGATTATACATTAAAAATAAATATGGTTCCATGCCCTCTCCGTTACTGACTAGAGAGTGTGATGTTACAGATGTCAAGTTGTTTCCTGCTCGAATCATATTTGCCCAATAACATTTTCTGAATCCGATTTATGCTGAATGGGTCAATCAGTGATGGTTCTGTGAAAAGTATTTGATGATCTATAGCCCCTAGAGTTTCTTTAACATATTTAAGCCAGGGAATTTGAAGCCATCTATCTCTCTGGAGATAATCTTTGATTATTTGTCTGCTAAGCTCCGCTTCTGGGTTTACCCAGATTCGGAGCCAGGACAGAATAGGTCTTACTTTTATCTGGTCTGTAATATATGGGATGCCAAGTTCCGTATGTACAATCGCTGCTGAGATGCAATGCGGTATCTTTAGCATCTTACGTAGGAATTTGTCTTCCTCTACTTGCAGCAGGTGTGTGTCCCTAAAACCCCACACCTCTGCCCCATACGTAGCTTTAGCGATGCAGACGGCTCTATACAGCGTCATCACTTGCTCTGGTGACCATCGACCCAGTCTACGTGCAAAATTTAAAATAGCACCAATTGCTGAGATCAATTTCCTGCATCTTTCTTCTAGCAAGGGGGCAAACCTAATCCCTCCATCAAACAGAAGGCCCAAGTACGAGAATGTATTAACAGTTTCAAGAACATGTGTTCCTATTTTAAAACTAAATCTTTTGGTGGGTTTTTTCCCTGCCACCATGACAAATGATTTGGTCAAGTTCACGGAGAGGTCCAAATTCTCCAATAACTTTACAAATCCATTCACCAGGTGTTGTAGGCTCGTTGCTGTTCGTGCCAGCAGGACCGCGTCATCCGCGTATAGCAGAACTGGTATATGGCGCGATCCTGCTTTAGGGCAATCAGTCTTCATGTCCAACAAGGAGCTTTCTAGGTCGTTTATGTACAGGGAAAACAGAAAGGGGGCCAGGATACACCCCTGCCTCACTCCGCTGGTGCACGGGAAGGGATCGGTGCTCACCCCCCCCCGCACTATAGCGGACCTTGGCAGTGGTGTTCCAGTGTAATTCTTGTAAGATGTTTATGAGTTCAGGGTCAATTCCCAGTTTGAACATAAGGGCCCAGAGTTTACTTCTATTTACATTATCGAATGCAGCCGCCAAGTCCATAAACCCCATATACAGAGTTCCGTTACTGGCTTTAGTATATTTGGCAACTAGGAGATAAAGATTGAGACATTGGTCACTAGTTGATTTACCGGATCTAAATCCGTATTGGGTGTCTGCTAGGGTGTGGTGTGCTTCAGTCCACTCAGCAAGGCGATTTTAGACTGCCCTACCTAGTAATTTGGCTGACACGTCTATCAGCGAAATTGGTCTATAGCATTGCGGGTTGTCCCTGCACCCTTTCTTGTAGATGGGGACAATCTGTGCTGTAGACCAAGATCGAGGGAGCCCAGTTCTAATCGCTGCATTTAGTACTCTGGTCATGATCGGTGATCATAATTCGATGTTACTTAGGTAGAGATCGGGGGGGGGTACCGTCCGGCCCTGGTGCCTTATTTTTAGTGAGGCCTTGGATTGCTTTAGTAATTTCCAATAAAGAAAATTCCAGTTCCTTGGGTCTCACCCCCACCCATGGTCCGGTCTTGAGTATTTTGCCCTGGTGATAATATAAACTTTCAAAGTGGGTGACCTATTGTTCAGGAAGAATATTAGTGCTGATGACAGGGGAACTAGAATCTTGAAAGCAGGGCCTATTGATAATTCTCCAGAATTGGGTATAATCCCTATTTTCTCCTAATTCCCGTAGGTCTGTCCAGACTTCCTTTTGAAGCGTGATCTTCCTTTGTTTAACCTGAATTTAATAATTATGCCTATACCGGGCTACTTTATTTTTATCTCTCGGGAGGGTCTTTAGGCACAGTTTTAGCTCCCTCAGAGCCCGCAAGCAGTTAGAGTCAAACCAGCGTGGATTTGGTGACTCTTTTACCGGACGTTTAGTTTTTAACAATCCGTCAACCACCTTGGTTAGGGACTCAAAAGCCAAGACCAACTCTCTACCTTCTTTTGTAAATTCAAGGCAAGCCTCTATTTGTTCTTTCCCTCTTTCCATTAAGGAACAGTAAAATTCCTGTGCATTGATCTTGGCCCACCTTAAGCGCCTCCCCTGGTCCGTTGGGCGAAGTTCAGTGCCTAAAGGAGCGTTCCTTACAGTTCTCACATTATAGGGTTTCAAGTGTTAGGGGGTTATGATCACTAAAGGGGTTCCATTCCGTTTTTACCTTTTTGACTTGCTCTTTTGCAGAGCTCGATATTAGTATAAAGTCTATGATGGATGAGCAGCCCCTTCCCTTAAATGTTGGTGTAAGAATATCTCCAACTTTCACATTCAGCAAGTCAATAGTGTGAGTGAGAGCAAACCTATCAAGGATCTTCATAAGCAGTGTTCCCTCTTTATTGTGTTCAAAATGTGGACCACTTTCTACAGGGCAGGAGGACCAATCCGGGCTCACGGGTAAGAGTTTCTGGCATAGGTGGCAATTGAAGTCACCCATGAGTAGGATTATTGGTTCTTGACCGCCCTGCCTTTGATCAATTTCTTCGTTTAATCTACTCTCTAGTTCGTGTATTACTGGGTAATTCCCATCTATCAACCCTGAGTTGTAAAAGTTTAATATTAGGTATCTCTGGCCCTGTCCCTGGAATATCACTGCTTGTAAAGTATGTGATATCCACAAGGGCTTTGACCAAGTGCCTTTTAGATCTAAATCAACATATATGGCTGGCCCTCCCTTCGCCCTTCCTGATCTACCTTCCAAAGCTGGCGTAAAAAAGCATTTGTAACCCTCCAGGTGGTAAAGAGAGAGGTCTTGTGCCCAAGTCTCCTGTAGAGCTATGATCTGGAAGCCAGTGATATACTCCCTCCAGTCCTTATTAACGAATTTTCCCTCCAGGCTGGCTATTTTCCAGGACAATATAGCTAGCTCTGCCTTGGAGTCTTTTCCTCCCTCTGATACCTGGTCGATCCGTCTACACACTTTCTTGTTATGAGTCATGGGCTCAATAGCATCCTCACCTCTCATCATTGGGGGGGGCTTCTATCCTTAGGGATTCCAGGCTTTCCTCCACCCCTTTCGTGCTACAAACGAGTCCATCCCCTGTGGTTATATTTTGTTGTCCATTTTCAGCGGGAGGTAGTCAGTTGTTTTCATCTAACGACTGTAAGGGGGCAAATCTGTTTCTCCACTCTGGGTAGTCTCTGGTTAGTATAAAATGGCCTGTCTGATTAGGCCTTCTGTCCCTTTGTCTAAATTGTGCCCTTCCTGTGTTCCAGGTTGGGTAAATCTGATTGTTAATACTCCGCCTCCTTGGGTAAAAATATCCCAGGGGAAGGGTACAGATTGTACTAGTGTGATTCCTGTTTGTGTTTCCCAGTATATAATCTACCAGATTAACATCTCTAAAGTTTGCCACAATACAGTCCTCTCTTATGTCTTTTTTTCTGCCTCCTAGCCAGTTCACTCTTCTTACATGTAGAATATCCCCCTTTTCCCCCATATTCAAAGGCCTATGAATATTTAACCATTTTATTATTTTCGATTTTAGTTCTAGATGAGTTTCTTTTTCTACGGGTCTGAGTTCCGGCACCCCTGCAAATACTATAACGTAGGGGCATGCTTCCGGGGGTAAATTTATATGTGGTGGGGGGCTTTCTGATCTCTCAAATGGGTCATATTCATATTGTGGTAGGCTAGTTAGGCCTTGGGTTAAATGCTGGGCATCTCGCACTATTTGTGTAGTTGCTTGCTGTTGGGCTTTATCTATCTGTTTATTTCCGCCATTCTGTGGGGGTCCCCTCCCTGGGTGTGGTGGAGCTTTGGGCAGATCATGGACTTGTGCGATCGTATCTTGTATATAACTAGATAACTAGCACAATTGTTAGGGGCCGCAATTTGATTAGTGGGTGTATTTATGGCTTGGTTAGGGCCTGCAGTAGGGTTCATACTTATGGGGGCCATTGTCTTGCCCTGTTTGATTAATTCATTTGCAATTTTGTCTATCCTACTGATTATCGGTTTCATCTGGCTGATGATAAAGACTTCCAGATGATTTTTTAGATCGCCAATTACCTTCTCTATCCACCCTGGCGGTCTTACATAGGGGGCTCCTACTTCATCCTCAATGATGGACTCCTTGCTATTTTTGGGTCTACGAGCACCTGTAATTGATGTATTTTTCCTGGGCTGTCCCTTGCCCCTCCCCCGTTGTTGTTTGGGCCTACTCTATGTAGTGAGATTATTTTCCCTTGTTTCTTCTGCTCCAGATTGTGCACGCTGTTGAGCACAAGGAATGACTTCAATTGAGTTGCTCATTGTTTCTGTGTTTGGACTTTCTGAGAGAGTTTGGTCTCTAGATTGTGTGGGTGTAACTAATATTGGAATTGGTGAGGAAGACAGACTCCTTTCCATACGCTCAATCTCCCCCAAGACTTTCTTCAGCATCAGGTCTATTGCGGTAGGTTTTTTAGCTTTGTTAGATGGTACATCGATTATTCCAGCAATGACCTGATTTGGGGTATCAACTAAAATGGCTTTGCTCGTAGCCGAGCGTGTTTTTGGTGGTTTAGTCATTACTGGGGTTCTGAGGATTATCCCCCTACCTATTCACCCTGAATTCCTTCTCGTAGACACACAGAGAGTCTATAGCAATCCAATCCGGCCTTTATCCCAATGCACAGTTTTATGTCAAATGAGGAGTTCAAGAAACAGTTCAGTAGTGATGTCAGAGTATTATTATTAGTGAGCCCCCAACAAGAAAATCATCCAAGTTGGAAACAAAGTACCTTTGAAATGTGACAAAATCAAGGAGGGTGGCCCAGCCCGCCATTAGTCCGGGCTTCGTCCGGCACCGCCCGCGCGTCCCACGGTTGTGGGAGGCGTTCCTTCCTTTTCAAGCGCCTCCGGGCGCGGTGTTGCTGGCGTCAGGTGAGCGCCGCCGGGGCACCTGGGTAATGTAGTCCAGCCGTTCCCCTCACGGCGTTGTCTGGACTCTCCCCGGTGCAGCCGTTCCCCTCACGGCAGTGGCAAAATGCAGGACGCCTAGTGAGTTCCAAGAGAAACTTTCCCGGTGAGCGCTCGGTGCTCCTTCCTTTTCAAGCGCCTCCGGGCGCGGTGTTGCTGGCGTCTGGTGAGCGCCGCCGGGGCACCTGGGTAATGTAGTCCGGCCGTTCCCCTCACGGCGTTGTCTGGACTCTCCCCGGTGCAGCTGTTCCCCTCACGGCAGTGGCGAAATGCAGGACGCCTAGTGAGTTCCAAGAGAAACTTTCCCGGTGAGCGCTCGGCGCTCCTTCCTTTTCAAGCACCTCCGGGCGCGGTGTTGCTGGCGTCAGGTGAGCACCGCCGGGGCACCTGGGTAATGTAGTCCGGCCATTCCCCTCACGGCGTTGTCTGGACTCTCCCCGGTGCAGCCATTCCCCTCACGGCAGTGGCGAAATGCAGGACGCCTAGTGAGTTCCAAGAGAAACTTTCCCCAGTCATTGACCTTGCTGTAGGCTCAAACAGGGATACACAGGAAGATAATGTTGCTGATCACTTAGCTTATGACAGGAATGGCTATGTATTAGAAACATGTTAAGGATAGCCAAATGATATACTGTACATATCAATGTAATCGACCGGACTTTCTGCGTATTTTGTTAAATGGTGTAAATATAAAATTAATGTTTGTTATTGTTATGGATAAAATACGGCCCGAGTTCTACGACCCTTAACCCAAGCCTTGGTATGTTGTCTCCATTGTTAGACAAACAAATAAGAGAGGAACCCTTCGAACACAAAGGGAACTGGGTTTCAAATGACCAATAAAGAGATCGTCCCCTGTGTTATATTATTTGGAATTGACTGCAACTCAATGTAATTCTATCCACTATTTCATGCACTCCATACAGACTATAAGCCTTATTTTTGGTTAAAAAAAAATATATCCCTGCTCCTTTATTTTTAATATAATAAAAACAATTGTTTTCACATAAAAACAAATCAATCAGTCAATTGCATAAAATCATTACATAAAAAGATACACATATCATAAAAACAATAGCACATTATTTATGTTTGTAAAGTCATATATGTTGAATATACTTCAAGAAACAGTCTTGTGAAATCAATTTTGAAAAATTGGTTGACGCCACCTTCAAGACAGAGTTGGTAATTAAAACAATATTGCTGATTCTAAAGATCAAAAACAGTACAGATATAAGACTTTGTACACAGAGGAAGTTTACCAAAAATTAGGCTCTAGCCTCATCTACATCAAAACTCATACATGATACCACATACCAACATTCTTGCTACTGACATGTATTTAAAGGTAATCGCCGGCACCATACAATATTAAAAAATGCATTCGCCCATGTATCTTACCTATCTATGCCTCTCTCTTCATGCAAACCGAATCCCCTAGTTTGGCAGTTTACTTACCTGAACTTTTTGAATCATAGTGTTCAAGTTTCTATCAATGGTTGAATCTATTCTTGTTGATATCCACCGGCACCATATCGTATGGTGCCGGTGATTGTCTCCATTTTTACCTTGGGGGAAAATGGAGGAGGATCTGTATCGCCCCAGGTTCCCAAAGGATGAGGTAAAAGGGGGGTTGTCTGTCTAGAGGAGGGGGACTCGGCAGTACCTGGCCATATCAGGTGGGCCCCAGGTATGTTGTATTATGCCCTACTTGCAACATCTCCCTCGAAACAACTGCCTATGCCTTATTTGGGTTATCAGAACCAGGACCTTGGCTGCCACTGCCCGCTCTCTATAATACCATCATTAGTGAAAACAGCTAATTGATATAAGTCACATTCAATGCTACTGGAATTATGAGACGGGACAAATTATGCGGCAGGGCTAAGTAAATTATGTGGCAAGTAAAGGCAAACTATGCAACGTAATGCAGCAATTTTTTAATAGTGTTACTTCATCATTTTGTACTTTTTCCACTTGTTAACACGGTCTGGGTACTGGGTGCACCTCATTAGTACCAGTATAACACCCAAATATAGCAATAAACAACAGAAAGGAGACCAGTCAACCTTTCCAAAAGGCCCTCCACTGTGCGGCAACACGTGTTGTTGCGTCTTTAGTAACTTTTGAACCGTTTGAGCTAGAAATAAAAATGTTGTTGTTAAAATCAGCTAAACTTTATTGTAGATAGCCAAGCAAGATGTAAACTACAAAATACACTGGTGTTTAGGTCTCGCCTGGTGTTAGCAGCGCACATGCGCTGCTCTCGCAATGCAAGGGCCTTTCGGAATCAATACGTATTCCAAAGCGTGCATGCAGAGGGACAGAAGATGTGCACACGAGGACTGGATGCTTCACTGGCGGCGTGACACACTGGGGACTTTTTTTTGGGCTCGACAAACTGTATTTTTCAATATTTGATGCTTTTAATAAGCAGCGCGGCATGCTGCGCTGCTTACTAAAAGCATCAACTATTGAAAAAAAGGAGTCCGCAATCTTTGATTGTGCATTTTTGTGGCGACAGAGATTGCATTTTCAATGTTTCTTTATTTAATTACTATGGCACCCGCTTTATTGACATCATGTGTTTGAATGTGCGCATGTGTGATTTTCATCTGCGGACCGTCGGGGCAGAGAGAGGGCATGTTTCCATTTTTACAAAGTTCTTCAACACAGATTGCATTTTCAATGCTTGTTTATTAAATTACTATGTCGCCCGCTTCACATACATCATGTGTTTGAATGTGCGCATGTGTGATTTTCATCTGCAGACTGTCGGGGCAGAGGGAGGGCATGTTTCAATTTTTACAAAGTCTGAGCTATAAATAACCGGTAAGAAGCGTAATCTGTGGTAAACTATCCTCTTATGCTGCCGAGTGGCGGGCTCTCTGGGCGTGATGGGCGCTCTCACTTTCCTCAGCTCCGGGGTCTAAGGCGAGGGCATGCACAGATGTGGGCCGACTGGAGCACGTACACAGACCATCGCGCACAGTGGATTGTGATGGTGCACAGACACTAGTAAACGTCCACAGACCGTTGTGAAATTGTGGGTTGGGACGTTTTCACGAATTGTCGTTGGTGAACTGGTGCTGTACCCAGATCGTCGTAGACGTGCACACACACACACATCCACGCGCTGACTGGATCGGGCCATTCACACGAGAAAGAACCTGTACTACAGCTTGTATGCTGGCCCTCGCGGACGCATGTGCATCCCTGTGAAGTGGACTGGGACGTAAAAACGATCCGAATAATGGTGAATTGGGACGGTTTCAAGGACATTTGGAAACATTGAACCGTGCCCGCCACCCTGCTCGCCCCACAGCAAAACCTGGAGCCAAGGCTATGTGCCCGGAGATGTGCAGCTCCTGCACTGCGACCAACCACTGAAGGCAGCCAAGCTGTTGGCCTCAGTGACCCATCACCTCTTTCACAATGAGCCTCCTTTCTGATTGCGTGGGCCCCAGGGTGTCCGCCTGTTGGGCACTCGGGGGCAAGGAAAAGTGAGTGCATGGGATGAAGTGGGTTTTCATCCCCCTGAGCTAATTTTTGACTCCCGAAGTTAATTGCCAGTCTCCGGACAGTAAAATAATTCTGTGAACTCATGCATTTGTTAATTGGAATAATGTCAGAGGCACATATTCCACAGGGCATACATACCCCTCCTCTCACCCCTCTAAAGTCAATGAAGGTAGTGGCAAATCTGTGGGGTGATAACTGTTCTGTTAAAAACTGCTAGACACTCTACAGTGAGAAGTGTTTGCTATAAAAGATACACCACCACCACTTCGATCTATCAGTATGTCGTAAGATGGTAACCATGATGGTTGTTTAAAGCAATGTAAGTTTTTCTAGGTCTAGCTTAGAGACCGCTTTAGCTGTGTCTCTGTCTCATGTAATTAAAAAAACGCTAAATACATAAACATGTCCGTGGTTAGAGGGTATTTCATTTATTAATCTATTTATCTAGCAGACATATTTTGCTTCAGCTCGCCACAGTATGGGGTACTTCAGCCACTGGTTCGTTTACACTGTAAAAGACTGTATTGCCAGAGCATGTATACATCCACCTAAAAAGAAATGCACTTCGGTGCCTGGCTGGTTGCCAATGCTTTACTTTGCCAATGTCTTAATTTCCAGTTTTTAGTCTTTTAAGCTATCCACCTGTGTTTAAACTATGTCCTCAGGTCACAGTAATATCAAAGTCAGTATTACCTTTTCTTTGCACCTATCGGAATCCTAATTTCGGGCAATGTCCATTAAAACTAAAAAGGGTTGTCTTAAATAGACTTGCGTACTATGAAACTTTATTCTGTTCAAGTAATTTGATACGTGAGGGTTGTTCTTACTATTAATTCTTTTGGGTTACAAACATGTGGCCACCATGCATAAGTGGGACCAAGCTTTGCTCTTCGCCTTTTGAAGTTGTTTTTGTTTGTGGCATATGCTCCCAATAAAAAAGTAACCATTACACCAGCTTGCTAAAAGCCAGACATATTGGCTTTAACAGTGCCTATTTTATCCGTTTTTTTTTTTTTTAGGAAGCTGGTCATTATTTCTATTTAAAGGACAACATTTTAATCGCAAAAGCTGTATGATCGTCGTGTTATAGGGGCTTTTAGAGTGCGATCAATCAGGCCATGGTAGTCCTGTGCCGGGAGAAGGTAAATGCCAGGCGAAAACCTTACATACACACTTTTATGTGTCTTATGTGTTCGTAGGAAGGCAGGACAAAGCTCACAGGTTTATATCCCAGGGTCAATGTGCCACAAACACTATTACGCCCGTACTGTCAAACGAGGGCATAAAAACATCCCCTTACCTTTGAACAAATAAGCCCAACACTGATTTTGCTTTAAAAGGAAACACCCGCTCCATTATCCTAATCTCTTCCTTTCTGCGTTTCTGGGTCAATCCTGTCTTCGTCCTTTCCTCTTTCGAGCCTATCAGTCCTTTGTTATCCCAGATCTACAAGCCCCCTGCGAAGCCTGCCCATACGTGGACCACGGCTACCCACTTCCTTGTTTCCCTCTGTTCCTTTTATCTTTTGCTTTTAAAAAACTGAGATTAGTGCTCAATGACTATTTTGTTCAAATTGGATTTTTTTTTGCCCCATCTAACTCTTACAACAATGTATTACTTAGAAAGATGTTGTACCAACCCATTCCATGTTGCCTCCAAAATTCACTCCCCTAACTCAGGTTTTTGGGTGTAGGTTGGCATAGGTGATCTTTTCCTTTGGTTCGCCTGCACAGAGCATCTGTGCGTGGAGATGCTCGATGAACACGGATGAGCAGTACCCCTTCAAGCCCACACAGAGAGAAGCATTCCTTCTCCACTGCCCTTGTGCCCTGTTTGAAAACACCCAGAACATGCAGCAATTTCACAAGCACAGTCGTTTTTAGCTCGCCTTTCAAACAAAAGCAGAAACACAAACGTTTTGCATTTACACACTATTGTTTGTGGCCTCTTGGTTCGATTCAATCAACTTAAGTGAATCGAACCATCCGCAACTCCCAGAATGCACAAGGTTATTCAAAGAAAATCCAGGATTGAAGAACTACGGCCTTCTTGACACAGAGCTATCTGGGAACCATATAATATTGGCAAAGCTACTGCATACTGAAGGGGAAACGGCTCTTACAAAGCAGCTGTTCCCACACATAGCCTGTACCATGTACCAGTGGCACAAAACTGTTTATATATATTTATAAATCAGACTACTTGAACTAGTGTGTAGCAGTTGTATAGTTCTTCAATTCCTGGCTGCACAACACCCAGGAAGCTGCATGGCTAAACACTTATAAGGTCCCAAAGGCGAGACCTATTGGCTATGCCAATGCTTGTTTTGGATGTACCCAGACGTGCACTCACACATGCACACATAAACACACAGTTTTAGGGTATGAGCCGGTAATTTGTGTATGCGTTATAAGCTACTTCTGTTGCGTTTTTGGTTTTATACTAAACAATAAAATCAAATTGATGATTGATTATTTGAGCTTTCTATTACATTATATGATTCTTCTTTTGGTAAGAGGAGGCCCTCTTGTGTCCCCAAATCATACCTATGTGCTTCTCACATCTGGTTCGTAATAGTATTGTGACTGGATTGTGTTTTCGACCTCCGTGGAATCCATTTTGCTCTGGGCCAACATTGCCTTGACGTTGTTATCTTTTCTTAAGGGGCACATGTGGCTAGTTGGACCGGATCTTGTAGTGGCGGTTTAAAAAACAGAGTGGTGCAGGGGGGGCTCCCTGCTTCAGTTAGCGCATGCCGATGGTACATTCAGGCCTCAACTGGTGCTATTGACAGCCCTCACACTCTCAGCTGTGAGAGAGCGGGCACACGTACATGCTGGCCTTGGTATATGCCAGCACAGAGGCCTGGGCCAAACAGCATACTTGAATCCCCTCACGTACTATTTCATGGAACCCTCTGAATCCTATCGTAAAACGAGATGAGCTGATTGGGAATGTGTTGAGATTTTCAGAAATACAAAGACCATGTTCGAACAAACCGCTATGATTCAGGCATAGAAGGGGGCGTGGCTTAACCAGCGGACGCGTTCTGCTGAGGCTCTGCACGTCGTCCATCAGCCACAGCAGGGGCCTGCAAAGGGACTAGAGTACTCTTGCCAGGTCCCTTAACCACCGGAGACTCCGGCTGGAACCGTTGTGAAGCGGGGAACAGACTCGAACGGACACTTTCCGACGGCCACAGGGTCGGGCGCCTGATCCCAACATGGCGCCCTCCTACTAGCAATCGTCCGCAATATGGTGCTCCAGGGGGACGAAGGCCAAGGATAATACACCCAACATAGTCAGCACTTCCTGGAGAAAAGGCCAGCAAGCACGTCAAAAAGGTGAGGCTGACACTGACTCTGACACTGAGAACCCTACGTGGGGGCCCCGGGGCAGGAGCGAGGACACAACAGAGGCCCCCGGTGAATCGTGACTCCCCGCCCTGCTGCCTCAAAGGGTGCCAAGACCGAACTGGCTGCGGGATGAAAACAGGGGCGAAACGGCACTCCTGGACAGCGCCTGCCCTGTAACCGCCGCAAGCAACATTGAAACCCTGAGAGTCCGGGAACACACAACCACCGAAGGCAGGGCAGCCTCAGAACACCCTTGCATATAATGCCGGTTGGCCTGACACAGAGGTTGGTGATAGCTGTAGATTCTAATGCGGGGAATTTTAACGTGGAGGCCCCAGAGAAGAGGTGTGGACAGCATGTGACTCCTAGAACCGGAGCCACTGATTGTGACCAGGAGGAAGCCGCTGAGAGAGGATGCGTGCAGACACTATCGGGCAGCATTATGTCTCTGAGGCCCACAAACCCAGGAAAGTGCATTTCCTAATGGCAGCACGCACGCAAGACACTCGGAATCAAAGGTTTGGCTACTGCCGATTTAATCACTGAGATTCCAGCACGAATCTCAGGGGGGATGGGCGTGAGTGTGGCAAAGGGCCCCCTCCCCCAAATAGACCGGAACATCACAAGTTGGATCCTTCAACAAAGCTGAGGGTAGGCAGAGGCACACAAAGAAGCTGCACACAGAAGCCTCTCGACGACCACAGAGCATGAAGCCCCTGTACAGGCCCAGATCGAAGCCGAAAGAGAAGGCCAGGGAGGAGACCGTGAGAAAGCAGAAACAGATGCCCCTGCCTCTCCCACGAGTGGGTCACAAGTAGGGCCATGGCTCCAGCCCGGATCATCGAAGAGGGGGCCTTAACACACTAGGCCCTCATCTGCTCAGACTCAGCCAACAAGCGCCAAGAGGAACAAGAGAAGGCCAGATTGGGGCACCCTCAGAAATACTGAGGAGAAAGGGAGGCCCATCCTGCCAGGAACCACCGCAGTGTACTACCCGAAGGCCAACTACGCATTCGGAAGAGGGTTGCGAAAACAACAGGGCTTAGAGAGGGGTCTGGACAGAACCGATCCATGGCCGTGGTGTCGTGGACACCCCTCTGGCTGGCCAAACACACAGGGCGGTTGGGTGCCCGCATAGCTAGCTGCAACTATGGGACGCCTCTAGATGGCCGGGGGACCCCGGGCCCCTAACCGGACGAGACCGGGGTCCCCAGCTCCAGCAGGCCAGAAGGCAGGCACAGTGGGTAAAACTTGACAAGGTCCTAGTGCACATTGAGCACCCACGCGTCACCATGGAGGAGCGCTTCGGCACCCTAGCCACGGACCTCAATCAGCGACGTGACGACCACAGGAAGCTGGCGGACAAGGTGGCAGATGGGGAAAAAACGCTGTCCACAATGCTGCCTCAAACTAAAGCACACCAGGACTCCATAAAAGACCTACAGGCCCATGTCGCGACTCTGGAGGACAGAACGGACAATCTGGAAGGGCGCTCCAGAAGAAGTAACTTGCATATACTGAACCTGCCGGAGGGAGTGGAAGGAAAAGACCCCATTGAGTATATAGAGGCCGGGCTCCAGTTCTT
Organism: Triturus cristatus; assembly: GCF_964204655.1. Classification (NCBI taxonomy): domain Eukaryota; kingdom Metazoa; phylum Chordata; class Amphibia; order Caudata; family Salamandridae; genus Triturus; species Triturus cristatus. The sequence continues at coordinate 655,481,712 of NC_140586.1, forward strand.
TATGCCGTGGTCGGAACTCACCTCATTATTCTCGATCGAGAGGGCGCAAAGGAATCCCAGCGCGATGACCGCCTCTGGGCTTGCATCCTCGTCCCATGCTAGTAAATCTGCTCCACTTCCGGGACAGGGATGTCATATTGCGAGCGGCAGACAGTCAACTCCTATCATGGTAGAGGATAAACATGTCATGCTCTTCCCAGATTACTCCAGAGCAGTACAGTGGAAGCGAACGGCATTTCTTGAGATAAAAAGACTACTACGGAGTCAAAACATTCAATACTCTCTGTTGTTCCCGGCACAGCTCAAAATAATTAATAACAATACTACAGTATACTTCACAGATCCGCAGGTACCAACGGACTGGATGGACCTGAACCTGCAGATTGGCCCAGATCAGTGGCGCGCAAGAGCATTGAGACCCAAGACGACCAGGCCTCCAAGATGCGGAGTACAGAACTCTAGGACCCTGCCTACCGTCACGCCACAGACGGCAGACACACTTATATAGAGCCCACTCACGGCTGTTGACACATTGTCCCCAAACACAAGAATAGCCCTTCTCCTTACTTCCACGTCGCACATTTAGTGGCATGATAGTGCTTGCCCCCAACCGCTACAGATGCAGGTGACCCCCACTAGCGACACACAGAACAATATGGGACCCACTTGGCGTAACGGGTTTCGGTGGTTAGCGTGAGCCCGACAAAAGTCCCCCCACATGGAACATTAGAGGGTACGCGGTTGTACTGGTTTGAATATGCTGTTTTTTGCAGCAGATCCCCTGTATTGGGTCTTCTACCCCAAAGAGTTCTAGTTCAACCCCTCGCTCTACCCAGACCTCATATTTACCCCATCACAAAGGGCAGACATACTCTCTGGCACACTCACACCTCACACCAGGCACCACCAAGCTTTTCATGGGGTATTTAAACGGAACCCCTAGGGCTTCCCAACCTCACTATGCGGCCTGTCAGCCACCATGAGCCCGTCGGCAGATGTTACATTTTTCACTCTAAACGCATGGGGTATACACATGACTCGGAAGCGTTACGCCAGTTATGCTAATATTAAACACCAGCAAGTGCAGGTTATATTATTACAGGAAACTCACCTCACGAAGGGAGAGCTAGATAGGCATCAAAACCGATGGCGGAGAAACTTTTGTGCCACGACGTATTCAGCATACGCGCGAGGAGCCCTCATCTGGCTCAGACCGGGAGTCCCTTTCTTGGAGACTAGTAGAAAGATAGATCCCGATGGGAGGTACGCCCTGCTAGAGGGGTTATTGGATGGACTGTCAATATTAATAGGTAGCATTTTACGCCCCCAACACAGAACAAACAATATTTTGGGAGACCCTATCACGCAGCTTGGCTCCATTCACATCTTCACCATGGGTTTTGGGAGGGAATTACAACTGCACGTTGGATCTCAACTTAGATAGATCTCACCAACCCGGTGACATGCACATCCAGCAACTAAACTCTATTCCTTCCATTCAATCCCCCACGATTTACAAGTGTGGCTGGACCGTTTCATGTGCACGTGCACGATCCTCCCCCTAGCTCAACACTCGGACTATCTAGAAAAGGTGAGATCAGATCACAATGCACACGTTATGACTCTCAGATGGTGCCCGCCCACACCACCGGTTCCCACCTGGCGGCTCCCACAAGACTGCTTAAAGGATCCGGTGTTCCAACATGAACAGAGGGAGAACATACAGAACTACTTTTCTGACAACGCACACTCCACGAGCTCTAGAACACTAGAATGGGACGCCTTCAAGGTGGTCATGAGGGGAGCCTGCATTCGACAAATTTTGGGGGTAGGGAAAACGTTAGAGCAGGCGGTACAAGCAAAGAAGCAACGCTTAGGCAGCTATCTAAAGAGGCAGATAAACAGGCGACTCTCCATACACAAATAGCAGAAGCTAATACCAAATACGCAGAGGCCTGCGCGGATCTGCATGGATACAATTTCCGTGCCTATGCCGCCAGAACTCACAGGGAGGGAAACCGAGCCGGAACCCTACTTCCATGGCTTGTCCGGCAGGAGCTAGGTACACAACCCATTATCAGTATCAGAAACACGGCAGGTGAGATCACTAATGCGCAAGCGGATATCATGCTTGCTTTCCATGAATACTACAGAGACCTATACAGAGAACCGTTCCCCGACAGAGAAGAACACATCCCAAAAATATTACAATCCATCACTATAACACAGAAATTAGAAGAAGACTAGACCTCACTAGACGAACAAATTACGAAAGCAGAGATTAAACATGTGATCCACCATTTAGCCAAGAACAAAGCCCCAGGCCATGATGCTTCCCCATAGAATACTACCACACTTTCTCCCAGGACTAGCTCCACAGCTGGACATAGTATATAGGGCAGCGCAAGAGGTAGAAACACTCCCTCAGTCCATGCGGGACTCGATACTAGTGACTTTCCCTAAGCCAGATCGGTATCTTTTGCTCAGGTCATCATATCGGCCCATTACCCTACTAACGGCGGACTGCAAAATATTGGGGAGGATCCTAGCAGATCGAGTAACTGGGGTGCTCCCATGCCTGGTACGCCCTGACCAGTGTGGACTTGTGCCGGGGAGAAACACCTCTCAGAATCTACGATGGTTATTCCACATCCAAGATGCCGTACGAGGCCGGTTCCCACATGCCGCGTGCCTTATTCTAGACCTAGAAAAGGCCTTTGACACCTTGGCATGGCAGTATTTATTCGTGGGTCTGGGGCGGGAGTGGATGGGACGCCAACTCCTGGCGTATATTAAATTGTTATACACCGGTCTCTCAACCCGTGTCCGAATAGGCCAACATATCTCTCCACCTATCCAGGTGTCCCGTGGTATGCGTCTGGGGTGTCGCCCTTGCAATGGAACCATTGGCAATAAGCCTAAGAGAGGGGGGCAAACTATGGGGTATACCACTTGAGGGGCGGACCCATAGTGTATCTCTGTACGCAGATGATCTCCTAATATACGTCAAAGACATCACTGCAGACCTCACTCCTCTCTGGGCCACACTCGAAGACTTTGGGTGGGCGACGGGCTTAAAAGTGAATTGGGCCAAGTCCACTATCCATCCCCTTCACCCAGACACCCCCATTGGGAAATAAACGCGGGGGAAATCAAGTTGCCATGGAATGGGGATGCTCCTAGGTATCTGGGAATCAGGCTATACCACACTCTGAGGGATCTCCTCGAGGACAACCACCTTCAGGCCCTATGAGGGATTAAGGCCCAAGTCACCTTCTGGCAAACGCTTCCATTGGCCCCCATAGGGATGGTGGCTTTATCAAAGATGATAATGGTGCCCCGTCTCCTTTATTATTGTGCAAATGTCCCAGTGATCCCCCCAGGGGCCTTTTTTCTGGAACTAAACTCTTTACTATTGTCACTAATTTGGGGCGGAGGCCGCCGCAGAGTAGCTATGACAATGCTGCAGCTGCCACGAGAACGGGGTGGGCTGGGTGCCCCTTCCTTTGAGGCCTACTTCCTTGCAGTACAACTGCAGTGGCTCTCATGCTGGACAGCTGAGCGCCACCTAGAGGAAACTGAAACACAAGCGGGGACACTGTCAACTCGAATGCTCCTCCCAGGGACCAAACCTAATCCCTCCCACTCCATTTTGGTAAAGGTAGCCAGATCCTGTATGTTAAGGATTCACCGTCTCTCCCAAGCGACCCAAATATACTCCCCATTATTACCACTGGCAGGTCTACCTAGGGGACATGACCACTACACATCTAGAGACTTACAAATCTGGACAGAATATGCACTCACGGAGGTGGAGACTTAGTTCACAGAGGGCCAGTTGTCCTCTTTCGAAGGCCTAGCAGAAGAGAGTGGGCTTCCTGCAGGGCAATTCCAACTTCACAGACAGCTCATAGCGGACTGTAGGAGGACGTGGGACCTGAAGGAGGGAGAACCCAAAACCCACCCCACACTGCACGCAATATTAAATATGGGAACAGGGAGACACCTCATCACCTGGATATACAACTCAATCATAGACCTCACATGTGTGCCACTAACGCGATTGCTGTTAAAATGGGAGGAGGAATCCGGCCGGGCGCTACATGATAAGGAATGGCTCGCTGCATTGGAGCATCATAAAAAAGTCTTGTGTAATCAACGCTTTAAAAACATCCAATTTAACATACTACATTGAGCGTACCTCACGTCGGAACGGCTCAAGTGCTTCTTCCCGGCGACACACTCTGAATGCCCACGCTGCCAGATACGTGATGCTCCATTTGTTCCTATGCAATGGTCATGCCCCAACCTGCGGCCCTACTGGACAGGAGTGCATGCCACGATATTGATAGTCACAGGTCTGGCAGGCCTCGCCACCTGGGAGACCATCGCCCTAGGGATTTTTAAACGGAAAAAGCAGAAAAATTTGGAGACTCGCTTTGTGATACCGGCCCTACTCCTACCTAAGCGTAGCATCACACTACACTGGCATTCTCCAAGCAGTCCCCCGATAGCAGCATGGGGGGGTGGTCAAAAAATGGGGAGCCGCTGAAGAAGAAGCAATCAGGCTGGAGGAGGCGCGGGGAATGCGGCGACGCCACATATTCATGGAGTGGTCAATGCTCCTACACAGCTTCAAACAGACGCATAACACCCCTACGAATACCCCAACTGCCACTCAGACGGTGCTCGATCCCGTGACGCCCCAGGCAGTACAGGAACCCCCCCCCCCCCCGGACAGGTACCACTGGAACCCCATGTGTGCCCCGGTGTGAGAGCAACAACTAGTGCCAATAGACCAGCAAAAGCCAATGCCCTAATCCCCAGCCCCCCTCCTTTCTATTCCTGAGTTATTCGCCACAGTTGGTTCAAACAGATGGACTCATTCCAACTATAAGAGCAGTAGGATGCACCACCTAGGCCCTGGAACTTAACAAAGCAGAACGAGTCCCATCCTCACTCAGCATTTCATATATGTTTAGTCACACTTTGCATACCCGGACAAACTAGCCTTGATGTAAATATGTCATAATGGCAATATCATTCACCGAAAGTTAAATGACTGTCATTGAAGTTTCAAAATGTATTTCCAATACGTACATGTTAAATCTAATAAAAAGGTTTTTTTAAAAATGATTCAGGCATAAAAAATACGCCATGCGCAATTAACGTTTCCGCACGTACCCGATGTATTACTCTGTAGGTACCTGGGTACGTGTCCATGCCTCTTGCATAAGTGCAAAGCATGGATGTACGCTGCGGATTTACAGCAGTTTTGAAAATCTTGTGGTTGCACGCTGAACGTGATGCATATACCCCACATGCCTTGGGATAGAAATAATATACAATTAATTATGCTATTTGCCAGAGTGCGTGTTTAGAAATTGTACTATTTTTCTATCCGTCCCATGGAAACACTAAACAAGCCGGTGCATTCTCACATTTTGTGCAACACTTTTACTGGCTTGTTTGTGTGTAAACTGGACGCACAGATGCGTGTCAGAAATAACAATGTGCTTTCCAACTAGCGCTTCTGTGGTTTGTAATCGCTGTAAATAACGTACGTTACTGTTCGCAGTTTACTAACCTTGAAGGAGGGAAGTCTGTCTGTCTTGGTGGGATTCGATTCTGTGAGTTTCAGAACCGACTTGGCAGCGGCCATCTACTCGCTGAGCTACACTCCCCGTAGGTTCATGCCTGTAAGTTGATTCCGTATAAATACACCAACATTAGAGTGGACGCTCATTTGCACAGCACTTTCTTAGGCACTCTGCAAGGTACACTTTTTTCTTAGATGCAAATCGAAAAACAGCAAAATGTTTGAGTGTGCATCCTACTGACCAGCAACGCATAGTAAATAGCGCAGACTACGTATACTTACCATAAGGCCTTTCCTAAGTGTCAGTCGCGCCTACTCCTGGAAAAAAAGCTTTGTGAAACTGTATCTGAAGTTTCTGTTCTTTAGGCGCTGATAGATGGTTCATCATGAATGTACATTAATCTCGACAGGGCAGCCTCGGGCTTTCATCCTGCTTCACAGACAAAATGAGAGACATTCAGCTGACCAGTACTAGAGTGTTTTTTACAGCTCACTGGAAATAGTGCTGTCAATTTAGTGTCAAAATACATATTTTTTGTTTTATGTTGGCAAATAGAGACCACATTTACCAGAATGCACGTTATTATCAAAGAAACTGAAGGACCAATATGTTTCACTTAATATGCATTCACACTCTAAAGGGAAAGTCCTATAAAGGGAAATAATGGCCAGTCCGTGAGTTAGCAAGTTCAGAAGGCCGCAGCAAGATGCTGATGAGAGAGAGAATCCGATTCTTTCTGAGAGCTTTGCATCTGTTGCTGTGTTAGAAACACCCGTCCACGGCCACTGGAGGCGCTGCTCCTCCATCTCAATGAATGGTCGCGAGCAGCTGAGACGGCGCCGGCGCTTGCAAAATATGCATCAAAGCTAGAGGCGAAGAGCCTCTGCCTGCGCCGCAGGGATTGGAGCGTCATACGGGGCACCAGCCATTGTGCCACTGAACGAGGACAGCACAGGCAGTGCACGGCCGACGGCCGTAGAAGCTTCCTCAGACAGAGGGGGGCTGTGCCACATATATGCATTTACTGTGTTAAAAGGACCTTCCGGTTGGGGGACATTCCGGGTTGTTCAAGGTGTGATGTAGTCGAATATCTATGAGCCACAATTCTAAATATTATTTATCCGTCGAAGTTTCGAGTTTCACAAGTAATCGTAAAATCACCCACTATTGTAAAATACACCCACATAAACCTGCCGCTCCTGCCACAGAGCGAGACAGGCAGACCGGAGAGCGCTATGGGAACCTTTCATGTCTTGTTTTAACCCCACCCCATCCCTATCCTGTGGCAAACAAACACAGGGGCGGAAGCTGCGGACATTCCCATGAGGACATCTGCAGCTCCTCGCAGCCCCTTGCCAGGTGGGAGCAGCCCGCCCAGCGGCCCAGGCATCATCCTTTCTTCTTTTCTTGGTGCTGGCTGTACTGTACTTGCAGAGAGAAGACCAGAGTGTTACATATGAGAAAATGCAAAGAACACAACAGGACCCGTGAACTGCTCATGCGAGACTTGGAAAACTTGACACCGTTGCGGTAACTTCCATTTGAGTTACACAGACAGAACCGCGTCTTTCTGGTAAACAGTTTTTAAACCTAACCCACAGATGGTGTTAATAGTCCAGTCTGACGTTATGACACCATCATTTTCATGTTTGTGCCTGTTAGTGGTCTTGCAACCGTTTGCAGAGTGGCGATGCTGACATCAAGGCCTCATCTTAGCCTGTTGACACCATTGTAGAGTGTTTCTAGATACTCACCGCATTGTTTTGTAATAGCAGGATGTACGTGTGCACTCTCAGCGTCAGCCCCTTAAGTATGACGCGGCTGTTCCCTCCGCTGAGCCCAAAGCTCCAGCCTTGTGTCTGTCTGGGGGGCTTTGTGCTTTCTCTTCGCTGTGAACATTAGCTCTCTTTTGCCTTTTGAATGTATCCCAACCGCTCCCATTTAATACATGCAAACTCCTGTGGGGCTGAAGGTGTCGGCCCTTTAGTCAGTGGTCTCAAACTCCTCCCCGAGGTGTTTGTGATGCGCTCACATTTCCCGATGCAGCAGCGCAGCACAAACACGGCCTCCCCTGAGAACCGAACTGCCGCCATTACCCGCATCTCCATGTCGAAGGGCGGTAATGGGCGCACAGAGGGAGGCCTTACAAACGCAAAACGCGTATTTCACAAACAGATGTTATAAGCTTCCAGCAAAGCTTGGTGTGAGACAAATACTTGTGGCCTTTTCGGTGTTTACTTAGAGTGGATATCCGTCTTTGCACCCTTTTATTTCACTTGATTTCTCTGCATTAACAGATCAATGAAGGCAAACAGTTTTTGCAAAGGACAATGCAAGCATGGGCACGATCCACACTCATGTCAAGATACATGTCACATCTGGTGAGAATTCCAATAGACTAGTAAGTTACTCTCTGATTCAGTTAGTTGCTGATGTGAAGAGTTTTGGGACATTTAATTACCTGATTTGGAGAGTATTCCAGCTGCTACTAGTTGTATGTTGCAACTGGCTATTTGAGTGCAAAGGTATTTTTTTGTTTTAGTTTGGCAGCTTTATTTAATCAGCATATTTACCCTGGCTTTTTATGCTTTTTAGATATTCACTGAAGGGTACAGTGAGGTGTTAAAATAAGGAAAAACAAAATAATTAAAAATTCCAAAAGACCTCTGAAATTTATAAGTTATAGTTAACGGAGTTAACTGTGACTTGTGCCCTGCCATGCACATATGACTTTGTGGAAGTGAAACTCCGTACCTGATAATTAGAACTGTACCCCAATAATCATGACACCCCAAATTTTTCAGATTTCCATAGTTTACTTCAGGAGGTTCCATCTGGGTTGATCTTGCATAAAAAGGCACACCACTCAAGCATATATTGCAGGGCCCCCTCACATTTTGTTACGCCACTGCCTGGCCCGCAGGCAGGCACCGCACCCACCCCCCTATGAGTGACCAAGACCACTTTGATGGCTAAACTCCATTGTTTTGCAGTGCCCCAAGGTCCTACCCATTTTTTTCCTGCGGTGCTGCAGTGCAGCAGAATTACTACGAAATTACACGGGGGCCACACTTAGCCCTACGGTAGAACTGCGGAACCTTAAAAAAACTCATTTTAATTTGACCTCAAGGGGTGTCTCTCCGGAACCTCTGCCACAAGGGCCACGGATAGGTTTACCCTTACCCTGCCCCATTATTCCTTATGTTTTCTGTTCTACAATATAGGAACTTGCGCTCCAGTGGTACTCTGCAGTAGTTCCGTGTTGGCTTTGCGTTGCTATATACACATACATTTTCAACCTTAATTTCTCATAAACTACTGAATGGATATACATAAACCACAGAAAGCACACTTTCTGGGTAAAGATCGAGCTTTCTGCCAAATTTGGTGTAATTCTGTTCAACCGTTTTTGCTGTAGTGCTGTTCAATTTTCCTATGGAAAGTTGCATGGGGGAAACAGGTTTTGGGACCCTCCATCTTTTTTCTTGGCCCCGGATGATGGACCATCCTAAAACTTTCTATTAAGGAGCTGAGTTGGCTAAATCTTTTTGTGTGGAACGTTTAGTGTTGATTCTTCAAACAGGGCCCGCGTTTCAGATTGTATCAACGTTGTAAAATGTGAGGTCATGAGCTGAGCATCATAGCGGTGCAAGTTATACTTATGCAAGCTATGTATAACTGGCAAATTTCCCTGTTTTTAGATGGTGGAGGTTTTTCCGTGAATTTCTAAAGTTTTTTAATATAAGGTAAAATTTTACTACGTTCCTCACTTAGAACCATACCTTAACCTTTCTATTTTTTTTTAGATTTCAGTTTTTTAATGTAAAGTAATATTGTAGATTTCATACCTTAATGTCTCAAAAACGAGTGACCAGATTTACACCAAATCACAAAAAGCACGCATTCTGGATAAAGAGCCAGCTTTCTGCCAAATTTGGTGGAATTCTGTTCATCCATTTTGGCTGTATCATAATCTAATTTTTCTCAGCACCCGCTTGATGGATCTTCACAAAACTTTCTGGGAAGGAGCTGAGGTAGGCGAACTTTATTTTGGAAAGTTTTGTGAAGATTCATCAAATGCCTCCAAAGTTATTAGCAAAGCAACAAACACTCTTTCTGTGATAACTTGGACTCATTTATAACCACACAGTGGCAAATGCACATTCCCCAGTGTGGGAATAGTAAATCTGATCCCTCCAAAGTCCAACATTTTCCCTAATGTGATTACATTTGGAGTGGGAATAGTAAATTAAACTCCCCCAAAGTTCAACAAATCCCCCAATGTGTTAAAGTTTGGAGAGGGTGTAGTAATTTTGAACCCTCCTGAAGTCTAACAATTTCACTAATCTGGTTACATTTGAAGTGGGAATTGTAACTTTGAACCTGCCCAAAGTCCAACAGTTTCCCCAATGTGGTTAGGTTTGGATTGGTAATAATAAATCAGACTCCTCCAAAGTCCAAAAATTTCTTCAATTGAATTTAAATTTTTGGTGGGAATAGTACATTTGACTCTCATCCAAAAGTCCTCCACTTTCCCAAGTGTAGTTCTGTTTGGAGGATAGATAGCAAATTTGAAACCTCCAAATTCCAACACTTTGCTCAATGTGATGAAGTTTGGAGTGGGTATAGTAAATATGAAATCCCCAAAGTACAACACTTTCCCAAACACGGACTAATGTGGAGTCGAAATAGTAACTCAGAAACCCCCCCAAAGTCCTACACTTTCCCTAATGTGGTTAGGTGTGCAGTATATATAGCATATGTGACTCAGCCAAAGTCCAACACTTTCCGCAATGTGGTAAAGTTTGGAGTTGGAATAGTAATTTTCAAACCCATCCAAAGTGTCCAACACTAGCCAATGTAGTTAAGTTTGGAGTGGAAGTAGGAATTTAGACCCTCCACAAAGTATAACCCTAGCTCCAATGTGGTTAAGTGTGTGTTGGGAATTTGGGAATGGTAAATGTTATATCCATAAACTGTCAGCATTTAGTAATTTATAGTATACATGTTTTGTTTCTTAATACTGGTTTTGTAAACTAACATTTTCTAGATTTTTTTTACTGTACACATCTTTTAAACATCTCTTTTAATATATACAATTGTTACTGTACATTATTTTACAATAACAAGTTTTTTGAAATGTATTTATTTTCCAAAAAGATTTTATGCTTCAAAAAAACTTACCATTACACATATAAAATAGTCGTGGTGTACATGCATCTCCGTTTGTAGTTATCCAATTTTGAAAACATATTTTACAGTCATTTTCAACAAATGTAATGTTTTAACGTTACTTATATTTTTAAATATTAGAATAGATTAAAAAGTACTAAAAAATAGCTTTATATTTGCATTAGTATGTTGTACTATATATTGATATATAAAACCTTTTTTTTTACATTTTTGTTAGGACAAACATTTCAGCAACATTTATGACATGTTTATTATTTTGTAAACATGAATAAATAAAACATTTTTTCCATTGATTTCTATAGGATGAAAGTTTTCATTTATTTTAATTTTTCCACTATTTTTTCAAGTTACTTTGATTTTGTCATCTTTTTTCTTCATTTTAAGCTGTTCGTGTAGTTTGCTGTTGTGGTTTCCTGGAGCTGTTTCTGCTTCAGGTAAGACTAGATTAAACTTATCTTGAGGTTGTTTGTTGGTGTCTAGTTGAAAAAATCTATCTATCTATCTATCTATCTATCTATCTATCTATCTATCTATCTATCTATCTATCTATCTATCTATCTATCTATCTATCTATCTATCTATCTATCTATCTATCTATCTATCTATCTATCTATCTATCTATCTATCTATCTATCTATCTCTTATCAAACTTATAAATGTCATAACAAGATTCCACTACTTCCTTAACCCCTTCGCTGCGGCGGGAATTCCGCCGCAGCGCTGGGGGGGGTTGGGTGAGTGAAATGTCCAACTAACTATAACGTCCCTGAAACCTATGATTTTTTCAGTGAATTTCAAAGGTTTTTTAAATGCTAATTTCTAACTATAACATGCCTGAAACCTATGGTTTTTTCAGTGAATTTAAAAAGGTTTTTTAAATGCTAATTTCTAACTATAACGTCCCTGAAACCTATGGTTTTTTCAGTGAATTTCAAAGGTTTTTTAAATGCTAATTTCTAAATATAATATTTATGAAACCTGTCTTTTTTTCAGTAACTTGCTAAGTATTTTTTAGTGATATTTTGTAAGTGTAATATCCTATAAATATTTTTTCTTATTTTGTTTTTCTTTTTTTAAATTATGTAATGTCTTGTGTTTTCTAAAATATAACTTATTTTTTTGTGTGGAAAAAATGTGGAGTCGCGTACCCTTAGTGTACCTATCTTGGTGGGTGCGCGGATTCACGCTTGCTATGCGACTGGTGCGCGGTGCCGAGCCACGCGTAACGTCATATATGTATGGGGGTTGCGCCAGCTGCGCGACTTTTGTAATTTTTATTATGTGTTAAAACTATGTGTGTATAATTGTAATGTGTATATTAGAGTAAGAGGAAGGCGGGGCCAGCATCGGCCCCGCCGCCATTATGGTGGTCGGCCGTGCCCCCACCGGAACTGTGCCCTCCCCCCAGTCCTGATCACTCGCTGGCTATCATGGCCCGGAAGTGATTGAATCACTTCCGGGTCACGTGAGATTCCCCCGCGCCCCGGAAGCGATCCGATCACTTCCGGGGGCGTGGGCGACCCTCGGGACTTTAAAACCGGGGGGAGCTCTGGGATCATTCTCTCTTTCCTCCCCCCGGCTGCACATCGGGCGGATGTGCGTTACCTCCCTCGGGAGGCTCTTTAACTGTTTTTCCCCACCCACCATCCCTGAACTGAGAGCTTCGTTGTAAAGTGTATGTTTTCTGTAAATTTTTCCACAGGTTACCAATTTGTAGATATGTTTTGATGCCTTTTTTGTCGTGTTTTTAGGCGATATTCCTGGGCGAGCGGTAAGGTCATAGGTTGGACAGACTAAATTGACTCATCTTTTGGGGCGTCTCATTACGTGAGCCGCCCAGAGGGGAGGGACATTTGGTTCTCCCCAGACTCCAGGGGCAGTTACAACCGGTTGGTTGGAACGGTGCGGGGACAAATGGGGGGGGTTACGCTTTCCATTGGCTGGTTAGCCACCCCGCACGCGGGCGTAAGTAAGCTGCGCTGTCTGCATGGCCCCTTTATGGAGTAAGTCCTGAACGTTTGGGGGTTGCCTGGGGGTAAGTACTTCCGGGTCAGCTGGGCCTCCGGCGCATGCGCATCCCGGTTGGGGTGCGCGGGACAGTTTCGGTGTAAGGGGGAGGGGCCAGCATTTTTGACCTTGCCGTAGGCCCAGAACAATACGCAGAAATGTGAACAGCAATGTGTTAGACTAGGATAGGAACATTTATGTATTAGAGTTTTTGTTAAAGCTAGGATCTAAGCAAATGTACTGAATCCTGTCATGTCATTTCTGCGTTATGGTATGTTATGAATATAACTTGTTTGTGTGTTAATAAATACGATCGGGGGTCAACGACCCCCTATTCCAAAAAACAAGAAAGTTTCTTGGTTTTTGTCACCGTCAGGGGAGGAGGGGGCGTTAGGCCGTACCAGACCATATACATTATCTAAACTAATTATAAAAATCATATATTTGTATTGAAGTTATATGATTCTTAAATATATTTTTCGGAAGTCTCCCTGTGTGCGCGTTTGGTATGTGACAGGTGCGTGGTGCCTGGCCCCTCTTTACGCCATATACATATGGGGTCACGTCGTGTGCGCATTTGGTATGCGATGGGTGCGCGGTGCCAGGCCCCGCGTAACGTCATATACGTATGGTGTCACGCCGGGTGCCTGACCCCCGTAAATGTTTTTATGTTTTAAAACTATATGTATATTACTTTAATGTGTATATGAGAGTAAGAGATTATCTAAACTAATTATAAAAGTCATATATTTGTAGTTGCAATAAAGTTATACTATTGTGTAATATAGTTTTGTGGAGTTGCGACGCTTGCGTGCTGGTTGCGCGCCGGGTACGTGACACCCATGTGACTTTAAAACAAAGCATTTTATTGGTTTACAAGGTTTCCCATTCTAGCAGTTGAAGGACCCCACCCATTTTTGTCATTCTCTCTGCAGCATTACTGGAGACACACCTGCTGTGTTTTTTCAGCTAGTGAGTGAATTTTTTTGGTGTTTGCTGAAAAATGGAACAATGGCTTCTTCATCTCCTGTTGCAGATCTTCCTTCTGATGATGAAGAGTTTGACCAACCTCTAAAAAAAAGGAAGGAATCTATTGTCTGGAAGTTTTTTACCATTCCAGATGGTGAAAAGAAGGTGAATGCTAGAAAGATGAGCTGTACACTTTGCCCAAGAATTTTATCAAGAGGAAGCGATAAGAAATATTCGTGTGGAACATCAAGTATGTTCAAACATCTTCAAACAATCCACCCGAGACATCTGGCATGTGAACAGCTCCGACATGCACTAGAAGCCATGCAGGAAGGTGACCAGGGAGCTGCTCCCAGCACCTCTGGAGCCTCAAGCTCCTCATCTCGAGGACCGGACATTTGTCCTGAGTTCGCAACCCTTGAACAACATTGCATGAAATGCAAGACTGTATTGTGTTGTGGCGAGCAGTCGGTTGATGCTGTTTGTTCTGCAGCAAGAAACCATTGTTGCTAATTTTTTCATTTTTGTGTTGGAATGACTATTTAATTCCAAAAGTTAGCAGTTTTCGCTGTTGTTTTTTTGTTTTTTCAAACAACACCCAAGAAATTCACAATATAGTTTAAAAAACACAAACAAATGAAAAAAGAAAAAAGAAAAAAAGAATTATTTTCAGAGCTACCATATTCGGTTAAAAAAGAGAAATAACTGCATGCTAATGCCTGGGTGATTGCATGAGTATATGTGTAGAGCTTGATAGATTCCAACAGTGCATGGGTAGTGCATAGGTGATTGTATGATTGCATGACTAGTGCCTGCATGATTGCATGATTTTATCTGTAATGCCTGAGTTATTGCATGAGTGGATGGATAATGCCTGGGTGATTGCAATAGTATATAAGTGATGGTTGGGTGATTGGAAGAATGTATCTGTAGTGATTGGGTGATTGCATAAGTGCATCAGTAGTGTCTGGGTTATTGCATGAGTACATAGGTAGTGGTTGAGTGATTGAAAGAGTGCATGGGTAGGGCCAGGGTGATTGTATGAGTGCATCAGTAGTACATAGGTGCTTGTATGAGTGCATGGGTAGAGCCTGGGTGATTGAACGAGTGCATGGATAGTGCTTGGGTGATTGAAAGAGTACATTGGTGGTCCCTGGGTAATTTGAGGATTGCATGAGTAGTGCATGGGTGATTGGAGTAGTGTATAAGTAGTGCCTAGGTGATTTCATGAGTGCTTGGGTAGTGGCGGAGTGATTTCGTAAGTGCTTGGATACTAATTGGGTGATTGGAGAATTGCATGGGTACTGCATGTGTGATTGCATATGTGCATGGGTAATGCTTAGGTTATTGCATGAGTACATGAGTAGTGCTTGGGAGATTGGGACAGTGTATGGGTAGTACCTGGGTGATTTCATAAGTGCTTGGGTAGTTGTGGAGTGATTTCATGAGTGCTTGGGCAGTGGCGGAGTGATTTCATGAGTGCTTGGATACTAATTGGGTGATTGGAGAATTGTATGGATACTGCATGTGTGATTGCATATGTGCATGGGTAATGCTTAGGTTATTGCATGAGTACATGGGTAGTGCTAAGGAGATTGGGACACTGTATGAGTAGTGCCTAGGTGATTTCATAAGTGCTTGAGTAGTTCTGGAGTGATTTCATGAGTGCTTGGATACTAACTGGGTAATTGGAGAATTACATGGGTACTGCATGTGTGATTGCATCAGTGCATTGGTATTACTTGGGTTAGTGCATGAGTATATGGATAGTGATTGGGTGATTGGAACAGAGCATGGTTGGTGCCTGGGTCATTGCATGAGTATATGGGTACTGACTGGATAATTAGAGTACTGCAAGGAGACTTTATTGTGAATTTATAAGTGCTTGGGGATTGGTGGAGTGATTTGATAAGTACATGGTACTGGCTGGGCGATTGGAGGAGTGCATGGGTAGTGAGAGGGTGATTGCTGGAGTGCATGGGTAGTACCAGGGTAATTGAAGGAGTGAATGAGTAGTGTCTAGGTGATTAGAGGACTGCTTGGGTAGTGCACAGGTGATTGTAGCAGTGCATGGTTAGTACCTGGGTGATTGCATGAGTACATGGGTACTGACTGGATGATTAGAGTACTGCAAGGAGAGCGCATGGTGAATTTATAAGTGCTTGGATATTGGTGGAGTGATTGGATAAGTACATGGTACTGGCTGGGTGATTGGAGGAGTGCATGGGTAGTGACAGGGTGATTGCTGGACTGCATGGGCACTACATGGGTAATTGAAGATGTGAATGAGTAGTGTCTAGGTGATTAGAGGATTGTATGGGTGGTGCACGGGTGATTGTAGCAGTGCATGGTTACTGCCTGGGTCATTGCATGAGTACATGGGTACTGACAGGATGATTAGAGTACTGCAAGGAGAGTGTATGATGAATTTATAAGTGCTTGGGTATTGGCGGAGTGATTGGATAAGTACATGGTACTGGCGGGGTGATTGGAGGAGTGCATGGGTCGTGACTGGGTGATTTCTGGAGTGCATGGGTACTACATGGGTAATTGAAGGAGTGAATGAGTAGTGTTTAGGTAATTAGAGGACTGCATGTGTAGTGCACAGGTGATTGTAGCACTACATGATTAGTGCCTGGGTCATTGCATGAGTACATGGGCACTGCCTGGATGATTAGAGTACTGCAAGGATAGTACACGGTGAATTTATAAGTGCTTGGGTATTCACAGAGTGATTGGATTAGTACATGGTACTGGGTGGGTGATTAGAGGAGTGCATGGGTTATGATAGGGTGATTAGAGCAGTGCATGGGTACTACCTGGGTAATTGAAGGAGTGAATGAGTAGAGAGTTTTGCATGGGTAGTGCACAGGTGATTGTAGCAGTGCATGGGTAGTGCTTGGGTGACTTAATCTTACCTTTTTTGAAGTAGATATGAAACTCATTGAAACAATTTTTTAAGTTGTTTTATTATAATCTAAATTTAAAATATTTTCAAACTTTAGAATAAGTGTCTGTAAAAGAGAAGAAAAAATACTGTTATGACATATAATTTTATAGTTTTCAGAACACAACATAATTTTACAATTACATAACATATTCAGTTTGCCTTTTCTGCTGTTTTCAGATTCTATCGAATTTCTCCATACACAGTGATTTCAATGTTGATCATCATCTGACAGCGGGCAAAAAAATAAAATCAATAAGATTGTTAAAAAAAAACAAATGTGTGTTCAAAATATTTACAACAAACTCAACTATCTGATTGCATTTTCAAAAATAAACACCCTCAATAACATTGCATATAATACAAAGATCAAATATATGAACTGCTTCTTTCAAAAATAATTTTCTAAATACAATATCTAAGAACAGAAACAATAATTGAAACAGTAATTGTTGACATCCATTGTGACCATAAATTCATGACAATTACCCCCCTAGATCTCCCTGATGTGGACAACATGGTCATTAAGCTAGAATATAAATCCGGCCCACTAATCTGCATTCTGATCTACAGGCCCCCACAGCATATGCCGCAGTTTCCCACACAACTGAGCAAGCAAATGGCCAACATTGCAACTAACTACACTAACATTTTGCTAATTGGCGACTTAAACTACTGGTCTAACGACCCACAGGGGGGGCCCCAATCCGCGGAATTAACTGAATTCCTAACAAATCTGAACTAAACCCAGCATGTGACCGTAGCCATGCACAATAAAGGTCACACTCTGAATCAGGTTTGGTCAACCAACCTTACAGTATCTGCCCCCACTATCCTACCTTGTATATGGTCAGACCATCACTTACTTAAACTGTTAGTAACTATGCCCATTGCCAAAAAGACACCCCTCGATTGAAGGGGGCTGGGGTTCCCTTAATAAACAAGAATTCCCAAACACCCTAGCCAACCAATCTATCATTTTAGATGTAGATGTGGACCTCCTAGAAGCTAACATCTCAGCTTGGATCTCAGCAGCCAGCGATACACATGCTCCACTAAAAAAACTTAAACAGGCATGCCGATCTGTGGCACACTAATGGTTCTCCAAAGAACTAAGAAAGCAAAAACTAGCACTCCGCCAAAAAGAACGCAGGTGGAGACTAAACTACTCCCCTGAAGACAGGCATATCTAATCTCTAGCGCAGAAGGAATATAAAAAAGCGATAAGCGCAGCAAAGGCCTCACATTACTCCTCCAGAATTCTCAACTCACCTAATGGGTCAAGGGAAATCTTTGCAAATGTCAATGAATTATCTAATATAGATAGAATTTCACCCTTCCCCACACCCTCCCAAGACCTCTGTAATTCTCTAAACTATTTCTTCCTGGACAAAATAGCCACTATTAAAGCTGGCATTCCCAACTCAAACCCCAAGGAGACCTTCCTTGGTCCGCTTACTAACTCCCTCACCTTGGATGCCTTCCTGGCTATTAGCAATCAAGTCTTCTTGGACTTGCTGTCTAAAGTAAAATCTGGCTCCCCTTTGGACTGCTGCCCACCCCATAGCTTAAAAGACATATTTTCTGCACTATCAACCTCTGCCATGACCCTCCTTAACGAGTCTCTCGTACAGGGCTATGTCCCCAACACTTTTAAGAATGCGATCGTGGTCCCTCTCCTAAAAAAGCCTGGAGCCGACCCTCTGATCTTGTTAAACTATCGCCCTATTTCCTTGCTCCCCTACCTGGCAAAAGTGTTAGAGCATACGTGGCAAAATGCCTGTCCAGCTTTCTGGAACTGTCTGGTTATCTGGATCCTCAACAGGCGGGCTTCCGCCCTGCACACTCGACAGAATCAGTGATACTGCCAGTTCTTGATGAATTGCATAAAAAAGCAGATGAAGACATCCCACTGGCCCTGGTTCTATTGGACCTGTCAGCCGCGTTTGACACGGTTGACCATAGTATATTGGAAGACCGTGTCAGACAGGCTGGCATCCAGGGTCTAGCCTTCCGATGGATCAGCTCCTTTCTCAAAGGTCACACTCAATCAGTGCGCCTGGCTACATTTACAGCCCCTAAGTTAACAACAACATGTGGAGTTCCACAAGGTTCCTCGCTTTCTCCCCACTTGTTTAACTTATACCTCCTCCCTCTGATTCAATCACTGAAGAAAATGTGAGTGACAACTTTCAACTATGCTGATGACCTTCAGCTAACCTTCACTATTGATAACTCTCCCAAGTCAGTGGCTGAATTTCAGACCACTTTGATCTATATCCGCCAATGGATGGATCAAAACCACTTAAAGCTCAATCCCAGCAAGACGGAACTACTACTCACAGGCAAGAGCAAGACCTTCTGGGGCCCACAGTACTGGCCATCAGAACTTGGCTCTCCACCAGCACCTTTTACCTCGGTAAAAAGCCTCGGGGTCATCATAGATAGTGACTTATCATTAAAAGCACAAGTGGGCTCAGTGGTTTCTAAATGCTTTTATAAGCTATGAAAGATTAGAAAGATTATCCGCATGCTCACTTATGCAGCACTAATACAGGTAAAAATGGCTCTGGTACTATCACACTTGGATTATGCTAATTCAATCTACCTGGGACTGCCACTCTACCTCACTAAGAGGCTCCAAACGGTCCAGAATCAGGCGGCCAGGCTAATCCTTCAACAACCTAGATGGCAATCTGCCAGACCCCTACTGAAGAAACTACACTGGCTTCCAATATCACAAAGGACAGAATTCAAGACGGGATGCTTGGTCCTTAAATCACTGTATGGCAAGAGTCCTAAATTTATCAATACCCTTCTAACTAGTTACACACCTTCCCACAACCTCCGTTCAATGCACCTCCAGCTACTGACCACTCCTACCTGTAAACGGAAACAACAAGGTGGACGGCGGTTTGCATATTTGGCCACTAGATTATGAAACTCACTCCCTCTGGAGATCCGATCCTGTACAGACCTACTCAAATTCAGGAAATCGCTCAAAATGTGGCTGTTCATGAGTGCTCACAAATAATTCCCCCTTCGGTCCCGGTATGTCCCAAGTAGCGCCATGAAACACCTGGGTGTACGTGCGCTCTACAAGCAACTTATAACATATCATAACATAACATAACATAATATCTTCCCTATAGGCCGAATGATGTTTCCGAAAACATTTGCATTGAGAATATCCAAAATAAACTTCTTAATTCATATTGACATCTTCCCAATAAGCCAAATTATGTTTCTGAAATCGTTTGTATTGAAAATATCCAAAATGAACTCATTAATTCATGTTGACATCTTCCCAATAGGCCGAATGATGTTTTCCGAACTTTGGCATCAAAAATATTAGATATGAATTTGGTAACTCATAGGGCAACCGACATTTGAATTCTAAATGGGCATCATTACAACGTGTCCATCCTTTATTTCACTTTAAATACACAGTATAGTGTCCAGATGTTGCAGAAGGTCCATCGTTGAAAATAATTGCTACTGCTTTGTAAGTTCTTCCTGAAATTGACAGTTGACTTGCCACAAAATCTTTAATTTTAGTTTCCAATTTTATTCCATCTGCTTTACAAGGTTGTAGCATTAAAATGACATATTGTCCAAATCTTTCTCTAAAAAATGTTGATAACATTTCAGATTTGCAGTGAGTACATTCCATAGTTTGATTAGCTGATTTTACTAATTTGTTAAAAGACACTGTTTTGCAATCTGGTATTGTCAAATATATGAATCTTTCAGTGTCTATTTCAGTGGTAGAAGAAAATGAACAATCTTCACATTTATGATCCCATCTGTAATGAAGTCCAAACAGGTTTTCAATTTGTATTCCTTCATCTTCCAATACTGCAAGCATCAACATAAGACATTCTTGAGCATCTTGCTGTACAATAAGGTGCCGATTCCGATCCTGTAAAACCCGGGTACGAATCGTCGTACGGAGCGTTTTCTCCGTACGACTCGTGCCCGGGGAATGCACCTTACAAACCAGCAAGTACGATTCGTACAGAAATACCATTTTCGTACGAATCATAAAAAACACCGTGCGACTAAAAAATACATACAAGTCCGATCCGGGACAGCACGTACGCGACATTCGCACAGAGTCAGGCAGCATTTTACGGACCAGCAAGTACGATTCATACCCACAACACTTCGCACGGGCATATTTTTACGGGAGCCAAAAAGTGCTGGAAAAACTAAGTACGCCGCGATGCACGAGGAAAAGGGGGCCCGGTACGCACCGTACCCCCATCCCTACACATCTGCACTGTACCCCCAGCCCCCCGCCGCATGTACACACCATACCCCCACCCCCGTATATATGGTGCATACCCCACCCCCGTATGTACGGTGCGTACCCCACCCCCGTATGTACGGTGCATACCCCACCCCCGCATGTACGCACCGTATCCCCACCCCCATATGTACGGCACGTACCCCACCCCCGCATGTACGCACCGTACCCCCACCCCCGTATGTACGGCGCATACCCCACCCCCGCATGTACGCACCGTACCCCCAGCGCTACTTGTGCGGTCGGATTTCAGTTTTACGAATCGGACGTAAAACTGTCCGGGGATGTGTCGTAGACTTTTCCCGAGGTCATTCGTATGTATTTTCCACGTACGAATCGTACTTGGCCATTTGTACGGGACTTGTACGATTCGTACGTAAAAAAATACAGATACGAGTCGTACGGGAATTACGGGAGTGTAAATTGTGAAGAACCAGAACATATTTGCAGAAGGTGCTGAATGCTAGAAAAAAAGAATGCAACAAAGAAAAAAACCTTTTTTCTCGACTCTCCATAATTTGTTGTTGAAGACATAGCATAGCAATTGATACCTGGACTATTTTCAAACTGATATCCTACAATATCATCAGCAGTGTTCACTTTCTTTTTCTTTGGCGCCTCAACATTCTCTTGATTTTTTTTCCTATTTCCAACCTCACTACAGAGTTTCTCATATGTTCGTTTTCAACACACTACACACTTTTCATATACAGGATATTCACCTAAGTTGGGAGCATACAGTCTTCTTAACCGATTATACTCTCTTACACAAATTGCATCTGCACTAATCTTTCTCTCATCAAAATCAATCAAATACAATCCAGATAAAGTTCTGACTCAGGACAATGCAACATATGTCATGCCCTCTTTAAACACGGTACTTCCAATGTTTACCAAAGCACTGTCTACACTTAAACCTTGAGATTTATGAATGGTCACCGCATATGCTAAAGAAAGAGGAAACTGTTTTCTACGAACAAACAAGTCTTTAACAAGCAAAAAACGAACAGCACAATGTCCAATCTGTTTTACCTCTTCTATCTTATCAAATTTAATCTTCAAAAATTCAATTCCATCTCTATTTGGATAATTAACAAAATCAACGTTTCCTATTGCTCCATTTACTAAACCTTTTTCTACATCTAAATTACGCCGTAAAATTACCCAACAGTTTTCACATACATATAAATTCTTTTCTAAACCAGCAGTCTTAAATATACATTTTTCCAAAGAATCCAATTTCGTTTTTAATTTTTCAGACAAAATAATAGTAATTCCTTTGTGTTCTATTTTATCAATTGCTTCCATTTTAATTATTTGTTGTTTTTCCAACTTCAAAAGTTCTTGATTGAATGTAGAACACTCTCGCAGTGTTGGCATTAGGCAAATTATAGATTTATTTTCTCAAATTTTTTAGTATATTATTTCCGGAGCAACATTTTCAATTGGAAACAAGTTTGTAAGTAGCCAACTTTGCAAAGCTTCTTTACCATGTTCTGTCAATACACAAATTCTTATATCTTGAAGAATGCCTCCATAATCTTCATCACTTGCCTGCCGCATATTTTTAATAAGTTCTTTGTATTCAAATTATTACCAAATGTTGACAGTTCCAATGCTTCCCAAAGATTTCCTGGTGTCTTCATGCACAAGTGTTTTAAAAATTGGTTCCCCTTTTACAGGAGTAAGTTGCCGTAGATCGCCGAAAACAATCACATATTTTCCTCCAAATAACACATCATAATCTGTATTTAAGATGTGCTGCATTCTTAAATGTACAAAGGCAAGCATGAAGTTTGAGACCATGCTCACCTCATCAATTGTCAGAAGTTTAATTTTCTTAAGTAATCTTGAAACTTCATAACAAGCTTCTCCAGATAGTTTGTGATATTCCAACTTTTTTCATGTTCAATAGGTAGCATCAGTAAACAATGTAATGTAATCCCTTTAATGTTGTGTGCTGCTAACCCAGTTGGAGCGGTTACAACACAAGATAAATGTGATTCAGTGGTTTTCTGTAGATAACAGGTCAAAACTTTAAATAAGAACGTTTTTCCTGTACCAGCTTGACCACTGATATACATTTGAATAGGTTTAAATGATGTGCAGTTGCATTCTTTATTTTCATGAAGTAAACCATGGTCTATCTGTTGTGTAACTTGCTGATATATTTCTTTCTGTTCAATATTTAGTTCTTCTTCCAAGTTTCCCAACTACATAATATCCTGTTTAGCTTGATGCATTGCTGTTTCTACTTCACTCATGACTATTGCTGCTTCATTTTCAAGAATTGGTTCTCCAAGTGGATCTTGACTCAGTGGAGCAGAACTTTGACTATCTTGAGAACTGTCTCTAGCAATCTCAGCTGCAATAGTAGCTTCTTGTTCAATTTCTTCATTCAACATTTGTAGATAATTTGGAAAAACTGTGAATTCAATGCTATCTTTACATGCATTAAAAGAATCTTCATAGCACTGAAAATCTCCAAGTAATTCCATTTCAGTATGCCAAGGCATGAACAGTTGCAGAAGTGCTAAATAGTAAAATTCCCCTTTATCTGGTGTTTCGCAACTGAGTTTCCTGTGATTAATGAGATTTCCTTTGGTATGTTTCACCAAACATCCATCACAGCCAATGACTTCATATTTTTTTTCATTTATGTTCTCTGGAATATTTCTCTTATAGCTGTAATATTGCAATACTTCATAGAGACATATGTTTTCAAGAAAGGGACTTCTTTTAGGATAGTACTTATCCAACACGTTTGTTTTAACAATATCTGTGCTTTCTGGTTCATTTAATGCTAAATATTCAATTTCTTGTACAGATTTCAATACTCGATTTCGTGTTGCAGCAAGACCTAGACTAACCCAAACGATTCCTCTTGACTTTGAATATAAACTTGCAGAGGTCAACTGACCCGAACATTCGTAGGATCCAAGCTCTCGATGGGACATCATCTTCAAACTAAAGCTGTACAATTTGTTACTAAGAGTCTTCTCTTGTAAAATTTCTTCCCACATTTCTTTCAATTCCGTCTTTTCAGATTTTGTTATGTATGACGTAACATAACGAGCAACAACAATGGAATTATCTGCAACAAACTGTATATCCATATTTGCATGCCACATCGACAAAATCACTGGATTGTAATCATTAATATACTTTGAATGTTCACTTTTTTAAAAATTGCAAGTATTTTTTGGAGATTTTCGAGTTATAGTGCTCGCATGAAACTGTTGACTCTTCCTTTAGAAATTACTGGAAGTGGAAATCCAAAACGACATTTTGTATAAAACTTTTCTTTTGACTTGTATTTCCGTCAACAGTATCTGCCACATCGATGAGTTTGAAACCGTAAACTTGTTGTCTTCAGGTATTTTCTTCTCCTGTTTTTGGAATACCACATGAAACATAGTCTTCAATGAAAGATAAAACAGCCTCATCAGAATCAGTTCTAAATATGGGTGCATCCTTGATCCATAAAAGCATATGTATATGAGGAGCATCTCTAGCTTGGTACTCCTTTCTCCAAAAGAAATCAATAACTTTTCCAAGAGGTGGGTTGTTTTTATTGCAGATAAAAGACATCATTGCTTGAAACCTATGATTAAAATATCTGCACACATTTACAGGATCCAAGGAACACAGTTCTCCAGCTGTCTTGAATCGAATGTTTTTAATATTTGAATTTGCTTCTCGAAGAAATTCAATTAAATCGTCCCATGCGTATTCAGCACAGCTTAGCGTAACAAACCATGTAGGGGTTCCTAAGTTCTTTAACATACATTTAATTTCTCCATGATGACTATACCAACACTCATTAGTCTGATACGCCATCAAATTAATCAATTGAGATTCTAAATGATCGTCTCTCTGTTGTACTTTGTCCATGAATTCCTTTGCAGAAACATGTTGAAGATGAACTCCTGTTTTTAATACGTGGTTCACTGCATATGAAAGTCCAGACAAGTCACTTTCAAACAAAAGCTGAAATATATATGGAATACATTGTCGAAATCTTGGATCTTCTGAGTACAATCTTGTTGTACGATATTCTGATGCTGTAATCTGTACTGGTCATTTGTCATATCGTCCACCTTTTCCAGTGGGGAAGAGCTGTGGAAAACAATGAGTTTCCAAACTTCCTTCCCAAACACTCATGGGAGTTCCCTTTGCTTTCTTCATTTGGAATAATTCAATAGTATTTCCAATCACTTCCTTTGAATGTAAAGGATGTACACTATAATGTTCGTAAATTTCTTCACTTTTGGAGATGTCTACTTTTTCAATTTGGCCACTTGAAATTTCGCTGTCATCTCCTAAAACAATTTCTTATTCTTCCATATACATATTTTTGTAATAAACATTGTTTTTTATGAAATATAACATAGCCTTTTGCAGTTTGCTGACATCTACTAATTCTTGCCATATTTTCAGACTCTTCGTAGGAACACTATTAACTAGAATAACTACAGATTCAGTTTCCTCTTTCTCTACACCAATAGTTTCAATATTTTTCTTTAAATCTAAAGGTAAATACACAACTCTTCCTTTTAATCCTATTTGTAAATCTGTGGGAGGCAACTTACCTGTTTTAGGCTCCATTTCTACAATAGCCTGAAACGGGTTCACAGATTGAATCAGAATGGACTCATACGTATTTAAATCTACCAGTTCAGGAGGAATACCTACCAACTCTAGCTTATTATATACAGCTCTAACTGGCATGTTGTTCTCCTCTAATTTGCTATAACAATATTTACAAATACGTTGACCACTACCCAACTCAAAGCAATCTTCCACTAACAAATAAGCTCCAAATTCCTTCCGCTTATCATTGTTTTCTTTTTCACTTTTTAAATACAGATCAACATTCCTGGTTTGATTTCTATGCTGAGTACGTTGACAACATATACAAACATAGTTTGGTCTTTCACTACAAATTACCTTAAACTTCGCAATTTCTTCTTCAAACTTCTCAGTACAACTATCTTCTACCTCATTTTCAACACCTACACTTATCAAACTTTCACTTTCTCTATACTCCTGTTCAGGGCAAAAGAAACAAAACCCTATATCATCACAAACTTTGTTTTACATCTGATACTGACCCATGGAAAAGAGAAGTGTTTAAGTCACTTAAAATTATTGCAGGACTTTTTACATAGTACAATATTCTTACTAACATCCGCATGCAGAGTGATGTACTGCTAACATTCTCAAATGATGAAAAACACTTTTACACGTTTCTAGAAAAACAAGCCAGAGAATGACCTTGCAAACCAGTATTTTTTCTCACTTTACAAAGATCTAGTCCTTACAACATCTTAATCTTTTGTTTAATACTTTTTTTACTATACGCTCGTAAAATTTTTTGAAAAATATCAATAGACTCCTGTCGTATACTACAAATACTACTGCAATCCCAAGTATACACTGGGGCTTTAGAACGTCTCCCTAGAATTTCATCAGCTATTACTTCTTCTACATTTCTAGGAACCATCTTTTCTTTTTCAATTACACAACCGTTCTTCATTTCATAAGCATGACCATTGGTATCAACTGCGTGAGCTAATGTATTGTTTTGAAAATAGCTCTCTTCATTCAAAAAGGCTCTGTACTTGAGGTGTGCTTCTATTCACTCAAAATGTTTTTACAAAAGTTAGTTCTGTTAATTAGTCTCTTTTTTTACTTTTGTCCTTCATAGATAGCATTGCTTTATCTAATGTTCGCATTCTGTTTAACACTAAAATGAACAATTTTCTTGTTATTTCAAAAGCCTTTTTGACTATAGTTTCAATCAGTTTTTTCTTTTTATTGTCGTACTTTAGAATTTGGGACCGCGTAGGAGGCAGGGCCCTACCCCTGTCTATCCCGGTATTAGTGAACAGCGAATGGTTAATGCGGTATGTACAAGTGCTTTGTGTAACGTTTTAGCTATGAATGCACTGTGTATACGGTATTTCACATCACTACGTGGGTTCCATTTTGTATCGGTGGCCATCTTATGGTTGCCCTCACATAGGCCATATAGCATGAAGCGAGAACGGGCCTTTTAGAGCACATGTGGCTTTCTTTGACTTTTCTGTGACCTGGGCAGCTTGGCTCCGCCGCCCCAGGTCAAACTGGTCTCACGAGTTCCCCGTCCTGTGGCCACCTGTGATTAGCATCAGGGCTTGACACACCATAAAGTCTTTTCATCCTACACAAGCCTCCAGCTAATCTCTTTCACACCTGACTGTTCCTGCTTTATGGCTTGTTTCCCAAAACAGGAGATGCTCATGTTTATTGGGGCCTATCGATATCGGATGTGGGATCTGAGCTTTGCTGTGTAAATAATTGCGGGATGGCTTAACTGGAATGTGGGATGGTCACCATGACTCTGCCCTTTCGTTTGAAATGTATACATGTAATGGTCATATCATAAACTAAAGAATGTATCCCGAGGCAGGATATTTTGTATTTAAGGAGAAGCCCATTTCTGTGATTTTCAGCAGTCTCCTGAGAACATACACGCTGTTGTACTTCTAGGACGCCTGTAATTGGTCTGCAGCCAATAAACTGATCTTTGACTTCACCCAGAAGACTCTGTGTTTCTGTAGGTCTGAAACAGGAAGAACCCCGAAGTCATAGGGTGTGTTCCCCTGCACCGCTGGGTTTAAAATACCCAGTACTTCAGTTGGCGCCCAACTCGGGACGATTTCAGCGGTACCGGTCCAAGCCAGAGGTTCGTGAGGAGCTTCGTGTGGAAATTCTGGAGGAAGGCCGCCACTTCATCGACCCCTGCATGTCGACGTGGTCCGAAGGTCTTTTCTGCGAGGTTCTCCGCGTCCCGACGGCTACGAAGGACTGCTGCCCTGATTAATCGCCCTGTTTTGGACCCTTGACGATTTTGGTAGAGCGAAACAATCGAGAGTCTTCTGGTGAAGCCATTGATCATCGATATTCAGTTAAGTATAAGTGGAGCGTCTCCCAATTTGTTTGGTATCCTTCGGGATGATTTTGGTTTATTTGGAGTTTGCAAACCCCAAAGCCAGAGGACTTGTGTATTCACGAGACTATCGTAATCGATAATCCTTTGAAGTTGGGAACTAGACTAGTGAGCAAAGATGCCTGGTGCTAGTGTATTTGGAAGACTATTTTGTTTGGGTTGTGGAAGGGATTTCCAGTTAGAGGATTCATGTCCGGTTCCTCCAATTGGAACTCCAACTTATGAGCTTTATGTAAAACATGGCGTGGGCCCCATTGCATATAATGAAATATGGATCCGATACACCAGAAAGGACGGTGTTTTAAAATGGCCCCAAAATGGTAGTTGATACAGATATCTTAGATAATTTGGAAGTAAAATTGTTTAAAAAGAAAGCCCGGCCGGCGATGTTTTATTCTTTCCGCCTATGGCGAAAGGAAGCCAAACAGAAGGAAATTAAGCTAGCGAAGAGAAATAAGAGAGAGAGAGGTATGTCAGTGATGCAAGCAGCTGTGCAATTTAAAGATAATGAGGAGGAACAAATGAGGGAACAGTTACATAGGCAGCGCAAACTAGGGATTGATAAATGTTACCCTGTTTTGTCACCCTTTGTGCAAGATGAGACAAAAGAGAAAGAGAAAGATTCCCTAATGTCCCATTTGTTAAGTTCGCCACCCCCATATGCGCAAAATGCCACAGCACCTCCACAGCTTGTGAATGTGCAGCCTCCAGTAAATATGCCGCAAGCCTTCCCGGAGCCGCCAGCTCCTCTTCAGCTGGCTCCTACCCCTGCAGTGCAGCCCTCTCAAGGGCCGCCAGTTTTACTACCTGTTACCCCCGCGCTTCCTGCGACTTTGTCTAACACGCCAGCGGCTTCCCCTGGCGCTCCTTCTTATACTACCCAGGTACCTGTATCTGAATCTGTTTTTCTTCTCTCTGTTTATCCCCCCGTTTTCGCCTCAACTTCTCCTTCAGCACGACAACGACTAGCTAATGTAGTTACTAGTCTAATGTCGCCTTTCTTTGGGTCATCTAGTGCGACTCCTGGTTTACAGCGTAAGCAATTGCGCAGTCAGCTACCTGGTCCCGAAGAGAAAGAGGTGTTAGATCATCTGGCGCGTAGGTGGATTGGTTTCCCTTCACTCTATGATGTGGAATCGGTTGTTAACGTTTTCCACCAATGGGATGCCCCAAAACAGAGGTATGTCTTTGATAAAATGTGTGAATTCCTCTGTGAGGAATTGGAGGATAATGGTGCAAACCCAAACCCACAGGAATTGTGTCGAGTGCGATTTGATTTCGAAACAGGTGTAATTGTGGGCCCCGAGGTAGATAAAGCAGTTGCGACTTTACTGTCCCTCAGAAATGGCGATTGTCAGCAATCATTGTTCGAACAGGAACTCCCTGTGGGGAAAAAGGTACAAGCGCGCCAATATCCGATGCGTGAGGTTCCTCCAGTTTGGAGACCTGGTGATTTAGCTGCTAACCCACCTGTTCAGCCATATTTTCAGCGTGTTTGGGTGCGTGTCCCATGGAAACGATCTGAGGTGTTAGCGCTCAAGCAGACATTGCCTGATCCCCGTAAAAACCCTGCAGGATATTATAAGGAGCTATCACAAACTGCAGAATCGTGTGTCATGAATTTGGCTGACATAGATATGTTATTCGGGAATGTTGTTCCACAGCCTTTATGGGGATCCATTCGTAATGTAGATCACGCTGCAGAATTGGCTGATACATGGGCTAATATTGTTGCTGCAGACGCTAGACAAGTTGGTGGTGCGAAACCTGAGCCTTTGGTAGCAGAGCTTCCTGGTCGAATTATTACCTACATGAAAACTATAATGCCTGCGATGCGCGTAAATTGGGATAAACTATCCGCATGTAAGCAGAAGAAAGATGAGACAGTGTCTGATTTCTTTACCAGATTTGAAGAAACGTTTATCGACCACAGTGGTCAAGACATGAGCACTGAAGGTGGCCAACGGTTATTTGTTGATAAATTTGTGCAGAATTTACTTCCTGAGTTGTGTAAGAAATTAAAGGACTCAGAAAGTTCTTGGGCTGTTTCCTCTTCAGCGCAAATACTGGCTACTGCACAGTATTATGAGAATAGAGACAAAGATGAGAAGGACAGAACAGATAAGAAAACGAAAGAACTAAAGACAAAGGAGGACAGAATAATTATAGGCAAACACAAGGTATCCATCAGCAGCCCCAACAGTTTCAGGGTAATCAGCCAATGAACAGGTATTATCAACCACGAATCCCTGTAGGTCCCAACCAATGTTCATATTGCAAAGAGGAAGGTCATTTTAAATATAGTTGCCCTAAATTAATGCAGCGTAACAGTAATGCGTATGGCGCAAGAGGTAGAGGTGGTCAGCAAGCTCCTAGAGGCAGAGGGCGTGGAAATGCTCCCCAGAACGCGCGTCCTCTTCCACCACAAAATACCATAAATATCTTTGATCAGCAAGCCAATGCGACTGGTAATACATCTCAGTACTACAATAATGATTATTATGCAGAAGATGACAATGTAGAAGATGATGATTACTAGGACAGCCGTAGACAGAGAGAGGGAGTTGTTTCAGTGCCAGTGGATCAGAGTGGACCCTATGTTAAAGTAACTACAGCAAATGTAACGGAGCCCTTTCTGCTGGATACTGGTGCTGCAAAGAGCTCAATTATGCATTCAAAACTCCCTGTCGCGCCTTTGTCTGGCGAAATGAATGTCTCAGTAGGTTTTTCTGGCGCCCCAGTTAGGAACCCGATATCTAGTCCTATGTCACTTTCTGTTGGACCTTGTGAGCTAAAAGCACCCCTCATTCTAACAACAGGTTGTGGTGAAAATTTGCTAGGCTTGGATTTGCTCAAAAGAATGCATGCAACGCTATATTGTTCTCCCTCAGGAGTACAACTTACATTAGGTAAGAAAGTGATTTCCCCGATGTATTTGTCTAAAAACGCAATGCCACCTGAATTGTCATCCCTTCCGGATGTCCTTTGGGCTACTGGTCCCAATGATGTGGGTCTTTTGGAAATATCGCCATATGTGGTCACTTTAAAAGCCAATGTCAGATTGCCACGTATTCCCCAGTACAAGATCTCCAATGAAGGTCAGAAAGCGTTGTTAGCAATTGTCAGTGATTTGATTAAAAAGGGTGTAATTGAAGAGACAAGAGGCAACGTTTGCAATAGTCCTGTTTTACCTGTCTTAAAACGAACGGACCCTTCACAGCCACCTGTTTACAGATTTGTGTTTGATCTTAGAGAGGTTAATAAGATTGTTGTGCCACAGTTTCCAGTTGTCCCTGATATAACTGCCTTGTTGACCATGATTCCAGCCTCCGCTGCATGGTTCTCAGTGATCGATTTAAAGAATGCCTTCTTTAGCATCCCAATTGCAGAGGAGAGCAGAGACATTTTTGGCTTCAGTTTAGGAGGTTGCAGCTTCCGCTTTAAACGCACTCCCCAGGGCTACTGTGAAAGTCCATCAATATACAGTCAGGCTTTAAAAGCGCAGCTTGATGCACTGGTTTTACCCAGTGGCGCTATCCTCATTCAGTACGTTGACGATTTACTGATCGCCGCGGATACTGAAAAGATTTGCAAAGAAGCTACCTTGTTATTGTTGCGTCATTTGTCTGCCTTCCATCACAAAGTGTCTCTCTCAAAGCTGCAATATTGTCGACAAGAGGTGACCTACTTAGGTCATCTCTTTTCGAAGGAGGGAAGGAAACTGACCCCAGAAAGAATTCAAGCCATTGCACAGTTGAGTGTGCCAAGAACACAGAGAGACGTGCGTGCTTTCTTGGGCATTACTTCATACTGTAGGCATTGGATTCCTAATTTTTCCTTGTTGGCAAAACCTTTGTTAGCATTGACATGCAAAGACACACCGAATCCCATCCCATGGTCTGAAGAGTGTCAGAAAAGTTTTTTGGAATTGCGTAATGCATTGTGTTCAGCTCCTGTGTTGGGTACCCCTGACTACAGCAAGCCTTTTACATTGTATGTTCACGAGAAAGATGGTTGCGCATTATCAGTGTTAACACAGCCTTTTGGCGACAGACCGCGTCCATGCGCATACTTTTCGTCAACCTTGGACCCGGTAGCGAGGGCATTGCCAAGTTGTCTGAGAGCCACAGCCACTGCAGCTATGTCTATTCGACAGTCTGCTGGACTAGTAATGGATAATACATTGATTGTTATGGTTCCACATGCTGTGGACACATTGTTAAACAGGACCAAGACACAACACTTAACTAGTGCGCGATTATCTGGTTATGAGCTGACACTGTTAGCAAACCATATACACATAAATAGATGCAACAAGTTGAATCCAGCTACACTATTACCAATCCCAGCAGACCTAGATGAGATTGAGCAACATGATTGTCTGTTCAGAACAGAAGAAGAGACGAAAGGGAGAGTAGATCTTAAAGATACTCCCCTGACTGAGTGTGATGGTACTTTATGGGTGGATGGTTCGTGATTTAAGCTTCCGAATGGTGATACGACTGCTGCATATGCTATCACGACTTTGCACACGATTGTGGAAACTGCGCGTGTGCCACAAAATTCGGCTCAAGCAGCAGAATTGATTGCCCTTACGAGAGCATGCTGACCCTACCATTCCAAGTTGCGATTATGAAATGCAGTGCGCACAAGAAAATCACTGATGATGTTGGTCGTGGTAACGCGTTTGCTGATGAAGTCGCGAAAGAAACAGCAAAAGATGTAAAGACTCGAATGTATGTTGCAGGCCCTGCCAGATGGGTTGGAGATGTTGGAATGTGTGAAAACACAATAGAGAGTGTAAAGTCCCTTCAAGCTGAGGCCACAGAGAAAGAGTTAAGCAAGTGGAGAGAAAGTATGGGTAAGTTAGATGAGAATGGTTGTTGGATTGATTTGTCAGAACATAGGCGATGGTTGTTACCTGATTCATATGTGCTTCCAGTGGTTACTATGGCACATGGAAGGGCACATATCAGTACGAAAGGAATCTGTAAGTTGTTGGCTCCAGTATGGCAGAATGCTGGAATTCCTAAGTGTGCAGAGAACGTGGTCAAGAATTGTATGGTATGCTTGAAATACAACCCTGGTAGGGGAACCCCAACTCCAGCTGGTCATACCCATTTGAAGTTTTGCAGCTAGATTTTATCCACATGGAAAGATGCAACAACCTGAAATATGTATTGGTGGTTGTTTGCGCTTTCTCAAAATGGATAGAGGCCTATCCTCTAAAAGATAACACTGCTCTGTCCACAGCCAAAGCCCTTGTGAAGGAATTTTTCCCTAGGTTTGGAATGCCAAGAATGGTGTGGAGTGATAATGGAAGTGAGTTTGTGGGTAAAGTGATGAAGAATGTGTGTGAGGGACTAGGTATAAAGCAAAAGTTTCACGCTGCAAATCACCCCCAATCAGCTGGATTAGTAGAGCGCTATAATGGCGCTCTAAAACTCAAACTGGCCAAAATCCAAGCGAGCTCAGGTCTTAAATGGCCTGACGCTCTGCCTCTAGCACTCCTGTCCACCAGAATGACCGTGCATTCACGAGTGGGACTTAGTCCCTACGAGGTCGTTTTTGGCCGCCCGGCCAATGTATGGGGTGTGCCAAGACCGACGAAATTCAGTGAAATCGAACATGCAGTACTGCTTGATTACTTGTATGATTTGACGGTTAAACTGCGTGTTTTACACCAACAGGTGCACGATATTCTCCCTCCGGCCTCTGAGGCTCCAGGACACCCCATTGATCCTGGCACATGGGTGCTCATCAAAAATTTTCAGCGGAAAACCAACGATGAGCCCCGCTGGATTGGCCCTCACCTCGTACTACTGTCTACAAGATCAGCTGTTCGAGTGAAGGGGAAGAAAAACTGGATCCACGGCGCCCACATCAAAAGGATCCCTTTGCCTCTGCCGTATGACCAGTGGGTCCAGGAGGGTATCGCAGACTCCGAAACAGACACTGTACCTCGTTTTGTGCCGTTCAGTGATGCACGCATAAAAGGCACAACTTCAGCGCAGGAAAGTGACGATATTTTGCAAGAAGCTGTGCCACCGTCAATTCGATTGGACACCACAGAGCCTTAACTCTTGTTCCAAGATCAAACAGTACCTGGCCGTCTCCATTACAATTTAAGACCAAGGCCTATGGACAAATAAATACTCTTTTTCTTTTACCCTTTTTATTTTTTGATGACCAGAGCTCTCCCATCTGAAGGACTTTCTTGATTTTTGTTTTTCGAACCACCATCCGGGTTCAGCCGCAGGGTCGCGGTGCCAAGACTTTGGGGTACAGGCCGAAGACGTTAGGTCGACGGTTCTGGTTGGTCTAGGGCGTTCCCTGGACTGACAGGCGTACTCCTTAGCAGAAGATACTCACCCGCCGCGAGCGGCACGATTAGAGGATGGAGTTTTTTAAGATGGGGAGACTCACTGAGGAAATGAACTTTAAAGCAAAAATGTGTAAAGTAATGAAGAGCAAACGTTTTGTCTTTTTATGCCTGTTTGTATTATGTAGTATGGTAGTGTTTACTGTAGGATTTGTATTCTTCTCCTCTCAAGAGCCCATTGCACCCACTGCACAGCCTACACCTCCTCCTACTGTCTCCTCACACTCTTTTCACCCTCTGCCTGAACATGAACAAGCTAGACGATCAGAGCTTGTGAATAACTCGTTTATCCAGCTCCTGCACCAGCACCAACTAGTCATGAATACAACAAATTGTTGGGTGTGTGGTTTAATGCCACATACCATTAATAAGGGTATTCCCTATCTGGTGCTGCCGTATAGTTACAATGGATCGTCATGGGCATTCCAGACCATGTTTCTCCATGCACTAGATGCGTACTCCCCGCGACAACCGCGTTCCATCAGACCTAGCACCAATAATAAAGCTTTAGTGAAAGGAGTTGCCGATATGAGTAGAGATATCGACGCATACTCATCCATTCCCAAAGAAGAATTGAGAGCTTATGTAGGGTGGAACGCGACGGGGTATAGTATTAGTCTAGGTGAAAGACAGCGGAAAATCTCATCCCCAATCTGGGTCGTACCCCACATAGGTCGGTTCTGTTTGCAAGGTAATGGTCAGAATCCTAGGGCTCAACTGGGAAGAAGTGACTGTACTGAAACGTACACTTTTCCGTCACAGTTTTCCCCAGCGTTTTTGGCTGTCAAGGGTACATATTTTATCTGCAATGACCGAGCATATACATGGTTGCCCCCTGACTTCTCGGGCACATGTTATATTGCAAATCTGCTACCGCCAACATTTACTGCCGCCTCCGACTATCACAAGACCAGAGTTGTGAGAGGCGTGATTAGTAAGGAGGATACTGCCGGTCAGGAAGCGGGAGATTTCTTTTTGGGTTTCCTGCCGTTTTGGGGACCTATGGTCAATAGTAGGAACCTGAGACAGCTGACTCGTGTGGTTGAATCCACTATTAATGTTACGGCTGGTGCCCTTGGTAATTTGACAGCTGAGCTCCAAGCGGATCGCCTCATGACTTTGCAGAACCGTATGGTTCTAGACGTCATACTTGCAGATCGTGGTGGGGTATGTAAGGTTATCCAATCCAGTTGTTGCATTTTCATACCAGACAACGCTCCAACAGTTTATCAAGCCATCTCCAAACTACATAAAATATCTGAGTCCATACACGTGGATAAAGGAGATTGGTCACTGGTGGGGTGGTTCTGGGAACTGGTATCTGCCTGGGGTTGGAAAGTTCTGATGGTCATTGGAATGATCTTAGCCATCCTTTTCCTGTTCTGTCTGTGCATACAGTGTGCTCCTGCGATATGTGGCCTCTGTGCTACATTATGTGTAAGGAAACCTGTATCGAGGGACGAGCTAAGTAATAGGATGATGCTACAGCAACATCTCCATGACTTCGTGAATATTGACCTAGACTCGGATTGAAATGAGTATAGTTGTTGCCTATGTAAGGGCAAAAGGAGGGTCTGTCGTACTTTAGAATTTGGGACCGCGTAGGAGGCAGGGCCCTACCCCTGTCTATCCCGGTATTAGTGAACCGCGAATGGTTAATGCGGTATGTACAAGTGCTTTGTGTAATGTTTTAGCTATGAATGCACTGTGTATACGCTATTTCACATCACTACGTGGGTTCCATTTTGTATCGGTGGCCATCTTATGGTTGCCCTCACATAGGCCATATAGCATGAAGCGAGAACGGGCCTTTTAGAGCACATATGGCTTTCTTTGACTTTTCTGTGACCTGGGCAGCTTGGCTCCGCCGCCCCAGGTCAAACTGGTCTCACGAGTTCCCCGTCCTCTGGCCACCTGTGATTAGCATCAGGGCTTGACACACCATAAAGTCTTTTCATCCTACACAAGCCTCCAGCTAATCTCTTTCACACCTGACTGTTCCTGCTTTATGGCTTGTTTCCCAAAACAGGAGATGCTCATGTTTATTGGGGCCTATCGATATCGGATGTGGGATCTGAGCTTTGCTGTGTAAATAATTGCGGGCTGGCTTAACTGGAATGTGGGATGGTCATCATGACTCTGCCCTTTCGTTTGAAATGTATACATGTAATGGTCATATCATAAACTAAAGACGTATCCCTGAGGCAGGATATTTTGTATTTAAGGAGAAGCCCGTTTCTGTGATTTTCAGCAGTCTCCTGAGAACATACACGCTGTTGTACTTCTAGGACGCCTGTAATTGGTCTGCAGCCAATAAACTGATCTTTGACTTCACCCAGAAGACTCTGTGTTTCTGTAGGTCTGAAACAGGAAGAACCCCGAAGTCATAGGGTGTGTTCCCCTGCACCGCTGGGTTTAAAATACCCAGTACTTCATTATAAAATGCAGATCTTGTTTTATATTTTTTGCCATCTTTCAATAAATTTTGTAGTACTCTACGTTTATACATATGTTTTCTTATATAATAAAATTGATTCATCCTTCTTTTAGCATAGATTGTTTTATCAGAACGTGATTTGCCATTAATTTGTCCTTTTTTTTATTTAATTCTTCTTTGTTCTAGAGGTATTCTTTCTATTTTCTACATTGTCAAAACCCTTTATAGTCCTTGAAAGCCTTTTAATAAATTCTTTTGTTGTCTTACCCCAAGACTTTTTCTTTTTTCTCACATGTTGTAGTTCATCTAATTCCTGCTGTTGTCTTTTCTTTAAATAGTATTGTTTCTTTTCCTGTTTTCTCTTTTCTGTTTTTTTGTCATGGTAAGTCTTTCTTAATAATGAAGAACATCTGAAAAAAAGAATATTTAAAATGAATTTAATATTATTAAAAAAATTATATCGAAATATACTAATCTATTACTAAAGAAACACCTTCTATTTAAAAGCTACAAACAAGTGCATATACGGTTTTCGGAATATATTCACAATTACACATGAGCTGTAAAATAAGTGAAGTGAGGTGTACAAAAAGAAATGCAGCGGTAATGTCTAAATGATTTCAGTACTAAATATCTATGGCTGCACGAATAATGTCTGGGGATTTACATGACTACATAGCAAGTGACTGGGAGATTGTAAGTGTATGGGTACTTCTTGAATAATTGCAGCACTACTGCAGTAGAACCTGACTAACTAAAAGACTCCAAAAGCAGTGACAGGATATTTTCATAACAGCATAACTACTTTCTGAGTAATTGCAAGAGTAGAAAGATAGTACCTCCATGATTGAAGGAGTGCAACAGTAGTGCCTGGGTGATTATATAACTGCATGTGTTATAACTTAGTGATTGCATAAGTGCACAGATAGTGCCTAAATGATTGCATCTGTGCAAGAGCAATGGCTGAGTGATTAGACCAGTGCATATATTGTGCCTGCATCATTGTAAGAGTGGATGGCGAGTACTTGGGTGTTGTTATAAGTTTATGACAGTTGGGCCTAGCCAAATATAAAGCTGCACACTATTACATGACTCAACTATAAGTGTCCCTATATTGTTAAAAGTACACATACATATGTGCCTACCTTTCCAAATCATCATGATATCTAAAAGAAATATATATTCAATATTTCGGAACTATAGGAAAACCTAGAAACTGAGACATGTACTACATCTGTCTGAGTGATTCCAAAACTCCGTAGGTAGTACTTAGGTGATTGTATGAGAGCAAAGGTAGTCACTGTATTTTTGTAGGAGAATATAGATAGTGGCTAGCTAATTGTCTGAGTGCATAAATACACATTTACTGCATGCTTAAGTGTATAAATAGCACCTGAAGGGATCAATGAGTAATTGAGTACTTCCCTGGCAAATAGAAAAATGCAAGAAAAGGGCATGGGTGATTCTACGACTGCAAGGGTAGTGTGTAGGTTATTACATGAATGCATAGGTACAGCTTGCATGATTGCATGACTGTAGGGAAAGTAAATTACTAGACCTTGGATAATGACATGCTTGAAAGGCTAATTTCTGGAGGATTACTGAAGTACATAGCAAGTGAGTGGATGATTTTATAAGTTCATGAGTACCGCCTGGATGCTTAGTGAACTATTAAAGATGGTGCCTCACCGATTGCAGGAGTGCAAAGGTAGTGACTGGGTGTTTTTAAAACTACATGAGTAATGATTGACTGATTCCATAAGTACAAGAAAAGGGCATATGTGATTGAAAGAGAAGAAAGGGATTAAAGGAGTACATGGGTAACACCTCGGCAATTGTACAACTGCAGGAATAACGTCTGGGGATTTACATGACTACATAGCAAGTGACTGGGAGATTTTGTGAGTGCATGGGTACTTCTTGGATAATTGCAGGGCTACTGAGGTAGAGCCTGACTAACTAAAAGACTCCAAAAGTAGTGACAGGATGATTTCATAACAGCATAACCACTGTCTCAGTGATATCAAGAGTAGAAAGATACTGCCTCCGTGACTGAAGGAGTGTAACAGTAATACATGGGTGATTATATAACTGCATGCGTTATACCTTAGTGATTGCATAAGTGCCCAGATAGTGCCTAAATGATTGCATCTGTGCAAGAGCAATGGCTGAGTGATTAGAGCACTGCATATATTGTGCCTGCATCATTGTAGGACTGCATGGCGAGTACTTGGGTGTTGTTATAAGGGCATAACAGTAGGGCCTAGCCAAATATAAAGCCGCACACTATTACATGACTCAACTATAAGTGTCCCCATATTGTTAAAAGCACACACACATATGAGTCTACCTTCACAAATCATCATGATATGTAAAAGAAATATATATTCAATATTTTTGAAATATAGGAAAACCTAGAAACTGAGACGTACTACATCTGCCTGAGTGATTCTAAAACTCCGTAGGTAGTGCTTGGGTGATTGTATCAGAGCAAGGGTGGTCACTGGATTTTTGTAGGAGAAGATAGATACTGATTAGCTAATTGCTTGAGTGCATGCATACACATTGACTGCATGGTTAAGTGTATATATAGTACCTGAAGGGATCAATGAGTCATTGAGTACTGCCTAGGTAAATAGATGTATGCAAGAGAACGGCATGGGTGATTCTACGACTGCAAGGGTAGTGTGTAGGTTATTACATGACTGCATGGGTACAGCCTACATGATTGCATGACTGTAGGGAAAGTAAATTACTAGACCCTGGATAATGACATGCTTTCAAGGCTAATTTCTGGAGGATTACGGAAGTACATAGCAAGTGAGTGAGTGATTTCATAAGTTCATGAATACTGCCTGGATGCTTAGTGAACTATTAAGATCATGCCTCACCAATTACAGGAGTGCAAAGGTAGTGACTGTGTGTTTTTAGCAGGCCTAGGGGGTAGGGGTGCTCCTACCCTGCCCCTTTTCATGTTTTTCCTCCTCGGTGCTCAGATATCGATATCTTTTCATTTTCTAATTTCTCAGGAACTACTGAACGGATTAACACCATTTAACAAAAAAGGCTCTTTTTGAACCAAGACCTTCCTTTTTTGCCAAATTTGGTGTAATTCCGTTCAGCAGTTTGGGTTGTAGCTTTGTCTAAAGTTTCCAAAGGAAATTAACATAGGGAAAACGCATTTTGGGACCCCCATGTTTTCTCTGCCCCCGCTTTACGTATCACCCCAAAACCTTCAAGACAAAAGCTGACCGGAGCGGGCCACTAGTTTTGAAAATTTCGCAAAGATTCGTCAAACGACGCCAAAGTTATTGGGAAAACAAAAACGCTTTTTGAATAGAAACTAGGTCCTAACTATAACTACCTGCTGGCAACCGCCAGTAGGTAATATATGTATATATGGCTCGAAGGCAGTGGTGGGGAACGGCGGACACCGACTCCAGCATACAAACTCTTTCCACTGGGTGCACAGGACAGTCAAAGTATAATTAATCAGGATGTGAAACAGCTATTAAAGATATTGGAAAAGAAAGTAAAAAGTGAAATCACTAAATGGTGGGAGCACAAGTCTCTCACGAAGTACCAAGAGGTTGAACGAGTCCCCCGAGGGCTGAGGATTCTTTTGGTGCAAAGCTTTGATGAACCTAATCCCGCCATGTTGAGGGAATGGGGGGAAAGTAATTTGGTGGCATCTATGAATTTAGTGAAAATTCTTATAAAATATGCAGTAATTGATCGTCAAGCCCTGCTGGAAGATACCAATAAAATTAATGAAGAGCTAGACAAAGTAGTCCAAACCGAACAAAAGGAATTAATAATGAAGTCACGGAAAGAAATAGGCGAACGACTGCGCAAACATGAGGATAGGATTAAAATCCGTAAAGCGCTCAAGTTTGCCTGGGATCAAGCAGACTACGAGCTGGGGCAAATCTATACTTTTTCACGCAAATTTGAACATGCAAAGAAGTTAAAATTTGATGGCAAAAATTCGAACAACAAACCAACGCAACAACAAAGCCACACTGAACATGTATCTGAGACGGAAGGAGACACAGTATCTCTCTCAAGCGCATCAGGCTCAGATTAAAGTAGCCATGAAGGGCTTAATTCAAAGATTGTGTTAAATCTGGGCGAAGAAATTGATTTTTTAGTAGAAGACCGAAGACAAACGCTCCGCCCGAGAAATCGGAACAATCAAGCAGAAAAAGGAGGAATGCAAGGAGGAGAGCAAGGAGAAAAAAGCAAAAATAGCAAACCGCAACAAAAGAAAAAACAACAATGGTACAGGAAGCAGCGGTAGAGGACTTGACCATTACGAATCTGTCTGACATCACCCTAACGGTAGCAGAAAAACAACTCCTCTCTCTGGGTCTCAATTTTTGCCCTGAAAGCACGTTCAACTATGCGAGCACTAGGGTTGAGATATTTTGTTTTATAAGAAAATTGAAACTAAAAAAGTTCTTCATGATCAAAGCGGGCAATACCAGTCCTAATGTACCCACTGATGAACACATCAATGTGAACATACTTCCAGCACTTCCAGCATCAGATGCTGAGATTCTTTTAACTCTTCATGACTTAGGAGCATCCACCAAAGACCTACCACAACCAATTGACACAGACGGAACTAGTACACAGAACCGCCTACAGAGAATAGACATTCCACAAAAGGGAGCAGGAGAGAGTCCTTTTAAATCGAAAATCACTTTTATCCCCACTATGCCGAAAGACGTCATAGACATTTTTCATGAATGCGTAACTGAGGATTTAAAGCGATTGAATCGGACAGTCAACAAACAACATCAGCATAAGAAAAGCTACAATGAAATGCAATATGGGAACTTGATGAAGAAACTGAGTGAAAACCAAGAAGTAATAATCAACAAATCAGACAAGGGAGGAAACATTGTCTTATGGCCCAAAAAAGATTACATCAAGGAGGCTATGAGACAATTGAGCAATGAGGAATGCTACAAAAGAACACATGGGATTGAATACAAGAAAGCCAAAGATGTGT
This sequence comes from Triturus cristatus, assembly GCF_964204655.1. Classification (NCBI taxonomy): domain Eukaryota; kingdom Metazoa; phylum Chordata; class Amphibia; order Caudata; family Salamandridae; genus Triturus; species Triturus cristatus. The sequence goes on from NC_140586.1 coordinate 655,523,567, forward strand.
TGAAAAAACTACTGTTTCAATACAAAAGAGAGGGGTTGATTTCCGCAACAGAATTCAATTTCCTACATATTAAGAATCCAGTGATTCCTATTTTGTATTTAATTCCAAAACAACATAAGATGGTCTGTCCAACGCCAGGCAGACCCATTATTTATGCGCTTAACAGCGTCAGCGAACATATTACTTGCAGGATTTTGTTAAGAATCTTCCTAGGTATGTAAAAGACACTGGGGATTTTCTGAACAAACTAAACACTGTAGAATGGGATGATGGTTGGTGTCTAATACCACTTGACATTGAGTCACTTTACAGCAGCATCAATCATGAAACAGGACTAAAGGCTGTCAAGTATTTTTGGGAAAAGAGATCATGCGAATACTATGGCCATAACAAAATGATATGTGAATTGATTGCTTGGTGTTTAAATAATAGCTTCTTCATGTTCGGAAAAGAAACCTGGAAACAAGTAAGGGGTGTGGCTATGGGATCCTGTTTCTCCCCCAGCTATGCTTTGTTACATGTTGGCTGATGGGAGGAACAGGTCCTGAAAAAAACACCAAATGTACATCATGCACGTTATTGGCTAAGGTTTATAGATGATGTTTTCTGTGTGTGGGATGGGGATGAGAGAAGCGCACGAGAATTTGTCAACACATTGAACAACAATTCCAGCAACCTTATCTTTACATCTAACATAAGTAAAGTGAGAGTAGACTTTTTGGATGTACAAGTCTCAGTCAGCAACCACGCAATAGAGACATCTCTATTTAGAAAAGCTACAGCAGGGAACAGCATACTGCACGACAGTAGCGGACACCCGAGATTCCTCATTGAAAGCATTCCATATGGCGAATTACTAAGACTCAAACGCATATGCAGTTCACCACACTAATTTGACAAGTGCTCCAAATAAATGGTAGAGAGACTCAAGGAGAGAGGATACAGTAAAACAGTCCTCTCCAAGACACTGAGTAAGGCATATGAAAGGCCCAGAGAGTTTTTACTGCTCCCTAGAGATAAAACTGACATGAATGAGAAAGATAGTACCCGCCTAATCGCTACCTTCAGCAAACAAGAGAGAAAAATTAAGTCAACCATCAGAAAGAATTGGCCTATAGTTCTCACTGATGGAGTGTTGGGTAGCAGACTTCCGGAGATACCTACCATTACTTACAGAAAACCTAGATCAATGCGGAACCAATTGGTGAGAATGAGTCCTGAACTCGGCGTAGCCAGCACATGGCTCAAACCGAAATTAGGCTTCCACAAATGCTCATCCTGCCGAGCTTGTAAGTTCGGCATAAATACCACCCACTACATTACTCCATTTTCGGACAGTAGTGTGGCCATTAAGGGTGGCTATTGCTGCAGAACTGAGTATACTGTATATGTTCTGACGTGCACCTGTGGCCTGCGTTATGTGGGAAGCACAAAGCTGCAGGTGCACATCAGAATTCTACAGCATCTCAGGGCGATCGTGAACAACGACAACGCCTATCTGTTCGCTAGGCATTTCAAATCTGTACATAACAATGAACTGAAATGCCTTACATACGTGATCAATGCAGTGGCCCCCCTCAGAAGGGGAGGTAAGAGAGAAAAACTCCTAAGAAAACTAGAGACACGTATCATTTTAGAACTAGACAACAAGAATCCCAATGGGTTGAATACTACCGAAGACATGTACAATTATTTATGAGCATTTTGAAATAGAGCGGTGCCTTTTGCATTGCAGTAAATCTATTTAAAGGTTGTATAATGCATATATTTTGCACATTGGTTGGTTCGAGTCTAGAAATAATTAGGATCATGCAGGGTAGGATGAACCAACTAATACTTTCATAGCTGCTTCACTGAAATATAATTTAGAGTGTGAATTAGAGCAAAATTCCAATTTTTTAACCAATATTACTTGCACCGTTTGGGATTTTAATAGAAGTGTAGGTTAGGTGTTTTATGTATTTAAAAATTTATATATATTTGTTATTAATACAAATATTATTTTCAGTGTAGGAGCACTTCAGCACTTTTTTAACACCACTTTTGTACATAGAGGAATTTTTCAGACAGTCTCTTTCAGGAATATATACTCGTAGATTGTATTTTGAGTACCCAGTTTAATGGCAAAATGTGTTATGCATTCATGCAGATAAAAAGATTTTGTCTATATTTTCTGTTGACAAAGATATATATACATGTTCTCATGTGGATCAGTATAGCATTTATACTCCAACATGGTGGCTATTATACTGATGACCCATATTTGCAGAATTTGCACAGAATGCTATGTTTTGCACAAATGATTGTTTACATATTTATTGCTATTTTATTTATTTATGTATTCGGGTCAAATTATCTATTCCACAATGACATCAGAACATAGTTTACATTTTTTTATGTTTTTTATATATATATATATATTTATTTATTTATATATTTATTGCATTTGCCACTTTTGCAACTTTAAGCATTGATGCTGTTTACAAAAAACTGTCGTGCAAATTTAGAAGTTCCTCACTCATGAAGCTATTATTTTGTGGAGTGGCGGAGTATTTCTTCTATGTTTATGGTGGAGGTCATATGACTCACAAAAGGGGTTGGACACCTAGCAACATAAAAACAATGGCAGACGCTGTATTTTTGGTGTGATCAAAGGCACAGCGTGCTCGAAACGCGTCGCAGAGGGAGAGATTGAATAATAAACATCTACCTGCCAGAGCCGTTTGGGTCTGTTTCTCTCATTTCGCCGCAGTGGAAGTCTTGAGAGTTTTGCTTTTGTTTTATATATATATATATATATATATTGCAAAAATTACTCCTTCCACCTCTACCACGGCAGCGAAGAAAGAGATACGAACCACTTGGTTTCTCAGGCAAGATGTTTTATTTCATACCCAGCAGCATTCGACAGATGACGCGTTTCGGGCTCAAGCGCCCTTGTTCACATAAAAGCTGCAGTTAATTTCGCCATTTTTAAATAATACGCCCTTCCCACAATAGTCACATGATACAAAAGTTAATGAAGGACATAGAAAACAGACTTCATAAACATACCCCATGTACTGAATACATAGCGGTAATATAAAAATTCCTGGATAAATCCAATTTCACATTTATAAAAAATGTAAACAATTCATTCAGTATAACTGCACAAATGCATACAATCATTGACAGACTTGTGACTTCGGAAGGCGATATACAAAAGTAATTTGTTCGTGTTTTTGAAGTGCATAGCAGAACTAATTAAAGAATTAATGTTTCAAATCATTTATGTGCAAATTAATGTGATATTAAGTGTGAAGAATATTGGTTACATGGAATGACCACACAGATAGAAAAGAATATACTATGTACATATGAACATAATTTGTATACAAATATACATTTATCAGCAATCTACACCTGGCTAAGGCACCATTTCAAGTATACTATGTATTAATACATGATGGCGTTAACTTCTGTTTGGAAAATTTTCTTTATCTTATTAAACTCAGATCATGTCTAAATTTAATTATTTCTTTTGAAACAAACAGAAGAACAGTGCCATTCTTTTGATACCAAATCTCTGCCACAATGTAAATATATCGCCATTAAAAATCGTAAGTACAAATGTACCAATCATTCTTAATATATTTTCTATCCTTCTCTCGTGATCACAAGTTTCACCAATATTCACAAAATTTAAACAATAAATTGTATAAAATTAAATCAGAAATAAGCAAACTCAAAAAATCTGTACCACATATGGATATAATACTTCGGGTTATCTACAGAATAACTATTTACAGACATGTGTACATATCTTCGGTATTATTCCGACCATTTGGGCATTTGCTGTCGAAGTTAAGAATAAATTTAGTTTCTAATCTTCTTAGCATAGCCTCTCTTTTTCCTCCTCTGCGTGGTTTAGGAATAGCAGCTACCACATAATATTTTAAACAAGATAAATTATTACCATGAACTTGTTTAAAATGGCGCGCCACTGGGTAATTGGGATCACTATGCAAAATGGCACGCAGATGTTGAAGTATTCTCTCATGTACCTGTAGTTTCGTACTTCCGATGTAATGAAGTCCACAGGTACAAGTGAGAACGTAAACTGCAAACTCCGTCTTGCAGTTATAGTTTCCCGTTATTTTGTGTGGTATTGGGCTGAATGGAGTATAGTATTCTGTGGTGTTAACCCCGAACTTACACGCCCGGCATGATGAGCATTTGTAGAAACCATCTTTTGGTTTTAACCAATTTGATTTGGTTCTTATTTCTGGGCTAGTAAGATCTAGTACTGCCCCCATATTTTTAGCTCTACTGAATGTTATAGTGGGGCTGGATGGCAGACTCATTCTTAGGACAGGATCAGTTAGTACTATTCCCCAATTTTTGTTGATAATAGATCGAATTTTACGTTCGTTCTCACTGTACGCTGTGATTAGTCTAGGACATTGAGTTTTAACTATTGCCTCAGGAGTAGCTGATGAAACACATGACACCTCCAAGGCTATTGTTGGAGCTGGGAGTAAGCTAGTTCTAGATCTAGTTGATGTTTTAGTCAGAGCTTTGGTCAAAATATCATCTGAGTAGCCTCTTACTTTCATGCGGTGCATGGATTCTGCAGCACAAATGTTGAATTCTTCATCTGTGCTGCAAATCCTTTTCAAGCGTAATAATTCCCCATAGGGAATGCTCGCAATTAGGTGTTTGGGGTGGGCACTGGAGGCATGCAGTGTGACATTGCCGGCGGTTGGTTTCCTGAAAAGGGTACTTTCTATTCTGTTGTTAGCTACATACAGTTTGACATCCAGAAATTCCAAACTGGAATTGTCTATGTGGTGGGTAAAGTGGAGATTCAAATTGTTAACATTAATGCTTTCAATGAATTCCAAGGCTTTCTCTTTATTACCATGCCACACGATGAAAATATCATCGATGAACCTGTAGTAGTGCACTATGTTTTCTGTAAAGATGGAAGAATAGTTCCTTTTAAGTACCTGCTCCTCCCACCAGCCTACGTGCAAGCACGCATAGCTGGGGGAAAAGCAGGCACCCATAGCCACGCCCCTTAATTGCTTAAACATCTCCTTTCCAAATAAAAAGAAGTTGTTATTGAGACACCAATTCATCATACTCACTAGGGCCTTATTGTGCTGGTAGAATTCGCATGCTTTTTGGTCCAAAAAGAATTTTACAGCTGCCAGACCTGCCTGGTGATCTATACTGGTATATAAGGATTCAATATCCAATGTAATTAGATACATCCCATCTAACCAGTGTATGTTCTTAATCTTACTTAAAAAATCACCCGTGTCTTTGATGTAACTAGGCAGTGTTTTCACATGATTTTGCAGAAAAAAGTCGATGTATTGGCCCACTTGTTCCGCCACACTCCCTATAGCTGAAATAATGGGCCTGCCCGGTATGGGAGAAACTCCTTTATGCACTTTCGGTATTAAATATAACACAGGTACAATAGGGTTCTCATTATGCATGAATTTAAACTCATCATTAGAAATGAGGCCATCACCACGAAGTTGTACTAACAGTTTCTTAAGAGAATCTGTGGCCCCTTTGTAGTTTTTGGTGTTGGATGGTTCATAGCAATCTCTATTATTTAGTTGGCGTTTTGCCTCCTTGATGTAATCTTCTCGGGGCCAAATTACTAGATTGCCCCCTTTGTCTGATTTCTTAATGATGATTTCGTTGTTTTCACTTAATTTTTTCATTAACTGGGCATAGTCTTTTTTCTTTTTTTCAACTTGTTTTCTTTTTTTGATTTTTTTGGACTGCACTTGTTTGTTTAGTTTTTTAATGTCTTCCACCACACAGTCGTGGAACGTATCTAATGCATCTCGTGGCATCATGGGGATGTATTTGGATTTTTTCTTGAAGGGGCTGATCCCAGCACCCTTTTGTAGCAGATTGATGTTTTTAAGTCTGGTTTGCGTTGAAGAATCATCCTCGACTTCGTCAAGTGCTGCCTCGCCAGTGTTTAAATCATGTAGGTCTAGATAGAATGGAATATCAGCTGCCCTGATGCCAAGATTTTCATCATGGTTATTAACCTCTTGTTGCAACTCTTCGTCTTTTTCTTTAACATGTTTCAAAGAAAAATGTTTTTTTAATTTAAGTTTTCTGACGAATTTGAAGACATCAATCCTCGTGGAGCTGTAATTGAAAGGTTGGCCTGGGCAAAAATTCAGACCTAACGATAGCAACTTTTTCTCATCATTTGACAAAGACACTTTGGACAAATTGATTATGGTTTTGTCCAAATCTACTTCTTCCGATTCCAGTTGCGTCTTCTGTTGTTGTTTCCTTTTTTGTTTGCTGATTTTTCTTCGTTCTTTCCTTCGTTTGTTTTTTCTTTTTGTGTTTTTTGTTGTTGCTTGTTTTCTGTTCTCGGTCTCAGTGATCGCAATCTCTCTGCTACTAAAAAATCCAATTCTTCTCCTGCATCCAGTACTATAGCTGGTGTGGGCCTCTCTCCACTTTCCGTACTTAGTTCGCTTGACGTTGAAATTGAATCAAAGCTAGCGCTGTCTGCTGCTGCTTCTTCCGTTGTGGTTGTTTTTTGCACGTTGGTCTCCATACTGTTTTTACTTCTCTGTTCCCCGAATTTTTTACGATTTTCATTGTTGTATTTTCGGGCGAATGTGAAGATTTGCCCATTGTTGTAATCTGCTTCATCCCTGGCAAACTTGTGTGCTTTGCGTTGTTTTATTTTGTCTTCATGTTTACGCAGCCTTTCCTCAATGGCATTTCTTGCACTTTTGATGAGATCGATCTTGGCGGATTTCTTCAACTCCTCTTCGATGTTTTCTATCTTTTTGATGATATCCACCCGATCTATTGCTGCGTATTTGATCAAAATACGAACCGAGGTCATGGAGGCTTCCAAGTTATTTTGTGCCCATTCCTTTAGCATAGCAGGGTTGGGATTATCGTAACTAGGGGCCAGAAGGATGCGAAGACCCCTCGGAACCCGTCCAGCTTCTGCATACTTGGTTAATGAGCAATGTTCCCACCATTTGGTAATTTCCAAGCGTTTGTACTTTTCTAGTTCTTTTAACAGAGTCCTTTCATTCTCATCCACCCTTGCCGATGTACTTGCTATGGGTACTGTATTTCCGTTTGCTGTTGGTCTTTTGGAGAACAATTCTTCCGCTGCCACTTCACGCTGGCGTACAGCCTCTTCTGTCATATTGACCGCTGGGTATATTTTACAATTGTAACTCGAGTTATATTTCGGGTTAACTGATAAGTGCCTGCTATCTCCCCGCCTCTGCCCCAATGCCGTCGTCACTCACCGGATACGGTTCCGCTTCAACTTCAACTTCCAACTTTATTGCAGTTTTACTCGTTGACCAGTATCCTTCTTTTCTCATGCGACGTGTGGCGGCTCGAGGGGGCTGCGCCCAAATTTTCACCACGAACTTCCTTTTCTTTCGACTTCAAGGCGGCAGCCACTTCCGGGTGAGAGGGTTCGTCAAACGGATGAAAGTCGGACCTCCGTGAATTCCAAATTGCAAAAATTACTCCTTCCACCTCTACCACGGCAGCGAAGAAAGAGATACGAACCACTTGGTTTCTCAGGCAAGATGTTTTATTTCATACCCAGCAGCATTCGACAGATGACGCGTTTCGGGCTCAAGCGCCCTTGTTCACATAAAAGCTGCAGTTAATTTCGCCATTTTTAAATAATACGCCCTTCCCACAATAGTCACATGATACAAAAGTTAATGAAGGACATAGAAAACAGACTTCATAAACATACCCCATGTACTGAATACATAGCGGTAATATAAAAATTCCTGGATAAATCCAATTTCACATTTATAAAAAATGTAAACAATTCATTCAGTATAACTGCACAAATGCATACAATCATTGACAGACTTGTGACTTCGGAAGGCGATATACAAAAGTAATTTGTTCGTGTTTTTGAAGTGCATAGCAGAACTAATTAAAGAATTAATGTTTCAAATCATTTATGTGCAAATTAATGTGATATTAAGTGTGAAGAATATTGGTTACATGGAATGACCACACAGATAGAAAAGAATATACTATGTACATATGAACATAATTTGTATACAAATATACATTTATCAGCAATCTACACCTGGCTAAGGCACCATTTCAAGTATACTATGTATTAATACATGATGGCGTTAACTTCTGTTTGGAAAATTTTCTTTATCTTATTAAACTCAGATCATGTCTAAATTTAATTATTTCTTTTGAAACAAACAGAAGAACAGTGCCATTCTTTTGATACCAAATCTCTGCCACAATGTAAATATATCGCCATTAAAAATCGTAAGTACAAATGTACCAATCATTCTTAATATATTTTCTATCCTTCTCTCGTGATCACAAGTTTCACCAATATTCACAAAATTTAAACAATAAATTGTATAAAATTAAATCAGAAATAAGCAAACTCAAAAAATCTGTACCACATATGGATATAATACTTCGGGTTATCTACAGAATAACTATTTACAGACATGTGTACATATCTTCGGTATTATTCAGACCATTTGGGCATTTGCTGTCGAAGTTAAGAATAAATTTAGTTTCTAATCTTCTTAGCATAGCCTCTCTTTTTCCTCCTCTGCGTGGTTTAGGAATAGCAGCTACCACATAATATTTTAAACAAGATAAATTATTACCATGAACTTGTTTAAAATGGCGCGCCACTGGGTAATTGGGATCACTATGCAAAATGGCACGCAGATGTTGAAGTATTCTCTCATGTACCTGTAGTTTCGTACTTCCGATGTAATGAAGTCCACAGGTACAAGTGAGAACGTAAACTGCAAACTCCGTCTTGCAGTTATAGTTTCCCGTTATTTTGTGTGGTATTGGGCTGAATGGAGTATAGTATTCTGTGGTGTTAACCCCGAACTTACACGCCCGGCATGATGAGCATTTGTAGAAACCATCTTTTGGTTTTAACCAATTTGATTTGGTTCTTATTTCTGGGCTAGTAAGATCTAGTACTGCCCCCATATTTTTAGCTCTACTGAATGTTATAGTGGGGCTGGATGGCAGACTCATTCTTAGGACAGGATCAGTTAGTACTATTCCCCAATTTTTGTTGATAATAGATCGAATTTTACGTTCGTTCTCACTGTACGCTGTGATTAGTCTAGGACATTGAGTTTTAACTATTGCCTCAGGAGTAGCTGATGAAACACATGACACCTCCAAGGCTATTGTTGGAGCTGGGAGTAAGCTAGTTCTAGATCTAGTTGATGTTTTAGTCAGAGCTTTGGTCAAAATATCATCTGAGTAGCCTCTTACTTTCATGCGGTGCATGGATTCTGCAGCACAAATGTTGAATTCTTCATCTGTGCTGCAAATCCTTTTCAAGCGTAATAATTCCCCATAGGGAATGCTCGCAATTAGGTGTTTGGGGTGGGCACTGGAGGCATGCAGTGTGACATTGCCGGCGGTTGGTTTCCTGAAAAGGGTACTTTCTATTCTGTTGTTAGCTACATACAGTTTGACATCCAGAAATTCCAAACTGGAATTGTCTATGTGGTGGGTAAAGTGGAGATTCAAATTGTTAACATTAATGCTTTCAATGAATTCCAAGGCTTTCTCTTTATTACCATGCCACACGATGAAAATATCATCGATGAACCTGTAGTAGTGCACTATGTTTTCTGTAAAGATGGAAGAATAGTTCCTTTTAAGTACCTGCTCCTCCCACCAGCCTACGTGCAAGCACGCATAGCTGGGGGAAAAGCAGGCACCCATAGCCACGCCCCTTAATTGCTTAAACATCTCCTTTCCAAATAAAAAGAAGTTGTTATTGAGACACCAATTCATCATACTCACTAGGGCCTTATTGTGCTGGTAGAATTCGCATGCTTTTTGGTCCAAAAAGAATTTTACAGCTGCCAGACCTGCCTGGTGATCTATACTGGTATATAAGGATTCAATATCCAATGTAATTAGATACATCCCATCTAACCAGTGTATGTTCTTAATCTTACTTAAAAAATCACCCGTGTCTTTGATGTAACTAGGCAGTGTTTTCACATGATTTTGCAGAAAAAAGTCGATGTATTGGCCCACTTGTTCCGCCACACTCCCTATAGCTGAAATAATGGGCCTGCCCGGTATGGGAGAAACTCCTTTATGCACTTTCGGTATTAAATATAACACAGGTACAATAGGGTTCTCATTATGCATGAATTTAAACTCATCATTAGAAATGAGGCCATCACCACGAAGTTGTACTAACAGTTTCTTAAGAGAATCTGTGGCCCCTTTGTAGTTTTTGGTGTTGGATGGTTCATAGCAATCTCTATTATTTAGTTGGCGTTTTGCCTCCTTGATGTAATCTTCTCGGGGCCAAATTACTAGATTGCCCCCTTTGTCTGATTTCTTAATGATGATTTCGTTGTTTTCACTTAATTTTTTCATTAACTGGGCATAGTCTTTTTTCTTTTTTTCAACTTGTTTTCTTTTTTTGATTTTTTGGACTGCACTTGTTTGTTTAGTTTTTTAATGTCTTCCACCACACAGTCGTGGAACGTATCTAATGCATCTCGTGGCATCATGGGGATGTATTTGGATTTTTTCTTGAAGGGGCTGATCCCAGCACCCTTTTGTAGCAGATTGATGTTTTTAAGTCTGGTTTGCGTTGAAGAATCATCCTCGACTTCGTCAAGTGCTGCCTCGCCAGTGTTTAAATCATGTAGGTCTAGATAGAATGGAATATCAGCTGCCCTGATGCCAAGATTTTCATCATGGTTATTAACCTCTTGTTGCAACTCTTCGTCTTTTTCTTTAACATGTTTCAAAGAAAAATGTTTTTTTAAATATATATATATATATTCACTGAAAAAACCATAGGTTTCACACGCGTTATAGTTAGCTGGACATTTTACTGATAAAAAATCAATGAAATTCCCCCGTTATAGTTAGTGCAGGCAACTATAACTCACGCGACCGCAATCTTCTGCTGATGCTAATACTGTATTTAGACACTTATTTGCCTATGTCTTCTTCCATTAAATTTTAGCTATACATATATTACAAATATTTTTTTTTCATAAAGACACATATGTCATCAGCAGAGGATTGCGGTCGCGTGAGTTATAGTTGCCTGCACTAACTATAACGGGGGAATTTCATTGGTTTTTTATCAGTAAAATGTCCAGCTAACTATAACGTGTGTGAAACCTATGGTTTTTTCAGTGAATTTGTACGGTTTTTTAAATGCTAAGTTACTTTACGCCATTCGTGGCGTGCGCGCCCACTTTACGCAGTTAGTGCCGTGGATGGGCCATGTACGCTCGATGCGCTTCGCGCACCGTGCGCACGTGATGGACATATTATGCGCTTCGTTGTGAAAGATAAACATTTATATTCAGTTTAAATTATATATAATATGCCTTGCACAAATGGTGCCCTTCGGGCACCATTTGCACCCGGGGTGGGGAGAGTGTGGATAATTTTTTTATGCGTACGGTAAGCGTAATCGGCGAATTTTCGTAAAAAAATAAAACTGAATTTTTGGCCTTGGGGGTTCTGTGGGGACACATTTAGCAAGCCGAGGTGGTTGGGAGCTGTCTAAACAGTCCCTTTACATGTTTATTCTCTTTGTTTTTCATCCCCCCCCCTCAGAGTCCGAGAGAGAAAATGGCGGCCGCCGCTTCCTGGTTTCGACCGATTCGAATGTTTACTAAGATCTAACAGCCAATCAGAATCGCGCTCGCGCACGTCACCGTACGCGTACGGTAAGCGCACCGCAAGCGCACCGTAAGCTGGCTCAGATATATATATTGATTTAAAGGCTATTTTCTCAGAATCTACTGAACAGATTTACACCAAACCTACAAAAGGCACTTCCTTGACCTGTAGACTACCTCTCTGCCAAATTTCAAGGAACTCTGTTCAGCCGTTCGGGTTGTAGCTGTGTCTAAAGGTCCTATGGAAAAATGCATGGGAAAAACGTGTTTTGGGACCCCCCTTTTATCTCAGCCCCCGCTTGACGAATCCCCCCGAGACTTTCAGGGTAGGAGCGGAGCGTAGCGCCCCAACTATTTTGAAAATTTCGCGAGGATTCGTCGACCGGCGCAAAAGTTATTCAAAATAGAATGTTGCGGATTTCCTATGGAAACGTGGTCCTAACTATAACTACCTACTGGCGACCGCCAGTAGGTAATATATATATATATATATATATATATATACATATATATATATATATATATATATATACACAAAAACAAGAGTTACCCCTCGGAGGAATGGCACTCACAGGTAGGTTGAAAAAAGCTCTTAGACGAAAGCTGCTGCCACACACAAACGTTCCCACTGCTTCTTGCTTGTCCGATGTGTTTCGGGCTACGCCCTTCTTCATGGACAGCCTTGGTAGAATCACAGCAAACAAAGTCGTACACCCAGTATATCTCTTCTTTTATTTCAATTAAGACACTCATGTGGGCACTAATGATGCATTGTGGGACTGGTAGTACACATAGTATTCCCCAAGTGGGTCGCATGCTGTGAGACCACTTAAAACAAAGTTTCTCTAGGGAAGCAACAATTTCTTGTTTAGCTGCTTTCAAAATACTGCAAAGCGCCTTCAGTTCCGCCAGTTTCTGCCCAAATAATCAGAGGCGGACCCGCTCAGGTCCCGCGGTGGTGCTGTTCTGTGCCCGGGGCTAGCCACATTAATGCACAAAAACAAGAGTTACCCCTCGGTGGAATGACACTCACAGGTAGGTTGAAAAGCTCTTAGAAGAAAAGCCACTACCACAGACAAACTTTCCCACTGCTTCCTGCTTGTCCGACGCATTTTGGGCTACGCCCTTCATCATGGACAGCCTTGGTAGAATCACAGCAAACTCGTACAGCCAGTATATCCCTTCTTTTATTTCAATTAAGCTGCTCATGTGGGCACTAATGATGCACTGTGGGACTGGTAATACATATAATATATTATCATACCATAAGAGGAATATATATATATATTATATATATATTATATATATATATGTATGTATGTGAATATATATATATATAGCAACTCCGTCAAACACCATGGAGTCTACATGAGCCCCCTCGCGGCCATCGTACGCAAACACAACCTCAGCATAATCTCCTACGCCGACGACACCCAGCTGATCCTCTCCCTGACCAACGACCCCACCTCCGCCAGAGCCAACCTGCACGAAGGGATGAAAGAGGTAGCCGAGTGGATGACGACCAGCCGCCTGAAACTGAACTCGGACAAGACGGAGGTCCTCATCCTGGGCCCCTCACCCTCCGCCTGGGACGACTCCTGGTGGCCTCCCGCCCTGGGCACCGCACCCAAACCGACAGACCATGCACGCAACCTGGGCTTCATCCTGGACTCCTCCCTCTCCATGACCAGGCAAGCCAACAACGTCTCCTCGGCGTGCTTCAACATCCTACGCATGCTACGGAAGATCTTCTGGTGGATCCCCACCGAGACCAGGAAAACCGTCACCCAGGCCCTCGTCACCAGCCGACTGGACTACGGCAACGCCCTCTACGCCGGTACCACCGCCAAGCTCCAGAAGAGACTCCAGCGGATCCAGAACGCCTCAGCCAGACTCATCCTCGACATCCCACGAACCAGCCACATCTCCGGACATCTGAGAGACCTTCACTGGCTCCCCGTCAACAAAAGAATCACCTTCCGCCTCCTCACCCACGCACACAAAGCCCTACATGACCAAGGCCCGAGCTACCTCAACAGCCGAGTCAACTTCTACGCTCCCAAACGCCACCTCCGATCAGCCAACCACGCCCTCGCCGCCGTCCCCCGCATCCGAAGAGCGACTACAGGAGGAAGGTCCTTCTCCTACCTGGCCGCCAAGACCTGGAACTCCCTCCCTCCCGACCTGCGCCTGACCCAAGACCACCTCTCCTTCAGGAAGAAGCTGAAGACCTGGCTGTTCGAGCAGTAGCGGCACCCCCCCCCCCAGCGCCTTGAGACCCTACGGGTATGTAGCGCGCTTTATAAGTGTCATTGATTGATTGATTGATTGATTGGATTCCTTTCCAAAAAACAGAGCACGGACCACAAAATAGTGCAGCAAGTATTTCTTTATTGCTCACCGACCTCTACAGCTATGACGCGTTTCAGCCCGTATATAAATATTCCAGCGGGTTTTCCGCTGCCTCACCTGATCGAAGGGTGCGTCGTTATTCCGGGCCTCATAAGAGAAGGACTGAGTTTAATTCTTCATTTTCCTTTTGCTTGAAAGGATGACAACGACACAGGTAGATGTAAAGAAACTTTTTAGACGGCCACCATTGTATGCGTTTTGGCTAGAAACAGCCTTGCTCACCAATGCCGAGGCGCAATTTCCAAACGACTTTTGGCCATTTCCCGTATCACGTGAAAACTACTGTGCAAACGATAATCAAGTTAGACTGGTAGTTTCATTTCTGTGAAAGAATGCCTAACATTAAGTTAATCATAATGATTATTTTCACACAATGAATTGCTACAGCAATAGTCAATACACACTATAATTGCAGGAATTTACATTTCATTATTTATGTTGTTTTTTCAAAACACATTTTTTGATATTAAGCAAAACCAAAAACCGACTGTTGCGACTCTTATAGATTAATGCCAAAATTAATAATAGTTAAGATAATCATCTATTACATTTATATCTGAGCCTTTAGAACAATTTCAATTAATTAAAAATTCCAACATTATGGAATATGAAAATGTTCATTTTTCAACGTATTGAAGCATTTCCTATGGCATCCAATATATTGCAAATTCATTCAGTCTGTTACCGCAATCTAAAATCTATCAACATAGATAAATATTGCCTGTATTTGCTTTGTTTAGTGTAATTAAGCCCAAGTGGGCAATGTACTGTTGATATATTTGATTAATCTCTACCAGTCTGAAAGTGCTCAGTGCAAGTGTTGAAATTAAAATCACATTCAATGAATTAACTATTAAGGATTAGGAGGTTTGATGCAAACGCTTCATAATTCGTTTACAAGTGTGTATGAAAGTCTTCTTCTATATTCAGGCCCATGGGGTCTTGGTGTCCAGCTCAATAATGTAACAGGACTCTAACTTCCTTAGCTTATTTTCTCTGTTTCCTCCCCTGATGTCTGATGCCACTGCATCTTCCACGAAGTATGTCTAACCTTTCACATTCTTAATTTGACATGCTTCAAAATAGCATGCTACTGGATAAGTTCTATCGCCATTTTTGATGGCCCGTAGGTGTTGTAATAGGAATTTGTGTGCCTCAAGACTTGTGCTGCCCACGTATTGAAGTCCATAAGGGCACTGCAGCACGTAGACAGCAAACTCTGTTTTGTAGTTGAATTTGCCTTTTATCTTTTTTGTTACACTGGATAGACCTGATTTATGCTTCTCTGTATTCTTGCATACACGCAAGCTTTACATTTAGAGCACTTCATGGAAGGAAGGTGACAGATTTTAAACCAATCAGAGACTGTTTTACGTTTTTGAAGAATGCTTGATGCCGAAATACATCTGCTGCGTATTGTGTTATTAAATATTGAAATACCCAGAGAGTGCTCCATATTTTGGAACAAGTTGTGGGACACGCGAGTCCCGCCCTTGCGATTCAAGGAGGCACTCATTTTGGAGTTCGGCAGTGACTTAGGTGGGATCTGTGGAAAGGACTATATATATATCTCTATCTATCTATCTATCTATCTATCTATCTATCTATCTATCTATCTATCTATCTATCTATCTATCTATCTATCTATCTATCTATCTATCTATCTATCTATCTGTCTGTCTGTCTGTCTGTCTGTCTGTCTGTCTGTCTGTCTGTCTGTCTGTCTGTCTGTCTGTCTATCTATCTATCTATCTATCTATCTATCTATCTATCTATCTATATATATATATATATATATATATATTCACTGAAAAAACCATAGGTTTCAGGGGTGTTATAGTTAGCTGGACTTTTCACTTGTACAAAACCATTGAAATTCCCCCGTTATAGTTAGTTCAGCTAACTATAACTCGGGCGCCCGCAATGCACTGCTGATGACGTCACATATTACATCACTCATGACATGGTCAGTGACATCACTCATGACATCACTGATGACATCTCAAATGACATCACTGATGACATCACTGATGACATCATCCAGTGAATGTGTGTTTTTCTGAAAATTAAATATGTTTTATATATGTATATCTCAAGGTCGATGGAAGAATAAATGGGTATATAAGTGTCTAAATGGATGATTTGTTTTTGAAAAATTGATTGTGTAACTGACTGATTAAGTGTATCATAGTGAATACATGGCTTAGTGAGTAATGTTTAAATATGTAAATATCTGTATCAGTCTCTCACTTTGTGTATAAGTGGCTGCATGGGTTGGTGAGTAGCTACATGGGTGTCTATATAGGTTATTAGTTGGTTTTTGAGTATCAGTCTGAGTGTCTGCATGGTTCGGTGGGGGGTATTACGTAGTGCATAGGTGCATGAATGAGTGACTCACTGTTTGTATGTGTTGAACACAGCATGTGTGCAGGACTGTATGGGTGGATGAGTGTGTGTATGGGTGTGTTAGTGAGTGAATGACTGTCTCAATAGTGTCTTTATGAGTAACTACATATGTTTTAAACTAGTATATGTGACTATTGGTGTATATATGTGAGTATATGTGAGAGTGAGAGATTGAAAGAGTTCCTGTATGAATAAGTATGTGTTTCTATAAGTGATTGTTTAAAAGACTAAGTATGTGTAAGTTTCCGTAGAAGTAAGTATGGTGGTGTGTGTATAACTGTATATGCAAGTAAATGTATGTTTGATTCTTTATTAGCATGAGTGACTATGTGTGTGAGTAACTCTATGGATGAGTGGCATTGTGTAACAGGATGTATAGGTGTATGAGTACATATGATGAGTGAGTACATGTATGAGTGACTGTATAGGACTGTTGGTGAATGAGTGGATGTGTATGTGGATCTTAGAATTACTGAAGAGGTTGTTGTAACTGGTATTGGTATGTCCATTGTTTTGAAAATTTTAGTCTCTATTTTTGAATGTGTGTATCAAAGGTTATATTAGGGTGAGAGGAGGTCTGCCACTCTATCACAAGGATGATGTCATCAGTGATGTCATCAGTGATGTCATTTGAGATGTCATCAGTGATGTCATGAGTGATGTCACTGACCATGTCATGAGTGATGTAATATGTGACGTCATCAGCAGTGCATTGCGGGCGCCCGAGTTATAGTTAGCTGAACTAACTATAACGGGGGAATTTCAATGGTTTTGTACAAGTGAAAAGTCCAGCTAACTATAACACCCCTGAAACCTATGGTTTTTTCAGTGAATTTCTGAGGTTTTTTAAATGCTAATTCCTAACTATAACGTGCCTGAAACCTATGGTTTTTTCTGTGAATTTCAAAGGTTTTTTAAATGCTAATTTCTAACTATGCCTACAGAGATAGGACATGTGAAGAAAGAAGAAAAAATGCACAGAAAGAAACAAAAGAAGTGCAGAAAGAAGCAACAGAAGTCCTCAAATACGAAGATAAGTGCAGGAAGAAGGATAACGTGCAGAAAGAACAAAAAGAAGAGCAGAAAGAAGCCTTGTTGCAAAATCATCCTGTACCCTCAACTTTTTCAGACGGATACTGGTGGTAACTGAGCCTGACTAACCAGTCCTAGAGCCAGTGCTATGTTAAAAGACACTTAGAATACAGTGAAAACGCCTACATACACTAGGGAACATTATGCGTTGGGGTCCCCCTGTGATTAGCATGACCTCCTCTGTAAGCCCCTAGTATATAAGAGGGCATGGGGATTAAAACTACCTCTTAAAACAGGCCACAGGGCGTTTTTGCACACGTTAACTCAGGCCCCGTCCCCTCCCTTCACCACTGTGTAAACACGCCCTGTGTCCATTTTTAGTTGGGAGATTAAGTTCATTTGAATCCTGAGGGTCCCTGGGGTCCAACTAGCCCACTAGGTACCTCCAGTAAGTGCCACAGAGCTGCGTTGCAGAGAGGTGTAAAAAGTGGCACGGCCTGGACCACCTCTCTGCAATGCAGCTCAGTGGCGCTTACTGGAAGCACTTGGTGGGCTAGTTAGCCCCCAGGGGCCCTCAGTATTGAAGGGAAATTATATCCCCAATTTAAAACGTGCCATAGTGCGTGTTTGCACACGTCACCTCAGGCCCCGTCCCCTCCCTTCACCACTGTGTAAACGCGCCCTGTGGCTGTTCTAAGTTGAGAGATTAAGTCCCCTTGAATCCTAAGGGTCCATAGGGTCAAACTAGACCACTAGGTACCTCCAGTAAGCGCCACAGAGCTGCGTTGCAGAGAGGTGTAAAAAGGGGCTTGGCCTCAGAACACCTGGCTGCAGCGCAGCTCCCTGGCGCATACTGGAGATACCTGTTGGGGGCGCGTTTGCAGAGTGCTGCACGGAGGGGGCATGGCCTCCGGCACGATGCCAGTCTTTTATTTATTTTAGTTTTTTAAGAAGGGGGGCTGTTTGGTTCCCCTTCTTATTCTAATTTATTGGCCCTGATGACCCCATCCCCCAGGGCCAGTCTCCTAATTATATTTTTTTGACCCCAATCCCCAGGGCCGGCCACTGTTTTTTATTATTTTTAAAAAATATATATTTATAGACACACCTAGGACATGCTGGACAAACCGTACGTACCTATCACCATGACGATTTGCGTGATATTCATTAAAAGGCGACTATGCATGCAATGAATCCACGTGGAATGTATTTACACCACTAGTGAAGCTCTGACATGTCTGATGCCCTACCGTGCCTAATCCCGGTAGACACCCTTGTCGTTTATTTATACAAACATGGGTAGCTATTGACGGGCACATTTAATACACATGCACACCAAGCCATTCAAAGGGGATTCGACAAAAATTCGACCAAAACTATGCAAGAAACCCCCCTCACGGTTAATAAAACACACATCCACTGCCGGATGTGTAATACTTTTTATTTTACTCTCTGGAAAGGGGACGAACATCACTTGAGAGTCACAGCGCGCTCCTGACAGAGCCCAATGCTGTGTTACACCCACCATTGCCTGCCGTGTGCCACACACCTCTGTGTTGTATTCCACTAGCTAGTGCATATGCTATGACACTCTCTAGCCCATGTGCACTGTAACACCACCCCGTGAATATGTCATGCCACACTTGTCTTCGCACGGGTTATATTGCCCCATCTAACATGCCTTTCTCGATGCCTATGTTATAACGCACAGTGCTATGCCATACATATTACAATCTGGGATCCATATCTTTGTCACAGTGCATATGCAACCTTACACTCCCCAGCACATATTTTATATTACAACTTTAGAGACTAGTTAGGTTACACAACACTGCCCTGTGCATATTACACTCCAAGGCGCATATCGCATAGCACGCGCTAGTGCCTGTGCTATCTCGGGCTCTCCAATAAATCTGTCATTGCGCACAATGTATTGCATATTATATCACACTTTTTGGTGCATAGTTTATACCATACACTATATCTAGTTTTCATTTTCAATCGTGCTCTCAGGACTATGTTCTATATAACACTGTGTTCACCTACCCTTTTCACGGGCATTACATTTTGCGATAGGGGGTGGAGGGTCAGGGGGTGTTTCTGCCAAGTGAGCCCGGAGTCACAGTCACAAACGTCCTCTTCTTCCTGAATAAAAGTGAGATTATGCTGCATACTTGTTCATATTTTAAGTAGTTCGCACAGACACAATGTTTTAAAAACAATAAAGTTCCTAATACCCGCCTTCTCTGAACAGTTAGCTTGCTGCCCCATCCCCTTCCTCCCTATCCTCTGTTGTGTGAATCCATGGACTAGCCTCCTCCCTCCTGCCATGCCATGGTCTGATGTGCTGCCACTGCCCTCAGTATGATGTACCAGTCCACTCCTCCTGCCCTCCATTGCCCAATTCTATGCCCCATCATTGACCTCCTGCTTAAACTCTGTGCTTAGCTTGCTGCCCCTATTCTCCTTCCCCCTGCCCTCCGATGTCTTTGTGCATGCTCCTGCTCCATCCTTTTTGCCCACCATGTCCCATGGACCTGCCACTCCTATCTACTCTGAGTGTTCTGTTGAGCTGCTACTCCCCTCCCACCTGCCTAGCATTGTCAGATGACTGTAACCTGTCCCTGCCACCTCCACCCTGCCTGTCCACATGCCATGCCCCTATCCTCTTCCTCCTGTCCTACATGGTCCATTGTACTGCCACACCCTTCTGCCCTCCCTGGTCTGTTGTGCTGCAGCTGCTCCTCCTGCCTGCCCCGTGTGGTCTGTTGTGAGGTCCCTTCCCCTGAACTTTCTTGTCTGTGCACAGGTCCTGACCCTCCCTTCTATCCTCCATCGTCCTTTGTGCATGCCCCTCCACCCTCCTTCTTGCCCATCATAGCCATTGTGCTGCCACTAACCCTCCCACTTGCCATGCATGGTCTTCTGTGCTGCCATGGCCCCTCCCACCTTCCCTGTGTGGTCAGTTAGCTGCCCCTGACCCCCTCCCACCTTCCCTCCATGGTCTGTGTGTATGCCATCACAGTCTCACTGTTGCTCTTCATGGTGTGTCTTGCTTCTAGTGCCCATCCTGCCTGACCTCCATGGCTATCTTGCTGCTCCTGCCCTGCCCCCTTGCCCCCAGCCCTACTCCCTCCCTCCTGGCTTGTCTGTTCCATTGTAATGCCCCTGATCCGTCCCTCCTGCCCTTTATGGTCTGTTATGCTGCAGCTTTCTCTCCTGTCTGTCCATTATGGTCAGCTAGCTACCATTGCCTCTTGGCCCTCTGTTCTCTGTTGTCCATGTGCATGGTCCTGTCCCCTCCCTCTTGCTTTCTATGGATTGTTGTGCTGCACTCCCGTCCTGCATGCCCTGTGTGGTGTATTGTGCTGCTGCAAACCCTGATGCCTGCCCTGCAGGGTCAGTTTGGTGCACCTCTCCATGTCCCTCCTGTCCTCTGTTATCCAAGTCCATGTCCCTATCCCATTTCCTTCCATGATCCAATGTACCATACTTGCGAACATTTTGAACTTGGTAAGAGGGAGATTTTGAAAAAAAACTGGGGTATTGATTTTCCCCTTTGAGTTACATTGAAAAAGAGGATATTGTAGACAGGAGACAGATCAAATAAAGCCCATTTGAGCTTAAAAACATTGGACGTTTCCTGGCTGAATCGGGTCTGTTGGCATGTATGGTTGTACTACCATTGCCTCTTCCTTCTGCCCACAATGGTCTATTACATTGCCACAGGCTTGAAGGAGGGTAGATTTTGTATCACAGGGGGCCCCTGGCCCGTTCTGTCCACACCTGAAGTATGAGACCCTTGTCCTTGCCCTGCCAGCTGCATTTGTAGGCCGTATTAAATTGACCAGCGGGTCCTGTGTTGCTATATAATTATCCTGAGACATCCTTACCACTCAGCCAGTATAAAACCCCTGTGTAGGCCCTTCTGTTCAATATGTAGGCCTCTTTGTTAAATTGACCATAGCTCTGCAATTTTAGTGTATAGCAGTCTGAAGGCAGGTCTGCGAGGCCTTCTGCTCCAAACCAGTAGCCCCCACCCTACCCGAGTGCTCCGTGCTCGGTATCAAAGTTCAACATCCCCCTGAAGCTGTCGACATACAGTAGGCTGCATCCTGGACTGGTACTTGCTTCCTGGGCAGGTTTCCCGCTTTTAAGGAAGTGGCAACCGCAGAGCGTCAAGTTAGGATAACTGAGGAGATTTTATACATGAATATATTGAATTCCCGTACAATACCCATTATTTTCTGCTTGCTCTATGGAACTTACGATAAGCGATTGGCCTGAGAGACTGACCTTTTCACCCAGTCCATTGTCAGCATTAAGTGGGTAAATGACGAAATGTCTGGTAAAATCTGCAGACGAAGCTTTTGGGTAGCATACGTAGGTAGATGTAGCGTGCAAAGGAGCCCACAAAATGATATAAAAAGGGAGCACCCACAGATATCGACGGACTACCTCGCCGTCTGTATGTAGGTTAACAGGCAGTGCAGGTTTTCCCCAAGAGCTGGGAGCTCTTGTCTTCCTGTGCTTAAAATGTCTTGCTCTGCTTTGCTTGAAGTATCTTATTCTATTTTACCTATATGAAATGTCATGTTATGTTTAACCATTGTTCTCTTTACTTTTGCATTTAAAAGATTTTGTATTGTAATTGCAGGAATGCTTGCTCTAAGAGTAAACGTGAGTGTTCCTAGGTAACATTTTCCTTGGTGTAACTTGTTTCTCATGATGCATTTATAGATGTGTTTTCTCTCTCTCTCTGTCAGTACATTAATTGAGATACAGAGAATATCATGACAGCTGTATGATTATCTGGATTCTGTATTTTGTACTTTATGTCTCTATTCTGCGGTTTCTTTGAAGTTGCATCTTCTCATTAAACTGCCATTGTATTCTGCCTCCAATTCCATGTCTCATATGTCTGTTTTCTTCATTTTTGGAGCAAGCGTTCCTAGGCACCCCGGCTCAAATTAAGGTGCCCCTTTTGTCCCTGACTCACTCTCCTGCTCAGTTCTGTGGTGGCTCGCGGGGATCTGGGGACCGCCCCTAGCTTCCTTGACCCGTAATAGATCTTGCCTCCAACAGCCTCTCTTGCAAGTCCTGTATTGTTGGTTTGTTGCCCCTGCCCCCCTTTCCACTGCCCTCCATAGTCTGTTGTGCTTCCACGGCCCTTCCTGCCTGCTCAGTGTGGTTAAATTGTTGCCTTTGCACCCTCCTACCTGCCTTCAATTTTCAGAGTCCGTGCCCCTGGCCTCTGCCTCTCAACAGTATCCTAATGAACAACTAGATTGCTAACATTCTATATTTATTACAAAAGTGTGGAACGCCTGACATCATCTTGATGTAATCAAAACTGTAATACCTAGAGCATTTCCTTTAGAAATTACATATATGAGAGGGTCTTATTGGCATCAAAATTATGGTTCGTGCTCTAAAAGGCTAAAATAAGGACATATTTTCTGAGTTTTCAAATAGCGACAAAGCACTTTTAAATTATTTGTTATCTTTATGTTTTTTTATCCAGTTGACCACTTGATTAAATGTTGCACTTAGGGGAGATGATGTGGTGTTACTTCCAGAACTGCAGACTTTGCAACTGGGGAACCAGGTTGAAGTTTCTGCTTCAGCTCGACATTCTGTGATTCTGGTCAAATCACTTAGTCTCCCCATGTCTACAACCAAAATGAATGTGTTCTTGTGTGATGTAACCAATGCTCATGTAAAGCACTCCAATACCTGACAAGTCTGCACTATATAACACTGCAAAAACACAAAATAATAAGTGTTTTGCACACTTCTGTCATTGGGCTATATTTGGGCTACATCTGGGTGATTTTGGGCTACATTTGGGCTCTTTTGTCTCCGGTGGCCATCTTGGGAGATTTATTTGTTATGAAGTTTCCTAATTTCCTCATGTACTGCAGTCTCCTCAGTAGGAAACGCTTTCAGTTTTTTACTTTGATTCCATCATGAAGGTATTCAGATATGTCACACATTTGCCATAAATTCTGAATGTTAGCACTCTAG
The DNA here is from genome assembly GCF_964204655.1 of Triturus cristatus. Taxonomy (NCBI): domain Eukaryota; kingdom Metazoa; phylum Chordata; class Amphibia; order Caudata; family Salamandridae; genus Triturus; species Triturus cristatus. Next base: position 655,547,152 of record NC_140586.1, read on the forward strand.
TTGCTCATTAGATCACTGTAGTAAAACTACTGCACCATGGAAGTCTGCTCCTGGTATTAAAAGTGCATGTTTCAGTCTGCATGTCAGAATTTTTTAATGAAATAGAAGAGGATTTGAGAAGTCACTCAAAATGTGCCCTCATTTTCTTTCTTCAGCATTAATCATAATTTCTATGGCAAAATGAACCTCCTCATTGTGTTCCTTTTTAAATTAAATGTTTTAAGTGTTACCAGTTTATTCCAATCAAGATGGCTTCAGGTGTGCCATACTTTTGTCATAATGAAGACAGTAAGCGCTCTAGTTATTTTTAAGAACATTCTGGGACATTCTGTCATTGGGCTATACTTGGGCTACATCTGGGTGATATTTGGGCTACATTTGGGCTCTTTTGTCTCTGGTGGCCATCTTGGGAGACTTATTTGTTATGAAGTTTCCTAATTTCCTCATTTACTGCAGTCTCCTCAGTAGGAAATACTTTCAGTTTTTTACTTTGATTCCATCAAGAAGGCATTCAGATGTGTCACACATTTGCCATAAATTCAGAATGTTAGCACTCTTTTTGCTCATTAGATCACTGTAGTAAAGCTACTGCTCACCAGGGAAAACTGCTGCTGGTATTGAAAGTGCATGTTTCAGTCTGCATGTCAGAATTTTTTAATGAAATAGAAGAGGATTTGAGAAGTCACTCAAAATGTGCCCTAATTTTTCTTTCTGCAGCACTAATCATACTTTTTATTGAAAAATGAACCCCCTCATTTTGTTCCTTTTTAAATTAAATGTTTTAAGAGTTACCACTTTAATCCAAGCAAGATGGCTTCAGGTGTGCCATACGTTTATCATAAGTAGGACTGTTAGCGCTCTAGTAGTTCTTTGGAACACTCTGGGAAGCTGCAGTAGAACACAAAGGAATCAACTGACAGTCTCTGCCCTTGTTGGATGTACATGTTTTACTGAGAATGTCAGACTTCATTCTCACATGACTGAGAAAGATAATGTGAATTTACAGAAAATAAGCTCTCAGTTTAGCCTATAGATCACCTTCCAAACCTCTGTGGTAAAAGCATTAGAAAATATTTTTCTCTCAATCATGATATCCCAGCAGAAGGCTTTTTCACATGGTGAAATCACCTTAGAACATACCACAATTCCTAAAATGAGTATGGTACCATCAACAAATGATTTATAATGTAACTAAAGTCTTAAAACCTTCTATTAACTGCAATGCTTTTTAATGAGGTGCTATCATGTATATTGGTCCCAAGATGGCTGCCAACACTTCTTGGATGAAGTGCTGACAGCCAATCAGATCTCAGGATGAGATGTGTGGTTAGGCTCCGCCCACATATATATATGCTTTTAAATGCTATTTTCTCAGGATCTACTGAACAGATTTACACCAAACCTACAAAAGGCACTTCCTTGACCTGAGGACTACCTCTCTGCCAAATTTCAAGTAATTCTGTTCAGCCGTTCGGGCTGTAGCTGTGTCTAAAGGTCCTATGGAAAAATGCATGGGAAAAACGCGTTTTGGGACCCCCCTTTTATCTCAGCCCCCGCTTGACGAATCCCCCCGAGACTTTCAGGGTAGGAGCGGAGCGTAGCGCCCCACCTATTTTGAAAAATTCGCGAGGATTCGTCAACCGGCGCCAAAGTTATTCAAAATAGAATGTTGCGGATTTCCTATGGAAACGTGGTCCTAACTATAACTACCTACTGGCGACCGCCAGTAGGTAATATATATATATATATATATATATATATATATATATTCACTGAAAAAAACATAGGTTTCAGGGGCGCCATAGTTAGCTGGACATTTCCCTCATACAAAACCATTGAAATTCCCCCGTTATAGTTAGTTCAGCTAACTATAACTCGCGCCCCGCAATGCACTGCTGATGACGTCACATATTACATGGTCAGACTCCCGTGAGAGTGAGATCTCTGGCAACAACATGAGAAAAATGTTGCTGGCAGCCATCACAGGACTCGGGGACTTAGACCCCTGTCCTGATGTTAAAAAGAAATATATAAAAGGGTGCAGGGTAGGGATACCCTGAACCCCCAGGACCTATTGCGAGGACCAGAGGGACCCCTGTAGTGCCAAAAAAAATTAAAAAACAGCAAAAATGGCACAATTATAAGTGCCTCTTGCAAGATTGAAAAACCCGCCCAAAACGGTAATGTTGAGCTGCATTTATTTACTATAAGCCTTGGGGAGCCCACCTCCTGTGCTGTATTCATAAGGGGGAGGGGAGCTGGTGGGTCCCCCTCCCCAAGCCTCCAGAAACCCCAGGGAACCCACCACTGGGGTGAAAATAATGTGTATGGCGAGGGGGAGGCATAGCCCCCAGGGGCTGGAGTCACTGAGGCCGATAACGGCTTGGGGAGAGCGGCCACATAGCCTTTTCTCCTTAAAAAAACACACTGCCCTGGGGGATTGGGTCCTCGGGATCTAAAGAGGCTCGGGGAGGGGGAATGCACGTCCCCCCTCCCCTTTATTTTTTAGAAATGGACCTGGGGGATGAGGTCTGCAGGGTCTGACATCGCTCAGGGAGGGAAGGCCATGTGGCCCCTTCCCGATAATTAAAAAAACAAATGGCCATGGGGGATGGGATCCTCAGGGCCATGGCCGATGGCCAACTTTGACCGTGAGTGGCTGGGAGTTGCATTTACATATGGTAATTAAGAATTTCTTTATATTAAAAAAAACTAGAAATTCACAGAAAAAAACAAAGGTTAAAGTAACATTATAGTTATGTGTGATAAAAAGAACTGTTTTCGTTTAAACTCCCAGTCTGGTCAGTGCCTCTATCCAACCCAAGCAAGGCGCTGACAGAAGACACACAGCGGTTTTTTGGGAGAGACATATTTATTACAGGTAAGTAAAGTCATTACAGATCAGTAAAAAACTGTCAAATTAGCTTAAACATCATGGAAAGTCAATGCTCACATGAGATAATTACACACAATAGGCAATGCAGTACATTTTGTTAATAAAGTGATAAATGTGTCCAAAATCAAAACAGACCTAGGATCTTAAGGCAAATGACAGAAGACATATAAAATCGGGCAATGAACAATTCAACAACGGAGTATTCTGCAATCCCAAATACCATTGGACCACACAGGTGTAACCACCTACTTCAATGAGGAGCGGTCCCCACCTCTCTGTACCCTTGTTTACCTTCAAGGGCACCTCCTCTCAAACACCAGGCTGCCAGAGGAGCTGCAATTAGGTGACCAGGAGCTACAGCCCCATGCCCGCCCCAGGTAAACCGTGAGCCCTTTCCCCAAAGCCAGTGTGTACATCCTCTGGCTGGCTGACAATTGCTGCATCCTACCCTCAGTGCTGTTCTGGGGAGTATGTACCAGGGGACTCCTCTGGTGACTAGAAGTGAATTTGGGATTAAAAGTCCTGAGTTCCTGCCGCTCCTCTGCTGACTAACAGTGAGTCGGAAGTAAAGAGATGGGTGGATTGGAAAAATGTGCAGACTTGAGCACCATTCACCCTCTCCCACCACGACGCTCTGCTTAAAAAAGGTGGGGACCAGGGGGAGATAACCATTTATACCCCTTGGCTGTCACGGCGGTGGCTGGCAGAAGTGACATGCACAACATGCGACTCTGCATTTCCTGCCGCCACATACGTGTCTCGCGATGTGAGGTGAAAGGAAACTCCTGTGATGGCCGGCACATCACAAGAATCAGGAAGGACCCTATCCACACAGGTCCTGGGCCCCAGTGCCATGTCCCCAAAGGTGTGGCACTTTTTAAAAATTAGGTGAATTTGTCAATGACAACATTAACGTTTTGAACAAAAATGAAAAATAAATTCACCAGTTATAGTTGTCAGCAATAACTATAACTTGCCCCGCCATGCACTGCTCATAACCTCACACATGACATTACTCATGAAATGTTCTGTGACATTTATAACATCACTGATGACATATCAAATGATATCATTGTTAACATCACTAATGACATCACTGATGACATCATCTAATGAGTGTGCTAGTTGTTTTATAGTTTACATAGTGGCGGGTAAGTACCATATCACTTGTAGTCCTAATTTTGTACAGGCTGTGTCCAGTTAATGGGTGTAAGTGTTTACAAAACACACGTGCTACTAGTGCAACACTATATACATCTTTGTAACTCTGTGTGCAGGACCTGCGTTCATTATGTTACCCACAAGTTTTTTGGTTCTGCAGAAAATGTTTTCAACAGGAGTGAGATTCTACATAGTAGATATTAACTTTTGTAAGCAGCCTTGAGTTATTAGACAGAATTGTGTATGCATGACAATTTCTAAATAACATAGAAGACTGTGTGTACTAGGTACTAACCTACATACATGTGCTTGGTTTGCTTGAGAAGATGAGCTATCAGTAAAGTGTTCACCACAGTATGAAGAGTGCAGGTAGCATGATGTTTTGCACCTTCAGATCTTAGTTATTTTTAGGAAATAGTGGCTTTTTTTTACAACTGTTGCATAGAGTGTACACATATTCTTAGTAGATACTTTTGAATACTCTGTGGTGCATTGTTTTCATGAAAGTTTCACTGTTTGCAAACAGTGTGGTATAGAGTAAACCCTCTTCATAGAGTGTGCAATGTTTACAGTACCCAGGTCTCTACTGACATCAACGTTATTTCTCAATGTAGGGTCAGTGAGTTTCAGGGGTTTGATACTGATAAAGCTGTCCTAGTAGGTCATTTGTTCTAAACCTGACATTCACTATTTTTAGGAACATGGCTTTCTGTGAACAGTTGTATACAGACTGAACACCAAACTCAATGAGGCTTTCCTATATATCTGTGGTTGATTGTTAATCTAAACTATGCTAGCTGTAAAGTGTATGGTATTGGGTCAATGTTTCACATAATGCTTATTTTCCACACCTAAGGAAGTTGTATCTGTGATGCCAGAAATGATGGCTATTTTGTATTTGCTGTCAGGCCTCTAATGCGAAGGCGCGCCAAAGGCAAGCCCGTCTGCGCCCGTCCGTGCTGGGTCGTCGCCAGGTGCCAGAACCCCTGCCCTTTCTCCCGCTATACTCCGGTGCTACTCGCGCGCTGAGCTGCTGGGGATGCGACCCAAATGCCTTTCTCCACCATTGTATGCACTAGCTGGCCCCGCTAAATGTAAAGTATGTTTGTTTCAACTCTTAGGGGAGGCGTTAGAGTCTTGCCCTCCTGTCCACACGGACTTTAAGTTCATGAACTTAAATTGTCGATCCCTGGCAAAACACCATGCTGAGGTGTTCGACCTTTTGGAGGATGAATCCCCCGATGCCCTCTTTTTAACAGAAACCTGGCTTACCCAAGATTCCATTGCAGAATCTTGGTTGGCTCTCCCCTCAGGATTTGTTATGATGAACTTAAATAGACTGGGGAAACGGGGGGGGGGTGGTATTGCAATTATTACGAAAAACATCTATTCTTGTAGTCTTAACAGGGAGAATGTGATGGACTGTGAAAGCGCCTTATTCAAAATTATGCTGAACCCCAACCTTACCATCTCTGGCCTTCTTATCTATCGCCCGCCTGGGCCTTCCGGTGCTTTCAGGGAAGACTTGGTAAAACCTTGCTGTTCGCTAGTCAAGCTGCGAACTTCAGCATTATAGGAGACTTGAATCTCCATTGTGACAATATTGGGAAGACTGAGATCTCAAGCTTTCTGGCCGACTTAGAGGAACTCCAATTGATCCAGTGGGTACGGGAGCATACGCATGCTGCTGGGCATGTACTGGATCCTCTATTCTCAAATCTTGCCTTGTTGAAGGTTGATCCTCCAGTCCCACAGTGTTGGCCAGATCATTTTCTGGTGATCTTTACACTACGGTGGCAGGGTCAGCCAAGGGAGTATTGTTCGACCTCTGCTCTAAAACGACCATGGCATAAGTTAGACAGCAGTGGGTTGTCTGCATACTGGTCTAGCCATAGGCCTCAATTACCACAGGACATTGAGGCAGCTGATATGCGAGTCCACGACTGGGTAGTATCAGGCCTGGATAGCTGCATCCCAGCTAAGCTGACTAGGATAAATCGGGGCCAATCCAAACCGTGGTTTAATGAGTCCCTGTCTAAAGCTAAAAAACATTGCAAACAGCTTGAACGTACGTGGAGACGCACATATGAGGCAGCAGAGAAAACCAATAATCGGATGGCCATCAATCACTACCATAAGTTAATTCGGAGAGCCAGGGCTGAGTATGTTGGCAATAAAATATTAGCCAGTTCTAATCCATCTAAGACAATATCCTCCCTGCTCAAGAATATGAAGAATGGTGGTGTGTCCGGGATTTCCCCTATTTCATCCAATAGTCAGTGTAATGAGCTGGCCAAATATTTTGTCAACAAGGTGGAAAAAATATATCAAAGCCTCCCTCTGATGGTTATTCCTGGCAGGAAGATCGGGCTTGTTGTCCCTGCATCCCAAAGACCAAATTGCCTGCTATCGTTTCCATTGCTATCCTTAGCAGGTTTAGAGATCCTGTGCAGGAAAATTAAATCAGGATCACCAATTGACCCATTGACACCAAATCTCTTCTGTCAATTCCTTCCAACGATCCTGCCAGTATGCTTGGAACTGGTGAATCTTTCCCTGGCCCCGGCTACAGTACCAGCAGCATGAAAACATGCGAAAGTTACTCCCTTGCTGAAGAAACCATCTCTGGACCCAGTCGAGCCTGGAAACTACTGCCCTATTTCACAACTTCCTTTTCTATCTAAAATGGTGGAACTGCATGTGCATATGACTCTTACTGAGCTTATTGAGCAGAATGCAATTCTCGACCCTTCACAGAATGGTTATAGAGCCCGCCACGGCACAGAGTCTGCTCTGTTGGCTGTGACGGAGGAAATCCGAGGGATTCTGGATGTCGGGGACTCTGCGGCCTTGGTTCTTCTTGATCTAAGTGCCGCTTTCGACACTGTCTCCCATGAAATTCTGTTGAAGCGCTTATATGACATCGGAGTGAGGGATCGGGCTCTGGACTGGTGCCGAGCCTTTCTGACGGGAAGATCTTTCCAGATCTGGATGCCACCATTTCAATCTCAGAGGTGTGCTTTACAACAGGGAGTGCCTCAGGGTTCTATCCTGAGCCCCCTTTTGTTTAATATCTATATGCAACCTCTGGCCCAGGTGGCTCGGGGAGAGGGCTGTCATTGGTGTCATACGCTGATGACACCCAATTGGTGATCGCCTTCTCTAAAAAGAACAACGCAAGTTTAGGCAGGTTTAAGGAAGATCTGGTAGAGGTTGCAGACTGGATGGCCAACAACTGCCTGCAACTGAACGCCAGTAAATCTGAGGTGTTGATATTAGGGAAAGACCGAGACCTGTGGTCTGAGCAGTGCTGGCCAGACAGCCTTAAACCGACCCCTGTGCCTAAAGAGGCAGTTAAGAACCTCGGGGTCTGGATCGATAGTAGGCTCACGTTTGACACACAGGCTAAAGCCGTGGCAGGGACCTGTTTTGGCCTACTGCGCGGCCTGAAGCCGATACTTGGCTTTTTTCCCTCTTGGGTTCGTCAGACCATTATCCAGGCGACAATATTATCTAGACTGGATTATGGCAATTCATTGTATCTTGGGGCTAATAAATCCTGCGTCCAGCGTCTGCAAAGGACCCAGAATGCTGCGGCACTCATTCTGGTGGCACTGCCGAGATCTGCTTCTGTTTCCCATGTCTTGCCCAAATTACATTGGCTGCCTGTTGAGAAACGAATTCAATTTAAAACTCTTTGCGTTTCTCACTAGATCATTACTCAACAGGCTCCCCTGGGTTTGTCCAAGTTGCTTAAGCTTTATGTGCCTCAGCGGCCTCTTAGATCGGCCAATCAGGCCTTAGTAAATGTCCCTCGTGTTGTGAGAGCGAAAGCTGGAGGCCGCTCGTTTCGCTGTCTTGCGGCGCAACTCTGGAATCAGCTTCCTGTTTCGATCAGAGAGATCCAGAGTCATCTGATTTTCCGTAAAGCTATCAAAACCTGGCTATACCCCACTGTTGTATAACGGCCTTCTGGCCTGCAACCTTCATTGTCTCTGGTCGCGCTGAGATACCCCATTGCTGGGGCAGCTATGCACTATATAAGCTCGACAAATAAATAAATAAAATAAAATAAATAGTAATTAATAGAGCAATTTGCGTGAAAATGAAGCTTGGATGATGTCATGAGTGTGTCATTTGAGATGTTATCTGTGATGTCATAAATTATGTCATAGAACATGCCATGAGTGATGTCATGTGAGAGGTCATAAGCAGAGCATGGCAGGGGCGCAAATTATAGTTAGTGCTGCTAACTATAGCTGACAAATTTCTGTGCTTTTTCTATTTCAAAATGTTAATGTTGTCACTGACAAATCCTCTATCTATCTATCTATCTATCTATCTATCTATCTATCTATCTATCTATCTATCTATCTATCTATCTATCTATCTATCTATCTATCTATCTATCTATCTATCTATCTATCTATCTATCTATCTATCTATCTATCTATCTATCTATCTATCTATCTATCTATCTATCTATCTATCTATCTATCTATCTATCTCCTGTGGGCGATAGCCAGGAGGTAGTTATAGCTAGGACCAAAGTTTCCATAGGAAAAGCTTTCTTTATTTTGCTAATAACATTGGCAACGCTTGACGATTCTTCACAACATTTTCACAAAACGCCCCTTTTGTGGTTCAGATGCTGAGTTGAAAGTTTAGGGGTGATTTGTCAAGTGGGGGCCGAGAAAAAAGGGTGTCCCAAACTTGTTTTCCCCATTTCATGTCCATGGGGATTTTTCATGTCTTTAACAGGACTACAGCCCGAACCACAGAACAGAATTACACCAAATTAGGCAGAAAGCTAAAGGTTAGTTCAGAAAGCGTGCTTTTTGTAATTTGGTGCAAATCCGTTCAGTAGTATCAGAGATATTTAGGTTTAAAAAATATAGATATCTGAGAGCCCAAAATCCTACTGAAATCCTACTGAAATTTGTTTGGCTGCCAACACTTCATTCAGGAAGTGTTGGCAGCCATCTTGGCACCAATAATCATGATAGTACCCTATTTGAAATTTATTGTAGTGAATGGCAGTGTTTGAGGATCACAAAAAGGAGAATCTATAAAGGGTGATAACAGATTTTAGTTACAATATAAATCATTTGTTGATGGTAACATACTCATTTTAGGAACTGTAGTGTGTACTAAGGTGTTTTTACCCTTTTCAAGCATCATGTTTGAGAGAAAACAGTTTTCTCAGGATTTCCCCATAGAGGTTATGGAAGGTGCTCCAGAAGCTAAAATGAGAACATATTTTCTGTAAATTCACACTATCTTTCTCAGCCATATGAAAATGAACTCTGACAGTTGATTCCCTTGTGTTCTACTGCAGCCTTTCAGAGTGTTAAAGAACAACTAGAGCGCTAACGGTGTTACTTATGAGAAAAGTATAGCACACCTAAAGCCATGTTGATTTAATCAAATTAGTAAAACTTTAAACATTTAATTTAGAAAGGAACAAAAGGAGGGGGTTCAGTTTGTCAGAAATTATAGTTAGTGCTGCAGAAAGAAAAATTAGGACACATTTTAAGTGAGTTCTCAAATATCTTCCTCTTCTATTTCATTTAAACATTCTGCCATGCAGACTGAAACATACACTTTCAAAAAATGCACACATGCAGACTGAAACATGCATTTTCAACATCAGCAGCAGGCTACCAGTTAACCTCCTGGTGATCAGCAGTTTTAATAAAGTGTTCTATTGAGCAAGTAGAGTGCTAATATTCTGAATTCATGCACAAGGTGTCGCACACATGAGTGCCATCTTGATGGAATCAAAGTAGAAAACTGAAAGCATTTTCTAGTGAGGATACTGCAGTAAACGATGAAATTAGGTAGCTTCATAACAAATAAGTCTCTCAAGATAGCCACCGGAGAAACAAAAGAGCCCAAATATAGCACAAATATCACTCAAATATAACCAAAGTGTAGCCCAATGACAGAAGTGTACAAGGCACTTAATTATTTTGTTTGTTTGCTGTTTTATATAGCGCAGACTTGACCCAAAGGTATAGGAGTGCTTTACATGAGCATCAGGTACATTACATAAGGACACATTCATTTTGGTTTTAGGCATGGGAAGATTAAGTTATTTTCCCAGAATCACAGGATGGCGACCAAAACTCGAACCTGGTTCCCCAGTTACAAAGTCTGCAGCTCTGGCTGTAATGCCACATCCTCTCAAGAAGTGTAACATATAATCAAGTGATCAACTGGATAAATAAATAAAAATAAAGATTGGAAAATGTTTAAAAGTGCTTTGTTGCTATTTGAGAACTGAGAAAATATGTCCTCATTTTAGTTGTTTATTGCACTAACCGTAATTTCTATGGGAGTACGACCCTCTCATGGAGCAGGGTGCAGAGGCAATAAGTTGGCCACGCTGTGCAGGTGGGAGGGGCAGTGGCAGTGCAATGGACCATTGAGGGCAGGGAAAAGGATGGCAGGGGCAACAAACCAACCATGCAGAACAGGCAAGAGAGGCTGTGACAATATAAAAGATCATTGAGGGCAGAAGGAAGAGGCAGTGGCAGTACAACCATTCATGCCAACATACCCGATTCAGGCAGGAGACTCCCAATGTTTTTAAGCCCAAATAGTGTTTATTTTATTTGTCTCCTGCCTTAAATATCCTCTTTTTCAATGCAAATCAACGGGGAAAATCAATTCCCCAGGTTTTTTTCAAAATCTCCTGCTTACCAAGTTCAAAATGTTGGCAAGTTTGTTACATTGGATCACGGAGGGTAGGAGGAATGGGGTAGGGACATGGACAAAAGAGGGCAGGAGAGAGATGGTCAGGGGAACCAAACTGACTTTACTGGACAGGGGTCAGGGATTGCAGCAGTACAATACATCACACAGGGCAAGTGTAGCAAACGGACCATGGAAAGCAATAGGGAGGGAACAGGGCAATGGACATGGACAGCAAGAGCAGAGGGGAAACAGGCAAGGGCTGTAAGCTGACCATAGCAGACAGACAGGAGGAACAATTGCAGCAGAACAGACCATAAAGGGTGGGATGGGCCGGGAAGCACAACACACCATTGAGGGTAACAGTGACACTATAAAGGCACACACAGAGACAATGGAGGGAAGGTGGGAGGGGGTGCAGGGATGAAAGCCGACCGCACAGGGCAGGTGGGAGGGGCTGTGGCAGCACCGAAGGCCCTGCATGGCAAGAGGGAGGGTTTCTGGCATCACAACAACCATTTGGGGCAAGAGGGAGGGAGCAGAGGCATGCACAAAAGACCATGGAGGACAGAAGGGAGGGATAAGGGCTGGAAACAGACAAAAGAGGGCAGGGGAAGGGACTTCACAATAGACCATGCAAGGTAGACAGGATGAGTAGTTGCAGCACAGTAGAGCGTGGACGGCAGAACAGAGTGGCAGCAAAATGGACCAGGGAGGACAGCTGGGAGGGGATCGGGGCATGGAACTTGGACAGGCAGGGTGGAGGTGGCAGGGACAGGTGGCAGCCATCTGACCATGCTTGGCAGGTAGGAGGGGCAGTGGCAGTGCAACAGAACACTCAGTAAATAGGAGGGTTGCCGGCCGATGGAATATGGTGGGAAGAAAGGAGGGAGCAGGGGCATGCACACAGACATAGGAAGGCAGGCGGAAGGGTAGTAGGGACGGCAAGCTAAGCACAGAGGCTAAGCTGGAGGACAATGATGCTGCATAGAATTAGGGAACGGAGGGCAGGAGGAGTGGGCAGGGACATCGAGCTAACTGGAAGGTAGTGGCAGCACATCGCACCATGCTGGGCATGAGGGAGGGGCCAGTGCATGGACTTGAACAGAGGGTAGGGAGGAAGTGGATGGGGCAGGCACTGGTTAGGGCTGGGAGGAAGAACAGTGGCAGAACAACAGCCACACATGGCTGTATTGAGGGAGCAGGGTCATGGGCAATGGATGGAAAGGAAGAGGGGGGCAGGAGCAGCAAGCTTGGGTAGGGGCAGCACAATGCCAGGCCAGGCTCTGCGTTCAACCTCACCCCCACTGTGCATTGCGATGAACATCTTACTTCACGTAGAAAAAACCCCTTAGAAATTCACTGAAAAAAAGGTTACAGGGACGTTATAGTTAGGAAATAGAATTTAAAAAACTTATACATTTACTGAAAAAAGCAAAGGTTACAGGGACATTATAGTGAGGATCAGATTTCACTCATACAAAACCAGTGAAATTCAACAGTTATAGTTAGCTGAGCTAACTAAAACTCGCATCCCCGCAACGCACTGCTTATTACCTCACATATTACATCACCCACGACATGGTAATTTAAATCACTCATGATATCTCAAATGACATCACTGATGACGTCATCCATAAAATCACCAATGTACCCACTCATACCCCCATAGAACCTTTCATACACCTACACTTACTCCCACTCCCACACAACCATTCACAAACCCATTCACGGACCCATTACAGTACTTACACGCCCACTCACTGATTCATAGATTTACACATAAATCTAGTCACTCACCCATACAGCCTCTCATATACCCACTCACTCACTAATACTGCCACTGACATATCCACTCATATAGCCATACAGCCACTCACACACTTTCAGTCACCCATAGAGCTACTCACACACCTACTCAATCACCCATACAGTCAATCACACAGCCACTTACCTGCCCATACAGTTACACACACACTTACTCATACATATACTAACATGTGCTCACTCACCTATACAGTCACTGACACAAGCACACATTCACTCATACAGCCACTCTCACATTCACTCACTCACCCATACAGTCACTCATATACCTATCACTCACATATACTGCCTTTCATATACCCAGCTACTCACCCATATACCACTGACAAATCCACTCACTCACACACACAGCCATACACCCACTCCTTGCCCAAACAGTCCCTCACACACACTTATACTCACTAACACATACAGCCACTGACTCACCCACTCACTCATCCATACAGGCAGTCACCCCCTCACCCATCCACACAGAGACTCAGACACTCATACAGGTACTCAGACAACCAATCAATCACCCATACAGCCACTCACATACCCACTCACACACCCATACAGCCATTTAAACACCAACTAAACACTCCCCCAACTAGTCTACTCACCCATACATTAACTGAGATACCTAATCACTTACTTATACAGTCAGGCCCACACCCACTGAATCATCCAATCAGGCAATCATACACCCACTGATTCACAAATACACCTTGAAATATAAATTAACACTCAAACCTGTTAAAAACACTCATAGTCACCATATGATGTCATCAGTGATGTCATTTGAGATGTCATCAGCGATGTCATGAGTAATGTCACTGACCATGTCATGAGTGATGTTATATGTTAGGTAATAAGCAGTGCATTACAGGGGCATGAGTGATAGTTCGCTCAGCTAACTATAACTGCTGAATTTGACTGGTTTTGTACAACTGAAATCTGAGCCTATATATATATATATATATATATATATATATATATTACCTACTGGCGGTCGCCAGTAGGCAGTTATAGTTAGGACCACGTTTCCATAGGAAATCCGCAACATTCTATTTTGAATAACTTTTGCGCCGGTCGACGAATCCTCGCGAATGTTTCAAAATAGGTGGGGCGCTACGCTCCACTCCTACCCTGAAAGTCTCGGGGGGATTCGTCAAGCGGGGGCTGAGATAAAAGGGGGGTCCCAAAACGCGTTTTTCCCATGCATTTTTCCATAGGACCTTTAGACACAGCTACAGCCCGAACGGCTGAACAGAATTACTTGAAATTTGGCAGAGAGGTAGTCCTCAGGTCAAGGAAGTGCCTTTTGTAGGTTTGGTGTAAATCTGTTCAGTAGATTCTGAGAAAATAGCCTTTAAATCAATATATATATCTGAGCCAGCTTACGGTGCGCTTACGGTGCGCTTACCGTACGCGTACGGTGACGTGCGCGAGCGCAATTCTGATTGGCTCTTAGATCTTATTAAACATTCGATTCGGCCGAAACCAGGAAGCGGCGGCCGCCATTTTCTCTCTCGCACTCTGAGTGGGGCAGCATAAATGAAGCCCAAAAATGTGTAAAGGGGCAGTTTATTGAGATAATATTCACCCAGATTTCGAAAAATCGCCGATTACGCTTACCGTACGCGTACGGTAAAAATTGGTTTAAAAAAAAAAAAATTATCCACACTCTCCCCACCCCAAGTGCAAATGGTGCCCTAAGGGCACCATTTGTGCATGGCATATCAAACAAATGAAAATAATAAACAAAACATTTCACAACGATGCGCAGCATAATATGTCCCCCATGTGCGCACGGTGCACGAAGCGCGTCGTGCGTACATGGCCCATCCCGCATAATGTGGGCACGCGGTGCGCGCAGCGCACCGCGTGACCACCGTGCGTGCATGGCACTAACTGCGTAAAGTGGGCGCGCGGTGCGCGAAGCGCACCGCCTGCTCACTGTGCGCGCACGGTGCGCGAAGCGCACCGTGCGCGCACGGAACGAACTGCGTTAACTGGGCGCGCACGCCACGAATGGCGTAAAGTAAGTTAGCATTTAAAAAACCGTACAAATTCACTGAAAAAACCATAGGTTTCACACACGTTATAGTTAGGAATTAGCATTTAAAAAACCTTGCAAATTCACTGAAAAAACCATAGGTTTCACACATGTTATAGTTAGCTGTACATTTTACTGATAAAAAAACAATGAAATTCCCCCGTTATAGTTACTGTAGGCAAGTATAACTCACGCGACCGTTTTTTCAGTGAATATATATATATATATATATATATATATATATATATATATATATATATATATATATATATATATATATATATATCAGTTGAATTGTACCCCTGGCAGGGCTGCCTCCTCGTAGCCTCTGGTCAGAAAACACAAACACGGACGGATATATATATATAACTTTGGTCCTAATTATAACTACATACTAGTGAATATATATATATATATATATATATATATATATATATATATATATATATATATATATATATATATATATATATATTCACTGAAAAAACCATAGGTTTCACACACGTTATAGTTAGCTGTACATTTTACTGATAAAAAACCAATGAAATTCCCCCGTTATAGTTATATATATATATATATATATATATATATATATATTTTCACTAGTATGTAGTTATAATTAGGACCAAAGTTTCCATAGGAAAAGCGTTTTTTGCTTTACCAAGAACTTTGGCACCACTTGAGGAATCTTCAAGGAATATTCCAAAAACATCCCCTTTTGGGTTCAGTTGCTGTCTTGAAAGTTTCGGGGTAATCTGTTAAGCAGGGGCCGAGACCAAGGGGGGAATCCAAAACACATTTTCCCAATGTTAGTTTCCATACGAAATTTAGACACGGCTACAGCCTGTACTGCTGAACAGAATTACACCAAATTTGGCAGAAAGATAGATATTGGTCAAGGGAAGTGTTTTTTGTGTGATTTGGTGTAAATCTGTTAAGTAGTTGCAGAGTTAAAACTGTCCAGTTATATATATAGGGACATGGAGCATCCATGACTCCTACCAATCTCGTGCTGAGATCTGATTGGTTACCAAAACTTCAAACCAGGAAGAGTTGGCAGCCATCTTGGTACTCGGCTTGAGATGAGTCCCAGAAAAAAAAAAAGAAACAGTGGCTGGGTAGAAATACCTTGACCCCATAGACCTCCTGTGGGACTCCCACATTGCCCAAAAAGCATTATAAAAAATAATTTTGGTGGGATTCACACTGGATCCCCGAATCTCACCGAAAAAAAAACAGAAGCACAGGCTCCTGCGTTTCTGTAATCTTGACCCCAGGATGGGCCAGGTCCCGGGGGCATTCATAATATATGTAGGAGGGGCACACGGGCCCCCTACTAGGGCTTATAAAGCCCTCAGGACTGCCACCTCCTCCGGGCACTGTTTCTAATTTATGTTGGGGTTGCTTGCTCAGCAACATCTGTTCCCTTGGGACCACCTCCTCCCCAGGGCAAATGTGCAATTCATGCTGGAGGCCCATGTGGCTCCCCTCCAGCCCTGGAAACAGCTACCTCCCTGGGACAAATGTTTTAAATTAAAGCTGGTGGGGTGTGCCCCCTCAGAGCCCTGGGGACCACTACATTCCCAGGGCTGTATTGGGCAATGGAGGATGGTCTCAGGACCGCCACCCCCCACGGCTCCTGCTATGTCCCGGGGTCCCCACCCTCAGGACATAGCTGTTTGCTGTGACTTGGCAGGAGCTTTAGTCCTCCCACCAAGCCACAGCAAACGCTCCACTTCTAGCAAGCAAGAGCATAATAAATACTATTGCTTGCTGGAAGCAGAGCAGAATTCATTTTACAGACAGCCTTTCCAGCAGCTCCCTGTTTGTGGAAGCAATCCCAGCTTCCGCAGGGGGCGGGGAGCTGGCAGGGACCATGGGGGCCTTCAGGCTCCCCGTGGTCCCGATGGAGAGTAGAAAGAAGCAGAATAAAGGTCAGAAATGAGCAGAAAGAGGCAAAATTAAGGTCAGATAAAAGCAGCTGGAGGCAGAATAAAGGTCAGAAACAAGCAGCAAGAGGTAGAACATAGAGCAGCAATAAGCAGAAAGATGCAGAATTAAGGGAGGCAACCAGCAGAAAGATGCAAAATAGAGATCAGAAACAAGCAGAAAGAGGCAGAATAAAGGTCAGAAACGAGCAGCCAGAGGCAGAATAGAGGTCAGAATTGAGCAACAAGCAGCAGAATAAAGGCTAGCAATTATTAGAAATATCCAAAATAGAGATCAGAAATGAGCAGCAAGATGCAGAATAAAGGCCAGCAATGAACAGCAAGAGGCAGAATGAAGGCAACTCACTTAACCAAACACCCACTCAAACAGCCATGCATGACATCCACCACTCTGTCAAGGGGCTCTGCCTGGCCCTGTGTAAATCTGCAACAGATCCGCAAATCTCGCTGCAAATAAAAATAAAATGCAAACACTCTGACATCCACTCACACACACAGACAATCTCACACCCACTGTGACACCCAAATGCTCTCACACCCAGTAACAAACTCAGAAAAATGCTCTTACACCCACTGTGACACCCAGACAGACACTCTCTCATCCACTGTGACACCCATACAGGTACGCTCACACTGACTCTCACACACCCAGGCAGACACTCTCATACTCACTCTGACACCCATACTGTGGTAAATAATTTAATTACCGGGACTTAATTTGATGCGGAAAAATCTATAACAATAGCTCAGTAAAATAAGAGGCAGAATCCGTGGTATTAGAGGTTCGGAACGGGCTTTATTCCATAATCAATTTAAATCGATGAGCTCCATATTCCATCACCACGAAGGTTCAGGAAGTGAAGACCCAACTTTATTGACAGGTAATCATTTTTATACAATAGGCATTACAGTGAAACAGATGGAGGAGGCGTAACAATTGATAGCAAAGATAAGACATACATGCGTAGCAAAAATGGGTGTAACTGGGTGTAACTAAAGAACGTCATTGGATATGACGTCATAAATGGGTGGTTCCATGAAAGAATTTCGCAATGTCAGCAGAAATACTTGGCAGAGATGCGCACGCAGCAGCATGACGTGTGACTGACGTGTAACTAGGGGGTGAAGGGAACTTGACATTTAGCTCTACATGTGGAGACAGAAGTCTGGGGTTATGTCAACCTAATCCCAAATCATATCTAATATCCTATGTTTAAAGAACTGTGTTATCCAGAAAGAAAGGTCTCTTAGAGTAGAATCTTATTCTATACTGACTATACTGACTGTTAGTGCGTGTACAAGCGTCTAAGTGTCTACAGTAGATGCGAGGGCCGAAATCTTTCATATTAACAGGGCTATGAATTACTTGCATAAAGACACAGAAGCCGGGCCTTTTGCTCGGTAGCTGAAAGAATGTTTACTTTAAACTACTAGACAGGAATGCATTGGATAGGGAGCGGAGCAAAGCAGATAATCTTGAAGGTGAAATGCAGTTTTTGGCAGGCAACAGGCTGGAGTCAGGCACCGTTAGCCGCGCAGGGAGTAGGACAAAGTTCATGGGTACAGATGCGAGCTCGGACTGGAGCTTTCAGAGGCAGAAGGCAGGAAAAGGCTTGATGGCAGAATCAGGGCCTACTCGTCTGAACTGTAAAATGGGATAAGTGAACCATATAAAGCCGGTGGCCTTTCATACTTAGGGATAGAATATCCAGCCCATTCATGGCGGATCTGAAAGAGGACATGTTGGCGGTGGACGCACATGTGTTTGCGTCTTCATAACTGGAACTGGAGGAAACATACATGTACTTGTGATTTATACATGAAACCGTTGGGGTCCAAGATAGGGGACATAACTGACCAGAAAAATCCATATTTCCACAATACAAACACTCAAACTCAGTGACACACACAGACAGACACTGTCACACCCACTCTGATGACCAATCAGACATTCCCACACCCACTCACACACACAGGCAGACACACACACTGTGATACCCAAACAGATACTCTCCTACCCAGTCACACACCCAGATACTCTTACACCTATTGTGACACCCAGACAGACACTCCCACACTCACTCTGGCATGCATACATACACTCTCACACCCAGTGACACATATAGACACCCTCACACCCATTCTGACACCCACACAGACACTCCCACACCCACTGTGATACCCAAACAGATACTCTCACACCCAGTCATACACCAAGACAAACACTCTTGCACCCACTGTAACATCTAGACAGACATTCCCGCATCCAATCTAATACCCATAAAGACACTCACACCCAGACAGATACTCTTACACCCACTGTGACACTCAGAAAGACACTCCCACATCAACTCTGATACCCATACAAATGCTTTCACATCCACTCACACACCCATACAGGCACTCTCACACTCACTTTGATGCCCATACAAACACTCTTACAACTAGTGACACACACAGATAGACTCTCTCTCACACCCACTCTGATCACCATACAGACACTCTGACACCCATTCTGACACCCACACAGACCCTCTCATACGCAGACAGATACTGTTACACCCTCGGTGACACCCAGACAGACACTCTGACACCCAGACAGACATTCCCACACTCAAGTCTGACAGCCTTACAAACACTCTCATACCCAGTCACACACACAGATGTTCTTACACCCACTGTGACACCCATACAAACACTCCCACATCTACTCTCACACCCATACAGACACTCCCACACCCACTCATTCACCCAGACAGATACTCTCACACTCACTCTGAGTCCCATACAAACACTCTCACACTCAGTGACACACACAGACACTTTAACACCCACTCTGATGCCCATACAGACACTAACACTCAGTGACACAAAGAGACAGATATCTTCACACCCACTCTGACACCCACACAGATACTCTCATGTTCAGTCACACACAGATAGACACTCTCCCACCCACTGTGACACCCAAACACACTCTTACCCAGTGACACACACATACACTCATCACACCCACTTTGACACCCATACAGACACTCTCACACTCACTCACACACACATGCAGACACTCTCACACCCTATGTGACACCCATACAGACAGTCTCACACCCGGGCACACACACACAGACACTCTCACACCCACTCACATACACAGGCAGACACTTTCATACCCAATCTGATGCCCAGACACTCTTACACCCACTGTGATACCCAGACACTCTCACACCCAGTCACACACCTAACATAACATAACATTAGCATGAGGCCCTCAGGAGGCAAGGGGACCTCATCCCCCATCAGCAGTGCACCGAGAAATGCATTTGCAGAGTCGTGGAGAAAGGATGCATGGCTTCCAACCACCTCGGCAATCCCACTGTGTGGGGCTTACTGGAGGTAACAGGAGGTCTTGTTGGCCTCCAAGGACCCTCAGTATCCAAGGGGACTTCATCCCCCAACCAGCAGCGTGCCAGGAGGTGTAAGGCAGAAAGGGAGTGGGGCCTTCGGTGTTGTGCCGCTACCTTTTTCTTTTTTTTTATTATAAAAAGGAGGGGTCATGTGGCCCCCCCCTCCCTGGGCCAATTACAGTCCTGAGAACCCAATTCCCAGGAGCCTGGCTTCTTTTTAAATAATGGAAGGGGCGCCGAGTGGTCCCCATCCCTGGGCTGATTTTGCACAAGTAGCCTCTCACCCGGGCCTGCCCTTTTTCTAAAATTCTATTTTTTTCAAACATGGGAGTGTGGCTGCATGGCCCCCCTCCCAGGCTGATATTAGCCATGGGGACCCAATCTCCTGGGGCCTGGCCACAATACTGGATGCCCTGGTCCCACCCATGGCACCCAGTGTCCCATGTTGGTGACCGCGGGGAAGCCTGAAGGTCCTCGTGGTCCCTGCCAGCCCTTGGCATCCTGCAGCAGCCAGCATTGCTTTTAGATAGAAGGAGCTGCTAAACATGCAGCTCCCTCTGTCCAAAAGCAATATTTCTCTGCTTCTTGCAAGAGGTGAGCAGATCTAGAGTGTTGCTGGTGTTGAGGCTGCTCTATGCAGGAGATGCTTTCCACCTAAACTTGAAAACTACCCAGAGGTCTCTGCTTCTTTTTTGCATAATGTATGCGTTACAACACTTTAATTTTGCCACAAACACAGTATAATTCTGCAAGATGGCATAATGGAGTAATTTCTGGAATTTCATACAGCAAGCCTATCGCAGAATGCCTGAAATAATGTGAAGTTCGCCAGCCTAATTTACCTTTTGCTTGGGCCTAATAAATATATCGATCTCAATATCTATATCTATATTTATTTATATTTATCTATATTTTTATCCATGTCTATATATCTAATCTCTATATCTTTATATATCTCTACACACACATACACCTCTTTCCTATAGTGACTACCTCAAGCTATGTCTAAATACAATTTCTCATGGTGGTTGAATATGGTTTCTACTTCACTTCTGTGAAATATACAATTTATAATTATAGGTTCATAATTTGAGAGATTTCTAAATAATATGAATACCTTTTTAGAAGCTGTAATGTTCTCAAATTTTGATTTACATAGAATAGGAACAGCACAAATTAATATATTGTTACCAATGTGGAATCTGATACCAATTCTCTCACTTCTAATAGTGAGTCAGATGAGGAACATCAACAGTATGTGGCAGTACCCTCACCCCAGCAGAAGAGCTAAATTTTATCCCATAGGACCGGAGTCAGACCTTGCACCCCCACAATCCTCAACAACAGCAAGGAGAACAAGTAACCAATGCAGGAGGGAGAGGCGAAGCAAACACTGCAAGCAATACCAACAGAGGGAATGCAAAATGAAACTGGAGACGATGGAGCACACTACTAATAACACGGTCATCAATCTTACAGAGACTGTGATAACAACAGAAGAAACACAGCTCTTCTCTTTGGGGCTCACGTACTGTCCTGTCAACACATTTTTGTACAATCAAACAAGAATTGTTTTTTAAATTAATTAGGAAAGTGAAGCTGATCAAATATTTTCAATTGAACAAGTCTCCTCCAACTCCCTCTAGCCAGACATCGGGTGGGTTTGCTGCCGAGATGAACTTACATGTCAAAGACATTCCAACTCTAAAGGCATTACAATCACTGTTGAATGACGAAAGTCTTTGAATTGAAACAACACAACAAGCAATGGCCGGAATGGGCATCAATATCAATAGAGCATCATCTAGCCCCTTCCACCCTCCATTGACATTCTTACTACTCATGCCAAAGGATGCGGTGGATATTTTCAATTACAGAGTAGTGGAAGAATTAAAGGGTCTGAATAGAACTATGATGACACAGCAACATCGCAGGAATTACAAACAAGCTCAATACCCTATCTTAATCAACAGGCTGAAGAATAATCATAACATCATTGTGAAGAAATATGATAAGGGTGGAAACGTTGTATTATGGCCGAAGAATCAATATCCGGCAGAAGCCAATCGTCAGTTGTAAAATATCCTGTGTTATATGAAAACATCCAAACAGGAACTACGTTTGGTTCATGACAAAGTGATAAAACATCTGACACAATGGAAGAGGCAGGGTTTGTTGACAAAGGATGAATTTAATTTCTTGAAAGTGGATCATCCTGTCA
Source organism: Triturus cristatus (assembly GCF_964204655.1). Lineage (NCBI taxonomy): Eukaryota > Metazoa > Chordata > Amphibia > Caudata > Salamandridae > Triturus > Triturus cristatus. The sequence continues at coordinate 655,569,344 of NC_140586.1, forward strand.
CTCCTATTCTCGACTTTCTCCCTAAAGTTCACAAAAAAGTAATTCCAATTCCTGGAAGGCCTATCATCTCGTCCCGGAAAAGTCTGATGGAAAGGATTTCAAAATATGTGGACTACTTTCTACAGCCTCATGTTGTTACCTTACCATCCTTTGTAAAAGACACTTCTGACTTCCTGAGAAAAATCAAAGATGTAGTTTGGCACTCAAATCTATTGCTTGTAGTTATGGACATATTATCTTTGTACAGAAGCATAAATCATTCTGATGGATTGGCAGCCGTTAAATACTATTTGGATAATAGAGCTTTTTGCATGAAAGAATATAACTGCTTGCTAATTACCATGATAGAGGTTTGCTTGTTCAATAACTATTTTCTGTTTAATAAGGAAGCATATCAACAATTGAGAGGTACCCAAGCTATGCATGTCTCCATGTTGGCTGGTGGGAGGAGCGTGTCCTCAGGAACAACCACAGGATGGAGTGGGAATCACATATTAAGCATTATTGGGGTTATATTGATGATATTTGTTTAATTTGGGATGGTAGTAGTGAGGCAGCAACAGAATTTGTGACATCTACCAATTCCAATTCACAAATCCTGAGATTCACGGCCACTATCAGTGACACGAGTGTTGAATTTTTAGACGTTCTCCTTTATGTAAGTGAGGGTCGGATCCAAACAAAGCTGCGTCGCAAAGAAACTGCGGGTAATTCAATTCTGCATGCTGAGAGTTCGCATCCCCGCCACCGAATCCAGAGCATCCCGTACGGTGAATTTGTGAGAATTCGCCGTATTTGTAGTTTGCAAACTGATTCACAGGAATGTCAGCATGATGCGTTTTGCATTTTTTTAAGTCGGGGCTATTATAGATCTATGTTGGTTCGGGCCTTGAATAAAGCAAATGAACACAAAAGGGAGGAGCTACTAATACCTAAAAGAGATCGTGTCATAGCTCTAATCCCTCCTATCGAAATAGTTGATAGTGGCAAATGCAACATCAGACTTATCACTACAGTTAGCCATCAAGAGAGTAGAATCCGCAAAATAAAATATTCTCAATGGCCCATAGTTTTGATGGCTATAATGTTAAAACCCATATTGCCAACGTTGCCTGCTATTACATTCAGGAGGGCACCCTCTATGAGGGATGCCTTAGTTAAATCTAGTCCTTAGATCACATAAAAAAATACATGGTTGGCTCAAACTGGTTTCTTCAAATGCAACTCATGTCGCGCCTGCACTTTTGCGACCAATGCATCACATTATGTGACAGCATTTAGTGAAAAAATTATCCAGATTAAGGAACATCTTACATGTCGCACTGAGTTTGCTATTTATAAGTTACAATGTACTTGTGGCCTGGAGTATATTGGGAGCACTAAGCTCCCTGTACATGAATGGATTTTACAACATATCAGTGCAATTGTTAATTCAGACACAAACTATCCTGTTGCCAGACATTTTAAATAGGTACAGCAGAACAAACTCAAGGATTTGGAGTATTCTGTTAGGGGCAATTCCTATCCCCGGCCGGGGTGGGAACCGAGAGAAAACCCTGCGCCAATTAGAAACACATTTTATTCTGGCCTTAGATACTAAGATGCCCAACGGCCTTAACACAAGTGAGGACATGCACAATTTCCTCTAAGTGTTGTCTAGATAGTTGAACCTGTATCAGTAAACTCACACTCTGTAATGACATAGCTATAGCTCTTAGGTTTCTTAACCTCTTCAGTGCCCATGACGAGATAGTCTCGTCATGGAGCACGGTTGCGCTGTGCCCATGACGAGACTATCTCGTCCTGAACCCCACCCACTAGTGCAACGCCCGGCACAGGAGGGGGAAAGGGCGTGGCACTGAAGGGGTTAAGTAGTTGGAAATAATGATCAAATTATGTCCTGTGTTAGAGAACTATAAGCTTTCATATATATATATATATATATATAAATATCACAGCTCCAGTGCATGCAAGTCTAGCATGCATAAGGCACTCCCGGGGTAATTGAAATACTCTTGTTGTAAACAGACGCGTTTCAGCATGTAGCTTTCTTCAGTGGTTCAAGTGTAATCATCACCATGCACAGTGTTCATTTTTCAAAGAGAGAATGCCTGCTCCTCATTGGTAGTTTGAAAAGTGGTGGCAAACAAGAAAGGACTGCAGAATAGTTCGTGCAATACGGCTGCCATGTTAGTGAGGTGAAGCATAGATGATACTTCAAGTCATTCCGCTTGACTTTGATGTCACAATCGTTTGCATGATGGAGATTCCAAACGCTTATCCTCTCTTCCATAGCCACACATATAACGTGTTTTCGTCCTCTCTTCGATCTTAGCCCCACACGGCACAAACTATTCTGCAGTCCTTTCTTGTTTGCCACCACTTTTCAAACTACCAATGAGGAGCAGGCATTCTCTATTTGAAAAGCGAACACTGTGCATGGTGATGATTACACTTGAAGCACTGAAGAAAGCTACATGCTGAAACGCGTCTGCTTACAACAAGAGTATTTCAATTACCCCGGGAGTGCCTTAGGCATGCTAGACTTGCATGCACTGGAGCTGTGACATTTAATGTGAGTTCCATCCTCACGAAAGGGCACCCGCCTTAGGAGTTCGGCGACTCAGATGGAACTGGGAGCTGTGATTTATTGTAGAGCCGCATGAACCACCTCTGTAAGATGCTGCCGTCTACCATATGATAGTGGGTTATATGAACTCATGGCATGCTTTGATTTCATTGCAGCCTGCGGAGCGAACTTGGCGATACATCCAGAGGCTTGGCGAGGGTGACACCATGCACAGGAATATTGTGGCTGCCCATGTGGGGCTAAGATCGAAGAGAGGACGAAAACACGTTATATGTGTGGCTATGGAAGAGAGGATAAGCGTTTGGAATATCCATCATGCAAACGATTGTGACATCAAAGTCAAGCGGAATGACTTGAAGTATCATCTATACTTCACCTCACTAACATGGCAGCCGTATTGCACGAACTATTCTGCAGTCCTTTCTTGTTTGCCACCACTTTTCAAACTACCAATGGGGAGCAGGCATTCTCTATTTGAAAAACTAACACTGTGCATGGTGATGATTACACTTGAAGCACTGAAGAAAGCTACATGCTGAAACGCGTCTGCTTACAACAAGAGTATTTCAATTACCCCGGGAGTGCCTTATGCATGCTAGACTTGCATGCACTGGAGCTGTGACATTTAATGTGAGTTCCATCCTCATGAAAGGGCACCCGCCTTAGGAGTTCGGCGACTCAGATGGAACTGGGAGCTGTGATTTATTGTAGAGCCGCCTGAACCGCCTCTGAAAGATGCTGCCGTCTACCATATGATAGTGGGTTATATGAACTCATGGCATGCTTTGATTTCATTGCAGCCTGCGGAGCGAACTTGGCGACACATCCAGTGGCTTGGCGAGGGTGACGCCATGCGCAGGAATATTGTGGCTGCCCATGTGGGGCTAAGATCGAAGAGAGGATGAAAACACGTTATATGTGTGGCTATGGAAGAGAGGATAAGCGTTTGGAATCTCCATCATGCAAACGATTGTGACATCAAAGTCAAGCGGAATGACTTGAAGTATCATCTATACTTCACCTCACTAACATGGCAGCCGTATTGCACGAACTATTCTGCAGTCCTTTCTTGTTTGCCACCACTTTTCAAACTACCAATGGGGAGCAGGCATTCTCTATTTGAAAAACTAACACTGTGCATGGTGATGATTACACTTGAAGCACTGAAGAAAGCTACATGCTGAAACGCGTCTGCTTACAACAAGAGTATTTCAATTACCCCGGGAGTGCCTTATGCATGCTAGACTTGCATGCACTGGAGCTGTGACATTTAATGTGAGTTCCATCCTCATGAAAGGGCACCCGCCTTAGGAGTTCGGCGACTCAGATGGAACTGGGAGCTGTGATTTATTGTAGAGCCGCCTGAACCGCCTCTGAAAGATGCTGCCGTCTACCATATGATAGTGGGTTATATGAACTCATGGCATGCTTTGATTTCATTGCAGCCTGCGGAGCGAACTTGGCGACACATCCAGTGGCTTGGCGAGGGTGACGCCATGCGCAGGAATATTGTGGCTGCCCATGTGGGGCTAAGATCGAAGAGAGGATGAAAACACGTTATATGTGTGGCTATGGAAGAGAGGATAAGCGTTTGGAATCTCCATCATGCAAACGATTGTGACATCAAAGTCAAGCGGAATGACTTGAAGTATCATCTATACTTCACCTCACTAACATGGCAGCCGTATTGCACGAACTATTCTGCAGTCCTTTCTTGTTTGCCACCACTTTTCAAACTACCAATGAGGAGCAGGCATTCTCTATTTGAAAAACGAACACTGTGCATGGTGATGATTACACTTGAAGCACTGAAGAAAGCTACATGCTGAAACGCGTCTTCTTACAACAAGAGTATTTCAATTACCCCGGGAGTGCCTTATGCATGCTAGACTTGCATGCACTGGAGCTGTGACATTTAATGTGAGTTCCATCCTCACGAAAGGGCACCCGCCTTAGGAGTTCGGCGACTCAGATGGAACTGGGAGCTGTGATATATATAAATATATATATATATATATATATTCCAAACAACTCACAATATAACTCCTTTAAAGGAATCACGGGCGCAGACCTCTTGAAGTGCCAAACAGTTTTATTTATTTATTTCCCCATTGATGTCAAGACGCGTTTCGGCCGTCCAAGCGGCCTTGATCACCTGACCACGCGCTTGGGCAAACCCATTTTTAAAGTGCAAGTGCTCATAAATTTACAATAGACATAAAAGACATACTGAGTGACAAAAAATACAATGTAAATACATTGCGCTGGTCACAGAACCATTTTAGCAAATGCATAGCATGTGTTACATTGTAACTAGAGATTCAAAGCCCAAATGCCAGTAGTTATACAGAAAAAATATTTGTTTCGCATATATCTCTTTCCTAGGTGTCAATTAACAGTATGTCGTATGTCATATTATTTTAAATTATTGAAGTGCTCACCATGCTATAATAAAAAACATCATGTAAATAAATTACATGCTCCCACAATAGTCCAACTCTAAGTTCAAATAAATAATCTAATAAAGTGCATTAATGCCACAGTACTAAATGGACATAAAGTGACTGGTGCTACTTGGTGCAAAAAAGGCACTCATACTGCAACAGTAGTCCAACTCTCTGTTCAAAATACATAATCTATTAAAGTGCATTAATGCAACAGTACTTAATGGACATAAAGTGACTGGTGCTACTGGTGCAAAAGAGGCAATCATTGGTTGAGACAAATGATAAATGGTACAAGCAGTTCAAATATGGTGGAATACAAAAAGAGAATAATCCGATACCACAATCTAAGCAAGTTCAAGTCAAATTCATCAGAGATAAATAGGCAATGAAACACAGGAAAATGAGCAAATGTAAAAGACTTGTGACATATTTAAAATGATCAATAAAAAGACACTAGGTATATAAAAATTACTACCCTACAGTATCCTTAAAACCAATCATTAAAAATAACAGTAAAAAGTCCCAGAATAAACTATACCTGTATTACTTTGCGATAAAAGGGTAATTATGACAGATAAGGCTGGTTACCTATCAAGTACCGTAAATCAAAGAAAGGTGTAGAGATCCTCCGTGGCATTCAGGCCTCCCGGCCATTTAGAGTTAAACTCCAAAATATATTGAGTTTCCAGACGGCGGAGTATTGCCTCCCTGTTGCCACCTCTTTTCTTCGACGGTACTGATTCAATGGCAAAATACCTAAGACATTTGGGGTTACTATTATGTACCTTTTCAAAGTGCCTGGCTACGGGATAATTCTGATCCTTGTTGTTAACGGCTCTAATGTGCTGCAGAATACGCTTATGTACTGCCAGCTTGGTACTACCTATATACTTCAAGGAACAGTCACATTACAGGACATATACACAATAGTCCATTTTGCACGTGAGGTGTTGCTTAATTTCCCTTTGCGTATCTGGGAATACCGTGCAATAGGTCTTGGTGTTGGTACCAAACTGACAGGCCTTGCAGGTAGAGCTTTTAAAGAAACCATTTCTTGTAGGTAACCACGTTTGTTTTTTAAAAGTATCTAGACTATTATCAGTAAGCATATTACCCATGCTTTTAGCTTTGCGAAAAGTAACAGAGGGATTAGGGGGCATGAGGCACCCTATCACTGGATCTTCCTGTATAAAATGCCAATGTTTTCTCATTATATTCCTCAATTCTTTTTCTTGTTTTGAATATGTAAGAATGAGGCGTACTGGCTCATTATTGGTGTTTGGGGCCTCTTTGTTTCTGTATTCCAAAATTTCCTCTCTCGGTTTTAGCTGGGACTTCATCATGGCAGCCTCCACTACTTCATAACTATACCCTCTAGCTAGGAACCTTATCATGCATTCTTTTTGCTTTGTTTCCATATCCTCAGGATTGCTACATATACGCCGGATACGGATCATCTCCCCATAGGGTATACTTCTAATTAGATGCGGGGGAGGCGAGCTAGTAGCATGAAGAAGTGTGTTGCCTGCAGTAGGTTTTCTAAAAAGGGTAGTAGTTAAAATGTTGTTATTTACTAAAACCTGTACATCTAAAAATGTCACTGTTTCATCACTAACATAGGATGTAAAAGAGAGGTTAAGATCATTGCAGTTTATATCCTCAACAAATTTAAACACACTTTCTTTGGAGCCTTGCCAAATGATAAAAAGGTTGTCAATATAGCGGAACCATAATATCAAATTCTGAGTATAAACATGCTTATATTTATGCCTGACCACCAGCTCCTCCCACCAGCCCATGAACAAACAGGCATAGCTGGGGGAGAAGCTGGCGCCCATCGCTACTCCTCGCAACTGTTGGTAAAAACAACCATTGAATAAAAAAAAGTTGTTCTCTAAGCAGAAGGATAGCATATTCAATAACATTCTAGTGTGATCAGCATATTCCATTTTTCTTGTACTCAGATAGAATTCGACCGCTCTAAGGCCATCTTGATGTTTGATGCAGGTGTACAACGACCATACATCTAAGGTGACTAACAAATAATCCTCTTTCCAATTAAAATTGTCAATCTTTTTGAGGAAGTCTCCTGTATCCTGGATGTACGAGTCTAACTTTTTTATGTGGTCCTGCAGAAAGTAGTCGATATATTGAGAAAGATTCTCAAAAGGACCATCACAGGCTGCAATGATTGGTCGGCCTGGGGGGACAGTCAGATTTTTATGGACTTTAGGGATAAAGTACATGTAAGGTGCTAGTGGATATTCTTTTTTGATGAATTTAAATTCTTCCCAACTTAGGAGGCCCAAGCCTTTCCATGCCAGTAGGTTTTTAAATAAAGTCTCTTGTGCATTTTTGTATTTGAAAGGCGTGCTCTTACTATAACACCCTACATCATCCAATTGCCTGTAGGCCTCTTTGAGGTAATCTGCTGTGGGCCAAAGCACAATGTTGCCTCCTTTGTCCGAATTGCGAATTATTAAATCTGCCTTCTGTAATTTGGAAATCAGCTGTTTAAAGTTTCTTTGTTGATTGGAATATTTCCTTTTCCTTGCTGTATTGCTCGTATGCATGAGTTTTTTCAATTGGGCTGTCACATGATCACTAAATGTATCCAAACCATCATGGGAAGAGAGAGGGATGAATTTAGATTTTGGTTTGAAGGGAGTGTCAGGTTTCTTCTGATTAAATGCTGGGATTGATTCACCTGATTCCACATTGTCACCTAATGCCAATTGGTACATATCATTGTACAATGCTGCGTCAGATACTTGGAGGTCACTGAAGTTGGTGATGTTGTCCAACCTGTTGTCCGATTGCCTTGCTGGTTTTTGCATGTGTAATTTTTTGAGCTTCAATTTCCTAATAAATAGGTACACATCTGCTCTAGTACGAGTATAGTGAAAATTTGACTCAGGGCAGTAGCTTAAACCCAGGCTCAATAATTGATTCTCTGCTTTTGTGAGTTCAATTTGCCCTAAATTAATAATTTATTTTGCTTCCTTGGCTTGATAGTCACTGACCTCTGTCTCTAGTATCTCCGGGGGCGCCCTCGGCCTCGTCCTCGCTTCCTTGGCTCGCCGTTGCTTATTTGCCCGACGTCTCGCCCGTCTTCTTTGGCATTTTGTTGTCCCACTGTGCTTTGTGGTCTTGGCCTCAATGTCTCCCTTCTTCCTTGTTTTAAAACATCCAACTCTTCCCCCACCGTCAGCTTGATTCCCGAAACATTTCGTACACCTTCATTTTCAGATTCACTCTCCAGTGCTGAGCTAGAGGGTTAGGAAAGTTCCGCTTGTTCTCTCTGGGACCCTTTGTCTGCATGTCTTTTGTTAGCAGTTGCTGCTCTAAGGGAATCATAGCGACGTGAAAAGGTAAAAATTTGGCCATTCACATAGTCATCACGGTCTCTTTTGAACTTCCATATTTTTCGTGCCTTTATTTTTTCTTCCTCTTTCCCTAGCCTACTGTTCATTTCTTCCCTCAGCTTGGCTTGTTGTTGGGGGTCATATCCTTGTTGCTGAATATATGCTTCATGGGCGTCTATTTTTGTTTGCAGAGCTGCCCCATCTATTTCCGCATATTTCACAAGAATCTGGACCAAACGTCTGGAAGAGTCCAGATTACATTCTCCCCATTCTGCCATCATCAAGGGGTTGGGTGTCTCATAGTTGGGGGCTAACATGATACGAAGCCCCTTTGGAATTCTACCAACATCCAAATATCTTTTTAAAGAACGAGCTTCCCACCACTTGGCTGTTTCTTGCTTTTTCATTTTTTCCAGTATTTTAAATTGATCCTTTAAACCAGTAGGCTCTTTGTTTGTCTCCGTTTGTGCCCCTGTGCGCATGATCGCCTCATTTTCCAAGGCATCAGAGAATATTTCGTCAGCAGCAAGCTCACGGGTTGCACGTACATCAGCCGACATCTTCTATTGGGGGATTAATTTAAAGAAACTGTTCTTGACACACTGGGGAAGTAATCCAACGTGCGAACAAGAGACTCTCCGCATCCGTTTCCCCCAGTGCGGGCACACCTCCTTCCCGGTGACCTCAATGCCAATAACAAACAAAACTTCTTACCGGAAAGTGGAAGCCGAATACTGTGCTGGATGCCCTCCGCTAGGTGCCTGCTCAGCCGAGCGTCCGCACCAACTGCAGGAAAGCACCTTCTTGTGCCTCTCACTTCACCCGGATTGCGCCGTACTGGCTAGTCGATAGGGTCCCGAGGGGCTTTGCCTAATTCCTCTTCCGGACTCCACGTAGTGCCCCGGGGGTCCCCGCCGTCACTCACCACAAGCCTGTGGTTGTATCCGCTCGGGAAACCCTCGAGTGCAGTCAGCTGTTTTGTGGCGAAGCCTCGTCCAGGAGGGGGTCTGCGAACCGGCAGCAGCCGTCTGCCGGTAAATTTTCCAAACAACTCGCAATATAACTCCTTTAAAGGAATCACGGGCGCAGACCTCTTGAAGTGCCAAACAGTTTTATTTATTTATTTCCCCATTGATGTCAAGACGCGTTTCGGCCGTCCAAGCGGCCTTGATCACCTGACCACGCGCTTGGGCAAACCCATTTTTAAAGTGCAAGTGCTCATAAATTTACAATAGACATAAAAGACATACTGAGTGACAAAAAATACAATGTAAATACATTGCGCTGGTCACAGAACCATTTTAGAAAATGCATAGCATGTGTTACATTGTAACTAGAGATTCAAAGCCCAAATGCCAGTAGTTATACAGAAAAAATATTTGTTTCGCATATATCTCTTTCCTAGGTGTCAATTAACAGTATGTCGTATGTCATATTATTTTAAATTATTGAAGTGCTCACCATGCTATAATAAAAAACATCATGTAAATAAATTACATGCTCCCACAATAGTCCAACTCTAAGTTCAAATACATAATATATTAAAGTGCATTAATGCGACAGTACTTAATGGACATAAAGTAACTGGTGCTATCACTTAAAAAACCATAGGTTTCACACATGTTATAGATAGGTGGATATTTCACTCGTAAAAAACCAATGAAATTCCCCCGTTATAGTTAGTTCAGATAAGCATAACTCGCGCGCCCGCAATCCTGCACATGACGTCACATATTACATCACTCATGACATGGTCAGTGGCATCACTCATGACATCACTGATGACATCATCCTTGTGATAGAGTGGCGGTCGCGCGAGTTATAGTTATCTGAACTAACTATAACGGGGGAATTTCATTGGTTTTTTACGAGTGAAATATCCACCTAACTATAACATGTGTGAAACCTATGGTTTTTTTAAGTGAATTTGCAAGGTTTTTTAAATGCTAATTCCTAACTATAACGTGTGTGAAACCTATGGTTTTTTCAGTGAATTTGTGCGGTTTTTTAAATGCTAAATCATGTCTGTATTATTATTTTTTTTCACCGTGCACGCACCCCCGCGATTTAAAAAAAAAAACAAATGTAAATTTTTTTCCTGCCTTCGGGGTCCTTCAGGGACCCCCTGACAAAGGCTAGGGGGTCAGGAACTCTCTACCCTGCCCCTTTTTCACGTTCGCCACCTTCCTTTTTCACTCTCGCACTGAAAACAAACAAAATGGCGGCCGACACTTCCTGATTTCGACCGATTCGAACGTTGACTAACATGTAACCACCAATCAGAATTACGCTTTCGCACGTTAGGGTGCTCGCACGGTGCTCGGCTATAGATATGTATGTGCATTTAACTGCAATTTTCTCAGGAACTACTGAACAGATTGACTCCATATATGCAAAAGACACATCCCTGACCTGAGGCCTACCTCTGTGCCAAATTTCAAGTAATTCTGTTCAGCCGTTCGGGCTGTACCTTCGACTAAAGGTCCTATGGGAAAATGCATGGGGAAAACGCATTTTGGGACCGCCCTTTTTTCTCAGCCCCCGCTTGACGAATCCCCCGAGACTTTCAGGGTAGGAGCTGAGCGGAGCGCCCCATTAGTTTTGAAAATTTCGCGAGGATTCGTCAACCGGCGCCAAAGTTATTCAAAATAGAATTTTCAGATTTCCTATGGAAACACGGTCCTAACGATAACTATCTACTGGCGACCGACCGCCAGTAGATAATATATATATATATATATATATATATATATATACACACGTATATATGTATATATACATATATATGTATATATTATCTACTGGCGGTCGCCAGTAGATGGTTATAGTTAGGACCGTGTTTCCATAGGAAATCTCAAAATTCTATTTTGAATAACTTTGGCGCCGGTTGACGAATCCTCATGAAATTTTCAAAACTAATGGGGCGCTCCGTTCAGCTCCTACCCTGAAAGTCTCGGGGTGATTCGTCAAGCAGGGGCTGAGAAAAAAGGGGGGTCCCAAAAAACGTTTTCCCCATGCATTTTTCCATAGGACCTTTAGACACAGCTACAGCCCGAACGGCTGAACAGAATTACTTGAAATTTGGCAAAGAGGTAGCCATAAGGTCAAGGAAGTGCCTTTTGCAGGTGTGGTGTAAATCTGTTCAGTATTTCATGAGAAAATAGCATTTAAAAGCATATCAATATCTATACGCGCGTACCGTGCGCGCACTGAGCAAGCCCTGTGCGCGCACCTTGCCGTGCGCGAGCGTAATTCTGATTGGTTGTTAGAAGTCAGTAAACATTCGAATCGGTCGAAATCAGGAAGTGTCGGCCGCCATTTTGTCTGTCGCACTAAAAAGGAAAGGTGGAGACCGTGAACAGGGGGCAGGGTAGGGAGTTTTAGACCCCCTAGTCATTGTCAGGGGGGCAGAGTAGGACCACGAAGGGCAAAAAAAAGATTTTAATTTTTTTTAAAACATCACGAGGTGCGCGCACTCTACGCGTACCCGAAAAAACCTTAAAAACATCACGAGGTGCGCGCACCCAGCGCGCACCCGAAAAAAATAAATAAAAAATAAATCACTTTTAAGTGTTTAGATATTAGGTGGCTCTAAAAAGAGCCCTTGTGTTCATTGAGTGTTTTTTGGTACCTACAAGTAAGTACCGATGCAGAGTCTAAAGTTCAAGAGGAAGACTCTGTTCCCTTCATCATTGAAATGTACACCGTCTCCTCTATAAATGTCTTGCATGTTGTAACGCAAGTTGTTGTGGTATATAGAACTCATACCATAGTCTCTGAGGAAAGCAGAAACAGACTTATTGACGTGCTTTCTTGCTTTGTCAATGTGCGGACAAAATTGGTTGGACCAGTTCCACTTTTGCCTTTGGCATATATTAGAATATACAAAGGCAGTTTGTGGAAAAAGTGACATCAATTGCAGAAAGGTGTCCTTAATAAGCATTTCCAGACCTACCCCAGTTAAAGTGCCTAGGTCATTTCCACCACAGTGCACAATAATAAGGTTAGGCTGTGGGAGATGTAGAAAGGTTTTCACCAAAGGCATTAATTGGTGCCACTTTAACCCTCTCTGACCAATCCATTTAATGTCTACATTTGGCAAAGCAAGGTCTCTCACCATACCTCTTTTTTCTGCAAATTTTTCACTCCAGAAGACATAGCTGTGACCTACAATCCACACTGTGAACATCTTTCAAGGAGAACAGGATGCACTCAGGAGGTGTCTTTCAGTAGAATGGCAATATGAAAAGAAAGACAGTTGAAAAATGGAGGCATACATACTTTTTTTTAATAAAAAGAACTCATTGGCTGTTTCAAACCATTCTACACTAAAAACTAGGCTGTATGTTAACATTTTTAAAAGCATCTTTTGGATTGGTTCAGAAAAATGTGTTCCCACTGAACATTACTTTGGATTTGCTGTTAGGTTTGAAAAGTCAAGCAGTCTTGCTCTTTGGATTTGAAACATTGTCTGCTGAACTTCTGACCTCTCTGCTCACACCTGTGTTCCATGAGCTGTTGCTATGGTAGCAGGGAGAAGTCCTGTTGGGGGAAGGGATGATTTGCAAAGGGGTTGAAAGTAGCAACCAATAGAAATGTGTGATTCCATTTGAAAAAATGTGGGAAGGACTATGATTTTACATTAACATGTATATGTGGGAAAAAAGAGAGGGAACAATTGCCATTTACTGGTTGTGGAGAGAGGAGAGAGGTGTCCAGCTTTGAGATTCTGGATCTGATAATCTGCTGTTTGAGTGCCACATTTCTTTCTCAACTAATAATTTTAAAGGTGAGTTATGAGTTTGAGAGGGGAAGTATGTGGTGTATTTTGATGTAAATAATAGAATTGTCATTCTTGTTTTAAAGTTGTGTTTTACATTTTGTGGTTTAGAAGATATTTAACTATCTTGAACTTGTACGATATTATGGAGTATGTCTTCACTGTAAGTTAAGGTGTAGTGGTATCAGTGAGGAATATTGTTTTGTGACTAGAATTACATCATGAGTCTGTCTGCACACAGGATTTGTTGACAGAGATTTAATTTGTGTTGCTTTTGTTCTGTTAGCCTTGCACTCACAGAAAAGGGGTAGTTTGTTATCTTAAAGTGTGATGGTTAGCATTCAGCAGAAATCATTTACTGACCAATGAGAGGAAAATGCAAACACATTTGAAAATAGTATGGTACATTTTCCTACCACTTTAAAAGTTGCGTTTTACATTTTATGTTAAGGAAGATATTTAAGTGGCTTGAACATGTTATATATTATGGAGTATGTCTTCATTATAAGTTAATGTGTACTGGTATCACCCAGGAATACTGTTTTCTACCTATAATCATGCCATGAGACAGTGAGCACACAGGAAATGTAAACAGAGATTTCATTCCGGTTGGTCTTGCACCATTACACTTGCACTCGCAGGAAAGGGGCAGCTTGTTTTTTGTAACACTCTAGTCTAATCAGTCATCCTCTAACACATGGTCATGGACTCAAGGAGCTGTTAGGACATGTGCTCCTTTGTGCTTGTCTAAACTAGAAGGAACATGTGTCAGTCTGTTACAGTAATTATCACTTGCTCTACCCCAGTAGTAAATGTGCTTTCAAATTGCCAAAGGAAATATCGCTTTCTGCCTAGAATGAGACCATGAGTCTGTGTGCATACAGGAATTGTTGTCAGCGTTTTAATTTGTGTTGCTGTTGTTCTGTAAAACTTGCACATTCAGGAAAGGCCTAGCTTGTTTTCTTCCAATGTGTTGGTTAGCACTCAGCAGAAATCAGTATTTCAAAAATGTGAGGCAAATGCAAACACATTTGAAAATAGCATGGTAGATTTTTCAACAATTCTTGCAATGGCTGAGGTGGTTCCTACATGTTGAAAACTCCAATTAACCCTTACCACACATGTACTCTTACACACATGTCTGTACTCTTCATGCAGTTGTGGGAGTCTCCATGCAGATCTCTCTTGCAGCTGACAATACACAGTCTCCAGAAACACACTCTTTGCACACACACACAGCAGCTTCTGCTACACTCCCATGTGTAATAGTCAGCTCAGTGTGGTGTTTCAGATAGCAGTGTGTAACGCAAACAGATTCAACGTCACCAAGGCTCATTTCCTTTGCTCTAGTCTAATCAGTCACCCTCTAACACATGGTCATGGTCTCAAGGAGCTGTTAGGACATGTGCTCCTTTCTGCCTGTCTAAACTAGAAGGAACATGTGTCAGGCTGGTACAGTAATGATCACTTACTCTACCCCAGTAGTAAATGTGCTTTCAAATTGCCTAAGGAAATATCGCTTTCTGCCTAGAATGAGACCATGAGTCTGTGTGCATACAGGAATTGTTGTCAGCATTTTAATTTGTGTTGCTGTTGTTCTGTAAAACTTGCACATTCAGGAAAGGCCCAGCTTGTTTTCTTCCAATGTGTTGGTTAGCACTCAGCAGAAATCAGTATCAAAAAAATGTCATGCAAATGCAAACACATTTGAAAATAGCATGGTAGATTTTTCATCAATTCTTGCAATGGCTGAGGTGGTTCCTACATGTTGAAAACTCCAATTAACCCTTACCACACATGTACTCTTACACACATGTCTGTACTCTTCATGCAGTTGTGGGAGTCTCCATGCAGATCTCTCTTGCAGCTGACAATACACAGTCTCCAGGAACACACTCTTTGCACACACACAGCAGCTTCTGCTACACTCCCATGTGTAATAGTCAGCTCAGTGTGGTGTTTCAGATAGCAGTGTGTAACGCAAACAGATTCAAAATCACCAAGGCTCATTTCCTTTGCTCTAGTCTAATCAGTCACCCTCTAACACATGGTCATGGTCTCAAGGAGCTGTTAGGACATGTGCTCTTTTCTGCCTGTCTAAACTAGAAGGAACATGTGTCAGGCTGTTACAGTAATGATCACTTGCTCTACCCCAGTAGTAAATGTGCTTTCAAATTGCTAAAGGAAATATCGCTTTCTGCCTAGAATCAGACCATGAGTCTGTGTGCACACAGGAATTGTTGTCAGAGATTTAATTCATGTTTCTTCTATTTTGTAAGAGTTTGACTCGTAGGAAAGGATCATCTCATGTGATAGGATTTGAAAAGTTTTTTTAAAAAAATGTAATGAATTTAAATTACATAAAGGTATTTTTTTAAAGTTTTTTGCAGGTATTGGTGAGCAACAGTGAAAAAATATAAAGATGCCTATAAAGTCAAGAAAAAGAAAAGAAAAGAAACAACAACTATATTTGAAGACGACTGATAAAAAAAAAATAGGAGGCGAAGCACGTGTTGGAAAACAGAAAAAGTCTTCTGGTAAGCAAACTAAAGAATTTTTAAAACATATCTTCAAAAAAAAAAAATGATCGAAAGATACATTCAAACAGTGTTTCAAGTACAAAACAACAACAGAGTCGACAGCAAAAAGAAAATGCTAATATAGACTCAGAAGTTAGGAAGAGTGACAACACGGAAAATAGATTTTAAAAACATTAGTCGAAAAATGTTTCAGAGAAGAGTGATGTTAAATTTGCTGAAGGATGTGAAAAAATATAAGAAAAAAACATAATTTTATAAGAAAAAGAAATTTATTGAAAGTATTGTTACGAAGGCTTTAGAAATAAAAAAACCCATTCATTTTAATTTTGAACAGGATGCGTAGATTAGATAAATTAGTGAATGCAATGAAGTCACAAAGCAAAAGGAAAAGAGAAGTAAAAAAAAAAACTTTTGTAAAGTGTTCTTAGGAGAATGGAAGCATAGTTCAAGTACTGAACCATTTTTTAATGAAGAGAGTTATCTTCAAAGTAATAGTTTGTTGCATGCAGTTGACACCAATGGTAGAGCTTATGAAGTTAAGGATGGTTGTGTAATGGAAAAGGAGAAAATGGTTCCAAGAAATGAGGAACAAGTGATGGCTGATGAGGTTATGGGAAGACGTCCTAAAGCCCCAGTGTACACTTGGAATTGTAGTAGTATTTGTACTGTGCGTCAGGAATCTATTGATAAATTACGTGACTTTCTAAGAGAATATAGTAAAAAGAGTGTTAAACAGAAAATTAAGGTGCTTCAAAGACTAGATCCTTGCAGAGTGAGAGAGAATACTGGTTTGCAAGGACATTCTCTGGCTTGTCTAACTAGGAAAGTGTGTCAAAGTGTTTTTCACCATTTTAGGATGCTGGCTGTTCATCATACTGAAATGAGAAAGTTTGTGAGAACATTGTATTTTGCTAAAAGTCCAGCACTAAAGTTAAATGAGTTGAATAATGCTCTGTTCCGTGGATCTGTATCAGATGTAGTGAAGGTTACTGATGAAATTCAGTTTTGTTACTTTGGTCCAGAACAAGAAAGTGCAGAAAATGACACAGTTATTGATGAAAATGTGGAAGAGAATGTAGAACTCACTGTTAGTAAAAATTTTGATGATGAAATGACAAAATTTGCTATCATCTCTAATGAAAGACCAAATATTACTTGTATATGTTGCCGGAGAAGCCATTACAAAAATCAAACAAGGAATGTTGATCTGTATAAAAAAAAGTGAAAATGAAGATAATTATAAGTGGAAAGATTTTGCAACATATATATTTCTGGAAAATTGTTTTGATTTGGGTGAAGATCAGCGTATTTGTAAATACTGTTATAACAAGTTAGAAGAAAATAGAATGCCAGCTAGAGCTGTACATAATTTAGAATTGGTTGATATTCCTCCAAAACTTTCGGATTTAAATACGCATGAGTCTATACTCATTCAATGTGTCCATCCGTTTCAGACCATAGTGCGTATGGAGCCAAAAACTGGTAAATTACCTCCTTCGGATTTACAAAGAGGTTTAAAAGGAAGAGTTGTCTATTTGCCATTAGATTTGAAAAAGAATATGGAAACAATTGATGCAGATACTTTGGAAACTGAACCATTAGTTATTCTGGTTAATGGTGTACCTACAAAGAATAAGAAAATTTGGCAGGAGCTGGTGGATGTACGAAAAGTACAAAGAGCAAATTTGTATTTGAAACAAAATAATAAATGGTATGAAGACATTTATATGGATGAAGATGAAGAAGAAATACTAGAAGACACAGGAATACCAACTGGGCCACTTGAAAAAGTGGATAAGTCAAAAGAAGAAGAAATTTATGAACATTTCAGCATACATCCTCTACATTCTAAAGAAGTTATGGGAAACGCTATTGATCTGTTTCAGATGAAGAAAGCACAAGGAACTCCCGTGAGTGTATGGGAGGAGAGCTTGGAAGCTCGTTGTTTTCCTCAGCTGTTTCCTACAGGAGAAGGAGGACGATATGATGAACGTACAGTACAGATTCCTACTTCTGAGTATCCGACTACAAGACTATATGCAGAAGATCCGAGATTTCGTCAAAGTATTCCTTATTTGTTCCATCTTTTATTTGAAAGTGACTTGTCAGCACTATCTTATGCAGTAAATCACATTTTGAAAACTGGAGTACATCTACGTAATGTGACTGCAAAGGATTTTATGAACAAAGTGCAACAGCGAGATGATCATTTGGAATCTCAATTGATCAATTTGATGGCTTGTCAGCGTGGGACGAATGAATATTGGTACCGACGCCATGGAGAATTGAAATGTATGTTACGGAATTTAGGAACTCCTACATGGTTCCTTACCCTAAGCTGTGCTGAGTACGCTTGGGATGATCTTCTGGATTTTCTTCGAGAGGCAAATTCAAATATTGAAAACATCCAATACAAGACAGCAGGAGAATTGTGCTCATTGGATCCAGTTAATGTTTGTAGATATTTCAATCATAGATTTGAGGCTATGATGTCCTTCATCTGCAATAAAAAAAATCCACCTCTTGGAGAAGTTGTGGATTTCTTTTGGAGAAAAGAGTACCAAGCCAGAGGTGCTCCTCATATTCATATGCTGTTGTGGATCAAGGATGCTCCAAAATTTGGAACAGATTCTGATGATGCAGTTTTAAGTTTCATCGAAGGATATGCAACATGTGCTATACCTAAAAGCACAGAAGAGAAAAATTTAAAAGAGCAAGTTTTACGTTTCCAAAGTCATCGGTGTGGAAAATACTGTCGACGAAAGTATAAGAGTAAAGATAAATTCTACACAAAATGTCGATTTGGATTTCCACGACCTGTTCTTTCAAAAGGAAGAGTAAACAGTTTTATGTCAGCTGTGCGACATACTATTACAAGAAAATCGCCTAAGAATACCTACAACCTAAGAAGAAAAGAAGAGTCAAAATATATAAATGACTACAACCCAGTCATTTTATCCATGTGGAATGCTAACATGGATATACAGTATGTGGCTGACAATTCTATTGCTGTTGCTCGCTATGTCACATCTTACATTACTAAATCTGAGAAAACGGAATTGAAGGAAATGTGGGAAGAGATTTCTCACGAGAAGACTGTCAGTAAGAAGCTATACAGTTTCAGTTTAAAGATGTTATCGCATCGAGAAATTGGATCCTACGAATGCTCAGATAGGTTATCATCTGCAAGTCTGTACTCGAAATCCAGAAGAATAATTTGGGCAAGTTTAGGCCTTGCAGGAATGCGAAATCGGGTACTGAAATCTATTCGAGAAATGGAATATTTAGCAGAGTTTGAACCAGAAAGTACAGACATTTTAAGAACAAACATGTTGGACACATATTATCCACAAAGAAGTCATCACCTTGAGAACATGTGTCTCTATGAAGTCCTGCAGAACTTTATTTTTAAACGGAATGTCACAGAAGATATCAACAATGGAAAATATAAAGTCATTGGTGAGGAAGGATTTTTGGTGAAGCAAACAAAAGGAAGTTTGATAAATCACCGGAAGCTGAGTTGCGACACTCCTGATAAAAAGGAATTTTACTACTTGGCACTTTTGCAGCTGTTTAAACCATGGCGTTCAGAGGAGGAACTACTTGGAGAATTTCAGAGCTATGAAGATTCCTTCAATGCTAGCAAAGATACCATAGAATGCAGTACTTTCACAACCTATGTTCAAATGTTAAATGAAGAAATTGAACAAGAAGCAACAATTGCAGCTGAAGTAGCTAGAGACAGTTCTCAAGACAGTCAAAGTTCTGGGACATTCAGTCAAGATCCTCTAGGACAACCGATCGTCGAAAATGAAGCAGCAATAGCTATGAACGAAGTGGAAACAGCTATGAATCAAGCTCAGGAAGATTTAGTAGACTTAACATATTTGGAGGAGCAACTGAATGAAGAACAAAAACAAATTTATGAAGAAGTCAGACAAAAATTGATCACGGATTACTACATGAAAATAAAGAGTGCTCATGCACATCTTTTGAACCAATGAGAATGTATGTAAGTGGACAAGCAGGAACTGGAAAAAGTTTCTTAATTAATGTAATTAGAAGCTACCTACAGAAGAAAATGGATTCCATTTTGTCTTGTGTTGTTACTGCTCCAACTGGGTTAGCAGCGTGTAACATCAAAGGAGTTACCTTACATCGTTTGCTAATGTTACCAGTAGAGCATGAGAACAAAATACAGTACCACAAACTAGCAGGAGAAGCATGCTTGGAAGTTTCAAGAGTATTGAAGAAAATGAAAGTACTCATTATTGACGAGGTAAGCATGGTATCAAACTTAATGCTTGCCTTTGTGCATTTAAGAATGCAGCAAATTCTGAAGACAGACTTTGACGTCCTATTTGGAGGAAAACACGTCATAGTTTTTGGAGATCTTTTGCAACTTACTCCAGTTAAAGGACAACCGGTATTCCATACACTTACACATGAAGACACAAAAAAGTCATTAGGAAGTATAGGCAATGTAAATATTTGGACATATTTTGAGTATAAAGAACTCATTACCAATATGAGGCAAGCAAATGATGAGGACTATGCAAGTATTCTGAAAGATATAAGAATTGGACTACTCACAGAACATGGCAGAAAAGCATTACAGAGTCGATTGCTGAGTAATTTGTTTCCAACAGAACAAATAGTTCCAGAGAAAATATACAAGATATACAAGGAAATTGCAGAAAAAAATACTGTAATCTGCTTAATGCCAACACTACATGAATGTTCTGTATTCAATCAAGAACTTTTGAAATTGGAAAATAAAGAGATAATAAAACTGGAAGCTGTGGATAAAATAGAACATGAACGAATAACTGTTATATTGACAGGCAAATTGGGTACTAAATTGGATTCTCTGGAGAAAAACATTTCAAAAACAGCAGGTTTGGAAAATAATCTTTATGTGTGTATGAACTGTAGAGTAATTTTAAGACGGAATTTGGGTTTTATTAACCTCTTCAGTGCCCATGACGAGATAGTCTCGTCATGGAGCACGGTTACGCTGTGCCCATGACGAGACTATCTCGTCATGAACCCCACCCACTAGTGCAACGTCCGGCACAGGAGGAGGAAAGTGCGTGGCACTGAAGGGGTTAATTACCAGAAAAAAGTTGGAATTGAATGTTTAAAAATAAAATTTGATCAGATACAAGAGGTTAAAGACATTTGTCGTTGTTCAGTTCGTTTCTTGCTTGTGAAAGACTTATATGTGCAGTTTCCATTTTCTCTAGCATATGCTGTAACTATTCACAAGTCTCAAGGATTAACTGTAGATAGTGCTTTTGTTATCATTGGATCTAGTGTGTTTAAAGAAGGTATGGCATATGTTGCTTTGTCACGTGTGAAAACATTATCTGGTTTATTCTTGATAGACTTTGATGACTCAAAAGTAAGTGCTGATGCAAACTGTGTAAAGGAGTATAATAGATTAAGAAGAAGCTATGCTCCTCATTTAGGTCAGTATCCTGTGTTTGAAAAACGTGTTGTTTGTCGGAAAAGGAGATTTGAGGATATCTGTAATGAGGATGTACAAAAGAAAAAACAAAAAGATAGTGATGTGACTGCAAGAAAAAGGACAGTGTGGAAGAGGTTGTTGGTTGTCATTTTGAAAATAGCTCTGGTGTCAACTGCTACGCAAATGTAGTGCTGAATGTTGTATTTTATCTTGAATTTTTGCAAGAGCAGATAACACTAAATCATGAAAAAAGATTCTGTTCTTTGCTGAGTCTCCTCTATGAGAAGCTGAGTAATGAAAAAACTAAAATAGAAAGTGCTTCTGATGTTAGAAATCTTTTAGATGTATGTTCTGGACGCACACAGTTTACACAAAATGTCCAGCAAGATGCACAGGAATTCTTGATGTATATCCTGATGGTACTGGAAGATGAAGGGGTAGAAGTAGAAAATGTATTTGGTGTCTCTTATAAATGGGAACATTGTTGTGATAACTGTATGAACACAAGCAGTAGTAATGTTGATTCTGAAAGGTTCATATATTTACCATTACCAGAGAGTAAAACATTGACTTTTAGTAAATTAGTTAAAGATGCTAATCACAACATGGAATGTTCTCAATGTAAATCAGACATGTTGTCAACGTTATTTTTAAAGAAATATGGACAGTATGTAATTTTAATGATGCAACGTTGTAGAGCTGATGGTTCAAAATTGGACACTTTAATAAAGAAGTTTACAGGACAACAATTATCAATTTCTGGAAAAACTTTTGTTGCAATAATTTTTCATGATGGACCTTCTATAACTTCTGGTCATTACACAGTTTATCTTAAATGTGAAAAAGGATGGACACTGTGTAATGATTCTCAATTGATTTTCAAGCAACGTTTGCCTTATGATTTACCCAATTGTTACCTAATTTTTCTGAAACCCAAATTTTAAATACTAACATCATCATTGGAAGAAAGCATTATTAAAATTTAAAAGGATTTAAATTGGATATTTCGCTCAAAAGAGATTTTAAACTTATCATTTGGCCGTAAGGAAAGGTAAAACAAACAATTGTGGACTTCTTTGACAGATATTATTTTGGAAAATGTTCTTTTGCAACAAGGTTTACAGACGTTATTTTTTGGAAATTGTTATTCTTCTTAAAAGGTATTTTTAACATTTCTATTAAAGTATGTTTTAGTGAGGATACATTTGGGGCTTTTTTAAACAATCTTTCAGATTGTTTTGTTTTTTTGCCCGCTGTTAAATGATGAATACAATTGATTTCACTATTTTCAGTGAAAATCAAAACATTCTGAAAACAGCAAAAAAAGGGCAAAAAATTGCTTTGCTAAATATGAAAAAACATGTACATTAATAAAGTGTATTGTTGAATATTAATACTTTTTTCTTTTTTTCAGAACTAGAAAGAAAATTTAGAAGATGTTATTCAGTTATCTTTGCAATTAAATAAAAACATTTAATTCTAAATTATTTATTTTGATGGTCAGGTAAGTTTAACATATCTGTATGTGTCACTGGTTTCGTTTCATGCTTCCTTTTCTTCACCTCTCCTTACTCTACTTTTCTCATTTCTCTTCTCTCTCTCGCTTCCTGCTTTACTACTCTTTTGTAACTTCCTCACTCCTTCTATACTACTCCCCTACCTTTACTACCGCCATCACTACTTTTTCATCCATGTTTCTTTTTCTGTATCCATATGTCTTAGTCTTTTTAACTGCCTTACTCCTTGTCAGTTGTTTGCTCTCTGTGTCTGTATCTGTCACTCTTGGTTTGTCTGTTTTACCCTTAATTTCCTTAACATCTCTGGGGCACATTTACAAGCCACCTGCGCCACCACTATGTCAATTTTCTTGACGAACTAGTGGCGCAGGGTGCTCCTCCATATTTACAAGGAGAGGATAAGCCTCTCTGTGTGTCTTTTCCTCTCCTTGTAAATACAGCCAATTCAAATGCAGCACTAAAATGAGCTATTATGTTTTTTGGGTACCTATACATAAATACTGATGCAGAGTTTAAAGTTTAATAGGAAGACTGTCTTCCGTTCATCTGTGAAATGTACACCATCTCTTTTTTAATTACTTTGCCACTCCCCTCTCTTTCTAAAAAAAAAAACAAAAAACAAATAGATTGTAAAGAACAAGTTGTGGTGTTTTGATTTTAGGTGGCTCTAAAAAGAGCCCTTGAGTTAATGTAGGGACAGAGGAAGAGAAAAACGAAAAAAAAATAAGAAAATTATGGCCTCTCGCAAGGATGCTCCTCAAATTTTCTTTGAATGAGATCAATACTGCTCTCACCCAAAGTAATAAGACGACCACAATCCATGCAGTGTGTACTCATCCTCAAAAAACAAGGACGAATATCCAGAGGTGTGGTAGAATGTGAAGGCACCACTGCAGAAGAAGTGCTTGCCTGAGCTGCCGAAGATGTGCTCGGCTGAGCTGCTGCAGATGTCGTCGGCTGAGCAGGTGGAGGGTTTGCTCCAGAAGTTCGACGAAAAGTCACTGGATGCATTTTCTCATCGTGCCTCGTCATAGTATGAATACTAAAAGAATACTTCTTGTTAGGATTCCCACGTGACAAGACGCGCTGACACAGTTTGCAGGTGACCTTTGGTGCATTTACCTTCTTTTGTCTCTCTGGAAAAGTGAAAAACTGCCATATAAAGGAGTCTTTCTGCTTCCTCTGCCTCTGTCTCTCAAGAGTGTCCTGCTCACTCTCAGAAGATGGCTGCTGCTCTGCCATTGTATCTCAACACACAGATTAGCTCCTTCTCCTAGGGAATCAGAACTAACAATGAGGGGGGTGGGTGTGATTTTGGAAGAATCTGGAAATGAAAGTACTTTGAACCAATGAAAAGTGATGTTTCTGCATCACATGACTTGCCATGAGGGGATTGGGTGTGGTGTTGAAACAATCTGAAACTGAAAGTAATGAAAACCAATTAGAAGTGTTGTTTTATTCATCACATACCCCGAGGTGCGCGCACCGAGCAAGCTCCCTGCGCGCACGGTACAATTACGCATGCGCGCACGCGTATGCGCGCATGCGCTTATGTACTATGCGCGTACGTAACGCGCATACGCAGCACGCGCGTATGCGTAAACGTCAGCGCGCGTACTCTACGCGTATACGGAAGTGTACCGCATGGAGTACGTACGACGCACATAAGCATGCGTACGTACGCATGCGTACTAGGTGCGCGCTCCTAGCGCGCAGTAAAATGTATGTATGCGTACGTAAATAACGTACGCCGGAATTCATGAAAAATGTACGCAAACGTACTAGGTGCGTGCTCCGAGCGCACAGTAAAACGTATGTATGCGTACGTAAATAACGTACGCCGGAATTCATGAAAAATGAACGCAAACGTACTAGGTGCGCGCTCTGAGCGCGCACCCCAAGAATTTATATATAAAAAAAAAAGTGGACATAACTTAATAGAAGATATTAACTATGCTGTTCAACTTTATCTTAATTAAAACTTTAAAAAAAAATGAGCCACAACAAATTAAAGGATACAGAAAATATATAAATGTATACATAGGGAAGTTTTTGAAAAAGAAATATTTAAAAAATATAATTAAAAAATACAAAAATTAGCATTTAACAAACCTTTGAAATTCATTGAAAAAACCATAGGTTTCACACACGTTATAGTTAGGAATTAGCATTTAAAAAACCTTGCAAATTCACTGAAAAAACCATAGGTTTCACACACGTTATAGTTAGGAATTAGCATTTAAAAAACCTTGCAAATTCACTGAAAAAACCATAGGTTTCACACACGTTATAGTTAGCTGGACATTTTACTCGTAAAAAACCAATGAAATTCCCCTGTTATAGTTAGTTCAGCTAACTATTACTCGCGCGCCCGCAATCCACTGCTGATGACGTCACATATTACATCACTCATGACATGGTCAGTGACATCACTGATGACATCACTGATGACATCTCAAATGACATCACTGATGACATCACTGATGACATCATCCTTGTGATAGAGTAGCACATCTTCTCACACTCTAATTTAACCTTTGATACACCGACTAAAAATTTAAGAGTTTCATTCTCAAAACCATACATACTGCAATACCAATAACTACATACCCAATTATTAACTCTTAGGTCTACATACACCTCCACACACTCACCTGTACAGTCACTCATACTTACAGTCACTCCATACAAAAGTATCATATGAATTTATACACACACCTATATAGACACTCACACACTACCAATCATCCATAGAGGTACTCTCACACTTACTCAATCATGCAAATAATCACACTCCCATTTACTCACCTAGGCAGTGAAACACACTCAAGTTCACTTACTCATAAAAATAGTATCACATTCTTACGCTCTTAGAGAATCTTTGATTCAAGCACACACTCATCCATACAGTCACTCTCACAATCACACACTTTCACATCTACCCACTTATATACTCTTACACGCATATATACTGCCTTTCACATATGTAGTTAGTCACACATGTACCACTGAGATATACATTCAATCCCTAAGACACCTATACATACAATCACCCAACCATACAGTCCATCACAGATGCAGTCTTAAAACCATGCACCCATAGAATCGCCCACTCACACATCTATGCATAGAGTGACACACACCCTACCCACACAAACATTCATGAACACATACAGATACTGACACAACAAATCAATTACCCATGTAGAGACTCCTATAGCTGTTCTCAAAACCATGCAGCCACTTATACACCAACATACAGACACATACATACATTTACACAGTTTAGTCACTAGTCTGCAGTAAGATACATTTAATGACTAACTTAAAGAATCATGTTATGCACCACAGAAAATCATCCATTTACACACTTGTACACCCACTCATTCTTAAACAGGCCTTTCCCTATATATATTAAACATAATGACATTTTTCAAAAACACATACTCACTGGATGATGTCATCAGTGATGTCATCAGTGATGTCATTTGAGATGTCATCAGTGATGTCATCAGTGATGTCACTGACCATGTCATGAGTGATGTAATATGTGACGTCATCAGCAGTGGATTGCGGGCGCGCGAGTTATAGTTAGCTGAACTAACTATAACGGGGGAATTTCATTGGTTTTTTACGAGTAAAATGTCCAACTAACTATAACGTGTGTGAAACCTATGGTTTTTTCAGTGAATATATATATATTTACATATATATACATATATATATATATCAAAACAATTTCCTTGCAGGCATAGAGTGACGCATAAATTATGCAAAAAAGAAGGAGAGAACTCTGGGTAGTTCCCAAGTTTAGGTGGACGGCAGCTCATGTACAGAGCACCCTCAACACCAGCGACACTCTAAATTTGGTCACCTCAAATGTCTGCTTTTCTATCAAAGTTTTGAAGCATAGGATTAGCACAATGCTATCCACCCCGAGATAGAAATGGACAAAGTCTTTTGCCATTTATACAGCAAAGTCTTTAAGTATAGGATTAGCACAGTGCTATCCACGCCGATCTGTAAAATTACAAAAGCCATTTATCACTCCAGGCACAGTATTATAGCTTTGGATTGGTGAAATACCATCCAAGCCAACCTGAACTGAATAAAAGCAACCCCTGACACGTGTTTCGCTGTCATTACAGCTCTTCAGAGAGATTTAGCTTTGTCCAGACACAAGGGAGCACCCAGTATAAGTCAAAACAATTCCCTTGCAGGCATAGAGTGATGCATAAATTATGCAAAAAAGAAGGAGAGAACTCTGGGTAGTTACCAAGTTTAGGTGGACGGCAGCTCGTGTGCAGAGCACTCTCAACACCAGCGACACTCTAAATTTGCTCACCTCAAATGTCTGCTTTTCTATCAAAGTTTTTAAGCATAGGATTAGCACAATGCTATCCACGCAGATATAGAAATGGACAAAGTCTTTTGCCATTTATACAGCAGAGTCTTTAAGCATAGTATTAGCACAGTGCTACCCACGCCGAGCTGTAAAATGACAAAAGCCCTTTATCACTCCAGGCACAGTATTATAGCTTTTGATTGGTGAAATACCATCCAAGCCAACCTGAACTGAATAAAAGCAACCCCTGACACGTGTTTCACTGTCATTATAGCTCTTCAGAGATATATATATATATATCACCAAAACCGATTTCCTTCTGCTGACGTAACCAGGAGGGACACAGCGGGGATACCAGAGAACAGAACTTTATTAAAAGCAATGGCATGACGCGTTTCGGCGTAATGCCTTTATCAAATGCCATAGACCAACAAGTTCCCTCACCAACTGCTTTTAAATGTTCACGTCTACTGCATTGGTAGCGACAGTCCAGCTGAACTGCATTCATTTAATGAGATTCCACCGCAATATATATGACCTACTGGCGGTCGCCAGTAGGTAGTTATAGTTAGGACCTAGTTACCATAGGAAAATCGCAACATTCTTTTCCCAATAGCTTTGGCGCCGGATGACGAATCTTTGTGAAATTTTTAAAACAGGTGCGGTGCTCCGGTCAGCTCCTATCCTGAAAGTCTGGGGGTGATTCGTCAAGCGGGGGCTGAAAAAAAGGGGGGTCGCAATACGCATTTTCTCCATGATATTTCCCATAGGAAATTTTGGAACAGGCTACAGCCCGAACTGCTGAACAGAATTACACCAAATATTGCAAAAATGTAGCCCTTGGTTCAGAAAGCAACCTTCTTTTTAAATGATGTAAATCCGTTCAGTAGTTCCTGAGAAATTCAAAAAATAGAGGTCAAAAAATCAATTTCCCATAGGAAACTTTAGACACAGTTATAGCAAAAACTGCTAAACGGAATTACACCAAATTTTGCAAAAAGGTACTGTTTGGCTCAGAAAGCGACCTTTTAAAAAATGGTGTAAATTCGTTCAGTAGTTTTTGAGAAATTAAGAAATAAATATAGTGATATCTATGGATCCGCGCACCCTCCCGACCAC
Organism: Triturus cristatus; assembly: GCF_964204655.1. Taxonomy (NCBI): domain Eukaryota; kingdom Metazoa; phylum Chordata; class Amphibia; order Caudata; family Salamandridae; genus Triturus; species Triturus cristatus. The sequence continues at coordinate 655,597,517 of NC_140586.1, forward strand.
GAGCTTCATGCTAATTGGCTGTCAACACTCCAAATCAGGAAGTGTTGGCAGCCATCTTGTGCCTCGGTAGAACCGAGGCACAAGAAAACATAAAAAGAAACACAAAGAACAGGAAAAGGGGGCAGGGTAGAAACACCCTGACCCCTAGGCCTGCTCAGGGGGTCCCACAAGGACCCCCAGGGCCAAAAAAAAGCATTTTTGTAAAAAACAAATTGGCGAGATTCGCGCACCCAGCATGAACTTCGGCTGATAAAAAAAACGAAGCGCGGGCTCCCGCGCTTCATTTAATTAAGCTCCCGGGTGGGACAGGTCCCGGGGCAGAAAAAAATGTGTGGGGGGCCCCAATCCCCCCCACATTGCCCCGGGGACCGCCACCCCTGTGGCTTTGCACAATGATTTGCGGGGGGCACATGCCCCCCCACATCCCCGAGGACCACCACCCCCGGGGCTTTGATTTTTTATGTGGGGGGCATCCAAGCCCCCCCCAAGCCCCAGGGACCGGCACCCCCCGGAGCTTTTATTAATAACTTTGCAGGGGCACACAGGCCCCCCGCTGCCCCGGGGCTCTTATTATTACAATTGGGAGCTGCATTGCAGAGAGGTGTTCAGAGGCCACACCCCTTTTTACACCTCTCTGCAACGCAGCTCTGTGGTGCTTACTGGAGGTACCTGGTGGGCTAGTTGGACCCCACGGACCCTCAGGATTCGAGGGGACTTAACCCCCCAAACTTAAATGTGCCATGGGGTGTGTTTACACAGTGGTGAAGGGAGGGGGCGGGGCCTGAGGTGCGCGTTTAGAGTTGGGGAATTAATTCCCCTTCAATTCTGAGGGCCTCTGGCGGACAACTAGCTCACCAGGTGCTTCCAGTAAGTGGCACCGGCACGCACTATTCACGGGCAACCTACCCTTTTCCCCTGCCATCATTTAATTTGGTCGACCGATTGGTACAGTATGTGAATCTAGAGGGACTACATTAATATGTGTTGGGGACTGGTTCCTGTTTCTTTGTTTGGTTTTTCTCATAGAGTCAGTGGGCACTTGCCACAACAACAAATATATGACATTGCTCTATTGCTATTCTTCATTGACAGAATATTTTGATTCACAATTTATTTTATTGCGCACTTGCGCTAAATATAGAAGATCATGGTAATTCGGTTTATCTGCAATTATAAGATATGGCCGAGAGCACGCATACATGCATCAGCAGGAGAAATGCGGGACACTATTACTGACTGTCATGCGGTGGAGATATTAATCCCAATGCAACAGCAATGTTTGGTTACAGTATGCGATTTGAGAATACACCTCGCATGGAGTAAGATGTATTGAATAACATAGTACATGTGAATTAGTATTTATACAAGTATATGTATTTAACATTGAACTAGAGACAATACTCCCTGATAACTTACCATTCCAACATGTCTGCCATGCTTGCTGACATTGTAGCAGGTTATTTTAATTTTGTCCCTTATCAGTTTTCATTATTGTAAACTTTATCAATCACCACGTTATGTGCACTAATTTAACGTGAACAAGCCTTTGCAACGAGCTGAAAAGTGTTGTAAGATTAAACACTTCTTGTTGGAATTGATTGAATTGGAGTCCCTTGGTTTCTGAGAGCGCATTGAGTTGGAACTGTTTGGAGTTATATATATATATATATATATATTCAGTGAAAAAACCATAGGTTTCACACACGTTATAGTTAGCAGGACATTTCACTCGTAAAACACCAATGAAATTCCCCCGTTATAGTTAGTGCAGGCAACTATAACTCACGCGACCGCAATCCTCTGCTGATGATGTCAGATATTACATCACTGATGACATATGTGTCTTTCTGAAAAATAAATATTTGTAATATATGTATAGCTAAAAATTAATGGAAGAAGACATGGGTAAATAAATGTCTAAATACAGTATTAGCATCAGCAGAGGATTGCGGTCGCGTGAGTTATAGTTGCCTGCACTAACTATAACGCGGTAATTTCATTGTTTTTTTACGAGTGAAATGTCCTGCTAACTATAACGTGTGTGAAACCTACGGTTTTTTCACTGAATTTGCAAGGTTTTTTAAATGCTAATTCCTAACTAAACGTGTGTGAAACCCATGGTTTTTTCACTGAATTTGCAAGGTTTTTTAAATGCTAATTCCTAACTATAACGTGTGTGAAACCCATGGTTTTTTCAGTGAATTTGTATGGTTTTTTAAATGCTAATTCTTACCTATAACGTGTGTGAAACCCATGGTTTTTTCAGTGATTTTGTATGGTTTTTTTAATACAAATTCTTATTGTAAACGTGTGATTTTTTTTTTTTATTTGCAAGGTTTTTTACATTTTTTTTTTTTACTTTATATTCTCTTAAAACACTATGCTTAATTTAAAAAAAATCTGCAATATATAATTTTTTCTCATTTTTTTTTTACCAAACAGGTAAGATATATTAGTATAACATAGTGATTCTTTTTTTCCAATTTTTTTTTTTTTTTTTTTTACGTGCGCGTACGGTAAGCTTACGGTAAGCGTACGGTTTGCGTAATGTACGTAATATTTCTACTCTTTTTGCGTATGGTTACGCAATTTACATAGCCTTGCGTACTGCGTACGCGGCGCGTAAGCGCATACGCTACACGCGCACGTTACACGGAAGTGTTGGGGCGTGCCTGTTATGCGCGCGTGTCTTTTATACGCGCATGCGTACTTTTACCATAAGCGCTCCGTAAGCGCACCGTAAGCGTAACGTACGCGCACGGTGGGTCATGTGATCAAGAAACAAAACTTTTGATTGGTTCAAAGTAGTTTCAGTTCTAGAACTCTCCTACACCACACCCATTCCCCTCATTTCTGCTTGTGATCCCTTAGGAGAAGGAGCTGAGTTGTCTTTGGGATACGATGGCAGACCAGCACTCCTCTTCTGAGAGTGAGGCTAGCAGCACCACCATCAGGCAGAGAAGGAGGAAACAGAAGAGCTCTTTTATATGGGAGTATTTTACTTTTCCTGAGGGCGAGAAAAAAGTAAATGCTGCTTTAGTGACTTGCAAGCTGTGCCAGCGTGTACTTTCTAGAGGTAATCCTAACAAGAAGTATTCCTTCGGGAATCACACTATGTTACGACACCTTGAGGATGTACACCCTAGGACACATGCACGACATACTAGAGGAAACCCTTCAGTAAGTCGAGCAAGCACATCCACAGCAGCTCAGCCGAGTCCATCTTCGGAAGCTCAGCTGAGCCCTTCATCTGTGGGGGCAGATTCACCTTTTTCTGGTCCTGTGGAAACTAACCATCGATTTGCGAGGGTTACAATGCGGTGCTCAAATTGCCATGGTCTAATTGTTCATAGGGAGACCAGTGTTCCCCTAATTAACAACAAAATAGACCAGCACATTTGTCCTACCAGCTAATATTCCCATTCTTCCTTTCCTCTGTCCCTGCATGAACACAACGGCTCTTTTAAGAGCCAACCTTACCTCTCAACTTTTTAAAAAATTTTCTTAAAAACTTTTTTTTTTTTTTTACCGTACGCGTACGGTCAGCGTATTTTTTTTTTTTTTTAAATAATTACCACATTACAAGGTCCTTGAGGGATTAATAACGAAATACTGAAAATCTGTTTGAGGAGAAGTGGAAAAAGGGACCATCTAATTTCTGACTTACCTGACCCACCCAAAAATTTAATTAGAAAACAGTATTCCTCATTTATACCAGTACACCTTAATTTATGGTGAGAACATAGTCCATAATATTTTACATGTTCCTTACATTTAAATTTCTCCCCAAAAAAAATGATAAACACAACTTCAACAAAAGGAATTCAAATTCTATTATTCATTTCTTAATTTACCACATACATCCCCTCTCAAACTCATAACTCACCTTTAAAATTAGTTAGTTGTGAAAGAAATGTGGCACTCAAACAGCAGATTATCAGAGCCAGGATCTCTGTTTTGTACACCTCTCTCCTCTCAGCAGAACCAGATAAAGGCAATGTTTCCCTCTCCTTTTCCACACATATACATGTTAATTTCAAATCTCAGTGCTTCCCCCTTTTTTTCAAATGTAATCACACATTTCTATTGGATGAAAACCAACCCTTTTCCAAAAGTACCCTTCCCCCAACTTGACTTCTGCCTGCTACCATAGCAACAGCTCATGGAACACTGCTGTGTGGAGTTAGGTCAGAAGTTCACCACACAATGTTTCATTTCCAAACAGCAAGAGTGCTTGACTTTTCTAACCTAACAGCAAATCCATAGTACTGTTCTTTGGTAACACATTTTTCTGTACCAATACAAAACATGCTTCTATAATTTGACACATACAGCCTAGTTTTTAGTGTAGAATGGTATGAAACAGCCAATGAGTTCTTTTTATTTTTAAAAAATATGTATGCCTCCATTTCCAAACTGTCTTTCATTTCTTTTTCCCATTCTACTGAAATACACCTCCTGAGTGCATGCAAATCTCCTTGGAAGATGTTCACAGTGTGGATTGTAGGGCACAGCTATGTCTTCTGGAGTGAAAAGTATGCAGAGAAAACAGGTATAGTGAGAGACCTTGCTTTGCCAAATGTAGACATTAAATGGATTGGTCAGAGAGGGTTAAAGTGGCACCAATTGATGCCATTGGTGAAATCCTTCATGCAAATCCAACACCCTGACCTCATAATAGTGCACTGTGGTGGCAATGACCTAGGCACTTTGACTGGGGTAGGTCTGGAAATGCTTATGAAGGACACCTTTGCACAACTGTTTTCACTTTTCCCTAAAACTGCCTTTGCGTATTCTAACATATGCCAAAGGCAAAAATGGAACTGGTCCAATCATTTTTGTCCACAGATTGAGAAAGCTAGGAAACACTGTTTCTGCTTTCCTCCGAGACTATGGTATGGGTTCCATTTACCACAACAACTTGCGTTACGACATGCAAGACATTTATAGAGGAGATGGTGTACACTTCACTGATGAAGGGAACAGAGTCTTCCTCTTGAACCTTAGACTCTGCATCGGTACTTACTTGTAGGCACCACTAAAAAATCACTTCATTAACACAACGGCTCTTTTTAGAGCCCCCTAATATCTAAACACTTAAATCTGAATTTTATTTCTTTTTTAATTTTTTTTTTCTACCGTACGCGTACGGTAAGCTTACCGTACGCGTACTCCGCGATTTAAAAAAAAAATTAATAAATGTTTTTTTCGTAATTTTGTGTCCTTCTTTGACCCCCTTTCAAATGTTAGGGGGTCTGTAACTCTCTTCCTTGCCCCCTTTTCACGATATCTCCCTTTTTTTTCTGTGTGAAACACACGAAATGGCGGCCGACACTTCCTGATTTCGTCCGATTCGAATGTTTACAGTCATGTGACAACCAATCAGATTTGAGCTCGCGCACGGCACCGTACGCGCACGGTAAGCTTACGGTAAGCGCACGGAGCGCGCTTACAGATATATGTATTAATTTAAATGCTATTTTTTCAGGAACTACTGAACAGATTTACACCAGACCTACAAAAGGCACTTCCTTGACCTTATGGCTACCTCTCTGCCAAATTACAAGTAATTCTGTTCAGCCGTTCGGGCTGTAGCTGTGTCTAAAGGTCCTATGGAAAAATGCATGGGGAAAACGTGTTTTGGGACCCCCCTTTTTCTCAGCCCCCGCTTGACGAATCCCCCCGAGACTTTCAGGGTAGGAGCGGAGCGTAGCGCCCCATTAGTTTTGAAAATTTCGCGAGGATTCGTCGACCGGCGCCAAAGTTATTCCAAATAGAATGTTGCGGATTTCCTATGGAAACAGGGTCCTAACTATAACTATCTACTGGCGACCGCCAGTAGATTATATATATATATATATATATATATATATATATATATATATATTACCTAGTTACTATAGGAAAATGGCAACATTCTATTTTCAATAACTTTGGTGCCGATTGATGAATATTCGTGAAATTTCTAAAACTAATTCTTTGTTGAGATCAGCTCCTATGTTGAAAGTTTGGGGGTGATTCATCAAGGGGGGCCGAGAAAAAAGGGGGGTCCCAAAACGTGTTTTTTCAATGTTAATTTCCATAGGAAACTTTAGACAAGGCTACAGGTCGAACGGGTGAATGGAATTACCCCAAATTTGGCAGGGAGAAGGGTCTTGGTCTAGACAGCACACTTTTGTTTATTTGGTGTAAATCCGTTCAGTAGTTTTTGAGAAATATTGAAATTTACAGATATCGATATTTGGGAATTCTGCCATCTGATTGGCTGAGGCGTTACGAGCACGAGCTTACTGCTGATAGGCTGCGAGCGCTGCGAGCGTTTGCAACTAGGAAGTGTTGGCCGCCATTTTGTGATTCCATTGAAGCGAGTAAGGGGGAAAAGGGCAAAAATGTGGGAAAGATGAGGGTAGGAGCACTGTGACCTTTGTGGGGTGTTTAGGGTGTGCTATAGAGGGGGTGCAAAGTGAACTAATCATACCTACCGGTGTGAAAGCTCTAGGCTATTAAAAATTAAGTGAGGTATTGTCTAGTGTAAGGTGAGCTTGTGCGCGACTCGAGGATTAAAGCGTGAGCCCACACTGTGTGTGTTATGCTGTGAAGTCATGTGCCGTGGCCGCTGCAGTACAGTTGTGGAAGTAGTGTCAGCATGTGTTTATACCTACTAGGATGAACTACTGACCCGTAGTGGTGGGAAAGTCCTGGGTACGGAAAATATGTGAGCTTTTGTCTCATGGAAGGAGGAAGTGTTGGCCGCCATTTTGTGATTCCGTTGAAGCGAGTAAGGGGAAAAAAGGGCAAAAAAAGTAGGAAATAGGAGAGTAGGAGCACTGTAACCTCTGTGGGGTGTTTAGGGTGTGCTATAGAGGGGGTGCGAAGTGAACTAATCATACAAGTGGAAGAGGTGTGGCGCCACGGCCAGGGCGACTGACTCTGGAATCTGGGGATCACGGTTTGATCCCCGGAGGCAGATTAGCCCAGCACCATGTGACCCTGGGCAATAGCTTGCTTAATCTTCCCGATGGCCCTCAGCGCCTAGAGACCCTTACGGGTGACTGTTCGCGCTTTACAAATGTGGATATTATTATTATTATTATTATGCCGGTGTGAAAGTGCAAGGCTACCAAAATTAAGTGAGGTATTGGCTAGAGTGTGATGCTGCTAAGGTGAGGTGGTGCGGGACTCAGGGATTAGAGCGTGAGTCTAAATTGTGTGTCTTCTGCTGTGAAGTCATGTGCCGTGGCTGCTGCAGTACAGCTCTGGAAGTAGTGTCAGCATGTGTTTATAACTACTAGGACGAACTAGTGACCCGTACTGGTCTGAAAGTTCTGGGGTATGGAAAATATGTGAGGTAGTGTGTAGAGTCTCATGCTGCTAAGCTGAGCTGCTGGTGGACTCGGGGATGAAAGCATGATCCCAAACTGTGTGTCATATGCTGTGAAGTCATGTGCTCTGGTCGCAGTGCCACATCTGTGCAAGTAGTGTCAGCATGTAGTTGTAGCTACTTGTAGTAACTTTCGTTTCGAACATTGTAACTTGTGTATGGTGCTTTGGGGTGTTATATAGGGAGTGTGAAGGTAAATGTGTGTGTATGAAATGAATTTGGTATTTGGAAAGTGGAAAGCACTGACTCCTAAGGGTCTGATGGCGCTGGGGGCGTAAGGTGAGGTGCTGCTGGAGTTGGGATGAAAGCTGATGAACTACTGACCCCTATTGTGAACTTTTAACGTGCACATGCCGTTAAATGTTCGATAAAATGTTGCAAAATTATATCGTTAGGTTAAAAAACATTATGAACTTTTAACCTGCAGGTGTTGTAGAAGGTTCCAGAAAGTGTTGTGATAAAATAGGTTGAACTTGTGACCTGTATGTGACGTGGAATAATAAGTAGCTTTTCGGAAGGAAAATTCAAAATTAACCAATGGAGGTAAGTTTTGGAATGTCATTGAAGGAATGAAGTATTCTGATTTGTTCTTTACATGTATTTATGTGTGGAGCGACAGAGAAATTGTGCCATTCCTGGTTTCATTCTTGATGAAGTCGGAGCTTTACATGTACTATGTGAGAAAGAGAGAATTGTATGCGTGTGTCATTTGAAATCTGGATAACAACTACAAAGGTGAGTTAGAAATGAACAAGGTGTGATATGTGTTTTATAGTATTGATTAAGTATTTGAGGTGATGTTTTTAATTTTGAAAGTATTTTTTATTTCAAAGTGATATAGTGTTAGTAAAGTGTGGTGTTTGATATTGGTTATGAAATAAGCATAAAATTTGAGCTGTTGTTATATAAGTATTTTATATATGCTTAGGAATTTTTCACAGAGAAGAAGTGTAGTTTGTCATCTTTATAGGACTGTATTGTTTTGAAAATAAGGTACAGCGTCAATTTGAGTTTGTAATGTATTTGGGGAGATAAAGAAAATGTCGCACATTTGCAACTGATACTTTTTGTGGAAATAGTGGGGTGGGGGTGGTGGTAGGAGACGTATGTGTTATTAAGTTAAAAGCGATAAAACGAAATGCAGAAATGTTATGTTGGCAGGTTGTGGTCTTATTTTTGACACTGAGAGGTAGGTTTGAATGTAAGTCAGGGTAGGTTGTTGTACAGTGTGGCCGTGTACAGTGTTTAGAGATTACATGGAGAGGAGATGGAGATAGGAAAAGTGATACGTTCCTTTTATATGTACGCAAAGTTTGAATCATGTGATCCTAAGTTGAGATATAATAAGAATGTGGTTTCTGGTTTGCATTTGGGTATAGTTAATAGTTTTTGTAGTTTCTGACTAGTAAATAATAAAAAGGTAGATATACTAAAATATATGGTAGTAAACGTATTAATTATTGTCTGTTCTTATGGAATAGAAGTAGTTGGGGAGTGCTTCTTTAAAAGAGATGTTTTATAAATGTGTGAGAGATAAAAAAAAATGTAAATGTGCATTATATTGTCTGTATGACTTTGTTGACATTAGAGAACTACATATGATTATAAGTGATGCTATTTGTCAGGCTGTGTCGCTGTGGCGGATATATGTAGGTGTTGAAGTGGTTCGTGTTTTACTGATGGTGAGCTCCACTATCCCTTTTGAGACACTTGTCAATTTATTCATTCCATTTAATATCTTTAATATAGATACAGTAAAGGGACTGTATATCAAAAGTTTGGGAATTAGAACTTTGTTTACTCTCCCCATGCCCTGCTATACACTCTACAGAGTGTTTAAGCGACTTTCGTAACATATAGATGTCTAGCTTGTAAAGGTGGTGTAGATCGACTGGGCCCATTTATAAACCGTGCTATGGGATGGTTTATGTTTTACCCGCCAATTTGCATGTTTAAATACTTTTTGCTGCTAAGTGTTCCGGCAGACGCTTGTTAAAATTAACGTTGTATATGGGTATAGTGGCGCTACTGGGAATGGGGGGGTTTCTGTTTGATTTCGTACTGTTAAGCATGGGCGGGGTGGGTGTGGGGGAGGTAGTTATGTTGCTGTTTGAAACACAGAATATAGTAACGTGGAGATGTGGAGGTACTAAAGGTGATGTAGTACCACTGGGAGCACTTATAAAGTGCCATATGGCATGGTATATGTTTTACCCGCAAAGTTGCTTGTTTTAATACGTTTTGCTGATGAGCTTTTCGGGAGACATCTGTTGAAATTAAGCCTCTGTATGGCTATAATGGTGCTTCTACGTTTGTGGGGCTCTTTCTTTTATTGCCTAAAGTTAAGCAAGGGCGGGTGTTGAGGTGGTGTAGTTGTACTGTGACTATTTATAAACCGTCTTATGGTATGGTGTATGTGTGAGTTGCAAAATTGCAGGTTTTAATAGCTTTTGGTGATGAGCGTTCCGGCAGACACCTGTTGACATTAAGTCTATGTATGGCTATAGTGGCGGTAACGGGAGTGCTGGGGCTCGTTGTTTGATTTCGTAGGGTTAAGCAAGAGCTGGGTGGTGGTGGGGGAGGTGCGTATGTTGCTGATTATAAGATGGATGTTTGTAACGTGGGCATGTGTAGTTACTAAAGGTAATGTAGTTTCACTGGGCCCATTTATAAACAGTGCTATGGGATGGTTTATGTTTTTCCTGCCAATTTGCATGTTTGAATAGTTTTTGCTGATAAGTGTTCCGGTAGACACATGTTAAAATTAAGCCTGTGTATGTGTATAGTGGCTCTACTAGGAATGGGGGGTTTCTGTTTGATATGGTACTGTTAACCAAGGGCAGGAGTGGGTGTGGGGGAGGTAGTTATGTTGCTGTTTGAAATACAGAATATAGTAACATGGAGATGTGGAGCTAATAAATGTGATGTAGTACCACTGGGAGCACTTATAAAGCGCCCTATGGCATGGTATATATTTTACCCACAAATGTGCATGTTTTAATACGGTTTGCTGATGAGCTTTCTAGGAGACATCTGTTGACGTTAAGACTGTGTATGGCTATAGTGGCCTTGGGCTCTTTCTTTTATTGCATAAAGTTAAGCAAGGGCGGGTGTTGAGGTGGTGTAGTGGTACTGTGACTATTTATAAACCGTCTTATGGTATGGTGTATGCTTGAGCTGCAAAATTGTAAGTTTGAATAGCTTTTGCTGATGAGCGTTCCGGCAGACACCTGTTGACATTAAGTCTATCTATGGCTATAGTGGCGGTAACGGGAGTGCAGGGGCTCATTGTTTGATTTCGTAAGGTTAAGCATGGTATGGGTGGGAGTGGGGGATGTGCGTATGTTGCTGATTATAAGACGGACATTTGTAACGTGGGCATGTATTGTTAGTAAAGGTAATGTAGTTTCACTGGGCCCATTTATTAACCGTGCTATGGTATTGTTTATGTTTTTCCCGCAAATTTGCATGTTTCAATACTTTTTGTTGATAAGTGTTCCGGCACACACCTGTTAAAATTAAGCCTGTGTATGGGTATAGTGGCGCTACTAGGAATGGTGGGGGTTTCTTTTTGATTTTGTACGGTTAAGGAAGGGCGTGGGTGGTTTTTGGTGTGGGGGAGGTGGGTATGTTTCTGATTAAAACACAGAATATAGTAACGCGCAGATGTCGAGCTACTAATGGTGATGTAGTACCACTGGGAGCACTTATAAAGTGCCCTATGGCATGGCATATGTTTTACTCGCAAATTTGCATGTTTTAACCTCTTCGATGCCGATGACGGAACGGTTCCGTCATGCACGCCGGTTGGGCTGTGCTTATGACGGAACCGTTCCGTCATGGCCCCGCCCGCGCTCAGATCTTTCAGCACTGCGCGGGAATCCGCGCAGCGCTGAAGAGGTTAATACGCTTTGCTTATGAGCGTTTCAGAAAGTGGGGGTGCTTTAAAAGGGGGGGCAAAGCTCTTAAAGGGGTGTGGGCTATGCAAGTTAGGCCGTGGTCTAAATCAAGATAAGTATCATTGTGTGCTTTAGAAAATCCTCTCCAATTATCCTACGTTTGGAAAAAAACATTCTTTAAAGGATTTCCCTTCCTTCTACAACGTGGGTAACATAGCGTGATGTCTCCAGTTATCAGTAGTGAGCAAAATAAGAATGTGTACATCGATGTGCATGCTCTCACTGCAGTGCAATAAAAAAAAAATTTGACTATGTTTGTGAGGGCCGAAAATAGAGCCTGATAGAGACCCTTTTGGAGGCTCCTTGAAAATAATTGCTGGTCCTCAGACCCGACCCAATTAATAAATTGATCATCTATCCTAAGCACTGCGCCATCCAACCATCTTTTAATTGATGCATACATTTCTACTTACATACATACATACATCTGTTCCTGCACTTATCTTAAGCATCTATGAGCGCACTCACCTATTGTAAGCACTGTGTCATTCATGCAACCATACGCCTATATATGCATAGATACATCTGTCCCATAACCAATCCTAAGCATCTATCAGTCCATCAATCTATCGTAAGTACTGGTCCCTGTATTCATTTATCCTTCCATTCATACATTGATACATCCATCTATGTATATATGCATTGATGCATCTGGCCATGCATCCACTCGCCTTTTATTCAACTATACGTTCTTATTTTCGGCATCGTCCACCCCCAATCCTAAATAGGACGTATTATACTCATCCATCCATCCAGCCTGTTAAGGGGTCGAAAAGGTTTGCGAAAAGAATTGACAGGCAGATTATTATATAAATAATAACAAAGCTTTGAGTTGCTCTTTGTGGAGCATACTTCACCATCCTTCTCTGGTGGTGTTTTAAAGAAAGGTACATATAGCAAAAGAAATGTAAAGGAGCTTTTAAGTGTAAGACGTTAATTTAGAAACATAATGTTTTGTCGAGTTGTATATAGGTACACTGTTTAAAAGTGGCCATGACTGACAGATACTGAATACCTGTATTTCTTACATTTGAGAAAGTATACCAGAGAGGTAATTTGGGGTGGTGAGAACCTTGATTTCTATATTTGCATGTGAAGTACAGTATAGGAATATAAGAGTTAGTGGAAAGCTTTTATGTTCATATTAAAGAGGGGGTGTGAGAGCTAAGTGATGCAGGCAAAGCGTGTGTTTTCGTAGCCCTAAAACAAGAGAATGTGTAAAGTCAGAGCAGGTTCGTGCTGGAGTTGCTTGCTTGTGGTCATTTGAAGAGGCGCAATCAGAGCAAAATTTCGGGGGAGCCTAATTTTTTCAGCAATAGGCAGAGTGGGGATGTAGGGGCTGTAAAAAGGGGTGAAAAAGAACAGAGTCTTTTGTACCAAAAAATGATCTTTTGAAAACCTGTGAAGTACTCGGGTGCGGCCGTGTGTGTGCGCTCGGGAAGCTGTTTGAGAGAGTCTGGGGCAATGGGCGATGCACGCCTGGTGGTGTGTTTGCTAATTACCCCACGATGATGTTGCTCCTGCGTTGCAATAAGAGAAGGGAAATTCTGAGAGAAAAAGTGTCTTTTTAAAGGATTTCCCTGCTCCTACAATGCGAGTCACCTGGCATGATGTCTGCACTTCTAAGTAGTGAGTAATGTGCATGCTCTCACAGTCTCACTGCAGTGCAATAAAGAAGAAAAAAAGGGATGAGGTTTGCGAGGCCCGAAAGTAGACCCCCATAAAGACCTGTTTCGAAGCCACCTAAAATAAAGTGCTGTTGCTCAGACACCCACAGACACCCCCCCGCACTTAAAACCGGGGGGGGCAGTGTTATGTTTGGAAAGTTGTAGATAAAATTGTAGGCTAATAATGATAATTTTTGTGTGTGCTTTTTGGTTGATAATATCATCTTAAGTACATAGACTAAAATTTGTTAAAAATACTATCTATAAAGTTGTCTGTGGTGGGTTGCAGAGAGAGTGGTGTGAGGTGGTGGGGTGCGCAGAGAGGAAAAAAGTACGAGGTAGTGAAGTTACATATAAATTGTAAAGGTGTTTGTAAATAATTAAATGAATACTTGCTGTATGTTCTATGGCACTACTTGTCATGTTAGTGCTGCTCTCTCGTGTTCAATCACGTTGCAGCACTGGGTGTGGAAGTCGTTAGTGGAAGTTTTGTAATTGTATGTTATAATTTTAACATAGTGAACAAATGTGAAAAATAATTGAATCTTTTTTTTCAGAAAATTACTTCATTTGGATTAAAATTTGGAAATGCCAAGAAGAAGCAAAAAAAAAAAAAAGAGAAGAAAATATATATTTGTGCAAAAGGCAAAAGTTTGTATTTGGAAAAAATGGGAGTAGGACAGAAAAACTTTGTTCTACTATAAGTACAAGTACAGAGTTCAATTTCAAATACAAGGAAAAGGAAAGATGATGAAGAAATAGTATCTGTTACTCGGAGACAAAAGGAGTTTCATGAAAATCGTCAGAGACTTTTTCGATCTAGAGTGATTCAGAATTCAATGAATGAATGCTTCAAATATAAAAGGAATGTTTTTGAATTGAAAGAGAAACAGCGTATTGAAAGTATATTGGATAGTGCTTTCAATTTAAAAATGAAGTTATTCATTGTGATTTTGAAGAGAAAGTATTAAACAGAATGTTAAGTTGTTACAAGGACTAGATCTATGTCACGTAAGAAAATATACTGAGAAGTATGGGCATTCTCTGGCTTGTCTTTGAAGAAAAGGTTGTAAAAGTGTTTTTTATCAGTTGAGGATGTTAGCAGTATGTTATTCAGAAATGCGGAAGTTTGTGAGGAAAGTGTACTATGTAAAAAGTTCTGCATTATTTTTAAGTGAACCGAGTACCAGTCTTTTATATGCTTTTTTATTAGTTATTCAAAAAAAGTGTGATGATATTGAAATGCGATATTTTGGTTCAGAGGAGCAGTTCATAGAACGTGAAAGTTTGACAATTACAGATGTTGGAGGGGATGGGAAAGTGATTAGCACTGATCAGTTTGAAGAAGAAATTAGTACGTTTTAATGTAGTGTGGTGTGAAATACGAGACTATGTTTGTGTTTGTTGTCGACATACTGATTATGAAAGTCAAAGTAGGAATGTTGATTTGTATTTGAAAAGTGAAAAGGAGAACAATGGTAAGTGGGTAGAATTTACAATTTACTTGTTGGTGGAAGGTCAATTTGAGTTAGGTAGTGATCAACGTATATGTAAATATTGTTATAACAAATTAGAAGAGAACAAAATGCCTTTTAGAGCAGTACATAATAACTTAGAATTAGTAGCTATTCCTGAGGAACTGGCAGAATTGAATACATATAAGTCTGTTCTAATTCAATGTATTAATTCTTTTCAAACTATAATTTGGATGGAGCCTAAAACATGTAAACTGTCACCAACAGACTTGCAAAGAGTTTTTTTTTTTTTAAACTTTATTTATGCATTTCAGATAAAATACAAAATTGTGCAATTTGGCAGATTCATGGCATCAATACAATGGACAAATCAATCAGTGGTGCCGCAGTGAACTTACATCGCCGCAAAATCATGTCCTCAAACAGTCCCAGAATGACAAGGCCAGCATGTCAGGCAGCAACCTGCAGAGTGAAGATGAACAGGGTAGCATAACAACTACGGTAAAGACATCAATCATCAGTAAGCGACAACAGATATAAGTGGTTTCCAAATGTCACGTGGCCTTGAGGCTGCCGGCAACTCCTCCACATAGCAGGTAAGCTGGTCCCGGCAATACGCCAAGTCTTGCAGCCACATTTTTGCTGTAGGAGCCAGTCGACTCTCCCAACAGAGAGAGATCCTTCATTTAGCCATGAGCAATGCAATAGACACGAGTTTTTTATTAGAAGGGTTCACCTTAGTCCCAGTGCCCAACAGACACAGCCGTGGATGACAGTCTAGTGGCTCCTCAATCATCAGACTGAGTACTCTCACAACTTCACCCCAATAATCAAATATCTTAGGACACTCCCATGCCAGATGATAAAACCCTGCCCCTGGCGCACCACATCGCTTACAGGCATCGGACTGACGGAGCCCAAATTTAAATAACTGCGCCGGTGTATAGTACAACTGATGCAAATATTTAAAGTGCACCAAGCGCAGGTTGCCATTCGGCGTCAATCGACCCGTCAAGCTGCAACTATCTAGCCAGTCATCCTCCGTGAGGGGTTCCGGGAGTACCGTATTCCAATTATCCAGGGCCACTATCCCCACAGAAACCCTATCACGCTGGGACGCCTTATAGAGCTTTGCCACCAGCCGGGTTCTGAAGGTAGCCGTGTAGAGAAGTTGCAGTGCCCCAAGAGTCGGTGGTTCAGAAGGGAAATGCGGATTGAATGCACGCATGGCAGAGTGCAACCTTGTGTACACAAAGAGCTGCATGGCAGAGACCTCACCACAGGCTGCCAAATCTGCTAAAGTTATAAACTGGCCCCCAGGGAACACGTCCGCCATGACGCCAAGTCCCATCCCCGCCAGTGTTCGCAACGTACCCGTCTCTTGGGTAACCGAGAGATTGGAGTGATGGAGCAAAGGCATGTTTGGAGCATAGAGCGGTAGTTTACCCGCACGCCGTCCCAACTCCCGCCAGGCCTGTGAGGTAGTTTGCACCGTATCAAATTCTCCCTTCTCATACACCGTATGTGAGTTTACAATCATTGCCTTAAGGGGTAGAGGATGGACTGCACCCGCCTCCACCACAAAATGCGAGATGTATGCAGGATCATGTTGCCAATAATAGGCATACTGCGCTGGCGCACAGAGGTAGTAAAGATAGAAATCCGGCGCCGCAAATCCACCCTGGTCATACGGTAACGTGAGCGTTTCCCACTGAAGACGGGCCTTCTTCCCACCCCAAGCCAGTGTGATCAGGAGTGAGTGAAGAGTGTCAAAAAAGTGTCTGGTAAGACGCACCCGGATGTTAAAAAAGAAATATAAAAAGCGCGGGAGCACTATCATTTTCACTAATGGTATGCGATCAGCGAAGGAGAGTGACAGCTTAATCCAATGAGCCACCTGTTCCTCAAATCTGGTAACGGCTGTGCCAAAGTTTGCTTGAGGACCGTCTGCTGATCCCTATGCAGCCAAATTCCTAAGTGTTTGACAGCCTCCGAACATCACACTAACGGGTACTCCATGTCAAAGGGCCGGGTACTATCAGTGAGAGACAATATAGTGGACTTGGACCAGTTGATTGCAAGGCCGGAGAAGCGTTCAAACCGAATATATTCTCGGATAAGCGGCGCCAGAAACTGCGCCGTCTCACGAACATACAGCACCATGTCATCAGCATACATGGAGACAGCAAGTGGGCGCTGAAAAAAGTGCAATGCCGATGCAGCATGCCTTTGCCGTATTATACAGGCCAAGGGCTCTAGCACAAGCGCAAATAGCAGGGGCGACAGCGGGCAGCCCTGCCGAGTACCCCGGTGAATAGTAAATTTGTCGGAAAGGTGGCTGTTAATTCTAACTCTGGCTTCCGGCTCAGTATTCAACAATCGAATCCAGTTCATAAGCACAAACGGGACGCCCATACGATTGAGGACCGCAATCATATAGGACTATGCTATGAAGTCAAACGCTTTTGCAGCGTCGAGTAATACTGCCACCGCTGGAAGTGTGGGCTTTAATACATGCATTACCGCAAATATGGTACGTAAATTATGGGATGTGGAACGAGTGGGAATGAACCCCGACTGGTCCGGGAGCACCATAACCGGAAGGAGAAGCTGGAGCCTCGTGGCCAAGACCTTTGCCAGAATTTAACGTCAGTGTTTATTAGAGACAATGGGCGATACGAGTCGCACTGATCAGGTGGCTTATCAGGTTTCAAAAGGGCGACCACCAGCGCCTCCCGAAGGGTCGGCGGTAAACATTGGGTCTCATATGCTTCCTCATAGAGCTGCAGCAGACATGGCACTAATTGGTCAGCATACTCTTTATAAAATTCAGCTAGCAGCCCGTCAGTGCCCGCAGCCGTCCCGCCAGGCAGAGCTGAAATAGCATCTTGTATTTCCCCCAGTGTTAGTCGGTGCATCAAAAATTCTTGATGCCTTCGTGATAATCACACCAGCGAGATATCATCTAGATATTGTTCTAGTTCATCGGGGCTAGCCGTGGGCCGATGGGCGTACATTGCGGTGTAATAATCAGAGAACGCCCACAACATACCGTCAGCGTCATGACGCACACCTTCATCAACCTTAATCGCCTGAACGACCGGCGCCCTAAGATGTGGATTCAGGATGCGAGCAGCAAGTGTCCCCCCCCTGCCGGCCACCCTCACCGTAATAGCGCGCCTTACTGCGCCTGGAGAGATGCCTAACCTCTTGCTCAGCAGTGTCATTATATGCTAAAATGTTCTCCTTTATATGCGCCAAGATGGTCGGGCTAGGCCGGACACTATATTGATGTTCAAGATCTCCCAACTCCCTCTCCAGTACCACCATGGTGCGACGGAGAGATTTCAAGACTCCAGCCTGTAAACCTATACATTCCCCCCGAATGGTCACCTTAAAGGCTTCCCATAATGCTTCCATAGTTGTAACCGACCCTGTATTTATTGCAAAGTAATCCGCTATAGCTTTACGAATCCCTTCTGCAAACACCGGATCAAGGAGGGAGGACGACTGAAGGCGCCACTGGAAGGGAGGCGGGACACGAGAGGGCAGAATCATATCCAGAGCCACTGGGGAATGATCGGACAAAGTTCTAGGTAAATGCCTTATCTGTGCAACCCAACCACAAACATCCGGCGTTCCCAGCCAATAATCAATACGGGACCAAGCCTGCCGCGCATACGAATGGCATGTTCCCTCCATAGCTCGAGGATGCCGCTGCCTCCAGATATCAGTAAGCCCCAACAATCTCATTCACTCATGCACTACGCTGGCGGCCCTTCAGGAGGGGTATACTACTGTTGTTTTTCTGTCCAGCGCAGGGTCAAGTACCACATTGAAGTCCCCGCCACAAATAATGGTCCCAGATGAGACATTGGAAAGTTTACCCCACAAAGTGTCAAAAAAGGCGGGATCATCTGTGTTTGGGCCATATATATTAACAATAGTTAAAGGTGTATTATAGAGTGTACCCTGAACTATTATGTACCTGCCTTCTGCGTCGACATCCACCTGGATAGGCGTATAAGGAACATTTTTTTTAACCAGTATCATGACCCCCCAGGCGTACGAGGAGTAGGACGCAGCCAGCCTCACCCCTGCCCACCCTGCGGCAACATTCAAGGCGGACTTCTGCGTGAGATGCGTCTCCTGCAGCAGCGCGACCTGCACATTGTGCCTGTCTAGATAGGCTAGTATCTGCCGCACCTTCTTGGCGTTATTAAGTCCCCTGACATTCCAGCTCAACCAAGTAAGATTTGATCGGTTGTTAACTACCACAGCGACTTAATCTGGGTCATTACCTGACAACAGGACAACATCCACATTCACGGCACCATGTAGCATGCAACATTAGAATCTGCACAAAGCCAACACATTGAGTCATAAATCCCCAACCACCCCATCCCCCCACAGCGGCCAATAAACACTGCCACATATATTCCCTTGTGTGAACCAAATGAAAACAGAACAATCGCATTTTCACAGCACATAGTAGATTGAGAGCAAATAGATACAGTACCCCAACAAAGGCGCCAACCTGGCACCAACATTCACCCAAAACTTTGCGGGGAATTCCCATTACAGGGGTCACTAGAGGCTCCTGGCCCCCCGCATAGGCGGGATGGGTCGAGCTAGAAGAAAATTGGCAACCAACTCGTGGACTGCGCAAAATGCAAAATGTAAGCTTAGCTACCTGGTACTGTTATTAGGCATAGAATATCATTCTAAACATGCACCCATGCCGGCACCCCTGTACAGTAGGTACAAATCATGGTGCACATAAGGTGGAAATGTCACACACGCCAACATACTCAATGGCCCTATATCAGTCCGTAAGAGAAGAAAGTACACAGAAAAGAGCCATGAGAGTTCCAGGCAAAAGAGCAATAAATAACCGGGTTAGGCTGGTCTCTCGCACTCAATCATCTGAGTCAGAATGTCCACTCTTCCCGCGCACTGACTCTTGCCGTTCCAACCGACGGGCATATTGCAATGCCTCCTTTGGGGTCGAAAAATACGCGCCTTCCCATCATTTTGTATTCGCAGGCGAGCCGGGTAGAGCATAGCATAGGGAATTTGAAGAGACTGCAGTTTCTTCTTCACAGCCTGAAACTCTCGACGAGCCTGCTGCACTGCTATAGTGAAGTCAGGGAACAGTTCTATTTTCATTCCTTGATAGTTGAGCCTCCCCTTCTCCCTGGCCAGACGGAGAGCCACATCTCTATCCCTATAATTAAGGATTCTGGCAATAATTGGTCACGGCGGGGCTCCCGGGACGGGTCTGGGGGCCAGGGAGCAGTGAGCGCGCTCTACGATAAACACCTTGGAAAAGTGTTCAGCACCCAGCAGGGCCGTAAGCATCGTCTCAACATACATTTCCATGGGACCAGTGTTGGTAGTTTCGGCCACCCCAATAATGCGCAGGTTATTCCTTCGGGAACGAGCTTCAATGTCCTCGCTCTTAGCCTTAATGACTTCAAGTACTTTCTCCATAGTGGTACATGAGGTGCCCACCACCTCCATCCGATCCTCCGCCGCCGAGATGCGGACCTCCGCCTCTGCAATTTGCGCACCATGCTTGTCCAGCTTCGAGGCCATATTGTCCATGCGGAGATTTAAACCATCAATTTTTGCATCTATGGTTTGGAGGCTTTGCTGCATACTAAGCATCATGTGCTCCAGCCGTGCAGTCGGGCCCTGTTCCGGCTCCGATTCAAGCCAGTGGCAGCAGGCGTAGAAGCTTTAGTACTCGTTTTAGCCTCAAACTGAAGCTTGCTCTGTTGTTTATCCGTGCAGCTCATGTTTGTACTGTACCAGGGTCAATCGAGGAGTGTAGTTTTATAGGGAAACAGCAGTCAGTGCCTGCAGTCAAGCTACACACTAGATGGGATATACAGCGGAGCACCAGTATCTGAACGAGCAAAGCCCCCCCAGGGAGGTAGGGAATATAGGGCGAAGTGGTGACTCAGCCTACAGCCCCGTGAGCTGCACAACACCGACCAGGACAGAGATCATCTGGCCAGATCATAGCTCAGAAACAGTCCAGGCGATGCACCGGGGACCACACGACCCCACAGAGGCAGATCGGGTGACGCACTGCTCAGGATGCACACTCCACGACAGCCAAGCTCACTACACGGTGGCCCCCTGTCCTCCAGCAGGCCTCAACAAATTTTGAGGTCCCCCAGGCTACACTGCCCTTCAGCGCGCTACGAGTGAGGCGCGCCCCAGATGTCCCAGCAGGCGCGCACTCACCGGTGTCAGGAGCCATGCTATCCCTCCAACACCAGCCGCAGCCGGGACCAAGATGCACCGCAGTCCGCTCCGGCCGACCAAGGCCCCGTCAGCGAGCGCAAGGAGCCCCGTTGCAGATAGCAGGCCCCAGAGAGTAGCGCAGTCCTCCCAGGGCGGCCCGCTCCAAGCAGGATACAGCAGTCGGCGCTCCACCCCACTAGGACGCCACCGGTCTGGCCAGGAACTCACCACACCGCAGGCCCCCGACTCCGCAACACCTCCCAGGTTCACAGATGAGGACCTCTCCGCGCCGTCTAACGTAGGGTTCACACGGCAGCTCCCAGTCCCAGCAGCAGGCAGGCAGTAGCGGCACCCGGCTCAGGGAGAGATGTCATCACGCTGGGGCCGCCATCAGCTATGGGACACAACATGGTAATCAAGTGGAGGGCTCATGCTTTCATATCATTGGGCTGCTCCGGAAGGTGTTTCCTTTACTCCCAGACGCCACACGAAAGACCTTGGTGCAAGCTCTAGTGTTGAGCAGACTAGATTATTGTAACGGTTTGTTACTATCTGCCAACGAAGGAGTTATCTCAAGACTGCAGGTGATTCAGAACACTGCTGCTCGCCTTGTATTAAACGCACCCCCTCGAACACCCTCCAAACCTTTGCTCACCAAACTTCACTGGTTACCAGTGAAACAGAGGGTGAAGTTTAAAATATGTTGCATTATACATAAATGATTGACAGGGACAGGCCCGGCCTATTTGGCCAACAAGTTCATTCCATATGTCCCCATTCGCTCCCTTAGATCTGGTGAGCGGGCTTTGCTATGTGTCCCTAGAGCTAGGAAAGCAAGACAGGGGTCTAGAGCTTTATCTGTGGCAGGTCCCACGCTCTGGAACAGCCTTCCCACAGCTATTAGATTGCACAGAGAACATCTTCCTTTTAGGAAACATTTAAAGACCTTCCTCTTTCAAGACTAAGATATCATCTTAATGTTATAATGTACACAGCTAATATCTGTTCCTGATATTGATGATGCTAAAGGGCGCGGAAATACTCCTTAGGGAGTCGATTCTAGCGCGGTATAAACTTGCAAATAAATAAATTAAATAAAATAAACACAGTGGGCACCGCACGGTCCAAGGGTACCGCCAGCAGTCGCCGTCACTCAGGTAAATGTCCAGCAGCAGCACCGCAGCGTACCGCACACTACCAGGCAGAGCAGGGTCTTCCCCGGATAGAGTTGCTAGCCGGACCCTCCAGCAGCCGCTATTTTATCTCCAGCACGGACTGCCAGTACGAGGTCGCATTCCCAGGGGCAGAGACAGCGCAGCGCGCGGATTTTTGCAGCAGAGCATTCCACAGCAATTTAGCAACAGGCAGCAGTCATTATTAGCCAAGGATGGCGCCAATATTTGCGGATATTTGACAGATAGAAAGCTCGACCAGCAGAGCTACACTACGGCGCAGCCATCTTGCTCCAGGCTCGCTAGCGCCCCCCTACTTGCAAAGAGGTTTGAAGGAAGAGTGGTGTACTTACCTTTGGATTTTAAGAAAAATACAGAAACTATTGCTGGAGTGTAAGAGGAAAATTAGGCCGTAGTCATTCTAGTAACTGTTGTAGTAACAAAAAGTCAGAAAATATGGAAAGATTTTGTGGGTGTTAATAAAGTTGAAAAGGCTACCTTATATCTTATAGAGAACAATATTTATTACAAAACTGTAAATGTGGGTGAACAGGTAATAAGTTTAGAAGATGAATCTTGTTGATCGATATTCTAAAGCTGCAATCGGTAGAGGTGGATCATTATACCGTCCACCTTCTCCTGTTGGAAACAGCTGTGGAAAATAATGACCTTCCAAGGTTTTCTCCCATACACTTATTGGAGTTTCCTGTGCTTTTTTCATTTCAAATAACTCAATGCTGCTTCCTATTACTTCTTTTGAATGAAAAGGACATATTGTGTAATGTTCATAAATATCTTCAGTCCTTGATTTGCCCGCTTGAAATTTCAGATTATATTCTGAAGATCCTAGTTTTCGACAGTGCATTTTATACATATTTCACCTTTTTGTTTGAAAGTGATCTATCTTCTTTGTCATATGCAGTGAACCACATACTTAAAACTAAAGTTCATCAGTAAGTTCTTTCTGCGAAAGAATTTGTGGAGAAACTTCAAGAAAGAGATGAAAATTTAGAAGGACACTTAATCAATTTGATGGCATGTCAACGTGGAACAAATGAGTATTGGTATTGTTGTCATGAAGAACTCAAGTGTATGTTACGGAACGTAGGTACAAGAACATGGTTTGTCTCACTTAGCAGTGCAGAGTATGCATGGGAAGATTTGATTGACTTTCTAAGAGAAGCGAATTCCAATATAAAAAATGTTGCAATAAAGACTTGTGGTGAACTGTGTTCTTTGGATCCTGTATATGTGTGCAGATATTGTAATGATAGGTTTCAACCTATAATGTCTGTTATCTGCAATAAAAAGAATACAGCTCTTGGAGCGGTTACCGATTTCTTTTGGAGAAAGGAGTATCAAGCAAGAGGTGCACCTCATATACATATGCTACCATGGATCAAGGATGAACATAAATTTGGAAAAGATTCTGATGAACCACTATTGTCTTTCATTGAATAGTATGTGACATGTGAGGTACGAAGAAGGAGATAGAAGCTTGAGATAGCAAGTTTTACGTTTCCAAAGTCACAGTTGTTGAAAAGTATTGCAGAAGAAACTACAACTTTAAAGGAACATTTTACACCAGATGTCGGTTTGGTTTCTCCTGTCCAGTCATTTGTAAAGGAAGAGTACATTATTTTTTTTCTTCTGTAAGGCACACAATAACTCGAAAATCTCATTATAACTACAAGATAAAAAGAAGAGAAGTGTCAAAGTATATCAATGATTACAATCCGATCATTTAAAAAATGTGGAATGTGAACATGAACATTCAGTATGTTGCAGATAACTGAATTGCTGTTGTATGTTACGTTACATCGTACATAACAAAATCAGAAAAAATAGAGATGAAAGAACTGTGGGAAGAAATTACACAAGAGAAAGGCCTTAGTAAAGAATTGTACAGCTTTACTTTGAAAATGCTTTCCCACCGAGAAATTGGATTGTATGGATGTTCAGACTGATTGTGCTCTTCAAGTTTAAATTCAAAGTCACAAGGAATCATTTTGGTAAGTTTAGGTCTTGCCTGCAAACAAAATGGAGTCTTGAAATGATTTGAAGAAATTGAAGAATTAGCAGTGAATGAAGCAGACAGTACAGACAATCTTAAAATTAATATGTTGGACATATACTAACCGAAAAGGAGTCAACATCTGGAACAGCTATGTCTGTATGAAGTACTTCAACATTACAGCTTGAAATGTTAAAGAGAATGCAAAAGAAGGAAAATATGCAGTAGCTGGATGTCATGGTGGTTTAGTAAAACATGCAAAGAGTAATCGCATAAACCACAAGAAAGTTAGTTGTGAAAGTTTAGATAAGGGAGAATTTTACTATTTAGCACTCCTGCAACTGTTTAAGCCATGGTCTAGTGAAAGTGAATTATTTGAAGACTTTGACTGTTACGAAGATTCTTGTAATACGTGTAAAAGTAGCGTTGCATGTACAATTTTTGCTATATATTGAAACATGTTGAATGATGAAGTTGAACAGAAAAAGACTATTACAGCTGAAATTAGTAATGAAAGTTCTCAAGATAGTGAAACTAGTGGTCCATGTAGTCACGATCTTCTTGGACGAGCAATACTGGAAAATGAAGCAGCCATTGCTATGCATGAAGTTGAAATTGCAATGCGGTACAGCAGGTCCGATCAGTGAAACGGGGTCTTGATTCTATGATTGAGGATGTCAGAAGTTAAAGTCTGTGATAATTTCTGTGTGCCCCTCTGACCAGGTGCAATCAACTCTAGGTCTCAACAGTGGAATGGCGTCTTGATCCCACAATGGACGATGTTACAACTGCATCTGAGAGTGGAGATGAAGGTACTCCCTTCGACCAGGTGCAACTAACTCTAGGTCCCAACAGTGGAACGGTGTCTTGATTCCACCATGGATGATGTCCTATATTACCTGCTGCTTGTTTTTCGCAGAACTCACTCTGTTAAGGTGCATCAGACTCTGTGCTTCCGTAGCTAACTGCTGAACAGGATTATTGGGGTTGGTTGAGTGTAGTCACTGGAGTACACCACGGTACGGCAGGTCCGAATACTGAAACGGGGTCTTGATTCTATTATTGAGGATGTCAGAAGTTAACGTCTGTGTTTATTTCTGTGTACCACCTTCGACCAGGTGCAACCAGCTGTAGGTCCTAATAGTGGAACGGTGTCTTGATCCCAGAATGGAAGATGTCCAATATTTCTTGTTGAAACAGTTTCTGCGCACACGCTTTAGGATGTAAGTAAATGGTGTAAAACCATCGTATTGGATGAGTAAAAATAATACACAAAGTAAGGGTCCACACCAGAAAAGTCTTTTCAATGAAAATATATAATGCGTTTCTTCAAATAGATTGAAAGGAAAAAAACTAAAAAATAACCAGCCGACACGTGTTTCGTCAGACGGGAAACATCCCGTGACTCTTCAGGGCTGGGAAGGACACAAGAAACATGATAAAGTATACAAACAATAGGTCAAATAGGGTTCAGAGTGAGGACGACGAAAGGCACCCAATACGGTGAAAACCCTACAAGATTGGTGTAGAAAAAGTGCAGTGAAACATAACTGTAGTGGTGCAAAGTGAAAAGAGGTGCGACACAATTATTAAGGGAGGCCAAGTCATAATTGTAAGGCTCAAGCCTGGTTGCATGTGACATATCAAACAACAAGGTAACAGGTAGAGTCTAAGCATTCAATCAGGAACGTAGTACAGAAACACGCTGCCGAGGGTAAAGCATTGGAGTTCCTTGCAACAGGGTCAGGCTTAAAATAGCGTGTAGAAAATATGACAAAGAAGGAAGATGATTAAGGGAAAAGGAGCGTGGTCAAAAGACTCAAAGCAAAACATACAAGGGAGAACAATCGTAAGAGAGAAGAAAAAAACATAAAATTGACATCCTGATCTAGAGATGTAAGGATATAGCCCAAAAGGTGTATTGACAAACGGCGAAAGTGGTGTCGTCACTATGTTGGTGGTGCAGCAAACATAAGTGATAAACATATGAGTAATACATCTTAGTCGACAATTAGTGTTTATCAACGGGAGAAATCGGGTGAGTAAAGGCGGACAGTAAATGCAGGTGCACGAAGGGCAAGGAAAGAAAAGACGCTGAAAAGACAACGTTCGATCGGTGGGCGTGTTAAAAAAGAGTGATGGAAAAGGAAATTTACCTGTAGATGAATGACCATTGTTGAAAACGTGTTCAAGAAACGTATGAGTTCAATCGAGGGGTGGATAAAGTATACGGTGTGCGGAAATGCCACGGTCATACAATGAAGGTAGCAGCTTCAGGGTAAGTGTCCGTAATAGGATTGGATGACGGGTGCGTCTGTCCAGAATGATCGATCTAAGGGCATAGAGAGTATAAGTCCATGGCCAAAACTTAGAAGTGAAGGAATTCTGACCGTAGGGTACGAGAGGAGAGCTTACCGTTAGGAGCGGTCAAAGTTGGTGGATTCGTCTCGAGTTCCGGTAGCGGAAAGAGACTATTCCACAGGAAGTCTATAAGTAGGGAAAAGGGAACAACTAGAGTAGACAAAAGGGAGAAAAGCGGCAGACCGGAAGTGAGGCAGTGAGGTTGGAATTGGACCAAAAGTATGTGAAGTGAAAGGCCATGTAGGCAGGGTGACAAAATAATAAATTGAAAAAGGGAGAAGAAGAAAAGGAAGAAGAACCAAGTAACAGAATAGAGATAAACCAGATAGAAAGAAAGGCAGATGCGTGTAACAATAAAATCGTTTTGAAAACAGTAATGAATAAAAATTGCGTAAAATAAAATTGACTAGGCTGAGTATTAACATTACAATGCAACAATATTATTAGGTGAAATACAAATAACCTGTGTGGAAATGGATGAAAACGAAAAAACTCATGTAATTAATGTTAAGATACAACAGAATTCAGTTATTTGGAAACGTCATTGTAGGTAAAGCGTACCATATAAAGTACCAAGGGCAAATGCAAGAAAAAAACGGTGTCCTAAATATCTCACATTGTATAGCCTCAAAGACATGTAGAAGTCACATGTTTCATGAGTAGTCATAAGCTAAAAATAGAATCTAGTCTGAGTCAGAAAGGTCACAAGGGGAGTGACAGAATGGTAAAGAAAAATAGGCAATTGAAAAAAACAGGCAATAGAACAAAACAAACACAGTAGCCCTAAGATGGAAAGACTAAGAACCTAGGAAGTATTGTAGTTCGTGATCAATGTTCAAGCCGTGTCTCACGGTATGTAGCCGCATTATCCATGTTGCCTCCAGACGTCTGAGTTCGCGGTTCCCACCTCTGACACTGGGTGGGTTGGTGTCCATACCAAAGAAGGTAACTTTCTTTTGTGTTCCTTGTGTAGGGCATGACATAACATGTAGGGCCTTAGGGTATCTGACATCTCCATTTCGCATTGCCCTTACATGTTCCAAGATACATTCTTTCAAGGGTCTGATGATGCGGCCAACGTATTGCTTTTTGCATGTGCACTCCAGAATATAGATGACATATTTCGTGTTGCAGTTGATATTGCAATTAATGTCATACTTGCCTTTAGTGGCACCTGTAAATGACTTTATACCGTTTTGTGCCCATTTACATGCTCCACAGCAATCACATCTGAAGAAACCTTTAGTGTGTGGAGTAAGCCAGGTAGAGGCTATAGTGGTACATGGTACTGTGGGGCTGAGTCTGTTTCTCAGGGTTCTACCACGTCTGAAGGTGATCTGGGTTCTTGTGGTGATGAACTCTCTTAGCGTTTTGTCCGTTTGTAAAGTATTCCAGTGTTTGTTGAAGCTGTTTCTGATCACTACGCTTACCTCATTGTAGTTAGTGATAAGTCTTACTGGTTGGATCTTGGGTACAGTTTTGGTTTTTACCAGAAGGGTTAGTTCTCTCTTGGTTTTTTCAATTCTCAGGGCAGCTTTCTGTAGAATGCGGGGTTTGTATCCTCTCTTAATGAATCTTTTTTTCATGTCAGTGAGACAGTTCTCAAACTCATTTTCTTCACTACAGTTTCTTCTTGCCCTTGTAAATTCCCCATAGGGAATAGCCTGTATTTGATGTATGGGGTGGGAACTCTCTGCATGTAGGATTGCATTGCATGAGATCTCTTTGCGGTGGAGTCAACTGTGAAGTGTATTTTCTTTTATGTACAGTTCTACTTCTAGAAAAGTAACTTTGTTCTTACTGGAAGTGCAAGTGAAGCGCATATCCATGTCGTTAGAGTTGAGATGGTCGCAGAAATCTTCTAGTTTTTCTTGTGAGCCAGACCACAAAAGGAGGCAGTCGTTGATGTAACGACCCCAGTAAATGATGCTGTCAGTCCATTGGGCCCCTTTTTTGCCCCATATCCATTCTGCCTCCAAAGAGCCCA
This sequence comes from Triturus cristatus, assembly GCF_964204655.1. Lineage (NCBI taxonomy): Eukaryota > Metazoa > Chordata > Amphibia > Caudata > Salamandridae > Triturus > Triturus cristatus. The sequence continues at coordinate 655,625,788 of NC_140586.1, forward strand.
TGTACAAGTTTGCAAAGGATGGTGAGAATCTTGAGCCCATGGCTACGCCTTTGATCTGTTTGTACCACTGTCTGTCATGTCACTGACCATGTCATGAGTGATGTAATATGTGATATCATCAGCAGTGCATTGCAGGCGCGTGAGTCATAGTTAGCTCAACTAACTATAACTGGCGAATTTCTCTGGTTTTATATGAGTCAAATATCCAACTAACTATAACGTCCCTGAAACTGATGGTTTTTTCAGTGAATTTCTAAGGTTTTTTAAATGCTAATTCCTAACTATAACGTCTGTAAAACCTATGGTTTTTTTCAGTGAATATATATATATATATGGCAGTTCCTCGTTGACATCAGTCATTCCAGAAAAAGGAGAGTGGACCCAAGTATTGTGCATATTTTTTTGTTTTATTAACGCACAAACAGTCTCGCCATTACGCGTTTTGTCAGTTGCCTGCCTTGATCACATGACAGCATTTGGGAGTATGCTCGCCTTATTTAAAGTGACAGTGCATATGAGACTAATGATGGAAATAGAAGAAATACATGCTTGAATGCATGAATGATTGTTTGTCCATTGGTAATAAAAATTGTTTGCTTAAATGCACATTTCTAAAATTCATAAAATATGAATATAAAATGCATTATGTAGAAATATAAAACCAGGTTAATACTGATGTACATTTCTAAAAAATACTTTGCATAAATGCTGTTTTAAACTATCAACAATGAATCATTTGATACCAAATCTCATCCTATGGCTCATGATAATTACATAAAGTGCCATTCAATGTAAATACCCTAAGAAAGTGCTAAAACCAATAAAAGTGCTAGTGCAAAAATTGAAAAAAGGAAAAAAGGACTCTTGATCCTATATCTCCATATTTGCCATGAGCATCCTGTAATGCCATAATGCCCTTTTATATAATACAAATTGTGCCATGACAAAAAAGTTTCTGGTGCAAAACATAGCATGTGCAAACTAAGCAAGTATATACGGGACCAAATGGTATCAGCTTAACATCATTTTTTCATGCAATTCATTCCCACAGTTGTAAACCCAGACATAAAACATGTAATTAAAAAAATAAATACATAACAATATTATTAAAGATACAACTCAATTGCTAAAACCATGTATTATAATCCACTATATTCTTACTGTTAAAAATCCATTACCACATAATTTATGATTAGAAATTATCTCAGATATTGTCCCGATTGAAAGATGCTATTCAGTTATCCTAATATCCCTTCTGGGGAAAAAGAGGTTTTTCAATAAAGTCAGTACCTAAGTTATGTTGGGGTTTGGAGTCCCTGTATGTATTAGAACACTGAATTTATGGGGTATATATAGAGAGGTTTCATAAGTACGTATATAGGTCCTCAGTTGTTTTAAGGCCCCCCGGGTGCTTGGTATCCAACTTTAATACATTTCGAGTTTCTAGGCGCCTTAATTTTGCTTCCCTGTTTCCCCCTCTTTTCTGTGGGGGTATCGCATCTATCACATAATATTTTAAATGCTTGAGACTACTTTCGTGTTGTTCTTTGAAATGTCTCGCCACAGGGTAGTTAGGGTCATTTTTTTATTTTTTATTATTATTTTTATTGCAACCAGATAAAAAACATGATATTATATTGCAACACAAATAATTGATTAATAGATCACAAAATATTACAAATTCTCTGCCTGGTTAACAATCTATAGCAAAAAGTTAATTAACTTAGCGGCAACTTTAGTAAAATTCATAAAAAGCTCAAGCCTCCCCTTACTCAATCACGTCTTAAGAGCAATTTCATATATCTCCCAAGGCTAATAATCAAAAATCAAACTTATTGCCCCATATTTTCTCAAACTTCGTAAGGCCTCCAATGCGTGCGGCATAGGTATATTCGCTCTTCTTGACCCTCCTCATCTTCTGGGCCCATTGTATAGCTGAGGGTATGGAATCCGAACGCCAATTTTGCAACAGAAGCGACCTTGCGTTCGCTATTGCTATGTAGAGTAATCTAATCAAGGATTCCGAAAAGAGAAGATCTGGGTCATTACCAAGTAAAATTAGCCTACTATTAACCTCAAGCTTTATATTGCACTCTTGTTCTAATGAAAAAAATATCTCAGTCCAATAAATATTGATATTTGGACAGCTCATCATAATATGTGACCAATTAGCGTGTGCATAATTCATGCAACGAAAGCATTGAGAGGACTGGTTAGTGAACATCCTAGCTAAAACAGTGGGGGTTCGATACAATAGCCATTTACTAAAAAACAGCATCCTACGCCAATTAGCCCCTCTAAGAGTGCAGAAATTGAATTTATTAATTGTAGACCAAATCTGAGGAGAGACTACACAATTCTCATGATCAGCCCATTTCATAATTGCTTTTGACTCAAGATCTAGTTGTTTAAAAGAGGCCAGGAAAATTTTCCAAGCACCTGGATTCTTATTGACTGCTTTAACTAACAAATCCTCTACAAGTTGATTTTGGATCATAAAAGAATTGGGATTTACTTCTACTAAATATTTTTATAAACAGCCATAAGAGTTAACCAAGATAAAATCCTTAGTGATCCTGGAAGATATTTCTGCTACCGTCATCCAGTTACCGTCCTTTAAGAAGTCTGATATTTTAAAGTACCCGACTTCCGCCCATTTTGATGTCAGGTGGGTAGATTGTTTAATTCCTATTAAAGGGAGGATTTCTTCTATTAAGGTGGCTGAATTAATTGCTGAGATAGAATATTTTTTAAAGAAGGCCTGAAGTCTTTTAAAAATACATTGGAGACATTTATATCGTACCAACTTTGGGTACCTAAACAATGACATGGGAGAGTTAATCTGAGTTTCAGTACAAATTAAATTAAAAAAGAAATTGCAATAAAAATGTGCTTGGGGTAGAGGCTTGAACCTCGATAAATACTGTGCAAAATAAGCATCATAGTAATATTTCAGATTCGGAAGTGCAAGCCCTCCCTTATCTACATCTTCATATAAAGTGCCAAGTGCTAAACGAGGATTTTTTTTTGCCCATACAAAAGTTGTAAACATAGACTCAACCTGAGAGAAAAACGAGCTTGATAAAGTGCATGGTATTGAAGAAAACAGAAAATTAAACAATGGTAAAATAGACATCTTGATAAGAGCCACACGACCTAAGATGGATAAAGGAAGCATATTTCAACGAATCAATAACCCTTGAACTTTCCTTAAAAGTGGCGTATAGTTTAGTTTAAATAAATCTTCAAACGACGCGGAATAGAAAATCCCCAGATATCTTTTTGGGTTGAGATTTACTGAGCCTTGGATATCTGGATGTACATCAAAAACAGCTCTCCCACATTGTATAACTTCCGTTTTGGCTCTATTTATTCGATACCCTCCTAATGCTTCAAAGTCTTCAAATAATTTGAAGACTTTGATTTGTACTTCTATTGTAGGCTTAATTAACAACATAATATCGTCTGCATAAAGTTTTAACGACGGCATAGTCGGGATTGGAGGAAGGATATCTGGGGAGTTTCGTATTGCGGTTGCCAAGGGTTCAATAAAAAAGGCAAATAGTACTGGCGATAAAGGGCATCCTTGCCTTGTGCCACGCTTAATATTAATGGACCCTGCCACGGTCGAGTTAATAATTACATTTGCCGCTGCATTCTTATACAAATTCTGTATTAAGAGTATAAAAGACGTTGGAATATTAGAAGAATTCAAAATACAAAACAACGTCTTCCAAACAACCAAATCAAAAGCTTTTTCCGCGTCGAGCAAGAAAACTAACGCGGGGATGTTCTGAATTTCAAAATAATCCAAGGCTTCGGCTAGAAAATGGGTGTTGGTGGCTAACTGTCTACTCGGCAAAAATCCATTTTGGTCGACGTATCAATTTTTCCGCATATTTATTGAACCGAAGAGATAAAAGTTTTGTAACAATCTTATAGTCCGAATTCAACAGTGTAATTGGACAATAAGAATTGGGATCCCTTTTATTTTTACCCCTCTTCGGGAAGCTAACAATGTTTCCCTGTTTAAAAGATTCTGGAATACCCCCGCCATCTAGCATAGAATTTATCAAGGAGAGAAAGAATTCACCAAACGCCTTAAAAAAATGTTTATAAAATTCGGCGGGTAAGCCATCTGGGCCACATGCTTTAGCATTAGGTAAGCTCTTTATCACCTCTTCCAACTCCATTAATGAAAACGAGCGGGCCATAAGATTTTTATCTGTTTCGATCAACAGAGGCGGTGGATTTTCAAGCAGGAACTTTGTCAACAACAGATCATCGACTGACTGAAGTTGGCCATAGATGGTCTGATAGTGAGCAAGCATAATACGATTAATCTCACCTGGATCCTCCGTAAAGCCTGCTAGGCATAGGCAATTCAAAGCTTTGATTTGATTTGTGGCTGCTTGTTCCTTGGCCTGCCACGCCAACAGCCTACCAGTAAAGTTACTTTCCTCATAGATTTTCTGCTGAGACTGTTGGAAAAAGATCTCGCTTTGAGTGCTATATACAGTGCAAAGCTCATGCTTGGCTTGTTCAAGCTGAACTTTGGTGGTGGAAGAGGGATTCTTTAAAAAGGCCGCATTACAAATATGGATCTTATCTTCAATTTTTAATTTCTTGATCTTAGCATTTTTGGCACTAACTGCCTCTTTACTTACTACTAACCCCCGAATAAAGGCTTTAAGTGTGTCCCAAACTATATTGGGTTCTGCAGAATGAATGTTCTGGATTAAGAATTGTCTGATCTCAGTATCCATAAACTTTACCCACTCAGCATCATTTAGATGCAGCTTATTAAATAACCAGCGTTTAGGTGTTTTTAAACCAGAGCCCACATGGATTTCCAGAGATAGCATTGCATGATCCGAAAATCCATTGAAAAAGAAATTTTGTTGAAAAAAACTAAATTCTGAGAGATCAAAAAAAAATCAATGCGTGAGGAAGATCCAAACCGTCCTGATCCACATGTAAATTTCTTTAAAGTCAGATATGCTGTTCGCCAAGGATCGTGTAGATTTAGCATATCCGAATGATCTTTCAATGTTTTAAGAGATCTAGGCTTTGTCTGCTTTTTCCCTTGGACCGTGGAATCCAGATGTGGACTCATCAAGATATTAAAATCCCCGCCCACGATCAAATCTCCTACAACATGATTTAAAGAGAGAAAAAGATCGTCATATGTTTTAGCGTCATCTTCAACAGATGCATAGTAGCTTACAAAAGTCAGAGGGCATGGTTTGGATCTAAAAGAGCATGTCACCCAACACCACCTCCCCAATGGATCCTTACCCGAATTAATACACTCTACTTGTAAGCCTTTTTTTGTAAATATAGCAGTCCCTCTATGGGATGCAGCGGCGGATGAAAAACCCCTGTAGCTGGCCCAGGTTTTAAACATTAAAAATCCCAAAATGTTTATAGTGGAGATATGAGTTTCTTGTAACAGAATGATTGCAGGATTTTCTGTTTTTAACCATGCTTCAATAGCATTTTTTTCCGATTATTCAGACCGTTAACATTAAACGAAATTATTTTTAGCCTATTAGCTATTTAATAAACAAAAAAGAAAAATCTAAAGAACCAATCCATATAACATTCCTAGAAAAAGAAGCAAATATAACATACAAAAAAGCCAACCAATCATTGAATCTACTGGTTGCATTTTTCCTATTTTTAAGTCCCCATCCCACCCCCAAAAAAGTAGACTATCCCCCCTCCACCGCTCCTTCCACTTTCCCCAACCCCCACTCAATTTGGGTGTCATGTTATTACACCCGGTGAATCTACCCCTTACCCGCCCCGCAATACTGTAATACGTGTTGCTTTTTTATTTATTTTTTTTTTTTCCCCTTGCCCTCCGGGATTCAATTTTTCTAACAAACCTTACAAATATCATAAAGCCCTCTAAGCTAATCTCCCTAAACCAAAAGAGTAAAGAATAATGGGAGAGAAAGGAAGGGAAAAGAGAGAAAAGAGGGGAAAAGAAGTTTTTTATTTTTTTTTATTTTCTCCTAACATGGCAAGCTTTATATCGAATTTACTCCTGTTTCCATGAATTCTGCAGAAAGGAGCGAATATAAACATTAACTATATCAACCTAACACCATTCTAATCCCTCGTAATCTTCTCCAAAAAACCTTGTGCCTCCTCAACATCCGTAAACAAAAAAAACTTTCCCTTCACTAATACTCGCAATTTGCATTGTTGTGCAATTGATGCTTGTGCCCCCTTCGCCTTGAATAACTGCAACATTTTTACAAATTCCTTCCTACGGCGAGCAGCAGCTGCAGACATGTCCGAAAAAATTCTACATTTAATAGTCTCGTTGATTGGGAACTGTCTCTGCTGAATAGCCTTTGTAAGAACTGCTTCCTTTATTCGAAAATCTGCGAAATTGATCAGGATCGTGCGTGGAAGGGTTGAATTAGGGAAAGGATGAGCTGGGACACGATGGGCTCTCATAATTGTAAGGTCTCCCTGGAAGTCCGGAATAACTTTTTCTTTAATGAAGGTGTTGACCCAGCTTAAAGTTTGCGACCCTTCTATTCCTTCAGGTACGCCTACTAGGCGAAGGTTAGATTTACGTGAATGGTTTTCCAACTCCTCCAGTTTGGATTCCAGCACCTGTTTACTTTTAGCTCCTACTTTAACCTCTTTAGTGATTTTATATAGCTGGTCCTCCAATACGGAGATTCTCTCCTCTGCCTCCTGGAGCTTAACAGGGAGGCTACCCATAATATTTTCCATTTTCTCGAGACGTTGATTCAAGGAGTCCAGTTCCGCCTTCTGAGTTTTTTTTATATCTCGGATTTCTTCTAAGATCAGATTTAGCATGTCCTTGACATTGATCTGAAAATCCCCAGTCAAGTCTATGGTTTGATTAGGGACCGGAACAATATTTATGGTGGGAGTGGATGACATTACAGTTGTGGCCCCTGGGGAAGGTGGGGAAGATCTTAACCCCCTTCCTGATCTCCTACCACCTGGTGTACTTGGGCCACAGCTGATATAGCTAACCCTGCTTCCTTAGTAGAGCTAACCTGCTTATCGAGTCTCTGCTCCAAGCTTAATCCCTTCCTTAACTCCTGGGGATCACCGCTAAAATCTTGACTCTGAATAATAGCTGTAAAGTCCGGACCCCCGTCTAGAACACTAGATGGAGCAGAGTTGATTAGCTCGGTTGATAGTATAGCGAGAGCAGGATCTAGAGAAATCATAGGCTCATGAGGCGATTGAGGACTAGGGTCATTGTTGGTGATTGCCCTTGTGTGTTGTAGGATCCTTTTGTGCACGGCAAGTTTGGTGCTACCTATGTACCTTAAACCGCAACTGCACTCCAGAACATAGATCGTATATTCTGTTCTGCATGTCAGATGCTGATTGATGGTCTGTGGATTATCATTAAGGGCTGTGTGGTTTGAGCATTTGTTAACACCAAACTGGCATGCCTTGCAACTAAGACACTTAAAAAACAACCTTTCTAGAAGTTAGCCATGACCCTACATCCTGATCCTCAGGATTATTCTTTTCTAGGGCATTTCCCATAGATGCTGTTTTTCTATAGGTTATAGAGGGCTTCTTGGGGAGGAATTATCCAATTATTGGATCATCCAATATGAGGGGCCAACTGCGTATATATATATATATATATATATATATATATATATATATTCACTGAAAAAACCATAGGTTTCACACACGTTATAGTTAGAAATTAGCATTTAAAAAACCTTGCAAATTCACTTAAAAAACCATAGGTTTCACACATGTTACACATGTTATAGTTAGGTGGATATTTCACTCGTAAAAAACCAATGAAATTCCCCCGTTATAGTTAGTTGAGATAACTATAACTCGCGCGCCCGCAATCCTCTGCTCATGACGTCACATATTACATCACTCATGACATGGTCAGTGGCATCACTCATGACATCACTCATGACATCATCCTTGTGATAGAGTGGCGGTCGCGCGAGTTATAGTTATCTCAACTAACTATAACGGGGGAATTTCATTGGTTTTTTACGAGTGAAATATCCACCTAACTATAACATGTGTGAAACCTATGGTTTTTTAAGTGAATTTGCAAGGTTTTTTAAATGCTAATTCCTAACTATAACATGTGTGAAACCTATGGTTTTTTCAGTGAATTTGTACGTTTTTTTAAATGCTAAGTTATGTATGTATTATAATTTTTTTATATATATTTTTTTCAATAAACTACGTATTAAAATTTTTTTTTTTTTTTATTGTTTTTCACCGTGCGCGCACCATGCGTGCACCTCTGCAATTAAAAAAAAAAAAAAAATGTTAATGTTTTTTTCTGCCTTCGGGGTCCTTCAGGGACCCCTGACAAAGGCTAGGGGGTCAGGAACTCTCTACCCTGCCCCCTTTTCAAGTTCGCCACCTTCCTTTTTCACTCTTGCACTGAAAACAAACAAAATGGCGGCCGACACTTCCTGATTTCGACCGATTCGAACGTTGACTAACATGAAACCACCAATCAGAATTACACTCGCGCACGTTAGGGTGCTCGCACGGTGCTCGCACGGTGCGCGCACGGTGCGCGCACCCTGCGCGCGTATAGATATTGATATGCTTTTAAATGCTATTTTTTCAGGAAATACTGAACAGATTTACACCAGACCTGCAAAAGGCACTTCCTTGCCCTTATGGCTACCTCTCTGCCAAATTTCAAGTAATTCTGTTCAGCCGTTCGGGCTGTAGCTGTGTCTAAAGGTCCTATGGGAAAATGCATGGGGAAACGCGTTTTGGGACCCCCTTTTTTCTCGGCCCCTACTTGACGAATCACCCCGAAACTTTCAGGGTAGGAGCTGAACGGAGCGCCCCATTAGTTTTGAAAATTTCGCGAGGATTCTTCAACCGGCGCAAAAGTTATTCAAAATAGAATTTTCAGATTTCCTATGGAAACACGATCCCAACTATAACTATCTACTGGCGACCGCCAGTAGATAATATATATACATACATATACATATATATATTTCAGTGATTATTGTCGTGCATGGAAAACTTTGAGGTGATCTGCCAAGCGGGGGCCGAAAAAAAGTGGGTGTCAAAAAAGTGTGTTTCCTAAGTTAATTCCCATAGGAGCGTTGAAGACGACTACAGCCCAAACCGCTGGACGGAATTACACAAAATGTGAAAGGAAGGGAGATTTTGGTTTGAAGATCACACTTTGAGTTATTTAGTGTATATCCGTCCAGTAGTTGTTGAGAAATTTAGGGAAAACCAAGGATATATGCGATTGTGGCAAATTCACGAATAATAACAAGCTCAGGCAGGGAAATGCAGAGCTCTGATTGGCTGCAAAAACTTCAACCAGTAAGTGTTGGCAGCCAATTTGGGACTCAGCTTTAGCTGAGTCCCCCAAAAAAGAAAATGGGGCAGGGTAGGATTGCCCTAACCCTCTAGCCTTGCTCCTGATGACAGGGAAAAAAACATTTTTAAAAAATATAATTTTACTCTGAATTTGCAAAATTCACTGCTTGTTTCGAAATGGGTCCTTGGATTCCTGGGGGCCATCCTGGGGCATGCAGTGATTCAAAAAAAAAGGAGGGGGGTGAACAGGCCCCCCTCCTACGTCTCTTTGAGCCCTAGCGACACCCACCCCAGCAGGGTTTAATCTACATATTGGAGGGGGTTGCGCGGACCCCCCTTCATGGGATTTTTTGAGCCCTGGGGACCACCATCTCTGGCTTTTTGGCAAAATATTGTGAGGGCCAAGCAGACCTCCGCACTCTGGGGACCACCACCTCCCCGGGGCCAGCTTATAAAAAGCATGTGGGAGGGAGGCTGTGCGGCCCCCCTCCTGGGCCATATACACTCCAAGGTCCACCACTTCCACAGGACCATCCTGTGAATACAGAAGGAGGGGGGCCTTGACATAGGAGATGTCTTCAATTATATCATCAGTGATGTCATTTACCATGTGAGGTCGTAAGCAGTGCATTGCGGGGGCATAAGTTATAGTTAGCTCAGCTAACTGTAGCTGCTGAAAACCTTTGTTTTTTCAGTGAAAAGGAATATATATATATATATATATATATATATATATATATATATATATATATATATATATATATATTCACTGAAAAAACCATAGGTTTCAGACATGTTATAGTTAGCGGAAATTTTACTGATAAAAAACCAATGAAATTCCCCCGTTATAGTTAGTGCAGGCAACTATAACTCACGCGACCGCAATCCTCTGCTGATGCTAATACTGTATTTAGACACTTATTTGCCCATGTCTTCTTCCATAAATTTTTAGCTATACATATATTACAAATATTTTTTTTTCATAAAGACACATATGTCATCAGCAGAAGATTGCGGTCGCGTGAGTTATAGTTGCCTGCACTAACTATAACGGGGGAATTTCATTGGTTTTTTATCAGTAAAATTTCCGCTAACTATAACATGTCTGAAACCTATGGTTTTTTCAGTGAATTTGCAAGGTTTTTTAAATGCTAATTCCTAACTATAACGTGTGTGAAACCTATGGTTTTTTCAGTGAATTTGTACGTTTTTTTAAATGCTAAGTTACTTTACGCCATTCGTGGCGTGCACGCCCACTTAACGCAGTTCGTTCCGTGCGCGCACAGTGCGCTTCGCGCACCGTGCGCGCACAATGAGCACGCGGTGCGCTTCGCGCACCGCGCGCCCACTTTTCGCAGTTAGTGCCGTACACGCAAGGTGGGCACGCAGTGCGCTACGCGCACCGCGTGCCCACGTTACGCACCGTGCGCACATGGAGGACATATTATGCGCTTCCTTGTGATAGGTAATCTGTTAAATTTAATTTGTAAGTGATGACAATAATATGCCATGCACAGAGAGTGTTTTTTTTTTTTTATTAAAATTTTTAGCGTAAGCGCACCGTACGCGTACGGTAAGCGTAATCGGCGAATTTTAAAAAAAAAATAAATTTACCGTTTTTGGCCTTGGGGGATCTTTGAGGACTCAACTAACATGGCTATGTGCATGGGCGCTGTCTAAACAGCCCCTTTATATGTTTTTTGCCTTTGTTTACAGCCCCCCCCTCAGAGTGCGAGAGAGAAAATGGCGGCCACCGCTTCCTGGTTTCGACCGATTCGAATGTTTACTTAGATGTAACAGCCAATCAGAATCGCGCTCGCGCACGCCACCGTACGCGTACGGTAAGCTTACGGTAAGCGTACCGTAAGCTGGCTCAGATATATATATTGATTTAAAGGCTATTTTCTCGGAATCTACTGAACAGATTTACACCAAACCTACAAAAGGCACTTCCTTGACCTGAGGACTACCTCTCTGCCAAATTTCTAGTAATTCTGTTCAGCCGTTCGGGCTGTAGCCCTGTCTAAAGGTCCTATGGAAAAATGCATGGGAAAAACGCGTTTCGGGACCCCCCTTTTATCTCAGCCCCCGCTTGACGAATCCCCCCGAGACTTTCAGGGTAGGAGCGGAGCGTAGCGCCCCACCTATTTTGAGAAATTCGCGAGGATTCGTCGACCGGCGCCAAAGTTATTCAAAATAGAATGTTGCGGATTTCCTATGGAAACAGGGTCCTAACTATAACTACCTACTGGCGACCGCCAGTAGGTAATATATATATATATATATATATATATGTATATATGTATATTATCTACTGGCGGTCGACAGTAGATAGTTATAGTTAGGACCTATTTTCCATAGGAAATCCGCAACATTCTATTCCCAATAAGTCTGGCGCCGGTTGATGAATCCTCGCGAAATATTCCACTATTCTACTTTTGGCCAGCTTCTCTCCGCTCCTACCCTGAAAGTTTCGTGGTGATTCGTCAAGCGGGGGCCGAGAAAAAAGGGGGGTGCCACAACACGTTTTCCCTATGCAATTTCCCATAGGATCTGTTGTCGCAGCTACAGCCCGAACCGCTGAACGGAATGACATCAAATTTGGCAAAGAGGTAGTCCTCAGTTCAGACTCGTGCCTTTTGCATAAATGGTGTGAATCTGTTCAGTAGTTCCTGAGAAAATTAGAGTTAAAAGTACATAAATATCTATGGCCGGGGAGGATCCGCGGACCCTACCCGCACCGTAAGCGCACCCTCCCCGAACCAAGCGCGCACCCTCCCCATCGCTAATTGTTGAGTGTCTGTCTACATTACAAACCAGGAACTGTTGGTGGCCATTTTCTGTCTTGGTAGAAGTGAGGCTGAAGAAGCAAGGGGAATAAGTGTGTAAAACATATAAATGGGGCAGAGTGGAAATACTCTGACTCTCTAGAGGTGCTTAGGAGGTCCCAGAAGGACCCCCTGGGGCCTCCTTTAAAAAAAAAATTAAAAAAAACAAAAGCGCGCACGGTGCGCGCATCCTATCGCGTTGGATGCACGGATTCTCTCGCGTTGGGTTCGCGGATCCAAGGAAAAAAAAATTGAAATTGTTGGGAGATAAAGATCAAGGTTAAGTGTTTTCTTCTTGAGTGGCTCTAAAAAGAGCCGTTGTGTTCATTAAGAGTTTTTGGTACTTATAAGTAAGTACCTATACAGAGTCTAAAGTTGTTGAGGAAGACTCTGTTTCCTTCATCAGTAAAGTGTACTCCATCTCTCCTATACATCTCTTGCATATGAAAGCGCAGATTGTTATTGTAAATGGACCCCATTCTGTAGTCTCGGAGAAAAGCAGAAACAGTTTATTCACATGTTTCCTAGCTTTCTCAATCTGTGGACAAAAATGATCGGACCAGTTCCATTTCTGCCTTTGGCATATGTTAGAGTACACAAAGGCAGTTTTAGGGAAAAGTGAAATCAGTTGTGCAAAGGTGTCCTTCATAAGCATTTCCAGACCTACCCCAGTCAAAGTGCCTAGGTCATTGCCACCACAGTGCACTATTATGAGGTCAGGGTGTTGGATTTGCATGAAGGATTTCACCAATGGCATCAATTGGTGCCACTTTAACCCTCTCTGTCCAATCCATTTAATATCTAAATTTGGCAAACCTAGGTCTTTGTGAATGCCTTTGTTTTCTGCATACCTTTGGCTCCAGAAAATGTAGCTGTGTCCCACAATCCACACTCTAAGCATCTTATAAGGAGGTCTGGATGCACTCAGATGGTCTCTGTAAATCAAATGGCAGTTTGGAAAGTAAGATATTTCTAAAATGGTGGCTAAGATGCAATTTTGAAAAAAGACAAGAAATCATTGGTTGTTTGACAACCTTCTACACTGAAAGGTAGGGTGTATATTTCTGTTTTGGAAACGCATGATTCTTATTGGTTAACAAAAACTGATTGTAAGGAACATTATATATGATAAGCTGATATGTTGAAAAGTCAAGCACACTTGCTGTCTTGATTAGCAACATTGTGTGCTGAACTTGTGACCTGTGTGCTCAGTACAGTGTTCCATGACCTGTTTCTATGGTAACGGGCTGTAGGCAGATTGGGGGAAGGGTTCAAATTTATGTCATTTGGAAAGGGTTGAAATGTTTAACCAATAGAAATGTGTGTTTGCTTTTGAATTTATGTGGGAAGGAATGTGATTTGATGTTTACATGTATATGTGTGGAAAATGAGAGGGAAACTTTGCCATTCTTTGGTTCTGCTGACAGGTGCACAGTGCAGAGATTCTGTATAAGAAAATCTTGCGTGTGACTGATATCTGGTGTGTGACTGATATACTTCTTAATCTACAAAACAACTTGAAAGGTGAGTTATTTAATTGTGAGGGGATGTATGTAGACTATTTTGATTTTAATCAGACTCATGTATTTCTCCTGCTAAAGTGTAGGGAGTACTTTTTTTCTGTACAATCTTATTAGTGTATGTGCATGTAGAAACCATTCTGTGATAAGCATTTGTGTTTTTCATGTGTTTGCAGACAGATAACTGTGCAGTTTTTATATTTTGGTAGAATTAGAAACCAGTCCTTGTTTATGAATTTGTGAAATGAGTTATGTTTCTGCACTAAAATGTAGTACTCCTTCTAGATGAAGAAATGTGTATTGGTATAGTGCAAGGGATAGTGTTGTTTGTCTAGAATCACACTGTGAGTCTGTGTGCATTTGGGAACCACTGTGAGAGAAGCATTTGGTAACATCGTATATTTGCTGACAGATAACTGTTTTAAAACCTGTCATATTGTCAAGTTTTAGTAGCATTAGAAGACAGTTATGGCTTATGCTTTGATTAAATGAGTCATGCTTTGACACAAAAGTGCAGTCCTGAAATATGTAGATTGTGTGCAGTTCCCTTACCACTTCTACTGTAGTGAATGAGTTTTGGTAAACTCTTAGGGATAGTGGTGATTGTCTAGAATCACACTGGGAGTATGTGTGCATTTGGGAACGACTGTGAGAGAAGGATTGGGTAACATCGTGTATTTTGTGACAGATAACTCTTTTAAAACCGGTCATGTTGTCAAGTTTTAGTAGCATTAGAAGCCAGTGTTTGCTTATACGTTGATTAAATGAGTCAAGCTTTGGCACAAAAGTGCAGTCTTGAAATATGTATATTGTGTGCAGTTCCCTTACCACTTCCATAGTAGTGAATACGTTTGGGTAAACTCCTAGGGATAGTGGTTGTTGTCTAGAATCACACTGTGAGTCTGTGTGCATTTGGGAACCACTGTGAGAGAAGCATTTGGTAACATCGTGTATTTGCTGACAGATAACTGTTTTAAAACCTGTCATGTTGTCAAGTTTTAGTAGCATTAGAAGACAGTTATGGCTTATGCTTTGATTAAATGAGTCAGGCTTTGACACAAAAGTGCAGTCCTGAAATATGTAGATTGTGTGCAGTTCCCTTACCACTTCTACTGTAGTGAATGAGTTTTGGTAAACTCTTAGGGATAGTGGTGCTTGTCTAGAAACACACTGTGAGTGTGTGTGCATTTGGGAACGACTGTGAGAGAAGGATTGGGTAACATTGTGTATTTTGTGACAGATAACTCTTTTAAAACCGGTAATGTTGTCAAGTTTCAATAGCATTAGAAGCCAGTCTTTACTTATGCTTTGATTAAATGAGTCATGCTTTGAAACAAATGTGCAGTCCTGAAATGTGTAGATTGTGTACAGTTCCCTGTTAGACCTGGCACCATTGGCGTGGGTCACCCTTCCATTTTTGTCTGTGCCTCAATGTGTATTTGTGTTGGTGTTAGCTGCTCAGGGCACTGTGCCACTGCCATCCAGTGCCACAGTGCAAGTGCCCCCTATGGTAAAGTGTATTATGTGAATTGACTTCCACGTTTGGCATATTTGGGTTACTGTCAGTCCCTTGTAGAGTGCACCAGGGGTGCCAAGGGCTTGTATATCCAAATGCTGCTAGTGGGCTTGCAGCACTGATTGTGCCACCCACCGAAGCAGCGGGGTAAAATGTGTCTAGGATCTGCCACTGCAGAACCTGCGCGCGGTCTGGGACCGTCGCGCTGACTGAGCAAGTGTCCCCACTTGCCAGTCCCTAAACCTTCCCTTAACTACATGTTAGTCACCCCTCTGGTAGGCCCAAGCGCAGGGTGCATTGTAGGCATAAGGTAGGACATGCCCTGATGTGTGTGGCATGTCTTAATAGTGAATTACAGCCATTTTCGTTTTTCACTATTGAAGGCTACCTGCTCTCCATAGGCCAGAATGGGCTGCTGGGATCGCTACACACTGTGACCCCAGTGGACTCAGAGAGCATGGTAGAAAGTCATGTTTAGTATGCCTGAACTCGGGGTAATAAAATACATCTTTTAGTAAAGGTTATTTTAATATCCTGGGTTTGCAAATGCTACTTTCAGAAAGTTAGCCTTTGCGTGCCTGACCATCTCAGTCCGCCTCTGCTGTGGGTGTGTGTTCTGCCTAGCAACAGTACAGGAGCAGGGCTGGGGGATTCCAGGAGACAGGTTGGCTGCCAGGTGGTGGGTAGAGAGATTACACCAGGATGGGTGGGAGGAGTACACCTTGACTCTTGAATAGACCTGTGCTCTGCCACCACAAAGCCGGCTCCGCCCCCTGTGGAGCGGCTGATGTCTCTGCCCTGCTGCTGAAAGGAACAAGCCGAGTCACCACAACAGAGTGCTCCAAAACTGGACTGAGCCAGGCCCAGGCCCCCTGGCGCTAAAGAACAAAAGAATCACTGTATAAAAGTAGGAGCCTGGCTCCTAAGAAATCAGATCCAGATTGAACCACGAAGGAACTCTGCCTGACTAGAAGGACCTGGAAGAAGCTGAAGGAGGAGTAACTTTCCCTGACCTGGGGGATTTGCCTGCAGTAGGTGCCTTGCTGAGGAAGGAGAGGAAAAAGACTGAAAGAGACTTTTGCACTTTGTTCTTCAACTATCTCCAAGGGCTTGGAAGAAGAGCTTGCCCCCTGAACTGAACCCCAGGACCAGTGGGTTCACCGTGTCTCCGCTCGTCTGAGAACTCGAGCCGTGTGCTTTCTCCCGCCGGAGTGCTCTGCGCACCTTGCCACCCCTCCTAGGGCCATGACACCCAGAAGCCTGGCCGCCTCCCCTCGCCGAGAGCCCCGCTCTACCTGAGTCGCTCTGGACCCATCGAGGCTGGCCGCCCCGCTTCCCTGTCACCTGCCTGCCACTGGAGCGTGCCTGGTGCCCTCTCGCCCTCCCGCCGGATTTCGAATTGGGAAGTGAAATCAAGCCTCGGACGGCCGCCTGTACGTCGTAACGTACCCGGCCGCCCCGCTTCACCTCCCAGCCTGAGTCTGACCGTGCCGCCCTCCGCAGTGACCTTCCGCACAGTCCGTGTCGGAGGCCCTGGGCCGCACCTGTCTACCGAGAGCCGCCCGCTGAATTCTTGATCCGGAGACCCGCGAGGTGCAGAACCTGCATCTCCCCTGAAGACTCGTCCAAGCACATCGCACGTTCCCAGGTACCGTAAACTCTCTATCGGACTCGGGGTCCGCAACGTTCTGATTTCCCCGTATCACTGTATCCCGGGTGCACTGCGCATCATCGTGACTGGACCGACTCAACCGAGCCCTGTGAAGCGCTCGTGATCGAATAAGTTACCAAAGAAAAGAACAGTGCCTAATTATCATCTTGTGGCCTCCACTTCGCAACCGTTACTGATGGTCTTGTACCTGCC
Organism: Triturus cristatus; assembly: GCF_964204655.1. Classification (NCBI taxonomy): domain Eukaryota; kingdom Metazoa; phylum Chordata; class Amphibia; order Caudata; family Salamandridae; genus Triturus; species Triturus cristatus. The sequence goes on from NC_140586.1 coordinate 655,642,867, forward strand.
TGCGTAACAAAGAATCTTTTATATAAAGCATCCGTATTTTTGGTACAACTTACGCCTGGTGTCCATTTGTGGGGGATCATTGTGGTTTACTGTGTGTGATCATAAATGCTTAACTGACTAGCGCCCTGAAGTTTAGCCCTGACTGCTCGCGCCACACTACCTATAGGGTGAGCAGGGGTTGTTCTGAAAGGGTAATTCTCTCGCCCTGAATAGAAGAAGGGACCACTGCTTGTCACAAGTACCTACCTGTGCCAACCAGAGGTTCCCCATTCTTTTTTTTTTTTTTGTTTTTTGTTTTTGGATAACCTTTATTCTTGAAAACATGGACACAGCTATTTAGCCGACATCCCGAAGGTTCGGCAGCTTTGAGAAAGCAGAACAAAGAAACGTCCACAGTGCATAGAGGAGAAGCAAAAAAGGTTCTATTTTTAATAAACACAAACTCACACAAAACCCCAGCAAGGCGAAGGACACTGAATACCACTGGTGATTGCCCCTCAGGGGAGAGCAGACCCCCCTCGTCTAACAGTCACAACACTGTGTTAAGAGGAAAAAGGGGGGAAAAGCAGAGGCCCAAAAAGTCAATTAACAATCAGATACATATACAAAAGCTGGAAAGAATGTTAAGGAGAGAGCTGTTCATCGGGGGGATCCAAATCAGGGGCAAGACATATGCCCCCCCTATACTGGTTCCACCTCCCCCAAATGGCATGCCACTTCCGGGGGCGCCCTCTAGCACAATATACTGTCTTTTCCCTCAGCATACTCCAGTCCATATTTTCTTTCCACGCAGTCAATGTGGGGGGACCCGCTGAGCCCCACAGGCGCGCGATGTCTCGCTTAGCCACCATATTACCCAGGGTCACCCACTGGGTCTGTCCCTCATCGTGATCGGTGGGCCCCCAAACATTCAGGAGACAGCACCGCGCCTCCGGCTGCATAACAATGCCCGTCACCTCCCCCATCACCGTATGGACTTTCCTCCAGAATTCCATAATAACGCCACATTCCCAAATGATATGCATAAAGGTACCCACCATACCGCAGCCCCTCCTACATAAACCCTCCTCAGAGAATCCCATATGAACCAGCCTAGGCCCCGTGACATAGGTTCTGTGGAGTATTTTGAGCTGCACCAGCCTCAGTCGTGATGGGATCGCGACCTCCTTAGGAGAGGAGACCGCAGACTGCCAATCCTCGTCATCCAGTTCGAGCCCGTCCCTAGTCCACTGGTCCCTCAGCCCCAACAGCAGGTCCGTCCGAACATTTATCAATTTCTTATATATGAGAGAAATCGTACTCTCCGGCATATGGCCGTCGAGGATCCGATCCTCCAATGGAGAGGACTCAGGCACCTTCTCACCGTCTACGAGAACGGATCGCAGGGCATGACGCACTTGAACATAGCGGAAGAACTCGGATTTCCCCAACTCATACTCCTGCTGCAGCTCTTCAAAGGACTTCACCCTCCCCTTAATCAGCAAATCTCCAACCCTGGAGATTCCAATCAAGTCCCATTTATCAAAACCTTTCGTATGCCAGAGCCTCCCCAATTTTTCAGATTCAAACAACGGGGTAGCTAGGGTGAGCCTATCCTTCCAGCCCTACGAGTCAGTCGCCAACCTCCACACGCGCACCGCCACCCCAGTGGGCCCCGTGAGGGACGAGTCCAGCGCCCGAGAGTACAACGCTCTATGATAATTACCGCCGCGCAGCAACCATCGGTCCATGGCATAGCCGGGGCTTAGAGCCGGACCATAGAAACCATGATTAATCGCGCTCAACTGGGTGGCCCAGTAATAGCGTCGAATGTCCGGAAGCGCAATACCCCCGTCGTACCACGGAAGCCTCAACTTAGCAATCGCTATGCGCGGCCTTCCATCCCACAACAACGATCGTTGGAGGCTTTCAACCTCCCGAAAGTAACTGGCCGGTACCCAATCAAGGGTATTCTGCAAGGCATAGAGGAACCGGGGGAGAGACATCATTTTAAACAAGGCGGCGCGCCCAACGAGGGAGAGCGGCAGCTTCCGCCAGCCCGCAACATCCCGCCGCAAGCGCGCCAGTGGGGGGAGCAGGTTTCTCTCATACCGCAGGGTGGAGTCAGTGGAGATAAAAATCCCCAGGTACACAAAGCCCTGCTGGGCGATCTGGATCGAACACGTTCGCGGGACAGGCGGAACCTCGCCGCTCAGAACATACAAATACGATTTACTCCAATTGATGACGAGACCCGAGTTCCTGCCAAAGGACGTCAGAACGTCACAAACCACTATAAGCGAGTTCTTGGGCGAGGCGAGATATAACAGGATGTCATCGGCATAGAGCGATATACGGTCCTCGTGCTCGGGCGACCACCTAAGTCCATGTATATCCGGATGCCAGCGTATCCACGCCGCCAGCGGCTCGAGGGCAAGGGCGAACAACAAAGGCGACAAGGGGCACCCCTGCCGAGTTCCCCTCCCAAGCTGGAACGGAGTCGTCGCCCGCCCGTTTACCACAACACTCGCAAGAGGACCCTCATACAGCAACCTCACCCAGCTCAAAAAACCAGGGCCAAAGCCGAACTTGGCAAGCACTACCCACAGATATGCCCATTCCACCGTATCAAAAGCCATCGTGGCATCGAGAGATGCCACAATAGCTGGTTCTCGGATTGTGCCCGCCCTGGCAATCACTCCATGGAGGCGCCGAAGGTTCAACGCAGTGTTACGGTGCGGGATAAAGCCGGATTGATCCGGATGGATCAAGTCTCCGAGCAACCTGACCAAGCGGCCTGCCAGAATTTTAGCCAGAATTTTCGGCTCAGCATTAAGGAGTGATATTGGCCGATAGGAGGAACACTTATCTCGGGGTTTACCCTCCTTGTGTATTACAACAATCGTCGCCAGTCTCTGGTCCAACGGAAGGGACCCACCCCCCCGCGCCTCCACAAACATGGTGCGCAGGTGAGGGGCAACCCTATCCGGGAACAGCTTATACAAGTCAATCGGCAAACCATTAGGGCCTGAGGCCTTACCCGAGTTCAGCGCACGGATGGCACCCGCCACCTCATCGACCGTTATGTCTCCATCGAGGTCGTCCCTATCTACGTCAGACAGGCAGGGCAGATCGATGTCCCGCAGGAGGTCAAGCGAGTCCTCGGTCGGCCTATCCGAAACTGAGGCATAAACCATACGGAAATAATCCGAAAAACACTGTACTATCCCCTCAGGGTCAACAACTACCTCTCCCCCCTCTCTCGTCAGTTCCGGCACCACTCTATTAACCCGTTCTTTTTTGTCCAGCCAAGCTAGGAGCTTCCCGGCCTTGTCCCCAACATCATACAAGCGGCCCTGCTGTTCCCTACTGAGGGTCTTGGCGGCATTCGTCACCAGGTCCTTATATTCGGCTTGCTTCAGGCTCAGCTCATGCAGTGAGGCCTCTGTAACCTCCTCCTCCAGGGCCACCTCTAAAGCCACGATCTCCTCCTCAACCTGCATAACCTCGCCATCTCTCCGCCGCTTGGCTGCCACTACCAAGGAGAGGGCCTCTCCCCTCAGCACGGTCTTAAATGCTTCCCACAACGACACGGCCGAGTCAACGGACCCCTGGTTGTCCTTAAAAAAGTGATCAACTGTCTTCAACAGCGCACTGCGCATCTTGGGGTCCCGAAAGTACCAGGGGTTAATAGGAGCAACCCTGCCCCCTCCCTCGCGCCCGACATCCAGCCGGACCCACACTGGCGAATGATCCGATATGCCCCGCGCCATATGCCTGGCCTCAGATACCAATGAGGCATGCGCAGCCAGGGTGAGCAGGTAATCAATCCTAGAGAGGCTACCATGCGCCCCGGAATGGAAGGTGTATTGGCTCTGTGTGGGGTGCCGGAGCCTCAGCAATCTACCAGGCCGAGTGTGTCTAGAAAGTCTGGAAGCCACTTCTGAGCCCCCCCGGTGTCCCTGGGCGGGTACCTATCCAGCAGCCCAGAGCCGACAGCATTGAAATCACCCCCCACCACTAGCATACCCTCCGGGAGGTCCAACAAGGCCCTACCCAGATCTGTAAACGTGGAGGCCTGCAGGGCTGGAGGGACATAGACCGAAACCAAAACCAAAGTTCTTCCTTCCCACCTCCCCGCCACCGCCACAAACCTCCCCCTATCATCAACAATGGTGGAGTTCACCTCAAACGGTAGTGAAGCTCTAACTAGGATGCCCACACCCCTGGATCCAGAGGAGAATCCCGAGTGAGCTATGAATTTGTAACCTTTCCTATTAAGAGCATGGCAAGTATTACCTATAAGGTGTGTCTCCTGCAGTAGGACGACATCCGGCAAAGACCGTTTCAAGAACTGCAGGACTATACCCCGCTTAATGCGATCCCCCAAACCATTAACATTCCAGCTAAGAATATTTAAACCCCTACCCCCCATCCCCACACCACAAGAGACCCACCCCACACCCGAAGAGCCACCATGGAAAAATCCTGACAATAATTACTGCGCCTTGCAAAAACAAACCCCCCAACAACAAACCCAAAATCCCAACTATCCCCCCCACCCTGCACCCCTGCTGCAGCTTACAAAGCCCCCCCAACTTGCAGTGTGCCTGTCGCCCTACCAAAACCCAAATCTACAAAAAGTACCCTGAGGGAGGAAAGAGCTCCCATCGTCCTCCCGCAACCCTCCGTATTGTACTGCAATCAGTTCAAGTCATCATCCGGAACCAAATCAAGTCAGTCCGGCTCCAAAGGCATCAACCCTGCCCATCCCGGCCACTGTCCCCGTCTGCGGCGGCATCCTCACCAGTCCGTCGTCGGGGCAAAGCGTCCAGCCATTCACCGGCCATAGCAGGCGACTCAAAGAAGAAAGTTCGGTCTTCATACACCACCCGTAATCTGGCAGGGAAAAGCATGGCATACTTCAGGTCCCTCTCCCGAAGCCGTCTCTTCACCCCCAGGAAGCTCAGCCTTTGCTTTTGCACCAGCTGGGTGAAGTCAGGATAGAAACTCACCGACGCGTTCTGAAAAGGGACCGGGCCCGTCACCCGAGATGCTTGCAGGATAGCGTCCCGATCTCGGAAGTGAAAGAGCCTGGCGACAATCGGTCTCGGTGGAGCTCCCACCTTGGGCCTCCCACCCGGCACTCTGTGAGCTCGCTCAACTGCGAAGAACTTCCCAAGGCCCTTAGGCTTCAGATGGTTAAGCACCAAGTCCTCCACGAGAAGGTCCACAGAAACCTCATCCGAGAACTCCGGGACCCCGATAATGCGCACGTTGTTGCGCCTGGCCCGGCTCTCAAAGTCCTCGAGCCTACGGGCGGAGAGGTCACTCTCGGCCCGCAGATTACGAACCTCAGTCTCAAGTTCCGAGACATCGTCAGCGAGGCCCGTGGTCTTGAGATCAAGGGTTTTCACCCGTTCATTAGTTTTGCCCAAGTCCGCGCGGATCAGGTTAACGTCCACCAAGATGGTATCCACTTTGTGCGCCAGGGCATCAAACTGTCTCCCAATCGAGGCCTGCATCCCTTCGAGCGCGCCCATGACGTCCTGCAACGAGAGCTCCGAGGCCGGGGGTGAGGCAGTCTTCTGTCCATCCAGCGACTGGCTCGATCCACCAGGCGACCCCTTCTGCTGGGCATACCGATCCATCTTATTAGCTTGAGTATAGGCTCCCCGCCTGGTAGCCTTGGGTTTCAGCCGATCCACCTCTGCTTTACCCGACATGTCTGGCTCCAAGCAGTCTGGTGCAAAAAGACGGCCCCCTCTCAGGTAGAGGGAGCAGGAGAAGTCAGATCTGCAATAGCCAGCCAGGGTAGGGCGCAGAGCGTCCAGAGGATAATAAAGCAGCCAAAAGCACTCCCGGGCCAAGGCAGACAAAGGGCGAGAAAGTGAAAGTGAAAGGACGGGATCCTCCGTCCGACAGTTCACACCTCGCCTGGCCGCTGTTGTTCAATTAGAGGTCGGGCATCCTGCCAACGCCAGCCCCTGGCATCCCTCGGAGACAGGCCTCAATCTTCCGCCGTGCACAACTCCGGTTCCCGGTGGGCGATCCGAACTCGGGCGGCATCAATCGCCTCCATAACGAGTCATCTGCAAGATGCCGTGCATATAATACAGGATTGAAGACAGGATAGTCGACGGAGGGCGCGTGGGTCTCGGGAGCTCAAAGCTCACGCGGCCATCTTGGTCCGGCGCTTGAGGTTCCCCATTCTAACGTTGGTGGCAGCGGTGGGATTTCGAATTTGCATTTATGATTTACATACAGTGAATTATTGATCACCACGTAGAGCAGACCTATAACGCAGCCACAGATTGATTGACAGTTGTTGCTAAAGAAGAATCTCCACCTTAAGAAACCATGCCTAGCTCAGTCAGTGGAGGCGGGGCGTCCTCTATATTCTCTGGAGTTGATGACATCGATTGGGAGCCAGAGGCACTGAGGAAGTGCACAAATGATGTCCTGAAAGGATATCTCTCCAAGTACAGAATTAAGCAAAGTGGACTAAGCACCAAGGATCAGTACGTAAAAGCGCTGAGAGCCTGGCACGAATCAAAGTTCCCAGAGAATGCACGGGAGGTGATACCCCCAGAAGGTGTTTTTGAGCCTAGCAGAGGCCTGTCGCCAGAGGAGATGGCCGACAGGAGTGCTGCACGAGCACATGAGGTGGAGATGGCAAAACTGCAAATGGAGATGGAAAGGCAAAAACTGGCCATGGAGCATGAGGTAAAAATGAGGGAGTTGGATCTCAAGGCCAGGAGTTTAGACAACTCACCCTCTGGTGGCAGCAATTCAACAGAGTCAAGGGTGCACATTCCTAAAGATGTAGTCAAAGAATATTATAGGCAGGATGATATTGGGCAGTGGTTCAGGGCCTATGAAGTAGCAATGTCCTCCCACCGGGTCCCTGAGAAGGATTGGGGAGCGGGGTTGTGGGGAAGGTTCCTAAGTGAAGGGCGGGACACACTGCTGGATCTCCCCTCGGAGGTCAAGACATCCTATCCACACATGAAGGAGGCTCTTATGACAAGGTATGAGTTAACTCCTGAATTGTACAGACAGAGATTTAGGGATTGCACCAAGAAACCTGGTACCAATTATGTAGAATATGTGACCTTTTTTTGCAGAGCGCTGGATGGTTGGGTGAAGGGTAGCAAAGTGAATGATTACCAAGGGCTGTTTGATTTAATTGCATGGGAGCACTTGTCGGATAATTGTTTTCCTGAGCTACGCCAGCACCTGATCGATAGCAAGCTGACTAACCCTAGGAAGCTTGCTGAGGAGGCGGACCGCTGGATCAGCACCAGGGTCCACAAGGGTCCCGTGGGAGGCCCCGCCAAAGGTGTTCAGGGTCCCCAGCAGAAGAGTGGGGGGGACAAGGGTAAACAGGGAGTTCTACAGAGGGCCCCAAAGTAATCCCCAAGGGAACCAAGGGAAAGGTTCTCAGCCACCCCCACCCCCAAAGCAGACCGGGGCCCCGACAGGTAACCCTGTTCAAAGAGGGCCCCTCAGATGTTACAAGTGTAACAACCTGGGGCACATTTCCGTGGATCCCAAGTGCCCCCTGTATGGTAAACCAGCACCCTCTGGTGCTCCATCCCCCCAAGCAGGTGAATAGTGTAGCCTTGGGGAGGGAGATAGATGTCCAAGGGGCGGGGGATCCCGTACAGATGACCCTAGTCTCATTAGGAGACAGTGAGATGGTCGCTGAGGCCCAACTGCCCCCCAATACTCAAAAGTATGGGCCGTGGGTGACCATAAATGGCAAGAGGGTGGGGGCTCTTAGAGATACAGGAGCCAGTGTGACTGCTGTCAAGCAACACCTGGTGTCTCAAGAGCAGATTGTCCCACACGCATTCTGCCGTGTTGTCAACGCCGACAACACAGAGAGTCAGTGTCCAATGGCTCAGGTTCCCTTTGAGTGGGGGGGGTCTCTGGTACTCTGCAAGTGGCTGTGAGAGAGGCCATGCCTGTTGATTGTCTCCTAGGTAATGATTTGGAGAGCTCCCCTTGGGAAAAGGTGGAGAAGACAACTCACCTGCGGATGGTGGGCTTGCCTGATTGGGCGTGCGTGACCACCCGGTCAATGGCAGCCGGTAGGGGTGTTGAAGGAACCCTGGAGCCTGAGGGAGAGGCCCAGGAACCGGCCTTAGAGAGAGGGCAAGGGAGGCACGGGAATCCGGCTCCTGAAGTTCCCACGGCCCAGGAGGAAGCAGACCTTGAGGGGGATGCCCTGGAGCCTACCGGGGAACAGATAGCCGAACTGGGGGACCTGCCTGAGCTGACCCATTGGCAGCAAGAAGGAGGCCCCACCAGGGAGGAATTCTGCAGGGAGCAGAAAGAGTGCCCCTCTCTAGAGGGTATGCGGCAGCAGGCTGCAGCCCAGGCCAATGGTGATCAGTCCGGAACTCACTTGATCTACTGGGAGAACGACCTCCTATACTCAGAGCCTAAGGTTGCTGAACCTGGGTCAGCCGTGCGCTGGTGGTACCCCAGAAGTTCAGAGCCTTCCTACTGGGGCTGGCTCACGACGTACCGTTAGCAGGACATTTGGGGCAGGACAAGACCTTTGAAAGGCTTGTCACCCACTTTTATTGGCCCCAAATGCGCAGGAGTTCTGACACTCACTGCAGGACATGCCAGACTTGCCAGGCAAGTGGCAAGAGTGGAAGGAAGCTGAGAGCTCCACTCCAACCTTTCCCTGTGGTCAGTACCCCATTCCAGCGGGTGGGGATTGACATTGTGGGGCCACTGGACCCCAAGACAGCCATGGGCAACAGGTTTATCCTGGTCTTGGTGGACCATGCCACCCGGTACCCTGAAGCCATCCCTCTGAGGACAGTGACGGCCCCCGTGGTGGGACGGGCACTGATGGGAATTTTCTCACGAGTAGGATTCCCTCTAGAGGTGGTGTCTGACAGGGGGACCAACTTCATATCGAAATATATGAAGTCCCTTTGGCGAGAGTGTGGTGTGACCTACAAGTTCACCACCCCTTACCATCCCCAAGGAAACGGGTTGGTTGAGCGCTTCAACCGAACCCTGAAGGGCATGATTATGGGTCTCGAGGAACCCATGAGGCGTAAGTGGGACGTCCTCTTACCATGCCTTCTCTTTGCGTACCGCGAGGTGCCACAAAAATCTCTAGGGTTCAGTCCCTTTGAGCTTTTGTATGGCCACCCAGTACGAGGACCTCTTAGTCTGGTCAAGGAGGGCTGGGAGCAATCTCCCAGGAAACCTCCCCAGAATGTATACAGTTACATGCTGGCTTTCCGGAACCAGACTAGGCATTTCAGGCAACTTGCTGAGGCAAACCTGGAAGCTAGCCAGGAGGAAATGAAGCGGTGGTACGACCAGAATGCCACTCTGGTTGAGCTTCAACCTGGTCAAAAAGTGTGGGTCCTGGCCCCTGTGGAGCCTTGTGCACTCCAGGACAAGTGGACAGGACCCTTTGAGATTGTGGAGCGCAAGAGTTCTGTCACCTACTTGGTGAACTTGCGGTCTCCTAGGAACCCCTTAAGGGTCCTACATGTCAATCGACTGAAGCCCCACTTGGAGAGGTCCGAAGTGGGCATGCTCTTGGCCACCGATGATGGGACGGAAGAGGAGTCCGAGCCTCTCCCTGACCTCTTGGTAGCCTCAGAGCGAGACGGGTCAGTGGATGGAGTTAACCTCTCACCCACCCTGACCCCTGAGCAACAGGGTGACTGCCGCCAGCTGCTGGGGCAGTTTCCTGACCTGTTCTCCCTGGTTCCTGGTATCACAAATTGGTGCGTCCATGATGTGGATACAGGAGACAGCTTACCTGTGAAGCACAAAGCCTACCGGGTAACTGACAGGGTCCGAGCCTGCATCAAAGAGGTCTCGAAGATGCTTGCTCTAGGGGTGGTTGAGTCCTCCAGCAGTCCTTGGGCCAGCCCAGTGGTCTTGGTCCCAAAGGCTGCAGCGCCGGGTGCCACGCCCGAACTCCGGTTCTGTGTGGACTACCGAGGACTCAACTCAGTCATGAAGACTGACGCGCACCCCATCCCCAGAGCTGATGAGCTCATCGATCGGTTAGGGGCAGCACGGTACCTCAGCACGTTTGATTTAACGTCTGGGTACTGGCAGATCGCCTTAACTGATGGGGCCAAAGAGAGGTCCGCATTCTCTACACCAGATGGGCATTACCAGTTCCGGGTGATGCCCTTTGGGATGAAGAATGCCCCTGCCACCTTCTAGAGGTTGGTCAACCAGGTGTTGGCTGGGCTGACCGAGTTCAGCGCCGCCTACCTGGATGATATCGCAGTGTTCAGCGGCACATGGGAAGAACACCTGCAACATCTCTGGGAAGTGTTGATGGCGCTGCACAAGGCAGGCCTCACGATCAAGGCAAGCAAGTGTCAGATCGGGCAGGGTTCAGTGGTGTACTTGGGAAACCAAGTGGGGAGCGGCCAGGTGGCGCCCCTCCAACCCAAAGTTGAAACCATCCTGGCTTGGGAGCCCCCAAAGACCCAGACGGAGGTGAGGGCCTTTTTAGGACTCACCGGGTACTACAGGAGGTTTGTCAAGGGTATGGCAGCATCGTTGCCCCCTTGACAGAGCTGACTTCGAAGAAGCAGCCCAGAAAAGTGATATGGACTGACACCTGTCAGAAAGCCTTCGACACCCTGAAAACTGCCATGTGCACGGCGCCTGTGCTCTTGGCTCCTGACTTCTCCAAAGAGTTCCTGGTGCAGACGGATGCATCAGAGCATGGTGTAGGGGCTGTTCTCTCACAGATCACTGAGGAGGGCTTTGACCAACCAGTAGCCTTTATTAGCAGGAGGCTACTCCCCCGGGAACAAAGGTGGAGTGCGATAGAACGAGAAGCATTTGCTGTGGTCTGGGCACTGAAGAAGCTAAGACCCTACTTGTTTGGGTCTCAATTCCGGGTTCAGACCGACCACAGGCCCCTCAGATGGTTGATGCAAATGAGGGGTGAGAACCCAAAACTGTTGAGGTGGTCCATCTCCCTACAGGGTATGGACTTTACGGTGGAGCATCGCCCTGGCACAGATCACGCCAATGCTGACGGTCTGTCCAGGTTTTTCCGCCTTAGTGATGAAGAACTCCCTGGGGTAGGGTAGTTCTCCCCACTTTTCAGCTGGAGGGGACACGTGTTAGACCTGGCACCATTGGCGTGGGTCACCCTTCCATTTTTGTCTGTGCCTCAATGTGTTTTTGTGTTGGTGTTAGCTGCTCAGGGCACTGTGCCACTGCCATCCAGTGCCACAGTGCAAGTGCTCCCTATGGTAAAGTGTATTATGTGAATTGACTTCCACGTTTGGCATATTTGGGTTACTGTCAGTCCCTTGTAGAGTGCACCAGGGGTGCCAAGGGCTTGTATATCCAAATGCTGCTAGTGGGCTTGCAGCACTGATTGTGCCACCCACCGAAGCAGCGGGGTAAAATGTGTCTAGGATCAGCCACTGCAGAACCTGCGCGCGGTCTGGGACCGTCGCGCTGACTGAGCAAGTGTCCCCACTTGCCAGTCCCTAAACCTTCCCTTAACTACATGTTAGTCACCCCTCTGGTAGGCCCAAGCGCAGGGTGCATTGTAGGCATAAGGTAGGACATGCCCTGATGTGTGTGGCATGTCTTAATAGGGAATTACAGCCATTTTCGTTTTTCACTATTGAAGGCTACCTGCTCTCCATAGGCCAGAATGGGCTGCTGGGATCGCTACACACTGTGACCCCAGTGGACTCAGAGAGCATGGTAGAAAGTCATGTTTAGTATGCCTGAACTCGGGGTAATAAAGTACATCTTTTAGTAAAGGTTATTTTAATATCCTGGGTTTGCAAATGCTACTTTCAGAAAGTTAGCCTTTGCGTGCCTGACCATCTCAGTCCGCCTCTGCTGTGGGTGTGTGTTCTGCCTAGCAACAGTACAGGAGCAGGGCTGGGGGATTCCAGGAGACAGGTTGGCTGCCAGGTGGTGGGTAGAGAGATTACACCAGGATGGGTGGGAGGAGTACACCTTGACTCTTGAATAGACCTGTGCTCTGCCACCACAAAACCGGCTCCGCCCCCTGTGGAGCGGCTGATGTCTCTGCCCTGCTGCTGAAAGGAACAAGCCGAGTCACCACAACAGAGTGCTCCAAAACTGGACTGAGCCAGGCCCAGGCCCCCTGGCGCTAAAGAACAAAAGAATCACTGTATAAAAGTAGGAGCCTGGCTCCTAAGAAATCAGATCCAGATTGAACCACGAAGGAACTCTGCCCGACTAGAAGGACCTGGAAGAAGCTGAAGGAGGAGTAACTTTCCCTGACCTGGGGGATTGGCCTGCAGTAGGTGCCTTGCTGAGGAAGGAGAGGAAAAAGACTGAAAGAGACTTTTGCACTTTGTTCTTCAACTATCTCCAAGGGCTTGGAAGAAGAGCTTGCCCCTGAACTGAACCCCAGGACCAGTGGGTTCACCGTGTCTCCTCTCGTCTGAGAACTCGAGCCGTGTGCTTTCTCCCGCCGGAGTGCTCTGCGCACCTTGCCACCCCTCCTAGGGCCGTGACACCCAGAAGCCTGGCCGCCTCCCCTCGCCGAGAGCCCCGCTCTACCTGAGTCGCTTTGGACCCATCGAGGCTGGCCGCCCCGCTTCCCTGTCACCTGCCTGCCACTGGAGCGTGCCTGGTGCCCTCTCGCCCTCCCGCCGGATTTCGAATTGGGAAGTGAAATCAAGCCTCGGACGGCCGCCCGTACGTCGTAACGTACCCGGCCGCCCCGCTTCACCTCCCAGCCTGAGTCTGACCGTGCCGCCCTCCGCAGTGACCTCCCGCACAGTCCGTGTCGGAGGCCCTGGGCCGCACCTGTCTACCGAGAGCCGCCCGCTGAATTCTTGATCCGGAGACCCGCGAGGTGCAGAACCTGCATCTCCCCTGAAGACTCGTCCAAGCACATCGCACGTTCCCAGGTACCGTGAACTCTCTATCGGACTCGGGGTCCGCAACGTTCTGATTTCCCCGTATCACTGTATCCCGGGTGCACTGCGCATCATCGTGACTGGACCGACTCAACCGAGCCCTGTGAAGCGCTCGTGATCGAATAAGTTACCAAAGAAAAGAACAGTGCCTAATTATCATCTTGTGGCCTCCACTTCGCAACCGTTACTGATGGTCTTGTACCTGCCTGCGTAACAAAGAATCTTTTATATAAAGCTTCCGTATTTTTGATACAACTTACGCCTGGTGTCCATTTGTGGGGGATCATTGTGGTTTACTGTGTGTGATCATAAATGCTTAACTGACTAGCGCCCTGAAGTTTAGCCCTGACTGCTCGCGCCACACTACCTATAGGGTGAGCAGGGGTTGTTCTGAAAGGGTAATTCTCTCGCCCTGAATAGAAGAAGGGACCACTGCTTGTCACAAGTACCTACCTGTGCCAACCAGAGGTTCCCCATTCTAACATTCCCTTACCACTTCCACAGTAGTGAATGATTTTTGGTAAACTCCTAGGTATAGTGGTTGTTGTCTAGAATCACACTGTGAGTCTGTGTGCATTTGGGAACCACTGTGAGAGAAGCATTTGGTAACATTGTGTATTTGGTGACAGATAACTGTTTTAAAACCTGTCATGTTGTTAAGTTTTAGTAGCATTAGAAGCCAGTGTTTGCTTATGCATTGATAAAATGAGTCATGCTTTGACACTAAAGTGAAGTACTTAAATATGTAGATTGTGTGTAGTCTCCTTATCCCTTGCACAGTAGTGATTGAGTTTTGGTAAGCTGCTAGGGATAGTGTTGTTTGTCTAGAATCACACTGTGAGTATTTGTGCATTTGGGAACCACTGTGAGAGAAGCCTTTGGCAACATTGTGTATTTGCTGACAGATAACTGTTTTAAAACATGTCATGTTGTCAAATTTTAGTAGCATTAGAAGACAGTTATGGCTTATGCTTTGATTCAATGAGTCAGGCATTGACACTAAAGTGCAGTCCTGAAATATGTAGATTGTGTGCAGTTCCCTTATCACTTCCACTGAGTGAATGAGTTTTGGTAAACTCCTAGGGAGAGTGGTGCTTGTCTAGAATCACACTGTGAGTGTGTGTGCATTTGGGAACGACTGTGAGAGAAGGATTGGGTAACATCGTGTATTTTGTGACAGATAACTCTTTTAAAACCGGTCATGTTGTCAAGTTTTAGTAGCATTAGAAGCCAGTCTTTGCTTATGCTTTGATTAAATGAGTCAGGCTTTGACACAAAAGTGCAGTCCTGAAATATGTAGATTGTGTGCAGTTCCCTTACCACTTCCACAGTAGTGAATGAGTTTTGGTAAACTTCTAGGGATAGTGGTTGTTGTCTAGAATCACATACTGAATCTGTGTGCATTTGGGAACCACTGTGAGAGAAGCATTTGGTAACATCATGTATTTGGTGACAGATAACTGTTTTAAAACCTGTCATGTTGTCAAGTTTTAGTAGCATTAGAAGCCAGTGTTTGCTTATGCATTGATAAAACGAGTCATGCTTTGACACTAAAGTGCAGTACTTAAATATGTAGATTGTGTGCAGTCTCCTTATCCCTTGCACAGTAGTGAATGAGTTTTGGTAAGCTGCTAGGGATAGTGTTGTTTGTCTAGAATCACACTGTGAGTCTGTGTGCATTTGGGAACCACTGTGAGAGAAGCGTTTCGTAACATCGTTTATTTGCAGGCAGATAAGTGTTTTAAAACATGTCATGTTGTCAAGTTTTAGTAGCATTAGAAGACAGTTATGGCTTATGCTTTGATTAAATGAGTCAGGCATTGACACTAAAGTGGAGTCCTGAAATATGTAGATTGTGTGCAGTTCCCTTACCACTTCCACTGTAGTGAATGAGTTTTGTTAAACTCCTAGGGATAGTGGTGCTTGTATAGAATCGCACTGTGAGTGTGTGTGTATTTGGGAACCACTGTGAAAGAAGGAATGGGTAAAATCGTGTATTTTCTGACAGATAACTCTTTTAAAACCGGTCATGTTGTCAAGTTTAAGTAGCATTAGAAGCTAGACTTTGCTTATGCATTGATAAAATGAGTCAGGATTTGACACTAAGGTGCAGTACCATGTACTATTCTCTTCACTGTGCGAGAACTGAAAATTTAAAAGTTTTACCCAGGCACTGTCCTAGAAGTAGTCTGATGATTTAGTCAGTTTCTAAGTACTTATGTTGTGAACCATTCATTACCAAATAGACTGCTTCAAATGTCTATGCAGTATGCATGTAGTCTTCTAACATACTATACACTTGTCTTTTACACCTTCAATTCCCTACTCAGTATCCATACACTTCCAGGAAACACCCTGTCACTCCCTTTGCAGTCCTCTAGTGACCCATTCAGCACCATGTACTAATCCATTCACTGTGCCAAAACCCAAACACTTATAAATTCACCAAGACACTCTCTTTGCAGTACTCTAATTATTCAGTCACTGCCTAAGTATTCATGCACTGAGCTAGGCCTTAGCGCATGGACTTCTTCAAACCCCTATCCACTATGCATGCAGTCTTCTAACCACCTAGACACTTGTCTTTCACACTTTCAATTCCCTAGTCAGTATCCATACATTCCAGCAAACATCCTGTCACACCCTTTGCACTCTTCTAGTGATCCATTCAGTACCAAGTACTAATCCATTCCCTGCGCCAAAAGCCTACCACTTATAAATTCACCCAGGCACTCTTCTTGCTGTACTTTAATCATTCAGTCAGTACCCAAGTACTCATGCAGTGAGCCTGGCCTTATCACATAGACTGCTTCAAATGTCTACTCACTATGCATGTAGTCCTCTAACCACCTACACAGTTGTTTTTCACACCTTCAATTCCCTAGTCAGTATCCATACACCTCCAGGAAACACCCTGTCACTCCCTTTGCAGTTCTCTAGTGACCCATTCAGTACCAAGTACTAATCCATTCCCTGTGCCAAAAGCCTACAACTTATAAATTCACCCAGGCACTCTCCTTGCTGTACTCTAATCATTCAGTCAGTACCCAAGTACTCATGCAGTGAGCCAGACCTTAGCACATGGACTGCTTTAAATGCCTATCTAGTATGCATGTAGTCCTCTAATCACCTACACAGTTGTCTTTCACACCTTCAATTCCCCAGGTAGTATTCATACACTTCTATCAAACACCCTGTTACTCACCCATTGTGTCTACTTATAGTACTGTAATCATTTAGTCAGTCAGCATGTAGTGTTTTAGTGAGGTAGGGTTTAGGGCATGAACTGCTTCAAAGTAGTATGCACTATGCATGTAGTGTTTTAACCATCATCACACTTGTGGTTCAGGGCTATAGTTTCTTAGTCCGTTTTTATATAAAATGTGTTTGTACAGTAATGGAATAGTATAAATTTGAAAGTTATTAATATACTTTTATTTGTGATTCTTTTTTACAGATTCTGTTTTTCAACGTTAAACTAGAGAAATCATGCCAGAAAAAAAAAAGAAAAAGAAAAGAACAGAGACAGGAGGATTATTTGAAGAAACATCAACCACAAGTATTGAATGTACAAGATAATGTGGCTACAAGGAAAAAATCTTCTGGTAAGATCACAAAGCAATTTATTAAAAATGTTTGTAGGAGCAAACAGAATGTAGATAATGCTGGAACTACTGAGAATTCTTCAAGTAAAAAAAAAATTCAAAATAAGAGGAAAAGTAAAAAAGCAAATAGTCAGTCAAAGGAGATAAAGTATGGTAAAAGAAGGCAAAATCAGTATAAGGAATTACGCAAAAAAATATTTTACCAGAGAGTAGTGCATAATTTGCTGAAAGATGTGAAGAAATATAAAAAGAGAGCTTTATTTTATAAAAAGAAGAAGCATATTGAAAACATTGTGGAAAAGGCTTTTGAAGTAAAAAGGAAACTTTATTTTAGTGTTAAACAGAATTCGATCACTAGATAAACCAATACCAAGGCCAAAAGTAGGAGGAGAAGAGTTATTAATAAAATAAAATGTGTGATTTTTTTTGGGAGAATGGAAACACAGTTCCAGTTCAGAGCCTTTTTTAATGAAAAGAGTTATTCACTGAGCGAAAAATGATTGTATGCAGTTGACACCAGTGGTAGAGGTTATGAGGTTAGTGACGGTTGTCCAATGGAGAAAGAGAAAATGGTTGAAAGAAATGCAGAAGAAATGATAGCTGATGAAGTTTTAGGGAGACGTGCTAAAAACCCTGTGTACATTTGGGATTGCAGTAGTGTTTGCAGTGTACGACAGGAATCTATTGAAAAATTATGTAGTTTTTTACGAGCCTATACTAAAAAAAGTGTAAAACAAAAGATTAAGCTGTTGCAAGGACTAGACCCTTGCAGAGTGAGAAAACATACTGGTTTGCAAGGTCATTCTCTGGCTTGTCTTTCTAGGAAAGTTTGTCAAAGTGTTTTTCACCATTTCAGAATGATGGCAGTACATCATACTCAAATGCGGAAGTTAGTGAGAAGGTTGTATTATGCAAAAAGTCCAGCACTAAAGTTAAGTGAGTTGAACAGTGCTCTTTTGCGTGGGTCAGTATCAGATGTGAAGCAGGTCTGTGATGATATTGAGTTTTGTTACTTTGGTCCTCAGCAAGAGAGTGAAGAAACTGACACATTAGTAGAACAAAATGTTGAAGACAATGTACAACCCGTAATTACAGAAAAATTTGAGGATGAAATCACAGAGTTTAAGGTAATGTCAGGTGAAAGACCAAATGTTTCTTTCATTTGTTGTCGGCGATGTCACTATAAAAATCAGACTAGGGGTGTCAATCTGTATTTCAAAAGTGAAATAGAAGATAATGATAAGTGGATGGAATTTGCAACTTATTTGCTGGTAGAGGATTGTTTTGATTTGGGATGTGAGCAGCGTATTTGCAAATATTTTTATAACAAATTAGATGAGAATAAAATGCCTGCTAGAGCTGTTCATAATAATCTAAAGTTGGTTGCTATTCCTCCAGAGCTGATAGATTTAAATACGTATGAGTCTATTCTCATACAATGTGTTCACCCGTTTCAGGCTATTGTTCGTATGGAGCCCAAAACAAGTAAATTACCTCCATCAGAGTTGCAAAGAGGATTGAAAGGAAGAGTTGTGTATTTACCATTAGATTTAAGGAAAAATATTGAAACTAGTGGTGTAGACCATGCAGAAAATGAGCCACTAGTCATTCTAGTTAATGGTGTTCCTACTTAGAATAAGAAAATCTGGCAAGAGTTAGTGGATGTTGAAAAGTGCAAAAGGCGTCATTGTATCTATTAAAAAATAATGAGTACTATAGAAATGTGTTTGTTGGAGAAAAAGAAATAGATTTAGCAGAAGATACTGAAACATTAAGTGGACAAATTGAAAAAGTGGACATGTCCAGATGTGAAGAGATCTATGAACATTGCAGTGTATATCCACTTCATTCAAAAGAGGTGATGGGGAATACGATTGAGTTGTTTCAAATGAAAAAAGCAACAGGAAGTCCCATGAGTGTATGGGAAGAGACCTTGGAAGCTTGTTGTTTCCCGCAGTTGTTTCCAACAGGAAAAGGTGGACGATATGATGAACGTCCTGTGCAGATTCCTGCATCTGAATATCGGACAACAAGATTATATGCAGAAGATCCAAGATTTCGTCAATGTATCCCTTATATGTTTCATCTTCTGTTTGAAAGTGACTTGTCTGGACTTTCATATGTAGTAAATCACATTTTAAAAACTGGAATGCATCTTCAAAATGTAACTGCAAAGGATTTTATGGATAAAGTGCATCAGAGAGATGATCATTTAGAATCTCAGTTGATTAATCTGATGGCATGTCAGCGTGGGACTAATGAATATTGGTACCTTCGACATTGAGAACTGAAATGTATGCTACGGAACTTGGGAACTCCTATATGGTTCGTTACACTAAGCTGTGCTGAGTATGCTTGGGATGATTTACTTGAATTTCTTCGAGAGGCAAATTCCAATATAAAAAATATTGAATACAAGACAGGCTATGATGTCTTTCATCTGCAATAAAAAGAATCCTCCTCTTGGAGAAGTTGTGGATTTCTTTTGGAGAAAGGAGTATCAAGCAAGAGGTGCTCCTCACATACATATGTTGTTATGGGTCAAGGACGCCCCCAAATTTGGAACAGATTCAGTTGAAACTGTTTTGTCTTTCATTGAAGATTATGCTACATGTGCTCTTCCCAATAGCAGAGAAGACAAAAACTTAAAACAACAAGTCTTACGATTTCAAAGCCACAGGTGTGGAAAATACTGTCGACGAAAGTACAAGTCAAAGGATAAGTTCTATACCAAATATCGTTTTGGATTTCCACGTCCTGTATTATCCAAAGGAAGAGTGAACAGTTTTATGTCAGCTATATGACATACCATCACAAGAAAGTCTCAGAAAAACACCTAGAACTTAAGAAGAAGCTAAGAATCAAAATACATAAATGACTACAATCCAGTTATTTTATCCATGTGGAACGCTAACATGGATATTCAGTATGTTGCGGACAATTCCATTGCTGTTCCTCGATATGTAACGTCATACATTACTAAATCAGAAAAGACGGAATTGAAAGAAATGTGGGAGGAGATTTCTCACGGGAAGACTCTAAGTAAGAAATTATACAGTTTCAGTTTGAAGATGTTATCGCATCGTGAAATTGGAGCATATGAATGTTCAGATCGGCTATCATCTGCAAGTCTATATTCCAAAAGTAGAAGAATCATTTGGGTGAGTCTAGGTCTTGCAGGAATGCGAAATCGGGTATTGAGATCTGTTCAAGAAATTGAATATTTAGCAAAAAATGACCCTGAAAGTACAGATATTTTGACAACCAATATGTTGGACACATACTATCCAAATAGAAGTCATCATCTTGACAACATGTGTCTCTATGAAGTGCTGCAAAACTACACTTTTAAATGGAATACTACAGAGAACATCAACGATGGAAAATATGGAGTGATTGGTTCCGAAGGATGTCTGGTGAAACAAAGTAAGGGAAATTTAATTAATCACAGAAAACTGAGTTGCGACACTGCTGACAAAAGGGAATTTTACTATTTTGCCCTTTTGCAAATGTTCAAACCATGGCATTCAGAACTGGAATTACTTGGAGATTTTCCCAGCTATGAAGATTCATTTAATGCTTGTAAAGATACCATACAATGCAGTGCTTTCGCAAATTATGTCAAAATGTTGAATGATGAAATTGATCAAGAAGCTATAATTGCAGCTGAGATTGCTAGAGACATTTCTCAAGACAGTCAAAGTTCTTCTGCACTGAGTCAAGATCCACTAGGACAACCAATTGTTGAAAATGAAGCAGCGATTGCAATGAATGAGGTGGAAACAGCACTGTATCAAGCACAAGAAGATGCAATACAGTTAGGAAACTTGGAAGAGCAACTAAATGTTGAACAGAAACAAATATATCAGCAAGTGAAAGAGCAGATTGATCATGGATTACTTCATGAAAAGAGAGGGTGCTCATGTACATCATTTCAACCTATCCGAATGTATGTGAGTGGTCAAGCTGGAACAGGAAAAAGTTTTTAACAACTGATTCGCATTTGTCTTGTGTTGTCACTGCTCCAACTGGGTGGGCAGCTCATAACATTAAAGGAATTACTTTACATTGTTTACTAATGCTGCCAGTAGAGCATGAGAACAAATTGGAATACCACGAGCTATCTGGAGAAGCTTGTTGTGAAGTTTCAAGAGTCCTGAAGAAAATGAAACTTCTCATTATTGATGAGGTGAGCATGGTCTCAAACTTGATGCTTGCCTTTGTGCATTTAAGAATGCAGCAAATTCTTAAAACAGAGTACGACGTGTTATTTGGAGGAAAACACGTCATAGTTTTTGGAGATCTACTGCAACTGACTCAGGTAAAAGGACAGCCGGTATTTAAAACACTTGCCCATGAAGATACGAGAAAGTCTCTTGGCAGTGTTGGTAATGTGAACATTTGGAGTAATTTTGAATACAAAGAACTGACAACAAATATGCGACAGGCAAATGATGCTGAATATGGAAGTATTCTTCAAGATATAAGAATTGGAATTCTTTCAAAACAAGGGAAAGAAGCTTTGGAGAGTCAATTACTTTGCAATGTCTTTCCAAATGAAAATGCAGTTCCTGCAAAAGTGTACGTGGAAATTGCTAAAAATAAGTCAGTGATTTGTTTAATGCCAACACTGCATGAGTGTTCAATATTCAACGAAGAATTACTAAAACTGGAAAATGAAGAAATTGTAAAAATGGAAGCCATCGATAAAATACTGCATGAAGGAATCACTATTATTTTGACGGGAAAGTTGAGATCAAAACTGGATTGTTTAGAAAAAAAAATATCTAAAACTGCTGGTTTAGAAAAGACACTATATGCGTGTGTAAACTGTCGGGTCATTTTAAGGCGTAATTTCGATGTAGAGAAAGGTTTAGTTAATGGTGCAATGGGAAAAGTGGTGGATTTTGTGAATTATCAGAAAAAAGAAGGAATTGAATTTTTAAAAATTAAATTTGATCAGATTGATGAAGTTAAAGAAATTGGTCGTTGTTCAGTTCGTTTTTTGCTTGTTAAAGATTTATATGTCCGTAGGAAACAATTTCCATTTTCTCTGGCATATGCATTGACTATTCATAAATCTCAAGGATTAAGTGTAGACAGTGCATTGGTGAACATTGGATCTACCGTATTTAAAGAGGGTATGGCATATGTTGCTTTGTCGCGAGTCAGAACATTATCTGGTTTGTTTTTGATTGATTTTGATGAGACAAAGGTTACTGCAGATGCAAACTGTGTAAACGAGTATAATAGGTCAATATCCTGTATTTGAAAAGCATGTGATTGGTCGAAAAAAATGGTTTGAGAATATCTGTTCTGAAGGTGTCAAGAAAAGAAAAGAACAAGATAATGTTGTGATTGCAGGTAAAAACAAATTGGACACTGTTGGAGAGATTGTTGGTTATCAGTTTGAAAATAGTTCTGGTGTCAACTGCTATGCTAATGTAGTGGCCAATGTTGTTTTTTATCTTAAAGGTTTGCAAGAGCAAATTATGGAGAATCGGCAAAAAAGATTTTGTTCTCTGTTGCATTCTGTTTATGAAAAATTGACAACAGATAGAACTAAAATACAATCTGTTTCAGATGTTCGTAGTCTTTTGGATGTGTGTTCTGGTTCTACACAATTTACATAAAATATACAACAAGATGCTCAGGAATTTTTAATGTATATGCTTGCCATTTTTGTAAATGAAGGTGTAGAAATAGAAAACATTTTAGGCCTTTCTTACAAATGGGAACATTATTGTGAAAATTGCATGTATACATGTAGCACCAATGTAGACACTGAGAGATTTCTGTATTTAACATTACCAGACTGTAAATCAGTGTCTTTCAATAAATTAGTTAAAGGTGCAATTCAAAACATGGAGAATAGCCAATGTAAATTAGAAATGTTATCCACATTATTCTTAACAAAGTATGGAAAATACATAATTTTAATGATACAACGTTGTACAGCTGACGGAAGAAAATTGGATACTGTGATAAAGCAATTTGTAGCAGCACAACTATCAATATCAGGAAGGACTTTTGTAGCAATTGCAATAATTTTCCATGATGGTCCTTCCACCACATCTGGACATTACACTGCCTATCTAAAATGTGAGAAAGGCTGGACACTTTGTAATGATGCCCAGTTGTTTTTCAAACAACGTTTGCCTAGTGAATTACCCAAATTCCTACCTAATATTTTTAAAGCCAAAGTTTTAGGAAGACAATTCTCTCTCTGAGGAATTTATTATTGTAATTTAATAGGACTACCATTGGACAAGTTACATAAAGAAGGAGTGCAAAAATACCATTTGGCCTCAAGGAAAGGTATAATTTTGAATTATGGACTTTTTGGTGGTCAATCATTCGGTGATTATTTTAATGCGGCAACATTTACAGTTTTTATAAGTTAAAGTTATAAAATTTTGTAATCTGTAAGCATTTCATATATGTGTGATTTGTATTTTCTGATATTTTTCTGAGAATAGTATGTTGGGTTTTGTTGGACTTGGCCCTTCTGGCAGGTTCACCCCTGAACTTTTTTTTGCTTTTTATTGGTGACTTGGTGTGATAATTGTTTGGTCTCTGTGCACTTTCCCTGTGTCCCAGGGTAAAGTGCGTGCGTGCTCTGAGTGCATGTGGTGAGATAGGCCTGCCCTCCCATAGGAATGCATGGGGAATGTATGTGTCCCTAGTAGTTCCTGATGCGTGGGGTGTGCAGGCCCGAGTTTGGTATGTGCGGACTCGTGGGAGTGAATGCTGCGCGATGATGTGTGCGGCGTGCATGTACCTAGTGTGGAAGTGCCACTTCTAGAAGTGGGCACTTCTGTGTGCAGTGTGTCTGTCGCGTGATTGGCTGGTCATGTCATGTGACGGGCTAGGGATTCCCCAGAGTCAGGATGAGTCACCCAGTGGTGAATGGGGAGATCAGCAGCTAGATGGGTGGGAGGAGTACACCTGGGTCCGGAATAGGACAGGGTTTTCCACACACAATGCTGGCCCCGCCCCCTGCGGTGCGACTGATGACCCTAGCCCTGCCAATGAATAGAGTGAGGGGCTGAGCACATCAAGGGTGCTCCCCAACCAGCTGCGACTGGTTTTCCCCCTCACCCTGAACCCAGAACAAAGGGGTTTGCTGTATAAAAATGGGGCTGTGTCCCCACAGAAACTGTTCTCTTCCAGGATCCTGAGGGGGGCTGCTGCTGCTGCCGCTGGACCAGAGGACCGCCACTTGGACTACCTCCCTGCCTGGAGGCCCAGTGAGCTGGCTCTGGGTCCAGCCTTGCCCCCCACCCCTGCCCTGCTGCATGCAGGGAAGAACTTTGCTGGACTTCGTGGTTACTGGCACCCCTAAGCGCCTGGAAGCGCTTTTCTTTCCCCCATAGCGCTGGGAGCGCTTTATTTGGGGCCAGCAGCGCGACGCTGCAATTATCAGCGAGGGAACCCCGACGTAGGGATTCCCTGCTATTCTGCAATATTTATAGCGGGAGCCCACCCCGCATTGTGGTGCACTGGCGGGTGCCCACCCCGTTTATTTAATTATTCCGACGGCGGGTGCCCACCCCGCCGTATATTGCGACTACCGAGGGAGCCCACCCCTCTCATTGCCGGAGAAATCACCGCTGCAACCCGGGCGAAACCCAGAAAGTCAGGCGGGCCGGGGGCGGGTCGCCGGGACAACCGGAACAGGAAGAAGGAGGGCGGGAGCCTACCCCGCCTCCCTCTGACGACTCGCGGCTGGTTTTGAGGCCCGGAGCAGGCAGGAGCCTACCCTGCGCCCCGGTGCCCTCGCCCAGAGAAGAAACATCCCACCCAGGCGGGAGCCCACCCCGCACTGGGACAAGCTGCCGCCGTGTTCAGGGGCCCGTAGGCTCTGCATGCAGAGAAGATCGCCAAGAGTGAAGTGCCCGGGAGAAGGACCGAGCAGAGACACCGCGGGAAGTCTCAGGTAAGCGGGACTCCGGGTGATTGGAATCTCTGCCCCTCTCCCCCACAGCGGCGCCGCAGTTGCACCGGCGCCGCAGTTGCACACCCACGAGAGCGCCCCCTTCGCACCCAGGAGAGGCCTCAGTCTAGATGCGCTCCCGCACAGAGGGGCAGTTGTTTTGAGGACAGGAGCGGCCCCGGAAGGCAGTGGGCCGCTCCAACGTTGTTTCCCCCACATTCTTGTTCCAGAGCCCTGATTAGAGGCTCCAACGAAGGGGCACATTGTTGGGTGAGAGCCTGCAAGGCTCACGAGTCCCCCGAGGGGGACTCCAACGTCTGGGGGCAATCATTTCTCGAGTCCCTGCGCAGGACTCCAACGTTGTGGGGCAGCCTTTCGCTTTGCTGAGTCCAGAGGGACTTCAACACTTGGGAGCATTCTTTTTGGTAGAGCCCAGGGAGGCTCCAAGGCATGCCACATTTGTCTTAAAAGGCACAGTGGTGCCCACGCTCCTTTTCCCAGCTGCCCAGCACTTAGTGGGCAGCTGCCACGTTTAGGCCCCCCTGACTTTGGGACAAAGGGCATCCTAGCCCCCTACCAGGCCAGTTGGCCTAGGGACTGCCACAGGTGGTGGCTTATGTGAGTTCTTGCGCAATTGTGTTTCCCTGCACCTCTGAATGTGTTGTTATGCGTCATGTGCCTTGTTTTACACCGCTGAATGTTTTTATGCATCATGTGTTTTCCTTCCCTACACCTCTGAATGTGTTGCGATGCATCATGTGTAATGTGCGTTTACCCCTACAGGTATTGTGATACTTAGGTGGTTGTTTTCTCCCTAGTACAGGTGGTGCTAGTGAGGTCCTGATTCCCTGCGCAATATTTTCCTAAGGTGGTTAGGGTTGCGTAGGTGGTACTTACCTGATACCAGTAGTTACTGGTTGTGTGCTACATATGTTATTTTGTACTACAGTATTATTCCTCTGTTCTAAAAAGTGCTAATTCCTGACAGTGGTCCAGGTGGCCCTGTCCCCTGTATATATAATCCCTTGTAAATTCTGCCCGTGCCTGTTGGCACATTGTAGAGTGTGTGTTTTTATCTAATGTGTTGTGTATAATACAAAGGCTATTTTTATAGAATACCTTGTGTGGAGTTTCCTTTGTGGTGGGCCTTGGGTGTTGTTGCTGGGTGCGCGCGCAAACGCTTTACACATCGCCTCAGAGATAAGCCTGACTGCTCGTGCCAAGCTACCAAGGGGGTGAGCAGGGGTTATCTTTGGCGTGTAACTTCCTTGCCCTGACTAGAGTGGTGGTTTCTGCCTGACTTTGGCGCAAGCCTTAGCCAACCAGAAATCCCATTTCTAACAGGTTTTTTTTAACAATCTTTCTGATTGTTTTTTTTTGGCCCGCTGTTAAGTGATGAGTACGATTGAAATCACTATTTCTAGTGAAATTCAATATATTCTGAGAACAGCAAAAAAGGCAAACAAATTACTTTGTGGAAATTATGCTGTGTTGTAAAAAATGTATTATTACATGTTATAACTATTTTTTTCCTTTTCTTTCACAAATCCAAATTTTAAAACAAGTAATTATATAAATTTAGATTGCAATGAAAATATGAAAAAAATGTATATCATTTTTTATTCCTATTATTGTGAAGGTAAGTTTAACTAAGTCTCAATATGCAGAATGACGAGGTATGCAAGAAGCTACAAAGTTGAAACATGTCTCTAAAAACACTCTGTTTATACCTATGTAGTTTTGAAATCTGACCATAATCAGATATCATGTAACCTGCAAAAAAAGAGATTTGAGGGGTTCATAATATTTCCCATTGTACCTATTGAAGGACCGCAATCATTTCAATCATTCTTCTTTGAGCATCTTTGCAGACAAAACCCGGTGCTTACCTTCTATGATTCGCAAGGAATTTTAAAACCGGAAATATGTCACTTTTTTAACATACTTATTGCGCAAGTCAGTCTTTTATATTTACAAAGAGAGGAAAAGGCACTCTGTGTACTTTTTCTACTCCATGTAAATACAACCTCATTATGCACAATACTTTGCGTTGAAAGGGTGTTCTATAAGTGTTGTTGTGCATGATTGCACTGAATACTCATAGAACAAGACACATGTCTAGATTTATCAGAAATCATAAATCTCGATATGTATGTGAATGCTGCACCATTCTAAAATTGGTGTAGGAAAGCACAACAAGGAGAATTGTTTTCATTTCTCCACATTTTTATATCTTCAATGCGTGCTGAAATGTTCCGCATACATTGAAGGAGAAAAATGCATTTTCTCATTGTTTTTGTGCAGGAAGGTGTGTCTTCCTGCCGAAAAACAAACAGCACATGACACAGATATCCTTGCACTATGGTGGAAGGGTGCCTAATGTCACCACATGCAAAAACAACAGTTGATGGACAGAATGCAGAACAATGTCATACATTCACCCCAGTACAGAGATCTGGGCCTAAATCCATCGTTTTTTTGCTCACCATGCCATTCCAGTTTGAACCCAGCCATATGCAAATCAGTCTTGACCCTGTGCCTCATGGGAACTGCCAAGCCAGGTCCTCCCTGGACTGGAACCAAGCATCCTAGGACCGGTTTCGGGGTTTCACCCCTCTTCAGCCAGGATAGCTTGATTCCAGTGGCATGGAGAGCACGGACTCACGTCTGAGCATACCCGTCCCACTCGGGGTGACAAATGCAAAAACAACAGTTGATGGACAGAATGCAGAACAATGTCATACATTCACCCCAGTACAGAGATCTGGGCCTAAATCCATCGTTTTTTTGCTCACCATGCCATTCCAGTTTGAACCCAGCCATATGCAAATCAGTCTTGACCCTGTGCCTCATGGGAACAGTCCAGCCCGAACTGCCAAGCCAGGTCCTCCCTGGACTGGAACCAAGCATCCTAGATGCCAGAAACCGGTCCTAGGATGCTTGATTCCGGTCCAGGGAAGACATGGCTTGGCAGTTCGGGCTGGACTGTTCCCATGAGGCACAGGGTCAAGACTGATTTGCATATGGCCATGTCTAAACTGGGGTGGTGTAGTGGGCAAAAGAACGATGGATTTAACCCAGATCTCTCGACTGGGGGAGAATGTCTGCATTGTCAGCATTCCGTCCATCATTTGTTTCTTGTAACGCTTTTCACCCTAAGTGGGATGGGTATTCCCAGACGTGTGACCCGTGCTCACTACGCCACTGGAGTCAAGCTATCCTGGCTGATGACGGCTGATAGCCAGAAACCGGTCCTAGGATGCTTGATTCCGGTCCAGGGAAGACATGGCTTGGCAGTTCGGGCTGTACTGTTCCCATGAGGCACAGGGTCAAGACTGATTTGCATATGGCCATGTCTAAACTGGGGTGGTGTAGTGGGCAAAAGAACGATGGATTTAACCCAGATCTCTCGACTGGGGGAGAATGTCTGCATTGTCAGCATTCCGTCCATCATCTGTTTGTTGTAACGCTTTTCACCCTAAGTGGGATGGGTATTCCCAGACGTGGGACCTGTGCTCACTACGCCACTGGAGTCAAGCTATCCTGGCTGATGACGGCTGATAGCCAGAAACCGGTCCTAGGATGCTTGATTCCGGTCCAGGGAAGACATGGCTTGGCAGTTCGGGCTGGACTGTTCCCATGAGGCACAGGGTCAAGACTGATTTGCATATGGCCATGTCTAAACTGGGGTGGTGTAGTGGGCAAAAGAACGATGGATTTAACCCAGATCTCTTGACTGGGGGAGAATGTCTGCATTGTCAGCATTCCGTCCATCATTTGTTTGTTGTAACGCTTTTCACCCTAAGTGGGATGGGTATTCCCAGACGTGGGACCCGTGCTTACTACGCCACTGGAGTCAAGCTATCCTGGCTGATGACGGCTGATAGCCAGAAACCGGTCCTAGGATGCTTGATTCCGGTCCAGGGAAGACATGGCTTGGCAGTTCGGGCTGGACTGTTCCCATGAGGCACAGGGTCAAGACTGATTTGCATATGGCCATGTCTAAACTGGGGTGGTGTAGTGGGCAAAAGAACGATGGATTTAACCCAGATCTCTTGACTGGGGGAGAATGTCTGCATTGTCAGCATTCCGTCCATCATTTGTTTGTTGTAATGTCACCACATGGCTGCAGTTTAAGCAGCCGTGCAGAGAGAAGCATAGATTTGCAACATATTTATGTACATATGTTGCATCCCTGTGCTGCGGAAGTACTACAGCACACTGTAGTTAAAGAGGGTTACTGTGTGATGCTGGAGCACTTCCTCATAGTTCTGCACTTAGACTTTAATCATACGCTACTAATGCATTCATTCACTCAATTACGTACTACACATTCATTCACCTAAACTTTCACACACTACAAAGAAATTTAGCTCTTTTTTTAAACCAGGAAAGTTAGTTCTTACAAGAACTTTTTTTTTTCTTCTTTCTTCTTTTATATTTTTTGGGGGGGGGGGTTTCTAACAATTTTGTGATATTTTTGTTTTTTCTGGAAACCCCCCCCCAAAAAAACAAAACAGGAGGAACCAAACAATGAACTTCAGGGAACAAAAAAACCCAAAAAACTAGCAAATGTGACTTTCTTGCCGGCGGCAGATAAGATCGATCAACTGCTCACCATAGCACAAAGTCGCATTGCATAGTGCAGAGCACTTTTAAATATTGAAATTGAGGACGGATGTCCAAGTTTTGGGCTGATGGATGCACTCTTGAAGTGCTTGGCTGCGATGAGGTGGATGGCGCAGGAGCAGGAGTGTTTCTCATCCGTCGGCACTCTTCTCGTGCAAGATTGTTCGGATGAAGGGTCCTCAGGTGCTTCATCATACTTGCCGTGCCGCACGAGTATTCCCGAGTGTGAGAAGATGCACTAATTTATCACATGGATGACGTCATCAGTGATGTCATTTGAGATGTCATCAGTGATGTCATCAGTGATGTCACTGACCATGTCATGAGTGATGTAATATGTGACGTCATCAGCAGTGCATTGCGGGGGCGAAAGTTATAGTTAGCTGAACTAACTATAACAGGGGAATTTCTAGGGTTTTGTACGAGGGAAATGTCCAGCTAACTATAACACCCCTGAAACCTATGGTTTTTTCAGTGAATATATATATATATATATTCAATGAAAAAACCATGGGTTTCACACACGTTATAGTTAGGAATTAGCATTTAAAAAACCTTAGAAATTCAGTGAAAAAACCATAGGTTTCACACATGTTATAGTTAGCTGGACATTTTACTCGTAAAAAACCAATGAAATTGCCCCGTTATAGTTAGTTCAGCTAACTATAACTCGCGCGCCCGCAATGCACTGCTGATGACGTCACATATTACATCACTCATGACATGGTCAGTGACATCACTCATGACATCACTGATGACATCTCAAATGACATCACTGATGACATCATCCTTGTGATAGAGTGGCAGACCTCCTCTCACCTTAATATAAGCTTTGATACACACATTCAAAAATAGAGACTAAAAATTTCAAAACAATGGACATACCAATACCAGTTACAACAACCTCTTCAGTAATTCTAAGATCCACATACACATCCACTCATTCACCAACAGTCCTATACAGTCACTCATACATGTACTCACTCATCATATGTACTCATACATCTATACATCCTGTTACACAATGCCACTCATCCATAGAGTTACTCACACACATAGTCACTCATGCTAATAAAGAATCAAACATACATTTACTTGCATATACAGTTATACACACACCACCACACTTACTTCTACGGAAACTTACACATACTTAGTCTTTTAAACAATCACTTATAGAAACACATACTTATTCATACAGGAACTCTTTCAATCTCTCACTTTCACATATACTCACATATATACACCAATAGTCACATATACTAGTTTAAAACGTATGTAGTTACTCCTGAAGACACTATTGAGACAGTCATTCACTCACTAACACACCCATACACACACTCATCCACCCATACAGTCCTGCACACATGCTGTGTTCAACACATACAAACAGTGAGTCACTCATTCATGCACCGATGCACTACGTAATACCCCCCACCGAACCATGCAGACACTCAGACTGATACTCAAAAAAACAACTAATAACCTAAATAGGCACCCATGTAGCTACTCACCAACCCATGCAGCCACTTATACACAAAGTGAGAGACTGATACAGATATTTACATATTTAAACATTATTCACTAAGCCATGTATTCACTATGATACACTTAATCAGTCAGTTACACAATCAATTTTTCAAAAACAAATCATCCATTTAGACACTTATATACCCATTTATTCTTCCATCGACCATGAGATATACATATATAAAACATATTTAATTTTCAGAATAACACACATTCACTGGATGATGTCATCAGTGATGTCATCAGTGATGTCATTTGAGATGTCATCAGTGATGTCATGAGTGATGTCACTGACCATGTCATGAGTGATGTAATATGTGACGTCATCAGCAGTGCATTGCGGGCGCGCGAGTTATAGTTAGCTGAACTAACTATAACGGGGCAATTTCATTGGTTTTTTACGAGTAAAATGTCCAGCTAACTATAACATGTGTGAAACCTATGGTTTTTTCACTGAATTTCTAAGGTTTTTTAAATGCTAATTCCTAACTATAACGTGTGTGAAACCCATGGTTTTTTCATTGAATTTGCAAGGTTTTTTAAATGCTAATTCCTAACTATAACGTGTGTGAAACCCATGGTTTTTTCAGTGAATTTGCAAGGTTTTTTAAATGCTATTTTTTTTTTATATTCTTCATTTTTTTCAAACATATTTTTATTTTAATTTTCTTATCTTTTATAAAGACTATGCTTTAATTTTTAAAATCCTTAAATATTTTTTTTATATATATTTTTTAAAATAAACATGTAAAATTTATTTCCAGATTTTTTTTTTTTTTTTTTTATAGTACGCGTACCGTAAGCTCACGGTAAGCGTACGGTTTACGCAACGTCCGTAATCTATCTACGCTGCTTGCGTATAGTTACGCACTTTGCGTAGCCGCGCGTACTGCGCGTGGGACGCGTGCGCGCTTACGCAACACGCGCACGTTACGCGGAAGTGCCGGGAAATGACTGTTATGCGCATGTGCGCAAGCGCGTGTC
This sequence comes from Triturus cristatus, assembly GCF_964204655.1. Classification (NCBI taxonomy): domain Eukaryota; kingdom Metazoa; phylum Chordata; class Amphibia; order Caudata; family Salamandridae; genus Triturus; species Triturus cristatus. The sequence continues at coordinate 655,674,465 of NC_140586.1, forward strand.
TTTTTTACGCGCACGCGTACTTTTTGCCGTAAGCGCACCGTAAGCGTACCGTAAGCGTACGGTAGGTCATGTGATCTTGAAACACAACTTTTGATTGGTTGAAACTACTTTCAGTTCTAGAACTCTCCTACACCACACCCATTCCCCTCATTTCTGCTTGTGATCCCTTGGGAGAAGGAGCTGGTTTGTCTTTGGGATACGATGGCAGAACAGCAGAGCTCTTCTGAGAGTGAGGCTAGCACCAGCAGCACTGTCTTGAGGCAGAGAGCGAGGAAAGTAAAACCTTCTTATGTTTGGGATTATTTTACTTTTCCAGAAGGCCAGCAAAAGGTGAATGCACCCTTAGTTACTTGCAAGCTGTGTCAGCGTGTACTTTCTAGAGGTAATCCTGACAGGAAGTATTCCTTTGGGAATCACACCATGATGAGGCACCTCAAGGATGTACACAAAAGGACACATGCTCAACTTTTTGGAGGTAACTCTTCAGAAAGACGAGCCAGTACATCCACAGCAGCTCAGCCTGGACCATCACCTGCAGAGCTTACTCCTTCTTCTGCAGCTCAGGTGAGCCCTTCATCTGTGGGGGGAGAATCTCCTTTTGCTGGCCCTCTGGAAATGAACCCTCGATTTCGGAAGGTTGATATTCATTGCACATTTTGTAAAGCTCTAATTTGTTATAGGGAGACCAGTGTTTCCCTAGTGAATAACAAAATAGATCAGCACATTTGTAGCTTTGAATGATTTTCCCATGGTTCCTTTCCTCTGTCCCTGCATGAACACAACGGTTCTTTTAAGAGCCAACCTTATCTTTCATCTTTTTTTTACATTTTTTTTAAAAAACTTTTTTTTTTTACCGTACGCGTACGGTAAGCGTACCTTTTTTTTTATTTTTTAAAAAAAACACTAAAAATCATTTTTCACATTACAAGGTCCTTGAAAGACTACAATTATTACTATTGACTTACCATACTCACTGAAAAAAATATTTATTCATTTGTTTTTTTAAAAAATAGTTTTTAAAATGGTTGTAGTTTACGAAAATTTTCTATATCGATCTGAAAAAAAAGAAAAAAGTATTAATATTTTTAAAACATTTTATAATACAGTACACATATTTACATTTTTTCCCAAAAAATATTTTTGCCTTATTTTTGCTGTTTTCAGAATATATTGCATTTCACTATAAATTGTGAAAGCAATTGCATTCATCATTTTACAGCGGGCAAAAAAAAATAACAATCTCAAAGATTGTATTAAAAAAGCCCAGAATCTCTTCTCACTTAAACTTATCATTACAGAAATGCATATTATTCTTAAAAAATGTCATCTAAAAACAATACTTTTTTCTTTAAAATACCGTCTGATATTTTTGTTTCAGAAGTACATTCACAATAATATATCTCAAATAACTCCAAAATACATCTGATTTTATTTCCTTTAGGCCAAATAGTATTTTTTATTCTTTCCCTGGAATAAATTTCCAAGGGAAAACCATTAAAATTCTAAAGTTTAATCTGTCCAGATCTCACCGATTCTCTGTAACATTTTGGTTCACGAAAATTTTTCGAATAATTTATTTAGTCCACAATAGAATTGCTTACTTTTCCACATGGCCAAATAGTAATTTTTGAAATTATTTTTGAAAAAATTTCCAGTGGCAGTCCAATAACATTCCAAAATTTAAAATGTGCAGAAGTTACCGATAATCTCTAAATTATTGGTTTTTCAAAATTGCATTAAAAATTTAAAAAGTCCACATTACAATTGGTTATCTTTCCTTTAGGCCAAATGATAATTTTAAAAATCTTTTTTCTACAAAATTGCAATGGTAATCCTGTAAAATGGTAAAATTATTTTGTCCAGATCTTGCCAAGTCTCTCTAAAATTTAGGTTTCAGGAAGATTAGATAGGAATTTGCTAAATCAAAAGGCAAACGTTGTTTGAAAATCAATTGGGAATCATTACACAGTGTCCATCCTTTTTCACATTTTAGATAAACTGTGTAATGTCCAGAAGTAACAGTAGGTCCATCATGTATATCTCTTTTTTCAATTTGAAATCACTTTTACAGACTGACACATTCTGAAACCTTTTTTTTTAAATTTATTTAAATGCACATGTCCAAGCTGTTTTTTTTTCAGACCACCACCGTGTGTATTCTCTGTGACTGCCTACACTCCAGCAGGGGCAACCAGCCTTAGTGATGCTGAATGTATTTGCATTACAGACTTAAACCTGAAAACCCCACTCGCTTCTAATTACTGTGCATGACTATACATGGCAAGCACATGGGTGTGTGCTAAACCTCTGCTTCTTCCCCCAAAAATTCGCTCCTCTTTTCCATCTACTGCAACTGTGAAATCACCAGAGCAAGACGCAATACATTTCTGCCTATAATTCTTCTATGCACACAGAGTCATGTTTTCACATTAGTGCCAAAACGAAATTTCTTTGCCAATTTGAAAGCACACTTACTGCTCTTTTTTTTTCGGGCCAAGTGAAAATCTCTTTTTACACTTTGAAATCACTTTTACAGACTGACACATTCTGAAACCTTTTTTTTAAATTTATTTAAATGCACATGTCCAAGCTGTTTTTTTTTCAGACCACCACCGTGTGTATTCTCTGTGACTGCCTACACTCCAGCAGGGGCAACCAGCCTTAGTGATGCTGAATGTATTTGCATTACAGACTTAAACCTGAAAACCCCACTCGCTTCTAATTACTGTGCATGACTATACATGGCAAGCACATGGGTGTGTGCTAAACCTCTGCTTCTTCCCCCAAAAATTCGCTCCTCTTTTCCATCTACTGCAACTGTGAAATCACCAGAGCAAGACGCAATACATTTCTGCCTATAATTCTTCTATGCACACAGAGTCATGTTTTCACATTAGTGCCAAAACGAAATTTCTTTGCCAATTTGAAAGCACACTTACTGCTCTTTTTTTTTCGGGCCAAGTGAAAATCTCTTTTTACACTTTGAAATCACTTTTACAGACTGACACATTCTGAAACCTTTTTTTTAAATTTATTTAAATGCACATGTCCAAGCTGTTTTTTTTTCAGACCACCACCGTGTGTATTCTCTGTGACTGCCTACACTCCAGCAGGGGCAACCAGCCTTACTGATGCTGAATGTATTTGCATTACAGACTTAAACCTGAAAACCCCACTCGCTTCTAATTACTGTGCATGACTATACATGGCAAGCACATGGGTGTGTGCTAAACCTCTGCTTCTTCCCCCAAAAATTCGCTCCACTTTTCCATCTACTGCAACTGTGAAATCACCAGAGCAAGACGCAATACATTTCTGCCTATAATTCTTCTATGCACACAGAGTCATGTTTTCACATTAGTGCCAAAACGAAATTTCTTTGCCAATTTGAAAGCACACTTACTGCTCTTTTTTTTTCGGGCCAAGTGAAAATCTCTTTTTACACTTTGAAATCACTTTTACAGACTGACACATTCTGAAACCTTTTTTTTTAAATTTATTTAAATGCACATGTCCAAGCTGTTTTTTTTTCAGACCACCACCGTGTGTATTCTCTGTGACTGCCTACACTCCAGCAGGGGCAACCAGCCTTAGTGATGCTGAATGTATTTGCATTACAGACTTAAACCTGAAAACCCCACTCGCTTCTAATTACTGTGCATGACTATACATGGCAAGCACATGGGTGTGTGCTAAACCTCTGCTTCTTCCCCCAAAAATTCGCTCCTCTTTTCCATCTACTGCAACTGTGAAATCACCAGAGCAAGACGCAATACATTTCTGCCTATAATTCTTCTATGCACACAGAGTCATGTTTTCACATTAGTGCCAAAACGAAATTTCTTTGCCAATTTGAAAGCACACTTACTGCTCTTTTTTTTTCGGGCCAAGTGAAAATCTCTTTTTACACTTTGAAATCACTTTTACAGACTGACACATTCTGAAACCTTTTTTTTTAAATTTATTTAAATGCACATGTCCAAGCTGTTTTTTTTTCAGACCACCACCGTGTGTATTCTCTGTGACTGCCTACACTCCAGCAGGGGCAACCAGCCTTAGTGATGCTGAATGTATTTGCATTACAGACTTAAACCTGAAAACCCCACTCGCTTCTAATTACTGTGCATGACTATACATGGCAAGCACATGGGTGTGTGCTAAACCTCTGCTTCTTCCCCCAAAAATTCGCTCCTCTTTTCCATCTACTGCAACTGTGAAATCACCAGAGCAAGACGCAATACATTTCTGCCTATAATTCTTCTATGCACACACAGTCATGTTTTCACATTAGTGCCAAAACGAAATTTCTTTGCCAATTTGAAAGCACACTTACTGCTCTTTTTTTTTCGGGCCAAGTGAAAATCTCTTTTACAGACTGACACATTATGAATCCACCATGTGTAACTACAACAAAAACAATTCCCATTTCTATTATTCATTTCTTAAGTTACCACATACATCCCCTCTCAAACTGTAAACTCACCTTTAAAATTAGTTAGTTGTGAAAGAAATGTGTCACTCAAACAGCAGATTATCAGAGCCAGGATCTCTGTTCTGTACACCTCTCTCCTCTCAGCAGAACCAGATAATGGCAAACTTTCCCTCTATTTTTCCACACATATACATGTAAGTTTCAAATCTCAGTGCTTCCCCCTTTTTTTCAAATGTAATGACACATTTCTATTGGTTGAAAACCAACCCTTTTCCAAAAGTACCCTGCCCCCAACTTGACTTCTGCCTAGTACCCTTCCCCCAACTTGACTTCTGCCTGCTACCATAGCAACAGCTCATGGAACACTGCTGTGTGCAGTTAGGTCAGAAGTTCGACACACAATGTTTCAATTCCACAGAGCAAGAGTGCTTGACTTTTCAAACCTAACTGCAAATCCATAGTACTGTTCTTTGGTTACACATTTTTTTGTACCAATACAAAACATGCTTCTATTAATTTTCACATACAGCCTAGTTTTTTTTCTAGAATGGTATGAAACAGCCAATCAGTTCTTTTTGTTTTGTAAAAAATATGTATGCCTCCATTTCCAAACTGTCTTTCTTTTCATATTGCCATTCTACTGAAAGACACCTCCTGAGTGCATCCAGTTCTCCTTTGAAGATGTTCACAGTGTGGATTGTAGGGCACAGCTATGTCTTCTGGAGTGAAAAGTTTGCAGAGAAAACAGATATGGTGAGAGACCTTGCTTTGCCAAATGTAGACATTAAATGGATTGGTCAGAGAGGGTTAAAGTGGCACCAATTGATGCCATTGGTGAAATCCTTCATGCAAATCCAACACCCTGACCTCATAATAGTGCACTGTGGTGGCAATGACCTAGGCACTTTGACTGGGGTAGGTCTGGAAATGCTTATGAAGGACACCTTTGCACAACTGTTTACACTTTTCCCTAAAACTGCCTTTGTGTTTTCCAACATATGCCAAAGGCAAAAATGGAACTGGTCCAATCATTTCTGTCCACAGATTGACAAAGCAAGAAAGCACGTCAACAAATCTGTTTCTGCTTTCCTCCGTGACTATGGTATGGGTGCCATTTACCACAACAACTTGCGTTACGACATGCAAGACATTTATAGAGGAGATGGTGTGCACTTCAATGATGAAGGGAACAGAGTCTTCCTCTTGAACCTTAGACTCTGCATCGGTACTTACTTGTAGGTACCACTAAAAAAATGACTCCATAAACACAACAGCTCTTTTTAGAGCTCCCTAATTTCTAAACTCTTAAATCTGATTTTCATTTATTTATTTTTATTTTTTTTACCGTACGCTTACCGTGAGCTTACCGTACGCGTACCCCGTGATTTTTTTTAAAATCAATAAATGTTTTTTTTGTACTTTTCTGTCCTTCTTTGACCCCCTTACAATTGTTAGGGGGTCTGTAACTCTCCTCATTGCCCCCTTTCCTTGTTTTCACTCTTTTTTTTCAGAGTGAAATACACAAAATGGCGGCCGCCGCTTCCTGGTTTCGGCCGATTCGAATGTTTACTAAGATCTAAGAGCCAATCAGAATCGCGCTCGCGCACGCCACCGTACGCTTACCGTAAGCGTACGGTAAGCGTACCGTAAGCTGGCTCAGATATATATATTGATTTAAAGGCTATTTTCTCAAAATCAACTGAACTGATTTACACCAAACCTACAAAAGGCACTTCCTTGACCTACGGACTACCTCTCTGCCAAATTTCTAGTAATTCTGTTCAGCCGTTCGGGCTGTAGCCCTGTCTAAAGGTCCTATGGAAAAATGCATGGGAAAAACGCGTTTTGGGACCCCCCTTTTATCTCAGCCCCCGCTTGACGGATCCCCCCGAGACTTTCAGGGTAGGAGCGGAGCGTAGCGCCCCACCTATTTTGAGAAATTCGCGAGGATTCGTCGACCGGCGCCAAAGTTATTCAAAATAGAATGTTGAGGTTTTCCTATGGAAACGTGGTCCTAACTATAACTACCTACTGGCGACCGCCAGTAGGTAATATATATATATATATATATATATATTCACTGAAAAAACCATAGGTTTCACACATGTTATAGTTAGCGGAAATTTTACTGATAAAAAACCAATGAAATTCCCCGTTATAGTTAGTGCAGGAAACTATAACTCATGCGACCGCAATCCTCTGCTGATGCTAATACTGTATTTAGACACTTATTTGCCCAGGTCTTCTTCCATAAATTTTTAGCTATACATATATTACAAATATTTTTTTTTCATAAAGACACATATGTCATCAGCAGAAGATTGCGGTCGCGTGAGTTATAGTTTCCTGCACTAACTATAACGGGGGAATTTCATTGGTTTTTTATCAGTAAAATTTCCGCTAACTATAACATGTGTGAAACCTATGGTTTTTTCAGTGAATTTGCAAGGTTTTTTAAATGCTAATTCCTAACTATAACGTGTGTGAAACCTATGGTTTTTTCAGTGAATTTGTACGGTTTTTTAAATGCTAAGTTACTTTACGCCATTCGTGGCGTGCGCGCCCACTTAACGCAGTTCGTTCCGTGCGCGCACGGTGCGCTTCGCGCACCGCGCGGCCACTTTACGCAGTTAGTGCCGTGCACGCACGGTGGGCATGCGGTGCGCTACGCGCACCGCGTGCCCACGTTACGCTAGATGGGCCATGTACGCACGATGCGCTTCGCGCACCGTGCGCACATGGAGGACATATTATGCGCTTCCTTGTGATAGGTAATCTGTTGAAATTTTTTGGGGAAATGCTGTGCTCTTATAAGACATGCACAAATGGTGGCCTTCGGCCACCATTTGCACACGGGGTGGAGAGAGTGTGGATTTTTTTTTTTTTACATTTTTTACCGTACGCGTACGGTAAGCGTACGGTAAGCGTAATCGCCGAAATTTTCGAAAAATAAAAAATTACCGTTTTTTGCCTTGGGGGATCTTTGAAGACTCAACTAATATGGTTATGTGCATGGGCGCTGTCTAAACAGCCCCTTTATATGTTTTTGGCATTTGTTTATCAGCTCCCCCCTCAGAGTGCGAGAGAGAAAATGGCGGCCGCCGCTTCCTGGTTTCGACCGATTCGAATGTTTACTAAGATCTAAGGGCCAATCAGAATCGCGCTCGCGCACGCCACCGTACGCGTACGGTAAGCGCACCGTAAGCGCACCGTAAGCTGGCTCAGATATATATATTGATTTAAAGGCTATTTTCTCAGAATCTACTGAACAGATTTACACCAAACCTACAAAAGGCACTTCCTTGACCTGAGGACTACCTCTCTGCCAAATTTCAAGTAATTCTGTTCAGCCGTTCGGGCTGTAGCTGTGTCTAAAGGTCCTATGGAAAAATGCATGGGAAAAACGCGTTTTGGGACCCCCCTTTTATCTCAGCCCCCGCTTGACGAATCCCCCCGAGACTTTCAGGGTAGGAGCGGAGCTTAGCGCCCCACCTATTTTGAAAAATTCGCGAGGATTCGTCAACCGGCGCCAAAGTTATTCAAAATAGAATGTTGCGGATTTCCTATGGAAACGTGGTCCTAACTATAACTACCTACTGGCGATCGCCAGTAGGTAATATATATGTATATGTATATGTATGTCAAATCAACTCCGATAGCTTAAACAGCACTGAAACGAGAACTTCTGTCCAGCAGTAACAAAGATCCAAAATGCTCCAATTCAATTCTTGTTAAGTTTATTACTCCAAATGTATGAGTAAGGTGTAGGAGACGCTTAACCGCGTTGGGTTAATTTCAGCATTTGGAGTAATAAACTCAACATGAATTAAATGGGAGTGTTTTAGACCTCTGTTACTGCTTGACAGGAGTGTGCGCTGCTGTACTGTTTAAGGCTATCAGAGATGATTTGGCATATTCAGGGTTCCTCAACCCTTATGCGCACCAGTGCCAATCTTGGGTCCTGGCTTTATGAGGATTGGTACTGAGTATCACCATTATAATCACAGCATTGACATTTTACTTTTAATTAACACTTCTTTCACAATTTTATAAAAAGTTTCCATTAAATAAGCATGTTCAGTTTTCAAAAGAGAATTAGAAATTTTACACTTTAAGACAGGGGTCTCCAACCTTTTCTGTAGTGAGAGCTACTTCTGCTCAAGTAAAGTTCTCACGAGCTACTAGCATATTTTATCACTGTAAAATAGTGATCAGATATGACACAACCTAAGCAAGATTATCACTAGTGACCACCCAAGCAATAAAGGTGAGGTTACCACAAGAAACCACGGGAAAAAATTTCATTGGTATTAAATGCTCTCCCTAATTAATGAAATAACACCCAAAGCATCACATGCCCTTGAGCCCAAAGGACATAACCACAGCAATAGGTTGCCCCAACTAAGCTTACTAAGATTGAATTATCTTTCAACTATCAGGCATTGCCATTTTTATGAGAGGGGCAGCCACCTTTGTCAGGGATAGCTACAAGTTGGCCAGTTATGCTCTTAATATGTCAGAGATGGCTTTGAGAATGCCACAGCTAGACCAAAAATGCCAAAATGGCCATGGAAAACCCTTATGCCATACACACTATTATGACATGAATACACACAACTGTGCCAGAGTATAAGCTGTTATGATGGGAGGTGGGCAGCTTATACTTCTGTTGCCCTTGACACCAGGAAAAGCTTTTAGTGAGCGATACTGTTTATTATGAAGGGACACAATGTCATGCACACAGACACACATAAATGTGCACTGATGGGGCTCTTAATTGTCTCAGCTCTGTATCCATACCCTGTTCTTCTCCGCTCTTTGATCATGCACCTAAATAACAATGTTTTTCACTCTGGATCCTGTCGTCCAAAACCTTTGTGGGTCAGCACCGGTTACTGCTCACGCTACTGCTGTCACTCTTCTTTCATGGCCCATTATTCACACACAGGGTGGACTCATAGAGCAGGGTATAAAACATGTCCAATCTTCTTGGTACTTAGCAAGATTGAGACTGGAGACATATGGTGAATTTGCAGACCCCATATGCTGGCAGAGTGTCTATCTGATTATCATGAGATGTGTCTTTGGTTTGCCTGGCTGTCACTCTAAGGCAGAGGTCTTCAAACTTTGTTGCGTTGAGCCCCCCTATGCTAACTATTTTGAAGTCGGGCCCCCCCTCCAAAACTTTATGACAAGGACTGGAAGAGCTGGAGGGGCAGGGCTGAGCACAGAGGTTTGGGCTTGTGAGACCATTGCAGGGGTGCTTTTTCTGTAGCTCATAATCCACAGTAATGTGAGACTTATAAAAGAGTAAATGCTTGAAACAAAAATTGATCAACAAACACTGCTCATATATGGGAGAGTTGTGAGCCCTTCACACTCCTGGGCCCAAGTGCAACACCACCTGCTCCACTAATGGTAGCTGCATTCCTGAGTAGCAGGCTATCTCGCACACCTCTTTTACTCCTTCCCCACCATGCCTGGTCGTCACTCCCATCTTGACACAGGCTCTGCATTCCTTTGAGAAAAAATAGCTCCCACACATTGTCTCTTCTGCAGCAAGGGTTTACTCTGCTCTACTGCTAGCAAGCAATCTGAGCCCTAATGTCCCTTTTGCAAAGACACCCATGTGCTACGCATGGAAGGCACCCTTGATGCAAAGTAATGCAAGGCAGCATGTAGCAAAACTTTGTGTTACTTTGGGAAACTATCCAATGCAAATCCTGACTTGCTTTGAATAGTAAATCCCAACATAACACTTTGCATCGGATTTGCATTGCAAAAGTAACGGAAACCTGTTGCAAAGCATTAGTAAATCTGGCCCCTACAGTGGCGCTGCGCTGCCTTGCTTTACATTTGGGTACAATCCAGTTTCAGGAAGCAGTCATAAATCACAGTAGTTTTGGTATAGGCCCGGTGAAATTTAAATTGCTCTGGCATAATTTGTATAAATTCAGGAGCTTCATTTTACACGAGTTTCCCAAAATTATGCCAGTATGCCAAACCTCGTAATTATGCCATTGTTTGAGGTAATGTTATAGCGCTGGAGCTTGGGAAGAACACGAACGTCCAGAAAGCTAGCTGCACTTGTGTTTTCACACTTTTTTCAGTGCAAAGTATGTCCTTTCATCAAAATTGGTACAACAACACTTTTGCACTAAAATATTGAGCTAATGACTGATTTGCATTTTGGGTAGTTATGCGTAATTTTCACAACATTTCACATATTGCATGAAAGTAGATTCCACAAATTCCACACCCCCTTAGTTTAGTATCCCAGAACACTGAAAAGTGACATTTATCACATCCTTATCCTTCTCTGTCGAACTGTCTGTGAATAAGATGGGAGAGATAGAGGGGCAGAAATGACAATGGAATAAGAGGGTGAATGGTAATCCATGCTGCTCCTCCCTCCCTACTGGTTAATAGTCTGGCCACTCACTAGAACAAGGGATGGTGAACTTGTAACACTGGTGATGCACTTACATTTTCAAATGTCAGGGGTCACAAAATACTATCTACACTTTTGCATGGCTCTTTTAAGAATGGCTGTAAAATAATCTACAGACTGATGATTTGTTGAGCCCTGATGCATTATGGAAGGTGGCTGGTTTATTTTCCTATATACACCCGCTAGCAGTGTTGCACAAGTGAAAATATCTGTTAGGTTGACTAATCCTCACCTTTGATGGTTGGAATGTATTGAATATAACTATGGGCACTCACAAATCAATCCTATGCTTTCATAAGAGAACAGGGAACCGTTTCCATCTTCATTTCAAATCAAACTCATGTGATATCTACTAGAATATAGAGTATAATAGTAAGAGTTATTTTTATATAAATTAATATTATTTTCCACTATTTCAAATTCATTATACAAATTAATATATTTGCATCCTCCTGACTATTTGAAACATCGGTCCTAAAAAGACAGAACATACCCAATTATGTTTCATGATCGCTCATTAATCGATGCATATTAGCTTATCTATCAACATATGATCGGGATTGTCGTATTCTGGAACCAAGCAATTCCGTCTTACCACAATTAATAAAACAGAAACCTCACTTACCCTTAGTAAAACGAAAAGTAACTCTATTATTACATGCTAAAATCCATATAATCCTCTCACAAAAGTGAAAATGAAAATACAGCAAGCAGTGAGAGACGTGATGATTTTGATGTCCTCACTAACCTAGGGTGAGAACCAAGCAGATGCCTTGAACACAAAGAGCACATCATGCTGAACGATTGGTTGTGGTCCCACCCTCCTAGGACCACCCCAAGCACAGTTATGTGCAAAAAATACAATCCCAACCAAAGGCCCTGCAAAGCATTATGGGGCAATATTCTAGGGTGCAGTGAATATTATAGTATCCAATATCAAAACATTCCTCAAGGGGCAGGCTCTCAGGCTCAGCTGAGAGCTAAGACTATAATATTCACTAAACTCTAGAATCTCGCCCCATAATGCTTTGCTGGGCCTTTGGTTGGCATTGTATTTTTGACCATAACTTTGCTTGGGGTGGTCCTAGGAGGATGGGACCACCACAATCATTGAGCATGATATGTACTTTGTGTTCAAGGCACCTGCTTGGTTTTCCCCCTAGATTAGGGGGGCCCCCAAATTCATCACCTCTCTCATTGACTGATATTTTTCTAAGCTATTTTTTGTGACTTGGTTACATGCTTTGTAGCATGTAAAGGTAAAATTGTTTTATCAATGGAATGTGGGTGCAGTAGTTTATTCTAGAGTTTTTGCATGAACTCCCTTGTCATGTATTAATAAACGTTTTAAACAGAAATCTCACATACCTTTAGTAAAAAAAAAGTTATCTTTGCTTGCTAAAATACATATAGCCATCTCATGAAAATGAATATATAGCAAGCAGTGCCTTTAATTAAACAAGAAATAATTCTATCTTTACAAGCTAAAATGCATATAGTCATCTCACAAAAGTGAAAATGAAAAATAGCAAGCAGTGAGAGTCTGATGATTTTGGGGTCCTTCCTAACCTAGGGAGAGGACCAATCAGATGCCTTCAACACAAAGAGCACATCATGCTGAAATGATTCGGCGGTGGTCCCATCCTCCTAGGACCACCCCAAGCACAGGTATGGGCAAAAATACAATCCCAACCAAAGGCCCTGCAAAGCATTATGGGCTGATATTCTAGAGTGCAGTGAATATTATAGTATCCAATATCAAAACATTCCTCAAGGGGCAGGCTCTGGGGCTCAGATCAGAGCTTATACTATAATATTCACTAAACTCTAGAATCTTGCCCCATAATGTTTTGCTGGGCCTTTGGTTGTCATTGTTTTTTTGCCCATAACTTTGCTTGGGGTGGTCCTAGGAGGACGGGTTCAATCTTTGTGTTCAATGCATCTCCTTGCCCTCCTCCTAGGTGAGGGGTGACCCCAAAATCATCACCTCTCTCATTGCCTGATGTTTTTCAAAGTTCACTTTCGTGAATTGGTCATATGCGTTTGAGCATGTAAAGGTAAAGTTGATTTACCAAAGGACTGTGGGTATAGTAGGTAATTCCGTTGTGTAACTAAAATGCGTAGTTATCAAATCTCCAGATCTTCCGCTAGCGGAGCGAAGCTCATTGCCCAGGGTTAGTATTATCTCTATAGGTTGGTAAAGGGTGGGGCAGTGTTTTCATAGTGAACCCTGAAAGATGCTGTGCCACTCTTCTATTGCATTGTTTGTTTTAGCTAATTTATTAACAATATTTTCTACTTAAGTTGACACCTGTGGCCTGTTTGGGGCATGCGTCTAACCAAACCATAATGGTTTACCATTTCAGTAGCAAGGACAAAGGCAAGAGTGTCTCGCTTATTTAACTCAAGTTACTTAGTGACTCTCTATTTAAGGATGATTTTTGTGGGCGAATCCAAATTGAATGTTTAAAATAGACATAACACCCTGGTTGTTTGTAATGATGCATGCTATGATTATGCTCTCACGTTTAAGTATCTAGTACCTGGCATGTGGGACTGTATCATGGAACCAAAGTATTGATCACAAAATAATATCAAAATGTAATACTTCCATCTTGGATTATAATGAAGCAAAGCATTGTTGCCATGTAATTCGTGCACCAATGATGGCTTTCTAGTACTGCTCAAGTGGCCCTGAATCGGTGCTGAGTGTCTCACAAATCAGTCTTATTTTTTTTAATAAACTTTTTACTTTCAACAAAATAGTGCTGGTACAGAGTGATATCAGAGCAAACAGCAGGCCCACAGTAGGTGACTCCAACTTCGGTACATCAACATGACAGTTATCACAGGTTCCACCATTTCGCTGATTCAGAGTCCAGTCCCACCCCCAATGAGATGAATCATTATACAGAGGAAATATACACAGCAAGAAAATACTGAAGTGCTGAAAACATATGGATAGAACAGACTCAGTTAGTCGAAGGTGAAGGCTCATCAGTATTAGTTAGGAGAGACATCAACATTTGTCTTTCACGCTGCAGTTCCACAGTAGGAGAAATGCAGATGTCCCCTCTAAATTTGTTCCATTTCTCCCATTTGTGGTCCCATTTCTTGGGGCAGCCTCTTCCCTTGAAAACGGCCTTCTCCGCAATCATTGCTCTATCCATTTCCCTAGCCCAGTCGCGCATAGTTGGGACCGTTTCCACCCCCCATTTCTGTGCGATGTTGCATTTCGTGATTGCCCAACCCATCGATGCCCATACCTGCTCTGCCTGGGACAGTTGTTACGTGACATTATCCCTGTAATGCTTAATATATGGACAGTCCCACAGTATGTGAAAAAACGTGCCGGACTGATTGCAATGGCGAAGACAAACGGGGTCAGGCCGTCTACCCAGTCTGAAAAGGAGTGTAGCATCAAAATAAACTCAATGAAGGATTTTCAGCTGGATGAGGCGTAGCCTCATGGGGATAGCAACTTCTCTAGGGGAGGCCAGTACGTCCCACCAGTTCTCATCATCAATACTACCCAGGTCTGACTCCCACCCTTCACGTAATCGTTGCATTGGATCAGTTCGATTATTTACCAATTTTTTGTAAGTGAGGGACAGTGCTTTATGGTCCATGGGATCCAGTATCAACCTGTCCTCTAAGGGGGAAGACTCAGGCAGAGGGAGTTCCTTAGGCATAGCCGCAGAGATGGCATGGCTAATCTGGAGGTACCTAAAGGTTTCAGTGTGTGCCAATTGATACTTTGTCTGGAGTTCAGTAAACATGGCTAATTTCCCCTTCACCCACATGTCCCCCACCGTGGATATGCCAATCGTGTCCCATTTATCAAACCCAGGACATTTACTGAGCTGCCACAATATTTCGGGCTCCCAAAGTGGCGTAGCTTTTGTCAAGCGGTTGTGCCAACCCAGCCTCCTCGTGACTCCGTGCTATATCTCCACTGTGCAGGCAGTTGGACCCGTCAAGGCAAGCTTTCTGAGATTAGAGTATAGTGCCCTATTGTAGCCTCCCTGTCCCAGGAGCCAGTGATCCGTGCTGAAGTTTGGATCGTCATGTGCGCCAAATACCCATCTATTTATTGCGGTCAGTTGTGAAGCTTGGTAGTATAGTCGCATGTCTGGTAGTGCTATGCCCCCGTCATGCCACCCTATGGTGAGTTTTTTCATTGCTATACGAGGTGGGCGGTCCTCCCACAGTAGACCCCGCACTACACTATCTATTCTAGAGAAATAGGAATCAGAGACAGCAAAGGGGGTGTTATGTAGCGCATATAGGAAGCGCGGGAGAGCGAGCATTTTAAAAAGTGACGCTCGCCCCAAGAGGGTAAGTGGGAGAGACCGCCAGTGTAGGACGTCCAATTTGAGACGTTGAGGGGGTCCCAGTAAATTATGTTAATAGAATAGGCTAGCAACCGGGCTCACAAAGACACCGAGGTATCGAAAACCCTGAGATGCCACTGGTATATTATAGCACAGAGGACTGGAGGGGGGGTCGCCCCGTAGCACATACATCTGGGATTTAGACCAATTAATCTTGTATCCGGAGCGGGCACCAAATATATGGAATATATGAAGTACACGCCGCAGGGATCGCGACGGAGAGGCCAGATAAAGACGAATGTCATCCGCGTAAAGCAAGATGTGGTCTCCATGGTCTACGGCCCATTTCAGTCCCCGTATTTCTGGATCGTCTCTAACCCAAACGGCCAGTGGTTCCAATACAAGGGCGAAGAGCAGCGGGCAACCTTGCCGCGTGCCATGCCGGAGGGAAAAGGCAGCTGAGCGGTGTTTATTGATGGTGACATACGCAGTAGGTTGCATATATAGCAGCCTAATCCATCTTATTACCCTGGGTCCAAAGCCCATGCGTGCCAAGACAGCAAAGAGGAAGTCCCATTCAATCGTGTCACATGCCTTAATGGCATCTAATGATAGCAAAATCGCCTCTTCCCTGATAGTATCGAGTCTACCAAGGGCCACATTTAACCGTTGCAAGTTCTGGGGCAACCCTTGCGGAGGAGGATCCACACCCCCTTGAACCTGAGGAAAATCCTGAGTGCGCGATCATTCAATACCCCATCTATTCAGGGCAAAACAGGAGTTCCCAACCAGATGTGTCTCCTGGAGCATCACAATATCCAAAGCATGTCGTTTCATATATTGCAGCACAATGCACCTCTTGATTTTGTCCCCAGGCCGTTGATATTCAAGGTCAAGAGGTTGAGCTTGACGCCCGGTGCCATTTAATTAACATTTTGGGAGAAGAAATCGACCTGCGGAGATCAGCAGCCAATGGGACTCCAGGACACCCCTCCACCCCATGGCCAGAGCATGACGGTGAACAAGAACATCTCAGACGGAATGTGCGTTCCCAAGGGACAGTGGAACCATTTGCTACGTAGGAGAGCCAAGAGAGACCATGTACCGACACAAGAAACAAGAACAATGAAAACAACAAACCCCTATTCCCCCTCCCCATATGCACCCCATCCCCCCACCCTGCCTCCCTGCACAGCGGGTATAGAACCACCTGTCGCCCTCCCACATCAACTTCGAGGGCGTGAAACAACCCAGCTCCCTAGCACTACTATCTATAAGCCTAAAGAAGAGCCCCGGCCAGCAGACCCCAAGGGCGGAACGTACTTAAAGTGAATAATGGGTTACAGACCCCTAAGCATATCTGATGCAGCCAGAGTCCAGGGTACCATGGGTCCACACCGTAAGCGTGCAAACCCTCCTGCCTCTGCAGGAATATGGTGCGTCCTAAGTACAACACTCTCTCCACACCCAAACCTGAAAGTCAGAGTCTCAGCTGGGGGCCCCTCTTGCTTGCCCAGTGGTAGTCGTTTCCCCGTTTCTGAGTCAGAACGAGGAGGGGACCGTCGTGGCTCTCTCCGGTCTCTAGCCCCACCGGCTGCCTGTGCAGGGTTGTGTGAGCGCTTGCCCACTGTACGCCAGCCGTCAAGCCAGTCCCAGGCGTATTCGTGTCTTGTGAAGAACCACAACTTGCCATTGGATTCAACCAGGAGTTTTGCTGGGAACAACATGGCATACTTGATTTCCTGGGCTCTGAGTGCGTGCTTCGCTTACAGAAAGCTGCGGCGTTGTTTTTGGATTCTCAGGGTGAAGTCTGAAAAGAAAGACACTTTACTGTTTTCGATGGACAGTGGTGGGGGGCTCGGGTGCAGTTTGGAGTATCACATCTTGGTCCCTAAAGTTAAACACTCGAGCAAGGAGCGGTCGAGGGGAGGCTCCCGGCTTCCATCTCGGCCTGCCCCTAGGCACACGGTGGGCTCGTTCAATGGAGAAACATTTAGACAGACCCCGCGGTAGAAGTTGTTGTAGAATCAGCTCCTCTACGAAGAGATCGGAGACCTGACTCTCCGCTCATTTCGGCACGCCAAGAATCTGAACGTTGTTGCGCCTCACTCGGCCTTCGTACTCATCCAGCTGCAGAGCCAATGCGTCGTGCGAAGTTTGAAGTTCGGTCACTTGGTTCTTGAGGAGGGTCGAGTCATTCACCAAGTCTTTTGTGATTGTTTCAACAGAGCCGACTCGGTCCTCCATTTTCCGCATATCTTCTCTGATAAAGGCAACCTCCGTGGCGACCGTGTCGATCCTAGTTTCGAGGGAGGTCCGTACGGTGGTTTTCGGTGCTAAGATGTCTTTGTTTGTGGGTTCCGGGCTCTCACTTTGGGGCCCCGTCGTGTCTTGGTCTCCCTCTTGGTGATTCTGCCATGCATACTTGTGTAGTTTTGCCTGTGTGGCACTTTTCCCGTCGCGGCCCGTCGCGGGCCTGGCCTGGCAGTTCGGGCTAGACTGTTCCCATTGGGCACAGGGTCAAGACTGATTTGCATATGGCTGGGTCCAAATTGGAATGGCATGGTGAGCAAACAAACGATGGATTTAGGCCCAGATCTCTGTACTGGGGTGAATGTATGACATTGTTCTGCATTCTGTCCATCAATAGTTATTTTTGCAATTGTCACCCCGAGTGGGACGGGTATGCTCAGACGTGAGTCCCGTGCTCTCCATGCCACTGGAATCAAGCTATCCTGGCTGAAGAGGGGTGAAACCCCAAAACCGGTCCTAGGATGCTTGTTTCCAATCCAGGGAGGACCTGGCCTGGCAGTTCGGGCTGGACTGTTCCCATTGGGCGCAGGGTCAAGACTGATTTGCATATGGCAGGGTCCAAATTGGAATGGCATGGTGAGCAAAAAAACGATGGATTTAGGACCAGATCTCTGTACTGGGGTGAATGTATGACATTGTTCTGCATTCTGTCCATCAATAGTTCTTTTTGCAGTGACTGATGCAGGCAATCTTCAGGAAGTTGAGGAATGTATATTTCCTATTCTTTGTGGTGGCATCTACCAGGACATTCAAACTACAAATGAAGATGTCATTTGGGTAGTTTAAAGTAGCTTTTGAAATTAAGTTAGTGATTTTTGTACATGCAATTTGGGTTAGCTACGAAAGGATACAATATGATGGTTTGTCATCACAGAGTGGGCAATGGCAGAATACAGAGTGGGATGAGGGATTAGTTGCATGCAGAACAAGATGGATTAGCAGCTGCGGCCCGTCATTCAGATTGCTATACAAACATTAGCTGATATTTTAAGAACTGAAATGAGTGAGTTTGCCAGATCTGGTGGGGAGGGAGTGCCTAGGAGCACAGCAAAAGAAGGTCTTTTCGTGACTTTCAGTCCGCCTCCAGCCTTGAGTGGATGATTGAAGTACTTGATGAAGTATCTGGGTAGAACAACAAGATCAAGAATGTGCAAGAAGTTGAGGAAGAGCCAAGGTTATGTATTGGTTAACGTGTCCTGAGTGTGACTTATGCAGTCTGCAATGTCTGCCCTATGCTTTGAAAATGAGTGAGGTTTGAATAGCACGAGGCGCCGATGTTATCCATGTGATTGCTTTGGTTGGTGGTGATGGGAATGTGAATGAGACAAGGGTTGACTGTGCACTGTGCATGTTGCTGAAGTGTTTGGTGGTACATAAGATGGTGTTTATGTTTCATGGTGAGGAGGCTAGGTGGCACGTGCCTGGTGTACAGGAGTACTGTGAACTCTGGAATGTGGATGGATTATAAACCCTTTGACCTACCTGGTCCTAACAAGACCAAATTTGAGATTGCCATTATTAATGTCAAACGATGCCTGTAGAGCACCACAATTGTGAGAGATCACTCTACATTGGCAGGACCCCCCTACAGTCTGGGATATCAGAGTACAGGTATCAGCGTGGTACAGTCCCTTACAGAACTCCCTCATTGGGGTATACAAGCGCCATTCTATTTGGGCACAGCAGACCTACTATAAAATGTATCACCTGTCATGTTGTACGTATTAGATCTTCCATAACATATGCTACAAATTGTGAGAATTATTTTTAACTCTGCCTGGTGGCACAATTTCTTTGTCACTAAGCAGTGGCCTCTCGGAAAGGGTGTTTGCAAGGAGCTCGGTGCTCTGTGAAACTGGCACTAGAAGGTTTAGTTTTACTGGAACACCCAGAAGGCAATTTATGTAATGGCTAATGCAACCCACAAAACAGAAATAGATATACATCAGGTTTATGACTGCTTTTGCTCGAGAAATCTTTTCCATAATAGGTCCCCACCAAAATGATACGTCAAAGTTCTTAAGTAGCAAGAAAATGACAATTCCAATATTTATTTTAGTCACGAGCCAGTTATGCAGCCAAATTAACACACAAAGATAGTTTTCCAAATTAACGATTCCAGGGGCTTGACAGATTCATTATTAGAAATAATTGACACAGTTCAGTTGCAAATTAATATCTTCTGTATACAGGCTGATATGTTGTTCACATCTGATGAAGAGCAATTTTCGGATTAACATGTTCACATGTTTAACACCTACGTGGTAAGAACATCCAAATTCAGGTGCCAACATAACTGTTGTAGGAGTTTGGCAGACGTGGTAGAAATAACAGGCATAGTACAGTTCTCAAATTTCCAGTGCTATGATATGAAGATATGTGGCCTCGATCCCAAACATAGTTCAGTCACCAAATGACCTTTTCCTAGAGCTTTGTAGACATAAGGCCAAAGTACCAGGCAAATCTGGAATATGAACCTTAACAATAACAAATGTTTGGAAGTTGAGATCAAAATGTCAAAGCTATTTTACCAAGAGAGTACTTCAGGGTGTTGACAAACATAGGTCTGAAATAAAAGAGATAATTGCTTTCCCAAGCCAGCGTTTGTATGGTCTACATTTCAGGCAGGTACAAAGCGTCTTTCTGCCCATTATCAGACAAGAGTATTGTGTGAGGGTTCTGGCATCACTTTAAGCAGCAGGGCCTGCCTCCATCTCCAACTAAAGGCCATGTGTACAGAAAATAGGAATTGTGTTTTCCTAATTGAAATCGCAATTCCTAATGTATGAAAACGTACAGGTCTGAAATAGTGATTCCTAGTGGGTCGCAAATCGAACTGCCTCATGAATATTTATAAGGCAACCACAGTTTGTGACCCATTAGGAACTGCGCCATCACAGGGATGGGTGGCCTGCTGGGATCAGCAGACCACTATGTCTGTGATTACTTTTTAAAAAGGCTTTTTCTTTTTTGAAAGGCAGTCCGTTTTCCATGCAGAAAAATGGGATGCTTTAAATGACATTTTTAAGTTTAATTTTCTAAGAGCATGCAGTTGTCCAAGGGACCACTGTGACGTTTAAAAAATATGGGTTTCCTCATTCACAAAGGGGAAAGGGTCCTCTGGGGACCCCATCTCATCCATGAATAGTTACCACCACCTTTGAGGTGTCAATAAAAAATGAATGTTTTGCAACTGTAATTCAGTTGCAAAACATTCATACATAACACTGCAATTCGATATTTGGAAGGGATGTCTAAACATGCCATATTCAAATACTGAATCGCTAAACACAATTGCGAATCAATACCATGTCACCGAATTGCAATTTGTGCTTTGTACATATAAAAAAGCATTTATGCAGTTGGAAATGGCCTGATTAAACTAATCCGGCCGTTTCCAACCACAAAAATGTTTTTGTACATATGGCCCAATATTGCTTTAAGAAGATCACTCAATCAATCAAGCAATCAATCAATCAATCCATCAGTTGATATGTACAGCCCTGCTAATCACTGGTGCTTTAAAGTGCAAAGCAAAGGTCCTATGGAAGTGAGGGTAAAATACATTTATGTTTTTATAGGATTTCCGCTGTAAGCTGTAATGTCAATGTGTTAATGCTTTTTGAAGCATGTACACAACATGCTTCAAAAAGCATGGTTGTATCTGGTATTTCTATAGAGTGAACCTAGCCAAAAAGCATTGCCACACTTTGCTGGGTCCTGTAGAGGGTCCTGTCCAACAATCAAGTTCCTGTATCACAAAAGAGCTTTACTGGTTCTCTAACTGATGTCCAGTGGAATAAAATGCGTCATAAATGACCTACATAAAAATGTACAGTTTACAGCCTGCGAAGGCCGGGTTCTCTTCTTTTAGCTGGAGGTCCAGCCTCAATAAAGTGTGTGATCAAGGAGAGATGAGGCACTGCATTGTCAGCCAGCAAATCCGGTTCTCTATTGAAGATATGAACAACAAGCATTGGCAAAGCCTATAGGTGTTGCCTCCGTAAGATCTATTAGCTTTGTCAATGTTTTTAAGACATATTGTAAGGAGCGTGAGCTGCTGTGCTACATACTTATTGTCAAGAAAAGACAACGTGTTATGATGTGGGCTGCGGTGAGCGCGTCATAGCCCTTTTTTTCTTTTTAAGCTATGTTGCTTAGCAGCCCTCCCTGCTGTGCAATATGTTAAAACAAAGTGGGACCAGGAAGCAACCCGAGGGGGGAAGGGGAGGGAGCAGCAATAACGGACAGCTGGAAAAGTGGGGTATAGGGGATAACAAAACAAGGGGGGTACTGGGGAGGAGGGAGAGAGTACCATAAGGGGGAAGGGGGAGTGAGATGGGGTAAAATATTGTATCTCAGTCCCAGCGACAGCAGCAGATGGGCACAAATTAAGTTGAATTAACTTTTGATTGGTCGATGCTCCAGAGAAAGAACGGAAGTGATGCTTTGCCTGCATTGTCAAGTTAGGAGGCTGCAAAGGAGAGTGACTCTGAAGCCAACAAATGGTAAGCAATGGGCGGGTTCGAAGCCCTTTATTGTAAACAACAGTTTCTAGGAAGCGAGAGTGCATGCAGCGCATGTCCTGTCGTAGGCTCGACCTTAACAATTCAGTGAACCACTTCTAAATAAAAAGAGTCTGAGTCAAAACAGCAACAATAGTCAGGTGGCTCCTTTTTATGTGAATACTCAACAGGGCAATTTGTCAAGATACACAAAGCTCACACATTTTTTACCCCAAAAGAATGAGCAACATCTGGACTTCACTTCCACAACATCAACCTCACATCCTACCATATGTGAATCATTAGCTCCACAGTCCAGGCCTTCATGGCTAGTTTGAAATGCGTTAACATTAAATAAGTTGCTTTTTATGGCAGTTCAAAACAGAAACAATGGATTTTCACCACAAAAGAAATTACACTTGAGTGAAACTGAGAGGTAGCACAGTGTGGCCTCATATGTAGGATGTATTAAAACACTTTAATACACAAACTCTTACAGTGTTTCCCTCTCCCTGAATGATTAAAGGGACACATAAAATAAAGTGCAATTTACTACCTAAGTTTCCAGAAAAACTGTGCAGGTGAGTCTTATTTTGCGTGGAAAAAGTTGGGGTGATCCATCAAGCGGGGGCCGAGAAAAAGAGGCTGTTCAACAAAATTGCATTTCTCATGTTAATTCCTGTAGCAATTTTAGACACGACTACAGCCCACACCGTTGAACGGAAGTACACCAAATTTGGCAGAATGGTAGCTGTTGAATCCTGAAAGCGGCCTTTTTGTAAATAGGTGTAAATCCATTCAGTAGTTTCCAAGATATTAAAAGAAAACCACATATGTATATCTAGGGACGCAAATCCTCCGAGGATCTGGCAGTCCCCGTGCTGAAATCTGAATGGTTTCCAAAATTTCAACCAGGAAGTGCTGCCAGCCATCCTGGGACTCGGTTTCAGCTGAGTACCAAAGAAAAGTTAGAAAAAAAGAAAAGGGGAGAGAGTAGGTATGCTTGAACCCCCAAGTCCTGGTCATGGGTCCCCCGGAAACCTGCCAGGGTAAAAAAGCATTTTTTTTAAATGTTTGCCGCAAAACAGTGACGGAGCTGAGAATCCATGAGAAAAAAAACAAAAAAAGAAGTGCAGTCTCCTGCACTTGTTTAATGTATAGTCCCCGGGTGGGCCAGGTCCCAGGGACATTAAAAGGAAAAGGAGGTGGGTGCATGCAGCCTCCCTCCATTGGCTCTTTTAAGCCCTGGGGACCACAACCTCCCTGGGGCTTTATGTCAATATGGGAGGGGGGCTGTACAAACCCCTCTCCATTGGGCTGATTGAGCCCCGGTGATCGTCACCTCTCAGGGGCTTTATTTTTAAAACAGACCACCCTACTGGGGCTGTGTGAAGCCCGATGGACCACCACCTCCCCAGGAGCTAAAATTAAGCTTTTAAAGGGGAGGTGTTCGGTGGATCACCACTTCCCCAGTGCCAATGTAATATATAAAAGTGGGAGGGGTGCCATATATAGCCCCAGGGACCACCATCTTCCAGAGGCTGGCCTGTGCCAATTCAAAGAGGGGGGCGCTCAGCCCTGCTCCTGGAGCCAATTATGACCCTGGGGACCGCCACCTCTATGGTTGCCCCACACCCGGGAGAAATCTGTTTACTTTCACTTGGCAGGAGCTGACAGCTCCTGCCAAGTGAGAGCAAACATAAATTTGCTCCCAGCAAGCGGGAGCTGTTAAACTACTCCCACTTGCTTGAAGCCCTGGGACCTGACCCACCCGGGGTTCTCTTTTAAAAACAAGCATAGGAGCCCATGGTTGTGTTTTTCTAGGAATTAGCAGATCCGCGAAAATGCTTTCTTGCTGTATTGGGGTCCCAGGGAG
This sequence comes from Triturus cristatus, assembly GCF_964204655.1. NCBI lineage: Eukaryota > Metazoa > Chordata > Amphibia > Caudata > Salamandridae > Triturus > Triturus cristatus. Next base: position 655,698,376 of record NC_140586.1, read on the forward strand.
AACTCAGCACCAAAACTAGGGGGTCAAGGTATTTTTACTGTGCCCTTTTTCTTTTCTTTGGTAAGTCTGTGTGTGATACGGCGTTGTCTCTTTATTGGGGTATTTGCCGCAGGGCCTGGCTGAAGGCTAGGCCCTGCGACCAACCCCGCAAATTACATGGCTGAAGCAGCTGAAGGTCAAGCGTGGTGTGCAGTTGGGTGTTTATAGGGGGTGGCCCAGCCAGGCCCTTTGGCCAACACCTGCCGTGCATGGCTGAGGCTGTGCGTAGTGCGGTTGGGTGCATCATAGGGAGTAGGCAGGCCAACCCCTGCCATGCACGGCCGAAGGCCATGCATGGCATGGGATTCAATGCTTATAGGGAGTAGGCCACAGGGCCTGGCCATAGGCCAGGTTTTGCAGCCAACACCCACAGTGCACAGCCTAAGGATGTACATGGCATGGGGTTCAGTGTTTATAGGTAGTTGGCCGCAGGGCCTACCCATGCATGGTGGTGGTTGGATTAACGTAAAGTAATCTAAATTACTTAACGTTAAAAAAAATATAGAAATTGACAGGAAAAAAGCAAAGGTTACAGGGACGTTATTGTTAGGAAATAGAATTAAAAAACCATAGAAATTCACTTAAAAAAACAAAGGTTACAGGGATATTATATTTAGGTTCTGAATTTACTCACACAAACCCATAGAAACTCAGCATTATAGCTATGGTTAGCTGCAGTAACTATAACTCGTGCCCTAAGTTAACTATAAGTGATGCCCTCATCATGCACTGCTAATTACCCCACATATTACTCATGTCATCTTTCATTGCATCATTGATAATATCAACATATATGTATATATATATGTATAAATATGTATATAGATATATATATATATTTATCCAAACTGAAACCTCCGTTCAAGGAGCCCCCGACCCTTCAGGGTGGCCTCTCAACAGCGGGCACGGAGAGGCCCGCCAATTCACTACATGAGAACAGAAACACAGAGGCCCGTTTCCGGAGTCAGCAGCGTTTTAATCAAGGACACAGCAGCACCAATGCATCCCATAGCCCTACATCTTTCGGCGCTCTGCCTTGATCACGGGAGGAAGCAGTATGCAAAGTGCGCACGTGCAAGCAGTTTTTAGAAAGGTCATTGGTCACATGACTGAATAAGCATACATCTCCCAAAATGCATCAGAAAAAATCAGGTGAGTACTAGTGTCTTTGAAAGTTCTCATTGTTTGGCAGAGATCGAAAAATGTTTGCTTCCATTTTCTGACGCATTTCATAATAGTAACATACATATATATATATACTTTTTCACTAAAAAAACAAAGGTTACTGGGATGTATAGTTGGGTTCAGATTTTACATACACAAAACCATAGAAATTCATCTGTTACAGTTAGAGTTATCTCAAGTTGGTATAACATGTATCCTAGGATAACTATACCTCGCACCCCTGCCATGCATAGTTTTCTCATCAATAATTTTATAGCAAATGTTGCACTGATATTATCAATAATGTCAAAGAAAATGTAATGTGTGACGTAATATATATATTCCAAACACGTGTACCGCCTTCACCTTGTCGCTCTACACACAGCAGGTGCTGCAGCTCATGAAGGCGGTCTCGTGAAATGTACTGCATCGATCGTCAAAAGACAAAAAGCTGCGCACTCAGGCTCATTAATTTCAAAGAATGAAAATCACAAACGCGTTTCAGCCACCTGGCATTAGTCAATGTCAGTTAGCAATCGCATAGTTTCACTTTATAACAAGAAATTCATTGGTTTACAATTCATAATAAAAATCACGAAAGGACTCGAAAAAGGGTGATGTATTTACATCCAACGTGTCGGCCATTTTAGAACGTGCCTATGGAGCATTATAAGTATGCTAACTGCCTCCTATTTATATTATTCATTTGGTTTGCAGAGGTGTGTTGTTGCATCGGTATTAAACCAATATAGACATTCTGCAACCCCCTACTCTTCAACCATGATAATATGACCATTTGAAATTATCAAGTATAATCCCTCATTGATCATTTACATGCGTAAATGCGATTCAATGCATTCAATTATGCCCGTATGGGCTGATTCACGAAACTAATTAATCACTTCTCCATTCTGGTTGAACAACTGTTAGCCATCCTCACTTCAGTAGTGAAAAAAATTCATTTACCACATGTTAAAAAATAAATTTGAACAAATACACATGTGTGTATAAGAAACCCACAAACAAATTGCGCCCTGTATGGGCCTATCATACACTAGACTTTTGGAATTTGCATATTGCTCTTGCGAAACTACAGGTGAAATCTAACAGTCACTAAGAAATTCACCTAACTATGCCATTACTTGCACCTTTAGTTTTGTCAGTGAATTTCTAAGTTTTTATTTTATACAAGCAGAGATACTTTTATTATACCGAACTATAAGGTCACTTTACCCTTTGGTTTTTCAGGGAATTTCTAGGTTTTTTTTTAAATACTTTTTTTTAAGTGTATGTATGGTAGAATAACTGAATAATATATCCTGAGTGTGCAGATTATTCTGAAAGGGAATTGCTTTCGTACTGGAACTTAACAGGAAAGAGTACACACTTTGCAAAATGTTTCTAAAAAACGATGTTTGAGTATAAAACAATATAATACAACAATATTTGCATTGAGAATGTCTGTCTCTTAAGTTCTTCTGACTCTAATATTGAGATATTTTCTAAGCAAGTCAAATAATATTGTAATAGCATACCTTTTATAGCCTTTGTATGTGTTTTTACATTAAAGTCGTAATTATAATTCAGAAAGAGAGTTATCAGTTTTTTTAATATTGTATAGTATTGTTTCATTAAGTAAATTTATTTTGTATGTGTGTGATTACTCACTAGAGTTCTGTATTTTGTTTTAATATACTCTTTAGAGTACTTTTTCTCGTGTTCAGTTGTTATTTAATCCTAATATGTAAAGAGAGAGTCATTAAAATATTCTTGTAATATTAATTTTTAATTTGTTTTTAAAGCGGTGACTTTTGCGAGATGCTTGAGGGTGTTGAACACACAATCCTCTGCGTGGACTCCGAGTGGGCTGTACCTCCTGTTCAGCTCTCGCGATATACCCGCAAGATTGTGCATTTGGAATTAAATTAATAACAGTGCTTTCTTGTAATTCTGAACAAATTAAGACATTAGAGATGTTGATTAGCTTGGAAAAATTGATTATTAATTGTTCCATGAAAGATATAAAGTAATACTATTTCCACAATCTCGCAAGATGCTCTCGGGTAGCTCGTGAGAGGCCCAGGAGAGGAATCACACCCTACGGAAGTATTGTGATTGATTCATATGGCTGTCTTTATTTAGGAGAAAAAGATTCCATCCTTTTTGATTTATTTCCCAATGAGCTTTGGTTAGAGTAGACATATTTGGCTTGCTCCCCTATCCTGTTTCCCTTTGAGCAGAAAGATGTCTTCATCTGATTCAGATGAACAGCCAGGGGCTTCTGCACCACCTCAGCCACCACAGCCACCCAAGGAATCTTGGTGTGGCCATTCTTTGAAATGAGGCCAGGTGCCATGAAGGTATCTTCGAAGTACGTGACGAATCTTTGGAGCAAAGAGTTCAGCTGGGGAGGCAGAAATAAACAATATAGAATGAGTGCCACAGTGATGCAATGACACCTTAGATCTATGCATCGACCAAGGCTTGCATGGGCAGAGCTGGGGAGCTAGACGTCTCTATATGGGCTTCCACATCATTTGCTCCAGGGGATACTATGCAGGTTCTAAGTGAACAAGCAGAAAATAACCCTGCTTTTTAAAATAAAGCGCTATTTTGTTGCTTGTGCAAGCAGATACTTTTTTAATCAGAGACAAGCAGGTCTGCTCAGGACAAGCTTGACCAAGAACACAAGTGCCCCTAGCCATTAGTTTTTTGGGGAATAATGTTTTGTTTGTAAAGAGATGCTATTGGTGTTTGTTTAACACCTCTAGTTGTATTTTTTTTCCTACTCTAATAAAAAACTTAAAAAATGCAAAAACATTTAAAAACTCAACTGCAAGACTCTCAAGGGATCGTAACACAATTGGAGGGAAATAGTATATGTTTTCCTTAGGTGCCGGCAGAGCAAGGGTTCAAAATCTACTGCTAGGCACTTTGCAAAAAAAGGGTCAGTTTTCACTGTAAAAATGTGGTATGTCCACGTTGCCTTTTGGGCCCTTTTCTGCCGCAGGCAACAGGCCTACCCACACAAGTGATGCACCATTTTTGGCAGAAGACATTGGGGAATGCGTGGTGGGTGGAATTTTGTGGATCCACGCCGATTCCAGAACTTTCATCACAGAAATGTGAGGAAAATGTGATATTTTTCACAAAGTTTGAACTTTGCAAGGGATTCTGGGTAACAGAACCTGGTGGGAGCCAGACCTGCAAACACAACCTGGATTCCCCTGGTTGTCTCGTTTTTAAAAATATATAGGTTTGCTAGGTTTTCTTAGGTGCCGGCAAAGCAAGGGTTCAAAGTCTACATCTAGGCATTGTGCAAAAAAAGGGTCAGTTTTCACTGTAATAATGTGGTGTGTCCAAGACACGTTTTGGGCCATTGCCTGTCGTGGGCACTAGGCCTACCCACACAAGTGAGGTACAATTTCTCTTGGAAGACTTTGGGGAATGCGGGATGGGCAGATTTCTGTGGGCCCATGCAGATTCCAGAACTTTCCATCACAGAAATGTGAGGAAAATGTGTTTTTCTTTTTACAAAGTTTGAGGTTTGCAACAGATTCTGGGTAGCAGAATCTGGTTACAGCCAGACAAGTCACCCTATCCTCGATTTCTCTGGGTGTTTAATTTTAAAAAATGTATAGGTTTGCTACGTTTCCCTTGGTGCCGGTAGAGTTAGGGTTCAAAATCCACAGCTAGGCACTTTGAAAAAAAGGGTCAGTTTTCACTGTAAAATGTGGTGTGTCCACGTTGCGTTTTGGGTCGTTTCCTGTCATGGTAACTAGACCTACCCACACAAGTGAGGCACCATTTTTATCGGAAGACTTTGGGAAATGCGGGGTGAGTGGAATTTTGTGGATCCACGCACATTCCAGAACTTTCCATCATAGAAATGTAAGGAAAATGTTTTTTTTACAAAGTTTGAGGTTTGCAAGGGATTCTGGGTAACATAACCTAGTGAGAGCCAGACAAGTCACCCCATAATGGATTCCCGTGGGTGTCTGTTTTTCAAAAATGCATAGCTTTGCTAGGTTTCCCTAGGTGCCGGCAGAGCTAGGGTTCAAAACCTACAGCTAGGCACTTTGAAAAAAAGGCCAGTTTTCACTGTAAAAATGTTGTGTGCCCATGTTGCGTTTTGGGCCGTTTCCTGTCACGGGCACTAGGCCTAACCACACAAGTGAGGCACCATTTTTATTAGAAGACTTTGGGGAATGCGAGGTGGGTAGATTTTTGTGGCTGCACGCAGATTCCAAAACTTTCCATCACAGAAATGTGAGAAAAATGTGTTTTTATTTGACAAAGTTTGAGGTTTGCAAGGGATTCTGGGTAACAGAGCCTGATGAGAGCCAGAGAAGTCACCCCATCCTGGATTCCCCTGGATGTTATTTTTCAAAAATGTATAGGTTTGCAAGGTTTCCCTAGGTGCCGGCAGAGCTAGGGTTCAAAATCCACCTCTAGTCACTTTAAAAAAAAGGGTCAGTTTTCACCGTAAAAATATGGTGTGTCCCTGTTGCGTTTTGGGCCGTTTCCTGTCACGGGCACTAGGCGTTACGTTTTGGGCCGTTTCCTGTCACGTGCACTAGGCCTATCCACACAAGTGAGCTACCATTTTTATCGGAAGACTTTGGGGAATGCGGGGTGGGTGGAATTTTGTGGATCCATACACATTCCAGAACTTTCCATCATAGAAACGTGAGGAAAATGTTTTTTTGACAAAGTTTGAGGTTTGCAAGGGATCCTAGGTAACAGAACCTGGTGACAGCCAGACAAGTCACCCCATCCTGGATTTCCCTGGGTGTCTAGTTTTAAAAAATGTATAGGTTTGCTAGGTTTCCCTAGGTGCCAGCAGAGCTAGGGTTCAAAATCCACAACTAGGCACTTTGAAAAAAAGGGTCAGTTTTCACTGTAAAAATGTGGTGTGCCAACGTTGCATTTTGGGCCATTTCCTGTCACGGGCACTAGGCCTACCCACACAACTGAGGCACCATTTTTATCGGGAGACTTGGGGGAATACAGAATCGTAGAGCAATTGTTATTAACTATTGACTTTCAATGCATTTCTGCCTTCCAAATGTAAGACAATGTGCAAAAAAGAAGTCACTTTGAGAAATGTCCTATAATTTGCATGCTAGTATGGGTACCCACAATTTCGGAGATGTGCAAATAGCTACTGTTTCTAAACTCTATATTTTGTTCGCATTTTGGAAATACATAGGTGTCTTATACTGTTTAAATTTTCCCAAATTAATTTCTATATACCCGGTACACAATAAAAAACCATTGCAAGATGCTGCTCAGTTATTGGCTCTGTGTTCCTCTGGTTCTTGGTGAACCTACAAGTCCTATATATCCCCACAACCAGAAAGGTCCAGCGGATGTGACAGTATATTGTTGTCAGACATCTGTCATACTTAGAAGAAGTTACAGGTGAAACTGTTGGAACAAATGGGTGTTTTGTTTACCTCATTTTCAATTTTTCCTATTCGCAACTGTTAGTTTCTATTAAAAAAACCTTCAAGGATATACACAAATGACCCCTTGCTGAATTCAGAATTTTGTCTACTTTTCTGAAATGTATATCTTTCCAGGATCCATTATTGCTTTCATACTCATGTCTACCATTAACTGGAAGGAGGTTGAAAGCAGACAAAATAGCAAAAATAGGCTATGTCCCAGTAAAATGCCAAAAATGTGTAAACATTTTTTGTTTTTTGACAAAATTCTGTCAGTCCCTAAAAGATTGGAAGAAACCCTTTGTTGATACCATTTGCAGGGAAAAAACAGATGCTTTCTTCTGCAGCACTTTTTTCCAATTTTTCACAAAAAAAAACAAAATGTAGTTGTATTTTGGCTAATTTCTGGGTCCCCTCCAGGGGAATCAACAACCCCTTGGTCACTTTAAAATCCCCATGATGTTGGAAGAAAAGGACGCAAATATGGCGTGGATACCTTATGTGGTCAAAATGTTACAGGGGCCTAAGCGCGAACTACCCCAAATAGTAAAAAAAAGGCTTAGCACGGGGGGAGGGAGACTAGCAGCGAAAGGGTTAAAGTGATAAATTAAATGGGCAATAGTGATCTCAGTGGATTTATGCAATTGGCTGCAGCGTTTACTGCATAGTTGTGGATTTATTGCATTTGTCACTTATTTTGCAACATAATTTGGAAAATTTACAGATTTCACCAAAAAGATTATTTTGACCTCAGACGGATGAAAATACTCCCAGAGAATGTGCTGAATACTCACAAAAACATGTTATATACTTTTTATCGGTGTGTGTACATATGCGTATAAAACATTGCAAAAGAATTAGATTTTTCTGTTTTGTGGGTTACAAGTCCTGTGATGATTATGAAAAAATATTTGTAATTTACATAAAGCTTTCAGGCCACAGGCATAGGTGACAATTCACTAAAATGCCAGCGGTAGTAGAAGCGACATCACATAACTTCACTTTGACCCAATGACATCAAAGGAAGTGGCATCCTATGATCTGACACTGAATCCTCATAGAAAGTGCTGTCACACGACCTTAATCCCAATGACATCACAGTAACTGACATTGCTGAAGTTAAGAGACTCGTAAGTGCACAATGATATAATAACACAAGTTACTAATATACATAAATGCCCATTTTTATATACCACTGCATTTTAAATAGAGGTCTGACATGACAAAAACATTACACTTTTCTATATTTTGCATGAACAATTATGTGTTTGTTGGAAAATATAGTGCCACTTAAACACAAAATAGCACTAGAAAGACACATTATTTATACCTCAAACTCATGATTTAATAGTTTCCCTTAGTATATACCTTAATCATAAAATATACTGTAATATTATAGAGAGACATACAAAAAGATATAAAAAACATTGGTTATGATTAAGATCACTTGTAAGGAAAAGCCACACTACAGCACATAGTGCAGGTTTTTATTCAAAGACCTGATTTTCTATATGTTAACAATAATAAAAATATGCAACATTTTGCTTAAAATGTGTATTTTCTGTTTCATTTTTTACATTTTATTCAGCAGAGTATACGATGCATTACTGAAGACTTATTTGTTTAACCGAGCTAATAGATAAAAGCCTCAGTTTGCAGCTGGACCTACAGAAGGTAAACAGTACACAACACAGCACCATGTACCTGGCATTCTCTTCGCTACGTCTGAGGCCAGGGGTCACAAAGGCAGTACTAGCTGTTGCAAAAAAGCAAGCCAAGGGTCACAACTACGACCCCTGGCAACCCCTAAGTCCATGCCACAGGGTTCAATCTTTTTTTATTTTTTTATTTTTTATTATCCTCATATGCCTCAAGAAAAGATAACCAGATTCCATTTGCACACCTAACTGGAAATAGCCGTGGCCCTCTGTGCTTGCGTGCTGGAAAAACCGGAAACAGGAAGGGGAGGAGAGGATGTTCTGCTCCGAGACTTTATGGCCCAGGTTTTTTAAGAGCGTCGCGATCCACCTCCCCTTCCCGCTTTTCTCTCCACCGCATTCCCCCAAGCGTCGGAGCACTGAATGGGAAGCATCAATGGAGAAATACCAAGGTAGCTGGACGAGGCTTAGCAGGCGTAATCATCGGATATTAGAAAATGTTTTGCTGATCACACCACTCCAAAGCCGGAGACCAGAAATGGTGATTCTTAAAAGCTCTCATATCTAGCCCAGCCACATATTTGATAGAAAGCACCCAATCAGAGAATTTAGGAGGAGATACAGCTAGCCATTGCTTACAGATCTCTCTGCGTGCCAATAACATGGTGTAAAAGAACAACTTAGAATTATTAACCGTGACCTTTTCCAAGGAGTCCACACATCCGAAGATAACCGTCAGGATGCTTACCTTGATATTGATGTCTAGCATCTTGGACAGAGCACTACTCACGTCTTTCCAAAATAACTGGATCTCGGGGCATTCTAGGAACATGTGAACATCGTCTTCTTTCAGGCTCCCACACTTAGGGCATGCCACATCACCTCCTCTTCCAAACTTTGACAGCCTCTGTGGTGTCCAATAGGCTCTATGGATGGAGAAAAGGTGATTTCTTCTTAGATGCGCAGATTTAACTGTTTTAAAAAGCATAGACATTGATACTTGCCACATATTTTCCAGCGACGGCCCCGGCAAGCATCTTCCCCATAGTTCTGTTGGAAGAGTGAAAGCTCCATCTTCCAATTCAACCATCAGCCAATAGATCATAGCCAGCTCCTTTTTAATAGTTACTTCTTTCATAAATATATCTTCCAGATCGTTCTGTTTTCCTATCACAGTGATAGGATCTTGGCACCAGCTTTGTATTTGGATATACTTGAATTTAGATATCTGTTGGTTCGTTAGCTGATTGCAAGTATCCCAGCTTATTAATTGTGCTTCAGGCAGAATGTGATTCCATCTGGTTAGGCCTGCCTCTTTCAGTGGTCTGGCTAGGATATCTTTAGCCCAACCCGGTGAGCCTGGTGAGTCCCAGATGGGAGCCATGGAGCTATAATATGGTATCTTTAGAGCCTTTCTGACCCTGTACCAGGTCTCTGCCAGGCCTTTCAGGATCTTCAGCCTGACTTTCTTAAAGTATTTGGGGTCAGAGTACTTAAACAAAAAACCCTGGCTGGTTCCAGACTCCTGACTTGCCATAACATCAAACAGCCTTCCAAGTTCCGATATTGTGGGAGTATTAAAAAACATCTTTCCATTTTTTTGTAGAAATGCCCATGAATAAAATAGTAAATCTGGCAATGCTAAGCCATCTTTGTCAACCCTCCGTCTCAGCTTCTTCCAGGCTATTCTTGGGCCTTTACTTGCCCAAATGAAAGTATTTATTTGGCCCTGCAGTTTTTTAAGTGCTTCTTTATCAAATGGTAGAGGGATGGCATCAAACAAAAAAGATAGTTTGGGGAGCACCATCATATTTATTAAATTGACTCGACCAAGCAAAGTGAGTTGAAGGTGCGCCCTGATTTTTAAAAGCCCATTAATCTCTTTCTTTGCCTTCTCGAAATTCATTTTTGTTAGTTTAGAAAGATCTTGCAGGATCAAAACTCCCAAGTATCTCATTACCTCCTTTTGAACACCTTCTCCCCCTTCTAAGTTCCAGGACATAATTTCCGTCTTACTTCTATTTACATTATAGCCCAATGCCTTCCCAAAATCCCTTGTTAGTGCATTAATATTACCCATAGTTTTATGCAAGTTGGTTGTGTAAATGAGAATGTCATCTGCGTAGAGGCCCAGTTTCTTGTTCCAACCTTGGAAATGGAAAGGTGTGATCTCAGGATCTTCCCTGATTCTTCTGGCCAGAGGCTCTATATACAGATTAAACAAAAGCGGTGATAGGGGACACCCCTGTCTCGTACCTCTGCTGATAAAAATTGGGTCTGTTAAGGAACCGTTAATCAACAATCAGGCTTTTGGATGACTATATATAGCTCCATCTTCAATCTTACACATAAAGCCAAGTGGAAAGTGAAAAAGTTGAATTTTTATCTGCACTTACAAAATCGCCATTTTCCAGTGTGGATATTCTTCTGTTACAGGAAATACTGACATAATCGCAATTGTTTCTTCACATTTGTTCAGTAAATTGCCTGATTTGCTCCAAATTGGACCTTTAACACCAGACAAACTGTAGAAAATATTTGCTTCAGTAAATCTCTAATTCAGCTGTGAGGTTTGTTCAAGTAGTGGCTGCTGAGCGGGTGTGGTGGCGGGGCGGGTGGGGGATGACAGATGATGGGGAAGTGGGGGGAAGGAGGGGAAAGGATAACAAACATTAAAGATATAAAATTAAAAGTACTTACCTTTCGCCTGCCACCCGACGCTCTTCTCCTTGTCCTCTCCTCGCTTTCTGCAGCACAGGCTCCCAGCCTCCCTTGCGCCCAATCCTGACTGTGCTTTCATGTTAGAAAGCAACATCAGGACTGGCCTGAGTGCTGGGAATTTGCCCGCCCAGAGAGACTTGGAGCCTGTGCTATGCTGTCTCCAGCCCAGCAGCGCAACTCGGTTGGAAACAGCTCAGTGCGCATGTGGATTTGGCCGTCCTGATAGCAGCGCTTCCCACCACTCCCTCTCCTGCCTGCTTTGTGCTGGCCCGCCCCCAGGACGTAGCACGTACAAGTTGAAAAATAAAACGATAATAACTTGTTTTAATATTGTTTTATTTTTAAGCTTTTGAGGGTGGCGGGAAGGGGGGCGACAGTGCTCCGCTATAGCGAAGGTGCCGCCACTGGTTTTTTCCCTCATGGGTGGAGACCATCACCGCGTGTGCTTACTTTTGGTCATTCCTCGCGCATTCTTTAGTGCCGTTTCTAACTTAAAAGGGCACAAGTTCACAGCTCACATAGTTTGCCGCACATGCAGAATGCATGTCAATTTTATTGATTTGTAATGTATTTATCTAGGGTGGAGTAAGTCCATTTGGGAACAACCTATGCTTTTGTGGATAGTCCCCAGGTATTTGTTTCTGTATATCTCTTCTAATAATTCTCTATGGTAAAGGTTGTCACACAATAATTGGGCTATCAAACACAGCACTAAGATGGCAAAGGCCGTCTGAATAAGGCCTTTGTGCAAGGTTTACTTATCTTTGCAATGTTGCTCCCACGGTGCAAAAAAGCATTGCGTCGAATTACTCACCAGTGAAAAGGCAAAACTGACACATCGTGAAATTGAGCAGCGCCTCACTGGTTTGTGCACGTGCAACCCTTAGTAAATCTAGGCTCAAAGTCTAAATTACCATCCCTTCTATGTAATTATTTAGTTGATCTTAAATAAAGCATTTTTAAATTATATAAAAAACGTAGAACTTCTTCCTGCTCTGTTTTTTCATTGCTCGCACTCCTCAGATAAAAACTGAGCCAATAAATGGGTCTTGTCTCACAAAGCTCCTCGAACACATTTTAAAAGAACAGTATTAACGGCAACGTGACTTCATTTAGAAAAACTATAGCACATTTGGTTTGTTTCAAGAAATGCATTAGGCCTCTTCTAATATTCATAACGCCAACTAGGCTTAACACGCTTAAAAATAGGCCACCAGGGAGATGGCACACCGGAGCAGGCCAATAAAAATAGAATAGACTTTATTAGGAGTAAAGTAGTTAAAAATATAGAGCTCATTTTAAACTCTTTTTATGAAAAATATGATTCTCACTGATAAGGCTCAAGATGAGCTTGGGATATGAGGCTTGGCTCAGCCACACACAAATTCCACATGCTAATTTGAAGAGTGGAATGAAATGGTGAGTCACAGATGTGAGGTCAGGGGTTAAGTAAGGGCAGTGTCTGGCCACTCATTAGTTTTTTTTTTTATCTCAGACTGCTATCATAGTAGTTAACCCTTAATTAAAAATGAGGGGAGGTGGTGTTATTTGTTGGCCAGGCCCCACAATGCCAGCATTCACCTTTTATTTGTTAATTAGTGTCTACCCCACTGGAGACCTCCTCGCCACTGTTCTCCGGCTTGCGCATCCATGGGAGGGAGTAGCATTGGATGCTCTTTTTCAGGTAGTGGACCACGTGTCCTCTCATAAATGCCCTGAGAGGCCCAGCAGAGAGGCTAAAGGGTCTGTCACTACAGGTGCCCTCAAAGTCTGAATCTCTCATCGGCCTTCACCCATTGTCCAGGCCTGGATGCAGGGAGCTAGCTTGACTTTAACAGAAATTAACTCACTGCTGCTGGGAAGCATTGGTGGGAGGAGATATACTCCATATATTCACTGCACCCCCATAATCTAGGGAAGCAGAAATGCATTAATTACTAGCCATGGTAGAGTCAGGACAAGAGATCCAACCCACACTAGATTTAAGAACCTCCTTTACGCAAGCTATGTGGGAGGCAGCAAGGTTGGTTTCCATTTTCTCTTGTCCACCACAGTGAACACATGAGACTTGCTTTCTACCTGGATAGGCTCCTGGACAAACTTGGACAATGGGGCTAGCCTGAGCTAGGGCATACCGCATTCTGAAACAGAGATTTAACTGTACAGAGAGGAGGAGGCAGGATGCTCGATCATGATTGGATGCCAGTCAAGCCTTGTCTAACCCCCTCAGGAAGGGTGGGAGCTCCCTCAGATATTCTAAACACCCATTGGCAGTCACAAACTTTCATCAGCAACTAGCTGTCAATTATCCCAAGCACAGGTGAACATTATAGAATGCTTGACTAGGGGCTTCAGGATCAGTCTGAGAAGACGTTCACTCTAGATTGCAGAACTGTTACCATTACAACTTTCTGGGAAGACTCTTTAAACTGTTTGCTATTGTACAGTATTCCCCCTTAGGCAGCTATATGTCAACAGATTGACTGTCCCCGCCCACTCTTCCTGTTGTAGTTCAGGGGGTTGAACCTTTGCCAGACCTGTCTTTTTGTTCCACTGAATCTCACTCCACTAGCACAGTGGCACTGCTGGTCTTGCCCCATTCTCTGCCCTCACACCCACCTGCACTGCAATCCTAATGTTTTACAGTCTCATCAAGCACGAACAGGACCTCAAAACACCAGTTTCTGCTCGATGCGCCCCTCGAGTTCCGAACTGGACATTTCACACGAACAATGACATTTCAGACATGTTGCTTTACGGACTTACAACTCTGCAGCATCAATCTTTATCTGGTATATCTGTACCAATATATATTTTATTTCTATTTGATATAATATTAAATATTTTCACAAATCGAATTAAATTTATTCATGAAACTATTGTGTTGGTTTTCTTTCGATAGCTACTATGCCCTGCTAAAAATGTTCTTTTTTCAATTGAAGAATCTATTCATAAAGCAATTTCCAAAAACCCGGAAAGGAATCCATTCACACATTTCTCGATTCATTATTACAAAAGTATGTCAAGGGAGACAAAAAAGCCATAACATCCACACAAATATAGAAGCATTTTGAAAACTAGGCATGTCTAGGTATTTTGCTCAAAGAAAGATGTATCATGATTTGCCATAATTCCCAACAGCTATGTGTTGTAACTAGCATCCCCACACGTTGGCTACCTCATGCTCCAACACTTACCCCTCTTTGACTTCTCTCCACCAGTCTTAAACAGTACGGCACTAGTTTTCCAATTTTTTGCTATTAGCAGGAAGGTTATTTTCATCTCATAAAATATGATTTCATTGGAATCGAATCTCAGTAATTTAATAGTAGATTCAGTCAAATCTGCTGGTGCTTTAGACAGCTAAGTGTCTGGAATATCGAAGATTCCTCCGGCGCTGTGCAAGTGACAAGCATATGCATCCTACCTGCTCTGTTTGTCTAATATCTAGGATCCTTTTCTGTTCTTCAACATCACTTAGCTATATTAGATGGTGTCAAATAGAAGCCAAATATTGTCTGATATTCTTGGCCTTTCAAACATGTGGGACTAATAAAGCGTCTTCCGAAGTAGCTTAGTTAATTGCCAAACTTTGATTGCCACAGAGAGTCGTTCAGACCATTTTAGAGCATAATGGGTTTGGTCATCCAGCTTAGCATTCATCAGATAGGAGTGGACATCTGGGATGGATTGACCGATCAGGTCCGGGATCAGATCGGAAAATGGGTGTTATTCATTATCTGCACATACTCCAACAGGGCCGCCACAATGCGACGGTATCACAACATATTTCCGTTCACTACTCAAATCACCGTTCTTCTCTAGGATGCTTACCATAGGTTTAGTGGTAACATGGTGCATTAATACTATATAGGGTATTGCAGAAATCTCAAGGTTACATTTTTTCAGGGCTGTGGAACTACCACATCATTACAAGCTGTTGTGTTCAGACCGGAGCTTTCGAAATTGGGATTTTGTGTAAGCCTGGGCGGAGTTTGCGGAGTTCCACTCTGCGGAACCCCGGGAAGTGCAAAAAAAACTCTGCCGCGCTATGCAGAGCTCTGCAAGCGGCGGAGTGTGTTAGATAAATGCAGTTCGCTGTGATTTTCAGTACCAGGTTCTTGTCCGCACTGTGCAATCATCGCAAACGGCACAATGCACAGCACAAGCGGGCGCTGGTTCCTTTCTGCCTCTCGAGTAGATATTTACTCGTGCGGCAGCTTTCTCAATGCAAACGGACAGTTTCCGAACATCAGCATTTGCGCGCATATATGACACTCGCAATGAGAAATCTGACCACCCGCATTGAGGACACTCACCGGGAGGTTGATTTTCCATTCTCGCACTCGCCAACTTCATGTTGACGATCGTGAACGAGGAAAAATCTCGCCAGAGGGGGATTGTCTTTGCTCGCGCTCGCCAACTTGGCGTTGACGAACGTGAGCGAGGATAAAAACTCTGCTACGTGTACTTTTTCGGAGCTCCACGGAACGAGGAGTGTGGAAAACCCCACAAACTCTGTGAGTGGAGTTCACAACCCAGACTCAATTTTGTGTATCAATTGCTGCATGTTTTGCCCCATTGTGAGTTGTTTTCACCAGTCAAATTTGCAAGGTTTTCACTAGTGAAATGTGAAAAGGGAATATTTCCAGATATGCTGGGCTTACCTCACAAATTGTATTTTCGTTTTCTTTGAATCAGAGTTAGAATGGGAAAGGAGGATGAGGGAACGTCTGTGCTAAAAGGTCATCACAGAGCTGCGAACCACCTGCTATCAAGATAGTGAGGGACATTCAGGTTTTTGAACAACAATGCTGTTTTTCTTTCACCATGTATCATCTTCATTAGCACTTCTATTTGTGACATCTCTTTCACTCAGACTCTTCTCAGCTTCACCAGGACCGTTCTTCTATCTTTGTCACCTGCTCTTCATGGGGGTAGCCAAAATACCTTTAGCACCTCAAGAGGGACTCCTTACTTATCAGGGTTCATATCTTTTTTCAGTAAAGCTGACATTACTTCCTTCAAATAAATAAGAGACTTGGGGCCATATGTAGGTAATATACTATTTACCGATTCATAAATACCGAATTTTACCGATTCGGTATTTATGAATCGGTAAATAGTATGTAGGTAAATAATCAGTAATTATTACCGATTCGGTAAATATCGGTATTTATGAATCGGTATTTACCGAATCGGTAATAATGCATCCCTTCCCATTCATTCCTATGGGCCTGGATAGGAATGAATGTGAAGCCAGTTACTATTACCGATTCGGTAAATACCGAATCGGTAATAGGGGAGGCATTCTCATGGGTGGCAGGGTGTCACAGTGACACCCTGTTGCACCCCTGATTCATGCATGTGTGCACATGTGGCGCACATACATGCCCTAAGGGCATGTATGTCTGCCACATGGCACTTTACAAATAGCACAAAAATGCTTTTTGAAAGGTATTCGTCATTTACCATCAACTTGTAGTTGGTGGTAAATAACGAATCCAGACACCAATAATGCACTCACTTGAGTGCCCCCTACATCGCATTTCTGGATTCGGTATTTACCGAAACGGTATTTTACCGATTTCTTTAATTTCCGATTCGGTATACCGAATCCAGAAATTAGCCACCTACATCTCAAGCGCCTCAATACCGGTCGGTAACGGGATATTTACCGAATTTCGGCCGTTACCGACCGGTATTTGGCTACCTACATGAGGCCCTAGGTGAATTAAAACAAAATTGCCTTTTGCACGTTGTAGAAGCAAAAACATCCGGTGATAAGAGTGGCAGCTGAGTTCTGGGAGCAGAAGTGTATGGTTACTTCATTATAATGTACTATTTTTATAAAGAGTTGCTTCTTTAACTTTTCCCTGAATGGGGGTAGCGTTGGTGTAGTCCTTATCGATATGGGGATACTATTTCCCGGGTGCATAGATCGAAAAGGCCTGCTGTCTTGTTTTGTCTTTAGTTTTGTTCTTGTTTTTTTTGTTCTGAAAGCCACCAAAGGTGGTGAGCTGGTCTGCATGATAAGCAGGGGTGCTGGTCCTGTTTTCTTTGGAAATGGTGCCACTGGTTTTGAAGATGGTGTGGGCCAGAAACAAAAGGCAACAGAATTTCATTAGGTTTGGGCTGAGGTGATCATCTTTCTTCAGCCTAGATGAGATGTGCCGTAGAGTGCAGGGCAACTTAACGAGTGGGGTAAATATAGACTCTGGGGTTCCGTGGAGCAGGGTGGTACCACCATCCGTATGTGAAAGTACTAGAGCATGAAAGCCTTTTTAAAGTTGCACTTTGAAAGAACTGGTTTCACTTTCTTTGGAAGAAAGAGCTAATACTAGACAGTCGTTTTTGGCATTGAGTTTCTTATGTACGAAGTTAGTGTCCAGGGTACATCTAATTGACTTAGTTTTTACTAAAAGTTGTGGTTTGGAGCAGTCAAGGTTCATGTCATTTTGTGTAATATTTCTTGCTTGCCTTCATGTCAAACAACACAAATTCTCTTGTGTTTGGGTTGAGCTTCAGGTCTGTTTTTAATTTACAAACAAGGACTTTCAATATATGTGACAATTGTTTCATTCATTCTCAAGCATTGTAGTTCATCAAGCATAATAAACAACAACATCTTATGTCACATTTACCATCAGCAAGTGCTGACTAAGGGGGCAAGGATCATGTAGACCCCACTAACATAGCAGGGACTATATGGCTTGCGCAAGAAGAGGGATGAGCAGGCAGTGTTAGAGGAATTTGATGTCTTGAACAGAGAAGACTTTCACTAAACTTGTAGTAAGTAACTCTTCTGCTTTTTGTCCAAATGAGCTCATTGTTATGATGTGCAAGATGGTCAATAATACATGTAAAGCAAAAAGGCCACTGCCTTTGTCAGAAAGTCATCCTTTTTGCACTGTTCACCCCTATTTTGTGAGTGATACTGTGGATAATGGATTCTGACTCTGACTGTGCCCTGGGCTCTGCTAACCAGGCCCAAGGCCAGTGCTCTGATTAAAAGGCATAGAGTGATTAGCTTTAATTACAATTTAGGAGTAATTATAATTGGTACTGACAACCTACCTGTAAGTCCCTAGTATATGGTAGGGCATGTAGGTTTGGTGGCCCAGCAGATTTAATGCATGTAAGTGTGCACCGTTGTGCTGCCTACTGTCATTTTAAAAGTCAGCCCTGCTTTTTCATTTTAAAGTCAGCCCTGCTTTGCAAGCTGCTTTTAAATTGCAATAATATGCAAAATCGATTTTGGATTTAAAGGTACTCCCATAGTATTAAATGACCTTATGTTTACATATGTCACCCCTAAAATCTACCATAGGTGCCCCAGGGTAGGGCATGACGTAACTATAAGCAGGGGTATTTCAAAAGACGTTTTTATATGCCCTGGTGAGGGAAAGATTATCAATTTTGGTTTTCCCCCATTGTTGCATTTTAGCTCCATAGGTTAACATGGGAGTCCTGTAATAAAGTATATCTATTGACAGGAGGGAGTTAAAATAATATTTCAAGGACTTAAAAGATTGGTAATGATAAATCCAACAGCTTGCCACTGTTCTTTTCTTTGAGCCAAAATCCAGCCTTCTAGCAGCCTCTCCTGATTGGCCAGCTTTGACAGGCTAAGCCTAATTGCTCTGAGGAGGGGATAAGTAGCCTGCAACAGGGCCGGATTGGCCATAGCAGGCACCAGGCTTTTCCCCGGTGGGCCGGAAGGGTGGGTGGCGTTTTTTAAGAGGTGGCGTCATTTTTGTTACTCGGGCCGGTTTTTAAGCAGTGCTGCAATATCGCCCCCTTGTAACAAAAGCATCAGCAGTGCTTCTCACTAGCAACTGAACGAAATTGACAATGCTGGTCAGTGTTCCCAGTCTGGCCCTGGCCTGCACAGGGACAAAGAATATCTGGTGTGGGGAGATCAGCAGCTGCAGAGAAAAGGCCAGGAAGGGGCTAGGTAAACAAACTGGTCTTCAAAGAGAGCAGGACAGTGAGGATGTGAGCCAGGCCTACCCCCTCTTTCTGTACCCCCCAGCTAGATGGGAGATCCAGGAATGGAATGCGCAGAAGGCCTGGAAGGGGACTGTTAAGGTAAATAAGCCACACCAGTAAGTTGGCTTAGCCAGATCTTAACCCCAAGGAGAAAGCTTCTCTATCTTGAATTTTAAAGTACAGTGCTCTGTGGGACAAGCATGTGCCACAGTTTGGAGGAAACTGCAATGCTTTTGGGTGGCACCCTGTACTCCATTGGTAAGGGGTGCCCCTACTTATTTCCCAACCCACTTGATAAATATGGGAGCGCTGCATAGTAATTCAGGCCCTCTGCCTGAAACTACAAGAAATAGAAGGACTTCTCTGCTGGAACCATAGCCTGCACCAAGAGGACTGCACTCTGGATGACTGCACCTACTGCACACTAAAGAACTACAGCCCTAAGGACGTTGCCTTACTTCAAAAAGAGAAGAAGTGGACTTGGTGAAAGTGACAGGTTAAAAGAGCTCCACCTGCATCATCTCCAACTGACCACCTTCAGTTCGACTTTAAAGGATTTGGCCAGGTGCATTGGGGGAAGCGCAGTCCCAACTTTTGAGGAGCAACTCAGAGATTCTGGAACCTTGGATTTTGTTTGTGGACACTTTGAACCCCCCAAAAAGGAACTTCAGGAAGCACCTCCTGGAGTTTGGAGAACTTTTGAGAACTTTTGTCAAAAAGCTCCATGAGGTGACTGACCCGAAGTCGAGAGTCATGCCGACCACATCAAACCACGACCCGGCTTGGATTTCAGGGTTCATCCAACTGAAAGTTCCAGTGCTCAAGACTTCCCGGAGTTGACCAAGGGCTCCCACTGAACCAAGCCAATGAATCCACAGCAAATCCGACCTGTTGAAGAGGCCCACTCGAGGTAGAGATAAAATCCTCTAGAAATGTTTTAAAGTGTGACGGTAAACTTTTGACCAAGTCCTCCCGCTTGGTGTATCCGATCAGGGATTCTACGGATTCAGCCTCAAACTTTGACTTTGTCCCGTTCAAGTGGGACCAGATGTCCCAACTTGGCGTTATTGATTTATAAGTACTAGAAAGTGTTTATTCTTTAACATTTGTATCTCCAGTTCCCTACATTAGATCTGGGTCATTTTGGTGTCATTGTAAAGATACAAATATTTCCTATTTTTATACATTGGTTTTGCATTTTTACTGTGTGTTATGTCTTACTCATTTACTGTATTGGTGTTCTGAAATGCTATACACATCTGTCCCCTAAGTTAAGCCTCCCTGCACTCAGCCAGCTACCAAGGGTTGAACAAGGGAATAATTTATTGAGACCTTGACTGGGCCTTATATTGTGTTGATGGCCTTATTGCTAGTGATATGTGCATACTTACCCCTACTAATAACTCACCTTCCAACACCCTTGATAAACCTTTTATGGCTGACAGATTGCAAACACATCTCTGTTTTCTGTCTGCCCCTAAGTGTGAAAGCCAGCAACAGAAGAAATACAAACAGCATATGTACAGGGAGGAGTGTGACATTGGGTAGATCATAGTAGAATGCAGCATCCTAGTGGCCATTGGAAGTAGCACACAAGAGCCTACATTTGAGTAGGATCTAAAGGGGATGCGCTGTGCATAACGATTTTGCCCCACACCCTCACTAACAATGAGAATCTTAGATCCCATGCCTTTCTGATAGAAGAGTGGGTCACCCCAATAAACAATACCCATGGCAGTAAGACGCTACCAATGCCTGTGGGAATGACAGCCTGCTGCGGCATGACTGCTAGATAAGATTTTGATTGTAAGACCCCTAATTCTGGAGTCCGCTTGTGGAGTATTTTTTAATATGTCTTTTAATTTAGCAACTTATTTCCAGAATACACTTTGGTGGCATCCCTAGCAGCTCTGTGTGCAGGGGCGGCGCCTCCGCTAAGGAGCTTTGCCCCACTGCTTTAAGAGCAGTGCAGAGGAAAAATAATATGATACTAACTAAACGTTAGTTGCGGGGAGGGGCGGTGCTGGCCAGAGCAGGGGCCAGAGGACTCAAAGTCTTGGGCCGGCCAAACATTCATGTGTACTTTGCATGTTCAAGCTGCATCACACAGACTGGTGGGGAACATGCACAGGTTCCCTGTCCCCGTCTGAGCGCCGAACCACAGTGCTCAGACCAATCACAATGCTGCTATGCATCGTTGTGATTGGCTTAGGGGCACCAATCACAATGCTGCACTGCAGCATTGTCATTGGCATAGGGAGCCTGAGAGCCCGAGTCCTTCCTGCAAAGCGGAGAGGCGGCGACTGGCGACGCGACCATCAGGTAAGTTTTCTTCATTATTTTATTTACAATTCCTCCCCATCCTCCCGCCACCCCGCCACCATACCCTACCAGCCGCCACTGTCTGTGTGTTTAAATGTTCCCCTTTGGGTTAATGAAAATCCCTGGATTACATAGGAAAACACTTGAAAGGAAATTGATGCAAATCTTTGTAAGCAAGTCTGTGCTCTTCATTGTATATTTAAATATGACATATTTGAAAACGTTTCCCAGGTCATTTGCAATTTCTAAAAAACCAAGATCGAATTTGCAACCAAGGCTATTATCACTGTTTTTGATTCCTTCTGGGTTTTTTTGCAGCTAAGAAAACCTGCCTTTATACTCCACCAAAGGTTTCAATACTTCACTAATTTTTTTCCCACCTAATGTAAACTTTTAGGTGGCAGCATAATTATCATTTGAATTGTCTCTACGTTCTCATCCTAAGACCTTTCAATAAATAGCCTTTGAAGCAAATTTACGGTGAAAGTATGATCCTCGCATAAACAAAAAATACAGCATATAAGTGTAATAAGAATTCAGCATGACTAATCATTATTTGAGATGGGAAACATACACCGTATTACAATAATAACTCTATAGAAAATGGCGGATCAAATGTTGCGTTTCAAGAAGACAACTTGCAGTCCATTTGAACTTTGCCCTCACGGTTTAGAAATTCAGTGAACCCCTCAAATAATTTTCCTGTAATTCACTGGAGCTTATGTTGGTAAAAATCTCTCTTGCCCCGAGAGGGTGATAACACGACTGATCCTGCGATATAATACCTGAAGTGAAGACCAACAAAATCCAGTCTGTTTATGAAACCCTGAATGGATTCAAGCTCTGGGCACCAGCGACGCTGTCTCTGGTGACAGGGGGATGCTATGGTAACCAGGTGGAACACAGGAGACAATTACATTTTCTCTGCTCTCTGCCTTTTGAAAATCTATTCAGTCCGAATGCATCTAGTCCAATGCATTTCAATTAGGGTTAAATGCCTGGCCTACATTTCCCCATAGATGTCCTCAAAGTAGCTTTCAAAGTCTGAATTGGACACACCAAGTACATGATACAAAATAAAGCATAAAGAGTTTATTTTACATATCAGAGACTCTGTCAGCATGACAGTCCAAAGGTAGGCCTGAAGCAATAGCTTGAAATGAGCACTTTATCGTCTTTATGGTATGATGCACTCAATGCGTCTGTTTTTTGTTTTGCAAGTTTAATAAACATTCTGTGCAGTTAAATATCTATGAATCAATCTTATCAGCCGCAACGAAAATGATATCCTTGCAGACTACCGTACATACGTTTCATTCCTGCTTTACAGTTTACTGAACCATCTGTAACTAATTCTCAGACAGACTCACATAGGCGCACAAACACACACACACAGGCGTACACAAGCAATATTGGTGTACTGAACATCCGTAATTTATTTTTTGTTGAATATTTGACACGAAGGAGCCGTGCTGGACATGCACGTGCACAAAGCATGGTACAAAGCTACTAAAAGCAGCCAAGTACAGACCTGAATCTAAGGCACACATAAAATAGCCCTTGGTCCTGCCCTGTGCCCATGCACTCTCACCTTTCCGTCTCCAGACAGAAGGCCAACAACCTCTGTGTACGTGTAGCTCAGGCCCAGTCCTCTGTTGTTCTTCATTAACCCAATCTGCCTCTTTACTACTGTTCCTGCTGCCTAGGAATTCTGCGACAGTCCTGCTCGCTATTTCAGACATAGGTGAAAGACTTGTTTGAGGGGATACAACTAAATAGAAATTGTGGGGTTTAAGGGGGTCATGCTGTTTCTGCCCACCGACCACAATGGTAATACAAAGCATATTGCACTCTGCTCATCACATATATATACATATATAAGAACAGAGGTAGGAAATAAGAGCTCTACATACTGATAATTTTCCAGGGACACAAACCCTGGTTGTAAATATTTCATCAACCAAACTCACTCAAAATCAGGAGAGGATACTTAACCTGGGATTAACATTCTGCCCAATCCCAGGACCCAATTGTACAGAAACTACAATTGAGCTGTATAAATATATATCAGGAAACTTAAGTTGCGCTAATGCTATCAAATGAAACCAAAGAATCTTTCCATGAATACCAATGTTAGATCCATCCCCTCCATGCTCAAAATTACAGATGTACCTAACTGATTGACTATTCAAGATCTTGCAGATGAAACCGCACAGGACTCTGGTGGTAACACACTTCCCTCTGCCGAGTTGGAGCTGGACCCAAGTATGAGGTCTATAGCATATGTTAGAAGAGGCCTTAATGCCTTAGGATCAGAACCAGTAGAGGAACCTTCAGTGCATATTGAAACCTTAAGATGTGAACAAGTGAGAACATCGACAGCATATGTTGAAAGTGATTCCGAAACAGGAGCAAATGGTGAAAATTATCAGAGAACTGAAAAGAGAATTTCTCAGGTTGCCGCCCTAAATGAAATGGAATTTATTACTGATGAACCAGTGGAAAGTGTGTGCAAACCAAAAACGTAATTGTGCCCTCAATTGCCCTTAGTCAATAGGATTGATCTATTTCAGGAATTGGTGGTAGAGGATCTGAATGACTTGAGGAAGAAATGGCAGAATAACAACTAAAGGAGCAACTTTTCACCAAAAAATTGAAACAATATTTCAAGCCTGAGAAGGAAAACCTTGTTGATTATTAAGCCCTCGGACAAAGGGAAAACATTGTACTGATGGATCGGGATGCATATTTAATGAAAGCAAAGAGGCAATTAGGTAACTCAATTCACTTTAATTGCCTTCCACAAAATGCCATGAACAAGATCGAAGAAGAATATCACTCAAAATTGAGCATTTGGTAAAATCATAATTCTCCTGGATTGGGGTAAATATCAATATTTACGAGTGGAACATGCGAGGATTGCAACAATATATTTCCTCCTTAAAATTCATAAGAACTCTAAAGTACCACCAGGTAGGCCCCTTGTAAGCTCTATTGGATCTCTCTTGGAAAACAGTTCAAGGTATCCAGACTTGTTCCTACAGCACTATGTTATCAGTTTGCCATCCTATTTGAGGGGTTCAACTAACTTTTTAAAGAAATTGAATGGGATCCCCTGATAACAGGAGTATATTATGGTCACACTTGACGTGGTGTCACTTTACACCTTGATTGATCACAAGGATGGAATTCAAGCATGCAAGTACTTCTTAAGAGATGAACTGATTCATCCTTATGTCCCCTCCCGAGCCTTACGTTCTTCCACCCTAGGTAATCTAGTACTTCCTAGATTCAAACTGACCAGAATGGGTGGGCGATTTTTTGCTTGTCTTGGACCCAAACTTTGGAACTCTCTCCCTAATTTCATGAAACATGAATCCTCTTATCTAAAGTTTCGCCGAGATCTTAAAACTTGGCTCTTCCCTCAGTAATTAGTTCAGTTTACTTAGTCTACAGCTGTGGACACATATGCGCCGGGAAACCCTGCCAAGGGTAGCTGTGCGCAATATAAATTTAATTTAATATTAATAATAATAATAATACCCACAATGTTTTCATTTTCAACAACATTTTTTACTTACAACAGCAGGGCACAGAAATGGGCATATCCTTCGCCACACCTACTGAAACTTGTTCATTGGGTGGTGGGAGAAGGAGGTGGCCTGGGCCAAAGAAAATGAACAACACATAAAAAAGGTTGCATTATGGACATGTTTTATTGAAGATTTGTTCCTTTTGTGGGAGGGAGAAGAGATTGGATTAAGGCATTTTATAGAGAAGTTGAACTCAAATTAAATTAATGTAATATTCAATTCATCTGCATGTACAGTAAATCTCACTGTGACTTCTTGGCAGTTGAACTGGATGTACTTGAGAGGAAAGGCGTAACAAAGATCCATAGGAAACCCACTGCCACAAACTCCATCCTTTGCGCTAATAGTGGTCATCCAGGGGTCTTAAAATGGAGCATTCCCTGCAGTCAAATGCTGAGAGCAAGAAGGATCTGCTCAACCAATTGAGAAAGAAAGGAATGGTAAGAAACAAAGCGACCAGCTGTTGTACCAACAGAGTAATGATCAGGGCCAAAAAGATGAAATGGTGAGAAGGCTCTTTCTAAAGTATAATGTAGCCCAAAAAAATTGCTATGTGTTGAATAAGGATGAGCATTTGATGGACTAAGTGTGTATTGGTCCATGAATAACATCTAAAAAAACAAGTCACTGGGCGACATTCAAATGTGTACTTATTTTGATCCTGAAGGAATAAAAAATTGGCTTTGAACAATACTAAGGATTTTACCAAATGTAATTCCTGCAAAGTCTGCCAATATGGGTTAAACCAGAAGACATACCACACATTTGAGGGTCGAAGTATTACAATTCAAGATAGGATCACCTGTAATACCAATCACATGGTGTACGTATTGAAATGTGGGTGCAACAAGGGCTTTATGTGAGTAGCACCATTAACAAGTTGAAAATCAGAATCCTACAATATATCCCAGCCATTAAGAATGGTTATAAGAGCTATTCCATTGATTGCCATTTCGAACAAGTCCACAAGCGATCATTGGCAAGCTTCAAGTATTTTGGAATAAAACATGTTAGCCCAACCTGCGAGAACGAGAAAGAATTAAGGAGAGAGGAGTCACGACTGATCAGGACACTAGGCACAAAGACCCCCTGGGGACACAATTTGGATGCGGAACTATGTTTTCAGTTATGAGCCTAGGAGTTCTCAGGTTCACTGTGAACAATGAATAATTGATCAGTAGTGTATGTCTGAAGAATCGTGCCCTCTCTAACACTATCCCCATACAATAGTGTTGTGATTGTTGTTTGTAGAGGATACTCCTCAATGGGATTTGTGATTGTTAATTTTTCAATGAACCTCCCTACGAAATTTGATACCTTTACCTCAGGTTATTTTATCTTACAAGTTCTCCACATTTAATCATTGTGTTCTTGATGTTTGACACATGTTGTAAAATGTTTTAACCTGTGGAATAACAATAATTTGTGTAGGACAGCATACACATGTGGCACTTTATGACATCCCAGCCAATAGTGATCGGAGTTCCCACTGTAGGATGTCAAATGGTGTAATGAACATCTTGAATATTAACACGTCACTTTCAGTACAATGAATTATGTACATACACCAGCACCTTATAATCAGAATACATGTGGCGCTTTATAGTAATCCAGCTAATAGCGATCAGAGCATTCGTTATATGATAGGGAATGGTCCAGTAGCGGCTCCTCGAGGGAGTGCTGCGGGGCGGGGTGGGGGGTAGTAAACTCCGGCATACGGCAGAATGGAGGTAAGCAAAAATATAAATAAATAAAACAAATTATATTGCACACGCTGCAATGCCAAATGGCGATGCAGCGCGGGCAATGTAATTCGTTTTATTTATTTATTTCTTTACTTACCTCAGTTCGGCCATATGCCGGAGTTTACTACCTCCACCCTGCCCCTCCCCCGCCCCGACTCACCATCCCGCAGCACTACCTCGAGGAGCCGCTTCTGGAATGGTCTAACAAATTCTAGCATGAGCATCAGCACATGCCACTTTAAGTACACTACATCATGTATATAAACCAGCATTTTCAAATGAAAATACATAATATATGCAATATCGTATGGAACTGGAATTGTAGCGTACATATTAAGTTTAAATAAACCCAAAACACAATAATCAGTTCAGTGAATAAATATATGGGATATGGTTTTGGCCTTCTAAACATCTTGAACATCAGCACATGTCACTTTAAGAATAGCTCAGTATGTTTATGCATTAGCACTTTAGAAATTTGGATGAAACACACCTAACTCATTGAATATAATATGTGCAATATTGTATTGAATTTGACCAATAGTGTATATTTCAGTTGTGAACATGTGCGAGTTAAAACAATGATTCCATTGAAGAAACGAATGTGGCCTGGGTAGGTCTGCTGATTATTTTCAATATGAACACAGGTCACCCCAAGTACATTGCACTATATATATTCACTAGCACTTTAGAATTATAGATGGGCATGCCCAAAGCGTTGAATATAACATGTGCAATATTGTATTGAACTTGTGTTCAAGTGTTTATATTATTTTTGGATACGTGCAATAGATACTAATCGTTAAACTGAGAGACCATATAGGACTGGGTCTGCTGAACACCTTGAATATGCATACGTGTCATTTGAGATATATTACACCATGCGTTTGCATTAGCACTTTAGAAATATGGAAGATATTCCCAAAGCACTTGAATAGAACATGTGCGATATTGTATTGAATTCGAGCTGAAGTGTGAAAATAATCTTTAGATATGGTGCGATATATAGATTTTTTGTCACACTGAGGGCACATGTGACCTGAATTTAGGATATATGTGTGGAAGACGTATGCCGCGAATACGAGCTAATGTGTAATCTGAACATGAATTGCTCTAATGTACTAGCACACATTTTAGAGCCAGGGTAGTGGCAGCTAATACAAAACACTTGATCTGGCATGAGTCACATTAAATTTGAGCAATGGTATTTAGTGGGTCTGGAGTTAAGTTCATGCAAGGTCTCTTATGACTATTAAGTTAACATTGACTCGAGCATTTATAGTATAGCGAGGAATAGCCGACTGAACGGTTCGGGCACAATGCACATGTGACTTTAAGTCCAACATAAGCATTTAGCCCTTTAGAAATGGGACATCCAAGAAGGAAGTATGCATATCCTAATGATCATGATCTTGTGATAGCATGTTAATTCTGAGTTAAAATATATATATGATTTTGGGACATGTGCAATATATATTATATTAATGCTAAGAGGAACTGACTGACCCGTGATTATGAAATGCGTGCCAATCACATACCCCATTAAATGGATTGAATGTGAAAATCCATTCTAATATGGTGATGTGTCATCATGTGAATGTAAAAAATCATTTAAAAGTATTTTTTTATGAGAACCAAAATGCAGGACAAAATGAACCAGAAATGAGTTTGAGTCAAGTTATATGGGTCACTCTATTGTTTGAGGTCCAACGACATTGATGAAGGACTATGTTATAATGGTGTCCACCATGACAGTAGGTCATGCCCAGTTGAACGCATGTAGCCAAAAGGAATCAGGCATTAACATTTTTAGCAATATTTGGTCAGACTTTTCATGAAAAAATTGGTGTTTAACAATAAATAATAAATTTTTTCGCACTACTATCTGGCTTTGGATGATTCTTTACTTGTGCCTCTGTGTCATGAGTTGAGAAGGAAGACCGTGAGAAGGAGTATCTATCTATCTATCTATCTATCTATCTATCTATCTATCTATCTATCTATCTATCTATCTATCTATCTATCTATCTATCTATCTATCTATCTATCTATCTATCTATCTATCTATCTATCTATCTATCTATCTATCTATATAGATTTATATATATGTATATATATATATATTACCTACTGGCAGTCGCCAGTAGGTAGTTATAGTTAGGACCTATTTTCCATAGGAAATCCGCAACATTCTATTTGGAATAACGTTGGCGCCGATTGACGAATCTTCGCGAAATTTTCCAAACTTTTGGCCAGCTCTGGTCTGCTCCTATCCTGAAAATTTCACGGTGATTCGTCAAGCGGGGGCCGAGAAAAAAGGGGGGTCCCAAAACACGTTTTCCCCATGCATTTTCCCGTAGGACCTGTTGACGCAGCTACAGCCCGAACTGCTGAACGGAATTACACCAAATTTGGCAAAGAGGTAGTCCTCAGTTCAGACTCGTGTCTTTTGCCTAAATGGTGTAAATCCGTTCAGTAGTTCCTGAGAAAATTAGAGTTACATAGATAGATATATCTGGGCGGAGCCTAACCACACATCTCATCGTGAGATCTGATTGGCTGTCAGTACTTCGTCCAAGAAGTGTTGGCAGCCATCTTGGGACCAATATACATGATAGCACCTCATTAAAAAGCATTGCAGTTAATAGAAGGTTTTAAGACTTTAGTTACATTATAAATCATTTGTTGATGGTATCATACTCATTTTAGGAATTGTGGTGTGTTCCAAGGTGATTTTACCATGTGAAAAAGCCTTCTGCTGTGATATCATGAATCATGTTTGTGAGAAAACTATTTTCTCATGCTTTTCCCGCAGAGGTTTGGAAGGTGATCTATAAGCTAAAGATAAATTCACATTATCTTTCTCAGTCATGTGAGAATGAAGGCTGACATTCTCAGTAAAACATGTACATCCAACAAGGGCAGAGACTGTCAGTTGATTCCTTTGTGTTCTACTACAGCTTTCCAGAGTGTTCTAAAGAACAACTAGAGAGCTAACAGTCCTACTTGTGACAAACGTATTGCACACCTGAAGCCATCTTGATTGGAATAAAGTGGTAACTCTTAAAACATTTAATTTAAAAAGGAACAAAATGAGGGGGTTCATTTTGCCATATAAAGTATGATTAGTGCTGCAGAAAGAAAAATGAGGGCACATTTTCAGTGACTTCTCAAATCCTCTTCTATTTCATAAAAAAATTCTGACATGCAGACTGAAACATGCACTTTGAATACCAGCAGCAGACTTTCCTGGTGAGCAGTAGCTTTACTACAGTGATCTAATAAGCAACTAGAGTGCTAACATCTTGAATTTATGGCAAATGTGTGACACATCTGAATGCCTTCTTGATGGAACCAAAGTAAAAAACTGAAAGTATTTCTTACTGAGGAGACTGCAGTAAATGAGGAAATTAGGAAACTTCATAACAAATAAATCTCCCAAGATTTCCACCAAAGACAAAAGAGCCCAAATGTAGCCCAACTATCACCCAGATGTAGCCCAAGTATAGCCCAATGACAGAATGTCCCAGAGTGTTCTAACGAACAACTAGAGCACTAACAGTCTTACTTACCAAAAAAGTATGGCACACCTGAAGCCATCTTGATTGGAATAAAGTGGTAACACTTAAAACATTTAATTTACAATGGAACAAAATGAGGGGGCTCATTTTGCCATAGAAATTATGATTAGTGCTGCAGAAAGAAAAATGAGGGCACATTTTGACTTCTCAAATCCTCTTCTATTTCATAAAAAAATTCTGACATGCAGACTGAAACATGCACTTTGAATACCAGCAGCAGACTTTCCTGGTGAGCAGTAGCTTTACTACAGTGATCTAATAAGCAACTAGAGTGCTAACATCTTGAATTTATGGCAAATGTGTGACACATCTGAATGCCTTCTTGATGGAACCAAAGTAAAAAACTGAAAGTATTTCCTACTGAGGAGACTGCAGTAAATGAGGAAATTAGGAAACTTCATAACAAATAAATCTCCCAAGATGGCCACCAGAGACAAAAGATCCCAAATGTAGCCCAAATATCACCCAGATGTAGCCCAAGTATAGCCCAATGACAGAATGTCCCAGAGTGTTCTAACGAACAACTAGAGCACTAACAGTCTTACTTACCAAAAAAGTATGGCACACCTGCAGCCATCTTGATTGGAATAAAGTGGTAACACTTAAAACATTTAATTTACAATGGAACAAAATGAGGGGGCTCATTTTGCCATATAAATTATGATTAGTGCTGCAGAAAGAAAAATTAGGGCACATTTTGACTTCTCAAATCCTCTTCTATTTCATAAAAAAATTCTGACATGCAGACTGAAACATGCACTTTGAATACCAGCAGCAGACTTCCCTGGTGAGCAGTAGCTTTACTACAGTGATCTAATGAGCAACTAGAGTGCTAACATTCAGAATTTATGGCAAATGTGTGACACATCTGAATGCCTTCTTGATGGAACCAAAGTAAAAAACTGAAAGTATTTCCTACTGAGGAGACTGCAGTAAATGAGGAAATTAGGAAACTTCATAACAAATAAATCTCCCAAGATGGCCACCAGAGACAAAAGAGCCCAAATGTAGCCCAAATATCACCCAGATGTTGCCCAAGTATAGCCCAATGACAGAATGTCCCAGAGTGTTCTTAAGAACAACTAGAGCGCTTACTGTCTTACTTATGACAAAAGTATGGCACACCTGAAGCCATCTTGATTGGAATAAACTGGTAACACTCAAAACATTTAATTTAAAAAGGAACACAATGAGGGGGTTCATTTTGCCATAGAAATTATGATTAGTGCTGAAGAAAGAAAAATTAGGGACATTTTGAGTGACTTCATTAAAAAATTCTGATATGCAGACTGAAACATGCACTTTTAATACCAGCAGCAGACTTCCGTGGTGAGCAGTAGCTTTACTACAGTGATCTAATGAGCAACTAGAGCGCTAACATTCAGAATTTATGGCAAATGTGTGACATATCTGAATACCTTCTTGATGGAATCAAAGTAAAAAACTGAAAGCATTTCCTACTGAGGAGACTGCAGTAAATGAGGAAATTAGGAAACTTCATAACAAATAAATCTCCCAAGATGGCCACCAGAGACAAAAGAGCCCAAATGCAGCACAAATATCAACCAGATGTAGCCCACATGTAGCCCAATGACAGAAGTGTGCAAAACACATATTGTTTGTGTATTTGCAGTTTTATATAGTACAGACTTGTCAGGTATTGGAGTGCTTTACATCACACAAGATCAAATTCATTTTGGTTGTAGACATGGGGAGATTAAGTGATTTGACCAGAATCACAGAATGTTGAGCTGAAGCAGAAACTCCAACCTGGTTCCCCATTTGCAAAGTCTGCAGCTCTGAAAGTAACACCACATCCTCTCCCCTAGGTGTAACATTTAAACAAGTGTTCAACTGGATAAAAAAACATAAAGATTACAAATAATTTAAAAGTTCTTTGTCGCTATTTGAAAACTCAGAAAATATGTCCTCATTTTAGTTTTTTAGAGCACTAACCATAATTTTGATGCAAATAACACCCTCTCATGTATGTAATTTCTAAAGGAAATGCTCTAGGTATTACAGTTTTGATTACATCAAGATGACGTCAGGCGTTCCACACTTTTGTTATGAATATAGAATGTTAGCAATCTAGTTGTTCATTGGGTTACTGTTGAGAGGCAAAGGCCAGGGGCAAGGACTCTGAAAATTGAAGGCAGATAGGAGAGTGCAGAGGCAACAATTTGACCACACTGGGCAGGCAGGAAGGGCAGTGGCAGCACAACAGACTATGGAGGGCAGTGGAAAGGGGGCAGGGGCAACAAACCAACAATACAGGACTGGCAAGAGAGGCTGTGGCAATATAATAGACCATTGTGGGCAGAAGGAAGTGGCAGTGGTAGTACATCCATACATGCCAACAGACCCGTTTCAGCCAGGAAACATCCAATGTTTTTAAGCTCAAATGGGCTTTCTTTGATCTGTCTCCTGTCTACAATCTCCTCTTTTTCAATGTAACTCAAAGGGGAAAATCAATACCCCAGTTTTTTTTTCAAAATCTCCCTCTTACCAAGTTCAAAATGTTTGCAAGTATGGTACATTGGATCATGGTAGGCAGGAGGAATTGGGGAAGGGACATGGACTCGGATAACAGAGGACAGGAGGGACATGGAGAGGTGCACCAAACTGACCCTACAGGGCAGGCATCAGGGTTTGCAGCAGCACAATACACCACACAGGGCATGCGGGACGGGAGTGCAGCACAACAATCCATACAAAGCAATAGAGAGGGGACAGGACCATGCACATGGACAACAGAGAACAGAGGGGAAAGAGGAAATGGTAGCTAGCTGACCATAATGGACAGACAGGAGAGAAAGCTGCAGCATAACAGACCATAAAGGGCAGGAGGGACGGATCAGGGGCATTACAATGGAACAGACAAGCCAGGAGGGAGTGAATAGGGGTCTGCACATGGAAACAGAGGGCTGGGGGCAAGGGGGCAGGGCAGGAGCAGCAAGATGACCATGGAGGTCAGGCAGGATGGGCACTAGAAACAAGACACACCATGGAGAGCAACAGTGAGACTATGATGGCAGACACACAGACCCTGGAGGGAAGGTGGGAGGGGGTCAGGAGCAGCTAGCTGACCACACAGGGAAGGTGGGAGGGGCCATGGCAGCACAGAAGACCATGCATGGCAAGCGGGAGGGTTAGTGTCAGCACAATGGCTCTGATGGACAAGAAGGAGGGTGCAGGGGCATGCACAAAGGACCATGGAGGATAGAAGGGAGGGTCAGGGCATAGGCACAGACAAGAGAGTTCAGGGTAAGGGGCTTCACAACAGACCGCGCGGGGCAAGCAGGAGGAGCAGTTGCAGCACAACAGACCAGGGAGGGCAGAAGGGTGTGGCAGTAAAATGGACCATGGAGGACAGGAGGGAGGGGATAGGGGCATGGCATGTGGATAGGCAGGGTGGAGGTGGCAGGGAAAGGTTACAGTCATCTGACAATGCTAGGCAGGTGGGAGGGGAGTGGCAGCTCAACAGAACACTCAGAGTAGATAGGAGTGGCAGGTCCACGGAACATGGTGGGCAAAAAGGATGGAGCAGGGGCATGCACAAAGACATCGGAGGGCAGGGGGAAGGAGAATAGGGGCAGCAAGCTAAGCACAGAGGCTAAGCAGGAGGTCAATGATGGGCCATAGAATTGGGCAATGGAGGGCAGGAGGAGTGGACTGGTACATCATGCTAAATGGAGGGCAGTGGCAGCACATCAGACCATGCATGGCAGGAGGGAGGAGGCTAGTCCATGGATTCAGACAACAGAGGATAGGGAGGAGGTGGATGGGGCAGCAAGCTAACTGTTCAGAGAAGGTGGGTATTAGGAACTTTATTGTTTTTAGAATGTGTGTCTGTGCGAACTACTCAAAATATGAACAAGTATACAGCATAATCTCACTTTTATTCAGGAAGAAGAGGACGTTTGTGACTGTGACGCCGGGCTCACTTGGCAGAAACACCCCCTGACACTCCACCCCCCATCGCAAAATGTAATGCCCGTGAAAAGGGTAGGTGGACGCAGTGTTATATAGAACATAGTCCAGAGAGCACGATTGAAAATGAAAACTAGATATAGTATATGGTATAAACTATGCACCAAAAAGTGTGATATAAGATGAACCGGGGTGTGAAATATAAAATGCAATACATTGTGCGCAATGACAGATTCATTGGAGAGCGCGAGATAGCACAGGCACTAGCGCATGCTCTGCGATATGCGCCTTGGAGTGTAATATGCACAGGGCAGTGTTGTGTAACCTAACTAGTCTCTAAAGTTGTACTATAAAATATGTGCTGGGGAGTGTAACGTTGCATATCCACTGTGACAAAGATATGGATCCCAGATTGTAATATGTATGGCATAGCGCTGTGTGTTATAACATAGGCATCGAGGAAGGCATGATAGATGGGGAAATATAACCTGTACGAAGGCAAGTGTGGCATGACATATTCATGGGATGGTGTTACAGTGCACATGGGCTAGAGAGTGTCATAGCATACACACTAGCTGGTGGAATAAAACACAGAGGTGTGTGGCACTCGGCGGGCACTGGTGGGTGTAACACAGCATTGGGCTCAGCCAGGAGCACGCTGTGACTCTCTAGTGAGGTTCGTCTCCTTTCCAGAAAGTAAAATAAAACGTATTACACATCCGGCGGTGGATGTGTGTTTTATTAACCGTGAGGGGGGGTTTCTTGCATAGTTTGGTCGAATTTTTGTTGAATCCCCTTTGAATGGCTTGGTGTGCGTGTGTATTAAATGTGCCGGTCAATAGCTACCCATTTTTGTATAAATAAACGACAAGGATGAATACTTGGAGAGTACCCACAGGCGGGGGTGCCGGGATTAGGCATGGTAGGGCGTTAGACAAGTCAGAGCTTCACTAGCGATGTAAATACATTCCACGTGGATTCATTGTATGCATAGTCGCCTTTTAATGAATATCACGCAAATCGTCATGGTGATAGGTACATACGGTTTGTCCAGCATGTCCTAGGTGTTTCTATAAATATATATTTTTCTAAAATAATAAAAAACAAAGGCCGGGCCCGGGGGATGGGGTCCCCGGGGCCATAAGTGGCCCGAGGAAGGGGGCAATGCAGCCCCCCTCCTAAAGATCTTTTTTTTTTAAATGGCCATGACCCGGGGGTTGGGGTCCCCGGGGCCGATTAAGGCCTTGGGAGGGCCACATTTTCTTTTTCAACAAAAAAATGAGGGTGCCGGCCCTGGGGGATGGGGTCCCCACGGCCTATAAATTAGAAAAAGAAGGGGGGCCACACAGCCCTCCTTCTTAAAAAAATAAAATAAATAAAAGACCGGCATCGTGCCGGAGGCCTCGCCCCCTCCTTGCAGCACTCTGCAAACGCGCCCCCTGGCCAGTTGTAAGTTGGGGAATTAATTCCCCTTCAATACTGAGGGCCCCTGAGGGCCAACTAGCCCAACAGGTATCTCCAGTATGCACTAGGGAGGTGCGTTGCAGACAGGTGTTCTGAGGCCACGCCCCTTTTTACACCTGTATGCAACGCAGCTCTGTGGCGCTTACTGGAGGTACCTAGTGGGCTAGTTTGACCCTAGGGACCCTTAGGATTCAAGGGGACTTAATCTCTCAACTTAGAACGGCCACAGGGCGCGTTTACACAGTGGGGAAGAGAGTGGACAGGGCCTGAGGTGACGTGTGCAAACACGCCCTGTGGTGCGTTTTAAGTTGGGGAAATAATTCCCTTTCAATCCTGAGGGACCCTGGGGGCCAACTAGCCCACCAGGTGCTTCCAGTAAGCGCCACTGCTCTGCGTTGCAGAGAGGTGGTGCAGGCCGTGCCCCTTTTTACACCTCTCTGCAATGGCGCTTACTGGACGTACCTAGTGGGTTATTTTGCCTCTAGAGACCCTCAGGATTTAAGGGGACTTAATCTCCCAACTTAAAAAACGGCCACAGGGCGTGTTTACACAGTGATGAAGGGAGGGGACGGGGCCTGAGGTGACGTGTGCAAACACGCCCTATGGCGCGTTTTAAGTTGGGGAAATAATTCCCCTTCAATCCTGAGCGCCCCTGGGGGCTAACTAGCCCACCAGGTGCTTCCAGTAAGCGCCACTGAGCTGCGTTGCAGAGAGGTGGTCCAGGCCGTGCCACTTTTTACACCTCTTTGCAACTCAGCTCTGTGGCGCTTACTGGAGGTACCTAGTGGGCTAGTCGGACCCTAGGGACCCTCAGGATTCAAATTAACTTAATCTCCCAACTAAAAACGGCCACAGGGCGTGTTTACACAGTGGGGAAGGGAGGGGACGGGCCTGAGGTGACATGTGCAAATACGCCCTGTAGCACGTTTTAAGTTGGGGAAATAATTCCCCTTCAATCCTGAGGGCCTGGCCTCAGGCTCTCCCCCTACCTTCACCAGTGTGCAAACGCACCCTGTGGCGCGTTTTAAGAGTTAGTTTTAATCCCCTGCCCTATTATATACTAGGGGCTTACAGAGGAGGTCATGCTGATCACAAGGGGACCCCAACGCATAGTGTTCCCTAGTGTACGTAGGTGTTTTCACTGTATTCTGAGTGTATTTTAACATAGCACTGGCTCTAGGACTGGTTAATCAGACTCAGTTACCACCAGTATCCGTCTGAAAAAGTTGAGGGTACAGGATGATTTTGCAACAAGGCTTCTTTCTGCTCTTCTGTTTGTTCTTTCTGCACGTTATCCATCATCCTGCACTTTTCTCTGTCTTTGAGGACTTCTGTTGCTTCTTTCTACATTTCTTTTTTTTCTTTCTGTGCGTTTCTTCTTCTTTCTTCACATGTCCTATCTCTGTAGGCATAGTTAGAAATTAGCATTTAAAAAACCTTTGAAATTCACTGAAAATACCATAGGTTTCAGGCACGTTAGAGTTAGGAATTAGCATTTAAAAAATCTTAGAAATTCACTGAAAAAACCATAGGTTTCAGGGGTGTTATAGTTAGCTGGACTTTTCACTCGTACAAAACCATTGAAATTCCCCCGTTAGAGTTAGTTCAGCTAACTATAACTCGCACGCCCACAATGCACTGCTGATGACGTCACATATTACATCACTCATGACATGGTCAGTGACATCACTCATGACATCACTGATGACCTCTCAAATGACATCACTGATGACATCATCCTTGCTGATAGAGTGGCAGACCTCCTCTCCCCCTAATATAACCTTTGATACACACATTCAAAAATAGAAACTAAAATTTTCAAAACAATGGACATACCAATATCAGTTACAACAACCTATTCAGTAATT
This sequence comes from Triturus cristatus, assembly GCF_964204655.1. Lineage (NCBI taxonomy): Eukaryota > Metazoa > Chordata > Amphibia > Caudata > Salamandridae > Triturus > Triturus cristatus. Next base: position 655,735,906 of record NC_140586.1, read on the forward strand.
CTATGATCCACATACACATCCACTCATTCACCAACAGTCTTATACAGTCACTCATACATGTACTCACTCATCATATGTACTCATACACCTATACATCCTGTTACACAACGCCACTCATCCATAGAGTTACTCACACACATAGTCACTCATGCTAATAAAGAATCAAACATCCATTTACTTGCATATACAGTATACACACACCACCACACTTACTTCTACAGAAACTTACACATACTTAGTCTTTTAAACAATCACTTATAGAAACACATACTTATTCATCCAGGAACTCTTTCAATCTCTCACTCTCACATATACTCACTTATATACACTAATAGTCACATATACTAGTTTAAAACATATGTAGTTACTCATAAAGACACTATTGAGACAGTCATTCACTCACTAACACACCCATGCACACACTCATCCGCCCACACAGTCCTGCACACATGCTGTCTTCAACACAAACAGTGAGTCACTCATTCATGCACCTATGCACTACGTAATACCCCCCACCGAACCATACAGACACTCAGACACTCATACTGATACTCAAAAAACCATCTAATAACCTATATAGACACTCATGTAGCTACTCACCAACCCATGCAGCCACTTATACACAAAGTGAGAGACTTATACAGATATTTACATATTTAAACATTACTCACTAAGCAATGTATTCACTAAGATACACTTAATCAGTCAGTTATACAACAATTTTTCAAAAACAAATCATCCATTTAGACACTTATATACCCATTTATTCTTCCATCGACCTTGAGATATACATATATAAAACATATGTAATTTTCATAAAAACACACATTCACTGGATGATGTCATCAGTGATGTCATTTGAGATGTCATCAGTGATGTCATGAGTGATGTCACTGGCCATGTCATGAGTGATGTAATATGTGACGTCATCAGCAGTGCATTGTGGGCACGCGAGTTATATTTAGCTGAACTAACTATAACGGGGGAATTTCAATGGTTTTGTATGAGTGAAAAGTCCAGCTAACTATAACGCCCCTGAAACCTATGATTTTTTCAGTGAATTTCTAAGATTTTTTAAATGCTAATTCCTAACTATAACGTGCCTGAAACCTATGGTTTTTTCAGTGAATATATATATATATATATTAGAAACCACTCTCCTTTGTCGTGTATTACCCAACTGAAGCTGAGTAAAGAGAACACGGACCACAGGATTCTTGTTCAATATCCGTTTATTCGCTGAATCTCACAGACAAACGGCAGCCATTACGCGTTTCATTCCTCCTGGGGGACTTGATCACATGACGCAGATCTACCAATGGCTCTTGATTTTAAAAGGTTACATTTTTTTCCTTTTTGTATTTTTCATTGTGATTGGGAAGAATTCGCCACATGATTCCTAGTGCAAAATATATTGTGTTTCAAATCACTTTTTCACATACTGTTCAACATTGAAATGTTACAGTCATAGTGACTCAAAGTGTCGGGATAAATCCCACGGCAACTAGCTCAGAAAAGCTTAATAATATCATGTCAATGTGCCGTTTGATAAGAATCAACAATAATCAAGTTACATTTTTTTCTTTGTCGACACCTTGATGTACGAACCCAGTACTGAATGAAGTACAGAAGGAGTTTTAACTGTGCAAAATATAGCCATAAATACATATGCTCATCTCCAAATATATACATAAATAAATAAATATATAAATAGAAATTCAAATATGACCTAATAGATTAGATAATAATAAACATATTTTATATATATAATAAATATAATAAATATCAGGGTTTAAAATATCCATAAAGTCATGATAAATATTTCATTGACCAACTCTACAAATACATGGAATCATACACTATAAACATGTTCTGTTTCTCCTTCTCTGTATCTCATTGTTTCTGGATCACAGTAAGTACTGGGTCTTGTGCCTTATATTGTGCTTGATTCAGTCAATTATATCTGGCAATTTACGTCCTCTTGAATCCTGACTGACTATGTGTTGAACAGTATTGGTGCCCTAACATCTAAATTGGAGAGGGAAGGAAGGAAAACGGGAAGGTGAGGAAAGGAGTTCTTATAGAAAAAAATGTGCAAATTGTGCCTAATTAAAAACAAAGGTAGTTAAAAATAATACGTTAAAGAGATTCAAGGGGGAACTTATTTATTCTTAATATACTGTATGTGTATTGTTAGGCGGATCAGTGGTATATTTTCTAAATTGGTGTTACAGCTATGTGATGCGTTAGCTAAGGATATCCTGTTTGTTAATTTATGAGCTTTAGTTTTGGGTTTGTAATTATTTATTTATTTCTCATATTTTATTTTTTGTATACTTGCATGTAGCTCCTCAGAACTGTTAAGTCCATTAGGATGTTTGCTGTCTAAATTCAGGATATAGTGCATTTCCAATAATCTAAGGGATTTCTCCCTATCATCCCCTCTTTTGTTCCTTGGGACAGAGTCGATGAAAAAATATTTGAGATCTTTGGAACTGGGCACGCCTGATCATTGCTTTTGATATCTCGTAGATGTTGGAGCACCCGTTTTTGACCTGGTAGAATGGTACTACCAATGTATTTTAATTTACACGGGCACTCCAGCATGTACACCACATAGTCTGTTTTACAATTTAGAGCTTTTGTGATTTCTTTGTTAGGGCCGCCAAAAGGAGTAGAGTAATTGGTCGTAGAAACCCCATGCTGACAGGCTTTGCAAGTCTTGAATTTATAAAATCCCTGTCTTTGTGCCAACCAAGATCCCTTGGCTGGTGTGCCACAAGGGTCATTGTCAATTAGCGAATATTTCATTGATGTTCCCCTTCTATAAGTTATAGATGGTTTTTTGGGTACCAATTTACCTATAATGGGGTCCTGTTTTATGAGGTACCAATTCTTATTGATAATTTTTCTTACTGTCAATTGCTGTTGATTGTAGTCTAAAATGAATCTGAAATTGCTTGGGGTGTCTTTAGGGATAGTTTGCTGTGATTTCTTTTCCAGTGACTTTTCCCTATCAATTAGATTACTTTTAGTAAGAGCCTTTTCTAGACATTTGTTGCTGTACCCACGGGCTCTAAACCTACTAATGCATTCCTGTTGTGCTAATTTTAAAGCTTCCTCGTTGCTGCAGATGCGTTTTATACGCAATAGCTCGCCATAGGGAATGCTTTGTACTAGATGGTTAGGGTGTGCACTGCTTGCATGTAGGATTGCATTTCCCGCCGTGGGCTTTCTGTGTAGTCTAGTTTCCACGTTTCCCTGTTCTACATATATCTCGACGTCCAGGAATACTATATCGGTTTTGCTTATATTGGATGTGAAATGCAGATGTAGATCATTCTTATTTATGGACTCAATAAACTCTATTGCTTCCCTGTCTGTACCATGCCACACTAAGAACAAATCGTCAATAAACCTCCACCAACATTTTATACTGTTAGTTAGTGTTTTGGTGTATTTGCTCATGAGGACCTGCTCCTCCCACCAGCCCATGTGTAAACACGCGTAGCTGGGGGAGAAGCTGGCCCCCATCGCCACACCTCGCAGTTGTTGGTACATTGCGTTTTGAAACATGAAGATGTTATTCATTAAACAAAGTTCAACCATATTGACAATCATTTTGTTATCTTCTACATATTGGTTTCCTTTTTTTGCCAAATCGTATTTTAAGGCTTGAAGTCCATCATTATGTCTGATAGATGTATAGAGTGACGTTACATCTAAGGTAATCAAATAATAATCATCTTTCCATTGGAAATATTTGATTTTTGTCAAAAAGTCTTCTGTGTCTTTAATATAGGAGGCTAGATTTTGAACATGTTCCTGTAGGAAGAAATCTACATATTTGGAAGTATTCTCAAATACACTATTTTTGGCTGATATAATAGGCCTTCCTGGTGGATTAATTTTGTGCTTGTGTACTTTCGGTATGAAGTACAATATTGGGATTGTTGGATTTGCTATCCACAAATATTTGTATTCCTCCGTTGTTAGTAGGCCCTTTTCCCGCCACGCCATTAGATTCACTCGGAATGATGCTTGTATTGCATTCCAGGCCGCTCTGTTGCTATTTCCATAGCACGATTTGTCCTCTAGGTGACTCATTGCTTCCTTAATGTAATCTTCTCTCTTCCACAGTACCATGTTCCCGCCTTTGTCGGCGCTTCTCACAACTATTTCTTTGTTGTTTTTGATTTTGGTCATTAACTGATGGTATTGGAGTTCTTGTATATTCTTTTTGACATTTTTTACCCCTTTGTATGTCATTTTATTCAAGCTTTTTAAATCCGTGATGACTTGATCTTGAAAACTGTCTATAGTGTCTTTTATCATTAATGGATAGAAGGAGGAAGGTGGTTTGAAGGGCGTCTTACATATTGTGCCTATTGTTGTTGGAATGCCTCCCTGACATTCATCCATGGTTCCACTTGTTCGGTTGCCCTCTTGTGCTAAATCATAGAGGACATTGATCAAATTCTGTGACTCATGATTAGTGTTTGATTCCATTTCTGTTTCTTGTGTTGATGGATTGCTTGTTGTGGGCAATATTCCAATTTGTGCTGTTTTATTCAATTGTGTATGGAATTTTCTGAGTTTTAATTTTCTAACACTTTTATGTATGTCAACCCTGGATTTTGAGTAGTTGAATGAGCTTTCAGGGCAAAAAGAGAGTCCTAAGGTCAATAGTTATTTTTCTGCCATGTTGAGGGTCATATCAGTCAAATTGATCACTGTCATTTCATTGGTTTCATCTGGAAAGTTCTGATCTACTTCTTCCAGTATCTCCTCTGCTGTTTCTTTTGATATTTTTTGTTTGTCCCTTCTTCTTTTGGCTTTTCTTCTCTCTCTCCGTTTTTTGTTTGCCCTCGATTTCCGTCGGTCTGTTGTTTTCTCGGCCTGAGTGATTGTAGACGCTCCATACATAAAAAATCCACTTCTTCTGTTAGAGACTGTCTGCAAGATGTGCTTTGTTTTGCTTTATTGTGGGTCTCTACCTCTGACCCGCTTTCTACTGCAGAACTCCCTTCTGATGCGGACGTTAGATCTGGATGTTGGTTTGCACTTTCTGCATCTTTTTTCCTTATTTCCTTATTGTCAGCTTTAAGTGAATCAAATTTCCGGGCAAAGGTTAATATCCTACCATGTTCATAGTCACATCGATCTCTGTGGAACTTGTAGGCTTTACGTTTTTTCATATCTGCTTTCAATTTCTCAATCTCCTCTTGTTGGTCCATTTTTTCTAATTCCTTGTTTATTGTGTCAATTTCCTCCGCTAGTTTAATGCAGTCTTTCTCTGCATATTTTACAAGGATGAAAAGCAGTTTTCGTGAGGATTCAAGGTTCGTTTCTGCCCATTCGCGCATCATTTCGTGGTCGGGTGCCTCATAACTTGGAGCTATAAGAATTCTTAAGCCGCGGGGAATCCTCCCAACGTCTATGTAGCGTTGCAGCGATTTAGCTTCCCACCATCGCTTTTGCTCCGTTCTCATTAATTTTTCTAACTGCTTACATTTGTCCTTTATCCCTGCATTTTTGCGCATTACTGGTGGATTCTGGGTAGTGCAGTCATTGGGAGGTATACTCTCATCACTAAACATTGCCGCCGCTGCTTCCTCCCTTTCTCTTAGTGCGTCTGCTGCCATCTATATATTTGTTGTGATCAAGCTCGCAGTTGACGAGCGAAACGCGTCATGACGAGCACTATGCTCGAACAAGATGGGACTACATTTTGGCAATAAATTTGACACTGCATCCTTACCGAACTATGGAGTACCTGTGTATTTTTTATAAAAGAGTTCGGCAGACCAGGAGTTGGAGTGAGTGATATATATATTCACTGAAAAAACCATAGGTTTCAGGCACGTTATAGTTAGAAATTAGCATTTAAAAAACCTTAGAAATTCACAAAAAAAACATAGGTTTTAGGGAAAGTTATAGTTAGTTGGACATTTCACTCGTACAAAACCATAGAAATTCCCCCGTTATAGTTACCCCCCAGAAGGAAAATGAAGGGACCCCACTCAATCGAAGGTGGAACTCGGTTATTTTATTTCACCGAGATAAAGCACAGACAGGACGCGTTTCGGCTTCGCGCCTTTTTCCACTGTACAAAGTGCCATGAGTTTAACATAATTATATCCTGGTATACACATTTTACTTCCGGGGCATGCGGCAACAACATAAACAACAGACTCCAAATCGGGTCCGGATTCTCATAAGACGGGATCGGGTAGATATGTAGTCCGCGTGGGATGTGTTTTACCTCGATATAATTCTGCAATGAGGTAGCTTCCCACCACTTGCGGAATTCACGTTCGAAGAGCCGCTCTAATTTTTCAAACTGTGTGCGTAGGGAGCCTTGTGTACCGTTTCCACAATCCCTTTCTGATTGTTGCATCGGAGTGCATTTGAACACATCTGCTGCTGCCTCGCGGCGAGACGCATCGGAAAACATGCTTGACTGATTTAACAAGTAAACTCAGCCCTTTTCACGGCTGAATTCTGCATTCGCCCTCGAAACACTCCAGCTGTACAATTATGTTTTTGATGACCAGGATTTGTCGATACTACTTTCAACCATTCAAGAATACTACGAAGCAACGGACTTGTTCGTCCTTCGACTCACCCATCACTGTTGCTCACGTATTTGTCAGCTTAGATGCAAGGCAGCGGTGCTGTAATGTGACGGAAGTTAAAGTTCAATTCCACCAAGATCGCTTGAAGCACTCATATATATATATATATATATATATTCACTGAAAAACCATAGGTTTCAGGCACGTTATAGTTAGAAATTAGCATTTAAAAAACCTTAGAAATTCACTGAAAAAACCACAGGTTTCAGGGACGTTATAGTTTGTTGGACATTTCACTCGTACAAAACCAGAGAAATTCACCATTTATAGTTAGTTCAACTAACTATAACTCGCGCCCCCGCAATGCACTGCTGATGACGTCACAGATTACATCACTCATGACATGGTCAATGACATCACTCATGACATCTCAAATGACATCACTGATGATATCCTCCAGTGACTGTGTGTTTCTGTAAAGTTTAAATATATTTAATATATATAGGCTTATTGAAAAATGAGTGGGTGTATAAGTGTCTGAATGGATGATTTAGTAGGTGCGTGACTGACTCTATAAGTGAGTGATTAAACGTATCTTACTGAATGCATGGTTTAGTGACTAAACTGTGTGAATGTCTGTATCCGTCTCTCTGTTGGTGTGTAAGCGACTGCATGGGTTTGCAAATAGCTACATGAGCGTCTATATGGGTTATTGATTGGTTCTCTGAGTATCTGTATGGGTGCCTGAGTGTTTGTGTGGGGGGGTGTGTGTGACTCTGTGCATAGATGTGTGAGTGGATGATTCACTGGGTGCATGGTTTCAATAGTGCATCTGTGATGGATTGTATGGGTGGGTGGGTGAGTGTGTGTATGGGTGTGTTAGTGAGTGAATGTATATTTCAATGGTACATGTTTGAGTAACTACATATGTGAAAAGCAGTATATATGTGTGTTGGAGTACATAAATGGCTATAAGTGAGAGTGTGTGATTGTGAGAGTGGCTGTATGGATGAGTGTGTGCTTTTATCAGTGATTGTATTAGAGAGTAAGAATGTGCTAGTATTTGTATGAGTAAGTGAGCTGGTGTGTGTATAACTGTATATGTGAGTAAATGGCAGTGTGATTAATTATTTGCATGACTGACTAGGTGTGTGAGTACCTCTATGGATGAGTGGCGGTGTGTGAGTGTCTATATAGGTGTATGAGTGCATATGATAGTCCTGTACTGAGTGACCATAAGTATGAGTGACTGTACGGGTGAGTGAGTGGATGTGTGTGTAAACCTAAGAATCAGTGAGTGTGTATGTAGTTATTGTTGTTGGTGTGTCTATGGTTTTGAGAATGGCAGTCTGTAATTTAGAGTGGGTATATCAAAGGTTATATTAGAGTGTGAGAAGATACATCAATGTATCACATGGACGATGTCATCAGTGATGCCATTTGAGATGTCATCAGTGATGTCATCAGTGATGTCACTGACCATGTCGTGAGTGATGTAATATGTGACGTTATCAGCAGTGCATTGCGGGGGCGCGAGTTATAGTTAGCTGAACTAACTTTAATGGGGGAATTTCTATGGTTTTGTACGAGTGAACCTATGGTTTTTTCAGTGAATTTCTAAGGTTTTTTAAATGCTGATTTCTAAGTATAACGTGCCTGAAAACTATGTTTTTTCAGTGAATTTCAAAGGTTTTTTAAATGCTAATTTCTAACTATAACGTGCTTGAAACCTATGGTTTTTTAAGTGAATTTCAAAGGTTTTTTTAAATGCTAGTTTCTAACTATGCCTACAGAGGTAGGACATGTGAAGAAAGAAGAAAAAACGCACAGAAAGAAGTAATAGAAGTCCACAAAGATGAAGAAAAGTGCAGGAAGAAGCAAGACATGTGCAGAAAGAACCAACAGAGGAGCAGAAAGAGGCCTTGTTGCAAAATCATCCTGTGCCCACAACTTTTTCAGACGTGTACTGGTGCTAACTGACTCTGACTAACCAGGCCTAGAGCCAGTGCTATGCTAAAAGACACAAAGAATACAGTGAAAACACCTACATACAATAGGGAACACTGTGCGTTGGGGTACCCCTGTGATTAGCATGACCTCCTCTGTAAGTCCCTAGTACATAATAGGGCAGGGGGATTAAAACTACCTCTTAAAATGCGCTACGGGCGAGTTTGCACAGTGGTAAAGGGAGGGTGGGCCTGAGGTGACATTTGTGCAAACACGCCCGTGGCACGTTTTAAGTTGGGAGATTAAGTCCCCTTGAATCCTGATGGTCCCTGGGGTCCAACTTGCCTACCAGGTAACTTCAGTAAGCGCCACAGAGCTGCGTTACAGAGAATTGTAAAAAGGGGCATGGCCTGGCCCACCTCTCTGCAGCGCAGCGCATTGGCGCTTACTGGAGGTACCTGGTGGGGTTGTTGGCCCCCAGGGACCCTCAGGGTTGAAGAGGAATTTATTCCCCAACTTAAAACGCACCACAGGGCGTGTTTGCACAGATGTCGCCTCAGGCCCCGCCCCCTCACTTCACCACTGTGCAAAGGTGCCCCGTGGCGCATTTTAAGTTGGCAGATTAAGTCCCCTTGAATCCTGAGGGTCCCTGGGGTCCAACTTTCCTACCAGGTAACTCCAGTAAGCGCCACAGAGCTGCGTTGCAGAGAATTGTAAAAAGGGGCATGGCCGGGCCCACCTCTCTGCAGGGCAGCACAGTGGCGCTTACTGGAGGTACCTGGTGGGGTTGTTGGCCCCCAGGGACCCTCAGGATTGAAGAGGAATTAATTCCCCAACTTAAAACGCACCACAGGGTGTGTTTGCACACATGGCACCTCAGGCCCCACCCCCTCCCTTTACCACTGTGCAAATGCGTCCCGTGGTGCATTTTAAGGTGGGGGTAAAGTCCCCTTCAATCTTGAGGGCCCCTGGGGGCCAACTAGCCTACCAGGTACCTCCAGTAAGCGCCACAGAGCTACGTTGCAGAGAGGTGTAAAAAGGGGCGCGGCCTGGACCACCTCTCTGCAACGCAGCACAGTGGCACTTACTGGAAGCACCTGGTGGGCTAGTTGGCCCCCAGGGGCCTTCAGGATTGAAAGGGAATTAATTCCCCAACTTTAATCGCGCCACAGGGCATGTTTGCACACTTGTCACCTCAGGATTGAAGGGGACTTAATTCCCCGAATTAAAAGGCGCCACAGGTCGTGTTTGCACACCTTACCTCAGGCCCCGCCCCCTACCTTTACCACTGTGCAAACGCACCCAATGGCATGTTTTAAGTTGGGGGATTAAGTCCCCTTGAATCCTGAGAGTCCCTGGGGTCCAACTAGCCCACCATGTACCTCCAGTAAGCACCACAGATCTGCGTTACAGAGAGGTGTAAAAAGTGCGTGGCCTGGACCACCTGTCTGCAATGCAGCCCTGTGGTGCTTTCTGGAGGTACCTGGTGGGCTAGTTGGCCCCTAGGGACCCCCAGTATTGAAGGGGAATTCATTCCCCATTGTAAAACGCGCCACAGGGCACGTTTGCAGTGTGTTGCTAGGAGGGGGCGGGGCCTTGGCACGATCTCCGTGTTTTTAAAACAAAAAATTATTTAGATGGGGGCTGCGTTGCCCCCCCTTCATTTTACATTTTTTGGGCCCTGGGAACCCCTGGGAATTGGCCGTGGGCCCCCCTCCCATGGCCAATTCCAGCCCCGGGGACCCCATCCCCCGGGGCATGGCCACATAAATATTGATTTTTAATTATGGAAGGGGGCTGTGTGGCCCCCCTCCTGAGGCCTCTATTGGCCCTGGGGACCCCATCCCCCAGGCCTGGCCTTTATTTATTTATTTTTTTAATTTCTGGGGGAGGGAGGCCACGTGGCCCCCCTCCCGGGCTACTTCTAGCCAGGGGACCCCAACCCCCGGGGCTGGCCCTCTCCGTTGGGGACCGTGGGGGGAGCCCCAATGCCTCCACAGTCCCGCCGGCTCCCTGTGTCCTGCGGGAGCCGGCATTGCTTTTCCACATGGGGAGCTGCTAACATGCAGCTCCCCTTGTGGAAAAGCAATCTGCTTTGCTTCATTGAAGCGAAAGCAGGTTTCCCTGCTCTCGCTTCAATGAAGCACCGCCCTGTCATTGCAAACAGCAGTGTTCCAGGGGAGGCCCCCCGGGATCCTGCAGGAGCCGGCCCTGGGGGGTGGCGGTCCCCAGGGCCATCAAGGGCTCCAGGAGGGGGGCTGCATGGCCCCCCTCCCACCTATTGCACAGCCCCGGGGGTGGTGGTCCCTGGGGCTCGGGGTCCGTTATGGACCCCCTATTTTGAATATTAGTGCCCTGGGGAGGTGGCAGTCCCTGGGGCGTGTGAGGGGCTCAAGCCCCCCACACAGGTGTGAATTTTTTTAAATAGAAGCCCTGGGGAGTGGCGGTCCCTGGGGCAGTGGGGGGGGGCGTGTGCCCCCCACACATTAAAAATAAGAAGTCCCTCCGCAAATATTTATGGAAAGCCCCTGGGGTGGCGGTCCCCAGGGCTGCTGGGTCTCCCTGGGCCCCCGCAATTACATTTGTGAATGCCCCCTGGACTTGGCCCACCTGGGGGCTAAAGAATAACGAAGCGCGGGAGCCCACGCTTCGTTTTTTTAAAAATGTTCAGCCGAAATTCGCGCTGTGTGCGCTAATCTCACCAATTTGTTTTTTTAAAAAAAGAAGCTTTTTGGGGCCCTGGGCAGGCCTAGGGGGTCAGGGGGTTTCTACCCTGCCCCCTTTTCTTTTTTTTGCATTTCTTTTTCTGTTTTCTTGTTCCTCGGTTACCGAGGCACAAGATGACTGCCAACACTTCCTGGTTTGGAGTGTTGACAGCCAATTAGAATGCAGCTCGTGATCGGCAGGATGCGCGGATCCTCCGGGCCTCTAAATATCAAAACTTTTATTTTTGATTTTCTCAGCAACTACTGAACGGATTTACACCATTTTTAAAAGGTCGCTTTCTGAGCCAAGCAGTACCTTTTTGCCAAATTTGGGGTAAATCCGTTCAGTAGTTTCGGCTGTATCCTTGCATAAAGTTTCCTATGGGAAATGGATTTTTTTCCTCTTATGTTTTGAATTTCTCAGCAACTACTGAACGGATTCACACCATTTAAAAAAAAGGTCTCTTTCTGAACCAAGGGCTACCTTTTTGCCAAATTTGGTGTAATTTCGTTCAGCAGTTCGGGCTGTAGTCGTGTCTAAGTTTTCCTATGGGAAATAACATGGAGAAAATGCGTTTTGGGACCTCCTTTTTATCTCGGCCCCCGCTTGGCGAATCACCCCGAAACTTTCAGGATAGGAGCTGACCAGAGCGGGACCAACGTTTTGAAACTTTCGCGAAGATTTGTCAACCGGCGCCAAAGTTATTGGGAAAAGAAAAAACGCTTTTTGAATAGAAACAAGGTCCTAACTGTAACTACCTACTGGCGACTGGCAGTAGGTAATATAGTTATAGTTAAAACCTAGTTTCCATAGTAGGGTGTGCGAACCCACCACTGCCCCAGTATCAAAACTTTTATTTTTTGAATTTCTCAGCAACTACTGAACGGATTTATACCATTTAAAATAAAAGGTCACTTTCTGAACCAAGCTCTACCTCAGCCACCGCTTGACGAATCACCCCCAAAATGTTTTGATTTTCTAATAACTTTAGTGTCATTTGACGAATAATTGTGAAATTCTCCCCAAAAAAGGTCTATCCAGGTCAGCTCCTATCCTGAAAGTTTGGGGGTGATTCGTCAAGCGGTGGTAAAAAGGGGGGTCCCACAAAGTGTTTTCTCCATGTTAATTTCCATATGAAATTTTGTTACAGCCTACAGTCCGAACTGCTGAACGGAATTACACCAAATTTGGCAAAAAGGTAGAACTTGGTTCAGAAAGTGACCTTTTATTTTAAATGGTATAAATCTATTCAGTATTTGCTGAGAAATTAAAAAAATACAAGTTTTGATACTGGGGCAGTGGTGGGTTCGCGCACCCTTCCGACCACGTGCTTCACTGTGATTGGCTGCCACGACCACAAGCTTCACTGTGATTGGCTGCCAACACTCCAAAACAGGAAGTGTTGGCAGCCATATTGTGACTCGGTAGAATCGAGTCACAAGCAAATAGTCGAAAAAAGATTAAAAAATAAGAAAAGGGGGCAGGGTAGATATACCCTGACCCCTAGGCCTGCTCAGGGGGTCCCACAAGAACCCCCAGGCACAATTTCTTTTTTTTTTTAATGTCAGACTGCGTGCTGGGTGCGCAAATCCAGACAATTTTTTTAAATGAGGCGGGGGCTCCCCCACTTCATTTAAATGAGCCCCCGGGTGGGCTAAGTTCTGGGGGCAATCCTATAATTATATTGCGGAATTGCTTTTGGGCAAGGGGAGCTGTATGTTAGCAGCTCCTCTTGCCCAAAAGCAATGCCGGCTCCCGCAGGAGGCAGGGAGCCGGCTGGGACCCTGGGACATTGGGGCTTCCCCCACGGTCCCCAACGAAGAGGCCAGGCCCCGGGGGATGGGGTCCTTGGGGCCAGAAGTGGACAAGGGAAGGGGGACCACGCAGCCTAATGATTAATAAATACATTCAAGAACTGGGCATGCCCCGGGGGATGGGGTCCTCGGGGTGCATATAAATTAATGGAAGTGGACTGTTTTTTTTTTTGTAGAAAAGTTTGGAGTGGCGATCCTAACGCGGCGCTCAGCACAGCCCCCTAGTGTGAACACGCTGTGTGCGCGGCTCTCAGCGTGACCCCATTGTGTGAACACGCTGGGTGCGCGGCTCTCAGCACAGCCCCCTAGTTTGAACGTGCTGGGTGCGCAGCTCTCGGTGCAACACCCGAGTAATTCACAGGTCTTTAAAAGACCATTTACCTGTAAATGAGGCTTTGTGGTGATTTCACCTCTTCTTAGAGCCCCTGCATCTCCACTCTGCCTATGACTGTTTGAATTAGCACCCCCCCAAAACTTTTATCAGCCTCCCCCGAAATGTGGCTCTAGTTGTGCCCCTGACTGGTGTACGCCGGCTCTGCCCACTCCGCTTCCGCTTACAGAATTCCGTAGATTCTATCCGCCGTATGTCAATGATCCAGCTGTGGGGCTGTGAATATCTTGCAGGATTCTGGGCCTTTCCCGAGGCTTGGTTTGCAATCCTGATACTCCACCGGAGTTGCCACTGGTTGGCAGCGAATTGGAGCCAAGCTCATGCTCGGGGGTTAGGCTTTGCCAACATATGTACTTATCCAATCACTCCGCCAACCCCCAAGCACTTATAAATTCACTATACACTCTCCTTGCAGTACTCTAATCATCCAGTCTCTACCCATGTACTCATAGAATGACCCAGACAAAGTTACATAACCAAGGTCTTCCCCACTGCCAGAGGTAACATGGTTGCGTGCACAGTCAACAGCACAATGTAATGTGGTAGGGACCAGAGCCATCATGCTTACATAATGAACACACGGACACAGTTAGATAGTGGAACTGGCTACAGGCACGTGCGCTTGGCCCCTTTTTATTACCAGGGTCACATATCCAGTGATGTCTTTGCTGGATGCGTGTGGGGAGAGTGGAAGCCAGCCCTCAGGGAATGGTTGGTGCTGGCAACAACTACAACAGTGATAATAGGATCACACACAGAGATTCAATCATAAAGGGTCCATGACTTGTGGTGCACTAAGGTAGGGGTACCAGATCTTAAATCACACAGAAAAGATTGTATCGTAAAGGGTCCATGACTTGTGGTGCACTGAGGTAGGGGAACCAGAGATGAGCATGCTGATATGAAGAAATTGTCAATATCCCTTTGGGATATTCCTGCTGCATGAGGTGACATTGTTGCGTCTGGTGTCTACAGCACGAAAGTCAATCATAAAGGTTCAATGAGTTGTGATGCAAAGAGTTAGTGGCCCCTGAAGAGCTCAGCGTGTGCACAGTCAGCGATGATGGCGTGTCCTTGCAGGACAGGATTGGATTAGATATGTGTGAGACCTGCTGACCGCAGTGTAGGCCGGTGGTTAGATGTCAGTCAACATTCCAATCGGTCGAAATCAGGAAGTGTCGGATGCCATTTTGTGTGTGACAGTGAAAAAGAAAGGTGGAGAACGTGAAAAGGGGGCAGGGTAGAGAGTTACTGACCCCCTAGCCTTTGTCAGGGGGTCCCTGAAGGACCCCGAAGGACCCCGAAGGGTGAAAAAAAACATTTTATTTTTTTTCAAAAAATCGCGGGGTGCGCGCACGGTGGGCGCACCCCCCAGCCGCCATTTTGAGTTTTAGAGGCAGAAGAGAGCTAAAAACACAAGTGGAGAACGTGAAAAGGGGGCAGGGTAGAGAGTCCCTAACCCCCTAGGCCGTCTCAGGGGGACCATGAAAGACCCCTAAGGTCCCCCAAAAAAACCCATTTTTTATAAATATTGCGTGCACCGTGAAAAACCCTTTAACAAAAAAAAACATTTTAAACTGTTTATAAGTTTATAGAAGATATTAACTATGCTGTTCAACTTTATCCAAATTAAAAAAAAAGAGCTGAGCCATTCCATATTACAGGATACAGTCAATCTATAACTATATACATAGGTAGTTTATTATAAAATAAATATATAAAAAATATAATAATACATACATAAATTAGCATTTAAAAAACCTTACAAATTCACTAAAAAAACATAGGTTTCACACATGTTATAGTTAGAAATTAGCATTTAAAAAACCTTGCAAATTCACTTAAAAAAACATAGGTTTCACACACGTTATAGTTAGGAATTAGCATTTAAAAAACCTTGCAAATTCACTGAAAAAACCATAGGTTTCACACATGTTATAGTTAGCTGGACATTTCACTCGTAAAAAACCATTGAAATTCCCCCGTTATAGTTAGTTCAGGTAACTATAACGCGCGGCCGCAATCCACTGCTGATGACGACACATATTACATCACTCATGACATGGTCAGTGACATCACTGATGACATCACTGATGACATCTCAAATGACATCACTGATGACATCATCCTTGTGATAGAGTGGCGGTCGCGCGAGTTATAGTTACCTGAACTAACTATAACGGGGGAATTTCAACGGTTTTTTACGAGTGAAATGTCCAGCTAACTATAACATGTGTGAAACCTATGGTTTTTTCAGTGAATATATATATATAGATATATATCTATATCTATATACATACCAAGCACACAAACTCCTTCTGAAACCTGGGCCCGTGGGCAGGTGGTGCGCAAAGCCGGCGGAGCCTGCCGGTATTCAATATCACATTACGTACACAAAGTAAGGCACACCCTCGTCAAATTGCCACCAAGTGAAGGTTTAATGGACTTCAGTTAAGTATATATATATATTTTTTAAAGTTGTGATCCAGCAGGAGTCCTGTGCTGTTTGCAGTACTCCTGCGGCATTGCAAATTAAAAATAAATATAAATGCCCATCAGCGTTTTTTCAAAATTATTCAAATTAAAGGGGAGGGGGCATGCAGCCCCCATTCTGAGCCTTAAGAGGCTCTGCAGAGCCCATTCTCAGGGCCGAAAATATATTACTAGCAGAGGGGGCTTGCATCCACCTTCCCCAAGAATGTAACGGCCCTGGGGGATAGGGTCCCTGAGGCCCATTTGGGCTCAGAGGGGGAGGCTAATATTTATGTATCTGGCCCCAGAGGATGGGGTCCGTGGGGCCTCTTAAGGCTCAGAAAAGAAGACCAAGGACTCATCCCCTATAATTAATGTATGCCCCCCAGGGTATGGGGTCCTTGAGGGCCCATTGGGACTCAGGTAGGGGGGCCCTAACCTAATATTAATGGATTTGGCCCTGGGTGATGGGATCCGTGGGGCCTCTAAAGGCTTAGGGAGGTGGGCCACGCATAACCCTACCCAATAGTTAAAGTATGGCCTCAGGGTGGGGATCCCTGGGTTCCATTCAGACTCGGGTATAGGGGGCCTGGAGGTGGGAATGTGGTCACAGAGTCTCTTAAGGTTTGCAGAGGACGCTATGCACCCACTCTCCTATAATTAAGGATAGGCCTGAGTGATGGGGTCCCTGGATCTCATTTGGGCTTGTGGAGGAGGGGCCACATTCCCCCTCCCCTATAGCTCTATTTATTTTATTCTAGCAGTTGGGGTCAATAGGTCCAATGGTGGCTTGGGGAGGGCGGTGCTTTTTAAAAAAGAAACACCGCCAGGAATGAGGCAACTGGAGCCAATACTGCCATGGGGCACGCACCCCACCTCGTTATTAATAGAGAAGGCAATAGGTATGGAGTCCCTGGGGCCACTAGAGGCTCAAGCTGGAGATGCAGGCAGCCCGTTCTCTTTTTAAAAACAAAAAGCTCTCGGACATAGGAGTCCACAAGGCCATTAGTGGCTTGGGGGGCCACGGGACCCTCCCTGTCGGGATCCTCTGATAGGGGGCTTGCTGCTTGCAGGAAGTTGGTAACAGGGCCTTGCCTCACTGCTAATTAAAAATATATTACATCCCTCATGACATATTCCATAACATCATTAATAATATCACTGCAACATGTGAAGCAACATCATTAATGTCAAGACTGTGCATGGCAGTGGCAAGAGTCATAGTTACCTTAGGGCACATGTTATAATTACAAGAGATAACTATAACTGGTATGTTTTAGTGTTTTTTTTTTAGTTTAAGGTGTTACATTGTCACTGAAATGTTCACCTAATTATATTGTCAACCCTCTTTCTCTTGTACATTAATGATTTCGTTTTCCAACTTGAGAATTATGAGGGTAATATTCTGTCCCTTGCCGGGGTCAAGATCTCAGCCTTACTGTTTGCAAATGATACCCTTTTTCTATCCAAATCTCCTATGGGTATACAAAAGCTCTTGGATTGCTTTGGGGCTTTCTGCAGGCAGCGGGGGCTGGAGATCAACCTCGGCAGGACCAAATATATGTTTTTTAACGCTTGCCAAACATCCTATTCGAATCCCACCCTCAACTGTGAAAGTTTGGAACGTATTCGAGTGTTTGAATACCTGGGGGCTCACACTTTCAGAACATTTTAACACACGATTTTTTGTGCCCAGAAGCGTAGATTCAAGCTGGAGCAAAATTATGGAGTATCCTGAGAGCTCATTGTACTTCTGCATAACGCCCAATTACCATAGCCCTTGAGATCTATGGATGTCAGGCACAGGGGGCTTCAATGTATGGCAGAGAACTGTGGAGCCATTTAGATGCTAGGTCTCTTGAATTAGTAGAAAAACGGTTCATGAGAAGTTTAAATAACCTCCCAGCAAGTACCCTCCTTTGTCCACTATGGTTAGATTATGGGCTAAGGAGTGCTAATAACATAGTGGGCTTGTGGTGTGTAAGATGTTCTGTTTTATAGGGAGGTGTGTACCCTGTTACGTTGAGGTTGTGGGGAGGTGAGCGCCCCAGTACTGTTTCAAGGGTGTTGTGTACCCTATTATGGTGAGATTGTGGGTTGGTGAGTGCCCCAGTTCTGTTCCTAGGGTGGTGAGTACCCTTTTACAGTGAGGTTATGGGGCGGTGAGTGCCGTACCCCAGTTCTGTTTTACAGGGTGGTGCGTACCCTGTCACTGTGAGGTTGTGTGGTGGTGAGTGCCCCAATCCAGTTTTACCCTACTATAATGAGGTTGTGGGAGCTGAGTGCCCCAGTTCAGTTTTCTAGGGTGGTGTGTACCCTACTATAGTGAGGTTGTGGGAGCTGAGTATCCCATACAGTTTTCTATGGTGGTGCGTACCCTACTATGGTGAGGTCGTAGGAGCTGAGTGCCACAGTTCAGTTTTCTAGAGTGGTGTGTACCCTACTACGGTGAGGTTTTGGGAGCTGAGTGCCCTAGTTCTGTTTTCAAGTGTGTTGTGTACCCTCTTATTGTGAGGTTGTGGGGTGGTTAGTGCCCTAGTTCTGTTTTTAGGGATGTGTGTACCTTATTATCTTGAGGTTGTGGGTGGTTAGTACTAGGGGTGGGCGGAATTTGCACAATTGCCCTATGCAAATTATCGCAAAATTGCTCTGAATCTCTGCGAGCATGCGGAACTTTCGCGAAGATGCGGAGATTGCTTTTCCCGCCCGTTTGCAATGTGTTTTTGCGTGCTTGTGGGGAAATATATCTCTAACTTGCCCATGCGGCCGCTAATGGGCGTGGCCACCTTGCTCTCGATGCTTATTTCCTGTTCCGGGTCGAATTACGTGTTCGCGATCGCAAACTCTTGCGGGATAGCGCGACCAGCTATCAACAATCCAACATCTCGTGGCGCACATGAACGGATAGGAAAACGTGTTGGCAAATGCAGGAATCTGGTAAGTCACTACTGCGCGTGCGAGACCGCATTTTTATAAGTGCGAACAAGAAAATACTTCCGTTTTCGCAGCGGATCGCAGAAGTTTCGACATCTCTGCGTTCTCCGCGAAAATGCCCAAACTTCACAACTTCCGCGAGCGGAACAGAAATTTTGGCCCAGGCCTAGTTAGTACCCAATACTCTGCGGCATAGGCTTGCTTGTGTTTTAAGCCATGCTCTTGCAATGCTTGTTGTCTATATTTTCCCTACGGGAGGGGGATGGGGCGTGTTTATGCATGTATATTTTGGAATGTGTTTTTATATGTATATTTTGGAATGTTTCTTACATATTTCCTGACGTAATGATATAGGTACATGTCATGCATGTATAGTTTAGAGTGTTTCTTTTCATGCATGCATATTTTGGAATATTCCTACCATCTTTTCTGATATAATGCATATGATGATGTTTCCGTTTGTTTCATTCACTTATGCTTTTAGTTTTCCTAAGGAAGGTTATAAATTACTTGTTGCTATTCCTCTTCCCTATCTGTGTCTTCCCTACTGCTCAGCCAGGATGAGTGCTGGAATGTGTGATGATGTCACGGAATGCTTAGTTGCCTGGTTATGTGTGGAGTGTCAGGTGGTGGATGCAGGCTGAGCGGCAGGGAGGCTTCTCCTGCTGGGGCTATACTTCCATCTACCTATCTTCTTTTACTAAACGTACTCTGGAACTAAGCCTGAATAAACCTATCCTGTTTTATCCACCTGCCTAATGTACCTTCTATTTACAACAACATACTGTACTGACTATATTGTTAAACATTACATTTCAATAATTACTGACCAGGTGAAAAAGAACTCTGTACAACAGATTAGAACAAAATGTTTAACTCTGCGATCTCGCAAGCCTCCTGTGAGAGCGATCACAAACCCTAAAAATACATGTACATTGTGAAAACAAATAGTTTACAATAAAGGAAAAACTGTTCAGTGTCTTTTTTAAATATAAATAAGAAGTTTATGTAAAGATACATACAAAGACTATGAAAACTATGCTGGGAATATTTATGTATATGTGAGTTACAAAAAATAAGAAGTTGAATATTTTCAGCCCAAATATTGTTGCAGTTTTATGTTTTTTATAATATATTTCTTTTTTTTTTTTAAACCTAGTTAGGTGTAATAAAAATATGAGTTTTCGGCAATGTTAACATTTTGAACTAGTAGTTATAGTTAACAGTACTAATTCTAACTTGCGTCACTGCCATGCACTCCTTGGGACCTCACATATGACATCACTCATGGCATGGTCTATATCATCACTTATAACATCGTTGATGCCGTTTCAAATGACATCATGGATGACATCACTTATGACATCATCCAATAAGTGTGCTTGTTTGTTTTACAGTTTACATAGTGGCAAGTAACTACCATATTAATTCTATGTAATTTTGTATAGCACGTGTGCAGCTAATGGGTGAAAGTGTTTAGAAAACGTGTGTGCTCCTAATGCCCCATACCTGTGTAAAGGTATTGAACATGCTATAAATGTTGGCATGTGTAACTCTGTGTGAGAGACAGTTGACTTGTATTCATTATGCTCCAAACAATGTTTAGGTTCTGCAGGAAACGTTCCCAACAGGAGAAAGATTATAAGTAGTAGATATTAACTTATAAGCAGCCTTGAGTTATTAGAGTGAATCATGTCAGCATGACCATTTATACTTAACATGGAAGAATATGTGCACCAGGTACTAACCTATGTACACATTCTTGTTTTGCTGTAGAAGAAGGGCTATCTGTAACGATTTCACCACAGTATAAAGGCTGCATGTAGTATGATCTTTAGCACTTTCAGATCTTGGTTATTTTGAGCAAATTGTGTTTTTCATAGAAGCTCTGCAAATAAAGAGTCACACCGTATAAATATCCTGTTTACAGAGAAGTTCTCTATAGCACTGTATAACAAGTGCTTAACATTATCGTGTGCCCAGAGAACCACAGGTGAATAATTCATTGTGAACAGAAGCGTTCGCTTTTCTAACAGATTTGTTGTTTAATTGCAGTTTTTTATAGCGCAAACTCAACCTAAAGTTATTTGAGCACTTTACATGAGCACCTTCACAAGGACACATTTATTTCCATGGTATTTGTTTAGGCACAGGTATATTAAGTGAATTGCCCAGAATCACAGGATATTGAGCTGAGGTTGAGACTAAGACCTGGTCACCAATTCTAAAGTCGGCAACTCTGGCTATTAATAGGCTTTGGCTTTAAGTCACTACCTACTTAGAAATATGCCTTTGCAACCCACACCAGTTGCATTAGCCTTTTTCTTGTATCATATGGACTACTAATTGCACCTGAAATGTCATTGGTATATAAACTGTGAAACACTTGAAAATGTCACCAAGCACAGCCAGACTTATGCTGTTTCATTTCTGTGCAATCACACATGTCCCCACAATAATTCTATTAAATATATAACTGCAGACCCATAACTACCACGTTTCTTTTTTAAAGTCAAGTTAGAGTTATTGAGTAATGTGAGTAGCAACATCATGCACAAAGCCATCAGTGATGCCATCAGTGATGTCATCAGTGATTTCATCAGTGATATCACTGATCATGTCATGAGTGACGTAATATGTGAGGTCATAAGAAGTGCATTGCGGGGCATGATCTATAGTTAGTTTAGGTAGCTAGTGAAATTTGAGCCTAGCGATAACTTCCCTGTAACCTTTGTTTTTTTCAATGAATTTGTAAGGTTTTCTTTTAACTGTATTTTCTAACTGAAACCTGTAACCTTTGAGAGTGGGTGTGTGAGTGTCTGTGTGTGTCTGTGAGTCGGTGCATGAGTGGGTGTGTGAAGTCCAGTGTAGGTCTGCGAAAGGGTGTCTGAGTGTCTGTGTGGGTCTGTTAGTGGGTGTGTAAGTGTCTGAGTGGGTCTGCGAGTCAGTCTATCAGTGTGTGAGTAGGTCTGCGAGTGGGTGTATGAGTGGGTGTGTGAGTGACTGTGTAGATCTGTGAGTGGGTATGTGAGTGGATGTGTGGGTCTATGAGTGGTGCCTGTGTGGGTCTACGAATGGTTGTGTGAGTGCATGTTCAGGTTTGTGAGTGGTGCTATGTGGCTGTGAGAGGGTCTGTGAGTGCCTGTGTCTCTGTGAGTGTGTGTGTGTGTGTGGTGCTATGGATTTTAGGCATTACTTATGGTATTTAAAAGAGAGAACCATGGACTCTGCTCCCAGTAGCAGAAACAACCCCCTCGTCACTGTCACTACGTGAGATATTGTGCTCGAAAAAAGCAAGGATGCAACCCCCTCCATCACGGATTACAGATAACTTTTCATGGTGGAAATGCATAGAAAACACACTTACTTGCCATGTGCACGAAGTTAGAATGATTAGTACTTTACAGAAGGGGAGCTTCAACTCGGGCAACTGCTTTGTTTAAGTCTATAAGGGCTTCCCGTTGAAGTTTCATTTCTGTGAAATTAGCATTGTGCCAGAATCAATCTTGCCCTGCATATTTATCCAAGAGGAGGCCACCATTTTTTGCAACACCTCTATCCAAGTGGAGTACTTTCTGCTGGTTAATTAGTAAGTGCTACCTCGTTGGGTAAATGTATAGTGCATCTGTTACACTACAACTATGTAAGGGGCATCGAGGAAATGTCTCTTGTGACCTTGTGTGCTTGTAACTTTGTCAATGTGATTGTTCCTTGAGTGTCTTCATCAGATAACTTTACAAGGTGGAATTGCAAAGAAAACACACTAGGATGATTTGCACTTTACAGTAGTAAGTGCTTCTTTGTTTGGTGGAGATGCATTCATATTCCTAGGCATCGAGACCCGGTCTCCAAAATCGTCAGGAAACACGCATTTACATATTTACAGTTTTTAAAAGGTTAGAACATAATTCCTGCTCTCAGCAGCAGATGACAAGAAAGAACCCCCTTGTCACAGACACTACATGAGATATCAGAAAAGCAAGGATGCAAACACTTCCATCACGATTAGCAAATAACTTTTCACAGTGGAAACGCAGCGTAAACACACATGCTTTGCCTTGGCCATGCTAACGAAGTTAGGATGATCAGTTCTTTACAGAAGTAGAGCTTCAACTCAGGCAAAAATGAGGGAGGGTGGCCCTCCCTCCCCGGGCCGATTTCAACTCCGGGGACCCCATCCCCGGGGCATGGCCTTCTAACATTATTTTTATAAATAGAGAAACAGGGCCACATGGCCGCCCTCCCCGATCCCCCAGGACCTGATCATTTTTCCTGGGTGCCCCTGGGGCACAAAGTGTGCTATGAGATTGCAGGTGGAGCCTCAAGGCCCCCGCAGTCCCTGCTGGCTCCTTGCCTCCTGCCGGAGTCAGCATTGCTTTCACACACAGGGAACAGCTCTCTGTGTGTGAAAGCAATCCTTGACAGAGAGCAGGGACACAGACGAGAGCTCCGCTTCCCGCAAGAAAGAACATTTCTCTGCTCTTGCTTCTTTTAAGTGGAGTGTTTGCTGTGACTTGGCGGGAGCTGTCACAGCAAGCAGCTATGTCCCGGGGGGGGTACCCCAAGACAAACCATGAGCTCGCCCCACGGCCACTGTTGGCTTCAGGAGGGGGTCCTTCTGATTTAGTAGGGCCTCCCCAATGAGGTGGGGGTCCTCAGGGCTGAGAAAGGGGCAGAAGGGGGGCTCCCCTTCCATTTCAAAAATAGAATTTGGCCCCGGGGGAGGTGGTGGTCCCCGGGGACCAGGGTGGGTCCCTGAGGCCCTAATTACACATAAAATAGGCCCAGTTTATGGGGGTCCCTTGGGCACAGAGGGACTGCTAGGCCCCCCAATTTATTTACCATTAACCCCGGGAAGGTGGGGGTCCCCAGGGCCGGGGGGGTCCATGCGACCCCCCATTAAACAACATAAGACCCAGAGAGGTTGTGGTCCTTGGGGCATCCCAAGGGGCTACAAAATAAAAAAAAAACGTAGGGAGTCCACAAAGACCCCCTCCCCACGTCCTGGGCACCACCACCTCCCCAGTACAATATCTAAAATATATAAAGGTGGCCACACGGCCACCTGGGCCCCAGGTGTCACCAGCTCCATGGGGCTACATTTAATAAGAATTTGGGGGGGCCATACGGACCCCCCAGGCCCTGAGGAGCACCACCTCCCTAGGGCTACTTTAAAAACTATTTATAAGGGAGGGCCACAACGAACCCCCCTGTGCCCCAGGTACCACTACGTAAGCTGGGCCAAATACTTTTTTCAAGGGCTCCCCTCCCTAGGCCGAGTTCAGGCCCGGGGACCCCATCCCCCAGGCCCAGCCATATATAAAAAAGTGCCCAGGACACCCATGAAAGCCCATTGGGACCGCAGGGTGATCCTCAAAGTCCCAGCAGTCCCATCTCTCTCCCCTGTTCTTCGGGAGACACATTTGCTCCCACAAGCAGGGAGCTGCTTTAAGTAGCAGCTCCTTGCTTGCGGGGACAATGTTTTCATCTGTTTCCCTGCACGCATATTTGCGTGCAAGGAAACAGATGAAAACTCTGCTTTCTACAAGCCGGAGCTGTTTGACAGCTCCTACTTGCAGACAGCAGAGTTATGTTTTTTTTTTGAGTTTTGGGAGCTTCGGGAGACACATTTGCTCCCACAAGCAGGGAGCTGCTTTAAATAGCAGCTCCTTGCTTGCGGGGACAATGTTTTCATCTGTTTCCCTGCACGCATATTTGCGTGCAAGGAAACAGATGAAAACTCTGCTTTCTACAAGCCGGAGCTGTTTGACAGCTCCTACTTGCAGACAGCAGAGTTATGTTTTTTTTTGAGTTTTGGGAGCTGTCAGCTCCCACCAACCAAAAGCAAACAGCTACTTCCCAAGGGTGGGCACCTCGGGAGGAAGCAGGGGCCGGCCAGTTGCAGTCTATGGCAACTCAAGGTAAGGCGTGAGACCCTCTCCGATGTTTATTTTAGCCTCGGGTGGGTAGTGGGCCCTGGGGCCAGGGGTCTGCGATGGACTCCCTTCATTGTTTTATTTTAGCCCCGGGGATGTGGTGGTCCCTAGGGCATGGGATGGCCGAGCAGCCCCCCCATACAATTTAATGGTCGTCCCAGTTAACGTTTTCCCTGGTGAGGTTGTGGTTGCCAGGGTACGGGGGGCTGTCCAGCCCCCCCTGCATTTTTTTCTATCTTAGTCCCGTGGAGGTGGTGGTCTCTGGTTCTATCATCAGCCCTAAATGGTGGTCCCCGTGACTCTGGCTTTTCATCTTTGGACAAAACATAAAAAGCTGATTTATAGAGTACACCTTCAACCTTGAGGTGGTATCTTGGCGTTATTAACAGTTACAAAAGAACTATTGATGGACAGAATGCAGAACAATGTCATACATTCACCCCATTACAGAGCTCTGGGCCTAAATCCATCGTTTTTTTGCTCACCATGCCATTCTAGTTTGGACCCAGCCATATGCAAATCAGTCTTGACCCTGTGCCCAATGGGAACAGTCCAGCCCGAACTGCCAGGCCAGGTCCTCCCTGGACTGGAAACAAGCATCCTAGGACCGGTTTCAGGGTTTCACCCCTCTTCAGCCAGGATAGCTTGATTCCAGGGGCATGGAGAGCACGGGACTCACATCTGAGCATACCCGTCCCACTCGGGGTAACAAATGCAAAAGAACTATTGATGGACAGAATGCAGAACAATGTCATACATTCACCCCAGTACAGAGATCTGGGCCTAAATCCATCGTTTTTTTGCTCACCATGCCATTCCAGTTTGGACCCAGCCATATGCAAATCAGTCTTGACCCTGTGCCCAATGGGAACAGTCCAGCCCGAACTGCCAGGCCAGGTCCTCCCTGGACTGGAAACAAGAATCCTAGGACCGGTTTCGGGGTTTCACCCCTCTTCAGCCAGGATAGCTTAATTCCAGTGGCATGGAGAGCACGGGACTCACGTCTGAGCAACCGTTAACATATATTTAGTGTTATATATATTGCAAGGGAAGTCATTTTATCAACAAGGCTTTGATGAGCCTCTGATGAGTGACTTCTCAAAGTTTTAAATACTTTCCAGTCTCGTGCATGGTAGACTTGCACAAGCTGATGACACGGATCTGACCACTTTTGACCAAAAATACTGGCAGCTCTATGGGAGGGACAAGCAACTTGTAATCTGTTTATTTAATGAGACAAAATTATAGGATATCTTTAATGTTCCTATATATTTGAATTGCAAAATTGCAAATAATTGTAAGTTGTCTCATTCTACTTGACAAAATAAAAGAATTTCGCTATCTCACAACGTTTCTTATTAACTTATACATTTTGCTATTTTCATGTGCACTGTCCCCCTCCCACACCCTCACCAGCAAAAGCATTTAGTTTTTGGGAAAAAGTCACCCTTTCCAAATTGTGAGCATGTCTGTAAAGTGACAAGCGTAAATGCAATTCAGGCCTTTGCGTCTGGCACCTTAAATTCTTAATAGACGTACTTTTTTATTTGTATTATTGTGGTGCATCGGCAGTGTGTCAAAATACTGTAATTGGAATATTGTCTAACATCAATAAGGTGTCTTAAATAGGATTTCCAACCATATTGTCCCATTGGGTGTAGATTTTCTATTATTAAACTGGGCAATGGGGCAATATTTTTGTAAATGATGTTCAATATGATCTTATGTCAGATGACAATCGGGCGAGGATATTCAGGTGTCACACCAATGTGGCAACCCGCCATGCATTGCTTCCCTGGGAAGTGCTGCCCACACAAGCTTTGATGTGCTGTGGAATAGTTAGCCAAGCAAAGTCTACACATCCTGATGTCTCATGCTCATGCTCATCTCCTCCAACCCTGCTACCCCCCCCCCCCGAGCCCTTAATACTGCCGCTATGAAATTAGGAGAATTGCCATTATAAATTTTTGATAGCCCTGTTTTGTTTCGTGATCACTGCATGACTATGCAATTATAGGCGAAGCACAAACAACATCTTTTGTTTTTAATTCCTTCGTCTAATATATTTAAAGATGGAGTTCATTACCATTAAATATTTTAGGGATACTTTTATACCTGTAATAATCTGTGTCTTTCAGAGGATTCTCATTCAAGAGCTTTCCTTTAAGTGACAGGTATGTATAAGGCTCATATGGCCTGTCCACGTCATCACGTCCGCGTCTCCTCTACGAGCGCCTGCGCCCAGAGAATCCTGCACGCTTAGATATTGCGTCGCAGTATTGTGTGTGTTGTAGATGGAAAGGACAGAAACAAAAGTTAGGCAGTGGCAGTCTGTGATTGACATGCAGGGAGAGGAGGGTTTCAAAGGCGCAGGACGGGTTGCAGAGGCCTGTGGTCGATAGGGGTTGGCTGTGGCCATGACGCACGAAGAGTTTTTTAAAACTTTTGTTATTAGGAAAATGGAAGCTACCTCTGCAGAGACCTACTTCATGTTAAATGTTTTCTAATGACCACTTTCCTGCATGTGTGTGAAAACTTTTTCAGAGGATATTGGGCCTCATTTACTAGAAAGTGCTGCAGCACGGCCCCGCAAGCCCTTTGGCTATGCCACTTTCCAAGCACAGGGATGCGTTATATCTACAAGGATATGACAGGTCCCTTTGCTCTCCCCTGCGCTGGCACACAATTTGCTGTACAAAACCAGTCACCAGAGGTGATTTCCTCATTCTATGTGTGCTGGAGAATGCAGTACGCATAGAAAGAGGAAATATGCAGAGAAATGACTACATTTCTCCTCATTGCGCCTCCCTATGCCTCCCCTGGGGAGGCGTAGCATTTAGACACATTTCCAGGTTTACGATTTCTCGTGCATCTGAAAATGTGTCAGGTTCCATGGGTGTTGCGTGGGAACACCCACATCAACACCCATGGAACGCCCCTTTCACGCAAAGTGCTGCGTGTAAAGGGGTCGTATTTACAAGTACAGGAAAAGCCACGCAGGGTGGCTTTTCCTGTCCTTGTAAATATGGAGCAGAAAAATGAGCCGTCAGTGCTTCGCAAAAAGTGACGCACAGGCGGCATAAGAGGCTGGTAAATAAGCCCCATTTTCTTTCTTCTAAATATTTAATTGATCACACTGGCCTTATGGCAAAACTAAAAGCTATTATTTATTGTATACATGTAGAGGTTTGGAATATGTGCAGATTCTGATCCATGGCAGCAAAGAACAGGCTTTGGTTTAAGAGGAGAAACTTTATCCCCAGAGGATAGACTGCTGCCTTCTCCATAAATGCTGCCAGCCAGGCTCTGTCTGATATCAAGCATGTTACATTATTGCATTATTTTGGGGTCTGAACTTAGGTTTCTTCCAGGTTCCTACTAATGGACGACACCAATGAGGTGAGCGTGTAATGTAGGGGTGCACCCTGACCCTTCCCTACTCATATGAGGCACGACAACATGCGCATGCGCTGACTGGGGAGGGGTGCCTTCTTCGTAACCACCAAAACTCTGGCATGACCATCTGTGACTGAAGCTTACAGTGACAGGTGCCCCTGTGGGCTCCTTTGAGAGGCTTTGGAAAGCTTGAAAATGAGAGGGGCGAGAGGTGGTAACTGTGGGGACCCTGTTCTTTATTTGTTACAGCCCACTCTTGCTTACTCGCACTCAAATTACGCTTAAAAAAAAAGTAATTTTACTCTGTATTGTTAAATATGTATTGAATTTGTATTGCGCCCACTGTGAACTAATAATGCACTGTTCATCCATTCTTTTATTCATCCTTGGTGTCAATCATTCCTCCATCCATGCAAATAGTCTCTCATCGAATCACGCACACAAGCATCCATTTATCCACTCTTTGACTCATTTTTGCTTTCGTCCACTCTACTGCACGCAAACTCACCAAAGAAGAAACGTGATGTTATAAAAGCCGGACATATTAGCTCTGTAATGCTTGTCGTAGATTCATCTTCCAATATTCTCTCTGCAATATTTGAGTTGAAGATTGTCTCCAGCCTGACTTATGCGGAGTCGCATACTTCCCCATCTAAGCAATCTTATCTATGTAGGGGCCTACACCCTGTATTTTTCAGCTCTGTGGCAACACCCAAGCCAGCATGAGCCAATCAAATATGAGTACATTTGAGGTGGAACATTTCAGGCCTTTTTTTACGCAACCCTACAGAATAATAAAACATGATTACCACTATTTGTATGGAGTTTTACATTTGGTTAGGGCAAAAGCAATTATAAAGCAAAACATGATCAAAGTGTGCGCCGAGGCTGACAAAATGTGTGGCACATAAAAGACAAATTATGAGGCAAGACTACACAAATTAAGATGCACATTGTGTGTCTTAAGGCAAATGATTAGTTATGTTCTGTACAAAAGGGGGTGGTGATGGACAGAGCATCAGACCCAATTAAACACTCACACCCAGTCAACAGATCTGGGTTTGATCCATCACCGTTCTTTAGCCCACTCTGCCAACCCAGTTCAGACATGGCCAAATGCAAATCAGTCTGACCCTGTGCCTCATGGGAACAGTCCAGCCCGAACTGCCAAGCCATGCCTTCCCTGGACCGGAAACAAGCTTCCTAGGACCGGTTTCTGGCATTTTAGCCGTCTTCAGCCAGGCTTGCTTGAATCCAGTGGCAAAGTGAGCAAGGGACTCACGTCTGAGCATACCCTGCCAACTTATGGCGAACAAATTGGTACAAAAGGGGGTGGTGATGGACGGAGCATCAGACCCAATCAAACACTCACACCCAGTCAACAGATCTGGGTTTGATCCATCACCGTTCTTTAGCCCACTCTGCCACCCCAGTTCAGACATGGCCATATGCAAATCAGTCTGACCCTGTGCCTCATGGGAACAGTCCAGCCCGAACTGCCAAGCCATGCCTTCCCTGGACCGGAAACAAGCTTCCTACAACCGGTTTCTGGCATTTTAGGCGTCTTCAGCCAGGCTTGCTTGAATCCAGTGGCAAAGTGAGCAAGGGACTCACGTCTGAGCATACCCTGCCAACCCTTGGCGAA
The DNA here is from genome assembly GCF_964204655.1 of Triturus cristatus. Lineage (NCBI taxonomy): Eukaryota > Metazoa > Chordata > Amphibia > Caudata > Salamandridae > Triturus > Triturus cristatus. The sequence continues at coordinate 655,765,725 of NC_140586.1, forward strand.
CAAAGCGGTTCAAAAGGGGGTGGTGATGGACGGGGCATCAGACCCAATCAAACACTCACACCCAGTCAACAGATCTGGGTTTGATCCATCACCGTTCTTTAACCCACTCTGCCACCCCAGTTCAGACATGGCCATATGCAAATCAGTCTTACCCTGTCCTTCATGGGAACAGTTCAGCCCGAACTGCCAAGCCAAGCCTTCCCTGGATCGGAAACAAGCTTCCTAGGACCAGTTTCTGGCATTTCAGCCGTCTTCAGCCAGACTTGCTTGAATCCAGTGGCAAAGTGAGCAAGGGACTCACGTCTGAGCATACCCTGCCAATTTATGGTGAACAAAGCGGTTCAAAAGGGAGTGGTGATGGACGGAGCATCAGACCGAATCAAACACTCACACCCAGTCAACAGATCTGGATTTGATCCCTCACGTTCTTTAGCCCACTCTGCCACCCCAGTTCAGACATGGCCATATGCAAATCAGTCTGACCCTGTGCCTCATGGGAACAGTCCAGCCCGAACTGCCAAGCCATGCCTTCCCTGGAACGGAAACAAGCTTCCTTAGACAAGTTTCTGGTATTTCAGCCGTCTTCAGCCAGGCTTGCTTGAATCCAGTGGCAAAGTGAGCAAGGGACTCACGTCCGAGCATACCCTGCCAACTTATGGCGAACAAAGCGGTACAAAAGGGGGTGGTGATGGACGGAGCATCAGACCCAATCAAACACTCACACCCAGTCAACAGATCTGGGTTTGATCCATTACCGTTCTTTAGCCCCCTCTGCCACCCCAGTTCAGAGATGGCCATATGCAAATCAGTCTGACCCTGTGCCTCATGGGAACAGTCCAGCCCGAACTGCCAAGCCATGCCTTCCTGGACCAGAAACAAGCTTCCTAGGACCGGTTTCTGGCATTTCAGCCGTCTTCAGCCAGGCTTGCTTGAATCCAGTGGCAAAGTGAGCAAGGGACTCACATCTGAGCATACCCTGGCAACTTATGGCGAACAAAGCGGTACAAAAGGGGGTGGTGATGAACGGAGCATCAGACCCAATCAAACACTCACACCCAGTCAACAGATCTGGGTTTGATCCATCACCGTTCTTTAGCCCACTCTGCCACCCCAGTTCAGACATGGCCATATGCAAATCAGTCTGACCCTGTGCCTCATGGGAACAGTCCAGCCCGGACTGCCATGCCAGGCTTGCTTGAATCCGTATAGAACCTGGTGTTTCCTCTCTATTACTAATAAGAGCCCACATATATTGTAGAGCTGCAGCTAAGGGATAAGTTTTAAAATTTGGGAGCACCCCGCCCCCCTTTCTCTGGGTAAGGTCAGAAATTTGGTTGCCATCCTTGTTTTGCCATGAGACCATAAAATCTGGACACAAGCGTATCTAATACTTTAAAACAAACATTCAGAAACTGAAGCAGAAAAGATCTAAAAAGATATAAAATCTTTGGTAGGAGAAAGATTTTTACAATGCGGCCAACAATAAACAAATGAAGAACATGCCATTGCTGACATCTTGTTTTGCTTTGGCTAATATAGGTCCAATATTATTCTTAACCACCTGATCTACTTTTGCCACTATCTTTATTCCCAGATAAAAGGCCTGCTCTACCGCCATTGGATCCTGTGTAACTACAAACTGATTCGCTACCAGTTGCGTTTATTGTTGGCTAAGGTATTAGCCTGAGGTTTCCCCAAATTCCATTGCCTTTTGCTCCACTATTGACATAATGGATGTTGGATCTACTGATGCAACTAGGATATCATCTGCATAAACTAGAATTTTAATTTTAAAACCTTGAAACTTAACAGGGACTATGGCTGAATTGGCTTCTAGTTTACCAATAAAAGGATCTATATATATAGCAAATAGCAAAGGAGACCAGGGACACCCTTGTCTTGTTCCTCGCTCAATATCAATTAGTCCTGACTGATTTCCCATAGTTTATAATCTGGCCACTGGACATCTATATAGTGCTTGTATTGCTTTTATAAAGCTCATCCCAAAACCAATCCTTGTCATAAATTCCCACAGATAATCCCAATTGACCCTGTCGAATACCTTCACAGCATCCAACAAGGCCACTGCCATTGGTTCGCCCACAACCTCCGCTACTTCGAAAAGCATAATCACCGATTGTATATGATCCGTGGTACTCCTGCCCGGAATAAATCCATGTTGATTCCCAAATACCAGCTCAGCTATAATTTGACTCATTTGGGTGGCAAGCAATTTGGGGTACAGCTTCATGTAGATGTTAATCAGAGTGATGGGGCTATATGGCCTTGGATCGGTCGGTGTCTTACCTTTTTTCGAAAAGACGACAATATCGGCACTCATCCAGGATTCAAGAGCTGTTCCTCCCTTCTGAACCTGAGCAAAGAGTTCCATCATATCTGGGACGAGGACTGAATAAAAAGTTTTACAAATTTCCAATGGAATTTGATCAATCCGGCAGGCTTTCCCTGAGGGTAAATCTTTGAGATATACTCTTAATTCCTCAACAGTAAACCCTGCCCCTAACATGTCTTGTTCCTCTTGTGTTAGTCTTTCCACAGGTAATGAGGTCAAGCCTGCTAAATCCTATATCCATCCTCATAAGATTGAGCATGATAAAGATTGACATAATAATCACTAAATACTTCCTGTATGTCTCAGGATTCAAGACCATTTTACCACTCGTATCTTTAATTTCCTTAGTATGTGCTCCTGCTACCTTCTGTCAAGTGTTGATTGATAATAGGTGTCCAACCCTTTTATGAAACTCATAACATTCTTGTGTTTTAGAGAGAAAGTTTTCTGCAGTTTTTTATCTGTCATTTCATTGATTTGAGCTTTGACCCTAGCTAGCTGTTGTTGGGTGGCCTCGACATTAGCTCCCCCTAATTTTATTTCTAATATTAGGGAGATTTCAGCTTTAATGAGGTTTGATATAGTTCTGCTGTCTGTAGTTTCTCTTGTTTTTGCCTATTCAGACAGAACCTAAAAGTTTCTCCCCTTATTCTTGCCTTAAAGGCATTCCATACCATTCCTGGAGTATCACTCCCCTATAAAAATTGGGGATCCAAACATTCATAGGGGCTCTATGGCTAGGGTCTTACAACAGTGCTCTCGCAAAAGTCCACCTACTAATATTCCTAGCATTCCCATCCATAGCTGGGTATGGCCTGACACAACTTTGGGGTATGATCCGATGTTAGCATTCCTTAACTGTTCTAATGATATCAGAAAATTAGCTAACCAAGCAAAAGATTGGTGAGTAGCTGAATAATACATATAACCTAGCTCAAATGCCTTTAACTCCTCCCAAACATCTGCCAGACTTATTTCCCTTTTCAGATTTTCAAGAGCTTTAAATACTGGGAATTCTACTGAAAGAAAGTCCAGCATGGCAGGATCATCAAGAACCGATCCATAAATCGTACGTAGAGTAAAAGAGGCTTTACCATATCGCTATTCCATGATAACCCACCGCCTGAATCTATTCACTTTACTGCGTACAAAATCACCCACCCTTCTCCAGGGTAAAATTGCTACCACTTTAGTTTGAGTATCTTGGGTGGTATTGGCAATTAGCTTTAAGCGCAGTGCCTCCAACATCCTCGTGTTTCAGACAGTAAAGGTCCCTATTTAGGGCTTTTAAATCCTGGACTACCCTCCTTCTTTTCCTACAGTCATTGAAGCCGCAAGTATTTATGGTTGCGATACGAATCTTAGCCATTAGTTTGTTGCACCTTCATCCAACTAGCTGACTATTCCCTTATCCTGCCTAGTCCTTTCCGATATTCTACTAGGCAGCCACATTTTCTGCAAACTATTACCTGTTCCTGCATTTATCAAGCAAGATATCTTGCTGTTTCTCCTTGGATTAAAAATTAATTCCCCTGCTTTCCCTCCTTCCCATTGAGAAACAAAACCATGTCCAACCCAAACCCCCCTTCCTACCCGCCCCACCCCCACCTGCCCTTCCTACCCCCTCCCTGCGCTAGCCCCCCCATTTCCTGCTTTCCATTGGAGGCATACAGGCCCTCCAAGACCTGTCGGTTGGTTCCCGCAAATGCCATCTGCCGCCTCCTGTTGAGAACCCTATCCAGGCACCCCCGCGATAATAGTTGAGAAAAAAAAAACATTTCAAGAATTAAGGTTAAAGACATTTGTATATCTATATCTGGACAGTTGGGTTTGTGGGCTGCTTGTGAGAGTCTAGCCTCACGCAACTTCAAATATTAGAACAATTAGATTAGCTGAGAGGGACAATTTTCCAGTAATCCGTCTCGCTCCCATGCGAGTGAAAAGCTCCTGTGAGTCGCATGGGAGCTTGCACTGTGCTTGGCTGGTTTAAACATGAAGAGAAATGTTGCAGGCACCATTTCAGGACACAGGGGCTTTGTCTGTGTGTCCTGGCAGCTAAAAGAATATGAGGTATAAGGGGGTACGGTACGGTTACCCTGACCCCCTGGACCTGGTGGGAGGAGATGTAAGAGGGGCCAAATGAAAAGAAATTGGGGGTTTCTGTGATCCTGTTGGACTTTTGCAGAGGTCAGCGGGGCTTCCCTGCTCCCGTGAGTACCCCTCCGCAGCACAGGTGCCGTGCTGGCTAATCTCGCAGGATCAGAAAAACCATTAAAAAAATAAAAAGGGGGGTGTGAGTGACTATAACTACAACTCGCACCCTTGCCATGCACTGCTTAGGACCTCACATATTACTACACTCATGACATATTATGACATCATTGATAACATCTCTGATGTCTGATGACTACTGACGGATATCATTGAGGACAATACTGTGCAAGTGCAAGTTACTTGAAATATTGTTTCAAACATGATGTTTAAACTTTAAACTGACATTATCACCAAACGATAATGTCACTCAAGTTTTTCCTTTTTAATACATAAATGTATAAAAAAATAAATGTATATATGAAGAGGCGATAGTATAGGAACAAGAAATTGAGGTGCAACAATGATTAATTAAATTTAGGTATATGATGCTCAACAGTATATTCCAATTGAGTATGATTAATGTAAAGCTCTATACTTTTTTCTGAAATATGGTTACATTAATATGGAAGTGACCTGATATAGAAAATACACTCACAGGGCAAAATAATATGATAACTTGAGTATGATGTAATACAATATGTAAAAAAAACTGAGTTGTTTTACAATAAGATGATAGTGCGATTGGAAGGAAGTCATTGAAAATTATGAAAAAAAGTATAACGTAAAATTATGTATTAGAATAACATGAAGTTGCCCTGGTATGAAACTGGATGAAGTTTAAACATTCCAATCAATATAGTGCCTATAGTTACACAATTATGGCAGTCCGTTTTTACTGTTTATGCTGCACTTTCAATATTTAAATGAATGTAATATGGCGGCCAGCGTTGTGAGTAAGGCCACTGTGGTTTCTGGAGTAATCTATCTATCTATCTATCTATCTATCTATCTATCTATCTATCTATCTATCTATCTATCTATCTATCTATCTATCTATCTATCTATCTATCTATCTATCTATCTATCTATCTATCTATCTATCTATCTATCTATCTATCTATCTATCTATCTATCTATCTATCTATCTATCTATCTCTTATATTGCTTATAAATGTTATATCGAGATTCCACTACTTTGTGCACCAAGATGGTGGCACTACGGGGCCAAGGTACTTTAGTTAAGCATAACCTAAAGTAATGTATATTTCTTCAAATTATCATACTTAAGTAGCCAGTAAGTAGTTATAGTTAGGACCTAGTTTTCATAGGCATAGGCATTGACATCGTTTCATGAATCTTCACACAACATTTTCACAACTCTTACACTAATTTGTTCAGCTGTTGTCTTGAAACTTTTGGGGTGATTCATCAAGCAGGGGCTGAGAATAAGGGGGTAAAATGTGTTTTCTACATGCAATTTCTTATAGATATTTTGTACAGGACTACAGCCCGAACCGCTGGATAGAATTACACCAGATTTGGCAGAAAGCTAGCTCTTGGTCCAGAAAGCATGTATTTTGTTATTTGGTGTAAATCAGTTCAGTAGTTTTTAAGATATTAACTGGAAACTAAATTTGTATATCTAGGGACGTGGACCCTCCACGGATCCACCCGCGCCTTGTCTGCCAAAGCAGGGTCCTGATTGGCTGGCCGCTGCATGACAGAAAAGTTGTGCCCACCATTCTATATCCTTGGGGCTCAAAAGTAGCATGTAAACTAAATGAAGGGGTCAGGTTATAGCTTTCCTGACCCCATGTGTGTGTTATAGATGTGGGGAAACATGTGCAATGGGCAGGACAATGCAAGAAAACTTTATTTTTTTGCCACATGCAAGATCTGTGGATCCATTGCAGGGCTTAGCTCGGTCCCCCTGTGTAAATCCACGAAGAATTACTGCATCTTGCTGCAAATCAACATATATATATGTTCTCACCCACCCACTGTGACACCCATACAGACACTCTAACAGCCAGTCACAGACCCAGACAGATGCTGTTACACCCACTATGACACCCAGACAGACATTCCCACATCCACTGTGACACCCATAATCACACTCTCAGATCCAGACAGCCACTCTCACACCCACTCGGATGCCCATTCAAATACTCTCACACACAGTGACACACACAGCCACTAACACACACAGACAGACACTCTCATACCCAACCATACATCCAGACACTCTCACAACCACTCTGACACCCATACACACTCTCTCCCACTCACACACACAGGCAATCCAACACCAACTCACACACAGTCATACACCCTTTCACAGACTGACAGAGACAGTCAAGTTCAAGTTCAAAAGCTTTATTCGGTATGTAAAATACAACCATAAAAGCGGAACAAACATTTTAAAAAACATATTAGACTAGGATGTCATATACACAGGACGTTACAGAAAAAAACAATATTTAACACATAGTTAAAGTGCATAATGCTTCATTAAATAGTCCAGTATTAAACTTAATTTCCAACGAGCATTCACATTGCATTTATAACAAAGTGCAAATTCCAAGTGAATTGTCTAATATGTGCAAATAAGCATGAATAATAAGTGTAGTACAATCCTATAAATACTAAATTCATCTGGAGTTATCTTGTGCTACCAGGTGCATATCATAATCTGGGGGGTACCTATAAGTACAGAGTATATAGCAAAAGAAACTATTCGATGCAGATTAATGATTTCCTTATACTCATACATTTAAGCACATAAGAAGCCACAAAAAAACAAGTATCCGGACTTTCTAGAGTTGTAAGGAACTTCATTGCTGATTCAGTGGTGCGTATCTTATTATTTAAAAGAATAGGTTTTAGATAAAATTTCCTAAAATGACAATAAAACTTACAAAACAATAAAAAGTGACAACAGCTTTGTTTTGAAATGTTATCACAAGGACACAGCATATTGGATTTGATCTTTATGTCCGGGAATGAGACTAAATGATGCACAATCCCGAGCCTTAATCGGGTTAGGACAAATCTGTGTTGGTTATAAGTCACAATCTCTAAATATGTCTGAAAACCTCTCCTTAAATTCAGGTCTAAATAAGAAGCAACTGTTTTTAGTTTTTTAGACTGATTTTCTCTAGCCACATTCTTAAACGCTAGGAACTTCGATTTTATGTCTTTCTTTGGTATCAGTGCTGCTGCTTCAGGGTTCAGACGAATATTGCATTCAAACAGAAGACTAAACCAGTAGTAGATATAACTAAGCCAAGGTATACGAGATAAGTTATCAAGTTTCAGACAGTCTTTAATAATTGATTGTGTAAATACTGTCTCTGCTTTAGACCAGATGGATCGCCAAAGCAGCAATGGGCGTAATGCGGCTAAGTCCGCAATAAAATCAATACCGGCTTCCAAGTGGGTTAAAACATTGGGGGCCGAGGATAGGGCACATAGCAGTTTCTTTAAAAATTTATTTTCGTCGCTCTGTAAACCCTCAACAGGATGATGGCCCCAAACTCCTGCCCCGTACAAGGCAGATGTAATACACCTAGCTTTGTAAATAGCCATCATGTCCTTCACTCTCCTTTGCCCTAACTTTGCCGCAAATCTAAAAATACTGCTGGTGTTTCTGTTCAATTTTAACCTCACAGTGTCGTCCTCTTTAGACCATTTCCCATCGCCTGAAAATATTATCCCCAAATAACAGAAACTGCTGACCGATTGTATTTTCTCTTTGTCAATGAAGAAAGAGGAGTTGGATTTCACCCTCTTTCCACAGGTCATAACAAAAGTCTTACTTTTATTAATAATCAGTTTCCTCTCTTTGGTAAACAAAACAAATCTGTCTATAAGGCGTTGCAAACCATTCTGTGTTCGTGATAAAAGAACTGCGTCATCTGCGTATAATAAAATAGGGGTGGCGCTACCATCTATCGATGGGGCGTCTGAGGATAATTTGCTTAAAATCATATCAATTTCATTTATAAATAATGAGAATAAAAACGGGGCCAAAACGCACCCCTGGCGAATCCCTCGAGCAACTTTAAAAAAAGGTGTACATTCTCCCATAGGGCCATAGCGTACTTTGCATGATAGACCGGAATATAACCGGGCCAGGAAAAAAACGCACTCTTTGGGGGCACCGAGGTTTAACAGGGTTTAACAGGGTGTCCCAAAGGATGTTATGGTCTACAAGATCAAAGGCACTGCTGAGGTCAGCGAAACAAAGGAAAAGGTTCCCCTCCTTAGCAACGGTGTATTTATGTATGAGGAGGTCTAAATTAACACACTGTTCCAGTGTTCCCAGACCTTTCCTGAATCCATACTGTGCCTTTGAGATTATCAAATTATCCTCGGCCCATGTCTCCAACCTATTTAAAATTATTCTGCTCAATATTTTTATTGATGCATCTAAAAGAGAAATGGGACGGTAATTACTTGCCTCAGATCTGGAACCCTTCTTAAACAGGGGAATAATTATAGACTGGCCCCAGGAAATTGGCATTTGACCCTCCACTGTTGCATTAAAAAACCTGGTCAGGATGGGGGCCCACATATCTAACTCGGATTTATACAAGTCCAGCGGGACTCCATCCGGACCTGGCGCCTTTCCGCCCTTACTATTACGTATGCCTTCGTATACTTCATCAAGGCCGATATCTAGAGGCAATCTGGGCCAGGTGTACACAGTCTCCGTATGGGAATTTAAAATCGACCTATCCGGATTAAAAATATTAGAAAAATGAAGCATCCATGATTGACAATCGACATGTGAGGTTATTTCTGGCATTGAATCCGTTTTTAGAAAAGGACTGTTTATTGTTTGCCAATATAGCTTACTATTGTTTGTTTCAGCCGCGCAGCTGAGGTTGTCCCAGGCCTCTTCTTGGAGAACTTTTTTCCTTGTCTTAAGTGATGTTTTATAAGCAAGACGACAAGTTTTAATTATGATACAATCACGTGGTTTAGAGCTCATCGCATGTTTTAAAGCATGAAGAGCCTGTGTACAATTTTTGTCAAACCACCCGGTGTTAGTTTCTTTTTTCCCCTTACATGGCCTGGTAAGTAGGTTGTCGATAGCTTCGTTAATAGTACATAGGTGATTCAATATAACTTGCGGGTGTACCTCATCACTAAGACAATAATTTATCTCCATAGTACATTTGCTTACAACCTCCGCCAACAACTCATGCGGGATAACCTTGGTCCATTTGATCCTGAACCCATTTGGTCGTATGGCCTCAATAAAATTAATGCTATTGCTAGCATCCATATTTTTGGGTCCCCAACAGTGCAATGATAAAGAAATGCTATTATGATCACTTAAGATCTGTTCATTAACGCTCAAGTTGGTATATGCACAATCACTGGATAATAAAATATGGTCAATATATGAATTGGCTCCTCTTCCAGTAAATGTTGGACAGTTAACGTTGGAGCTATTTTTTGTGCAATTTAGCAAATCTAAATCAAACTTTGCTAGCATCATATTAAGATTAGTGCCATACTTACAGTGTGGGAAGTGTAAACAATCATATCCCACCGAGATACCACTTTCCCTTGTTAGGCCACATGAATTACTAGAGGCATAAGGGCAAGAACTTATATTAAAATCACCCAACCAGAGGATTATGGATTGATGACCTATGGATGACAGAGACAGTCAAACGTCCATTCACAGACCCACTCAGATTCTCACATACCCACTCACAAACCCAGACACATAATTACAAACCAACTCACACGCACAGTTCTTCACTTGCACACCTACTGTTAGAGTGATGAACCACTCACATATCCAATAAGACATTCTGTAGTGTTACTGGTGTGTATTGGGTGAGTGCTTTTGGTTTGTGAATCCACAATGGATCTGCAGATCTGCATGAGATTTAAGGAATTAGAATTGAAAATTTTAAAAACTGCCTTTAGTGAAAGCGTTGGCTCTGAAAAGATCCTTTGTGTTCATGATGTGTCGGTGATAACTACACATAATACGGGAGGCAGTCTTTGAAGTTCTTGACGAACACCCTATTGTCTTTCTCTGTCAAGTGAATGACATCATTTGTTTATGTACACTCCATGTCAAAGCGTAAATTGTTGTTGTAGACGGAGCACATGTTGTGGTCTCTGAGAAATGCAGAAACAGTTTTATTGACAGATTTCCTGGCTTTGCCTATCGCTGGACAGAATTTGTTTGCACACTTCCATTTCTGCCTTTGGAAAATGTTAGAGAGCACCAAGGCAGTGTGAGAAGGGAAAATAGAAGGGTGCTTAGATGAGAATATTAACAAAAAATAAACTGAGCAGGAAAGGAGAAAGAGGAGCTGGTATACTGAATGCATATTAATTGTATTATGCCAGAATAAATTAATGTGTTTGAAATTAGATGTGGGTGCTTGCATATAGTATGTAATTTAATAGTATGTAATTTGTATATGTTCAGTCAGGCAGGCACTTACAGAACCAGTTCCAAAAATACGTATATGCCCATCACACATGTAGCCAGACAGTGAGTGCCACACTCACTCACACAGTGTGAGGGAAAAGTGCCATTCATTGAACAAAGGTATCCTACATTAGGATTTCCAGTCCAACCCTCGTAAGTGTGGCTAGGTCATTGCCACAGCTGTCCACAATCATGAGGTCTGGAGTTTGGCAATCCACAATACTTTCAACCAAAGACAACAATTAATGCCTCTTTAACCCTCTCTGGCCAACACAACTAATGTCCACATTAGGCAAACCCAAGTCCTAGTCAATGCCACTCTTTGTACCACACTCTCTAACCCAAACCACAAAGCTATGACCTACAATCCACACGCTAACCATTTTGAAGATAAGGAAGAGTAGCACACAGGAGAAGGCTGGAGCTGAATGAGACAGTTTTCCAAATGAAAGGCAGTTAAAATGGAGGACAGAACCCTATATAAAACAAAATTGATTGCATGGTGTAAATACGCAGGTAGCTAAAATTAGGTAGTGTTTTGTTTTAGATCTGTGATTGGCTCTAGAATTATTTTTAAAATGTTATACTATTTTGGATATGCTTACATTTACAAACAGTCAACCACTCCTGCTATAGTTGAATTTGAAGCTAGTATGCTGCTCACAGAAAATGTTGTGAACGTTTGAGCTACTGGAACAAGAGGGTGTTCCAAAGGCAGTTCCCATGGAACCTGAGATGAGGCAATGTAGGGGGAAGGGTTCTGAAGAGACCGTACTATCAAACATAAATGGAAAGTGGTTTAGACACACTCCTTATTATGGAGGAGTTATTTTCCAAATCAGTACTATCTTATAAAGTTAAATGTAGGTGTAAACTTATAGTAGTGCAGTGTTAAATGGTTTAATGCACTCCCCCATAGATTTCTGAATCCACCGCAAAGTTACAAGGGGGGCCACGCTGAGCGTTGTGGAGGATTTGTGTATTTGTGAAAAAAAACAATTCGGGCTTCTTCACAGAAAACACGGAAAGGGTTAAAGAAATATTGACCATTTAGAAGCGGTATAGCAAAAAAGAAAGATGAAAGGAAGCCTGTGATTTGTTTACCAGAGCACCGCAAGTACGAGCACATGGTGAGGGGTAGCCAGTTTACCAGCTTTTCAAGGGAGAGAAGAGGTGGTATACAGGAGTGCTGACTGGAGATTTCACATGAAAACAGACGTTGCCAGACATAGAAATAAAACTGAGAGAACAGCAAAGAGCTTTTTCAGGTATGTTAATTAGAGTAGAATATAAAAGTACATTATGAAAAAATAGAGAGTGTATGTAAGCTGAAGGAAAATGTGTAGCTACATACACTGTACTAGAAGGGAAAATAGAAGAGTGCTTAGATGAGAATATTAACAAAAATAAACTGAGCAGGAATGGAGAAAGAGGAGCTGGTATACTGAATGCTTATTAATTGTATTATGCCAGAATAAATTAATGTGTTTGAAATTAGATGTGGGTGCTTGCATATAGTATGTAATTTAATAGTATGTAATTTGTATATGTTCAGTCAGGCAGGCACTTACAGAACCAGTTACAAAAGCACGTATATGCCCATCACACATGTAGCCAGACAGTGAGTGCCACACTCACTCACACACCCATTTACTCACCTGTGCGCCCAAGTTTGAGTACTAGTTTGTCCTTACAGTCTGGGAGGACAGAATGCAATCTGCACCACAGGAAACGTTTTAAGAGGACTACTTCAGCACTCTTGAGAAACAAGAGCCCTGATTGCAGTTGACCTTAGAATCAAGGCCCTCAAGGGTATTGGCTCTTAGAAGGATGGAAAGGAGTAGAGAAATGACTGGGCAAAGGTTCCAGAGGAGAAAGGAGATTCCCCACAGAGAGGGAGTCCTCTACTGGATTCAATGCAGGAAGTAGTGTCTCCTCCCAAACCCAGGCCTCTGAGGAGTTCAAAAACAGATAGGGTGAGAGGAACCAGAGTCGGCAGAGGAGAGAAAAGCTGAGGCTAAGAGAGCATTGGAAGAGAAAAGGTTCTTGTTGGCTCATGAAGTTAATATCAAGGATGTGGACTTGAAGGCCAAATAGCTGTTAGAGTCTAGCAAAAATGGTAGGTGCAAAACTATGTGTCCACTGCAGGACAAATAGTCCATATACCCAGGGACTTGGTGCCTAACTGGGGGCGATATAGACAGGTTGTTTAAGGTATATGAAGTTACTCTAGAAGTACAGAGGATCTCTGAGGAGGATTGGGGAACTAGCCTTTAGAGTCATATTCCTGGTGATGAAAGGGATGCCCTAGTGGCCCTACAGATGGGGAAGAGGTTGGTGTATTCCATTATGAAGGAGGCCATTGTCAGTAAGTGTGTTATCAGCCCAGAGGAATGCAGGATGAAATACAGGGGCAAAATAAAACAAATGATGGACGGAATGCTGAACAATTCAAGCATTTACCCCCAGTCACAAAGATCTGGGTTTAATCCATTGTGTTTTTTCTCACCACGCCTCCCCAGTTTGGACCCAGCCATATGCAAATCCGTCTTGACCCTGGTCCTCATGGAAGCAGTCCAACCCGCACTGCCAAGCCAGGCCCTTCCTGGACCAGAAACAAACATATTGGGACTGGTTTTGGGGTGTCACTCCTCATCAGCTAGGCTAGCTTGAATCCAGTGGCATGGTGAGCAGGAGACCAATGTCTGGGCATGCCCTTTCCACTTAGGGCGACAAAATCAAAAAGAACAAATGATGAACGGAATGCTAAACAATGCAAACAATAATGGATTAAACCCAGATCTGTGACTGAGGGTGAATGTTTGCATTGATCAGTATTTTGTCCATCATTTGTTCTTTTTGGAGTTGAAATATAGGGACCGTCAGAAAGTGTGTCACCAGTTCTGAGAGGATATTGTGGGGACTTTTGAAATGTGTGTAAAAAGTACTGTTGTTTTTCAAGAAGCTTTTTTGTAAAATGTTATACTTTTTCTTATTTTTTCAAAGAGAACTGAAAGAAAGAATTTGCTTCAGACTGAAAAACATCAAGGGTTTAATGGGGAGCTAAGAAAATAGTTACATTTTTTGCTGACAGTACGTATGTGAATGGAAACACAGTACTTCATGCTTTATGCTTTTGTCCTCAGTGTCTTTTGGAATTGTACATGTAATATAATGTTCTATGAAAGAAAGTACAGACTCATCTGTCTCAGTTCCAAATTTAGGTGAATCTTTTACCTGCAACATCATATGAATATGAGGGGCACCTCTTGCTTGGTACTCTTTTTGCTTAAAGAAAACAGTAACTTCTCCAAGAAGTGGATATTTTTTGTTGTAGATGAAGGACATCATACTTTCAAATCTGTGCTTGAAGCACCTGCAAACATTTGCCAGGTCCAAAGAGCAACATTCTCTTGGTGTCTTGAATTTGATGTCTTCACAGTCACAGTTTATTTGTGTGAAAACCTTATGTAAGTTATTCCATATATTCTGCACAGCTCAGAGTTAGATACCAAATTTTGAGGCATGGGTGTACAATATTTATGATTGTTTTTTCCAAACTGATCATTGATGATTCTTTCAACGGTGCATCACTTTTGGTGCATGAGTATAGCACCAGAGAACAGTACAAAATGGAAAATGCACCCAGAGAAGACATTTGTACAGTGAGAAGCATGCAGCTAATGGTGGTTCTCCCAAGGGTACTGGACAGGTGGACTGTCCTTATGCACCTACTTTGTCCTGCCTTATTTAGTTTTGACCCCTTTCTGGAATTGTTTTTAAGTGCTTCCACATGGAAGCTGTTCCATGTAAATAATACTTTGACGTGCCCCTGGATAATAGCTTGCGGCATGTATTGCAGTACAGATAGTTATCTATCACCTTTTTTTTCCTTTAACGGTATTGCAAGATCCTTCAAACCATCACTTTGTTTTGTGCTTCTCGAAGCACTTGAGCACAAAAGTGTATTTGTAAATAGTTAAATGAATTATGCTATGTTTATTTGGTAATTGTTTGGTTTAAATTGTTTTGTAATGTTTTAATAAAATGTATTTGTAAAGTCCTAAAAATGTATTTGAGTAATTTTAGTTATAGGCCACTCATACCCACACAGGTACTCATACATAACCTTGCACACTTATAGAGTCATTTACAAGGGTACTAACACACCTACACATACACTCATACAGCCACTCAAAATCCCATACAGTCAGTCACACACCCATTTACACATGTAACTTGCTACTTAGATGGACTCACACACCCATGCAGTCATTCACACACCGACTAAATCACTCATACACACCAAGGCACACACTGATACAGTGGCTCATACACCTAGTTATACACTGATACACCCACTCTCACA
Organism: Triturus cristatus; assembly: GCF_964204655.1. Taxonomy (NCBI): domain Eukaryota; kingdom Metazoa; phylum Chordata; class Amphibia; order Caudata; family Salamandridae; genus Triturus; species Triturus cristatus. The sequence continues at coordinate 655,781,007 of NC_140586.1, forward strand.
CCCAAACACATATACCAATACAACTAGTCTCATACCCAGTCATACACTGATAAAACTACACAGAGACTGACACAGACCAATGCAGCAACTGACACACTCGGGCACTCACTGATCAGCCACTAACAACCCAGTATCCACCTGGTACAACCTCTGACACACCTAGGATCACACTGATGCAGCCACTGACAACCCAGATACATACTGATACAACTACAGATGCACCCAGCCACACTCTGATACAGAAACTGCCACACCCAGTCACATTCTCATATAGACAGTGACACTCCCAGTCACATATTTTTACAGCCTCTTAGACAGTCAGCCAAACACTGATACAGCGTCTCAAACACCCATATACATACTGATACAGCCAGTTACACACACACACGCACACACACACACACACACACTAATGCAGCCACTAACACAGCTAGACAAACACTAATCCATCCAATAATATACCCAGGTACACACTAATGCATACACTGACACACCCAGGCATACACCAATGCAGACACTGGCATAGCCAGGCATACACCAAAGCAGACACTGACACACCCAGCCACACATTAATGAATCCAATAATACACCCAGGCACACACTAATGCATACACTAAGACAGCCAGGCAGACACTCATCCATACACTGACACACCCAGGCACACATTGACACATACACTGACACACTGAAGGCATACAGCAATGCAGACACAGATACACCCAGTTAAACTCGAATGTATGCAATAACACAGCCAGGCACACAGAGATGTACACACTGACACACCCAGGCTTGAAACAATGCTTTGACTGACACACCCAAGCATACAGCAATGCATTGACTGACACATCCAGCCAAACACTAATGCAGCCAATAATTAAGGATGGGCGAAGTTGGCGGAGTACCACTATGTGGAACTCTGCATTGAACAAAAACTCTGATCCATCTCATCCCAATTAATAAAACAGAAACCTCACATCCCTTTGGTAAAACAACAAGTACCTCTATCTTTACATGCTGAAATGTATATAGTCATCTCACAAAAGTGAAAATGAAAATACAGCAAGCAGTGAGAGAGGTGATGATTTTGGAGTCCTCCCTAACCTAGGGAGAGAACCAAGCAGATGCCTTGAACACAAAGAGCACATTATGCTGGATGATTCGGTGGTGGTCCCATCCTCCTAGGGCCAACACAAGCACAATTATGGGCACAAATATAATCCCAACCAAAGGCCCAGCAAAGCATTATGGGGCGAGATTCACATGTCCTATCTCTGTAGGCATAGTTAGAAATTAGCATTTAAAAAACCTTTGAAATTCACAGAAAAAACCATAGGTTTCAGGCACGTTATAGTTCGGAATTAGCATTTAAAAAACCTGAGAAATTCACTGAAAAAACCATAGGTTTCAGGGGTGTTATAGTTAGCTGGACTTTTCACTTGTACAAAACCATTGAAATTCCCCCGTTATAGTTAGTTCAGCTAACTATAACTCGCGCGCCCGCAATGCACTGCTGATGACGTCACATATTACATCACTCATGACATGGTCAGTGACATCACTCATGACATCACTGATGACATCTCAAATGACATCACTCATGACATCACTGATGACATCATCCTTGTGATAGAGTGGCAGACCTCCTCTCACCCTAATATAACCTTTGATACACACATTCAAAAATAGAGACTAAAATTTTCAAAACAATGGACATACCAATACCAGTTACAACAACCTCTTCAGTAATTCTAAGATCCACATACACATCCACTCATTCACCAACAGTCCTATACAGTCACTCATACATGTACTCACTCATCATAGGTACTCATACACCTATACATCCTGTTACACAATGCCACTCATCCATAGAGTTACTCACACACATAGTCACTCATGCTAATAAAGAATCAAACATACATTTACTTGCATATACAGATATACACACACCACCACAATTACTTCTACGGAAACTTACACATACTTAGTCTTTTAAACAGTTACTTATAGAAACACATACTTATTCATACAGGAACTCTTTCAATCTCTCACTCTCACATATACTCACTTATATACACCAATAGTCACATATACTAGTTTAAAACATATGTAGTTACTCATAAAGACACTATTGAGACAGTCATTCACTCACTAACACACCCATACACACACTCATCCACCCATACAGTCCTGCACACATGCTGTCTTCAACACATACAAACAGTGAGTCACTCATTCATGGACCTATGCACTACGTAATACCCCCCACCGAACCATGCAGACACTCAGACTGATACTCAAAAAACCAACTAATAACCTATATAGACACCCATGTAGCTACTCACCAACCCATGCAGCCACTTATACACAAAGTGAGAGACTGATACAGATATGTACATATCGACCAGGACATGTGAAGAAAGAAGAAAAAATGCACAGAAAGAAAAAAAAGAAGTGCAGAAAGAAGCAACAGAATTGCAAAATCATCCTGTACCCTCGACGGATACTGGTGGTAACTGAGTCTGACTAACCAGTCCTAGAGCCAGTGCTATGTTAAAAGACACTTAGAATACAGTGAAAACACCTACATACACTAGGGAACATTATGCGTTGGGGTCCCCCTGTGATTAGCATGACCTCCTCTGTAAGCCCCTAGTATATAATAGGGCAGGGGGATTAAAACTACCTCTTAAAACAGGCCACAGGGCGTTTTTGCACACGTTAAATCAGGCCCCGTCCCCTCCCTTCACCACTGTGTAAACATGCCCTGTGTCCGTTTTTAGTTGGGAGATTAAGTTCATTTGAATCCTGAGGGTCCCTAGGGTCCAACTAGCCCACTAGGTACCTCCAGTAAGTGCCACAGAGCTGCGTTGCAGAGAGGTGTAAAAAGTGGCACAGCCTGGACCACCTCTCTGCAATGCAGCTCAGTGGCGCTTACTGGAAGCACTTGGTGGGCTAGTTAGCCCCCAGGGGCCCTCAGTATTGAAGGGAAATTATATCCCCAATTTAAAACGTGCCATAGTGCGTGTTTGCACACGTCACCTCAGGCCCCGTCCCCTCCCTTCACCACTGTGTAAACGCGCCCTGTGGCTGTTCTAAGTTGAGAGATTAAGTCCCCTTGAATCCTAAGGGTCCCTAGGGTCAAACTAGACCACTAGGTACCTCCAGTAAGCGCCACAGAGCTGCGTTGCAGAGAGGTGTAAAAAGGGGCTTGGCCTCAGAACACCTGTCTGCAGCGCAGCTCCCTGGCGCATACTGGAGATGCCTGTTGGGCTAGTTGGCCCTCAGGGACCCTCAGTATTGAAGAGGAATTAATTCCCCAACTTACAACTCGCCAGGGGGCGCGTTTGTAGAGTGCTGCAAGGAGGGGGCGTGGCCTCCGGCACGATGCCAGTCTTTTATTTATTTTAATTTTTTAAGAAGGGGGGCTGTGTGGTTCCCCTTCTTATTCTAATTTATTGGCCCTGATGACCCCATCCCCCAGGACCTGTCTCCTAATTATATTTTTTTGACCCCAATCTCCAGGGCCGGCCACTGTTTTTTATTATTTTAAAAAATATGTATTTATAGACACACCTAGGACATGCTGGACAAACCGTACGTACCTATCACCATGACGATTTGAGTGATATTCATTAAAAGGTGACTATGCATACAATGAATCCACGTGGAATGTATTTACACCACTAGTGAAGCTCTGACATGTCTGATGGCCTACCGTGCCTAATCCCGGTAGACACCCTTGTCGTTTATTTATACAAACATGGGTAGCTATTGACGGGCACATTTAATACACATGCACACCAAGCCATTCAAAGGGGATTCTACAAAAATTCGACCAAAACTATGTAAGAAACCCCCCTCGCGGTTAATAAAACACACATCCACTGCCGGATGTGTAATACTTTTTATTTTACTCTCTGGAAAGGGGACGAACATCACTTGAGAGTCAGAGCGCGCTCCTGGCAGAGCCCAATGCTGTGTTACACCCACCATTGCCTGCCGAGTGCCACACACCTCTGTGTTGTATTCCACCAGCTAGTGCATATGCTATGACACTCTCTAGCCCATGTGCACTGTAACTCCACCCTGTGAATATGTCATGCCACACTTGTCTTCGCACGGGTTATATTGCCCCATATAACGTGCCTTCCTCGATGCCTATGTTATAACGCATAGTGCTATGCCATACATATTACAATCTGGGATCCATATCTTTGTCACAGTGCATATGCAACGCTACACTCCCCAGCACATATTTTATATTACAACTTTAGAGACTAGTTAGGTTACACAACACTGCCCTGTGCATATTACACTCCAAGGCGCATATCGCATAGCACGCGCTAGTGCCTGTGCTATCTCGCGCTCTCCAATGAATCTGTCATTGCGCACAATGTATTGCATATTATATTTCACGCCCGGTTCATCTTATATCACACTTTTTGGTGCATAGTTTATACCATACACTATATCTAGTTTTCATTCTCAATCGTGCACTCAGGACTATGTTCTATATAACACTGTGTTCACCTACCCTTTTCACGGGCATTACATTTTGCGATAGGGGGTGGAGGGTCAGGGGGTGTTTCTGCCAAGTGAGCCCGGAGTCACAAACGACCTCTTCTTCCTGAATAAAAGTGAGATTATGCTGCATACTTGTTCATATTTTAAGTAGTTCGCACAGACACACGTTTTAAAAACAATAAAGTTCCTAATAACCGCCTTCTCTGAACAGTTAGCTTGCTGCCCCATCCCCCTCCTCCCTATCCTCTGTTGTGGGAATCCATGGACGAGCCTCCTCCCTCCAGCCATGCATGGTCTGATGTGCTGCCACTGCCCCCAATTTAGTATGATGTACCAGTCCCCTCCTCCTGCCCTCCATTGCCCAATTCTATGCCCCATCATTGACCTCCTGCTTAAATTCTGTGCATAGCTTGCTGCCCCTATTCTCCTTCCCCCTGCCCTCCGATGTCTTTGTGCATGCCCCTGCTCCATCCTTTTTGCCCACCATGTTCCATGGACCTGCCACTCCAATCTACTCTGAGTGTTCTGTTGAGCTGCCACTTCCCTCCCACCTGCCTAGCATTGTCAAATGACTGTAACCTGTCCCTGCCACCTCCACCCTGCCTGTCCACATGCCATGCCCCTATCCTCTTCCTCCTGTCCTACATGGTCCATTGTACTGCCACACCCTTCTGCCCTCCCTGGTCTGTTGTGCTGCAACTGCTCCTCCTGCCTGCCCCATGCGGTCTTTTGTGAGGCCCCTTCCCCTGAACTTTCTTGTCTGTGCAAAGGTCCTGACCCTCCCTTCTATCCTCCATCGTCCTTTGTGCATGCCCCTGCACCCTCCTTCTTGCCCATCATAGCCATTGTGCTGCCACTAACCCTCCCACTTGCCATGCATGGTCTTCTGTGCTGCCATGGCCCCTCCCACCTTCCCTGTGTGATCAGTTAGCTGCCCCTGACCCCCTCCCACCTTCCCTCCATGGTCTGTGTGTATGCCATCACAGTCTCACTGTTGCTCTTCATGGTGTGTCTTGCTTCTAGTGCCCATCCTGCCTGACCTCCATGGCTATCTTGCTGCTCCTGCCCTGCCCCCTTGCCCCCAGCCCTCTGTTTACATGTTCAGACCCCTACTCCCTCCCTCCTGGCTTGTCTGTTCCATTGTAATGCCCCTGATCTGTCCCTCCTGCCCTTTATGGTCTGTTATGCTGCAGCTTTCTCTCCTGTCTGTCCATTATGGTCAGCTAGCTACCATTGCCTCTTGCCCCTCTGTTCTCTGTTGTCCATGTGCATGGTCCTGTCCCCTCCCTCTTGATTTCTATGGATTGTTGTGCTGCACTCCCGTCCCGCATGCCCTGTGTTGTGTATTGTGCTGCTGCAAACCCTGATGCCTGCCCTGCAGGGTCAGTTTGGTGCACCTCTCCATGTCCCTCCTGTCCTCTATTATCCAAGTCCATGTCCCTACCCCATTTCCTTCAATGATCCAATGTACCATACTTGCGAACATTTTGAACTTGGTAAGAGGGAGATTTTGAAAAACAACTGGGGTATTGATTTTCCCCTTTGAGTTACATTGAAAAAGAGGAGATTGTAGACAGGAGACAGATCAAATAAAGCCCATTTGAGCTTAAAAACATTGGACGTTTCCTGGCTGAATTGGGTCTGTTGGCATGTATGGTTGTACTACCATTGCCTCTTCCTTCTGCCCACAATGGTCTATTACATTGCCACAGCCTCTCTTGCAAGTCCTGTATTGTTGGTTTGTTGCTCCTGCCCCCCTTTCCACTGCCCTCCATAGTCTGTTGTGCTGCCACGGCCCTTCCTGCCTGCTCAGTGTGGTTAAATTGTTGCCTTTGCACCCTCCTACCTGCCTTCAATTTTCAGAGTCCGTGCCCCTGGCCTCTGCCTCTCAACAGTATCCTAATGAACAACTAGATTGCTAACATTCTATATTTATTACAAAAGTGTGGAACGCCTGACGTCATCTTGATGTAATCAAAACTGTAATACCTAGAGCATTTCCTTTAGAAATTACATATATGAGAGGGTCTTATTGGCATCAAAATTATGGTTAGTGCTCTAAAAGACTAAAATAAGGACATATTTTCTGAGATTTCAAATAGCGACAAAGCACTTTTAAATTATTTGTTATCTTTATGTTTTTTTATCCAGTTGACCACTTGATTAAATGTTGCACTTAGGGGAGAGGATGTGGTGTTACTTCCAGAACTGCAGACTTTGCAACTGGGGAACCAGGTTGGAGTTTCTGCTTTAGCTCGACATTCTGTGATTCTGGTCAAATCACTTAGTCTCCCCATGTCTACAACCAAAATGAATTTGTTCTTGTGTGATGTAACCAATGCTCATGTAAAGCACTCCAATACCTGACAAGTCTGCACTATATAACACTGCAAAAACACAAAATAATAAGTGTTTTGCACACTTCTGTCATTGGGCTATATTTGGGCTACATCTGGGTGATTTTGGGCTACATTTGGGCTCTTTTGTCTCCGGTGGCCATCTTGGGATATTTAGTTGTTATGAAGTTTCCTAATTTCCTCATGTACTGCAGTCTCCTCTGTAGGAAATGCTTTCAGTTTTTTACTTTGATTCCATCAAGAAGGTATTCAGATATGTCACGCATTTGCCATAAATTCAGAATGTTAGCACTCTTTTTGCTCATTAGATCACTGTAGTAAAGCTACTGCTCACCAGGGAAAACTGCTGCTGGTATTGAAAGTGCATGTTTCAGTCTGCATGTCAGAATTTTTTAATGAAATAAAAGAGGATTTCAGAAGTCAAAATGTGCCCTAGTTTTTCTTTCTGCAGAACTAATCATACTTGTTATGGAAAAATGAACCCCTCATTTTGTTCCTTTTTAAATTAAATGTTTTAAGAGTTACCACTTTAATCCAAGCAGGATGGCTTCAGGTGTGCCATACGTTTATCATAAGTAGGACTGTTAGCGCTCTAGTTGTTCTTTGGAACACTCTGGGAAGCTGCAGTAGAACACAAAGGAATCAACTGACAGTCTCTGCCCTTGTTGGATGTACATGTTTTACTAAGAATGTCAGACTTCATTCTCACATGACTGAGAAAGATGATGTGAATTTACAGAAAATAAGCTCTCAGTTTAGCTTATAGATCACCTTCCAAACCTCTGTGAAAAAAGCATGAGAAAATATTTTTCTCTCAATCATGATATCCCAGCAGAAGGCTTTTTCACATGGTGAAATCACCTTAGAACATACCACAATTCCTAAAATGAGTATGGTACCATCAACAAATGATTTATAATGTAACTAAAGTCTTAAAACCTTCTATTAACTGCAATGATTTTTAATGAGGTGCTATCATGTATATTGGTCCCAAGATGGCTGCCAACACTTCTTGGATGAAGTGCTGACAGCCAATCAGATCTCAGGATGAGATGTGTGGTTAGGCTCCGCCCACATATATATATGATTTTACTCTGGGAATCGGGCCCCCAACAGGCACCTGTGATTACATGGCGTGGAAGGTGATGTCACCCTCCCAGGGCCGTTTTAAACACTGCCGGCACTCCCACAGCTTGGGATCTGTTACCAGGGCTTGAGAGCCCCAACGACGCCTTGTTTTCACCCCAGGAGGGCTAAACAGCAGCGGCAGCGGCAGTGGCCGTGGCAGGAGCAGGACCCGAGAGCCAGTAACACAGCTGGGTTGGGACTCTTTCCCCCAGCAGGCCCCTGTGATTACACGGCACAGGAGGTAACGTCACCCTCGCAGTGCCAGTTTAAACTCTGCCACTAATCCCGCAGTGTGGAATACACGCGGGCGTGCCCGTCCAAGACCAGATGAGGCTGGGCTGGGCCATCCCTCTTTAAAGTGGCATTGGAAACTGGTGACAATACGGGTGAGTGATTTATCTACCCCCGATAAAGCCTACAGGTGTCCCCTGCAATTGATAGTACTTCAGTTCATTCCTGAGTTGCCATTATGGGAAAATACACCATGCTACCACTAGCATGCCCAATAACTGCTAGCATTAACAGCATGCTTGAGAGGACTGTTAATATTGTCTCGGGCGAAATTAAACTCATGGAGCAACATATGTCCCTGGGCATTGAGGGGCGGGTGGACATTCCAAATTTCAGAGGTACACTAACTGATCATACTCAAGACTCACCCTCGCCTTAGCCCCAGAGAACTGGAACTTATAAATGCCCAATTGCAAGCGGGAGCACAAGCGGGCCGGACATAATTGAGTTAGCTAAGTCAGAACCTGATACTGATGCTGCTACACCTGCAGGAATCCCTTTAGCTAAACGGAAGAGGAAGAGCGGGAAACCTATTTGTACCAAAAGGAAGCAGCTCACCCGTACTGCCCCTGCCTCCGCCCAAACCTGCCTCTCCACTTGGATACAGCCATCGTTAAGTACTGGCACTCCTGAAATCCCTGATTTTCCCGTGATAATACAGAACACAAAACTGAGTTGCTCAATCAGCACACAGACTGAGGCGACACTAGATCTCGAGAATCTTGGGGACACTGTTGCCAATATTGCTGCTGCGTTGTTGACCAAACAAATTAATGAACTCCTAGACAAAAAGTTTGCTTCATTACAGGACCGTATAGATAATTTGGCTTTACTTATAGGGTATGTTGGTCAACCAGCGGGGAACGCACAAATGGTAGCTGCTGAAAGGGGAGGTGAAGGGGGATAAGGTCGTAAAGATGCAACAACGAGGATTCCAAACAATGAAACCCAACCCCCAACTGTCAGAGCCATTGCCCCCATTAGTAATGTACGCATGACACATGGTCAAACTAGGGGTTTTTGCCCAATTGCCCCCTAACAGGCATGGTATCACACCTATTGCTAAATCTACCACTACCTCACACGCTCATTCCATCCAGGATAGTGCTAATAGATCAAACAGATTCAATGGAGCAGGCCAAAACATATTGCCTGGCAGCCTGAGTAGTAATTCCTTAGCCTCTACAAGCTGTAACCCTCTGATAGCAAATCAAGATGTTCTGAGCTTTCCACCTGCTGCCTGCCCATATCTGCTGGTGTTGGCAGGGGTACCAACGCTAAAGAGGTATCAGCACGAGTCATGGGTCCAATTATGCAATAAATGCACGGATTGGCTATCGAGGCATAGGAGGTTTCATGCATCTGAAATGAAGGACATTATCATGGCACGTAGAGTTGGGTGGGTTGGTGCATCTACAAAGAACATTGAAGGGGTCTGTATTGTAATCAATTTTCGTATACCATCTTTGGTAAGACATCTACTAAGGGCATGGGAGCCCACAACATCTAATAGCACTAATATATGTTCACTACCCCTTGGATACTTTTACAAACCAAACCACGGGCCCCGCTTCAATGAGACCCCTCAAACCCCCACCTCAAATAGGTTTCAGGCCTTGTCTGAATTGGATACTCAAGACTGACTATTGCCCCTTGTGGAAGCCGCCAGACCTCGTTGATGGATTGCCTTCCCCTGCAACTAAGTTCACTAGCTCTCACACACCAATGAAGGTTTTAGCCAGCCCAGATCTTCGCATCCTAAGCTGAATGTTGTGGGGTTGCACTTTAAGCTTCATCATCCCGGTTGGTTACAACTTATCAGAGAGCAGGATATTCTTCTATTGCAAGAAACATGAGCTACCTAAGACTTACTTATCGATGGGTTCTAGCAACATCCCCCAAGCATGGTTGACCATTTAGGGGATTATCAATTTGGGTTAATATCGCTGTAGGTGGCAGCATCAAAACCATATGTACAAACAATAACAACTTCCAAGCTATACTGTTCAACAGGGGGCTTTCCTTTTTCTTAATTAATTTCTATAATAATGATTTTCATTCTGTAACAAATAGGAATTTTATAACTGTATTCAGTTTTATTTCATCCATCCAAAAACCCAAAGACTGTTTTAAGCTAACTGGAATCTGCCTAGGGGGCAATTTTAACACCAAGTTACCCCAATCACGGCCAAGTAAACAGCTACATAGCGTCGGACAAATATGCAACAGGGGTACGGAGTTAGTGGACCATCTGAACAATCATAATCTAACTAATGTCATGGAGATTGCTGCTATTATAAAAGATAATGCGCCTCCAGCACCAAAATTTAGAGGGAGGGGATGTTCATCCACAATTGATTATGTTTTTATCTCTCCTGTCTTAGAAACCAGCCTGCTGAAAGCTGAAACTATGGCCACAACTTTTGGAGACTACAATCCAATTCAAATACTATTAAGATTATCCCCAGCCCCAACACCTAACATAGAATGTGGTGCCGGGAATTTTTCACCGTCTACAGATAACCTTAGATTGGTATGGCGGGGCAGTAATAATACTGACTTATTTAGCACTATGGTCATGGAAAACCTAAGCCTCATTTATCTCTGTTTGGAGGCCCAGGATCCACACCCCGAGGCAATTATTACCTTCACTAAACTTTGTGGAGCTATTAAATCCCTGTTGTCCAAACCTATCGCCACAGTACACCGAGAACCTAGATGGTTCAATCGGGAGTGCTCAGCTGCCAACAGGCAGCTACATAAGGCCTTGTCACACAGCCCAAGGAGCAACTCATTGGTCAAGTCTTCAAGGCTGACGTACAAGCGGGCCATCTCCAATAGTAAGGAAGAATTATTAATTAGGTGAGCACTGGGATGCGCTTGTCAATGCTGCCAGCCTAAAAAATGGGAATGTATTCTGGACTGCTGCTAAAGATCTAAGAACAATGGGGCAGCCGTTAACCTCCATAAGCTGCAACATAACGAGTGCAACCTGGGAAAGTCACTTTTCCGTAATTTACTTAGCGCCTGCGTCAGAACCTGACCCTTTTAACCATAGGGCACCATCTGGGGTTCCAATATTGATAACAGATGTTGCGGAGGCCATATGCCAGAGCGTGGTCAATAAAGCCCCTGGCCCTGACGGTCTGCCCATTGACCTCATCAAACATGACTTTTGGGCTCCACTGCTGCTAAATGTTTTCAACAATTTAACTAACGCCCCACTGCCAAAGACATGGACCACAGCATTATTGTCCCAATTTTTAAAAAGGGTGATCGCTCGCAACCTAGCTGTTATAGGCCGATCTCCTTAATAGACAACACCCTTAAAATTTAAGGCAGAGTTTTATATAATAACATTTTAATTTGGACAGTAGATAATCACATTTTAGAGCAATACCAACTAGATTTTAGGAGTAAAATTGGCACAAACGAGCAATGCTTAAACCTTAGTCTGATTATTGGGAAGTATACTATTGCACAGCACTCGCCACTTTATCTAGCTTTTATGGACCTGACCGTAGCCTTCGACTTTGTTAACAGGTCTCGTCTATAGTCCATTCTCCTAGCTTACGGCTTGGATGAGGCCCTTGTTCACTTTCTGGCCTACCTTCACACGGACCTGAAAGCGCAGGTCAGGATCGGTGGCGGGGGTAAGGTTTCCAGTGTTGGTAGAAGGGGTTAGGCAAGGGTGTGTCCTAGCTCCCCTCCTTTTTATTATTTATATAAATAACTTGCACAAATCACTGATTACACTCACCGATGACGTCCCCACAATTAAAGGTAAACTCCTCCTGGTGCTTTTATATGCAGATGATGCGGTTTTAATTGGTTGTACACCAAATGCACTACGCACTTTAGTACCAGGATTCACGGATTTTATGACTGGTTTAGACTTATGCACTAATTTTAGGAAATCATTTATAATGTCTTGTGGGCCAAGGAAATATCCCCTAAACTCTATTTCTGTGGGAGACCAATAATTAACTTGCACTGCACTTTTCCCTACCTGGGGATGGTCTTCGCTGCGAACGCCACCTGGTCTGAACACATGGTGTATTGTAAAAACAAGTTCTCGAAGGACTCTAACCCAATCCTTAGCCTCCCCGTCCTAAAAGATTCCAGCAATTTTAAAGATTTGTAAGTCACAGTGCATTCCAATAGCCACCTATGGCGCAGAGGTTTGGGGTATTGCTAAAAGCGTTAGCGTCCAATTAGCGGAAAATAGATTTTGTAGAAAACTCTTGTGTGCCCCAATCTCCACTCCTCAGTACATATGTCACAGCAAACTAAAATTAGGGTATATCGAAGATTTTATAAGGGCACACCCTGGATTGTTATGGCTAGCCATAATGAAAAACCCTGAAGCATCCCTCTCAAGGAACATAATAGTTGATTGTGTTTGCTGTGAGAAAGGGATGGACATTCCTTGGCTTGTTGGGGTCATTAAGAGTTTGGAAAGTGTTCATTTTAGAGGATTGTTTTTTAACCCAAATACAGTTGCGACATTCGATAACAAAGAAACAAACTGTTGCTAAATTTATACCCATTGAGCAAACCGAACACTGTTTACCTCGCTACATTGCATTACCAATGTCGCATTGGGAGTTCTTCTCTTTCGTCTAAGAGCTGGGACTATAAGATATTTGCTCTGTTTTCCCCTTGGGTATAATACAAAACTTGATTCCCTGTCACGTCCATGTGATGGACATAGCAGACAAACACTTTTACATTTCCTTCTGTAAAAACTACATGAAATATGCACAATGGCTGCTAATCCCATTTTTTTTTAAATTGTCACCTATCAAGTTAAGTGATGCTCGCAGCCGCATATTCAAATTGGAAAATTATGAATTGATCCTGCGCGCTGGTACTTTCCTGCGACTAGCCATAGGGGCCCACAAATCTATGTGCGACCCGTGAAGTATACTCGCATTTTGCTATTTATAATATGTATTTTGATCACGTCACTGTAATTGTTTTTATTACGTAGCTCATCTGTTTACTGCTCGTTATATTATGAATTTGACATGTTATTTAACTGTTCTATTGTGATCTTATTCCTTGTATATGCTCTACTTTTATGGATACGCTGTTATCCGAATAAAGTCTTTTGGATTGGATTGGATTGGATTGGACTGGTCCAAAGTTCTTCTGGTCGGGCACTGGGAGGAGGAGGAGATGATGTAAGGACACTGGTTGCAGCTAGAGACTTTAATTGAATGGGGGTCTAAGGAGTTAAGGAGGAACTGGGGCAGGCCCAGATGGTGTGGGGGCTTGCTCTAGTAACACCACAAGTTGGTCTTGTTCAAGGTCAGGAGGAGACCCACGATCTTACTACTCCTGGAAGGTGGAGTCCAGTTCCATTTCTCCCCAGTTGCCTGTTCAGCCTTAGCCCTCTGTCTCTTGCCAAGCAATTGTGTTAATCTCCGGCTTGTAATGGGCTCCTCTTTCTCGCTGGTGGTGTCAAGTGGTCGTGCTCGCCTCCAAGCTGAATATCTATACTCTTGAGCCTGGTTCTGCTGTAATCTTTCTTGGTCAGCCAAACCCACTGAAAAGAAATGTTAAAAAGAGAGACTTTTTAGTTCATCAGTTCAGTAATGGATATCTAAATAACTTTTGCTATAAATGTTGATAATTACCACATTCTTAAAAAGAAACAAAAATCTAAACATTTCCATGGAATTAGGTAGTCAATGGAGGAAAGGGATAGTAAGAGCTTATGTATATGACAAATGCAGTTAAATCTATAGAAAATTCAAGTTTCAACAGGTTACTTACATAGGTTTTCTGAGAGGAGAGATATTTTAAACATGTCTACAGAGCATTGAACTTTGAAGGTAAAAGGTAACAATTGTGTGATGGTTAGGAAGTAAGGAAAGGGTACACAGGGCCCAATTCACAAAGGACTGTCCTATCTATTTATGTGTGAAAACTCTGCAGTTGTAAAGATACTACTTGTAAAATACCTTTCTGAATAGCAAACAGTTGTAGACTTACACAAAAGGGCAGGTTTACCTTTCTGAATCAAGCCCATGATGTCGGCATAACATATACTAAAATTGGGTGCTTTAAAAG